>NC_092158.1:54291353-55591353 GCF_045791955.1 Oncorhynchus clarkii lewisi | reverse complement strand
CATTGCTTCTTCGTCATCCTTCATGTGTATGTTTGCATTTTGTGACAGTACCGATCTGTTTTGATTTGGTTGTCTACCATGTTCCATGTTTAAATGTCATTTTGATACATTTCATTGGTATGTTTTTTTTGTTTTTTGTTTTTGTTTTAAGCCATACTTTCATTTCTAATTCCATCCACCCTAAAGCCATTGTCTATTTTTGTATAATTTGTTAGTTAATGAAAATGTTGCTGTTTTTGTTTTGTCTTGATATTGGATTTGTTTTATCACATGGTAAAAGTAGCATATTATTCTTATAGTATTTAGTTATATAGGTTTTGAGAGTATATAAGTATATCATATAAATATCTTTTTTGCTTAGATTTTTTTGGCTTTCAGAACAACTGATACTGTTTAAAAACAAACAATATGCATGGGTTTTCTCCTCCTAGCGATGCATTTGTGTGCTAAAAGCAGGAAGACCATTTTTGGCAAAAAATATGAAAATACTCCCCCCCCCCCCCCCCCAGAAATTTCACTTCCATCTTATTTTCCCTTTCCCCTCTGTTGTCTCACCAAAATCTGAACCAGCAGTTTAGATGCCTTAACAATGCAAAGCCACAGCCGTCAGTGTAGAGTAGAGACCCCACCAGTGCTCTGCTAACATACTTCAAAATGGGTGCAACAAGCAAAATATAGAGAGGGGGTAGCACAAGTGGAGTTGTTCCTTATCCTGGAGCCCTGAGGAATGTTTACCTGTTTTCCCTGTCACAGTGAGCGCTCGGCACGGCAAGGCAGAGAGAGTGGCAGGTAGTAAGAGAAGAGGAGAGCTGTAGCATAGAGAGGAAGAGGAGGGAGGGAGGGAGGCAAGGTGGTGGATGGGGCTGGCTGGCTGATGGGGGGAGGACACTGTGATGAGATGACTGCGAAGAGAAGGGAGGATAAATATTTAATGTGTTGAGCAGCTGGAGGGGTAAGGAGTGGTGGAGGAGAGGAGTGAGGTGCACTGCAATACTCATTTGAAGCCAAGCCTCCCCTTCATATTCCTCTCTCATATACACAGCTAGGGGTGGGTTGATGGTGAAGCCATATTCTATCTACTGTTTGATTCTGTTTGAGAAAGGTTATGGTACAACAACAGATCTGATGATGAACAGTTTTAAATGACAGCACAATAATCTGTACACACAAGTCATTTTACACCCTTGCTTCGACAATTGCTACTGCCCTCTTCTGACTCTCCCCCTTTTCTCTTCCCCTCCCTTTATATACAAATTGAGCCACCTGTTTATCTCTGACATGGGTCATATGACCACTCTTTGTAGTCTTTTGTGTGTGTGTGTGTGCGTGCGTGCGTGCGTGTGTGCGTGCGTGTGCGCGTGTGTGTGTTCGCGCTAACAGTCCTCTGAAAGAGTACGTGGCTTTTTAATTTAATTGCTGACGGATATTTTTTTTAAGTGACTTTGTAGGAGGGGGAGAATTTAAACTGAGGATTCTGAGGATGAGGGAGTCTCTTGTAAAATGCACTTGTGTAATGATGAGTTCAGCTTGTATGCATTGTGACTCAGTTCTCCTGTCTTTCGGGTACAGGGACAGATACGTTTGAGGTTTACTGTGTCACCGCCCAGCCAAGAGTATAGAGCCATCCCTGTCAGGGAGGTGGCCACCTGGTCAACGAAATGAATGAAATTGTTCTCTGAATCCTATTGTCACCCTTTTGAACCCATCTCTCCATTTCTCTTACCAAGCCTTGTCTTTGACTGGACACACAGAGCAGTTATATATTGATGGACAAGGAAAAGAGAAAATGAAACTACTGTAAAGATGATCTCCTTCTTTTTTTTTTTTTTTTGATTAACTTTGAACTGTAAAATAACTTTTCAACTTTCACAATATTTAATTAAAGTTCCCTCTTGTCTGTGAAACGGTTGATGTTCTTGTTGTCTTTGTGAAGCTGTTTTGTCTTGGTAACATTTTGTTGCATTTCCCAGTGACGTGATATACTGGGGCACCAACACACTCTACAAACTCAAAAAACGCACACACTATACAAGCTCGTTCCTGGACCCGCAACACGGCGAGATTTGAGTGTCCACGATTTCATTACACACCCACTGTCACAGCGTCATTATAAACTCAGCCATGCCAAGCCAAAATCATATAGCATTGCACAGGATTTATCCCATGTTCAAGTCGTACTGGATGGGTTTGAATGCAGGGCAATGCCCGGGTATGACGTCATCAAAGCAGTGAACCTGAATGGCCCAATCAAATCAGAGTGGAGGCCTGCCCATCTCTCATCTAGATCACAAATGAAAGGGTTCCTCCCCTCTGGATCAGAATCCTGCTTTAATTAGTTAATTAATTAATGTATTACAGCCTAATGGAATGGTGAATATGCCCAGCTAGTTTCCTTTAACATATTAATGATGGCTTCCTAAGTTATTAATTGATATGCGCTTTGCATGTAATTGATTCATCATTTGCATTTACGGTCCTCAGCGGAAATGAAGTGTCTTTTTTCATTGTGCACATTTAATTTGAGCCACTCGGATCTGATTAGCTTGTAAAACGCTCGTTCTGCTGACCTCACACGGTTCCCCGGCCGTGCGGAGCATCACAGGGTTCTGAATACGAGGGGGAAAAGGACCCGAGATGGTCCTGGAACTGTGATTTTTGGATCGTCTGTCTGTGTGCCGTGGAGCTAGCTACCACATCAAGCACATTTCACAAGCCCTGTGATGTTCTGCGATTTTCATCACACTGCCAATTGCGTGGTCATAGACACCGAATGGAGACGCTCACATAATGGAAAGCGTTAGTGAAGTGCCAGGCGCTTCAGACGTCACGACGAGTTTGCTTTCGCAAACAATGCTCAGTGAGGAAGGCCTTCTTAATTAGACAGATGTGCCCTGCTCCGGGTTATTGATCAGCCAGGCTGCAGGCGGAGACTGTGAGTGTGTGTGTGTGTGTGTGTGTGTGTGTGTGTGTGTGTGTGTGTGCGCGCTCGTGCGTGTGTGCGGAGGTGTATGGGAAGGTTATTTTCCTATTCCTAAGCCTCAAGGCCTGATCAAAGCAGAGCGAGCCACAGATGTCTTATTGACATCAATGAGTTTAAGTCCCATGACATGTGCTCTCTCATATTGAGTTAATTTATCACACTGAATTTAGGGACACTTGAAGTCACAATGAATATAGGAATACACACACAAACACGTTGTATCCACATCGGATGCATGCACACACTCCGTCTCTGAAGCGTAGTAGATGAGTGTGTGGCGACGGTAGTGGGGATAAGTGACAGGGCTCAAGACATCCATTAGCTAATGGATCTCTGAGAGAAGAGAAACCTCCTCCCTCGCTCTCTGTCTCTCTCTGTCTCCCTCTGTCTCCCTCCTCTCCTCCCTGCCACACATCACACCCCCACTGCACTTAACCCCACCGGGCTCATCCCCTCCCTCCCTCTCCACGTCCCTCCCCTCCCTCCTCTCTCCCCCTCCCTCTATCAGGCTGTCAGGGGTTGGATTGGGTGGGGGGGTGGGGTCCTGCCCTCTTCCTAATGCAGGCGTGTGATTGATAGATGACTAAGTGAAGATATAATTTAGCAATCAGGGCTGCTGAGCTATTTATCCTGGCTGACAAGGGGGCCGTTAAGCACAGAGCATGCTTGACCTGTGCCTGTGAGGAGGCTGTCGCGGGGTAATGAGAGGGAGGAGGCCTGCATATGATACACTTACCGCTGCCATTCAATTCATACACACTCTGCACCAGACAAGGTGCACTGGTGGGCCTCGGATCAGTAGTCTAACCATGCTTTCAGTGTGTATGACAGTTCTCTCTCTATCTTTCTCTCACCCCCTTTCTTTTCTTCTATTCCTCCTCTTTCTTGATGATAGTGTGGGACTATGGTTTGTGATATGCCATGACATTCAGAGGACCATAAGGATGATAGGAGCATCTGTTACTGAAGTTGTGTCCCAGAGGCTGGGAATTCACCGGTGTCAAGTTAGGGGTCAAAGTTCAGAGGTGATGGTGAAATATTAATCCCCCGAGAAAATCTCCCACGACAACAGGTGTGTTTCAGTCTTCCATAGTTACCTGTCCTCTTTTTATAATAGATATAAAATACAAACATGTACAAACTTTTTAAATGTATAATGTATTTGATCCAGACATATTTATCTGGTCAGTTCACCAAAGGAAGGCAGATTCTTCAGATCTGGGATGGACTAATTACCGGAATCTGTGTCATCCCCCCATTCAAGGAAAATGTCATTCAATGTTGCTCAGTGACCTCTCACCTTTTAGGTCAAATGTTATCCTGCAGGTCACTGTTGTCCACTGCAGCAGAACAATTCTACTCCCAGGTAGGTCACCACGTAACACTACAGCCTTTGTGTTCTGTCGAGGGGTCAGGAGTAACTAACCAAGTGTGTAGTGGTGCTGGGCCCCTAACTAGACAATGGGGCCAGGAGAAATACTGAAGGACAAAGTTGTCATTGTCTAACATTACTGGGAACTTTGTTGCTTCTCTATGGGGTTTCTTCTCTTTGTTCCTGCTTTTCTACATGCTACCCCCGGCATGTTGTGTAACAAACCGTTACACAGGATAATCCATACGCCTTGATCACTGATGCTCAACAATTGTGTTTACTGGCAGTTTATTTGCATGTTTAGACATGCAGCGCGGCGAACCTATTATTGTACTGTATACCTTGTACATCCTCACCTGCCTCCCACCCTGCCACCATCCTCCTCTATCCATAGTGTGGATCTCATTATGGAGGCAGTTTGCAGCACTGATGTTGCCGTGTCCCTGGTCTATTCATTATTCATACATCAACAGACTGAGTCTGGCCAGACCCACAGAGATAAAGGCTGGGGAGGAAGGAGGGATGACTGGCGAAGAGGAGGGATGAGTGGAGGAGAGGAGGAAGGCAGGCAGGCCTGCTCCAACGCTGCAGTCTCTTCCTGGAGAGCAAAGCTTTCAGGTAATTCTCTGAGATCAAGAGACGCTGCACACAGGAACCCCCCCTGCGCCTCTCTGGGCTAAATAAATAAATAAATATTCTCTACTGATGCTCTTTTTACGGCAGACGATAAAGGAAATGGATTGAAAGACAGCCTTAGAACTGAAAACACAAGGTCCCGGTGGGGATGGAGAATGGAAGGGGAGAGAAGAAGGGTTGGGAGAGAGAGAGAGGGGGGGGTAGAGGGAGAGAGAGAGAGGGGGGGGGGGGTAGAGGGAGAGAGAGAGAGAAAGTTTGGGAGGGGAAAAAGGGGAAAGGAGAGTGGGAGGAGGGAGAGGAAGAAAGTCCTTGCAGCTGGTGAAGAGGAGAGGGGCTAGATGATACTGGAGATCTGAGAGTGTTGGTGGGAGGGGTACGTGAGAGACAAAAGGGGCACAGGTGGAGGTGATATGTCACACCACCACCAACACCCCCCCAAAAAAAGACGTGTGGGTTGTTGATTTAACCTCTCGTCGCTCCTACTATTTTAGCCTCCGGTTTTGAGCAGGTGAAAGACATCAGCATACTGTATGATGCCTAGGTCTAAAATATAGACGTGAAGACAACGTCGTCACAAATCTAGGAACAGCTCCATGGCTAACTACTAGCGTCACTGCTAAATTAATCTCTTGAGAAGAGTTATGGAATATTAGAATCACGTTTTTTTCCCCCAAAACGTTATATCCATCACTTTTTTACATTTCATTGTTTTTTCATTAGAAATGCTCTACGAATAGATTTTAGATGTATATGATTATTTCTTGTCTTTTTTTGCTAAACGCTGTATGTCCAATGTTTAGCTTGAATGGAATATTTGTATTCTGTATATTTGACTGTGATATGTGGTTGTCTCACCAAGCTATGTTAATAAGATGAATGCACTTGATGTAAGTCGCTCTTGATAAGAGCATCTGCTAAATCTTTACATGACATAAACTGACCAGGGGAATCCAGGCGAAAGCTATGATCCCCTATTGATGCCACTTGTTAAATCCACTTCAATAAGTGTAGATGAAGGGAAGGCGACTGGTTAAAGAAGGTTAAGAATTTGTTGTTAACTGACCTAGTTAAATGAAGGTTAAATCAAATAAATAAATATTTACATAAGTATTCAGTATTCAGACCCTTTGCTATGAGACTCAGGTGCCTCCTGTTTCCATTGATCCTCCTTGAGGTGTTTTTACAACTTGATTGGAGTCCACCTCTGGTAAATCCAATTGATTGGACATGATTTGGAAAGGCACACACCTGTCTATATAAGGTCCCACAGTTGACAGTGCATTCCAGAGCAAACACCAAACCATGAGGTAGAAGAAATTGTCCGTCAAGCTCAGAGACAGGATTGTGTCCAGGCAGATCTAGGGAAGGGTACCAAAAAATGTCTGAAGCATTGAAGGTCCCCAAGAACACAGTGGCCTCCGTCATTCTTAAATGGAATACGTTTGGAACCATCAAGACTTTTCCTAGAGCTGGCGCCCAGCCAAACTGAGCAATCTGGGGAGAAGGGCCTTGGTCAGGGAGGTGACCAAGAATCCAATAGTCACTCTGAGATGGGAGAACCTTCCAGAAGGACATCTTTGGAAACATGGCACCATCTATATGATGAAGCATGGTGGTGGCAGCATCTCCAGAGTTCCTCTGTGGAGATGGGAGAACCTTGCAGAAGGACAACCATCTCTGCAGCACTCCACCAATTAAGCATTTATGGTAGAGTGACCAGACGGTGACCACTCCTCAGTAAAAGGCACAGGACAGCCTGCTTGCAGTTTGCCAAAAGGCACATAAAAGACTCTCAGACCATGAGAAACAAGATTATCTGGTCTGATGAAACCAAGATTGAACTCTTTGGCCTGAATGCCCAGTGTCACGTCTGGAGGAAACCTGGCACCATCCCTACTGTGAAGCATGGTGGTAGCAGCATCATGCTGTGGGACTGTTTTTCAGTGGCAGGAACTGGGAGACTAGTCAGGGTTGAGGGAAAGATGAACTGTGAAAAGTACAGCGAAAACCTGCTCCAGAGCTCTCAGGACCTCAGACTGTGGCGAAAGTTCACCTTCCAACGGGACAATGACCCTAAGCACACAGCCAAGACAATGCAGGACAAGTCGGGACAAGTCTCTGAATGTCTTTGAGTGGCCCAGCCAGAGCCCGGACTTGAACACGATCGAACATCTCTGGAGAGACCTTAAAATATAGCTGTGCAGCGACGCTCCCTATTTAACCTGGCAGAGCTTGAGAGGATCTGCAGAGAAGAATAGGAGAAACTCCCCAAATGCAGGTGTGCCACGCTTGTAGCATCTTACTCAAGAAGACTCGAGGCTGTAATCGCAGTCAAAGGTGCTTCAACAAAGTACTGAGTAAAGGGTCTGAATACTTACGTCAATGTGATATTTCAGTTTTTATTACATTTGCAAAAATGTCTAAAAACCTGTTTTTGCTTTGTCATTATGGGGTATTGTGATGTCATTATGTGGTATTGTGATGTCATTATGGGGTATTGTGTGTCGATTGATGAGGGGAAAAGAACAATTCAATCCATCTGGGTTGTGCAATCTGCGACCTCAGAGCACGTGCAGACCAGCATATTCAATCTCTCCCCATCCCAGTCTGCTGTCCCCACATGCTTCAGGATGGCCACCATTGTTCCTGTACCCAAGAAAGCAAAGGTAACTAAACTAAATTACTATCGCCCCGTAGCACTCACTTCTGCCATCATGAAGTGCTTTCAAAGGCTAGTCAAGGATCATATCACCTCCACCTTACCTGACACCCTAGACCCACTTCAATTTGCATAAATTCCTCTCCGTGTCTGGTGTAAAGCAGAGTAAAGCAGGTTTTGCTCTATGATTTTGCCTGTGCTTAGCCCTATCCCGTTTCTGTTTAGTCTGCTTTAAAATCTCCCCAGCATTTGCCGACATCAAGCACACCCATACAGTGATGCAGCCACAACCATGCTTGTAAATAAGGAGGCAGTTACTCAGGGATGTGTTGTGTTGGATTGCCCCAAACATAGCGCTTTGCATTTAGGCCAACAAGTGTATTCCTTTGCCATGTTTTTTGCAGTATTACATTAGTGTCTTGTTGCAAACCGGATGCATGTTTTGGAATATTTGTATTTTGTATGTTTGTTTTCTTCTTTTCACTGTGTCATTTAGGTCATTATTGTCACTACAATGTGGTTGATCCATCCTCAGTTCTCTCCTTATCACTGTTTTAAAGTCACCATTGGCCTCATGGTGTAATCCCTGAGTGGTTTCCTTCCTCTCTGGCAACTGAGTTAGGAAGTATGCCTGTATCGTTGTAGTGACTGGGTTTATTGATACACCATCCAAAGTGTAATTAATAACTTCACTGTGCTCAAAGGGATATTCAAAGTCTGCCTTTTTATTTTTACCCATCTACCAATAGGTGCCCTTATCGGCGAGACATTGGAAAACCTCCCTGATTTTTGTGGTTGAACCTCTTTAAAATTCCATGCTTGACTGAGGGACCTTACTGATAATTGTATGTGTGGGGTACAGAGACGAGGTAGTCATTCAAAAATCACGGTAAACACTATTGCAAGTTTTCCAAATCGGTGGTGGTCGGTGCCGTTTAAGATGAGGGAGGACAAAAACATTTTTATGAGCATGGCCTTATTTCTATTACAGGATAACGGATGACCCAGCTCAATGTAACATCGGTAGGTTTTAGGCTATTACATGATACTCAAATTCTCCCTATACCCATCATGGGGTTGCTACAACCTAGCCTATAAATTAAAGTTAACAACATAGGTGCACACAGGTCAAGAGAAACATTTGATGTGACAGATAGTGACACATGGCCAGACTGTGACACATTTGATACCGCCTTGCACATTCTTGCCTGCATTCAGCTGATCTCTGGCGTAATCATTAGCCCAACAGTTGCAAACGTGAGTGTCTCTTGGACAAATTTGGGTATGTTTATCCAAGTCAATGTATGTTTGTCATAAGCAGTTACACCGGTAGGCCATGGGGACAATACACTAGTCCAACACCTCCAGTGTTGGATAGCCATAGCCAGCTAGCTAACATAGCATCCCTCTGTTGGAGTCGGGTGTTTGAGTAAGCTAAACTAGTTGGCTACATTTACTGGCTAAGTAAGCGAAAGTGAAAAAAAAAGACAAAATGTAATCTTGCTCTCTCTTGCTCCTCCTTAATTTTTGAATAAATGAATTTGTTCAAAACTGTTCAACTATTGCCTTTCTCTCTCTTTTGAGTCAACTACTCACCACATTTTATGCACTGCAGCATTAGCTAGCTGTAGCTTATGCTTTCAGTACTTGATTCATTCTCTGATCATTTTATTGGGAGGACAACATGTCAGTTGATGCTGCAATCGCTCTGTTAGGTTGGAGGATGTCCATCCGGAAGTTGTCATAATTACTGTGTAAGTCTATGGAAGGAGGTGAGAACCATGAGCTTCCTAGGTTTTGTAATGAAGTCAATGTACCCAGAGTAGGTTAGAAGCTAGCTGTCCTTCGGCTTCCCCATGATGCTACCCTACATAATACTGTTGAGGCTACTGTAGACCTTAATTGCAAAACAATGTGTTTTAATAAATGATTTGGTGACGTGAATATATGTTGCATTGTTTTATCTAAAAAGGATCACTTTTTAAATGTTTCACTATTTTTATGAAATTCACTGAGGAGGATGGTCTCATTTCATTCCTGTCCTGCAGCTCAGTTCAGAAGGACGACTGTATCGTTGAGGTGTCTGAGTAGTTTAATACATTATCCCTGCCCCTGCCTGGTGCCAGGCCCAACAGATGCAGCTTCAGGCTCAGCAGCCCTGTCTCCCCATGCCCCTGAACCAGCCCTACTCCCAACCCAACCTCCCAAAGGAGGTGGGCAGCATTGTGTTGAATGACATGTTGCAGGTACTGCAATGCATTGAGGACAGGAATGTGATTCTCCAGTCAGGAAGAATCTCACTTGACACAGAGGCAGCCAATATCAGAGCCTTAAAGGAAGTGATGCAGGCTCTCAGAGACGGATGGGAGTCTCTCCTGTCTGGGGCAACACTGATTGCCATGCAAATGGGTGTTGCACCTAAATTTTGCAAGCAACACAGCCGCCAGAGGAAAAGGAAGATATTCCATAATGAGACCTCCCAAGAGGACAGCTCAGGACAGTGCAGAAACGGTGTTTTGGGAACACAGTGTTTTTTACTGCTGTGGACAACATCATAAGTGACTTGGACACTAGGTTCCACACCACTGCAAAAACTGTAGAATCATTTTCTGCTGTTCTGAAAGTTGTGCAGATTAGTGAGGATTAAGTCCCTTCTGTGTGCCAACCACTGATCATGAAGTATTCCAGAGATCTCACACCTGAGTTTCAGGTAAGACACCTACCTGAACACTGTATATGCTGCCACTTTCCCCCCTAACCTGTCCCCTCTTAGTCTCCTGAATGCAATTTGTAAGATGCAGCTGCAAAGCATTTTTGGAGAAGAGTGCATTGCTTTACGTTTATTTTGCACACTGCCTGTGACTGTTGCTGGTGGTGAGAGAGCTTTTAGTAAGCTAAAACTGAATTATTATTTTTTACGATTTGAGGTCCACTATGTCCCAAGACAGGCTTTGCAGTCTTACCATGCTGTCCATTGAAAGTCAGTTTGCTAGAAAGCTGGACTTCAAAGACTTGATCAGTGACTTTGCTAGCAAGAAGGCTCAGCGCTGGGCTCTTGGTGAGTAAGGCTGAGCAAGGGCCAGTGATAACTGGCTATAGCCAGCATTAATCAGACAGACTGTCTGTGGATATTGGATCACTACACACATGATGCCCACAGGCTGAGAACAAGACTGAGAACAGAGTGAGAACAAGATTTATCTCAAGGTAATGGCTGGATTGCCATAATATTTGTTGTGCACAATCAAGACCCAAAGTGCAAGAAACCTATTGATTTGGTGACCTCTTGACCTTTCCTTTTCACTTCTATTTCCATTTTGTTTTATCCATTTCCACTTTTACAGCTGCTTATTTTCTAGTTGGTACTTTTACTTAGTTCAAAAAATCTGCTGGTGATTTTATTATTTTGTTTGTTATATCATTCTATAGATGATCATGTAAAAAACATTTGATTGAAGAGTTTAATGTATATTTAAGTTATATTTAATTTAAGTTATTCATTAATGGTAAGAGAATTTTCCATTCAAGAATTTGACCATTAAAATTACATTTAGACTGTAAAAGACAGCCTTTAGCACATTTCTTATAGAGGGTATCAGTCTTGCATCAAATAGTGAGTTCCACTGTATGCAGAATGTTGCATGCATGTCTGCACAGTGTTATATTGTCACAGCTCACTGTCAGTAAATATTGTACAGTTAATATTGGACAACAAGAGAGTTGCAGCCTGCAAAGGTAGAGTTATTTAAAGCTTTAAATGGGTTGATTGGGTTCTGGAGATGTGTGGTTACAGCAATTGCGCAGAGTTGGAATGGCCTGTGGTGGTGGGGCCCAATGTGATATCTTTTCATGGGGCCCAAAATCCCTGGCGGCGCCCCTGGGGACAGAGGAATGGTTCTCAACCCCTATTATTTCACACAGAGTGAGTCCATGTAACCTTTTATGTGATTTGTTAAGCAACATTTTACTCCTGAATTAGTTTAGGCTTACCTACAAAGGGGCTGAATACTTATACAACAACTATATTTTAGTTATAAGTATCTTAAAAATAATTCTTCCACTTTGACATTAGAGTATTTTGTGTATATTATTGACAAAAAAATGACAATGATTCATTTTAATCCCAATTTGCAACACAATAAAATGTGAATACTTTGTATGAAATCAAAATAAAATGTTATTTGTCACATGCGCCGAATACAACAGGTGTAGACCTTACAGTGAAGTTGTTACTTACAAGCCCTTAACCAACAATGTCATTGAACAACCCCATGCGATGATTAGATAGTGACAAACAAAACCATTCTCTTTCATAATTTATTTTAACAATAAAAGCTAATCTACCAGCATTTTTGAAAAGGGATATATAAACACTTTGGAATGATATTCTTTAAGTCTTCACATTCCCAACAAGTTACAGGAAGTTCAACGACAACTGAGATTACATACAAGTCTTACCGTGGTATGTTGGTGTCAACACTAGATCGGCATATCTTTAAAATAAAGTATAACAATAATCAGGTTTCCATCCAACCTTTTTATGTGAGTAAAGTATGTAGGATAAAAGAAAATGTCACGACAGGACTGATGGAAACAGCAAATTTGGCAACAAACTTTTCAAAAGTCGCCAAAACAAAATACGTAAGACAAGGTGGGCTCTTTAGGTGTCTTTACAAGGAATGCTATAAATGACGGTAGAAACGTTTAATGCGCAAATATTGATATAATAACCAACTTCGAGTCACACGATTACACAGTGGATGTTTCTCAAAATGCAAACTACCGTTCTCCGAGCATGGGAGCGTTGGAGCATGGGAGGGTCGGAGGATGAGTCCAAATGAAAGTATGCGAAATAGAGCAAGGAGGGCACTTCTCGAGTGCGTACTCCGTTTGTACATATGTTGAAGCATGCATCGATGCAAGCTTCAACGGAAAGTATGCAAAGAAGTTTGATGCAACAATGTAAAAAATTACGTAAATTTTCTTGAAATCAATGGCGGGGGTATTCATTTGAGCTGAAGTGAGAGAAAATACACAACTTCATAATTAAATGTTGCCTTTTCCAGCGGAGGCTGCTGAGGGGAGGACGGCTCATAATAATGACTGACTAATGGAATGGCATCAAACTATGTGTCTGATGCATTTGATGCCAGATGCATTTGATGCCATTCCACTGATTCCGCTCCAGCCATTCTCACGAGCCCGTCCTCCCCAATTAAGTTGCCACCAACCTCCTGTGGCCTATTCATATCTCATATGTTGCCTGACTACAATATTTTATCTTGATACGTTAATATATACATGCTGTATCTAGCTAATAATTACAAAGTAAAAGGTTTGCTTTGTGTATTTCTTGTTTGGTCTCTATTGTTGCCATTGTCCTGGCTGGAAGAAGGTTCAGTGAATGGGTAGATGCAGCGTGAGGTAATACAGTAAGGGGAGTGCTTCTCAAATGTCATGTTTTAGTGCGTTCTCCACACTCTCATCCTCACAAGAACGTACTCAAGAGAACGCCCTCGAGGAATGCACTTGGAGCATGAGAGTGTGGAGCATGGTAGTATGTATATTGAGAAACAACTACATGTAGTGTGTGTTGTGCATGCAGTTTATTAGGCTAGACTAGAAAGTGCACAGTGATGAGCTTGACGATCCTTTCCAATAAATATCGAGGGTCTTATTCTGGTGACATGATGATCTTATTCTGGTGACATGATGATCTTATTCTGGTGACATGATGATCTTATTCTGGTGACATGATGATCGATGCCTGGCTGCCGTTTGACGGATAAAAATAATCGTGCTATTTTGTCCTTGATAATCTCATCATGTAGGCTATAACCGCACTGTATATGCAAACTGTTGGCTAGAGCGCGCATGCCAAGACCAAAGTGGGCACATTTGCAATATAACGCAATATTTTCTGTGACAAAACCCTCAGTAGAGTTAAAAATGTGATGGAAACCCATTTAACTTGTATTTTTTATTTGGGACATGGGAATTTAATCGCAAAAGTTATTTTTATGTGCATTATGTCATCACGCACAGCCTTTTATCCACAACAAGTGAATTTGATGGATGCGGATTTTGGAAGGTTCACATGAAAATCTCACCAATTGGATGGAAAATTAGCTATTGTTATATATTGCATGGAATAGTGACTCCACTGCTAATGTGACTCCAAGCAATGTTTTGAGGTAATCTCCATGACTATGTTTGGTGGTGTGTAAGTGGCAATATTTTAGTAAAAAAAAATGTAACCTTTATTTAACTAGGCAAGTAAGTTAAGAACAAATTCTTATTTACAATGACGGCCTACACCGGCCAAACTCAGACGACACTGGGCCAATTGTGCACCGCCCTATGGGACTCCCAATCACAGCCGGTTGTGATACAGCCTGGAATTGAACCAGAGTGGCTGTACTAATACCTCGTGCACTGAGATGCAGTGCCTTAGACTGCTGCGCCACTCGGGAGTTAGATGACTCTGCGAGCATGGTGGTGATGGCTGTAACAGAGATACAGTATTTAGTGCAGAGGGTTTGAACCTGGCTGACATTATTACTCCTGTTGTTAACAGAATGTCAGCACCCTCACCGCGTAATTTTCATCCTTAGGATCACTGTGTGTTTTCCAACATTGGCTGTCTCCCCGACAAACTGGTCATTTATAAAAGTCTGTCTGATTTCTGCTGGCTATACACTTTACAAGCACACAGCGCTTGCATATCAAAGGGGAGAGATGGGGGAGAAAAGGGCAAATGTATAAATCAAGTTTCATCCCGGATTTTTGCTCACCTTGCGGAAAGAAAAAACCCATCTGTCTCAGCCATTCCTGAAGTTGAAATGAGATACTGTATGGGGAAACTCAGAAGCTCACACCAAGAGTTAAAGGGGCAGTCAGCAGTAGCTACATCCATTTTTGGACTTATAAATGAATGATACAGTAGGCCTATATACCCATTGATTATTGAATAATATAACTTATAAATGCCTCGTGAGCTTAGTTCAACTGTCAAACCCCATCAGAACCCAAAATATACTCTAACATTGTAAATGTGAACAAACACTGTAAAGCATCAAAACATGTTTAAAACTATCATTTTGATATCTTGGACGGTCAGTCCTTTCCTTGCATCCATAGCTCTGTCTATGCATTTGAGAGTGGTTACATTTCTCTAGGCCCTTCCCTCAGATTTTTGCCAAAACAGAGGCGGGGTGCCCACATTGTTATTGTTTCAACTAAGGATTGCCCCTTTAAGGACTGCTACATCCTCGGGAATCAGTCAATTTCAGTTCCACCAAGGTGTGAATTAAGTCCTTATATCATATGAATCCAATAAATTGTATACAGTAGCAAGCTGACGTCATTGTTTCATCTGAGGTATATACATGCTCAACTGCATAAACTACTTTCATACTTTATTTTAAGCTGTGATAAACACCCATCCATGACGGTAATTGTGGCAAACAGTGGAACAGTAGGCAGTGTGTGTATATGTGTGTATGTGTGTGTTCAGTCGCTGTGTTTATTTCAGGTGGGCAGCCTCAGTGAGTCACTGACCCCCCCCCCAGAAACAAAGTCCATCATCAGCACCTTCCTGCTCACTCTGTTACCAGGCCAATAGCCCCGTGATGATGTCATGAGGGCCGCCGTCTGTGTGTGCTAAATAATTGATATAATTAGAATCCCATAATGTCACCTTGAGCCCCTTCAATATTTGATGAAGCACTTCCCTCCCATCGCGCCAGCCCGAGACGGACTTTAGAGCCATTGTAAAACTTGCATTAAGGGGCTACAGACCCCCACAGAGCACAACCATAAATCCTCTCTCTCTCTTCCCTCAACCCTCTCTCTCACTCATGTTTATCTTCCTGTGCGTCCAAATGAGCCGAGGGTCTCTCTCAGAGTGAGGGTTACTCACTCCCGCTCTTAAACACTAGCGCTCACACATACACCCTCTCTCTGTGTTACTTTCTCTTGCGCTAAAATAGTTGTAGTGCTAGCCCACCCTCTCCCCGTAGCTCTCGTACTTTCTCTTGCTCTTAAACACTCCCGCTCACACACCCTCTCTGTTACTTCTACAGTACTTATACATGGTCTCTCTCTCTCTCTCTCTCTCTCTCTCTCTCTCTCTCTCTCTCTCTCTCACTCTCTCTCTCTCAGTTCTTGTGAAAGGAAGACAGTGATGTTGTCCAATGCTGAGCCAGAGTGTTGTGGACATGACAGATAAGCTTATTGACCAATTAGGACTTGAATATGACACCACGTCACTTAATAATTAAACATGTACATAATTGTTTTATATAGTGATTACACTCTCACTCGTATTTCATATGTTACAGTGATTCAAGGGTACTTATACAACAGGCGGGTCTAATCCTGAATGCTGATTGGTCGATAACCGCATTCCAGCCAGTGTCTATTCCACAAGTTACCACTGGCTAAATCTATGACGTTAAAATGCATATTTACTTACATCTGACTGCACAATCCACTGTCTCATCAACCCAGCCAGCAACCTTGATCTCCACTATAAACAGCATCTAGACATTATCTCACATTTCTTTTAGACTAACATTTTGTTTTCAACAGCTGAGATTTGAATAAACCTTGCTGTCTGTCTCTCCGACATTTGCAACATTGTTTCAATATTCAAATTTGATTTCCAGCTGTCCCATAGTAATGAACGTGTCGGGAGTTGGGACGAGACGACAGGTAGGCACCGTTTCTCAGCCAGTTGAAATCATGAATCAGCTGGCATCATTTTAATCGCTGTATACAAAGAAATGTCTATTGAAAAAAGGTCAAACAAAAGGAAGTGGAGCTAGTTTGCAGTCTTTCCAGCTTCAGTTTGAAGGGATTGTGTAAGCTGTGTTGTTGGCTAGCTCTTCTGAACAACAGTGTCCTTACGAGTCAGCACATTTTCTGCGCCAGGCAAAATCGCACCACATTAGCTTATTGTTATGGATGTATCAAAAAAAATGTCACTAGAACACAGCTTAAACAAATGTAAATGCAGCTACAGTACTTTGCTGTTATTCTGGCTGCACTGTTTGACGTGACTGTAAGTTAGCCATAGTTGGCTAGCTTGCAAGCAAGGGATAAAAACTTTGCCAGCCAGTATGGCAATAAAACATTTAGAACGAACGACTGGGTCTCGTCCATAGATTTAGACGGTGCTTAATTTGAGCCGGATCAATCCGGTACCTCTACGTAAGAAATAAATTCAATATTTACAATGAGAAAATTCAAATAAAAGTGATCAGAGTTCATTCGATTTGCCTCCTCATGAATTATCCTGCCCCTTATAAAAACATACTGTGAAAATTTAGATTTTTTTAATATAATAATAATTTTGCACGCCCAATTTTTCAGTTTTTGATTTGTTAAAAAAGTTTGAAATATCCAATAAATGTCGTTCCACTTCATGATTGTGTCCCACTTGTTGTTGATTCTTCACAAAAAAATACAGTTTTATATCTTTATGTTTGAAGCCTGAAATGTGGCAAAAGGTCGCAAAGTTCAAGGGGGCCGAATACTTTCGCAAGGCACTGTATCAGCTTCCAAATAGGCGTATTGATTAAACACTGTTTTACAAAGTTAAACAAGAGAGGCTTTTGACACGAAAGTATAGGTCATCGCCTGTGAGTGAGCTGCGCATCATTGGGTAAGTCAGTGAAGGTGGAGAGCATTTCTACGACTATAATTTCCTCCTCATATTGTACATATGTGTCAACACACCTAGGCTTAGGCTATTGATGGATTCAAGACAAGGTTGGTTTGATTGATCTCAGATTTGCAGTTTGTCAGTGTCAAAGTAGCCTGTCATTTCCATCATTTGTGTGGTATTAAAAAAATATTCTGCTAAAGTCTCCAGTCATTGTCACGCCTGCTCCCGCTCGCCCTCTTTGGGACTCAAGGGCCCTAGGCTGCTTCACGTTGTTGATTGCCCCCTCTATATCTGTCTTTTCCTCAGTTTTGTTCCCCGTGTCAGCATTATTGCATTATTGTTGTGATGTCGTTTTGTGCCACCGCCGATGGAACCGGGGGTGCCCCAGCTGGCTCATCGGGCTTCCACGCCTTAGCTGGCTCGAAAGGTTTCCCTGCCTCGGTTGGCTCGGCAGGCGCCTCAGCCGGCTCGTCAGGCTACTACGCCTCAGTCGGCTCATCAGGCTCCCATCCCACGTCATGCCTCAGCCGGCCCATCAGGCTCCCACGCCTCAGCCGGCTCGTCAGGCTCCCACGCCCCAGACAGCTTGTCAGGCTTCTACGCCTCAGTTGGCTAGTCCAGCGCCCATGCCTCGGTCGGCCCGTCAGGCTTGCCCAGGTGGGACGCCTGGCGCTCGAGGCTGCCGGGCTGCCCTTCACTACGCACACCTGTCACCATGATTACGCGCATCAGCGCTCATTGGACTCACCTGGACTCCTTCACATTGTTGATTGCCCTCTCTATATCTGTCTGTTCCTCAGTTTTGATCCCCATGTCAACATTGTTGTCGTAATGTCGTTTTGTTTCCCCCATCCAGACGCTTTTCTTGTTTTGTTTGATGTCCGATTTTCCATAAATTTTTCACTCCCTGTACTTGCTTCTCGTCTCCAGCGTCGGTTCTTACAGTAATATAAAATGCCAGATTTTATGAAACATGTTTATAAAAAATTGCTCCTAGACCCAAGTAAAAACACTTCTGTAAACGCCTCTACTCTAATGGTCTATGCCACTATGCAAATGTGATTATAGGCATGCACTGCTTTGTTATAAAGGTGATTTCTTTTTTATCCTTTCCGGTACCTCAGCACCCCCCAGGTCACCCCGCTCTCGCACTCACTTTTTGTTCCGGCACCTCCAGATTTACAACTTATGCACTGGATTTGGAACAAAAAGACTTAATGACTGGGCTGCGTTACTACCAGCCGGCTTGGGTAGCAACCCTAGATTTGTGTATGGACTAAATCTCATGTAAGGATGAAATAGTATGAATACATTTATAAAAATATATTTTTTAATAACAATATTATTTGAATATGATGGTAACCCTTGTATAAAAGTGATAATGCCCAAGAAGCCAGTGTTTGAAGAATATATTGGCACAGTTTTCCGGTCCTCGGCGAACAACACCTGTGCCAATATATCCTCCAAACACCAGCTTCTTGAGCATTGTTACATAAATAAGGTACGATTGCAGAGGGCCAGTCAACCCATTTACCTGTGACTGTATTCATGATACAGCACTGCCTCGCGTGCCTGATTGCTTTCATAAAACTGTTACCAACATAATAAAATAAGAATGAATTACACATTTTCATTAAAACGTTATTTTGATAAGTCAATTCATACAATTTCGTTCTTCCACCAGGAGATATAGTCCGGCCAAAAATCTGGTCATTAGTTATTTTGGTTATGTTGCTACAGATGTGCCCCAGTCGCTAAGGCTTTTTGCATAGTTCTATTAAAAATGACTCTATTAAAAGGATTCTAATTAGCATTAAAGTACACATCATGCAAGACTACAAATCACTACAAATTCCTGCATGTCATCTCTAGCTGACACCTTTGCTAACAGGTATTGTGTTAATTTAAAACTTTACGCAAGACAGTTCACAGAATTGTCAATTCAAAGAAATGTAGCCAACTTATTCATTACTAAGTTTAGCTAACATTAGATAGTCCAGAGATTTTTACCTTTAACTCGAGTCACGTCCAGGTCATCATGGTATTTGGAGTTCTTTATGATAGCCACATCATTTTGGTTGTGTTTTTTTTAGGTAAGCATAAACGAAACACAGCCCTTACTTTCAGTGTTTCTAAAATCCCCTATAGGAAAGTGGAAAATCAATTGGAACCATTTCCTTGTTTAACCGCTAAGTTTTATGGGTATTATGACTCATACTGTGGTACTCTATACAGCATGGCTTGGAAAGCTGCTCGTCCAATCAGCAGATCCGGCTCCAGGAATAAATGGTGACCCCAAAACATTGTACAATATTTTTTATATTTTGGGGTGGGGGGGACTCAGTCAGGGTCTCGACTTACTGTTGAAAGTTAGAATAGTAGAATACACAAGATGTAAGTTCGAAATGTGGTTGTGCACCAGCAGTTTTTCTCTTGTTTTGTCAGTCACTGACAGTCACTCAATAAGCCATGTCAGCTAACAACGTTTTAGAGTAGTAAATTAATTTATCCAGTTATCTAAACTTGTAGTAATGATGGCTAAATACCAACTTGGCACACAGGGCAAAATGGGTCAAATTGAAGGAAATGTTCCTGCCAATCAGTATCCAGGATCCAAGCAACCAGTAATATAAAGGGAAATAATTCACCCTCTAAAATGCCCCTTCAAGCCAATCAGAAAGAAGTATTCAACAATGGCATGGAATGAATATCAAATAATGTATTTTTAATGTCCTTCCCCTTCCCCACATCCTTTCTTTCTTTTTTCTTTTTTTTCTTTCTTTCTTTCCATCCCTTTTTTTGACACCCTTGCACCTCTCTTGTCAGGTACACAGTCTGTACATGGTTCACACATACACACAAGCATGCACACACACACACACACACACACACACACACACACACACACACACACACACACACACACACACACACACACACACACACACACACACACACACACACACACACACACACACACACACACACACACACACACACACACACACACACACACACATACACATGGACAGGAAGTTCCTGTGACCCCCAGTTTCTCTAATCAAACCAGTGAGCACCAGCTCGTGTGGAGTAGAGAGGTGAGCCAAGCCTCTCTGCATCCTAGAATTACATGACCTCCACATAACCTATAACCTCAACTGAGCCTGCGTATCACTGTAACACACCCTGCTGCCTCTGTATGACATGGACCTCTCATGTCATACATGGCCTACACTGACACCTCACTGATCTAACAATCACCTTTAGACATGGGACAGCAGAGCCAAGCACTGGCAAGGTTTTACATCACGCATAATCTCCTGTTAAGTAACACTAGCCCCGTTTACACCTGGTTCTAACATGAATCCTTTGTCCTGATCTTGTCCACATTCTGATTGTGTACACATCTTTTGACAATTAGGTGTAGACAATCAAAAGACACATTGTGATCTGGTTGTGATCAGATCTTCCTGCCCACCTTTGGAGGTAGTCAGGCAGGCATTGTCTGGATATCTTACAGATGTAGATGGATCTGGACAGTAAAACCATTTTAATCATCATTATTCCACCCTCTAAAATCATTGACAGGTGGCAACATTGACTTATGGCACCAATATATGTCAAAATAAATGTTATTGTGAAAGAATGTCTGTTAAATAACTTGCATACAGGGAGGGTCCAGGAAATCTGATCACAATGCAGACACAGTGGATGGATAAGATACATTTTAATACCATGTGTGGTCGCATGTCTGAAAATGTGGGCGCAGTCACAATGTGTACAAGATCAGGACACAGGACACATATTAGCACCAGGGATTCTGGGTTTATGAGTGGCATAGATCTCTCTGTGTCAGAAGTCCATGTTCCATAGTAGGCCAGTCCAGTTCAAAGAGCGTCTGAAAGAGAGAGAAAAAAAGGAGAAGGAGACAGAGAGTGTGAGAGAGTATGAGAGAGAGAGAGAGAGAGAGAGAGAGAGAGAGAGAGAGAGAGAGAGAGAGAGAGAGAGAGAGGCATATAGAGAGCAGAGGTAGAGATATAAAGAAATGGAGAGTGTGACGAAGAGGGAGAGAACAAGAACGAGAGCCCCAGAGAGGGAATGCAGTGCAACAGGGTGGAGTTAGCAGTGCTTCTACTCCTCTGTGGGGCTCTCCCGTGGGAACAGGCCTGGGATCAGCCTGGGGATTTCAGAGGCCATTCATCATAATGGAAACACTTAGAACACATGCAAGCAAAGCTCCAGTAATCCACTAGGCCAAGCCGGGCAGCGTTTCTCTGGCAGACCCCTAGCGTTCCACGACACTGAAACATCTGGCCGGAGCGGAGAACACCACGGCCATGGCAACAACATCGTTTAGACTTGGGAGTCCCCTGGGCGCTGGGCCAAGCCCGGTCCACCCTACCCAGCATGCCACAGGACTTTCCCCCAATGTATAACCACTATAGGGTTAGGATTAGGGTTAGGGTTAGACCAATGATGTATATAAACCCTGGCAGTCTGATGTATTGGCCATCGAGAGGCTTTTTAGCCACCGGTGGGCCATATTGGAACTCCCCAGTAGGAGCGGTCCTCCAAAGGAATTAATGGAACTCTACAGTATTTCAATGACATGTATTTGAGTATTTTGTTGTTCTAATGGGGTCAGTAACATTATTAATTAAAAAAAATATATATATACTTTCAGGAAGAGTTTATTTTTATTTTTTACATTTGTATTTTTAGCTCACATAATCTAATTTAAAAGTAGGCATTAAGGTGTCTGTAATAGAGTAAACGTGGCAAAAACTTATGTAGACATTAATACATGCATTGCTATAGCTTCCAAAATATATTTTACAACAGTGGTGGAGTGCCAAGATGGAGGCACGGTGGCTTCAACACAGCGCCCCTATCAGTCATCTAATGTATATACACTGCTCAAAAAATAAAGGGAACACTAAAATAACACATCCTAGATCTGAATGAATGAAATATTCTTATTAAATACTTTTTCTTTACATAGTTGAATGTGCTGACAACAAAATCACACAAAAATGATCAATGGAAATCAAATTTATCAACCCATGGAGGTCTGGATTTGGAGTCACACTCAAAATTAAAATGGAAAACCACACTACAGGCTGATCCAACTTTGATGTAATGTCCTTAAAACAAGTCAAAATGAGGCTCAGTAGTGTGTGTGGCCTCCACGTGCCTGTATGAATGACCTCCCTACAATGCCTGGGCATGCTCCTGATGAGGTGGCGGATGGTCTCCTGAGGGATCTCCTCCCAGACCTGGACTAAAGCATCCGCCAACTCCTGGACAGTCTGTGGTGCAACGTGGATGGAGCGAGACATGATGTCCCAGATGTGCTCAATTGGATTCAGGCCTGGGGAACGGGCGGCCCAGTCCATATCATCAATGCCTTCCTCTTGCAGGAACTGCTGACACACTCCAGCCACATGAGGTCTAGCATTGTCTTGCATTAGGAGGAACCCAGGGCCAACCACACCAGCATATGGTCTCACAAGGGGTCTGAGGATCTCATCTCGGTACCTAATGGCAGTCAGGCTACCTCTGGCGAGCACATGGAGGGCTGTGCAGCCCCCCAAAGAAATGCCACCCCACACCATGACTGACCCACAACCAAATCGGTCATGCTGGAGGATGTTGCAGGCAGCAGAACGTTCTCCACGGCGTCTCCAGACTCTGTCACGTCTGTCACATGTGCTCAGTGTGAACCTGCTTTCATCTGTGAAGAGCACAGGGCGCCAGTGGCAAATTTGCCAATCTTGGTGTTCTCTGGCAAATGCCAAACGTCCTGCACGGTGTTGGGCTGTAAGCACAACCCCCACCTGTGGACGTCGGGCCCTCATTACCACCCTCATGGAGTCTGTTTCTGACCGTTTGCGCAGACACATGCACATTTGTGGGCTGCTGAAGGTAATTTTGCAGGGATCTGGCAGTGCTCCTCCTGCTCCTCCTTGCACAAATGCGGAGGTAGCGGTCCTGCTGCTGGGTTGTTGCCCTCCTATGGCCTCCTCCACGTCTCCTGATGTACTGGCCTGTCTCCTGGTAGTGCCTCCATGCTCTGGACACTACGCTGACAGACACAGCAAACCTTCTTGCTACAGCTCGCATTGATGTGCCATCCTGGATGAGCTGCACTACCTGAGCCACTTGTGTGGGTTGTAGACTCCGCCTCATGCTACCACTAGAGTGAAGGCACCGCCAGCATTCAAAAGTGACCAAAACATCAGCCAGGAAGCATAGGAACTGAGAAGTGGCCTGGTCACCACCTGCAGAACCACTCCTTTATTGGGGGTGTCTTGCTAAATGCCAATAATTTCCACCTGTTGTCTATTCCATTTGCACAACAGCATGTGAAAAGTATTGTCAATCAGTGTTGCTTCCGAAGTGGACAGTTTGATTTCACAGAAGTGTGATTGACTTGGAGTTATATTGTGTTGTTTAAGTGTTCCCTTTATTTTTTTGAGCAGTGTATATATATATATATATAAACTCAGCAAAAAAAGAAAGGTTCCTTTTTCAGGACCCTGTCTTTCAAAGATAATTCGTGAAAATCCAATTAACTTCACAGATCTTCATTGTAAAGGGTTTAAACACTGTTTCCCATGCTTGTTCAATGAACCATAAACAATGAATGAACATGCACCTGTGGAACGGTCGTTAAGACACTAGCAGCTTACAGACGGTAGGCAATTAAAGGTCACATTTATGAAAATTTAGGACACTAAAGAGGCCTTTCTTCTGACTCTGAAAAACACCAAAAGAAAGATGCCCAGTCCCTGCTCATCTGCATGAACGTGCCTTAGGCATGCTGCAAGGAGGCATGAGGACTGCAGATGTGGCCTGGGCAATGAATTGCAATTCCCGTACCTTGAGACGCCTAAGACAGTGCTACAGGGAGACAGGACGGACAGCTGATCGTCCTCGCAGTGGCAGACCATGTGTAACAACACCTGCACAGGATCGGTACATCTGAACATCACACCTGCGGGATAGGTACAGGATGGCAACAACAACTGCCCGAGTTACACCGGGAACGCATAATCCCTCCATCAGTGCTCAGACTGTCCGCAATAGGTTGAGAGAGAGCGGCTGGACTGAGGGCTTGTAGGCCTGTAGTAAGACAGGTCCTCAACAGACATCACCGGCAACAACGTCGCCTATGGGCACAAACCCACCATCGCTGGACCCAGACAGGACTAGCAAAAAGTGCTCGTAACTGACGAGTCGCGGGTTTGTCTCACCACGGGTGATGATCGGATTCGCGTTTATCGTCAAAGGAATGAGCGTTGCACTGAGGCCTGTACTCTGGAGCGGGATCGATTTGGAGGTGGAGGGTCCGTCATGGTCTGGGGCGGTGTGTCACAGCATCATCGGACTGAGCTTGTTGTCATTGCAGGCAATGTCAACACTGTGCATTACAGGGAAGACAGCCTCCTCCCTCATGTGGTACCCTTCCTGCAGGCTCATCCTGACATGACCCACCAGCATGACATTGCCACCAGCCATACTGCTCGTTCTGTGCGTGATTTCCTGCAAGACAGGAATGTCAGTGTTCTGCCATGGCCAGCAAAGAGCCTGGATCTCAATCCCATTGAGCACGTCTGGGACCTGTTAGATCAGAGGGTTAGGGCTAGGGCCTTTCCCCCTATAAATGTCTGGGAACTTGCAGGTGCCTTGGTGGAAGAGTGGGGTAACATTTAGTGGGGTAACAAATATGTGGGGTAACAAATATTTACACATGTTAAGTTTGCTGAAAATAAACGCAGTTGACAGTGAGAGGATGTTTCTTTTCTTGCTGAGTTTATATTGCTCCCGAGTGTTGCAGTGGTCTAAGGCAATGCATCTCAGTGCAAGAGGCGTCACTGCTGTCCCTGGTTTTAATCCAGGCTGCATCACATCTGGCTGTGATTGGGAGTCACATAGGGCGGCACACAATTGGCCCAGCGTCGGCCGGGTTTTGCCGGGTGCCTTCATTGTAAATAAGAATTAGTTCTTAAATGACTTGCCTAGTTAAATACAGTTTTAATGAAAAAAATTATATATATACATTACCGTTTAAAAGTTTGGGGTCACTTTCAAATGTCCTTGTTTTTGAAAAAAAAGCTGCATTTTTTTTTACCTTAAAATAACATCAAATGGATCAGAAATACAGTGTAGACATTGTTAATGTTGAAAATTATCATTGTAGCTGGAAACTGATAGCTGATTCTTTATGGAATATCTACATAGGCGTACAGAGGCCCATTATCAGCAACCTGCCTAGAACACCAGCATCCGAAGTCGCCTCCTCACTGTTGATGTTGAGACTGGTGTATTGCAGGTAGTATTTAATGAAGCTGCCAGTTGAGGACTTGTGAGGCGTCTGTTCCTCAAACTAGACAATTTAATGTACTTGTCCTCTTGCTCAACTGTGCACAGTGGCCTCCCACTCCTCTTTCTATTCTGGTTAGAGCCAGTTTGCGCTGTTCTGTGAAGGGAGTAGTACACAGTGTTGTACGAGATCTTCAGTTTCTTGGCAATTTCTCGCATGGAATAACCTTCATTTCTCAGAACAAGAATAGACAGGAGTTTCAGAAGGAAGTTATTTGTTCCGAGCATGTAATCGAACCCACAAATACTGATGCTCCAGATACTCAACTAGTCTTTAATCAGTACAACAGTTTTTATCTGTGCTAACATAATTGCAAAAGGGTTTCCTAATGATAAATTAGCCTTTTAAAATTATAAACTTGGATTAGCTAACACAACGTGCCATTGGAACACAGGAGTGATGGTTGCTGATAATGGACCTCTGTATGCCTATATAGATATTCCATTAATCTGCCGTTTCCAGCTACAATACTCATTTACAACATGAACAATGTCTACACTGTATTTCTGATCAATTTGATGATATATTAATGGACAAAAAATGTGCTTTTCTTTAAAAAACAAGGACATTTCTAAGCGACCACAAACTTTTGAACGGTAGTGTAAATATTTGGGTTAGAATGGTAATTTTTTAAAATGTATTATTTAACCTTTATTTAACTAGACAAGTAAGTTAAGAACCCATTGTTATTTACAATGACGGCCAAACCCGGACGACACTGGGTCAATTGTGCGCGGCTCTATGTGACTCCTAATCACAGCCAGTTGTGATATCAGGCTGCAATCGAACCAGGGTCGGTAGCGCCTCGAGCCCTGAGATGCAGTGCCTTAGACCGCTGTGCCACTCAGTATTACATCGTACTTACGTGAGTAGTGCTAACCTTAACCATAATTTTGGCATGGCCCGAGAGCTGTGAGTGGTTGTGATTGTTGGAGAATTAGGAGAGAAGATGCTTCAACTAGTCAGTCCTGATATCCATTGGTATCTGAGAGGCTGCATAGATAAATGGGGGCAGTCAGTTTCTGACTAAGCTAGGCTCTTGATGGAAAATAAATGACACTAGTTTGATTATTGGTGCTTGTAATGCTTGTCATGGCATAATGCTTGAAATGCTTGCATTTTTCTCTGGATATCTCCTCTGCTCCCAAGTCTCTCTCTTTTAAGGTCTTGCTCGCTCTCTCTCTCTCGCTCTCTCTCAGACATATACATGCATATTCATGCACACACACACACACACACACACACACACACACACACACACACACACACACACACACACACACACACACACACACACACACACACACACACACACACACACACACACACACACACACACACACACACACACATACACACACACACACACACACACACACACACACGTTTCCAGGTATTGCCAGGGCCCTGCATTGCTCTCTGCTGTGCAGGGATAGTAGTGAAGGTCCTCTGTATACAGACTTCAGAGCTCAGCTCAAGATTTCCATTAATTTCTGTGTGTTGCTGTTGTTCCTGGGCCAACGGAACAGTGTGCGACCACTGCTTGTCCGTTTCAGCTTTTCCTTGACGGCCTAAGTTAACCCTGTGAGATCCAAGGACAGATCCAAACAAGGGAAATATATATTACCCTTCGGAAAAACTTGCAACAGGCCTCTGATTATGAAAATAATCTGTATTTTGAATTTCAAGTTTGTAGAACACTTTTCTGGAAATGTTGCAAAAATGCGACATTGGGCTGTCATCAGTGGTAGGGAAATGATGTGGTAAGAAAGCTGTACAATTCAATTAAAATCACATCAAAATGGATCAAAGCATTTACATGTGATGGAAAATATTGTCTAACGATATATACATCTGAAATTAAGTCCCATTTGGTCTATTTTTTTTTTTGTATGTGTGGAGTGAACAACAAAGTTACTCTTGAAGTATTTGGTTGTCCAAGGAGATCAATCTCTCTAAATTGTCTATCAATATATGAATGTGGCCTAATGTCTCAGTTTTGCAGCCTTTTAATTGGATACTTCAGGATTTTGCAATGAAGCCCTGTAGCTACTTCCCCAGAGTCAGATGGACTCATGGCTACCATTTTCTCTGCATACAGTTAGAGGTAGTTTTGCGAACCAATGCTAACGAGTATTAGCGCAATGACTAGAAGTCTATGGTATCTACTATCATTGCGTTAACGTTACTAAGTAATTACGCTGACGCAAGTCAGCAACTTCTTTCAAACTGCAAACGCAACATTAGTCTTCAATTGGGTACTTCAGGATTTTGGACATTAAGCCATTTATCTACATTCCCAGAGTCAAATGAACTCATGGATACAATTGTTTTGTCTCTGCATCCAGTATGAAGGAAGTTAGAGATAGTTTTGGGAGCCAATGCTAACTAGCGTTAGAGCAATGACTGGAAGTCTATGGTATGTAGTATAGTATAAATATACAGTACCAGTCAAAAGTTTGGACAGCCCTACTCAGTCAATGGTTTTTCTTTCTTTTTACTATTTTCTACATTGTACAATAATAGTGAAGACATCAAAATTAAGAAATAACACATATGGAATCATGTAGTAACCAAAAAAGTGTTAAACAAACCAAAATATATTCTTTATTTGAGATTCTTCAAAGTAGCCAACCTTTGCCTTGATGACAGCTTTGCACACTCTTGGCACTCTTTATGAGTGGAATGCATTTCAATTTCAGGTGTGCCTTGTTTAAAGTACATTTGTGGAATTTGTTTCCTTCATAATGTGTTTGAGCCAATCACTTGTGTTGTGACAAGGTGGTATACGGAAGATAGCCCTATATCATAAAAGACCAAGTCCATATATTACCTGATTCAGGAAACTAGGCGTATGTTGCAAGTCAAGACTTCACAGGGTGCCGTTTGAAAGTAAAAAATATTTTTTGATCAAAATGTATGGAAGTTGTATGGAGGTTAATTTAAAGGTGGTCTATCAACTTTAGCACTGATGACTTTTCTTAAAAGTTGAGTCATGAAATCTTAGTCTCATTTAAAATGAAGCCCTCAATGTGAACATACCATAGAATAACTACAAAAATAGAATACAATTAAATGAATTCAATCAAAACAAGAACAACTTGTACATATTAAAAATGGATCAATGTGATGTACCAATATGCATGTCCATTATGCAGGTCCCTAAGGTCAATATTACAAAACGTTCAGAAAACCATTCTCTTTGCATTTAACACTATGATCAGCAATTAGGTTTTGAATTGCGTTAAACCCATGCTAAAGGCAAGACATGTCCTTCTGTACTGAAGTGACGGCAGTAAATAAGTATTAACTGCTTAGAGTTCATGCTAAATGTGGTGACAGAGAGACAGTGTATATTGTAATGAATAAAAAAAGGGAATCAAGATCAAATGAACACTCACATACTGTATGTGATGACTTATTTGTTTTTCATTCATTCAGATTAAAAAAGGTTCAAATGATCACACACCAAATAATTATCAACAGAACACATTGTACATAACATTTTCTACACGAGGAACAACATCTTAAAATTAAATTAATTCAATATATTGTGCTGGTTCAAATCATACAGAAATTGATTCACGTAGAAAACACCTACTATATATTTAATTTCCTACAATAGGGGTGACATGTCTTCTGAAATGTATTCAGATTCAACATACTACAGTATACAGGTTCAGGGGATCATAAACTCGGTTTATTATGTAGCTTGGTTTAACAACAAATGATTCACTCTGCAGTGATTCATAAAAAGAGCGTGCAGCAGCTGGCAAGTAGTTGAGCAGGTCATCAGATCTTGGTACTTGTTTTTTTTATGGGCAGAGGACTCTCATGTGCTCTAGGGTAGTGGCTTGCAAAATAGGGAGGTTGAGGTGTAGCTCCTTGTTTTGGTTTGGAGATCAGCCACGATTTTCATCCCTCAAAAAGACTGTGGCTCTGTCTGGTGTACAGATTCCAAGGATCCTCAACTGAAATTAGAACAGAAACATTTCAAGTTCCTGACATCAATAAACAACTTTCACAGTCAAGCATTAGGATATTTTATTGTTAGAACAACATGTTGCGTGTTGATGGGATGTTAGTAAACTATTCTCTGTGCAATACCTGTGACTTTTTACCACCTCACTGAGGTGGTCTGTAGTCCAGCTGGTCGCTTGAGGACAGAATCTGGGAGGTGCCTGAAGTCTTCACATTGCATCCTCATCACCTTGAATGGTTTTGCTGGTTGTGCTTCAAGTATCATCTTTGAAACATCATCAGGTGCATGAAGGACTGACACCGTGCGCCTCTTCTCCATGGTGGAAAAAGATCGGTCACAAGGAAGAAAAGAATGATAAATAAATGTGATATTTGAAAATACGTAGGATATAATAGTATACAGTGCATATTCAGAAAGTATTCAAACCCCTTTACTTTCTACACCTTTTGTTACGTTACAGCCTTATCCTACAATGGATTTTAAAAAATACTAATCTACACACAATACCCAATAATGACAAAGCAAAACAAATAAATAATGAATTATCACATTTACATAAGTATTCATACCCTTTACTCAGCACTTTGTTGAAGCACCTTTGACAGTGATTACAGCCTCGAGTCTTCTAGAGTATGACACTACAAGCTTGGTGAATCTGCATTTGGGGATTTTCTCCCATTCTACTCTGCAGATCCTCTCAAGCTCTGTCAGGTTGGATAGGGAGCATTGCTAATCAGCTATTTTCAGGTCTCTCCAGAGATGTTCGATCAGGTTCAAGTCCCAGCTCTGGTTGGTTTCAGGTGGATGGATTAACTTGGCAAAGGAGAAATGCTCGCAAAGAAATTTGTGCACATCATTTGAGAGCAATATGTTTTTGTGCATATGGAACATTTCTGGGATCCTTTATTTCAGCTCATGAAACATGAGACCAACAATTTACATGTTGCGTTTTATTTTTGTTCAGTGTACATAGTTGAAGTCGGAAGTTTACATACAACTTAGCCAAATACATTTAAACTCAGTTTTTCACAATTCCTGACATTTAATCCTAGCAATAATTCCCTGTCTTAGGCCAGTTAGGATCACCACTTTATTTTAAGAATGTGAAATTTCAGAATAATAGTAGAGAGAATTATTTATTTCAGCTTTTATTTCTTTCATCACATTCCCATTGGGTCAGAAGTTGACATACACTCAATTAGTATTTGATAGCGCTGCCATTCAATTGTTTAAGTTGGGTCAAACGTTTCGGGTAGCCTTCCACAAGCTCCCACAATAAGTTGGGTGAATTTTGGCCCATTCCTCCTGACAGAGCTGGTGTAACTGAGTCAGGTTTGTAGACCTCCTTACTCGCACACTCTTTTTCAGTTCTGCCCACAAAGCTTCTATAGGATTGAGGTCAGGGCATTGTGATGGCCACTCTAATACCTTGACTTCGTTGTCCTTGAGCCATTTAGCCACAACTTTGGAAGTATGCTTGGGGTCATTGTCCATTTGGAAGACCCATTTGCGACCAAGTTTAAACTTCCTGACTGATGTCTTGAGATGTTGCTTCAATATAGCCACATCATTTTCCTCCCTCATGATGCCATTTATTTTGTGAAGTGCACCAGTCCCTTCTGCAGCAAGCACCACCAAAACATGATAAAATCAAATGTATTTATATGGCCCTTCTTACATCAGCTGATATCTCAAAGTGCTGTACAGAATCCCAGCCTAAAACCACAAACAGCAAGCAATGCAGGTGTAGAAGCACAGTGGCTAGGAAAAACTCCCTAGAAAAGCCAAAACCTAGGAAGAAACCTAGAGAGGAACCAGGCTGAGTGACCTGGTGGCCGGTGAACAGGTCAGGGTTCCATAGAACAGTTGAAACTGGATCAGCAGCACAGCCAGGTGGACTGGGGACAGCAAGGAGTCATCATGCCAGGTAGTCTTGAGGCATGGTCCTAGGGCTCAGGTACTCCGAGAGAAAGAAAGAAAGAAAGAAAGAAAGAAAGAAAGAAAGAAAGAAAGAAAGAAAGAAAGAAAGAAAGAAAGAAAGAGAAAATTAGAGTGAGCATACTTAAATTCACACAGGACACCGGATAAGACAGGAGAAATACTCCAGATATAACAGACTAACCCTAGCTCCCCCGACACATAAACTACTGCAGCATAAATACTGGAGGCTGAGACAGGAGAGGTCAGGAGACGCTGTGGCCCCATCCGATGATACCCCCAGACAGGGCCAAATAGGCAGGATATAACCCCACCAACTTTGCCAAAGCACAGCCCCCACACCACTAGAGGGATATCTTCAACCACCAAATTACCATCCTGAGATAAGGCTGAGTATAGCCCACAAAGATCTCCGCCACGGCACAACCCAAGGGGGGGGCGCCAACCCAGACAGGAAGACCACGTCAGTGACTCAACCCACTCAAGTGACGCACCCCTCCTAGGGACGGCATGGAAGAGCACCAGTAGGCCAGTGACTCAGCCCCTGTAATAGGGTTAGAGGCAGAGAATCCCAGTGGAGAGAGAGGAACCGGCCAGGCAGAGACAGTAAGGGCAGTTCGTTGCTCCAGTGCCTTTCCATTCACCTTCACACTCCTGGGCCAGACTACACTCAATCATAGGACCTGCTGAAGAGATGAGTCTTCAGTAAAGACTGAAAGGTTGAGACCGAGTCTACGTCTCTCACATGGGTAGGCAGACCATTCCATAAAAATGGAGCTCTATAGGAGAAAGCCCTGCCTCCAGCTGTTTGCTTAGAAATTATAGGGACAATTAGGAGGCCTGCGTCTTGCACGTGTAGGTATGTACGGCAGGACCAAATAGTAAAGCTAGGTAAGTGCAAGCTCGTGTAATGCTTTGTAGGTTAGCAGTAAAACTTTGAAATCAGCCCTTGCCTTAACAGGAAGCCAGTGTAGGGAGGCTAGCACTGGAGTAATATGATCACATTTTTGGGTTCTAGTCAAGATTCTAGCAGCCGTATTTAGCACTAACTGAAGTTTATTTAGTGCTTTATCCAGGTAGCCGGAAAGTATAGCATTGCAGTAGTCTAACCTAGAAGTGACAAACGCATTTTTTGGACAGAAAATGTCTGATTTTTGCAGTGTTACGTAGATGGAAAAAAGCTGTTCTTGAAACAGTCTTGATATGTTCGTCAAAAGAGAGATCAGGGTCCAGAATAACGCCGAGGTCCTTCACAGTTTTATTGTAGACGACTGTACAACCATCAAGATTAATTGTCAGATTCAACAGAAGATCTCTTAATTCTTGGGACCTAGAACAAGCATCTCTGTTTTTCCGAGTTTAAAAGTAGAAAGTTTGCAGCCATCCACTTCCTTATGTCTGAAACACAGGCTTCCAGCGACGGCAATTTTGGGGCTTCAACATGTTTCATCGAAATGTACAGATGTGTGTCATCTGCATAACAGTGAAAGTTAACATTATGTTTTCGATTGACATTCCTTGAGGAACACCGAAATGTACACTTGATTTGTCAGAGGACAAACCATCCACAGAGACAAACAGATATCTTTCCAACAGAGAAGATCTAAACCAGGCCAGAACTTGTCCGTGTAGACCAATTTGGGTTTCCAATCTCTCCAAAAGAATGTGGTGATCGAAAGCAGCACTAAGGTCTTGGAGCACGATGACAGATGCAGAGCCTTGGTCTGACGCCATTAAAAGTTAATTTACCACCTTCACAAGTGCAGTCTCAGTGCTATGAAACCAGACTGAAGCATTTGGCATACACTGTTTGTCTTCAGGAAGGCAGTGAGTTGCTGCTGTTTTCTAACATTTTTGAGAGGAATGGGAGATTCGATATAGGCCGATAGTTTTTTATATTTTCTGGGTCAAGGTTTGGCTTTTTCAAGAGAGGCTTTATTACTGCCACTTTTAGTGAGTTTGGTACACATCCGGTGGACAGAGAGACGTTTATTATGTTCAACGTAGGAGGGCCAACAGGAAGCAGCTGTTTCAGTAGTTTAGTTGGAATTGGGTCTAGTATGCTGCTTGAAGGTTTAAAGGCCATAATTATTTTCATAATTGTCAAGAGATATAGTACTAAAACACTTGAGTGTCTCTCTTGATCCTAGGTCCTGGCAGAGTTGTGCAGACTCAGTACAACTGAGCTTTGGAGGAATACACAGATTTAAAGAGGAGTCCGTAATTTGCTTTCTAATGATCATGATCTTTTCCTCAAAGAACTTCAGGAATTTATTACTGCTGAAGTGAAAGCTGTCCTCTCTTGGGAATGCTGCTTTTTAGTTAGCTTTGCGACAGTATCAAAAATACATTTTGGATTGTTCTTATTTTCCTCAATTAAGTTGGAAAAATAGGATGATCGAGCAGCGGTGAGTGCTCTTCGATACTGCACGGTGCTGTCTTTCCAAGCTAGTCAGAAGACTTCCAGTTTGGTGTGGCGCCATTTCCATTCCAATTTTCTGGAAGCTTGCTTCAGAGCTTGGATATTTTCAGTATACCAAGGAGCTAGTTTCTTATGACATATGTTTTTAGTTTTTAGGGGTGCGACTGCATCTAGGGTATTGCGCAAGGTTAAATTGAGTTACTCAGTTAGGTGGTTAACTGACTTTTGTCCTCTGACGTCCTTGGGTAGGCAGAGGGAGTCTGGAAGGGCATCAAGGAATCTTTGGGTTGTCTGAGAATTTATAGCATGACATTTGATGATCGTTGGTTGGGGTCTGAGCAGATTATTTGTTGCGATTGCAAACGTAATAAAATGGTGGTCCAATAGTCCAGGATTATGAGGAAAAACATTAAGATCCACAACATTTATTCCATGGGACAAAACTAGGTCCAGAGTATGGCTGTGGCAGTGAGCAGGTCCAGAGACATGTTGGACAAAACCCACTGAGTCGATGATGGCTCCGAAAGCCTTTTGGAGTGGGTCTGTGGACTTTTCCATGTGAATATTAAAGTCACCAAAAATGTGAATATTATGCTATGACTACAAGGTCCGATAAGAATTCAGGGAATTCAGTGAGGAACGATGTATATGGCCCAGGAGGCCCGTAAACAGTAGCTATAAAAAGCGATTGAGTAGGCTGCATAGATTTCATGACGAGAAGCTCAAAAGATGAAAACGTGGTTTTTTTTGTAAATTGAAATTTGTTATCGTAAATGTTAGCACCACCTCCGCCTTTGCGGGATGCGCGGGGGATATGGTCACTAGTGTAACCAGGAGGCGAGGCCTCATTTAACACAATTAAATTCATCGGGCTTAAGCCATGTTTCAGTCAGGCCAATCACATCAAGATTATGATCAGTGATTAGTTAATTGACTATAACTGCCTTGGAAGTGAGGGATCTAACATTAAGTAGCCCTATTTTGAGATGTGAGGTATCAGTTCATCAATTTATTTCAATAATGGCAGGAATGGAGGAGGTCTTTATTCCAGTGAGATTTCTAAGGATGAACACCGCCATGTTTAGTTTTGCCCAACCTAGGTTGAGGCACAGACACGGTCTCAATGGGGATAGCTGAGCTGACTACACTGACTGTGCTAGTGGAAGACTCCACTAAGCTGGCAGGCTGGCTAACATATCTTTCTCCGACTCGCTGCTTAATGGGGAGAACCGGTTAAAAATTTGTCTGCTGAATGAGCGACACCGGTTGAGCATTTCTACAGCATTTCCCTCCAGAAGCCATGAGAAAGTTGTGTTGTTTAAGTGTTCCCTTTATTGTTTTGAGCAGTGTATAAACAGTAATTAAAAAGTAAAAACCGTAAAGTTGTCAGGTAGCAAAGGCAGGTTAGCAACAAAATGCACTGCAACACGTAAACAAGTCTACAAGTTGTGACCGGAAACTTCCGCCCACACGCTGAAGCATCTTCCCAAAAAAGACGCTGGGATGCTACACCCCCGTGCTGCACGGTTGGGATGGTGTTCTTCGGCTTGCAAGCCTCACCCTTTTTCCTCCAAACATAACGATGGTCATTATGGCCAAACAGTTCCATTTTTGTTTCATCAGACCAGAGGACATTTCTCCAAAAATTGCGATCGTTGTCCCCATATGCTGTTGCAAACCGTAGTCTGGCATTTTTATGGCAGTTGTGGAGCATTGGCTTCTTCCTTGCTGAGCGGCCTTTCGATATAGGACTCGTTTGACTGTGGATATAGATACTTTTGTACCTGTTTCCTCCAGCATCTTCACAAGGTCCTTTGCTGTTGTTCTGGGATTGATTCGCATCAAAGTATGTTCATCTCTAGGAGACAGAACGTGTCCCCTTCCTGAGCGGTATGATTGCTGAGTGGTCCCATGGTGTTTATACATGCATACTATCGTTTGTACAGATGAACGTGGTACCTTCAGGTAGGTCGACCGATTTTGATTTTTCAACGTCAATACAGATTATTGGAGGACCAAAAAAAGCCGATACCGATTAATCGGCCGATTTTTATTTATTTATTTGTAATAATGACAATTACAACAATACTGAATGAACACTTATTTTAACTTAATATAATAAATCAATAAAATCAATTTAGACTCAAATAAATGATGAAACATGTTCAATTTGGTTTAAATAATGCAAAAAACAAAGTGTTGGAGAAGAAAGAAAAAGTGCAATATGTGCCATGTAAGAAATCTAAAGTTTAAGTTCCTTGTTTGCATGAGAACATATGAAAGCTGGTGGTTCCTTTGAACATGAGTCTTCATTATTACCAGGTAAGAAGTTTTAGGTTGTAGTTATTATAGGAATTATAGAACTATTTCTCTCTATACGATTTGTATTTCATATACCTTTGAGTATTGGATGTTCTTATAGGCATTTTAGTATTGCCAATGTAACAGTAGAGCTTCTGTACCTCCCCTCACTGCTACCTGGGCTCGAAACAGGAACACATCAGACAACGACAACAGCCACCCACAAAGCAGCGTTACCCATGCAGAGCAAGGGGAACAACTACTCCAAGTCTCAGAGCGAGTGACGTTTGAAATGCTATTAGCGCGCACCCCGCTAACTAGCTAGCCATTTCACATCGGTTACACCAGCCTAATCTTGGGAGTTGATAGGCTTGAAGTCATAAACAGCGCAATGCTTGGAGCATTGTGAAGAGCTGCTGGCTAAACGCACAAAAGTGCTGTTTGAATTAATGCTTACAAGCCTGCCGGTGCCTACCATCGCTCAGTCAGACTGCTCTATCAAATAATAGACTTAATTATAACATAATAATACACAGAAATACGAACCTTAGGTCATTAATATGGTCGAATCCGGAAACTAACATTTCAAAAACAAAATGTTTATTCTTTCAGTGAAATACGGAACCGTTCCATATTTTATCTAACGGATGGCATCCCTAAGTCTAAATATCGCTGTTACATTGCACAACCTTCAATGTTATGTCATAATTACGTAAAATTCTGGCAAATTATTTCGCAATGAGCCAGGCGGCCCAAACTGTTGCATATACCCTGACTCTGCGTGCAATGAACGCAAGTGAAGTGACACAATTTCACCTGGTTAATAATGCCTGCTAACCTTTCTTTTAGCTAAATATGCAGGTTTAAAAATATATACTTTTGTGCATTGATTTTAGGAAAGGCATGGATGTTTATGGTTAGGTACACATTGGAGCAACGACAGTCCTTTTTCATGAATGCCCACCGCATCGATTATATGCAACGCAGGACACGCTAGATAAACTAGTAATATCATCAACCATGTGATAACTAGTGATTATGATTGATTGATTGTTTTTTCTAAGATAAGTTTAATGCTAGCTAGCAACTTACCTTTGCTTCTTACTGCATTCACGTAACAGGCAGGCTCCTCGTGAGGCAGGTGGTTGGAGCGTTGGACTAGTTAACTGTAAGGTTGCAAGATTAAATCCCTGAGCTGACAAGGTAAAAATCTGTCGTTCTGCCCCTGAACAAGGCAGTTAACCCACCGTTTCTAGGCCGTCATTGAAAATAAGAATGTGTTCTTAACTGACTTGCCTAGTTAAATAAAGTTAAAAATACCGATTTCCGATTGTTATGAAAAATTGAAATCGTCCCTAATTAGTCGGCCATTCCGATTAATCGGTCGACCTCTACCTTCAGGCGTTTGGAAATTGGTCAAAAGGATGAACCAGAATTTTCTTTCTGAAGTCTTGGCTGATTTCTTTTGATTTTCCCATGATGTCAAACAAAGAGACACTGAGTTTGAATGTAGGCCTTGAAATACTTCCACAAGTACACTTCCAATTGACTCAAATGATGTCAATTGTCAGGATTTGGCCAGGGTTGTTCCGGTTTTGGTCACTAGATGCCCCTATTGTGCTTTTTGACCCTTTTGTTTTCCCTTGTTCCCAGTTATTATTTGCACCTGTGCCTCGTTTCCCTTGATTGTATTTAAACCCTTAGTTTTCCTCAGTTCTTTGCTCTGTGTTTGTATGTTAGCACCCAGCCATGCTGTGAACTTGAGGTACTCGGGTTTTGGTCTTGTTTATTTTTTATTATTCTTTTGAGGTTTGTTTTTTCCCTGCTGTTCTTACCACTTTGTGGATTTTCCTTGTGTCTTGGAGGATATACATTTTTTCTCTTGGAATTACTTTTGACGTTGTGGATTTATATTTTTGCCTGAAGATCTTTTCCTTTTTTCATTATTAAATCACTGTCTCTAGTACTGCTGTGTCTGCCTCATCTTCTGGGTTCTGCCGACTATTAGTGACTGTTTCTCACACTGGAGACTCGAGTTCGTAACCAGGTCCTGACAGTCAATTAGCCTATCAGAAGCTTCTAAAGCCATGACATAATTTTCTGGAATTTTCCAAGTTGTTTAAAACTTCTTGACACACCCATCCCGTTAGCGGGATCGTTTTCATCACATCCGCTGAATTGCAGCACGCCAAATTCAATTACTAAAAATATTTAATTTTCATGAAATCACAAGTGCAATATAGCAAAACACAGCTTAGCTTGTTGTTAATCCACCTGGCATGTCAGATTTCAATAAAGCTTTTCGGCTAAAGCATACCAAGCGTTTATGTAAGAACATGTCTCTCAGTAGACAAAATATTACAAACAGCTAGCAGCCAAGTAGATATGTCACGAAAGTCAGAAAAGCAATAAATGAAATCGCTTACCTTTGATCTTCGGATGTTTGCACTCACGAGACTCCCAGTTACACAATAAATGTTTATTTTGTTTCATAAAGATTATTATTTTATATCCAAAATACCTCCATTTGTTTGGCGCGTTATGTTCAGAAATCCACAGGCTCGAGCGGTCACGACATCGCAGACAAAAATTCCAAATAGTATCCATAATGAACGTAGAAACATGTCAAACGTTTTTTATAATCAATCCTCAGGTTGTTTTTACAATATATAATCTATAATATGTCAACCGGAATGCAGCTTCTTCCATAGGAGAGAGAGAGAAAATGGCTTTTGCTCATGAAAAACTCTGCTGGCACCAAGCCATCCACTGACGCAATGGGTTCTTTCTCGCTCATTTTTCAAAATAAAAGCCTGAAACTATGTCTAAAGACTGTTCACACCTTGAGGAAGCCATAGGAAAATGAATCTGGTTGATATCCCTTTAAATAGAGGCAAGGCATCCAATGGAACAGAGAGCTTTCATGAAAAACAGCACTTCCTTGTTGGATTATCAGTTCTGTTATACTCACAGACAATATCTTGACAGTTTTGGAAACTTTGGAGTGTTTTCTATCCTAATCTGACAATTATATGCATATTCTAGTTTCTGGGCCTGAGAAATAGGCAGTTTCAAATGGGTATGTTTTTTAGCCAAAAACAAAAATACTTCCCCCTACACTCAACAAGTTAAGGGCACAGTCAACTTAGTCTATGTAAACTTCTGACCCACTGGAATTGTGATACAGTGAATTACAAGTGAAGTAATCTGTCTGTAAACAATTATTGGAAAAATTACGTGTGTTATGCACACAGTAGATGTCCTAACCGACTTACCAAAACTAGAGTTTGTTCATAACAAGACATTTGTGGAGTGGTTTAAAAATGAGTTTTAATGACTACAGCCTAAGTGTATGTAAACTTCCGACTTCAACTGTAAGTACACATACCACCCTTGGCACACAAGGATGTGCCAGCAGTCTCTTGGGACATTCATTGGGAATTCTTCATCTGCAGACAGGCTTTCGCAGCTCTCCATATCTGAGGACAGATAACGTCACAAAGAAGCAAGCTTCATTATATTACAATTAGACAGCCCTGACTATTATGTTGCTATTACCTCTCTGTCTGTTGTCATAGTTTTCCTTTCCATGAATTGGAGAATATTTTCATGTCACAAAAGCCCTGACGAGGGCCGTGAGGCCGATATGTAAGCTTAATAAATATCAGTGATTCTATCAAGAGCAGTGTGCGGTTTCCTTTTTCCTTCATCTTGTTCAACTGTTGCCATGCACCTGCAAAAAAGATTGCTCAGATGTGTGAGTGCCTTTTAAATTTTATAATGTCCGTCCACAAAATTATATGCCCTATCAAACTAGTACTGTTGTATACAACATTTGCTAACATAAGTACACATACAACCCTTACCTGCCCTATCCAACTAGTACACCTACTACTTCCCTTTTCTTACAGCTGGAGCAACAAATCCTTTGCATTTGAGAATGTGTTTTTAATTTACAATCATTAATATGCCTACATCAAGATAACAAGCTAATATGAAGTTAGCTAGCTGATGATTTTCCACTTAGCTAAACAGTATGTAAAGTTGTCTAGCTAGCTAGCTAGCAGCTCCTAGACTACACACAGTGGCCTGCTGTAGCCAGCTAGAGTACCAGTCAAAAGGTTGGACACACGTACTCAAACCCTTGAATTTTTTTATTTTGACTGTTTTCTACATTGTAGAAGAATGCCAAGGGTGGCTACTTTGAAGAACCTCAAATATAAAATATATTTTGATTTGTTTCAAACTTTTTTGGTTACTATATGATTCCGTGTGTGCTATTTCATAGTGTTGATGTCTTCACTATTATTCTACAATGTAGAAAATAGTCAAATAAAGAAAAACCCTTGAATAAGTGTGTCCAAACTTTAGAATGGTACCGTATATTTTTGTCACATTTCAAGAGCTTGGGACTATAAGGTTCTATCTGCAAAAAATATTATTCTGAGATAATAGGCTTTAAAGTTCTGAACCCTCATTGGTTTGAATGATGTCAGCCATTTGTTTTATCTTGTATTCTTTTGAACAACATGAATTGGAGTACTACGGTATATAGGTAGAGAACATTTAACAGAACAAGGGTATGTCAATAACTCAACTTTGACAAAAACGCAGATAAAACCTTATAGTCTCATGCTATCGATTTTCAAAATGTATTTACTTTACTTGAATAAGTTCACGCCTACGCCCATGAATCGACCAATCTTTTGGAGTAAAGCATTGTCAAACTGAGGCCCCGCTTCTGGTCAAAACGGGCTGTAGTACCTGTGCACTCCATGTAGGAGAGCACACTTTGACAAACACACGTAGGTTGATAGAAAGACAGCAGTCACACACAGCATGATTTTAAAGAACCATTTACTAGTTAGATTGGTACGTGGGAAAACTATTGCTTGCTATTGTGCAGTGACCCATCTGCCTTTGAAAAGGTAGAGGTTTGCATACGTTTTTGTAAAAATGGTCCCAACCATTACAAGTCAAAATATGATTGGTTGATTCCACTGTCACTCCAAAAGTCTGCTCTAATACAGTTGAATGGCTTTCTATCGAGCTTCTGAGTGCCTCGACAATGGTGAGCTATGTAGCTAGATTTATCTCCCCAGAGACCCTCAAAGAAAAAATCCTTATTGGACATGTTTTTCTCAGTTTTAACCCTTTCCTTTCCAACACAAACTGAAGAGATGAAATCAGAATGCCATTGATAAAAATAACATAATCAGAATATCGTTTAAATATTATTGAAAAGATGAAATAGAAGAAGAAAAAAATCATTTATATAAAAAAAATACAGCAATTATTTTATAAATCCTTGGGCCGTCTCTGAAGGCGTAGAAGGCCTTGACTGTTCCCCACTGCACAAAATACATAATAACTTCCATATGAGAATCTCAGTTCCTTTTTTTTCATTCCTCTTGGAGTAATCATATCGGAACGCTTGGGGATTCCAAGATTCATACATTTGAAATATGCACTAAGGCAGTAGTTCGTACTTCCTTCAAATAATCCCCCCCCTTAGAAAAACACACTTGCTGGAAGTCAGAGTGTGTGTGCACAGCTACAGGGGCTGGGAGAGGTGAATTATGGCACACTTGTCAATTATAGAAATTGAGACTGAGCGCTGTAGCATACATCAGAATGTTGAAAAGACTGCCTGTGCCCCCCAACTCTGTTCAACTCTGTACTTTGGCTTGATTTAACAGTTCATTGGTTGAGAAAGTTTAAATGAAAATAAATAAAAAGCACAGTGTGATGTTGTTGCAAACATGTTTTGCTCTCTGGCTGTTTGTGTGTGTGTGTGTGTGTGTGTGTGTGTGTGTGTGTGTGTGTGTGTGTGTGTGTGTGTGTGTGTGTGTGTGTGTGTGTGTGTGTGTGTGTGTGTGTGTGTGTACAAGCATGCATGTGTGTGTATGTGTGCATACATATGTGTGTGTGTGTGTGTGCATGTGTGTGTGTGTGTATGAGCGTGCATTTGTGCGTGTGTGTGGGTGGGTGCATGAGAGTGCATGCTTTGTTTGTGTGTGCATATGTGTGTGGCTTGCTAAATCAGGCTGAGGTTCATGTAATGATGAGGAAATTGCTCCACTACACACTGCCTTCGGAAAGTATTCAGACCCTTGAATTTTTCCACATTTTGTTACGTTACAGCATTATTCTAACATTGATTAGATTTTTTTTAAAATCGTCAGCAATCTACAAACAATACCCCAAAATGACAAAACAAAAACTGTTTTTTAGAAATGTTTCAAAAACAGAAATGCCTTTATTACATAAGTATTCAGACCCCCTGTTTCCATTGATCATCCTTGAGATGTTTCTGCAACTTGAATGGAGGCCACCTGTGGTAAATTCAATTGATTAGACATGATTTGGAAAGGCACTGTCTATGTAAGGTCCCACAGTTGACAGTGCATGTCAGAGCAAAAGCAAAGCCATGAGGTTGAAGAAATTGTCCATAGAGCTCAGAGACAGGATTGTGTCCAGGCACAAATCTGGGGAAGGGTACTAAAAAATTCCTGCAGCATTGAAGGTCCCCAAAAAAACTGTGGCCTCCATCATTCTTAAATTAAATACGTTTGGAACCACCAAGACTCTTCCTAGAGCTGGCGCCCAGCCAAACTGAGCAATCATGGGAGAAGGTTCTTGGTCAGGGAGGTGACCAAGAACCTGATAGTCACTCTGACAGAGCTCTAGAGTCCCTCTGTGGAGATGGGAGAACCTTCCAGAAGGACATCTTTGCAACCCTCCACCAATTAGGCCTTTATGGTAGAGTGGCCAGACAGAAGCCACTCCTCAGTAAAAGGCACATGACAGCCCCATTGGAGTTTACCAAAAGGCACCTAAAGACTCTCAGACCATGAGAAACAAGATTCTCTGGTTTGATGAAACCAAGATTGAACTCTTTGTTCTGAATGCCCAGCGTCACGTCTGGAGGAAACTTGGCACCATCCATATGGTGAAGCATGGTTGTGGCAACATCATACTGTGGGGATGCTTTTCAGCGGCAGGGACTGGGAGACTAGTCAGGATCAGGGCAAAGATGAACTGAGTAAAGTACAGAGAGATTATTGATGAAAACCTGCTCCAGAGTGCTCAGGACCTTACACTGGAGCGAAAGTTCACCTTTCCAACAGGACAACGGCCCTAAGCACACAGCCAAGACAACACAGAGGTGGCAGAATGTCCTTGAGTGGCCCAGCCAGAGCCTGGACTTGAACCTGATCGAACATCTCTGGAGAGACCTGAAAATAGCTGTGCAGGAACACTCCACATCCATCCTGACAGAGCTTGAGAGGATCTGCAGAGAAGAATGGGAGAAACTCCCTAAATACAGTTGTGCCAAGCTTGTAGTGTCATACCCAAGAAGACTCGAGGCTGCAATCACTGCCAAAGGTGCTTCAACAAAGTACTGAGTTAAGGGTATAAATACTCATTACAGGGTATTGTGTGTAGGTTGATGGGGGATAAAAAATAAATAAAAAAATAGAATAAGGCTGTGACCTAACAAAATGTGGAAAAAGTCAAGGGGTCTGAATAATTTCCAAAGTCAATGTATGTTCCCACTACAATCAATCAATCAAATGTTTTTCAATCAAGTCCTTTTTACATCAGCCGAGGTCACAAAGTGCTATACAGAAACCCAGCCTAAAATCCCAAACAGCAATCAATGCAGATGTAGAAGCACTACATGGAACTGAATCATTCTCTGTCTCTTTCTTTCTCTCTCTCTGTCTTTCTTTCTTTCTTTCTCTCTCGCTTTCTCTCTCTCTATTTCTCTCTCTCTCTCTCTCTCTCTCTCTCCCCCTCTGAAAGGAAGTGACCGAGCCCCAGACCCCAGGCCTGGGAGAGAGTGAGTAGGATATTAAGGGAAGACAGAGGGATGTTGACCTTGATGCTGGGAAAGGTCTGGCTTGTAATTGCTGCGAGCTTTGTCTCCCAGTTAGACTTCTGGAGCAGCAGGGCTGTGGGAGTGGAGGGCTGGGGTAAGGGGGGGGGGGGGGGGGGGGGGGGGCTGACCTGACTCCCCCTGCCTGTGTGGATTTCTCTGGCACTGTGAAGGGCCCCCTGCTCTAGTTACACTGGGCCCAGCTGGGCAGGGACAGGAGGCAGTGTTGGAAATGTTGGGAATGATAGGGGCTTTTTTAAATCAACGTCATATAAATTCATACACCATTCAACAATACTACTTTCAGAAATGCTATTGGATTCAGTCCTTCCTTTTAGTCCATAAGACAAACAAATATTTGCTCCAAAGATAGTTTGTGAGATCCAGAGTTCTGAAATTCTTATTTCTCTAATACTTTTACCAACACCATATTTTATCTTTCACTATTTTTTCTTTCCTCAGACATACAGATAAATTAGACGCTCACACACTCACTTAGAAGCACACTCACACACCATCTATTAGACACGGCTGAAGTTTCCACTCATGCATAACTTACCTGGTCCTTGAGTGTAAGTAGGGCTCTCAGTGCGGGCAGGCATGCAGCCGAAGGTGTTTCGATTTGGGTCCAATCAATCCCCTTAAGTGTGTGATATGAGGAAGAAGGGCTGTAAACACGTCAAATTAGCCCTAATGAATGGTGCGGCCGGAGTGGAGGGAGCTGGGTGCCGGAGCAGGACTGTCCATTAGGAAGAGTTATATGTGACGCTTCACACATACACACACATACAGGCAGAGACAGATATACACATACACACACACATACACACACGCACGCAGATACACACACTTATGCAGACACGCGCACACACAACAACATCCACCGACGGATGAACAATCGCGTGCACTCACACGCGCTCACAGGGTTAACCCTGCGAGACCCAACATTGTAAAAATGTAACGTTTCCTAAATTGCATCCTGTACAGGTCCTAAACTCAAATATCATGTCAAACACTACCTAGTACATCTCCTTAGACCCAGATGAATGTTTTTTTATTTTTTTGTTTTTTTTATTTCACCTTTATTTAACCAGGTAGGCCAGTTGAGAATAAGTTCTCATTTACAACTGCGGCATGGCCAAGATAAAGCAAAGCAGTGTGACACAAACAACACAGAGTTTACACAAGGAATAAACAAACGTACAGTCATTAACACAATAGAAAAGTCTATATACAGTGTGTGCAAATTAAGTAAGATTAGGGCAATAAATAGGCCAAGGTGGCAAAATAATTACAATTTAGGAATTAAATACGGGAGTGATAGATGTGCAGAAGATGAATGTGCAAGTAGAGATACCGGGGTGCAAGGGAGAAAAAATAAATAAATAACAATATGGGGATGAGGTAGTTGGGTGGGCTATTTACAGATGGGCTATGTACAGGTACAATGATCTGTAAGCTGCTCTGACAGCTGATGTTTAAAGTATCCCTTAGTTGTCTCTTCAGTAGTTTTTGTTGTGGGTTAGTATGATTATTGTGACATCAGTAGCCTACTCTACCTTCTGGGATGGCTACAAGCCCCTCCCCCCACCCCCCCAATGGCAAATCAGATCCCGACTCCATTCTGCTCCTTCTTTCCTATAGGCAGAAAATCTAACAGGAAGTATCCATGCTAAGGTCTATTCAACGCTGGTCTGACGAATCGGAATCCATGCTTCAAGATTGTTTTGATCATGCCGACTGGGATATGTTCCAGGTTGCTTCTGGGAATGACATTGACGTATACACTGACACGGTGACTGAGGAAGTATGTAGGGGATGTTGTTCCCACTGTGACGATTAAAACCTATCCAAACCAAAAGCTGTGGATAGATAGCAGCATTCGCACAAAACTGACTGGGAGTCAGTTAACATGAGTAAAAAACGACTCATGTAAAAGTAAAAAGTAGCTTATTTAACCGCCTAGAGTCGATTGACGCACCGGTGAAAGGTGACAGAGCTAGAGCGGTGTTTATCAGACCATGAGACATTCCAAAAACCTGTCTCCTCACAAAAACGTCTGTAGCGTCCGAACGGTTTGACCAACAAACTATTATGACCACTCTATGGAGCGGGGGACTCTTTCCACACGATTGTAGTCTCCATTTTGTTTTGTTCTACGACGCTCACAAGTGTCACAGGACACCGATACCGGTTGAAAAAAAATTATGAAAGTATGAAGGTAGTTTTGTGCCTACCCAAAAAAGGGTCAAATATATATATTTCCCTTAACTTTCTTATAGGACAAACACTTAAAAACCTTTTTTCTTATGACTACATTTTATTTGCCATTTATGAATGTGTTATTTGTTTCTTTGGGCTATAGTGTAAAGGCCAAATTCAATATTATATTAATTATTTTTTTATTTTATACCTAAAGGGATCCCAAAATTCTAAACCAAACAACTATATGATCCATAGTATGACCATCTTCAAACAATTCCATATGTCAGCTTAGAACCCACCCAACCAGCAGCTTAGATTTCTAAGAATTAAAAAGTATTTTTTAAACTAAAACTTGACCTTGACCTTTTTTACACATGATCGTTTCCATGCAATAAATAGAAAAAGGATTAGAGGAAATACAGTATGAACTAAGTTAATTTATTCTGTGAGTTGCAAAAATGTCACCCCCTGAACTGAGATATCTCTGTTTTCTTTATATTTTGGTTAGGTCAGGGAGTGACTAGGGTGGGTCCGCTAGTTTTTGTATTGTCTAGGGGTTTTGTATTGTCTAGGGGTTTTGTATTGTCTAGGGGTTTTGTATTGTCTAGGGGTTTTGTATTGTCTAGGGGTTTGTATTGTCTAGGGGTTTTGTATTGTCTAGGGGTTTTGTATTGTCTAGGGGTTTTGTATTGTCTAGGGGTTTTGTATAGTCTAGGGGTTTTGTATTGTCTAGGGGTTTTGTATTGTCTAGGGGTTTTGTATTGTCTAGGGGTTTTGTATTGTCTAGGGGTTTTGTATTGTCTAGGGGTTTTGTATTGTCTAGGGGTTTTGTATTGTCTAGGGGTTTGTATTGTCTAGGGGTTTTGTATTGTCTAGGGGTTTGTATTGTCTAGGGGTTTTGTATTGTCTAGGGGTTTTGTATAGTCTAGGGGTTTTGTATTGTCTAGGGGTTTTGTATTGTCTAGGGGTTTTGTATTGTCTAGGGGTTTTGTATTGTCTAGGGGTTTTGTATTGTCTAGGGGTTTGTATTGTCTAGGGGTTTTGTATTGTCTAGGGGTTTTGTATTGTCTAGGGGTTTTGTATAGTCTAGGGGTTTTGTATTGTCTAGGGGTTTTGTATTGTCTAGGGGTTTTGTATTGTCTAGGGGTTTGTATTGTCTAGAGTTTTTGTATGTCCAGGATTTTGTAGGTCTAGGTGATTTGTATGTTTATGGTGGCCTGATATGATTCCCAATCAGAGGCAGCTGTTTGTCGTTCTCTCTGGTTGGGGATCATATTTAGGTAGCCATTTCCCTTTGGTGTTTGTGGGATCTTATTCTATGTTTAGTTGCCTGTCTGCACTATTCATATAGCTTCACGGTTCGTTTAGTTATTTTGTCAGTTTGTTCAGTGTTCGTTCTATTAATTAAAGAAGAATGTACGTATACCACGCTGCACCTTGTTCTCCATCGTATAACGAACGTGACAAAAAAGGCACATCTACATGTAAAAAAACTAAGGATTTGTCAAGAATATACAATTAACATTTGAAAATAAATGAAACATTCAAAGCAATAAAAATGTATTGATAAACTAAAGCAATATAAAATAAAGTGCATAAACAATCAATCAACCAGTCACGCTCTTTTCCTCACTCACACACTTGCTCACTCACTCACTCACTCAATCACCCATGCAAGGACAAATGGAGAGTGCCAGGGCACATTGGACATATCTAAAGTATTTGATGTCCAATTAGCTCTAGAGGCAAGAACAGAACCTTGTGGAAATGCAAAATGAAATGAGCAAACCTTTGAGACCCCCTGAAATAGAAAAGGGGCTATATATCATATCAAAGTTTATTGGTCACATACACAGTTTAGCAGGTGTTACAGCAATGCAAGCGAAATGCTTATGTTACTAGCGCTTAACAATGAAGTCAAATGTTTAAAAAAATTAAATGTAAAGAAAAATACAAATAAAATGCAAGAAATCAAGAACGGCGGGATGAATCCAATTTAACAACCCAATTAGCACTGCCGAAGTATCAAAATGCAATCTATACATATGTGCACCAGGGGAATTTATGCAAAATAAACTAAGAATGATATACAACAGTAGATATATAAGAGTAAGCTATGTCAAGAATCCAGTATATAAATAAATATGCGGTGTGTATAAACAGTGGAACTACAATACAATGTGCAGTAGTAGAAATATTACAATAAGCTATGTCAAGGATACAGTATTTAAACACACAGTGAGAAACGGGATCAGTGGTTCAGTGACCAGTGGTTCAATGTCTCTATAACATGGGACAGCAACATTGGCTGTGAGTGAGTGTGTGTGTGATAGCTTGAGTGTGTGTTTGTTTTATTTGCATCACCTGGTAGACGGCTAGTAATGTCTGTCCACAGAATGATAGGCTGATAATAGAAGCTGTTTTGTAACCTCAGGTCTTGGCTTTGATGCACTTGTACTGTCCAAGTGAACAGTCTGTGGCTCGGGTGAATGAGGTCCTTGATTCCGGAGCAGTTGCCCTACCAGGCGGTGCTGCAGCCCGACAGAATGCTCTCCATGGAGCATCTGTAGAAGTTTGTGACGGTATTAAGGTCCATGCCGAATTTCTTCAGCCGCCTGAGATTGTAGAGGAGCTGTTGTGCCTTCTTCACCACAATATCGGTGTGGCGAGACTCTTTCAGTTCCTCAGTGATGTGCATGCAGAGGAACTTGAAGCTTACGACCCTATCCACTGCAGCCACATCGATGAGGTTTGGGACATGCTCCCTCTTCTGTCTCGTGCTGTCCACGATAATCTCCTTTATTTGTTGATCTTGAGTGAGAGGTTATCCTGGTTTTCCTGGCACCACTCCGCCATGGCTCTAATCTCCTCCCTATAGGCTGTCTTGTTGTTGTTGGTAATCAGGCCTACCACTGTTGTGTCGTCAGCAAACTTGATGATTGAGTTTGAGTCGTAGTCAATAGTGAACAGGGAGTACAGGAGGGGGCTGAGCATACACCCCTGGAGGGCCCCCGTGTTGAGGATGCGCATGGCGGAGGTGTTGTTGCCTACCCTCACCACCTGGGGTCGCACCGTAAGGAAATCTAGGATCCAGTTGCATAGGGAGGAGTTCAGACCCAAGTTCCTGGGCTTAGTGATGAGCTTGGTGGGTACAATGGTGTTAAAATCTGAGCTGTAGTCAATGAACAGTATTTTCACATAGGTATTCCACTTGTCCAGGTGGGATATGTTGGTGTGCAGTGCAACAGTGATTGTGTCGTCCATGGAACTGTTGGGGCGTTATGCAAATTAGAGTGGGTCAAGACTGTCGGGTATGTTGGAGGTGACATGGTCCTTGACTAGCCTTTCAAAGCATTTCATGATGACAGAAGTGAGTGCTATGGAGCAATAATCATTTAGTTCAGTTACCTTGGCTTGCTTGAGTACAGGAACAATGGTGGCCATCTTGAAGCAAGAGGGGATGACAGACTTGAACAGTGAGAGCTTGAAAATGGCTATAAACACTCCAGCCAGCTGGTCTGCACATGCTCTAAGAGCGTGGCTTGGGATGCCATTCGGGGCCATCAGCCCGGTAAGGCTAAACAAGCCTGAAAGTTCTACTCACGTTGGCTACAGGTTTTCCCTTTATTGGCTTTATTGTCTGAACTCCCTTTATTTTCCCTTTATTGTTTTCCCAGTGATTGTCAGAAGTCTCTGTCACATGCGTCTCGTGTCTAAGCTGTTGAATTGCGACTCCACTTTGTCCCTGTACGATCTTTTTTCCCTATTTGATTGACTTGCGGAGGTCTTAGGCGGTCTGTTTATACTCGTCCATGTTTTCACTTTATTATGGATAAATGCGGTTGTTCACGTTTAACATTTTGCATGAATGCTGCCATCTATCCATGGTTTTTGGTTTGTCACTGTAGGAACAACATCCTCTATGCACCTCCCGATGAACCTAGAGACAGAGTCAGTATATTTGTAGATGTTATTCCTAGAAGAGGCCCAGAACATATCCCAGTCCGCGTGATCAAAACAGTGCTGTAGCATGGATTCCGATTGGTCAGTCCAGCATTGAACAGACTTAAACACAGGTGCTTCTTGTTTTAATTTCTGCCTATAGGCAGGGAAGAGCAGAATGGAGGCATGGGCTTATTTACTGTGGGGGTTGACAAAGGAGGGCTTTTTATCCATCTCAGAATGCCGAATAACAATGATCCAATGTATTATTCCTGCGAGTGAGGCAAGAGATGTGTTGGTGGAATTTCAAGATAATTTTCCTTAAATTTCCTTTGTCAAATGAATGCTGCCTCGGGATATGCTGTTTCCATTGTTTTTTCTAAATTCCCTGTAATTCCTTGAGTGCCAGAGTGGTGTTGGCTTCTGGTGGGTATATACACAGCATTGATACAAGAAGCTGTGAATTTTCTCGGGAGATAATGGGGTCTGCATTTGATCGTGAGGTATTCCAGGTCAGGGAAACTTCCCTACAATCAAACCATGAGTTGCTGATCATAAAACATGCTCCTCCACCTTTGTTTTTCCCGCAAAGCTCTTTTACCCTGCCCATGCAATGTACTGTACAGAGAACCCCGTAGGTTGTAAAGCCCGATCAAGTACCTTCCCCGATAACCAAGTCTCTGTGAGGCAGATTACGTTACAGTTTCCATTATCTCTATGGTAGAAATACACGTTCTGAACTTGCAAAGTTTATTGTTCAGAAACTGTACATTAGCAAGCAATATACCAAGAAGTGGTGGGTGGTTTGCCCTTTTCCATAATCTGACTAGAACGCCATCTTAGACTGCCATACCCTCTGCCCGAGAAGATAGCGGGGAGCCGGGGTCCAGTGGCGAACTCTCTTCCAGGTACGCCGAGAGCGGCGGATGAACATTTGGACCGAGGGTATGTTAACCTCTTCCTCTTGCTAAGGGAAGAGTGGGGGCTCGAAGCACTCATGGAGCACTCGAAGGGTGCTAGCCCAGTGGCTGAGCAGGCAGGGTGTTCCGAGCGTGCTACACCTACACAAGTTGCTAGCTCCAGGTGGTGGGGTTGGCCGAGACGAGGCACCGAAGAGTTGTCTCCAGGTCCTTATTGGCACGCTCTCACTGGCCGTTGGATTGAGGATGAAACCCGGATGACAGGCTGGCTGACGACCCAATGAGGGTGCAGAAAGCCTTCCAGAATCGGGACGAGATCTGAGGACCACGATCGGAGACTATATTGACAGGAAGTCCATGGATTCGGAAGGCGTGCTGCACCATGAGCTGGGCCGTCTCCTTGGCTGAAGGTAACTTGGGGAGGGGGATGAAATGGGTGGCTTTAGAAAACCTATCCACCAAGGATGGTGGTGTTACCATCAGACAGAGGGAGACCAGTGACAACGTCCAGGGATATATGGGATCAGGAGCAATGAGAAACAGGGAGTGGTTGAAGTAGGCCAGTTGGAGCTTGCCGCTGAGTCTTATTCTGAGCACATACCGTGCATGCGGTGACAAATGCGGAGACGTCAGAAACCATAGTGGGCCTCCAAAAGCGTTGTCGGAGGAAGGCCAGAGTTCGGTGGAATCCAGGATGGCAGGTTAGCTTAGAGGAATGAATGCCTCCACTCCAACGTCAGAAGCGTCGACCTCTACCACAAACTGACGTGACGGGACAGGTCCGGATATATGGGGATGGGAGGTCAGTAATCCAGGGCAGAGTTAATGAGGTACAGAAGGGCAGGCAGGCTCAGGTTCAGGGCAGACAGAATGGTGAGTAGTCCAGGGAAGAGTCAAAGAGGTACAGAACAGCAGGCAAGCTCAGAGTCAGGGCAGGCAGAATGATCAGAACCGGGAAGACTAGAAAAAAGCGACGAGAAAGACTCGAAAACAGGAAAACACACTGGTAAGACTTGACGGGACAAGACGAACTGGCAACAGACAAACAGAAAACACTGGTATAAATACACAGGGGATAATGGGGACAAATGGGAGACACCTGGTGGGGGGTGGAGACAAGCACAAGACAGATGAACCAGATCAGGGCATGACAGGCGGCATCTTTTTAAAAAAGGACTCCCGTGATGATTGGAACCACTTCTGAGGATCTCGCTCCAGAATGTCAAATTTGCGGTGAGTAAATCTCCGGTCTGATGTCCAGAAGTGCTTGTCGGTCATAGGAAATAATAATACTAGAAACTTTCGGAGCCTCTTAAAGAAGAAGTTACAGGTCTGTGGGAGCCAGAAATCTTGCTTGTTTGTAGGTGACCAAATACTTATTTTCCACCATAATTTGCAAATAAATACATTGTGTCATGAACTGCTTCATAGAGGTGTTATGTATGTTACAGAATAGTTTTAACCAGCAAACATGCAATTCAACTGATTGAATGATGTGATATTTGGCTATTTTATGCTTTCATACATTATCTGAGTGATCTAACCATATACAGTGGGGAGAACAAGTATTTGATACACTGCCGATTTTGCAGGTTTTCCTACTTACAAAGCATGTAGAGGTCTGTAAAATCCAGAAAATCAAATTGTATGATTATTAAGTAATTAATTTGCCTTTTATTGCATGACATAAGTATTTGATCACCTACCAACCAGTAAGAATTCCGGCTCTCACAGACCTGTTAGTTTTTCTTTAAGAAGCCCTCCTGTTCTCCACTCATTACCTGTATTAACTGCACCTGTTTGAACTCGTTACCTGTATAAAAGACACCTGTCCACACACTCAATCAAACAGACTCCAACCTCTCCACAAGGGCCAAGACCAGGGAGCTGTGTAAGGACATCAGGGATAAAATTGTAGACCTGCACAAGGCTGGGATGGGCTACATGACAATAGGCAAGCAGCTTGGTGAGAAGGCAACAACTGTTGGCGCAATTATTAGAAAATGGAAGAAGTTCAAGATGACGGTCAATTACCCTCGGTCTGGGGCTCCTTGCAAAATCGCACCTCTGAGGCATCAATGATCATGAGGAAGGTGAGGGATCAGCCCAGAACTACACAGCAGGACCTGGTCAATGACCTGAAGAGAGCTGGGATCACAGTCTCAAAGAAAACCATTAGTAACACACTATGCCGTCATGGATTAAAATCCTGCAGCGCACGCAAGGTCCCCCTGCTCAAAGCCCGTCTAAAGTTTGCCAATGACGATCTGGATGATCCAGAGGAGGAATTGGAGAAGGTCATGTGGTCTGATGAGACAAAAATTAAGCTTTTTGGTCTAATCTCCACTCGCCGTTTTTTGGAGGAAGAAGAAGGATGAGTACAACCCCAAGAACACCATCCCAACCGTAAAGCATGGAGGTGGAAACATCATTCTTTGGGGATGCTTTTCTGCAAAGGGGACAGGACGACTGCACCGTATTGAGGGGAGGATGGATGGGGCCATGTATTGCGAGATCTTGGCCAACAACCTCCTTCCCTCAGTAAGAGCATTGAAGATGGGTCGTGGCTGGGTCTTCCAGCATGACAATGACCTGAAACACACAGCCAGTGCAACTAAGGAGTTGCTCCATAAGAAGCATCTCAAGGTCCTGGAGTGGCCTAGCCAGTCTCCAGACCTGAACCCAATAGAATATCTTTGGAGGGAGCTGAAAGTCTGTATTTCCCAGCGACAGCCCTGAAACACAAGTGTAAAGAAATTAATAAGAATATGTACATATAAATATATGGATGATCGAAGGCCAAACGGCATAGGTAAGATGCAGTAGATGGTATAGAGTACAGTATTTACATATGAGATGAGTAATGTAGGGTATGTAAACATTATATAAAGTTGCATTGTTTAAAGTGGCTAGTGATACAATTATTACATCCAATTTTTTATTATTAAATTGGCTAGAGATTTGAGTCAGTATATTGGCAGCAGCCACTCAATGTTAGTGATGGCTGTTTAACAGTCTGGTAGTTTTTCAGTCTCTCTGTCCCAGCTTTGATACACCTGTACTGACCTCGCCTTCTGGATGATAGCGGGGTGAACAGGCAGTGGCTCGGGTGGTTGTTGTCCTTGATGATATTTTTGGCCTTCCTGTGACATCGTGTGGTGTAGGTGTCTTGAAGGACAGGTAGTTTGCCCCTGGTGATGCGATGTGCAGACCTCACAACCCTCTGGAGAGCCTTGCAGTTGTGGGCGGAGCAGTTGCCGTACCAGGCGGTGATACAGCCCGCCAGGATGCTCTCGATTGTGCATCTGTAAAAGTTTGTGAGTGTTTTTGGTGACAAGCCAAATTTCTTGCTGCACCTTCTTGTTTCGCCTTCTTCACCACACTGTCTGTGTGGGTGTACGATTTCAGTTTGTCCGTGATGTGCACGTCGAGGAACTTAAAACTTTCCACCTTCTCCACTACTGTCCCATTGATGTGGATAGGAGGGTGCTCCCTCTGCTGTTTCCTGAAGTCCACGATCATCTCCTTTGTTTTTCTGACGTTGAGTGTGAGGTTGTTTTCCAGACACCACACTCCGAGGGCCCTCACCTCCTCCCTGTAGGCTGTCTCGTCGTTGTTGGTAATCAAGCCTACCACTGTAGTGTCATCTGCAAACTTGTTGATTGAGTTGGAGGCGTGCATGGCCACGCAATCATTGGTGAACAGGAAGTACAGGAGAGGGCTAAGAACACACCCTTGTGGGGCCCCAGTGTTGAGGATCAGCGGGGTGGAGATGTTGTTTCCCACCCTCACCACCTGGGGGCGGCCCGTCAGAAAGTCCAGGACCCAGTTGCACAGGGCGGGGTCGAGACCCAGGGTCTTGTTTAATGACGAATTTGGAGGATACTATGGTGTTAAATGCTGAGCTGTAGTCGATGAACAGCATTCTTACATAGGTATTCCTGTTGTCCAGATGGGTTAGGTATTTCTCTTGTCCACATGGGTTAGGGCAGTGTGCAGTGTGATTGCGTCGTCTGTGGACCTATTGGGGCGTAAGCAAATTGGAGTGGGTGCTGCCATCAATCCGCGGTTTCTGGTTGGGTACGGTTTTAATAGTCGCTGTTGGTGTGATAGTGATGGTGTGGCTACCATAGGTTGTGTATGCAGTGTGGTTGTTGTTGCTGGTAACATTAGTGCTGTCTGTGTTTTCTTGATTTTTGTGTTTGGGGAAAGTTTTGGAAGATTTTTTCCCAGAGTAAAGGCCTAGGTCCAATAGCCACGGTTTGCCACTGAAGGAAAGTGCTGTGTGTGTGTGTGTGTGCATGTAAATTGTGTTTTTTGAAGCATGTGTTCCACAGAATTTATTTGACGTTAAAAGTGAAATATGCAGTATTTCAAAGCTGTGGTTAATTAACATCTGGTGAACCTCTCTCACACATTCTTGGGAATGTGTTTTGGTCCCTTCCCATTGCATGTTTGTTTTGGGTCTGCACAGGTGAGAAACTGTTTTGTTGGCTAGGGAGTCCAGTGTTGCTCTCCATGAGGATGGGTTAGGAGATGGCAATGAAGCACGATACATGAGAATAATTCAGAATAAGAAAAACTAGAAATGTACACCGCCAGAAACCTCAACAAACCAAGCTCATCTGCAAGTGTTCCCAGCCAGAGCCCACTCTAACCTCAGCTTGAATCAATCCAATGAATCCATCTGTCAATCTTATTTATATAAATGATATCAATCAATCTACACATCAGACCTGTTTATATAGAGTGATCCTATTTGGATGGAGAGTTCCAGTATTGGAAAGGGAAACCATGCCTGGGAAAATGATCATCTATACACAGTTGTGGATACTGCTTATTATGTTTACACTGAGTGGGACTATTGGAGCTCGTATCGTTTCTTTCCACTACACTGAAGTCATTTTCATCTCATCATCGAAAGAAAGAGAAAAATAAGCAAGAAATGCATGAAATGGAGAATTAAAATAGCACTGTGAGTTTCATAGAGGGTTAACTATCCTGCCTGTGGCTGTGCTTGAAGATGGGCCTTTTGCTCTCCTGTACAAGCAACAAAGGTTATGTTGAACCAGGATGTGAAGTGAAAGGAAAGCTCAGCTCCTCTGGCCAAAATGGGCCCTGTTTTTCTTGGCCTAGCACAGTCTTTCTTTCCACATAATTTAGCAGATTGAAAACACTGAAAACACCGAAAATGTGGTGATTTGTTGGTTTCTGCTCAGCACGTCTGCAATAACAGCACATGTCAAAACAACTCAATAGTTTGACAGCAAAATTTGAGAAACTTAAAACAACAGCCTTATCAGAAACACATGATCTTTAGATTACACTGTGCCATTATTGTAATGACTGTGATGGTACTTACCCCGTCGTACAGGGTCTCAGTGTTGTTATGCCAAGGTGACATTTGTGAAACTCTTAAACACAGGGGAGGGGGTGCCTGTAAGAATATCGTCCCAATTTTTACCTCCCACTTTTATTTTTCTTCGATCGGGTTCTTTGAGCATTCCAGAGAAAAAATGATTCGTCCAACGCGAACTGGGACAAGAGTAAATATTGGATAGATGAATTAGAACCACAACCAACCATGAATTCAGCAAGTTGATGCCAACTCCTATTTTCCAGAGTGTGCCTAACGCACCCCAGTGGCTCTCTGGATGTTACACAGAGCCCATAATGCAACGGCCATAGACTAGCACAGAGCTGCCAATGAGTTAATGCCCCATACATAAACACACATTCACGTACACATTCACACACATACTGGACTGTGGCTGGTGCACACCTACCCCACTGACTACAAAAATCAGAAAAAAATAATATGAGAGAGAGAGAGAGAGGAAAAAACAAAATGTTGTGGCCAATGGGTTATGCAAGAGTGAGAGGAGACAGTGATGGGAAAGGGGATAAGGTTCTGCCGGGGAGTCACCCCGTCACACCCCGAATGCTGTAATTAAATGATCATCTCTGCTTAGTGGGAGGGGGAAGGGTTAGAGGGGAGGGAGAGAGAGAGAAAAAGGGGCAGGAGAGGTGTCCAGATGTCCCCCCCCAGCCTCTCGGAGTGGAGAGCAGCAGAGTATCACTGACCCGAGGGTGGAAGGTCAACCAGACAGAAGGACAAACTTCCTCTTCAGGCCCTAGCTCACACAGATTGGCTTACACATTGTTTGTCAGACATGCCCTACAGAGATTGTACACAGCATAAATAGCATCCACCCAGAGTTGTAAATGCATTTTGTGAGTTGAAATCGGGGATCTTAGAACAACATGGCCTCTCCCAGAACAACAATGCCTTATAATAATGTTTATTTTTCAGAATCAACGTTTAATTGCTCTGTAAGGTATCTAGCGATCAGTTTGTCTCTTCAGGACCGAGCTGTTTGTACAGGCTGCAGAGCAGAGTTTGTCTTGCTCCTCTGCCAAGAGGACCCAGTTTTGCAAGCTTCCTGCGTACAATGGCAGGCAGTGTATTCTCTACCTCAGAGATCTAACATACAGTGCCCCATTGGAATACTTCCTCAGATATTAAAAAAGGAAAGAGGAGAAATGGAAGGGGGAGAGGGTGAGAAGGGGAGCGAGAGAGAGAGAGAGAGAGAGAGAGAGAGAGAGAGAGAGAGAGAGAGAGAGAGAGAGAGAGAGAGAGAGAGAGAGAGAGAGAATCATTTTTACCCCCCCCCAAAAAATAAAGCATAGCTAACTCTCAATAGCAGAAAAAGGGAATCTTACTGGTTAGTGCAGCCTTACTACTACTTCCTATGCTTCAGCAGCTACACAACACAACACTACACTGGTGGTGACTAAACTATCCTGACACCGTCCCAGCAAGGGTGGGAGTCATGTAGTCTGGTGGTTGGATTATGACAAGGCAGGACAGCCTGTGACTAGGCATTATCCTGGTCGGATCCCGTGCTGTATATTGACAAAGCACTTTCATTTCTGTCTACAGCTTCTATTTTAAAACGACCACTGAAAAGACCCGCAAGGAATTTCAATCGAATTCCACTGTTGGTTAACTTCAGTCCCTGGTAATTTAACGAGGGAATTGATCCCAGTGGATTGCCGTCAATCCAGAATACAGGGTATGTCCTAAATGGCACCCTATTCCCTACAAAGTGGACTACTTTTGACAGGAGCCCTATGGGCACTGGTGAATGGGGTGCCATTTGGGATTCAGTCAAAGTCACCCGCACAGCAGTCTGAACTGGCCTGCAGTGTTACAACAGAAAATATATGATGACCAAAGACCTTGCCTAACAGGCCCTGTACTAGGCCAGGGCTTCTCCATAAATAGAAACAGCTGATAATTTAAATGCATGAAAAGAGCGTTCAAATTCCCAACACAATGGCCTGCGGTGGGCTGGCATCTCACCACCACTCGCCTGTTGAGAGAAAGGATTGCAATCTTTCATTTCTCTTGGACCCAAAAATGGGTAAGAATTATGCAACGAAGAGAACATAAGAACACAGCCTTAAACACTCATCTGCTTGCGGTCTCCGCCACAGCATTTGTTTTGGTTTCTGCTGATATTTTAGTAAATTGAAAACATTGTCGTTCACAGATGCTGCCTGGGAAGGCTTTGGAGGAGAAATGCTTGAGAAAAGCTGGGTTGTTTGTTTCAGTGGGGAGATGTGGGGCAGGAGGGGGAGGGGGGGGCAAGACATCGAGCTGAGCTAAATCAGTGAGATGGATGGAGAGAAACTTCCCTGTTTGTAATTGTAAATCAACAGCTGGATGTGTGGATGTGTTGGAATGGGGGGTGGAGATGGGGGTGGAGATGGGGAGGGACATCCCACCACACCCTGGAGTGTAATTGGTTGACTGGTGTCTGTGGGTGATGAATTGATTGTGGCTTCACGCCTTCCTCTAGTTGTGTGGGATAATCCATCAGTGAACTGCAGGTCCAGGTGGGACCAGATGCACCTTCACTCTCCCTCTCACTCCCAGGCTGTGTTCTTCTCCTGCCTGTCAGAGAGCAGTGTTGCTCAGCCCAGCCCTGGGAAGGTCACGAAGGATTTACACCTGACACATTTCTCCTCTCTGTTCACTTTACTCAGGGACTGACCTCAACTCTCAAGGTAGCCTACTGTACAGTCAAAGAAGTGGAAAAGGTAACACACATCAGAACCTGCACAAGGTCAGAGTGAGCAGCAAAACATGTATCTGAGTCTCTGGAAAGAGACCAAAAGCATGTTTAAGTTGTAGAGATAACCCAGCAAACCAAAATTGGTTCTGTGAAACTTCCCAGAACATTCGTTTTGCTGCGGAAAATGTTCTCAAACACCAAAAACTGTCCAGAAGCGCTGAGGATTATACAATATGTAATGACGTGACTTTCAATAATGTGACTGTTATATATCAAATAATTACCTACTATGTTCAATTGTTACCAGATTAAATGAATCATGTAACAATTAACTCATTAGGAATTTGGGGCACAATGGAATAAGTTGTTTAACGAGTTACCATCTCCTGAATTAAACTCAAGAACATATATAAGTTGTATATCGATAACAGTCCCTTATTAATCATTACTTCATATCAATCTCATTCTGAATGTCGCAGACTTCTTGAATCTGCACAAACCCACAAAGTCTTACTGATTATTCCATACAACACAAATTGATTTGATTATGTATTTAATAACAAACTAAATGATAACACAGGATACACACGGGATGCACATAGTATAGGTTATTGATTAGAAACTTAACTTCTTGGTGACAGGGGGCAGTATTTTCACGTCCGGATGAAATGCATGCCCAAATTCAACTGCCTGCTACTCATCCCAAGAAGATAAGATATGCATATTATTAGATTTGGATAGAAAACACTCTGAAGTTTCTAAAACTGTTTGAATCATGTCTGTGAGTATAACAGAACTTATTTACCAGGTGAAACCCCGAGGACAAACCATTCAGATATTTTTTTTAGGTCACTGTCTTTTCAATGGGTTTTCATTGGGAATCCAGATTTCTAAGGGAACTTCTTGCAGTTCCTATCGCTTCCACTGGATGTCAACAATGAAGAAGTACGACCATCTTGAACGAGGGTCACTTGAAGTGTACTGTTAGATAGAGGCTCGTGACCAGAAAGCATGCTACAGTTTGTTTTACTCCTGTATTGAACACAGATCATCCCGTCTTTTATCGATTATTTACGTAAAAAAATACCTAAAGTTGTATTACAAAAGTAGTTTGAAATGTTTTGGCAAGGTACAGGTAACTTTTGAGGTATTTTGTAGTCACGCTGCGCAAGTTGGAACCGGTGTTTTTCTGGATCAAACTCGCCAAATAAATGGACATTTTGGATATATATCGACAGAATTAATCGAACAAAAGGACCATTTGTGATGTTTATGGGACATATTGGAGTGCCAACAAAAGAAGTTCATCAAAGGTAAGATATAAATTATATTTTTATTTCTGCGTTTTGTGTCGCGCCTGCAGGGTTGAAATATGCTTTCTCTCTTTATAGCATCGTTTGCGTTCCACGAAAAGCCTGTTTGAAATCTGACATGTTGGCTGGATTCACAACAAGTGTATCTTTAATTTGCTATCTTGCATGTGTGATTTAATGAACGTTTGATTTTTATAGTAAGTTATTTGAATTTGGCACTCTGCATTTTCTCTGGCTTTTGGCCAGCGTCCCACATATCCCAGAGAGGTTAATACGATGAAAACAGGTCCCTAGCGGACTAACACAATATGACACTTGTTACGAAAGATGGAGAGTTTAAGAGAGAGAGAGAAAGCAAGAGAAAAAGAGAGACAACACTTGGATACATTCGGAAACTACGCTCACAGTAATCCTAATAACTTGTCCCGAACTGCCGCCCGTTTGGGTAAGAAGTAATGAATGTATCTACGTGTTGAAAGTCTTTGTCGTTTATCCTTGTTGTACCCAGTATTTCGTTAAAAGGGTTCCGCTTCATGAAAAGGGTTTTATTAGGCCTTCTCCTTAGTTCGTAAGTATAAGTCTCTGATTGTCCACAAGATGTCACAATGTTCTTCTCCTTAGTTGTCTGTGTTTACTTTCACTCGTTCTGGAAGAGTGGTCTTCTGAGGACAGCTAATCTGGCTTGTCGATGATCCCCAGAGTTGTGATGAGAGCAGTGTAGTCGACGGTTGTTTGAATAAAATAACCGGATGGTCCTACTTAAATTAACTTAGACACAGTACTTAGAATAGCTACTCAGCCTTAACATTGATTGTTAGAGAGGCTACTTTGTCTTCTTCAACTGACTGTTGATTTTCAGGGTTGTGACCAATGGAGACCTAGCTGCAGCTTGTGGTCCTTCTAGTCTGGTATGTTAATTCTTAACTCAATGTTTTATACACTTAGGTAAAAAGAGGCCTTTCCGTAATACTGACATGCTCTCTGATCTCCCTCTGTCACGCCTGCTCCCGCTCTTCCTCCCTCTGGCGCTCAAGGTCGCAGGGCCTCAGCTGGATCGTCAGGTCTTGTTCGCCCAGCCGGCTTGTCAGACTGCCACGTCTCCGTCGGATCATCGGGCTTCCACGTAGCAGCAGAATCGACAGACATTCATGCCTCAGCCAGATTGTCAGGCTCCCATGCCTCAGCCAGCTCCCAGGCTCCCTGACGATTCGTCTGGAATTTACCGCCAGCCGGCTTGCCTGGTGCCCATGTCTCGGCCGGCTCGCCCAGGTGGGATGCCATTTGGCACTCCTACAAGGGGGGTACTGTCACGCCTGCTCCCGCTCTTCCTCCCTCTGGCACTCAAGGGCGCCAGACTCCCCAACATTACGCACTCAAGCCACTTTCAGTACGCACACCTGCCTTTCCCCGTCACGCGCATCAGCACTCATTGGATTCACGTGGACTCAATTGCTTGTGTAATTTCCTTCCCTATATCTGTCTGTTTCCTAGCTCTGTTCCCTGCTTCGGGATTGTTTGTCATATGTCCTTGTTTACCCATGTGCTGACGCTGTTCCTGTCGTGTTCTATGTCCGTTCCTGAATAAATATTTGACTCCCCATTCCTGAATAAATATTTGACTCCCCGTACCTGCTTCTCCTGTCCGGCGTCAGTCCTTACACCCTCAGTCATGGCTAGTTACGGGGCAAAACATCATCAAAAACTATGATCTTGTTAGAAAACTAAAATCACATTCCTATCTTAACAAAAATATTCTCTGGCATCCTTGATATTTCCTACACAATGTAAAGGATGCAAACCTTATATACATAGTGTGAAAGCTCTTCAAGTTACAATATTTCATTATATCACATTTTGTATGACATCACAAAATATACATTAATCTCCCATATTCCATCTATCATCATTCCCCACATTCAGATGTTGAAATATGTTGTCCCCCTGTTCACTTTTGGATGTTTATAGTTTTTGGGCAGCAAAATGTCTCTGTAACAAAGAGACATTCCAATCCCCAAACTAGAGACCAAAAAGTGTCATCTGCTGCATAAAATGTACGATTGGCGTGAGGTGTCATAAAACCCTCATACTAATCCTTCCTCCCCTCTGCGGGTGAGAGGGATCTGTAGACGTTGCTCCATTGTAACCTGATCTTTGGATCCTCACAGGAGAGTCATGACACGTTTTTTTGCACAAAACATTTGCTTGACATTGCAAGAATGTTCCCAGAACACATTTTGTCTGTTCTTTAAAGGTCCACAGAATGTTTCATTAGGTTGTGGGAACAAGCTGGTGGGAACATAACAAAAAATATCTTCCCAAAACACAGAAACTGTGTCTTCTAGGGTTTCTTTAATGTATATATACAGTAAATGTTTGGACACACCTACTCATTCATTTTTCTTAATTTTTCCCATTTTCAACATTGTAGAATAATAGTGAAGACATCAAAACTATGAAATAACACATATGGAATCATGTAGTAACCAAAAATGTGTTCAACAAATCAAAATATATTTGAGATTCTTCAAAGTAGCCACCCTTAATCTTGATGACAACTTTGAACACTCTTGACATTCTCTCAACCAGCTTCATGAGGTAGTCACCTGGAATGCAGTTCTTACAATGCACAAAACATTCCCTCAATGTTCTTTGAATGTTATTCCTATGTTCCCATAATGATAGAATTAAGTTTTGAACAGTCCATGGAGGTTTCTTTCATGTGTTAGCATTAGCTTACTGTTGAGTAAGTTATTTGTGATCATTTCCATGTAAAAGGACCCATGAGCACCAACATATGAAGTTTATAGGAGCATATCAAATGGTGTGTCGAATTAAAGCTAAGAGTCTATATTTTGAGGAAATGAAGGCATATACAGTGTATAATTTTTTTAATTTTTAATTCCAGACTAAAATTAGGAATAAGCACAGGCTTTTATTTCTGGCCACACAGATGGAAAATGGGTCTTTAAAACATCTACTAGAAGAAATTAAGGTATTAGAAATACATCAAAACACAATAGTGGTTTGGAGTCTACCGGGTCCGGAAGCAGCTTCACCATTAATTTTCGGTATTCAGGGGTTCACTCAAACATTGTTTTAAGCTTTGTTTTACTATTGACAGTTGCAACTGATTTCGGGATTGTATATCGATTTGCTCTCCTTAAATATAAGCCATCTGATTTATTTGTTTCAGTCTCTGAATTGTTAAATCAAACTCGGGGTAATATGCACATGTAGGTCGGAGAAAAGTGACTATGCATAGATAATAAACAGCGAGTAGCAGCAGTGTAAAAAAAGGGGGGGTTAGCTGATTAGCTGTTCAGTAGTCTTATGGCTTGGGGGGTAGAAGCTGTTAAGAAGCCTTTTGGACCTTGACTTGGCGCTCCGGTACCGCTTGCCATGTGGTAGCAGAGAGAACAGTCTATGACTAGGGTGGCTGGAGTGTTTGGCCATTTTTAGGTCCTTCCTCTCACACAGGCTGGTATGGAGGTCCTAGATGGCAGGAAGCTTGGCCCCAGTGATGTACTGGGCCATACACACTACCATCTGTAGCGCCTTGCGATCGGAGGCCGAGCAGTTGCCATACCAGATGGTGATGCAACCAGTCAGGATGCTCTCAGTGGTGCAGCTGTATAACTTTTGAGGATCTGAGGACCCATATCAAATATTTTCAGTCTCCTGAGGGGGAAAAGGCGGTGTCGTGCCCTCTTCACGACTGTCTTGGTGTGTTTGGACCATAGTTTGTTAGTTATGTAGACACCAAGGAACTTGAAGCTCTCAACCTGCTCCATTACAGCCCCGTCGATGAGAATGGGGGCATGCTCAGACCTCCTTTTCCTGTCGTCCACGATCATCTCTTTCGTCTTGATCACTTGAGGGAGAGGTTTTTGTCCTGGCACCACACTGCCAGGTCTCTGACCTCCTCTCTATAGGCTGTCTCATTGTTGTCAGTGATCAGGCCTACCAATGTTGTGTCGTCGGGCAAACTTAATGATGGTGTTGGAGTTGTGCTTGGCCACGCACTCATGGGTGAACACGGAGTACAGGAGGGGACTAAGTACACACCTCTGAGAGCCATTTAAACTTTAGATCACCGGTTACTTTGTGTGCTGAATGCCCAAAATATATTTGCAATGGGAAGTAATAGTTGCAAATTTAGATTGGGAAATGCTTATTGTAATGGTTGTGTTTTTGTATTGTTATGATTGGGACCTGCTGGCCTTTTATGTCCGAGTGAATGGACTGCTTATCCTTTAACATCATGCTGTGTGTGACTGCTGTCTTTCTATCGGCCCTATGTGTTTTACAAAAAGTGCACTCTCCTACATGGAGTGTGCTGATGTTGCGGTCGCTGTCCTTTCAGCATCACGAGCGAGTCACGCACATCCTTTGACGTGTCTGTCACGGCTGTCGAAAGAAGCGGACCAAGGTGCAGCGTCGTGAGCGTACGTTTTATTTTATTATAAAAATGACGCCAACAAAACAACAAACGAGAAAACAACCGTGAAGCTTACAGGGCTAAATGCCTCAAACAAGGTTAACTACCCACAAAGACAGGTGGGAAAAAGGGCTGCCTAAGTATGGTTCCCAATCAGAGACAACGATAGACAGCCTTTTTGGACCCATGTGTATGACCTTCTGCCTGCTCCTGGACCCAGCTACCTGCCTCCTCCTGTGGTCCTTTACAAATAAACACCTGCTGCGGCCTATGCTTGAAACTAGCTCTCTGTCTCCCATCGTGTTCCTTACAAGTCAACACAGTGACACACACTCAGGATTCAGCAGATTTACTTCTATTATTTCAACCCCTCTCCCCCTACTCAAGTACAGTAACACACATACATGCACTACATATACAAAAGTATGTGGACACCCCTTCAAATTAGTGGAGTCGACTGTTTAAGCCACACCCGTTGCTGACAAGTGTATAAAATAGAGAAATCTCCATAGACAAACATTGGCAGTAGAATGGCATTACCGAAGAGCTCAGTGACCATACAGAAATGTGACCATACAGAAATTTGTCGAGATCGATGTGGAAGAACTTGACAGGCCTGCACAGAGCCCTGACCTCAACACTATCGAACACCTTTGGGATGAATTGTAACGCCGAATGCGAGCCAGGCCTAATCGCCCAATATCAGTCCCTGACCTCACTAATGTGGCTCATTAGAAGAAGCAAGTCCCCACAGCAATGTCCCAACATCTAGTGGAAAGCCTTCACAGAAAACTGGAGGCTGTTATAGCAGCAAAGAGGACACCAACTACATATTAATGCCCATAATTTTGGAATGAGATGTTTGACGAGCAGGTGTCCACATACTTTTGGTAATGTATTGTATTTCAATGGCAGCTTTGTCACTGCTCCATAGCAGATGATTGTTCTGTGAAGCAGCAATGTGGAGTAAGCCAGGCATGACAGCTCCCTCCTGCTCTGACACCATGTAAAAACAGAACAGGAAATGAGACAGAATGAAGACCTGGGCCAGAATAAAAATATCCATCAGCCTTCATTCCTCTCAGGGTTGTTTCACTTCGTCTCGTTTTCTGCTCCCTCTTGCTCTCTCTCTCTCTCTCTCTCTCTCTCTCTCTCTCTCTCTCTCTCTCTCTCTCTCTCTCTCTCTCTCTCTCGCTCTCTCTCTCTCTCACTCTCTTTCTTTCTGTTGGTGGCTGTGGTCCAGAGGAAAGCACCTAGATGCACACTGGGAGGGAGATTATCGACTCCTCATTGGGCCCATGTGGAAACCATTTCCCCATAATCTCCAGTAATTGTATCCGTATTACGAGGAGAGACCTGGTTTTAATTTTCTCTCCATCATCTTGACCGGGCGATGCTGTAACAATGGTACAGTACATTACAGCAGGCTTGGCCATAGCCAGACATACTGATGTAAAGGGAGACCATTAAAAGTTTGTAAAAATAAGGGTAAAGAGATTTCCTGTTTTAACAAACCAACGATACATTCATGTTAATGTACATTCTGTCCTTCCTCTGAACCCACCAACAACAGTCTACATCACGTCACATTACGACCATACCAACTCAAACAGCCATATCTTGACGTTAGTTGTTCAAGCTTGTATTGCTATGTTTTTTATTTCAATGAGACAAATTAAGTACAACAGCGTGGTACCTTATCTCAGAGCATTTCGTATTTTGCTGTGCGTACATCCGAGACACTCCATTTAGTATGATATGTTATGTTTCGAATGGTACACTGTATATACAAAAGTATGTGGACATCTCTTTAAATTAGTTGATTAATCTAGTTCAGCCAGATCCGTTGCTCACAGGTGTATAAAATCGAGCACACAGCCATGTAAAATCCATAGACAAACATTGGCAGTAAAATGGCCTTACTGAAGAGCTCAGCAGCATTCGACGTGGCACCGTCACATGATGCCAACTTTCCAACGAGTCAGTTCGTAACATTTCTGCCCTGCTAGAGCTGCCCCAGTCAGCTGTAAGTGCTATTATTATGAAGTGGAAACGTCTAGGTGCAGCAACATCTCAGCCGCGAAGTGGTAGGCCACAAAATCTCACAGAACGGGGCCACCGAGTGCTGAAGAATTTTAAAATGAAAAAATGGTGTGTTGCAACACTCACTGCTGAGATCCAAACTGCCTCTGGAAGCAACGTTGGCACAAGAACTGTTCATCGGGAGCTTCATGAAATGGGTTTCCATGACCGAGCAGCTGCACACAAGCCCAAGATCACCATGCACAATGCTAAGCGTCGGCTGGAGTGGTGTAAAGATCACCGCCATTGAACTCTAGAGCAGTGGAAATGCGTTCTCTGGAATTATGAATCACGCCTCACCATCCGGTAGTCCGTCTGACAAATCTGGGTTTGGCGGATGCCAGTAGAACACTCCCTGTCCGAATGCATAATAGTGCCAACTGTAAAGTTTGGTGGATGAGGAATAATGATCTGGGGCTGTTTTTTGTAGTTCAGGCTCCTTAGTTCCAGCGAAGGGAAATCTTAACGCCACAGCTTACAATGACATTCTAGACGATTCTGTGCTTCCAACTTTGTGGCAACAGTTTGGGGAAGGCCCTTTCCTTTTTTAGCATGACAATGCCCCCGTGCACAAAACAAGGTCCATACAGAAATGGTTTGTCGAGATCGGTGTGGAAGTTCTTGACTGGCCTGCACAAAGCCCTGACCTCAACCCCATCAAACACCTTTGGGTTGATTTGGGACGCTGACTGCAAACCAGGCGTAATCCCCCAACATCAGTGCCCGACCTCAGTAATGCGCTTCTTCCACAACTGCAGCAATGTTTCAACGTCTAGTGGAAAGCCTTCCCAGAAGAGTGGATGCTGTTATGGCAGCAAAGGGGGGACCAACTCAATATTAATGCCCATAATTTTGGAATGAGATGTTCGACGAGCAGGTGTCCACATACTTTTGGTCATGTAGTTTATGTATTAATTAGTGGATATCCATCATCCATTTCGTATGATATGTTACGAAATACAATTCGTATTATATGTTATGAATTTGCAAAACGTACAATATGTTATAAATTTGTGAAATGTACAATATGTTACAAATTTGCAAAACTTATGATATGTTATGATTTCTGGCTAGCTGGCTAACTTCAACTAGTTCGCTAACGTTAGGTAGGTTAAGGTTAGGGTTAAGTTGAGGAGTTTAAGAGCTAAGGATTTGTAACATAATACAAATAATAATGATTATATTTTGTTTTCATTGATGATCCAATCAGCATTTTTCTTTGGGTGTCTCTGGTACATCTAACTGGCTCTGATACATCTAACTAGCTAAGTCAGCCATTGGCTAGGCCATCAGAAGCTTGATAGAAGGCATCTGCCATTCAACTGTATTAGGGCAACATTTTGGAGTGACAGCGGAATCAACCAATCACATTGGCTTGTAATAGCCAACAGGTTGAAGACCAACAGGTCACTGTGAAATAGCGAGCAGTAGTTTTCCCACAGTCTAGCTAGCTAGCTTTCGTTGTAGGCTAGTTTACAGTGGTTGTAGCAGGTGTTATCGAAGAGGATGTTGTATCTAATTTGTTAATTAAGTTAATGTCTCCCTTTTCAAGAATGACTTTCAACAAGAATTTGCATTTCAAATGATTATCATCTGGTGACTGGAACTGTTTTTAATTGCAGCTCGCATTCTGTTGTTAGCTGTCTCTTCTCTTGTGTGTGACACATTGTTGCATTTAAACTTCAGATCACCAGTTACTTTGTGTGTTGAACGTGATATGTTTGTTGCAATGGGAAGTAATGGTTTAACATTTTGATTGGGAAATGCTTAGCCTGATGGTTGTGCTTTTGTGTTCTTATGATTGGAACCAACTGGCTTTTTATGTCCGAGTGAATGGACTGCTGTTTTTCCATCGGCCCTATGCAGTGGTGTAGTGTTGCCTGGATAATTGGGTCCTGTGTGAAGGAAAGGTGTCCTGTGTGACATATCCTATGTTTTCCTATAGATTTTTCAGACTTTCACTCTCAAAATCACACTTTTTAAAATAAAATAAAAAACAACAAAAATGTGATGTTCTAAGTCCACAACAATGCTTAAACCACATCAGGAGACCATTTTTTAGGTCTATGAAAAATCCAAAAAATATATTTTTGGAGGGTGTAGTTGCCCTTTAATTCAATTGAGGAAAACAAATGCTCTCCCCACTGATACAAAGCATTAAATCATTCTGTCAGGAAGGCCTACATTGCAGTCAACATTTAATTGGGAAGGTTTTTTGAGAAAGTCTTTAGAAACGCAAACAGCACATGATGACTGGATTGCACATCGCAAATTGCCTACTAACTAAGACTAAGGACCAAACTTTTTCAGTGCCTGGTTTGCATACCCATTAGTTAGTATTTACTGGTAGATATCATAAGTTGAAATGTTTTTCCTACCTACCGACTACCGATGTCATTCTTCTGCGAGCTGCTCCATGCAACAATCAGTTGAGAGAGAAAACAATTGAACTCTCCTACATGAGAGTGCTGGAATTATGGTTGTTGTCCTTTCAGCAACACGAAAGGCCTAGGTCCAGTAGGTTCGCCACTGCACAAACATATGTTTTATAGACATAAAGACTTTTACAATTTACCCGTTTCCCCTTTATTAATAGTGAGCAGGCAACTTTCCAATAATGTCCCCCACTCTTCCCTACCAGTGAGTCAAGGAAACTCGGACAAAGTTTGAGGATATTTTTCAATAAAGGACATTAATGTTATGAGTAAAGTAGGAATCCCAGGTTTAATATGCAATAAGATATTCATGTTTCAATAAAGGAGTGTATATATTTGGCCTGGCGAAGGGGTTTTTATGCACTGACAGAATGGAAGCTGATCATTCTGAATTCTGGTCTCCGTTGTTCTCGGGAAGAAATTACAAGTCCTCACTGTCCTAGACAGAGTAAAGACCGAGTAAAAATGTATCCGACACAGAGACAAGATCGGAACACTCACGTTGGTCTCAAGACAGGACTCGAGACCGAGACTGGTCCAACACTGGTTTTAAAGGCTTAAAGTTAGGACTAGGGGAAGGGTTAGCTAACATGCTAAGTAGTTGCAAAGTAGCTATAAAGTGGGAAGTAATTGAAAAGTAGCTAATTAGCTAAAATGCTAAAGTTGTCTGTGATGATATTCGAACCCGTCCACCCCAACCGACCACCCTCCTTTCGTTTTGGCCTTAAGTAACCATATGTCTTATGTAACCATACCAAACATAACATATCATACGAAATTAAGTGTTTCGGGTTTACGTAGAGAATAACAAAAAATGCTCTGAGACCAGTTTGCAGTGTGAGATATCACTATCACCTAGCTGGTACCCATTGACAATCTAACCTGCTGTATAGTGCCTACATCAGAACAGCATCAACAGGGATAGGGTTGTATGGCCGATGGCAGTGTTATTATACAATATACAGGTGGGTATGACGAGGTAGTGTTGCCCGAGCTGTGTCGGCATAAGGAAATAAACCAGAGCAAGTTGCTCCAGGCTAACACTGATTTGAGTCAGATTTTTATTGCTGCCTCCAGCAAACCCATTAGCACTTTGTCACATGAGGTCAGATCACTTGCGTTGTGTAGGGAGGCCCAACCTTGTAGAATCTAGCAGAGCAGAACAAGCAGAGACAATTTATGATTTAGTAAGTGGGCTACCAGTACTTAGATATCATGTTTTGAGAGAAACAGATATTTTGATTGTATGCTTATCGTTATTTGTAATGCATGTCAAATGAAGTTTCAATCCCTTGAACACTGTTATTGACACAGGCATTGACTCAGAAAAGCATAAATATTATGTGCAAATCTCATTCATTAGAGTTAAACATCTTTGGACAAAATGACCCTATGGCCTTAAAAAAATCATGCACTTTAGATTGCTTCCACGAACAATCTGGATTTGAAATTGCCCAAGTACCCCAAATGTGGTCAATTTGATACAATTGCAGTGTAACCCTTTCACCCATGGTTTAATGGGGCCTGGTAATTATACTATACCACCCACTTCTCTCCTCCCTCTAAACTGGGCTTTAATACGGTTTCCATTATAATATTATCCATTCATTTCTCCTCTCAACTCGGCTGTGGAGCGCAGAGTCAGAACACATTACCGGCGCTGCAGTCAAAATAACATTACATCCACAGCGACACGACCCTCTCTGTGTTCCTCTGCTCTCTGGCGTGACCCCATATCCTGCACACAGCGGCCTGGGAGAGACAGAGACACAGCACTCCACTGAAAGGGAAGGGTGACTCCCCCTGGTCTCCATAGGAACAGGATAGACTTCTGAATGTTAACCCAGTAGTAACGTTATGCTGTAGTCCAGCAGCCTGGAGATAGCTTTTCAAGGATGAAATAATACTGGTTTAATGTCATCCATTTCACTGGACATCTGGTATAATTTTCAGAGCCAAACATACAGTACCAGTCAAAAGTTTGGACACACCTACTCATTCAAGGGTTTTTCATTATTTGTACTATTTTCTACATTGCAGATTATTAGTGAAGACATCAAAACTATGAAATAACACATATGGAATCATGTAGTAATCAAAAAAGTGTTAAACAAATCGAAATATATTTTTGATTTTAGATTCTTCAACTTAGCCACCCTTTGCCTTGATGACAGCTTTGCACACTCTTGGCATTCTCTCAACCAGTTTCACCTGAAATGCTTTTCCAACAATCTTGAAGGAGTTCCCACATATGCTGAGCACTTGTTGGATGCTTTTCCTTCACTCTGCGGTCCAACTCATCCCAAACCATCTCAATTAGGTTGAGGTCGGGTGATTGTGGAGGCCAGGTCATCTGATGACCACTTCTTGGTCAAATAGCCCTTACACAGCCTGCCGCTTGATGGTTTTGCAACTGCATTTGAAGAAACGTTCAAAGTTCTTGACTGACCTTCATGTCTTAAAGTAATGATGGACTGTTGTTTCTCTTTGCATATTTGAGCTGTTCTTGCCATAATATGGACTTGGTCTTTAACCAAATAGGGCTATCTCCTGTATACCACTCCTACCTTGTCACAACACAGCTGATTGGCTCAAACGCATTAAGAAGGAAAGAAGTTCCACAAATTAACTCTTAACAAGGCAAACCTGTTAATTGAAATGCATTCCAGGTGACTACCTCATGAAGCTGGTTGACATGCCAAAAGTGTGCAAAGCTGTCATCAAGGCAAGTATCTACGTTGAAGAATCTCAAATATAAAATGTATTTTGTTTAACACTTTTTTGGTTACTACATGATTCCATATGTGTTAATCCATAGTTTTGCTGTATTCACTATTATTCTATAATGTAGAAAAAAATAAAAAAGAAAGAAAGAAAAGCCCTTGAATGAGTAGGTGTGTCCAAACTTTTGACTGGTACTGTATGTTTTTGTTAAATTAAATAAAGTTAGAAGGGGAATTTAAGGCATGGTCTCATTCATTCTGGCTACGACTCTTACATACTGTAGGATGTTGAAACAGATTTGTTTGAGTCAGAACTATATGGTAAAGGTAGGTGTTGGTCTGCCTTGGCTGTGAAAAGCTTATCCTAATCCAGCCCTTACATACAGCATGGGCAACTTTTCCCCAAAGTGCCGTGACAGCATCATCTTCACCATCCTCATCAGGCTGGATCTCCTAGGCGCTCTCTCTGTCTCTGAGTCTGACCAGCTATCACAGCAGTAGCAGGATGCAGCATGCCTCAGCACTGCCCAGATGATAGATGAACCGTGCCCCGGGCTGCATCTTCAACAATCATTTATTTTCGCTGAAAGGAAGAGAGTGTTTTAGAAATATAAGAAACATCAGGCCCCACAACACAACACTCACATCAAACTACCCACCTCAAATCCCCTACCTCTCCACCACTCCCTCCCAACTCTGAAAATAAATAAATAAGCATTGCGGGCTTGATACATTAGCCTGTGAATGATAGGCCAAAGACCTCCCTTAATTGCTTTTTTCTTGTAGTGTCTCAATTTATTTTTTCCTGAACTCAAAGCACACACTGGGCTCTTTTATGATGGATGATGGTAGGAGGATGCACCGGCTCGGGTAAACTGTGAGGGGCTTTGATTAACGATGCTGCTGGGAATCCCCCAGGAACCTGCAGGAGAATAACATTGTTATCTGGAAACAGCTGCTGCTCCCAGAGACCAGGGGCCCCCGGGGGCACGCACCAGGCAAGGGCCCCACAGCCACATATACCACTGGCCAGGAGGGAAGAGAGAGGTAGAGAGAGACCAAAATACAGAGAAAGTGTTAGAAAACATTACAGCAAGTGACCAAATAGAAAGAGAGAGTGCATAACAGTGAGACACTGAGCTGAGTTGACGAAGGTCCCATGAAGAGGAGCCAGGGGATGAGCTGGTTGACATGGGTACAGAATGTAAAAGGATGGTGAGGAGGGGTAAGGGAGAGGGGTGAGGGGAGGAGGTGTATCTGCAGGGAGATGTGCTAGACATGAGAACAGTCTCAGTGGGGAGACCATGTCTGAAGGGGCTAAATCTCCCTGACAGCCCTGTGTCATATCAGACACTGCATCATAGTGGCTCCCTAAAGGGACTACATGCCCACAAGACTCTCTACAACGCCACTTACCACTATCCATGTTCTGTTTTATATTCTACCTTCACTCAGCAACCATGCAACTTTTTTTCATTATTGTTATTCATTATTGTTATCATTCAGTGAATGAAAGATAATTAGGTAATAAGGGAGTAAGCTGACTGAAGTGTCTCTTAAAATATTAATTCTATATTTTTCCTACGAACAAATGTGCTCCCTCCCTCTCTAAAACAGACAGGTTAGTGAATACATCCTCTGGTGTTGCTGTATTGCTAAAATACAGTGTCAAGAAAAAGTATGTGAAATACCTGGATTTCTGCATAAATTGGTCATAAAATTGGATCTGATCTTCATCTAGGTCACAACGATAGACAAACAGTCTACTAAAACTAATAACACAAAAAAATGTATAAACGTTCATGTCTTTATTGAACAGGCCATGTAAATATTCACAGTGCAGGGTGGGAAAAGTATGCGAACCCTTGGATTTAATAACTGGTTGACCCTCCTTTGGCAGCAATAACCTCAACCAAACGTTTTCTGTAGTTGCGGATCAGACCTGCACAACGGTCAGGAGAAATTTTGGACCATTCCTCTTTACAAAACTGTTTCAGTTCAGCAATATTCTTGGGATGTCTGGTGTGAACTGCTCTCTTGAGGTCATGCCACAGCACCTCAAACCGGGTTGAGGTCAGAACTCTGACTTGGCCACTCCAGAAGGTGTATTTTCTTCTGTTGAAGCCATTTTGATGTTGATTTACTCATGTGTTTTGGGTCGTTCTCCTGTTGCATCACCCAACTTCTGTTGAGCTTCAATTGGCAGACAAATAGCCTAACATTCTCCTGCAAAATGTCTTGATAAACTTTGGAATTCATTTTCACACCGATGACAGCAAGCTGTCCAGGCCCTGAGGCAGCAAAGCAGCCCCAAACCATGATGCTCCCTCCACCATACTTTACAGTTGGGATGAGGTTGATCTTGGTATGTTGTGCATTTTTTTCTCCACACGTAGTGTTGTGTGTTCCTTCCAAACAACTCAACTGTAGTTTCATCTGTCCACATAATATTTTGCCAGTAGCGCTGTGGAACATCCAGATGCACTTTGGCAAACTTCAGACGTGCAGCAATGTTTTTTCTGGACAGCAGTGGCTTCTTCTGTGGTGTCCTCCCATAAACACCATTCTTGCTTAGTGTTTTACATATCATAGACTCGTCAACATAGATGTTAGCATGTTCCTGAGATTTCTGTAATTCTTTAGCTGACACTCTAGGATTCTTCTTAACCATTGAGCGCTGTGCTCTTGCAGTCATCTTTTCACTCCTAGGAAGAGTAGCAACACTGCTGAACTTTCTCCATTTATAGACTATTTGTCTTACCGTGGACTGATGAACATCAAGGCTTTTAGAGATACTTTCGTAACCCTTTCCAGCTTTATGCAAGTCAACAATTCTTAATCTTGGGTCTTCTGAGACAACTTTTGTTTGAGGCATGGTTCACATCAGGCAATGCTTCTTGTGAATAGCAAACTCAAATTTTGTGAGAGTTTTTTATAGGGCAAGGCAGCTCTAACCAACACCTCCAATCTCACCTCATTGATTGGACTCCAGGTTAGCTGACTCCTGACTCCAATTAGCTTTTGGAGAGGTCATTAGCCTAGGGGTTCACATACTTTTCCCAACCTACTATGTGAATGTTTAAATCATGTATTCAGTAAAGACAAGAAACATACAATAATTTGCATGTTATTAGTTTAAGCACACTGTGTTTGTCTATTGTCGTGATCAAATTTGATGACCAATTTATGCCGAAATCCAGGTCCTTCCAAAGGGCTCACACACTTTGTCTTGCCACTGTACATGCAGCCCGCCATTTGTACAATAAGAGGAAGGTGACTTTGGCTGAGGCAGGGAGACTCCACAAGTCTCCTTCAACAAGGTCCCATAACGTCTGCCCAGCTGACTAGAGCCTGGTTTTTCATTTGTCATCCCCAACACTGGACCTCCACGCCTCTACCCAAGCGCTGCTCTCTGGATCCCAGCCAGGCTGCTCTAAGGCGGGGTAGTGTTGCTGTGACCCCTCTGGATCTGTGACAAGAATGTGCCCTGTGGAGCGACACATATCCAGATGGCATGAAGTCTTAATTGTGGGCAGCTTGGGTTGTTTCATTCCTCTTTCATTCTCCCCTCAAGCTACTCCCCTCCCCTCAGTCACTGAAATCAAAGGAGGGCAGTTGTGCGCCCCCTTCCCCTCTCTGTTCCTCAGCTAGACCAGGGAGAGAGGGGACACCTCGAAGCAAATGTTTTTGGACAGGAGCCACGGTCTGTCAGGCCACGTCTGGGCTGGTGTATGAGGCGTCAGGGACTCGGGGAGGGTGCTGGGGCTCTGCCTGGGCACTTTTGTCCTCCTCTGTCAGGGCTCGCCCCGTTCTCACCCCCTCATCGCCTCCTTCTCATGGTCCCTGTTTATTTGTTCCTTCAGACAGGCGCGACAGTGCTGGCCGGCCAACTGAGAATGCTGCTGCAGCACTGGGACTGTATGAGTAGAACACTGGGCCGGCTGGTTTATTTTTGTTGCAGCTTGGTTTAAGTGCACATAGTTTGGTGCCCACGTGTTGTTTTCTCTCCTTGTGCGTAAATGTTTACATGAGACTGGAATTTTCGGAAATGTGATCTGCTCCATCTGAAGAAATTTGAGTGGAGGAGCTTTGTCAAACACAGTGAATCATGTTTGTTTTACGATGGAGAGATTTATACACTAGAAAAATGGGACGATGTTGTCAAAACACACTCAACAACAAAAATCCCAATCCATGACCAATCTTTGTCACACACACAAACTTACTCTTTACATCACTGGTTTTCACCCTTTTTATCAAGACACTTGGTAGGCTATGGTAGGCTAGTAAAATACAGTTGGCCTAATAGGTACACCTTGGGGCCAAGAAGAGAGCCTTTATGCTTCAGAAATCCTGTAGGCCTGTGTAGGCCTATGATAGACACTTCTCTGACATTCATCTCATCATTGCATCAGCTCAAAAGGCTGAAGCAGGTGTTGATAACATTCAATGTTTTAAACACTTTTTTTTTGTTTTGCTAATCAAGAATGTTTTAGAAGGCTCCAAAGGCAGCAATTGATCTTATTAACCCAACATGACTGCATCCCAAGTTGTGGTGAACATTATTATTTTCCCTCTCTCTTAATGAAGAGAGTCTCAAAAGAGAGGAAAACAATGATCCTCCATCCATAGTTTTGAATAACAATGAAAATAAAATACAAAAATATTATGGGGGGGAAAACTTTCCTCATTGTCTGTATTAATTTAAGTCTCATTTAATGACTGCGGGAATCAAACCCGCCATGGGGGAGTGGGTGGTGAGACGCAGAGCTGAGCAAACAAACAAACAGAGAGAGAGAGAGAGAGAGAGAGAGAGAGAGAGAGAGGGAACACAGAGAGAATAAAACTCACTGAGAGACACAGAGACATCAGAATACATCAGTCCGAAAATAGACTTGCTTTGTGTTTCATCCGACAGAGAAAGGTGTAGTTAATTAAAGTCAGATGTTCCACCAGGCGCCAGAGCCAGGTAGCGCGAGCCACCCTGACAATGCACACGAGCAAAATAAATGCGAGGGTAATGGCTGTCATCTCCTGACAGCTTTAAATGGCCTTTTAGTTTGCCGCACAGAGCTGTCATAGAGAAACACATTAAGAATGCGTATGTAGACAGCCGAATCTGCGAGGCACATCATTATTAACAAACTGCGAAGAGCCTCTCGTTCACGGCCCTTCACAGAGGCCAGGACATGTAGTCGGATCTTCCCTCCTTGCGCGGACTAGAAACAAAGCACCGTCAGGGGAAACGAGCCGTGCAGTGCCACAACGGAGGTTTTGGGGTGCCAATCACCCAGGGTGCACTGCGTTTGTACACATTACCACCGACCCTGGTGGGAACATGAAACGAACCCCGGTGATGTTAATTTAACTCTGCCTGTTCCACAACTACCCTATTGTGATCCTGGGGCTTTGCTTTCCTGTTTGGTGGCTATATTTGTTTGCTTGCATCCATATGATTTCTGATGCATCTCTGCTCCCTTTGTTTTCTTATACAGTGCTTTTTTCTCCACCGCTTGAGGGGGGAACACTATTACCACCCCCACCACACACACACACACACACACACACACACACACACACACACACACACACACACACACACACACAGAGAGAGAGAGAGAGAGAGAGAGAGCGAGAGCAGGGAACACCACATTTAGGCTACAGTTCAATTATGCTAATCATCATCTTTATTTCTTAGTCATTCTGAAAGCTTCAGAATATTTGATTGGCTCCAGTTTAGAGTCCATGGCTGACCTCATCCTACAAGGCATCCTATTGGCCAATGCTTTCTGCAAGCCAGTGACCATTGTCAGGGTCAGAGGTGAGGCAACAGAAAAATGAAATCCAAGTTAATGGATTCTCATATGTTTATTCACACAGGTGCTTTGAATGTGTTTTTTCTTCTCCTCACTGTGTGTATGAGGAGGGGCCGTCACTGAGGGAGCCGTTTGCAGCGAGATCACGTTCCGTCCCATGAGACCTGTGGTAAAAACCCAGAGTGCTTTGCAGCACAACCAGAGACTGTGTTGGAGTAAGGAAGATTTGCATTACATTATGGCAGCGAAACAAAGAGGGGCTTCAAGTCCACCTCAGCTTGTATATATGGCTATTAATGTGGGCCAGTGTACAATTACAGTTCTGGGTCTAGTTTTTATGGGAGTGTGTGGCTGTGTGAGTATGCAAGCTTTAAAAATGTATTTGGGAGGTTATATATTGGTGTTTGCCTTTTTAAAAATGGTTTGGCTCTGTACAGTGAGTCAGTGTGCAGTTTGCTTCTCTTGTGATCAAGAGTGTACATACATGGTTCTGGCCACGAGGGAACAGAAAAAAACCTTAGCAGTCAGTCAGCTTTGCGATTGTGCCGACATGCAGACCCCCCCGACGTCAAGTTCAGGTCAAGCTAACATTTGGGTTAGAGCCCATGGCCTGACCACGCATGACAGCCAGCTAATCACCATGCTGTAATTAGTCTTTAAGTGCATCACCATTAGAGACACTCAGTGTACTGCATTACTACCAAATTACTTTTCTACCCTAACAGTTTAGCCTGATCAGTCCCAGTGACTCCCTCTCACCACATTGGAGCACCACATGGCTGGATCCTCAAACCTCCCTCCAGACAGTCTGGGGGATCCCATCAGGGTACGTGATGATGATGATGAGCATAGACCTCACTACACAGACAAGACACCTGTCTGTAATTCCAGAGGTACTAATGAACTTGGCCCAAAAAGGCTAGAGGCGGTGGGACATCAATTGATAACAGGAAATGGGGAGTTCTGGGAATCGTGGTGCAGAGAGAGAAGCTACCGCAGTAGGTTAGGGGGAAGACATTATCAGCGTAAGACACACCAGAGCTGACCAATCAGATGTTTAAGATGGTATTTGTCTCTGGGACATGCCGTGGGGGTGATGACATGGTCAAAGTTACTCAGGGAAGGGCCTGTTCCTGTAAAAGAAATCTCCCTGGGCAACCATTAGGGAACTACATTAAAAGGTGGCAGGATACGCTGATATGGATACGGTCTGTCTGGCTGTTTACCTCAAGGTATTAATGGCCTAATTAGCAGGGATGCTGCTCTGCTTGGGATGTGCTATCGTTGCTTTCGTTAAAGGTTAAATCTGATAGGCCTGTTATTTTGGAGCCACTCTTGAAGGTCTTTATTGAAGAAGGCTCAGTGGAATATTCTGACTCATACAATTATACATATCATGTGGGAAACATGTAATCATTTACCATTCTGTTCAACGACTATGAATGTGCTGTGTGTAGGGAAGAAATTGTAATCGAAACTGGAGAGCACAATACTACCAGTCTCTAATGATTGGATTCATATCCCCTCATTTTTCTCAATGGAAATTTCATTAAGTAGTCATTTTCCATTTTAATGTTGATTACAAAGTTTTACAGAGAAATAACAGAATTTAGGATCTAGCTTGTGCAACTCCAGCGTCGGGAGAAAGGGAGGCATTGATCCAGGGGTGTAATCGGGCCGTAAATTGAACGCTTAAGGATCTTGTTTTCACAGGAAGTGTTTGGTGGGATGTTATAAAATGTGCTGTCACCACACCGTAACTCAGGCCTCTCCCTCTGACAAAAGCCTGCTGTTTGGAGGCGCTGCACCGGCGTGCTCTCGGCTACAATTACTAAACCAGCTCATTATCCTCCTCTTCCTCCCCCTCTCCCTCTTCCTACCTACATATAGGGGAGGGGGACAGAGGGAGGGAGAGAGGGGGAGGGCGGAAAAGAGGACAGTATTAGACGCTGCTGCAGCTTGTTACTGTGTACACTACAGAGTGTGATGTGTATATGATTCTTGCTTTTCCAGCAAAACTCCTGGCCCTGATATACGGTACAAAGGTACACTATGAGTGTCCAGAGCCAGGGCTGGAGCTGTAGCCAGAGGAATGTGTCTCAGTAAGGGTGAGAACACTCCAGTGTTGACACAGCGGATCAGAACCAGCAGTGCACCCTGCAGGGAGTGGCTCTGTTTGTCCTGGCCAGGCCCCTGTACCACAGCTGGGGCTGATATGAGGACAGAGGAAGGGAGGAGGAGGGGGAGGGGCAGGGCCGGTGGGTGGGTGGGTGGATAGATGCCTGGACCAGCCTTCGGTGTCTCAGTCACCACTTGCTCATAGTTTGTCAGTAGCAGGGGGACACATGTGGCACGGCGATCCCAAAACAAAGTTTTAAAAAGCCCCTTCACCCCTCCCCTACGAGGCCTGCCCGGGGCGTGACAAGCGCTAATGACGGGCGGACGCTGCTAAGTAACGGGCTGACAGGTGAACGGAATGTGATGACTCCGTGTAATTTGGTAAAGCCTTGCATCTGTTGTTGTTAGTCTTCAGAGCCCAGTGACAACTGCTGTGGGGAAAATGGGACGTTTCAATTAGGCCAATAGAGCTATTAAAGTAAAACCTGCACCCTATCCTCTCCCCCCTCTCTCTCTCTCTCTCTCTTTCTCTCTCTCTCTCTCTCTCTCTCTCTCTCTCTCCAGGTCCACAGCCGGACCGTCTAATTGGATGGGCAACAAAGAGGTGCTGTGAGATCCGGCGGTTGGACTGGATGCGCCTGCCTCTGTCTGGGGAGTAGTGTCAGCCATGTTCAACAGCAAGCCTTGTGTGAGGATTTAGAGCAGAGGATTGGAAACAAAATACTTAGTTGATAATAAAGTCAGCGAGTATTGTTGTGACACTGTGACTCAACTCTAGGGAAATGCCAATATTGGACTGAATAAAAATTGTATCACTGTTGTAAGTATGTCATTCTCATAACACAGGGCCTGGGACACAGGGAGACATAATTATCCTATCGCCATTTCATACCAGGCCTCCCTAAGTACAGTGTATCCTCATTTCCCGATAATATGGGGATGGAGATTGGCAATCAGGGTTTCTGAATGGGAAATGTTCACTGCTGGTTGTTGTAGATGTTTATATTTTAGTTTTAGATCTAACTGGTTGTGCTGCATATCCTGTCAAAGGTGTGCAAAGTAATTAAGCTTTTCTCATAATACATTTTCAATTCTGCACACCCAACTCCCTCATCAAATAAAATGGAAGATGTTTGAAGGTGGAAAGCAACACCCAAGATTGGCAAAGAGTTTTTTTTTTTTTAAAGAATGCCCATGGGCCCAATTTTCCAGCTTTTTCATTGGGAATTTAAAATGTGCTTTCCCAGATTTCAAAATGTGGCTTGACGACTATTGGTGAGAGTGTGTTTGGGGGGGGGGGGGGGGGGTTATTATTTCACATATTAGTTTGAGCCTTAAAACTAAAACATGCTCTTTCTCTCTCCTCAGCTCTTGGATTATTGGTCGCAGAATGTTGATTTGAGGCACGCTATTTATTAGTGATCACAAATAAACGAAACATCCCTGGCTCTACACCGAGAAGCAAAGAGGAAAGAACATCAGGACAACATCCACAAAATCCACAGAATCCGGGCCAGCCTACAATTGTGGCCGAGTCTGCCTCACAGATTGGACTTCACAGCCACAGCAGACGCTGAACTAAGACCTAACCTCCAGACAAAAGAAATATGTGGTCTCCCGAGACTGCGATGCCGCCGCCGGGACAATTATTAGTGCATGCAGCGGGCAACTAGTTGACGCTAATTCATAAGTACCCCAGAGTCTTGAGCTATACTGTATATGCACCATTTCCCTAACTGGACTTGTGCAGACTCTTGTTGTAGTAATCAGTGTAATACTAACAGAGCGAGTAATAGGGACACAGAGACAGAAAGGGACTGTGTTTCTTAGGTCCAGGGAATACAATGCTACTCAGTGTTAGGGGTAGGGGGAACCTCTGGCTGCTTGTGTAATGTAGCGGGTAGACCACCCTTAATGAGTTCAGGTTGCACTAAATGAGAGTAGTTGCTTGTAATCGATGTGATGTTATCTGGGTTTCCATGTCAGGTCCTAGGGCACCGCATCCTTATCTCAACTAGTTCCATTCTCTCGCTCTCTTCATTATAATGAGCCTTGTAATGAGAGAGCACTTACATTCATCACAACCTTTCCCCTGCTCCCTCTAACTTCCTCAAATTATCCAATCACACTGTATCTACATGATCCAGGGGGTGTGTGCATGTGTTTGTTCGGGTGTACTTGCATGTGAGAGGTTGCATGTTTATGTGTCCTGACAATAGACAAGAGATTATTCATTCCCAGTATCAATGTTTAGGTTAGGAGCCGGCAATGTTAGTAGAAGAAGGGGAAACATGGCTTAACATTATTATCCCAGTTAAAAAGCAAAGTAGTGCTGTAGCCTTGACCTTGTCCCTTAATGAGTGCAAACACGTGGGGAGGACCAGTGGGCCAGTGGCTGTTAATTATTTTGGCTGTCCGTCCCGCTTTGGGCAGCAAGGCTCATGCCTGTGACCAATTGGGAGCAATTTTGTAACCCATACCCTTGAACATTAGTAATGGAAGACGACTGGGTGAACCTATGACTACATTAACCTTCAGAGGGTCGGTCTGGTGGTGTCACAGGGCCGGGCTCGGCCAGGCTCCAGCCCCTCTGCTCCCCAGGCCCCTCTCTTTCTCTCCAGGCCACCCAGGTCTGGGGCCTTGATTGAGGGGCCACTGAGTGAGGATGCGCGGCAGCTGCAACTGGACTATTTTTAAGAGAGCGGACACCTTTCTTCTTCTCCTCTGCGAGCCCCCCCTCGCCGTTCAACCTCCACACAAGGACGGCAGGTTCGGCTGAGGGGCAGCGTTCCCCTGCGGTTGCCTGGCTACCCAAACTCCTTGCTCCAGCCAAACGCTACGCCACGCCCACGGACGTTAGTTTATTCTCCGCAATAAGTCAGGATCTGAGTACCTCCCCGACAATTTCTAGAATGCAAACACATTCTAACCGTTGTGATTGGTCCCAGAAACTGATGGGTTGGGCCATAGCCAGTACACACGAGAGTAAAGCAGCATTTTTAACATTTGTCATTAGCTTTTATATACTGATTGGTTAGAAATGATCCAATCGCTGATGACTTTGTTTTGTACAACACCCCTCATTTTGACATCACCTCAAACCACTTCAATGGTGGCAGTCTCAGACTGTAGTATGTAGCGAACATAGAGCAGTGGAAGAATTCAGTAGAGGATGAGTGAGGGGAGAGGTGGAGAGAGAGATGTTCGAAGTTCAAACACACACGTGGTTGCTTCCTGTCAAGTATCGATTATCAGCAAATCAAAGTTTATTGGTCGTGTTCACAGATTTGCAGATGTTATCACAGGTGCAGCTAAATGCTTGTGCTTTCTAGCTCTAACAGTGCAGTTAATATTTAGCCATAAAAAAACAATACACACATCATTAAAAAAGTAAGAAAATAAGAAGAATATCAGAAAAAGCAATATCGAGTGATGTTGTGAAGAAGAAAGATGAGTTACAGACTTTCATTTTTAAAATGTGTCAGACCAAACATATGTACTGTATGTTTGTACTGTGGGTATGGATAGATGGATGTGTGCAATACGTTTAAAAATGCATAAACTGGCAGCTTATTCTGTAAAATAACTCAAAACAAAACGTATTTGGCTGGCATGGCTCTCATATGGTGGTGTGTAATTAGCCTTACTGCTCATTGCGTCAGGCAAGTTTTACATCTGCTAAACCAACACCATCCGATGGGGCCCCTAAATAATGTACCTTCTTCAAACGAGGAAGCCTTCTGTCGAGCTGCACCCCTCTTCTCCCTCTTATCAGCCACGGCTGTCCTACAAAATGTAGGGCTCCTCTCTCTCCTCTCCCCATAATGGCCCATGGCACCTCACACACTCATTAAGCCCTGCTTCCCTCAGCAGACAGGCATTTTGCCACTTTGCTGTAGGGGACAGCGGGCACATGCCTTCAGGGTATGAATCCTAATGGAGAAAGAGAGAGGGAGAGACAGACAGAGAGAGAGAAAAAGACCACTAATATCTGAGGTCAAATTCATGGTATAGAAGCATCTATTCTCCACTTAAGAGTGCCACTTGAGCCCTTCTTTTTAGTGTGAAATGACACATATTATGTATGCAAGTGTTATTTTCATTTGGTGTCCCTGAAATATTTTACAATGGCCCACTTTTAAGACAAAGTTGAGAGAGCATTTTAAGATGTAATCTGACTGGGAAAAACTCTGGGGCCTATTTATAGCCTATAACTAGGGCCCAGAGTTTTTCGTGGCTAGGTCACGTGGCCTGGAAAAAAGAACACCTGGCCCTACCTATAACACATCGATAGCTGGTTTCCATTTTGGTTTGTTTCCATTTCCATCATTCCACAGAAAGGAGAGTTAGCAGCCAAGACTCTGGAATTCCAAAAATGTCACCACAGACCAGAAAGTGCTGTTGATGCATATTAAGTACATTTATTGGGGAAACAAATTGATACTTTACGGTCACGACTGCTTGCACACAAGGGAAGAGAACATCTTCCTCATCCTGTGAGGCAGAAGGTATGAACCACACCAGATGTCTCTGTAAGACTAGTGACCATTATCTCAAATGGTACGAGTAAAAAAAGAGGGTCAAATCCAGCTCAATCCTTTATACGTTGCTAATGAATTGTGGCAAGTAATTCATGTCCTGGTTTTGACGTCGCATTAGTCATTTTTAACACAAAAATGTTCAATCTTTTTTGGGGTTTCAGGACAGCAATAAGAAATATTATCAACACTTCTCTCCACATACACACACATTCAGACATCCATAAAGTCGTGTACAGCTACATCCTTTCTATTGATAGGAGCGGTTGAGAGGAGAGGTGCAGAGTGACAACAGCTAAAACACCTGACTGACTGACTGACTGACTGACTGACTGATTGACTGGCACACACACCGAGTGCCAAACAAAGCATATTTTTGTTTCCGCTATCATATCTGTGGTAATGAGCGCAACTGCGACATCCTGGCCTTTCATCTCGGCAGCCCCACCACACCGCGAGCTGAGAGCTTCAGTCATTCTGTGTCGACGCCACACCAGCCAGCCTCTGCTGTGTCTGTGGCTCTGCCTGGGTCGCCCCGCTGGCTACACACAGTCACTCTCCAGATAGGGACAGCACCATGCCACACAACAGCATAGCACTGGAACAACAACCCAACACAGTACAGCATCCTCAGAGACAGCAAACCAGGAAGTAGACCTATAGTTAATTAAAGGAAAGCGAAATATAACATAAACCTTGTGGATAAATATCTCTGAATCTATTTTGGTCCTGACCAAAATGAGCAGAAAGGCACACACAGCTTTGTAAAATACTTTGAATAGATACAACTTAAGCAATAAACACGACGATAACATATCATCTGTGTTATCTGGCAGATACAGAATCCATTTGAAAAAGTGACAGGATTCTCACATTGTCATTAGATTGCATTGTGGAAGCAGCTCATTGCTGTCAGTTCACAGGTTTTCATCAGTACATCACACACTGCTTCCACACAGCAAAAGGCCTTTTTGTTGAGATTAAACCCTACTTTATCCACAAATACAAATATATGTTTATGTGGAATAACATTAGTATCAAGCCCTAGCCTATTCTCTAGGGGACAAACAAGACTATCTAAGTGTAAATATTGTTTAGCCATTCGGAACACTGTGTATGTTGCATAGAATGCAACGCAATAAAATGTCAAAATCATTTAGTTTATGAGTTGTACTCTTCTTTAACTGCACAACAACAGCCTACTGAAGTCATAGAAGCAGTTCACGGTTAACGTGTGGATTAGTGTTAAAGTTCAAACAGGGTGTGGAATAGCAACATAAAATGTCGAACATCCAGGTCAACACCCCATACTATTGTCATTTGTAAATGATCTAATATGGCTGATTTGAACATGCTTTAGTCCAAATTGACTCTATGATACCGATTTCCAAGTATTGTTGCTTTTATAAGTCTCGGCTACAAGTTCTTACCGATGGAATCAGCATGAGGGGAAACAGTGGCACTTTGTTATTGTTTTTTGTTTTGGGGGACAAAACGGAGGTACGATGCGTCAAGCAGCAATACATATTCCGTTGTTCTATCGCGCGCGCAACGATGTCCGAGGGAAATAACAGGGTTCCTTGTTTGCAGCAACTTCTTTGTTGCTGTAATGTCCCAAATAGACATGTCAGTTGTACCATTAAGAATTACAGCTTTAAAGCCTTCTCTTCTGCGTGTTGGGAACCTGAGGGGAAGCTCCTTCGATGTTACTGTCATTATCAACAGATCTATGCTGCCCTCTTTTGGCCCTCGGGGATCATATCAGCAGAGGTCAAGTGTCACAGCGAGGGGGAAAGCTGACTGGCAGCCAGGAGTCCTGCATCCAGGAGGACCTGATGGATGAATGACAGAAAGAGAAGAGGAGAAAAAGATGAATGAAGAGGACAGATGGATGAATGAGAGTGAGTGAGGCGAGATAAGGGCCATGCACAGACCTTTTGGGTGGCAGATGCTCAAAATTAAACAAGGGCATCTACCCTTTTGAAGAAAATGATTCATATATCGAAATTCATAACATATTAACTGCCTCTGTAGCCATTTATTTCTAGATGTTAGCATACTGTACGCCTATTTATGTCTGCAGCGACACACTCACTCATCACAAATGGTAAGCAAGCTAGTTACAGTGCCTCCTAAAGACACGATCAACATCGGGAAAAGAGGGTAGGCTGATCATTGATGTTGATGATGGATGTAAATCTGCTAGTTAGCTAGCTCAATAAATATTTTACCTGATTGGGATTTATCTTCAATGCTCTTAAATAATAACTTCATAATTTAGCCTAATATTCATAATTCTCTAACTCATGATATATGGCTGGCTGGCTGGTGGCTTGTGTGGATATTTGAATAGGCTATGTGGTGGTTAGCTAGAGTCTGGACTATCTGTGTTCAGTGCTTCAGTTGTAAATCAAGTAAGCGAGATTGGGTGTGGCCCAGGGAGCTAGTTCTGAGGTACAGGAACGCATCATTTAAAAAAATGTTTTTTACCTTCATAATAAAGCATTGCATGCATACCATCGCATCTGTGTAGTGGCATAGAGTAGTGGTGCGCGGGCGGGTCAGCTGTTTGTTCACCCGCACCTGCCCGCAATTGTTAATAACCCATGTAGCAACCGCCCAATGTGATAAATGGAAAATCTGAGGCCCGCACCCATCCCTAACCCACAAATATACAGTAGAATATGTGCTTCGTTAGTCAACTTGTCTATAAACTAGATACAGTACATGCAGCTTCTCTTTCATATGTGGACCTAGAAGACTAAATAAACCCTTGCTCAACAAAATAATGTAATAGACTGATAGAATGAATGCTTCCATCTACACTGAACAAAAATATAAACGCAACATGTAAAGTCCCATTGTTTCATGAGCTGAAATAAAAGATCCCAGAAATGTTCCGTACACACACAAATCTTGTTTCTCTCAAATGTTGGGCACAAATGTGTATACACCCCTATAGGTGAGCATTTCTCCTTTGCCAAGATAATCCATCCACCTGAACAGGTGTATCATATCAAGAAGCTGATTAAACAGCATGATCATTACACAGGTGCACCTTGTGCTGGGGACAATAAAAGGCCAATCTAGAATGTGCAGTTTTGCCACACAACACAAAGCCACAGATGTCTCAAGTTTTGACGGAGCATACAATTGGCATGCTGACTGCAGGGCTGTCTGCAGAGCTGTTTAACTGCAATAAATGCTTAAGTCTACAGGAGCTATTATTAAGGCTATGTGAGAGGTTATAGACCTACAGTCAGTGTCCAAATTTCAGTTTCCATTCAACCTATCTAAACAGTAGGCTACAGTTCCCTTGACATGCCATAGGCCTATTTGAAGTCCCTTATTGTGACTGTGGAATTTGTATAGAGCCTCACAATTAATGAAACTTTGACAATGTACTTTTTGGCTCTGTGGATTGACGTAAAATGTTTCTGCCTGTTCCCAAAAGCATTATTTGGCGAGTGGCTGTGCAGTGTATTTGGCGGGCGTACAGTTAAGCCCTAAGTTTAGGCTTATGCACTAATGCCAGATAGCCTAAAACAACGAAAGAAAAACCTCAATGTGGCCTATAAATATAAATTGTACAAGAATTATACATTTATGGAAACCGCGTACCACTAGCATAGAGCAGCAGAGTAGAGGCGCTCACAGAAGTTGCAAACATTTTTAGTAGCCTAGGGTCCAGGAATATGGTGGTGTTTATAAACGCATTTCATAACATTATACGTCATTTTACCTGACTGGAGACTTCGGGCAGAATATTTTTTAATACCGCACAAATGATCGAAATGACAGGCTATTTTGACACTGACAAAGGGCAAATCTGAGATCAATAAAAATGATTTAGTCTTGAATCCATCAGTTGCCTAGTTGCACACATATTGTCCTATTATGAGGAGGAAATTAGCTTTTGTGAGATTTTTAAATTAGCACCCTTATGTAGACCTAGCCCTACCCACATCCGTTGCACGCATCGAAAGGAGGCGAAGGAAAAACAAATAAGTGCTACCAAATATAACAATATGCATTTCATAAATACTCAAATAAAGTGTGTAAATAAAACATATTAAACACGCCTGTAAAACCACAATGAGGACATAGACCTACCGTGCAAGTTTTCATTAATCATTGGGTACATCGTATGAAAAACATCAGAGTAATCTTAAATAGGGGCACACTTCATGTTCAAATTCACAACATAACATACATAGGCATTTCATCATTAAGACCTTTAGGAAATAATGTCTGGAGGGTGAAAATCCAAAAACATTCTCTTTTACTCAGAGTAATATTAATATCACCTCCCCTGTCTGATATCTTAACTTTCTCTATGCCACAAAATCTGAAGGTAGAAATGTCCTGCTTTAGGTCATTAAAATGTACTGCGACTGGATAATCCCTGTAAAATAACAGTAACATGCTTACGTACCCCCCAACAATGCAGAGAGAAAGATGTAGTAAATAGTATAAATAATATATAACACAAGGAATAAATACACAATGAGTAATGATATATACACGGGGTACCAGTACTGAGTCTACGTGCAGGGGTTGGAGTTAATTGAGGTAGATATGTACAAATGGGTAGAGATAAAGTGACTAGGCAACAGGATAGATAATAAACAGTAGCAGCAGCGTATGTGATGAGTCAAAAGAGTTAGTGCAAAGAAGATCAATGCAGATAGTCTGGTAGCTATTTGATTAACTATTTAGTAGTCTTATGGCTTGGGGATAAAAGCTAAAAACTGTCTGTGACTTGGGTGGCTAGAGTATTTGACCATTTTTAGGGCCTTCCTCTGACATCGATCTTCCAAGATCCCTGCAGTTCCAGATGACTGTGTGATCTCGCTCTCCGTTGCCAATGTGAGTAGGACCATTAAACAGGTTAACATTCACAAGGCCGCGGATGTGTACAGAGCATGCGCTGACCAGCTGGCGGGTGCCTTTACTGACATCTTCAACCTCTAAATGACCCAGTCTGTAATACCTTCATGTTTCAAGCCGACCACCATAGTCCCTGTGCCCAAGAAGGCCAAGGTAACCTGGCTATGGCCCCATAGCACTCACATCTGTTCATTGACTACAGCTAAGCATTCAACACCATAGTGCCCACAAAGCTCATCACAAAGGTAAGGACCCTGGGACTAAATAGCTCCCTCTGCAACTGGTTCCTGGACTTCCTGACGGGCCGTCTGGAAGTGGTAAGGGTAGGCAACAACACATATGCCACGCTGATCCTCAACACGGGGACCCCTCAGAGGTGCGTGCTTAGTCCCCTACTGTACTCCCTATTCAACCACGAATTTGTGGCCAAGCACGACTCCAACACCATCATTAAGTTTGTTGATGACACGACGGTGGTAGGCCTGATCACCGACAACGATGAGGCAGCCTATAGAGAGGAGGTCAGAGACCTGGCAGTGTGGTGCCAGGACAACAACCTCTCCCTCAACATGAGCAAAACAAAGGAGATGATCGTGGACTACAGGAAAAGGAGGGCCGAACACACCCCCATTCACTTCAACAGGGCTGTAATGGAGCGGGTTGAGAGTTTCAAATTCCTTGGGGTCCACATCACCATGGTCCAAACACACCAAGAAAGTTGTGAAGAGGGCACGACAACGCCTTTTCCCCTCAGGAGACTGAAAACATGTGGCATGGGTACCCAGATCCTCAAAAAGTTCTACAGCTGCACCATCGAGAGCATCCTGACCGGTTGCATCACCACCTGGTATGGCAACTGCACGGCATCCATAAACTCTCTTGGTAAGGCGCTACACAGGGTAGTGCGTATGGCCCAGTACATCACTGGGGCCAAGCTTTCTGCCACCCAGGACCTATAAACTAGGAAGGCCCAAAAAATAGTCAAAGACTCCAGTCACCCAAGTCATAGACTGTTCTCTCTGCTATCGCAAAGTAAGCGGTACTGGAGCGCCAAGTCTAGGTCCAAAAGGCTCCTTAACAGCTTCTACTCCCAATCCATAAGACTGCTGAACAATGAATCAAATGGCCACCCAGACTATTTGCATTGACATCCCCTCTTTGTTTTTACACTGCTGCTACTCACTGCACTCCTCTACTAACCTGTACCCCGCACATTGACTCGGTACCGGTACCCCCTGTATATAGCCTCATTATTGTTATTTTATTGTGTTACTTAAATTTGTAGTTTTTACTTTAGTTTATTTAGCAAACATTTTCATAACTCTATTTTCTTAAAACTGCATTGTTGGTGAAGGGCTTGTAAGTAAGCAGTTCACTGTAACGTCTGCACCTGTTGTATTCAGCGCATGTGACAAATACAATTGGATTCGATTTGATCTCACATACTGTCTAGCAAAGCAGTCCTGTAGCTTAGCATCCACTTCATCGGACCACTTCCGTGTTGAATGCGTCACTGGTACTTCCTGTTTGAGTATTTGCTTGTGAACAGTAATCAGGAGGATAGAGTTATGGTCAGGGACGGCGAGGGAGAGCCTTGTATGAATTTCTGTGTGTGGAGTAAAGGTGATCTGCAGTTCTGTTGCCTCTGGATGTGTATTTTCTCGTTTGCTTATGGCCTTATTCAGCTCCATGTGTGCCGTCTTAGTGCCAGCATCGGTTTGTGGTGGTAAATAGACGGCTATGGAAAATATAGATTAACTCTCTTGGTAAATAGTATGGTCTGCAGTTTATCATGACGCATTCTAACTCAGCAAGAACAAAGTTGAGACTTCCTTAATGTTAGAGATTAGAACAGCGCACCAGCTGTTGTTAACAAAGAGACACACCCCTACCCCTCTCAGCTGCCGTCAGATCTTGACGATGCATGGAAAAGCCAGCAAGGTGTACATAGGATATGACAGTCCTTCAGGTCCCGTTGATAGAATAGTCTCGAACGGAGCTCGTCCATTTTGTTCTCTAGTGATTATACATTCACCAACAAAACAGAGGGCAATGGTGGTCTAGATTTTCGCCAACGTAGTCTAATCATGATGCCGACTCGCTTGCCTCTGTTCCGCTCAGTGGCAATTTTAGCACGTAAATCTTGGTGGGGCAAAAAAAAACAAATGTGGGATGCATGCCAGCAAAGCCACTACACAACACAACACTAAAAAATACATTATTTGCTCTATAACGGTGACAAACAGTGCCCACAAACTGTTAGGGCCGACATAAAGCTGTCCCAACAGCAGAGTCCCAACAGCAGTCCCAACACCTTACCACTGTAGCTTGGGGTATGTCTCTATCAGTTTTGCACATCGAGAGACTGAATTTTTTTCCCATTCCTCCTTGCAAAACAGCTCGAGCTCAGTGAGGTTGGATGGAGAGCATTTGTGAACAGCAGTTTTCAGTTCTTTCCACAGATTCTCGATTGGATTCAGGTCTGGACTTTGACTTGGCCATTCTAACACCTGGATATGTTTATTTTTTAACCATTCCATTGTAGATTTTGCTTTATGTTTTGGATCATTGTCTTGTTGGAAGACAAATCTCTGTCCCAGTCTCAGGTCTTTTGTAGACTCCATCAGGTTTTCTTCCAGAATGGTCCTGTATTTGGCTCCATCCATCTTCCCATCAATTGTAACCATCTTCCCTGTCCCTGCTGAAGAAAAGCAGGCCCAAACCATGATGCTGCCACCATGTTTGACAGTGGGGATGGTGTGTTCAGCTGTGTTGCTTTTACGCCAAACATAACGTTTTGCATTGTTGCCAAAAAGTTCAATTTTGGTTTAATCTGACCAGAGCACCTTCTTCCACATGTTTGGTGTGTCTCCCAGGTGGCTTGTGGCAAACTTTAAACAACACTTTTTATGGATATCTTTAAGAAATGGCTTTCTTCTTGCCACTCTTCCATAAAGGCCAGATTTGTGCAATATACGACTGATTGTTGTCCTATGGATAGAGTCTCCCACCTCAGCTGTAGATCTCTGCAGTTCATCTAGAGTGATCATGGGCCTCTTGGCTGCATCTCTGATCAGTCTTCTCCTTGTATGAGCTGAAAGTTTAGAGGGACGGCCAGGTCTTGGTAGATTTGCAGTGGTCAGATACTCCTTCCATTTCAATATTATCGCTTGCACAGTGCTCCTTGGGATGTTTAAAGCTTGGGAAATCTTTTTGTATCCAAATCCGTCTTTAAACTTCTTCACAACAGTATCTCGGACCTGCCTGGTGTGTTCCTTGTTCTTCATGATGCTCTCTGCGCTTTTAACGGACCTCTGAGACTATCACAGTGCAGGTGCATTTATACGGAGACTTGATTACACACAGGTGGATTGTATTTATCATCATTAGTCATTTAGGTCAACATTGGATCATTCAGAGATCCTCACTGAACTTCTGGAGAGAGTTTGCTGCACTGAAAGTAAAGGGGCTGAATAATTTTGCACGCCCAATTTTTCCGTTTTTGATTTGTTCAAAAAGTTTGAAATATCCAATAAATGTCGTTCCACTTCATGATTGTGTCCCACTTGTTGTTGATTCTTCACAAAAAAATACAGTTTTATATCTTTATGTTTGAAGCCTGAAATGTGGCAAAAGGTCGCAAAGTTCAAGGGGGCCGAATACTTTCGCAAGGCACTGTATATATCCCTGGCATATTACATAATTTATTTAGGCAGCGTACGAGACATTTTTGGACTCACCAGTGTTCACTTGAACAGGAAGGTGGCGCGGTTGTCCTTTGTGGGCAAGTTTATCATCAAACATTGTCATCAAAGTCTGGCATTCTCTGAATTTATGGTGCTTTCAAGACAACTGGGAACTTGAAAAAAAAACAAGGTTGAATCATGATGACGTCAGTGATCTTCAGGTCGTAGCTCTAGAAATAGGCCCAAGTTCCGGATTTACAATTCTGAGTTGGATGATCATTCAAAACGTATTTTCCCAGTCGGAGCTCGTTCTTTCCCGAGTTCCCAGTTGTCTTGAACTCACTGAAGTCAGATTTCGCAGATCCGAGTTAACAGTTTGAACACGGAACAAATCATGCTTCATTGACAGCATGGCCAATGTTAAATGTTTATAATTTTAGGGGCCCCCCGGGTGGCGCAGTGGTTAAGGGCGCTGTACTGCAGCGCCAGCTGTGCCATCAGAGTCCCTGGGTTAGCGCCCAGGCTCTGTCGTAACCGGCCGCGACCGGGAGGTCCGTGGGGCGACGCACAATTGGCCTAGCGTCGCCCGGGTTAGGGAGGGCTTGGTCGGTAGGGGTGTCCTTGTCTCATCGCGCACCAGCGACTCCTGTGGCGGGCTGGGCGCAGTGTGCGCTAACCAAGGTGGCCAGGTGCACGGTGTTTCCTCCGACACATTGGTGCGGCTGGCTTCCGGGTTGGAGGCGCTGTGTTAAGAAGCAGTGCGGCTTGGTTGGGTTGTGTATCGGAGGACGCATGACTTTCAACCTTCGTCTCTCCCGAGCCCATACGGGAGTTGTAGCGATGAGACAAGATAGTAGCTACTACAACAATTGGATACCACGAAATTGGGGAGAAAAAGGGGTAAAATTTTAAAAAACAACAACAACAAAAAAAATGTTTATAATTTTAAACTTGGAAAAGAGACCTTTAATCCCAGACCTGGGACCACACAGCCACTCCACTGAATAGCAGGCTAGCGACTACTTTGCAAAGCTTGAAGTTAGCCACTGATTCCTTCCAAACCACTCATTGTTGAAATTGCGATTTCCAACTTGTTGTGTATTGTTTCTGTCCAATGGCCGATGAGCACCAATAAATTGTATCTATAATTTCTCAAATGTAAGACTTTAAAAGTATGATGTTGTCCAATGAAAGCTACTGTAGATGTAATGTGATTTGACATCATTTTATCTGTGGCCAATGACCTTGAGCCTTCTTGGATGGGAACTTCTAATGCAACACTATGGCAGCAGCCAAGGGTCTTGAATTTGTTAGCTCTACCCTTAGAATTGGTGGTGACGTAGTGTCCCCATGAGTGACAGAACACTTTTTTACATAGTTTTCAAACTGATATGTGACATGTATTAATGCCAAAATAACATACAAAACAGGAAAGCACAACAACAGTTTATTTTTTAATTTTTAATTTTTGTAGCAAAAAATACGGGGCTCAAAATAGGTGGGCTCTGCCCTGAATTAAGGGTCGCCGCTGCTTCCGCTTCCTCTTTCGAGTCCCTGGGATCAGAGCCTGGTCCGGAGTAAGCATAACATCCAGAGCTGCCAGTCAGAGTTGAAGTAGAAATCTTCATCCAAATGTAGGTTAGTAATCGCTGTCCAGAAGCTGTTTTCGGTCATAGGAAAGGATGGTGGAAACATTATGTACAGAAAAGTTATGACCAGCATAAAAAAAAAACACAAAATAGCAGAATTGGTCAGGGAGCTATCTACTGCAACGCCATCCCAAAAGACACAACAGGCTCTGTGTAGGGCAGACCAACGGACAGGACAGGGGTACGGTTAAAAAAATAACTAAGATATACCACCAAACAAAAGGGCACTTGGCAAGCGGGAGGGCAATGGGGCAGGTGCTCGGGCACAGGTATACCACTATCTGTGCACGTGCCTGAGTTGGTAGGTGAATGATTGTAAGTTTATAGTAGTGAGGAAAAAGCACTCTCTCTTTCTTTCTGTCGCTCTTTTTCTCCATCCATCCCTTGTCCCTCCACCATCCCCCCTCACCTATTTCTCCATTTCGTCACTCCTCCCTCCCTTCCTCTCTCTCTCTTACCCGTTCTCTCGCTCCCTCGTTCTGACCGCTGTATCTCCTGGCCAAAGTTTACAGCACAGTGGGTGTCATACAGCCATCTGCTTTCCAGGGCTGTGAGCAGACTGATTCACTACAACATTGTGATTGAGTGGAGGGGATATTTCCAAGTCTAATAGATACACCCCTCCTCTGTCCCTGTTGTGCTGTGGAGGGTCTCAGCATGCATTTGCATTCAGCACCAGTCGGTAGGACCTCCACCATCAATGGGCTAATCCTGCTTTGTCTCCAGTGGCTCGTGATCTCTCCAACCCCGTAATGAACGAGTTCTGGGGTCCATTGGCCAGGCTGTCTGGGGGGCTGCCGCCCTCCCCTGCCCCCCACCCCGACCCCTCTCGTCCCCTCCCCTCTCCGCCCCTCTCGTCCCCACCTGTACCCAGAGGTCCCTGGCAGCTGCTCGGCATTGTGGGTGTGTAGGTGCCGTGAGGAGAGTGTCAGTAAGCCAAGGAGACGGCGGACATAGAATGGATGCACACTAATCCTGTTTTGCACTTGTATGCTATAGGCAGTGCTGAGGGGTGCATAGCCCCCAGTAATAAAGCAAGACAAAAAGAGCATTAGGCCTGCTGGTCCAAGAGGCACACCAGAATACCAAATAATCAAGCACATAGTTTGTATTTTTTTTAATCAAAGATCACTAGGGAGACTGGGTTTAAGTGTTAGTGCATGCGTGAGCTTGTGTGTGTATGAGTATGAAATACATGTTAGTATGTTAGTTTGACTGTGACTATGTATAAGGAGGGAGGGCTCTGGGCTCTAACGCAGTGGTGATGGTAAACAATGACGCCTGTCCCCTGACCATATGGGTTTAGCTGGTGAATTATGTAAATGGCTTGTGTCCCAGCTGGTGGCCTGTGTCTGAGGGCAGCGGTGGCACAGCCCTTCACCCTCCCCCGTCTCCCCTCTGCCTCCCCCTACCCCACTGTACTGCTGTCACTGGAGCACAGCCCCAACCCCCCAGCCACAACTACAACATGAGGACAGTCACCCCATGTACACACAGGGAATATTGATCACCACTAGTGGACTTGGTGTATAAATACACAGTAACAGTCAAAAGTTTGGACACACCTACTTGTTCCAGGGTTTTTCTTTATTTTTTATATTTTCTACATTGTAGAATAATAGTGAAAACTTCAAAACTATTAAACAACACATATGGAATCATGTAGTAACCAAAAAAGTGTTAAACAAATCAAAACATATTTGAGATTTGAGGTTCTTCAAAGTAGCCAACCTTTGCCTTGATGACAGCTTTGCACACTTTTGGCATTCTTTCAACCAGCTTCATGAGGTATTCACCTGGAATGCATTTCAGTTAACAGGTGTGCCTTCTTAAAAGTATATTTGTAGAATTTCTTTCCTTCTTAATGCATTTGAGCCAATCTGTTGTGTTGTGACAATGTAGGTGTGGTATACAGAAGATAGCCCTATTTGGTAAAAGACTAAGTCCATATTATGGCAAAAACAGCTCAGAAATCACAGTCCATCATTACTTTAAGACATGAAAGTCCGTCAATCCGGACCTTTTCAAATTTCTTCAATTGCAGTCGCAAAAACCATCAAGCGCTATGATGAAACTGCCACTCATGAGGACCGCCACAGGAAAGGAAGACCCAGAGTTACCTCTGCTGCAGAGGATAAGTTGCAGCACAAATGAATGATTCACAGATGTCAAGTAACAGACGCATCTCAACATCAACTGTTCAGAGGAGACTGCATGAATCAGGCCTTCATAGTCGAAGTGCTGCAAAGAAACCACTACTAAAGGACACCAATAATAAGAAGAGACTTTCTTGGGCCAAGAAACACGAGTAATGGACATTAGACCGGTGGAAATCTGTCCTTTGGTTTGATGATTCCAAATTTGAGATTTTTGGTTTCAACCACCATGTCTTTGTGAGATGCAGAGTAGGTGAACAGATGATCTCCGCATCTGTGGTTCCCACTGTGAAGCATGGAGGAGGAGGTGTGATGGTGTGGGGGTGCTTTGCTGGTGACACTGTAAGGGATTAATTTATAATTCAAGGCACACTTAACCAGCATGGCTACCACAGCATTCTGCAGCGATACACCATCCCATCTGGTTTGCACTTAGTGGGACTATCATTTGTTTTTCAACCGGACAATGACCCAACACACCTCCAGGCTGTGTAAGGGCTATTTGACCAATAAGTAGAGTGATGGAGTGCTGCATCAGATGACCTCACATCTACAATCACCTGACCTCTACCCAATTGAGATGGTTTGGGATGAGTTGGACTGCAGAGTGAAGGAAAAGCAACCAACAAGTACTCAGCATATGTGGGAACTCCTTCAAAACTATTTGCTAAATAAAGCATTCCATGTGAAGCTGGTTGAGAGAGTGCCAAGTGTGTGGCAAGCTGTCAACAATGCAAAGGATGCCTACTTTGAAGAATGTAATGCACTTTAGTAACCAAACACTTTTTTTACTGCACGATTCATGTGTTATTTCGTAGTTTTGATGTCTTCACTATTATTCTCCAATGTAGAACATATAAAAAATAAAGAAAAACCCTTGAATGAGTAGGTGTGTCCAAACTTTTGACTGGTACTGTATATGCTAGTAGTAGAGTTCAACTAATGCTAACTGACTGGGTGGACTAACACATATAGAACATTTTTTAAGTTTAAGTTTAGAATGAGTTATACATTGCTATCTGATTTGTCCTGTTCACATATTATTTTAAACCACTATGTCTCTGAGATAAGAGATTGTAGATTATAAATACTGCCAAAGGTCCAGAGTTGTCATAATGAGTGTCAAGTATTACAGGGGGTAAGTGATGCGAGAGGCCTGGTCAGGAAGTGTGTGGCCATTGTCAAAACAGAGAAGTGAAACCAGTAGAATGTAGAAGGATAACTGTGCCCCACTGCTCCATGTCTTTTTATATTGTGCCTTTTGAGGTTTGTCGTCTTTCTCTTCTTTTAGAAAGAGGAGTTGCTTAACTTCCATGCTAACAGTGTAGTCTACAACCGTCATCATTCTATACCATGCTGCGGTCACACATGGCAGCCAGAAATATGTGGACTAGAATAGGATGTATCTCACGTACTGTCTATTCAAGGTTATGTGTCCTCTTCAGACTTTTATTTGCACCTTGTTGTTGCTTGTTGTTGTTATGGATTTCTGTTTGGTCAAATGAGGTCAAATTGTAGCTTTCTCTGTTAGTTGCATTGATCTAACCGTTATTGACATAATCGCTCCAAACGGAAACATGACGTGATGTTTTGTTTTTCCCCAAAGAGAAAGAACATTTGAAAATAAAACGAATAAGATATGAGATTCCTTTCCGTTTTTATTTAGGATTTGTTATATCACTAGATATCACTAGACAACATCATAAGAATACCGAATCATTGATATCCTGTTTTGGATAATAAGGTCAAAACACAAGCCCCCAAGGAGGTTCATCTGAGAATCTTTCCCAGGGTCTAGAGGGACATTACTTCTAAACATCTAAATGGCTGTTATTCAATAAGAAACCTATGAAATGCTCTGTTTCTGCTCACGTAGTTAAAGGAAGTAAAAACAGTGTGAGGCCTTGCGAGATCCCCAAAGAAATTAAAACGGGGAACTGTAAAAAATATTCACGTCATTAAGCCTTCATTTTAGCGGTCAGTCAAGCAGAGATGCCAATCAAGCTTCCTCTTTCAGATGCTAAATGTTAATAAAGTCCCAGAAGAATGGCAACTTGATTGAGTTTCCCAGGATTCCAGCCTGGGTGGAGGGGGGGGGGGATTTTGGGATTGGCAGAGCCTGCCTACCGAGGCGGGACGCGGTGGCATAATTGTGCGCGATGCGTGCCCTGCTAATTATCACTCTGGAAGGTAATCTTCAAAGATTATGGCAGCTGTCAGGGGTAACAAGCCAGTGATTCTACGCCACATTACTGGAGAACCATGGGCTCTCCCTCTGTCTCAGCGACAGTGGCTGTCTCTTCTTGTTCAATACACACATGCACATGGGCGTGCACACACACGTCGACGCACAGGCGTGGGCCCGCACACAGATGTACACACACAGATACACACACACATAGGAGAATACTGTGTGCATGCTACTGAAACAGATTCTCTCCCTCGTTTAGCTGGCTGCGATGGACAGATGTCTCCTTTCAGCATCACCATGGCACTGAATCCCACATTCATTTCCCAGCAGCTCTGCAGGGTCCATTCTCTCACCTGTCGCTGAGGACCCTGCCCATACCCTAATGGACGGCCAAATAGAGAATTAGTCCTGATTAATTTCATCACTTAACATTCTGCCCCCTCCTCTGATTTGATTCACACGTCAGGTACCCAGCATGCCGCCCGCGGGCATCTCCGCTGAGACCGCCGGGCCTTTTGAAGAGCAGGGCAGGAGATGTGGAGCGTGCCACTGACAGGCAGGGAGTCAGGCAGGCAGGCCCCACAGGGACACCGCCATTCACAGGCCCTACTTACGAGGCACCTCAGTATGCCAGGCGTGCCCGCCACGAGTGCCACTACACAGGGGTCAGGCCAGCAAGGGAGGGGCTCAGGAGGAGAGAAGGAGATGGAGGAGAGGAGAGAACAAGGGGGGGGGGGGGGGGTGAGGGAGAGATGGATACAAATTAATTTTCTGCCCCCTGATGTTAAGAGCGTTAAATTACTGTTTTCCTCTGAGACATGCCATGGGCTATGGGTGGCTCTCGTGCCCTGGCTGTTCTGTTTCTGGGCTCTGCTCTGTGTGGAGTGCCACACTATCACAGACACACAATCAAATGGGAGCAGTTCTCTATAATCACAGCACACTAAGAGACTCTGCCTGTCTGTCGGTCTCTACAGTCTGCTGCACAGTCCTATTCATCCGCCATGTATCTTTCTCCCTACGTTTTAAACGAACAGATACTGAGGTTAGCAGTCATGTTGTGTGTTCCCAAATCATTTGCTGTGTATTATATCCTAGGTGCCACAACAATATCCATTACTGTGATTGACAGCCATTCATGCATACCCACTCTCTGCTCCACTGTCCCCTTTTTTTGAGCTGCTGATCATGGGCAGCATTAACGTAAGATCTTGATACGTTTCGCCGTGGTGAATTGTGACGCAAATCTATCAATATACAGAGAGAAAACCCCTATCGAACAACCAGAGTCTTCTCTGATCTCATATTTATATATAATCTTTGGAATGGTAAGGATGATAGTCTTCTGTGCTTACTCCTTTGTCCATATCCACTACATGTCGGGCTGTGCGTGGAGGACTGCTGTGTGTGGATGTGGATTCAGTCGCCTAATGAGGTATTGACTCCAGTCTGCACACTGCACATTGTTTAGCCTGTTTACTTATTTATGACTGTTTGATGTATAGAGCACTGCTCATGATTCATTCCTTAACACAGACCCCTGATCAATATGCAAGATTAATGGTGGATTTACTTTCATGTTATTTTTATTGAAAACATGGATACGCTCTCTCTCTCTCTCTCTCTTTTTTCTATCTCTCTCCCTCTCCCCGTGTTCCCACTTGATTGATGTCGGCACCATATAAACCTGGCTTTCTTTTAATTCCCTGCATAATTTCTCTACTGTCAGTTGCATGGAGTTCTTTGTGGCTCGTTCAAAATGTCTTGTTAAAAATTAAAGCGATTGTATTCCCCTTTCTAATGCTAATAGCATCCCACGTGTGTCCCAAATGCATATGAGGGCCAGAAACAGGATCTGTGAGGAACAAATGACACTTCTTACAGACGCCAGAGTATTGAATAGTGATGAGGCCAGTGCTAACACACCCCCCCCCCCCCCCCCCCTCAGCACCCTATCAATGCCCTGTAGTTTACCTGTCTGTCTCCCTGTCAATCACACATAAGGAGGACATGGAGGCAACGCTGTGTTTTCCTTATTTCTGTCTCGGGTTTGTTTGATTCCGGGGCTGACTTCGCTGAGGTGCCCTTTGTGTCGCAGCTACCCTGCTCACCCTCAAATCCGCAGTCAACAATGCCATTTCAACAGAAACCGTCAACACAATGTTATACGCCACCAGCAAAAATATATATCATCGTTATAACATAGTTTATATTCAATGTTACAGCCTTAATATATACATACAAATATAGTCAAAGATAAGCCTTCCTCCTGCATAACAAGGTAAATAAGGTAAGATAAAGCAACACTGCTGCAGGTGTGATTGACAGCCAGCGAGTGATTGACAGCTTGCGTTATACCCTGGCTGAGGAGGCTTATTGGTCCTTCATTCAGGGCCAGTGAGTTGTGTGTAGATTCCAGAAGCATCGGTTTCACTCTGACGATAAAGAGAGCCCAGGGAGAGTCCAGCCTCTATAGATCCCTATATCCTCCTCAACACGATCGCCATGGAGCCTCCCTCATCTTGTATCTTGATTGGTGGAGGAGGGTTGCTCTGAGTACGTTTGAGCTGTCTGCTGAACAATCACTTCAGTTCACTGAGACGTTTAGACTCTGTGAACATTTCTAAGGATGTTTTTTTTAATCTAGCCTCAACTCCCCATAGGAATGTGTAAATTACTCCTCCTGCCATTTAAGAGCTTGTCTGAGGTCAGTATGGTCTGTTAGGTCTTGATGGTTATGGTAATGTTGGTTTGTTATGAGGATTTTGGTCAGATCTCCATGTTTTATTTATGCAGAGAGCTTATTCGTTTTCTCTTTGCCCTGGGCAAGGTATGGTTATTTATTTCCTCTATACAAATATGATCTCACATCATTTTGTATTTTGTCAAGGATTTGTCAATGATAATAATAATTTAATCTACTCATAAATGTGGTCCTCCATGATGTTTTCATTACGCATTTATGTGAATTGGAACATTAGTGGAATACCTGAATGAAAACATACACAAATTGTTACACATTTTATAGTGATTTTAAAAGCTATTAACAGTTTAACGTTGTTTAGAAATAATAAAGTCATCAAGTTTGATACACACACTTATTTTTTCTCTCTCATAATTATGCCTATTAAATTAATTCAATTAAATCCAAGAATGCTTTATTGGCAGAGAACACATCAGTGAATAATCTCTGCCATGCTGTTAACCAACCCAGAGGCCTGTACAATATTTTTTACCTCAGTGCTGCCTGCCTCTGAGAATAGGACTGTTGAGTACAGCACTGTGGGGGCAAAGTGCAATGGACCGGCTTGCATGAGACAAATGACAAGCGACATGAAGAAAATGAGAGCTAATTCGACCACAGAGGGTTTTCTTTCATCTCAAACTTAACACCTGGGTTAATGACGGGAGGGTTCTGTGTTCGATAAGAGCAATTATCATGAACCAGGAGGGCTTATTAGTTTGAGCTCCTTTTGTCAGTCTGGAGTGGCATGCGGCACTCTCAGCGCACTCTCTAGGTGGTCCCTCAGTTCAGAGGCTCATGAATAAGTTTTAAAAAAAAAACATTTTTTGAAGAGCTTTCCTTGGGGAAATCGGCCCCTGTCTTCTCTCCACTCCTCTCCAGGTGCACACTGGGAAACGGGGAATCCGTAGCCCTTCCTTACTGCTATTATCATATTCTCTCTCTCTATCTTTCTCTCTCTCTCTTTTACTCTCTTTCTCATGCTACTAACAATGAGGCAGTTTCTCTTCTAATCTGATAATATATTGGTGCATTAGTGTGTCGGACCTGCTGAAGTGATCTTACCCTAACCTTTACTAAATTAGTCATTTTCTTTGTGGTTCATTGTTGATGTTCTGTATTATATCTAAGTTTCCCTCCTCTTCATTTTTCACCTACCTGATAGTCTGCAGAACGAGAGCTCGTTCCCATCGTAGAATATAAAATACAATTTATTGTAAAGACTTTAAACAGCTGCCATGTATGGGTAGTGCATTTTCAATGGGGATACAGGGGCAGCAAAAAAATATAGAAAATAACGAACATAAGTGAATATGGCAGCTGCCTGAAATCTGCACCAATCGAAGCTGATTCATACATATTTTCTCCAGATAGCAGATCATCAAGTTGTTCTCCATGTCGCTGTGAAAATGGTGACAGTGAAGAACACTACTCTCCATACAGGCCAAAACAACATATTACATTTAATTGAGTGCATTTGGCTGTGTTTAGACAGGCAGCCAGATTCTGATCTTTTTTCCCCCACTAATTGGTCTTTTGACCAATCAAATTCAGAGCCGATCTGATTGGTCAAGACCAAAAAATATCCGAATTGGGCTACCTGTCTAAACGCAGCTTTTCAGCCTGTGAACTGGATCCAGTTCTACTCAAGTTATGGTCAGGATTTCTACAAATAATTTTGAACAAATCTAAATATACTGTGGAAAACTTGAAAGACTGACTTATTAACACTGAGAGGTAAAGCAATAGTGAGTAGAACACTCTTCTGACATTAATCTCCTAATTCTGATGGTTGCCTTCCCAGGAGAGAGTAATTTGGAGGACAGATGGGGAGGAATACCATAGCACATGAAAGTCCACCGGCCTGCCACTGTTTCTCACTACAGTCTCTGACAGCTCAAATCAAGCACTAGTTGCCATGCAATGGATTTTTGGGGGAAACTGCACTTTTTTGTGCAAGGAACGGATTCTTTGACAGTGAATTCATGACTCTCCTCTCACTCCTTTCTCAGTTCTTTCCCTCCCTTTTTTCTCTCCTCTCACAGTAGCCCTCGGTTACTCTCTTAGGTTTTATGGTGCAGAACACCATATTAAAGGTGATGATAGTGAATAATGGTCATGTTTGGGTTCTGGCATAATAGTGGTGGAACAATGAGCGTCTTGTTATTCAATTTCCTAATAATTTGATGATTGACTTTGGAAATATGCTTAAATCAGGAAATCCTTCAGGTTTGACGTTTGAGTGTTCAGGGTCCCAAGTTTCATTTTGGCAGACCATCCCCATCATCACTCACTCTGGTGGCTCATTCCTCCGTCTCTACCACTCACTGTTCTCAGTGAGTTGTGTGCAAGGCTCTGTTTCAGAGTTTGTTTGCACAACAAGACATCTGATTCATTTGGAGCCACAGCTTTTGCTTCACGCTCTGGTTTTAACTGGCCTGCACTATGTCACATCCACTGAAAAGCATTGGATTATGTGGAATATTCAGCGTCGGGGATGTCCGTTTCTAGTGGACTGCAGTCATAAACAGCTTTAACGTGCGCTGTGGCCCTCGCTTACTGAAAGGAAAGGGGCTGGCGAGGTGCCTGTGTTTTTAGCACTCCTCAAAGTCCTGAGAACTCACGTCTGTCCCGGAGCAAGGCCAGTGCGTTCTAACCAGCCCAACTCCCCCTTAGCGTTGGGGGGAAAAAACAGGAGTACGACGAGCCGGAGAAGATGGAGAGAGCTTCGCCAAAGTGCTAGCTTCCCATGTCAGTGCCTCTGTGCTGCCCAGGGCCATTGCAAGCAGCGCAGCATGCGTGCTCCCCTCAGGCCTGGAGGAGAGAGAGAGAGAGAGCGAGATGCTAAATCTCTGCTGTTTGTCCATTGCTTTCCTGAGAGAATGGCGCCATCTAGTCTGAGCAGAGAAAAAGAGTGCAGTATCTGTATAAGGTCAACAATGACCAAGGGAAGCCAGCCTTCCCCAAAAATATTGTCACTTTGTGATTCATGATTCAATTTACAGGCTGTATCTCACCGGATTAAGCATCCATGCGATTTAAACAGCTTCCCTCTGTCTCAGTATGTGTAGCCCATCTATCTGATGCTGTCTGGTCAAAAAGAGTATGATATTTTTGCCAGCTGTATCATTGAATGCAAGGGAAGCCAGAGAGTATTTGGCCTCACTTGATATATATATATATATATTGTTTTTATTATCATATCCAATCAGCTAGAGCTAAACTGAGTGAGCTCAACTGTGAATGGTCCTGGCACACTGACCAAAATAATGTCAATGGATACCAGTTTGGATTTGACCTCCAACACCAATCGCATCAATTCAAAAGCAAAGCACAATTTGCTGAATTTAAAAAATATGGTTGCATCTCTGTCATCCTCCTCCGGTAGCTAAAATCGTCCCTATCCTAAATTAGCCATGGATGGGGATAAGGATTTGGGCTTAATTCTCTGTACTGGCCAATGATTATAATGACGATTCTGATCCAACCATAAATTCATACATTGTGCCCCTGGCCTGAGAGGATGGAAGTTCAATATGAAACTAGATGTAGAAGGCTAATGTTAACTAGCTGGCCTGGCTTATCGTTGCCCATGAAAGGAAATTTGTTATGCAAGAAAGTATTTTAGCCAGGTAGCCTAGGGCAATTAAACTAAAAGTGTGTACTGTATGACAGATAGATGTTGACTGTTTCGTCAACATGAAAGAGAGGAGGATGGCATTGGTGTTTCTCTACAAGTAGGGTGAGTCAACATGTTTTTCTACCTGCACACACACATACACACACACACACATACACATACACAGAAATCAGAACTACTGACAGCCACATCGTATTTAGCTTACGATGATTGGACTAAATTGTTTTTGGTATCTTATATGTCACTGTATTAGACTAAGCATAGGTTGTTCTAAATCAATAGTTGTATAGTAGTCCGAAAATGTTGGAAGCATTAACTTGCTTGACCATGCTGAAAGTCATGTAACTGTTTGTTACATGCAATATGCACTGTGGAATTCACCAGACAGATGTTGATCTCCGGTTTTGTGATAAAACAAAGTTGTGGTTGGATTCATTCTGCCACTGTTTCTTCTTATTGTCTCAGCCATAGGCCTATTCTGTATATCACAGTGGCAAGGCATATGAACTAACAAGTTACAGAGCAAACACTGCAATTATCACAACACATACAGTACCAGTCAAATGTTTGGACACACCTACTCATTCAAGGGTTTTTCTTTATTTTTACTATTTTATACAGTGTAGAATAATAGTGAAAACATCAAAACTATGAAATAACACATAGGGAATCATGTAGTAACCAAAAAAGTGTTAAACAAATCAAAATATATTTTTTATGAGATTCTTCAAAGTAGCCACCCTTTGCCTTGATGACAGCTTTGCACACTCTTGGCATTCTCTCAACCAGCTTCATGAGGTAGTCACCTGGAATGCATTTCAATTAACAGGTGTGCCTTGTCAAAAGTGCATTAGTGGAATTTCTTTCCTTCTTAATGCGTTTGAGCCAATCTGTTGTGTTGTGACAAGGTAGGGGTGGTATACAGAAGTATAGCCCAATTTGGTAAAAGCCCAAGTCAATATTATGGCAGCAACAGCTCAAATAAGCAAAGAGAAACAACAGTCCATCATTACTTTAAGAGGTCAGTCGATTCGGGAAATTTCAAGAACTTTGAAAGCTTCTTCAATCTGTCCTTTGGTCTGATGAGTCCAAATTTGAGATATTTGGTTCCAACAGCTGTGTCTTTGTGAGATGCAGAGTTGGTGAACGGATGATCTCCACGTGTGGTTCCCACTGTGAAGCATGGAGGAGGAGGTGTGATGGTGTGGAGGTGCTTTGCTGGTGACACTGTCAGTGATTTATTTAGAATTCAAGGCACACTTTACCAGAATGGCTACCACAGCATTCTTCAGCGATACGCCATCCCATCTGGTTTGCGCTAGAGACACTATCATTTGTTTTTCAACAGGACAATGACCTAAAACACCTCCAGGCTGTGTAAGGGCTATTTGACCAAAAAGGAGAGTGATGGAGTGCTGCATCAGATGACCTGGCCTCCACAGTCACCCAACCTCAACCAAATTGAGATGGTTTGGGATGAGTTGGACCGCAGAGTGAAGGAAAAGCAGCCAACAGGTGCTCAGCATATGTGGGAACTCTTTCAAGACTGATGGGAAGCAGTCCTCATGAAGCTGGTTGAGAGAACGCCAAGAGTGTGCAAAGCTGTCATCAAAGCAAAGAATCTAAAATATCAAATATATTTTGATTGGTTTAACACTTTGGGTTACAACATGATTCCAAATGTGTTATTTCCTAGTTTTGATGTCTTCACTATTATTCGACAATATAGAAAATGGTAAAAAATAAAGAAAAAGCCTTGAATGAGTAGGTGTGTCCAAATGTTTGACTGGTACTGTAGATTGCAATATGGCTTTTCTCCCAGTGATTTTACCCACACACTGCTACTGAATGTCAACACAGTTACACTGGACACACAGCTATGGTATCAGCCAGAAGAGCTTTGAGTGTCTATAGCACGTCATGAAGAATATCTATAGGTGCTAGTTCTGATTCCATTTTAGTCTTGGAATCAGGACTGCCTCAAAGTAGGTCAACGCAATGCAGATACTGTAGACCAGTGGTTCCCGGCCTTTTTTGGATACTGTCCCACCAACTGAATTTTGGCTGCCCGGAGTACCCCTGAAGTACCACCTTGTGCATTTTATCAGTAGGCCTATGGTCTCATGAGTCTTCTCAAGTATCCCCTGTGGATAGGCTAAGTAACCCCAAGGGGCCTCGGAACTACTGTTGTCGACTAACCCTGACTCTGATAAGGTATCTGAATAAGCAGAATAACTTGTGTCTTATACCTTTGTGTTTTATTGCTTTGTATGTTTCTCTCTCGTCTCCTTTGTTACAGATTATATATTATATTGAGCTCCAGAGTATGCTATTTCCTGTGTCGTTTTTTTTCTCCCCCCTCTGCGCTTATAATGTTCTCTTTGCGTTCTAAATTACTGCTACATCTGCACAGGCATTTCCTGCCTGACCTTGAGCCAGGCTCCCCGCGCACCCTCAAAGTGATGGTAGAAATCACTGACAGCCAAGGACAAGCATCTGCACGGACACAGGACTCAGTCCCAACAGACACACACTACAAACAGTAGGGCTAGGGGGGGAAACAGTAGGCTTCACCATACTAGGCTCCACAACACAGTCTAAGATTGTATATGTTACACTAAACCAAAAACTAAATTGTGGTCGTGCAAATGTATGCTTTATAAATAGAAGTGGATATAGTTACCTCGTACATAAGACTCGGTACTGGTACACCGTGTATATAGTCCAGTTATCTTTACTCATGATGTATTTATTTTTACTTGTATTATTACGTTTTACTTTTCTATTATTTCTCGATTTTCTTTATTTCTGCCATGTTGGGAAAGGACCGTGAGTAAACACTTCACTGTTATTCCAAACCTGTTCGTTTTACGAAAAGCATGTGACAAATACAATTTGATTTGATAACCTACTTGAACACATTTTGACCAATATTTGAGTTGCTGATGTCAGACCTGTTTACTTATTTCATGTATAGAGTTGATTTATCCAGGTCTCAGGTTATATGTGGGGAGTCATACTACTTTCTTAACCTTGTCAGGAGTTTCTTCGGTACAATTAACATAGGCTTCCAATACCATAACACATCCTTTAAGTCATTTACATGTATGACATACTGACCTAGGTGTGGGTACGGGTGGGAGTTTGTATTATTATTCCGGGGCATAGAGTAGAAGGCCATTCACTCACACCAAAGTATTCAAAAACCAAACCGAGCATTCGACTACGTAATCGCTTCGCATTTCAAAATGCTATATGCTCCTAAAATTGGGCACACGTGTTTTTATTCAATGGGAAATTCGTAAAAGTGAAGGTTAGGTCAAAGATAGTTTAGAGTAATATTATTCATGTAAAAAGAAAGCAAATACAGTTGCAAGTGTGACTTCACTGTATTTTGCGAGCATGCTCAGAATACATTGATATCCCTCGTAGCAGTAAAAGACTGCCTGTTCTCACACGGCTATTTAATTGCCTGAACAAAATTTATAAGGCGCTGGAAACAAACCAAGCCAAAGTAAAATAATTAGCATAGATTTAAAATAACAAATCTTTCCCTCCGGCGAATTTGCTAAACTTTCATAGACACAATAGCACACAGAAGTATTATTCCATCTCTGCCCAAAAACAAGCCAAGCACACACAGCGTCTATTGTGCTCTGTAATTGGTGTCTGCTTCTAATGTTAAATCATATGACAAGTGACCATGATGGCAGTCCAAACACACAGAGGCTCAATTCTCCTCTGGAGCAGATAGGCTCAGAACGGATCCACCCTCCAGTCAACACAACACAGTGTTCTCCTCTTCTAGTCCTGGCCCAGCACATCCCAACACATTTTGAAGGATCCTGCCCTGACATCCCCTGCCTCTTCACCTCCAACCCACCCCTCCACCCCCTTCTAATCCCAGCAGGGGAGTCATAGTTTCCATGCCGTATGAGGTCGCGTAATCGTATGAGGTCATGGTGTTTGAGCAGGATACGAGTATCTCTCTGCTGCTTTCCCATGGGAGAGTTCTAGAAGGAACTGGCGGCGGGCGCTCTCTGCTGATTGTTTGTGTGTGCTGCTGGGAACCAGCTCGCTCCACTGGTGGACGCATATCATGCACATGTCCTCAACAGCTCCTCTGTTTTCTACACTGGGTTTTATCTATTGGCTGCCGTATGCATGCCTCCCCTCAAAGCACAATTACAATGTGCATGTACACACATGCACACGCACTCGCTACACATCAATAAAAGGATCAACCCGTCCTCCTAGTCATTTCATTTCTCCAACAACAGCCTGTGACATATGCTCAGTGCCAGGATGCATCGCTGACTGGCCCAGCCATGGCTGTCACAGACGGTTCCTAATGCATGTTTGCTGTATAGACAGGTGCATGTCTTCACATTGTCCGATCTCATCTGTCACGGTTCACAGTGTTACAGTGGTCTGGCCCTAAAAGCCCATGGGCTGTAGGAGGTTTTTACTGCTGTTCCACAGACCCAGGGGGGTTGCTTCCTGATCCAGTCCTGACGGACTGACTGACTCTCTGGCCCTGACAGCCACAGCCCTGGTCCCAAGGTGCCCCTCTCAGTCCCTGGTGTCACCCCACATGACAGCTGGTGTCCCACTGAGCGAGAGCACAGCTCTCCACATGAGTGCCTGTCCCAGCCGTCCACAGCCTAGACTTAGACAGGAAGTGACAGACCGGGTTGGCCAGCCTTTCTCTTTCTGCAGAGTTAAAAGAGAGAAGAGATCGTTCTCTCACTTCAGAAGAGTTTGCCAATTACGGCCAGAGAGGGAGCGAGAAAGAGGAGAGAGAGAGAGAGAGACATGGGGGGGGGGGGGGGGGGGGGGGGGGGGGGGGGGGGGGGGGGGGGGGGGGCTGCAAGGCAGTTTCAAAATCAATAACCAGATCAAGTGATGTTCTCTAACAGAACTCTTGGCGAGGAGAAGAAAACACAGGGACTCTTTCAACATCAAATAAGAAAGATTGATTGGGAGACAGAAACGAATGCAGCTTCAATTGTTGATAAAACACAGGCCAAAATGTCACATCTTGGAACGCGCTACTCTTTATTTACAGTCCTCTTATTAGACACCTCTGACCTAGCTTCTTGACATGTTTTTATGACTTATTGAATATCCTTACTCATCATCGAGATTGTTCTGGGAGCCATGCCCACAAACACCAGGCCTATTTAATAATATAAATATGTGTGTTTTTTAATGCCCTGGCATCTTAAACCATGCTGTTGAATGTTGAATGGATAATGAGAGTACACAAAATGTTACGAGGTGCTGGAAGTGTGAGGTGAATGATGTAATTTCAATATGTATGACTCATGATTATTTGCAAGAGGAGTATCCAGTCCTCCCAGTTAGTTCCCACTGGGTAGTAAATGCATCCATGCGGTTAAATAGCTCCAGGATGCTGCTGGCCTGGCTTGCTCTGTTCACTGTGTGTTCACTTGAATAGTCCTACACACACAATCAGAGCAACGACAAGAGAGAGGGGAACTCAGTCAAAAACACCTCTGGCGCTGTGACCCGTGTCAATCCATAAATTATTCCTGAATGTGAGCGTAAAAAGGGTATGCCACTCAAACACTGCGCTCCTATGACATACCATCACATTTGTCCTTTCACATGGAGCCCTGCGCCCACTGAGCTGTAGGGGTCACGTCGTGGCAAAGTGATGCAGAAATCATTATTTTCCCTGATAAATAAATGAGCGAGAGGCCCTTCAGGCTTCACTCCAGCCACCCATAATACTGGGGGGACCTGAATAATATAGAACAAATAGCTCAGTTCATTTATTAATAAGCCTTTTTTCCCCCTGCTGTCACAAGAAGCGGATTGGCTATCGGCGGCGTTAAGGGACAAACGGATATGCCGCTGGGGACATTTAAATTCCTCCGGTTGAGAGGGAAGCGGGAGGAAATCGACTGCTGTTTTAAGCAATGTGAGGGTGACTGAGGTGATGGAGTCGGGGAGCTTGTCCCTGCAGGCTGTGTGACAATCAAGCAGGTGGCGATCAAAGGCCTCATTAGACTTGCGTTTAGAACAGAAATATGTTCGGAAGAGGGGGAAGTCGGAACGGCCATTTAATGGATCTGTATTTTTCAACCACAGTTACTGTGGTGACCTCTGATTGACTGTGAACAAGGGGGGACACCTCTGCCGCAGGCCAAGTCGGCTTATTGACATTCTTTATTATTACCGACAGGATCCACAGCTCTTCTCTCAGTGATCCATACTAACAGGTCACTGGGGTCACAATGCATGTGAATTTGTACGAAACATTGACTTGTGAAGTGGACGTCAGTACTGCACGTTGTATCTTCGCCTGAGGAGCGCCTTGGCTCCAGAGCTCGACTCTCTCCCTGTTGAACCTCGCTCTGCTGTGTGCAGGTGAGCTCATGACCTCCCTTGAACCTCATCTCTGTGGGGCTACTACTCGATGTCATTATGACAGGGAGAACGCAGGCCACTCACCCCAACGCCAACGTGCCAATTGGACTCCCGTTTTCCCATTCCTGTTTTCTGGTTCGTACACACCCTACCCTTTACCCCTTATCACCCTTACTGATCAGGCGTGGTGTCCCCCCGCCCCTCTTGGATCGTCTTGCCCTGGCTAACTGAGCTCTGACATGTTAGCCTGTCCCACAAGACCTCCACGGTGGTATCCTATCTTTATCATTGCGTAGTTACATTAGGCTTGAACTCATTCAGTAAGAGTGTCCTCGGACCTAGTCCTCCTAGTCCTGGAGGTTTGCCTAGTGCCTCTGTCGCTGTCGCTCCTCTCTGAGGGGTGAGGTGGCAGAGTGAGTTAACCCTGCAGGCTACGAGAAGCTCAGCAGGGGGACAGATGTGACAGAAGCGCCTCAGTAGTTTGGGTTTGGGGTCTTCAGTCTCCACAGGGGAGCTTGACTGTCTGCATAGCAGTGGTATCCAAACATGTTCTCCCATCAAAGATCTCTCTTGGTGAAAGAGTAAGAGTCAGTGAAGAGTATCAATCGTTGTAGATTTGTGTTAATCAGATTCAGAACTATTGACTCCATCAGCTCAGTACTAAGAGAGAGAGAGAAAGAGAGAGTATAGAATCATTTGTATCCATCCAAACACGTGTATAGTGTATTTGTTAGCTATAGTCTTCCTTGGTTATCACTAGTAATGTATGTTGACCGGTGCTCTGAGCGACAGTGTGCCCCGTTAGGGTACATGCTCATCGCCATGGCGCCGAGTGGGAGGCAGAGAATGCAAAAGGGCCCTGATTGGTTCAGACAGCTGATGCAAATGCCCCATAAAATATTCATGCTCTGTGCATTGAGTGTTGCCGTAGTTGCTCTTTTTTTGGGGTTGTTGTGGTCTTAATTCCACTAACGCTTACTAATGCTGAGAATACAGCCGCATCGATTCATGCCGTGTTGCTACGGCATTGCCGTGGACACCTTCAACGAGGTCCAGTATCTGAAATGGATTTCTAAGTGTCATCGTATGGGCTGGTCTGACTCCTTTGCATGCCAACATAAATGGTGGTGGCGGTGGTGTATTTGGGGGAAAGTGGGGCAGTTGTATGTATTGATGGAATGAAAGTGGTCCCCCCTAACTGAACTTCCCGTGTTCCCCTGCTCGGAATCACTTCGTGGCCCTGAGCTCATCAGTCATGTTACATTTGGATGTGACATGGGCGGGTCAGGGTCCTGTGGTTCCACATGTCACACAGTCAAACCCGTAATAGCTCTCAGATGGAGAGAGGGGGAGGAGAGCGTGCCAAAGGCTCCCTCTCTATCTCCCTCCCAGCACATTCCGCCATGACACCCACCCAGTCCTTCTGTCCCTGTAGTAGTGCCTGGGATACAGCACGGGATAGAACTACAGGCTCTGGGGGTCTTCGCGAACCTCTCACATCTTGGTACAACTGAATATCCAAACACACTCACTGTCCCACAACATATACCATCACCCCCACCCCTCCATCGGCCCTAACCCAACATGAACACATGCACACACTTACACACACTAACCCACCGTTTATTTGCTGTGGCAGGTGAACAACCAAGACGGTTGGCTTTACAGTTTGGCCTGGAGGCATTATCCAATTCTACGCTGTTTCCTATCCCATGTGTCAACCCCTGACCATTTTACTTTGAGCTCCGTGTTGAAAACCTGGGTATCCTCTGGGGTGCAGTGGGCTGGAGGGAGAGGGCTGAGAGGGTAATTCCAGACGCCCAGCTCCAGTGCCTTAACTGCCATGGTTCCACAAACAACACATTCTCTCCTGGGTTTCTAGTGTTTCACTACCTCACTCGCTCTTGTGCCCTGCATTTCACTATGAAACATGTTGGCTCTTGGTTGATTCTTTCCATCTCACAGTGTTGTATTTTTCCATATTTTCATCAGCCTCTATGCTACTGCTGAAGCCTCTGATCAAACAGCCCCGAACAGAGGAGGGGCAGAGTGGAGAAAACATGGAGTGGCGTTTTCTCGGCCGACATGTTTGTCATACTTCTAGAGTGCTGCTTGTATACATTAGCCCTTTAAATAAACTACACACGGATGACATGCCGTGAGTATGTAGAGTACTGTACAACCGCAGAGGTAGAGTATACAGCTATGTCATATTCAGGAAAACTTAACCCTATAGCATCCACGGAGCTTTCACGTTATCGTGTTATCCGCTCAGCCCTCCAATAGTCATCATGGCCACTGAATCTTTAATAGAGTGCTGCGTTCTCTCATAGAATGGGTTCAAGACACACTCCAGCTATTTGTTTCCTGTTGAAAATCAATATCATTTAAAGGAAAATTCCACCCAAAAACTATATTTTGATATTTGTTTCATTATTCCATTGTTGACATAGGCCGAAAATGTTTTGATTTTCAGCAATTAAGTTTTCAAGATATATAACTTTCAAAATACAGAAATCATCCCCGTATGATCCATTTTACATCGTATGATTTTCACCTCATTTAACACCTGATTTACTTAACAAAAGGTCCCATCTCAATAGGTGGTCCAGGTAAGTCACAACATGGCACAAGTGGGGGGGGGGGCTTTCCTCTTTTGTTCTCTATTGCCCCTCTATCGTTCCTCAAGAAAGGGGGCAGGCCGATGACATCACGGATTCCCATCAGTACTTATTCCCATCAGTATTTATACAGGGATATTGCTTTTCAACAGTGAAAGTTCAAAAATTGCTGGAGGAAGTCTTTAAGTGCTGTGTCTTTCTCACCTCTCACATCTCTCTGTTGTTCCATGGATGTTCTCTCTCTCTGTCCCTATTACTATTCATATGGAACAGGCCGTAATCCTGTGAAGTATGTTTTCCTTTCACTTTGTTATTTCATGATAAATGGGAGGCAAAGTACAAAACATATTGAAGCTGCCCGACCGTTCGCTCGCTGCCTACTTTCACACGATTACACTGTGACAGCTCCTCACATTCCACAAATGCACAGAGGTAGATTTTCCTTCCTTGAGAAGGCTTTGATTTAAACCTTAATAAATGCAATCGCCTTAATTTATCTCGGGGGCTCTTTAAAATGACAGCCCGAAAACAATTAACACCTTTTCTCCAACGTGTCTTGCTTTCCCTCTGGCGTAAGGAGCAATAATATTTGTTTTTGCCTGCAGTGTCATGGGTCACATCAACTCGATGAGAGTTTACTTCTCTGGCAAACGGGGGTTTCAACACCTAGTGTGCGTGGTGAGGAACCAGCTTGACAAGGCAGTGTTATTTTAAGAATGTATACTCCCTGCTTTGGGAGAGATGCTGTTTTTTTTTCTGTGTCCTGAAGCAATTCCCAGGCCTCTGAGGCTGCCTGCCTGCTTGATATAAATCTTATGCAGGGAAAACGGCTCTCTGCACAGCGTACAGGCAACGAGATGATGTATCCACGGGACATTAAGGAATAGTTTTTCAATGACTTCACTCATGCAATCTAGCTGGCGTTGAAATAGGTTGAATGTTCCTTGTCATTGTCTTATCGTTTTTATGCTGCTGATGTGTAGTATCAACATTTACATTGTATGTTTTACAACATTGCATTTGGGAGTCATTGTTTAATTTCAGATTTAAATCACGTTGCAATTGAGAGAGTATTTTTCTTCACTATCTATAACTGAAACCATAAGCCTCTGGAGCAAAGAAAGACCACTGTCCATCAGTTTGTTTCATTTAAACAAATATTATGAAATACTTTTTTTATTTGGATAAACAGAGCCAGCGGTTCATTCTGTATGCGGACCCACAAGCTATGCTTTATCAGTGTTTCAATCAATGTACATTATGCCTCAGCCACTCGACCTCTCTCTTGTCAGAGGCCAAAAAGGGGATTTTGATAAGGACTCAGAGCTCTATATTTTATTCACATGCTTTTAACAGGCAAGTGTAAGCCAAGAGCCTGGTTTTCATAATGAGGTGCTCATAACAGCTCAAATAATCAATGTGGAGTTGACAATGAGACAAGGAGGTTTAGCCTAGAGCCAGGGGATGTACAGGAGGACCCTGGGAGGTTTAGGCTATTCTTTCTCTCTCTTTCTCTCTCACACTTTCCCTCTTTCTATTTTATATTCTCATGCTCTCTCTTTCTTTCAGGGGCAGACTGGGACCAGCAATCGGCCTTGGCATTTTAAACACACCGGCACATTTTTTTCCTTGAGTCCCCCCCCAATTATTAGCCTGATCATTTTCATTTTGCGGCAAAAAAAACCTCAAGTTTGACAGGCCCACTGGGCTAAAAAGGGACCAGCCCATCTGGCACTTGCCAGCCCTTTTGTGGGCATCTGTTGTCATGCCATCTGCACTCTGCTTCTGTCCCGTGGTTTTTGTAGCTGGAGAGGATAGACCCATGGACATGAAGCATAGCATGATGTTGCATTTTGGTTGTTGCATGAGGGAGAATTTTTTGGCATTGCTCTCCATCCCATGGGAGAAGAGACAAAGCCACAGACTGACAGGGCTCTTAAATGCCTCGCTATGAAGAGTGAATAGTGCGTTTTCATCTCTTTCATTCTTTGTGGTCTGTATATTATTTGTGATTTTTTTTCCCCCCCTCTGACGGTACTGTCTATTCTTCAAAAACGTGAATTATTTTTAAATGTAAAAATAAATGAACAAGCTATTGATATAATTTAGGCCACTGGGGTATAATCTTTGCTTACTAAATTGACTGTCAATTCAATTCTGATGCCATTGCCTTGTACTGTTTAATGTTATGCATTATTATCCATAGTCTCAGTGGATTTACAATAGACAAATTATTATTTTATTATTGAGAATTTACTTTTTTCACCACTTATCTGCCATTCCTCTTGGCTGGACCATGGCACAGACCTGTTTAATCATGCAGGAAGCAGGAAGCGTTTGTCCTTGAAAGTCTCACATTTTCATCCTCTTTTTCCACATCAACTATTAATGACTCCAGATGTTTGGACCTTTTTTCACGCTCCTTTTTATTCAGCTAAATTGTTAATTCAATCTGGTCATAAAAGAGCAGCTGCTTTTTGAGGACCAGAACAGTGTGTCAGTGTCAGGATGGAGAGACCAACAGGACAGCAGGATGAGAGGAGTTGTCCTGGGTCCCATATGACATCAGCAGCTAGCTTTATCCTGCTCTTTAATTGCCTTTAAAGTCTCTCCATTCCTTTCTTTTTATTCCCTGAGAGCTGATCATCCTATACCTGTGCCGCTACACTGCTGTTATGTGTCTGCGTGACGCCGGTTTAGGGTTGTTTGCAAAAAGCAAATGGCTGACTGAAGCCAGGCTCTTCACAGTCAAAGCGTGTGTGTGTCTGTGTGTGAGTGTGTGTGAGTGTGTGCGGTGACAGGGGAGTTATCATTCCCGCCCCAGCTTTTTCATCCGCGATAAGAGGACTGATACAAGTCTTTAAATGCACAGGAGCTCTCCCATGGGGTTAAGTCCCAGTGCTCCACGGTTGTTCCTACCCAGATGTGCGCTAAGAATAAGGCCCTTATTTATCGTTCTCCAGTTTATTTTTGTAACAGCTCTGGAATGTGTGCCTTCTGCCTGTTTGTGTTGAAAATAAAAATGTAAGCGTCAGTAAACGCTGCAGCAGCTGATGATAGAGAAGCTGCTGCCTGTTCAGAGCATGACTGAGAGTGGGAGTGAGACAGCAGCCTCAGTAAGGCCCTGTGCTGTGTGACCATGCAGTGGTGTCTTTACGGCCCTCCCTGCTGTGGCGCTAAAGATGGAGGACATTTCATGTGTCCTTCCACCATTCCCTTGTTCCCTCCCCTGCATGAACAATGACACGCTGAGCCGCAGGCTGAGCCAGACAGTGGAAAGCACACACTGTTGTTTACCCCCTAGGAATGCACGCTGCCTCTCTTGTGGGGGGCAGAGGAACGGCAACAGTTTCAGACAAAGGATTTTGAAGGGAAAAGGAACATTAAAAGTGATTGTTGTGAAGCCAGTTCAAACAATGTATAAAGGAAGCATCGGATCACATTTTTGTCCAGTACTTGGGCGAGACGTTGGCAACATGCCCAGCGGGAAGAAAATGATCTGCTGGGCAGTGTGCCCGCCCACTTAGGGTGGTGACCCTCCCAGCTCACACTGGCTCTATTAGGCTATAACCACCACAGTGGACACAATGAATATGGCCCAGCTCACACTGGCTCTATTAGGCTAGAACCACCGCAGTGAACACAGTGAATATGGCCCAGCTCACAGTGCATCATTATACCTGGTAGATCTATGCTGTTCCATCCCAAGGACAGGCAGCTCTGTAGATCCCATCACAATGACAGGAGGTGACTGGCCAGGACTGAACATCACGTCGACTCGGCTATTTGTCAAGTTCCCTGAACGTTCCCTGAGCGTTAATGGAGCGGACCTGTTTACGCCAGCTGAATTTCCCATGGCTGATCATCATCTGCAGTCACGGACGCTCTCCATCTTCTTCTCCCACTTTATAGTTTAGCAAAACAAAAAAGAACAAATCAAACAATCGAAATGTCCCATTATTCTTTTTTTTCTCATATGGATCCAATTAGTTTAAATACTGTGAAACCATGCGAGTGAGTGTGTTTCTGTTTTTCTTCCATTTCTTTTTGAAATACAATGTTCTTTGTTCATTGATTTAGCTCTAATTTTACATATCCATGCCCACGACTAGGGTCTCAGGTTTGTAGTCGCTCTGTCGGACGGGATATCTTTCCCCTTCTCCGCTGTTTTATTTTGGGTTGTTATTTTTGGCTACCACTCAGAACACAGTCAGACCTTAGGTCCTTTTCCCAAGCGATATACATGTCATACACCCACACACACCATTTGACCCTGCCCCACATGCAAGCCTACTTCCACCACGGCTTCTTTCCCAGAAAAAAAAAAGATATCTAAACAAACAAATGGGAAAAAGGTTCATGCCTGTTACATAGAAATCTGTGTGCTTTTTATGTGTGATTTTGTAAGTGGAACGCAATATCCTACAATGTCTCGATAATCTGTCTTTGATAAATTCCTTCATCTCCATTGTATAAGGACGGCAGAAGACGTATTTCTCTTTATACTGAAAACTACAACAATTGATCATTTATAACCATCGTTATTATTTAAAATAATACATATGTTAAAAATAAAGCTCTTAAAACATTTCAAATGATTATCGTAGTGACTGGTGAAAGAACTCACCGCTCGGTTAGATTTATCCATTCTCTTGTTTCTATCTATCACACTTCATCTGGAGCCGTCGTGACAAATGGTGGGGTCACAGTGACACCTATTGGAGAGACAGAATACACCGAATATCACATTGGCATACATTAAAGGATTGTGTCTTGATCAGGGTGAACTCTGGGCAAACATGCCCAGTCAATATTGACCCGTCACTGTTCAGACAATCATTTGAAATGCAATTCAAATGCAATTGTGTCATCATCATCAGTAATCCCCAAAATTAGTGTTGGTAGCTGACCGAATTAGAATTTCTTGTACACCCACTCCGTAGCCAGTACCTGCGTACAGACTTTTGTGGATCTGAACCGCATCATTTTACTTAGCCTATCAGAGGGCAAGCTGGAGCTATCTTTTCAGGTCTACATGAAGTGATTAAGGTGTAGAGGCTATGGGGTTAATTTGGCATTGAGTGACAGATTCTCTATGAAAATATTATGTTTATAGTCTTGTGCCATGCATTTCTGAACTCTTCTTCAGTGGGTTTCCATGTAGATCAATAAAAAAGCTCTTAATATATGTGAACGAAAGAGGTTACAATTTAACATTCATTTATTAATACACCAGTAGGCCCTATTTCCTAACAAGTTCCACATTGCTCTGCTTCCTTGCTAAAACAAATCCCTCCAAACCAGCCAGGAGGAGAAACAGTGAAAGCTGAGGAATAGTGAAGGATGACGGGGGCGTGACAGGGGAGTGGCGTGGTCAACTCATGCCTGATCGCATTGACAGAACACAGCACTCCTTTTGGCAGCCCACTGACTAAGTGCATCTGAAAGACATTGTTTACTACTTATAGCCCATCCCCGTGGCCTCAACACTCCTGAATACTTTATTAGGAAGCCAGAAACAGGTTCGTAAAGAAGGGCCTGTCAATCTCTGCCACTCCTCCGAGTCAAAATGATGAAATTGCTTCTGAATGTTCTGATTTCCTCTGCAGGCCTGACAGTCCGTGGGCTGTTTCTTCATTGGCCATGCAGTTTTGATGGGTTGGGGGCTCCCTCGACACAGTGCAGATAGGGACAGTAAGTGCTGTCTTATGTCATGCTTTGTTTTCACTAAAATCGTCCTTTTCCCCATCTGTTTTTAGAGCATTGTAAAAAATAAAAAATAAATGTCAATGCGTGTAAAGACGAGAGCTCCTCCTGCAGTTGAAGTGGGTCCCCGATCATGTAAACGTTCTCCGTCAGAGTCAGAAGCAGACGCTATCCTGAAAAATGGGCTGGGGATCGGAGCTGACACCAGGAAGTCCTGCACGGCTGTCTCCTGTCCATCACTGAGACAGGCATGATAGAATCAGGATGACAAAGTGTGATTGTGCTGATGTGCATCGGGTCAGGCCTCACTTCCCTGCCAGGCTGGAGTAAGAGCAATGACATTATTGTTGGATGTCACCACTGTTGTTGTGGATTGCAGTCTTGAAGCTGAAAGTGTCCTCATGAAGATGGCTGCCTGCACCAGAAAATCCCATTACATTTTCACTTGTCCTCCACAATGATGTCTCTCCTAGAATAATTTACCACTGGCAGGCCTTCAAGATCCAAGGAGGTTGAGGCCATATAGAGCGGTCAATGCATAGTAATTTAATTTGAAACAATATTGGCGGGGAACGGAGACAAACCCAGGTCGCTGGAGTGAACGGCAAACAGCATGGGTTAACCTACTTGGTGGGAATTGTAGCGTGGCATATATAGTCAGGATCACTACAGTGCCCCCATTTCAAACGGGAAGGCACGTCCTCGTGCTTTGACCTACCGTGGCCTGCTCACATGTCTGGCCATGCATTCTGATAGCCTCACGGCCACCATTCCACTTCTGACACCAATGTAACAAACAGCAAGGCAGGGAAGTGAACCCAGGTCACGGGTGTGAAAGGAAAACACCCAACACATCACACCAATAAGGTTAACCCTCTTCGTGGGAATTGTAATGTGGCTCATATAGCACGGATCGCTACAATATTTTATGTTTACACTTGATGTGTTGATTTGGGTGATTTTTTTTTGTTTAAGTCCATTTTTACACGTTTTTACAAGTTAAAAATGTTTATTTCTTAGATTGTACGGATAAAGTGTTTGTTTTTTACCATATTTTGAGTGATACCTCACAAATATGTAATAATTATGATCATGAAACAGTCTTTTCAAGAGATAAATCCATAAGAAAAATGTCAGGTGTTTGCCGCAACAGTTTGAGGACTGGGGGTTGAGGCCAGGTCTAGAATCCCGGTTTCAACTCCTCCTAGAGTTTTGCTTCGGTACTGCAGTTTAACTGACTCGGCCGAGAAAGGCCATTTCCATAGACGACCACAAGAAAAGTAATATTACAATATTCGTAATAAGACATTTTGGTCATCACCTTTGTGCAGAAAACATCCATTGAATTATTCAAATATTTGTCGCTGAGGCCGTTTTTTTTCCATCACTCACAGCTGAAGATATTAAAATGTTATATTCATGCAATGTCTGCCTTGTTTTTTGATTATGTCGTCGGTGCTCGCGCTGCTCCCTGAGCGCACCGATGCCGCATTCAAGGGCTAGTCGGAACTAGGAACCTCAGACATTTTCGACTTGCTAACTGGGTGAACGCGGCACGTGCATAACTACAACCCTTTATCAAGTTAAACATTTCCGAGTTTCCTAGTTCAGGTGAGCACGTGAACGCGGCACGAGTGCTAGTTCACATGTGATGTTTGTCCGTATAAACCGGATGCAACCTGGATATAGACGGTTCATGAATCAGTGTATGTGAACGTGAGTAGATTACCTTGAAAACAACGATCGGAAAAAGTATCCCGTTCTTATTATACCTCAGTGGTTGAGGCCTACCAAAACAAAAGATAAACTTGAAACTAGCACATATTTCCAGGACCCGGTTTCCCAGAAGCATCTAAAGGCTAAGTTCATCGTTAAAACCTTCGTAGGAGCATCATTAAATATTTGAGCTGTTTCCCAAAAACATTGTTATTAACGCTGCTCTTGAAAACGCTCGTTATCTTGTGCCTGCCTCAGTTCTCTCATAAAACAAGCTTCCTGCCATCCAGGACCTCTATACCAGGCGGTGTCAGAGGAAGGACCTAAAAATGATCAAAGACTCCAGCCACACTAGTCATAGACTGTTCTCTCATGCGGTCCAAAGGGCTTCTTAACAGCTTCTACCTCCAAGCCATAAGACTCCTGAACATCTAATCAAATGGCTACCCAGACAATTCGCTTTAATAACTCTACCTACATGTACATATTACCTCAATTACCTCGACTAACCGGTGCCCCTGCACTGTACTGGTATCTCCTATTGTTATTTTACAGCTGCTCTTGAATTATTTGTTTCTTTTTTTTCGGTTAGGGCTTGTATTTCACTCTAAGGTCTGCCTTTTGTATTCGGCGCGTGTGACAAATAAAATATGATTTGATTTGAAAACAGCTAAGTGCGTCGTTGGATGTTTTTTTGCCCTCACATTTTATAAACAGAAGATCTCTGCTGAACAGGATAAACCACGTGATTCTATCTCTGTGACTACGAATAACTTCAGAACAAAGTTGACTATAAATAGAAATGTGCCAATGTCTTTGCAACTGATACCAACAAGTGACGTATAAAAAGATGATTCAAATGAAAACTGAGATAACTGCATGCAAATATAAACCGTAGGCTATAGGCCTATTTCAACCATATTGAAATACATGTAAATGTTCTATCCATTGAGCTCCATTAGGCTACTGTCTGTGATTTGTCTCAATATATTTCATGATGTGTAGACTAACATGTGTGCAATGATGTTCCAAATCAGTGATTTAATGCATTTTTATTGGGTAAGCATTAGAATATGCCGCCTCAATATTTTCAGCCATATGCGGTAATATTTCTCTAGGAGCTGACCCCTCGTCAGTATTGTGAAATAATTATAATGTTAAATAAATATTTGAATGGAGAAGGCTGATCCAAGAGCAGTGCTCCCTTTTTTCTCGTTCCTATCAGTATCGTCACACGCTCCAACAACGTACTTTACCGACCGTTCTCTCTGCGCGGGAAATGCGTGTCACATCTTCGGCCTTGTAGGAAATATTCATTGTTAAAACCCTCGTAAGATTAAATTCCATCGCTATCGGGAAACCGGCCCAATATAATTGTGATTCTACTTTCTTGCAATAGGCTGCGTTTACTTAGACAGCTCAATTCTGATCTTTTTTTTCATTCATTGGTATTTTGACCAATCAGATCAGCTCTGAAAAAGATTTTGTGTAAAAATCTGATGTGACTGGTCAAAAGACCAATTTGTGGAAAAAATATCAAAACTGGGCTGCCTGTGTAGGCTACCACAATGCAGCCTATTAGGCTACTGCAAGAGACAAAATCTACACAAAACTATCAAATAGAACAATAAACATCTGCATATAAAAAGAACCAGAGCCAGCTAGGCTGCCAAACAGCAAAAAGTCTGACCTAATCAATTCAGTTAAAATAGCTCAATCAAATATCATACCTGTGTATTTTACTGGAGAAAATCTCACGCCTGTGTATTTTACTGGAGAAGAGATGGCAGAGAGGGTTCTGATTCCGAATCGTCTCTGATTATTCTTTACATAGGCTTAGACATCAAGCTTGAGGGGAGGTATAATGACTAAGGTTACATTGGACTATTCTTTACCCTTTAGGTCAATATTTACGTGTCTTAGTATCCTTTTTTTCCTGACACTCGACCCATGCTAGCACAACCTGGCCGGGTGGGCACCACAGAGAAAAAAAATACATATTGGCAAAAACTGACGGGCCAAAACATTTTTTTTTATGGAACCCGACATGCGGTAATGGCAGCAAGTAGTGAGGATTCTGCGATGGAGGATATGGAGAGAAGGTTGGAGAAGCAACAGCTGTGCTGGAATGCAAACAATATGGATGATAGTTGTGATGATATGGAGCGGGAGGACGAGGGTTGAGGACCTGAATGGTCTGTAGTGGAAAGTAATAGGAAAAAGAGAGACCATGCTACAGAAAGGAGTGGCGCTTCTAGTGCAGAGAGTGTGAAGAGGGCGAAGGTAGGGAACAAGAGTAATAATGTGTTGGAGAGGGAAGTTATGATGGTATTTAATGTGACCACAGGGTCGCATCTACATACACCTACATCCAATTAACCAATGATGTAAAGAAAGAGATAGGTGGAAAAAAATAGCCTCGTTCATTGGAATGGTAGACTGCTTATATTCTGTACTAGACATGCTCAGCATGGGAAGATTCTTCAAATGTAAACCCTCAATTTGAATAGGATCAAAAGCCATGTTCCTGGTGCTAAGTTGAAGGGAGTCATTTCTGGGATCCCACTAGTATGTCCATAGATGATATTAAAGACGATGTGAAAGGATTCAGTGATTGGGAGAAAAGGTTGATCAGTAGGAAAGAGGGTCAAATAAATTAAGGCTTATCAGTGCTACCGAGGTTTGAGAAAGTTTTGACTAGAAAAAAAAGTCTAAGAATTTGTCCCATCCGCATCGCTGAGTTTTAAATGCCAAAGAATGGGACATGTACAGTGCATTTGGAAAGTATTTAGACCCCTTGACTTATTCCACATTTTGTTGCGTTACAACCTTATATTCTAAAATGTATTATTTTATTTTTTTCATCATTCTACACACATTACCCCATAATGACAAACAAAAACAGGTTTTTAGAAATGTTTAGAAATGTATTCAAAATAAAAAACTGAAATATTACATTTACATAAGTATAAGACCCTTTACACAGTACTTTGTTGAAGTACCTTTGGCCGTGATTAATGTATCGAGTCTTCATTGGGTATGACGCTACAAGCTTGGCACACCTGTATTTGGGGAGTTTCTCCATTTCTTCTCTGTAGATCCTCTCAAGCTCTGTCAGCTTGGATGGGGAGCGTCGCTGCACAGCTATTTTCAGGTCTCTCCAGAGATGTTCAATTGTTTAGTTGCCTGACAGAACTGTGCGCTTTCGTTTTTCTACTTATTTATTTTGTTGCGGTGTTCAGTTTAATAAATATCATGAATGCCTACCATGCTGCACCTTGGTCTCCTTCTTCAACCCACGAGAGTTGTGACGCATGCTTTGTGAACAGGTGTAGACTAACAGTGAAATTTACAGGCTCTTCTCAACAATGCAGAAAAAAAGAAAAAAAAAAAAGAAAAATAATAACACGAGAAATAAATGCACAATGACGATAATTTGGCTATATATACGGGGTACCAGTACCGAGTCGATGTGCAGAGGTACGAGGTAATTGAGGTAGATACTGTCTGTACATATAGATAGTGATAAAGTGAGTCAAAAAAGGGTCAATGCAGATTGTTAACTATTTAACTAACTATTTAGCAGTCTTATGGCTTGGATGTAGAAGCTGTTCAGGGTCCTGTTGGTTCCAGACTTTGTGCATTGGTACCACTTGCCGTGCGGTAGCAGAGAGAACAGTCTATGACTTGGGTGGCTGGAGTATTTGACCATTTTTAGGACCTTCCTCTGACACCGCCTGGTATGGAGGCCCTGGATGGCAGGGAGCTTGGGCACCAGTGATGTACTGGGCCGTACACACTACCCTCTGTAGTGCCAAGGATGCCAAGCAGTTGACATACCAAGCGGTGATGCAGCCAGTCAAGATGCTCTCCATGGTGCTGCTGTATAACTTTTTGAGGACCTGAAGGCACATGATTAATATTTTCAGCCTCCTGAGGGGTAATAGGCGTTGTCGTGCCCTCTTCACGACTGTGTTGGTGTGTGTGGACCATGATAATTCTTTACTGATGTGGACACCGAGGAACTTGAAGCTCTTGACCTGTTCCACAACAGCCCCGTCGATGTGAATGGGAACGTGCTCCCCCCTACGTTTCCTGTAGTCCACTATCAACTCCTTTGTCTTGCTGACGTTGAGGGAGAGGTTGTTATCCTGGCACCACACTGCCAGGTCTCTGACCTCCTCCCTGTAGGCTGTCTCGTCATTGTCAGTGATCAGGCCTATCACCATTGTGTCATCTGCAAACTTAATAATGGCGTTGAGATCGTGCATGGCTATGCATTCGTGGGTGAACAGGGAGTACAGGAGGGGACTAAGCACACACCCCTGAGGGTCAGCGTGGCGGATGTGTTGTTAGCTAGACGGCCCGTCAAGAAATCCTGGATCCATTTGCAGTTTGAGGTGTTTAATTCCAGGTTTTTTAGCTTAGTGATGAACTGTAGTCAATTCACAGCCTTCTCATGTAGGTGTTCCTTTTGTCTAGGTGTGAAAGGGCAGTGTGGAGTGCAGTAGAGATTGTGTCATCTGTGGATCTGTTGGGGCGGTATGCGAATTGGAGCTGGTCCAGGTTGTCTGGAGTAATGGTGCTGATGTGAGCCATGACCAGCCTTTCAAAGCATTTCATGGCAATATACGTGAGTGCTACGGGGCGATAGCCAGTTTACCTTGGCGTTCTTGGGCACAGGGACTATGGTGGTCTGCTTGAAACATGTAGGTATTACAGACTGGGTCAGTTAGAGGTTGAAGATGTCAGTAAAGGCACCTGCCAGCTGGTCAGCGCATGCTCTGAGTACACGTGCAGGTAATCCGTCTGAATGTTAAGCTGTTTAAATGTTAACCTGTCTTACTCACATCGGCTACGGAGAGCGTGATCACACAGTCATCCAGAAGCAATCATGATGTCTCATATGCAGAGGCTGTAAAATAGACTGGTGGAACTACTAGGCGGACTGATGGAGCTACCATGGCTGCTTCTACTAGTCCTGACATGGTTTTGAGGCCTGTTCAGAAATATTGCTCCCATAAATATGCTGTAACAAAACACTTTGATAGTAAATAAAATGGACTTCATAGCTTTCATTGGAAAAATTATTAACATGACGCGGATTGAGGAAAGCAGAAATGCCAGGATGAAGATTATTGTGGATACGGCAACAATTATTATGGGTAACAAATGTTACTGTCAACAGGATTTTTGAAATGCTGAATAATCCACATTTTGGATTGTCTCAGCATGATAGAGATTAAGTGTGAAGATGTTGGATGAGGTTGGGGGGGGGGGGGGGTTGTTATAAATTTTTAACAATTTATTTGATTTTGTCTTAGTACAGAATTAGGCAAACCATGATTGATCGCACACTTCAGCACAATAGATGGCGACATGCACCTTAAACTTTTGTTTTCGGACCACCATTATACCACAGAGTTTATGATTATACCATAGAAGAAGAAAAAACAGACAGTTCGCCACGACGGTGAGCTAACCATCTCTGGCTAAAGGGGTTGCAGTGAAACCCTACAGGACAACCTTCATTCAAACTAGGAAGTGAAATAGAATCCATCGTTCTATATTGTGGTAGGCAGCTGTGCTGGACTGTGGTCGACACGGATGATACTTCTGATGGTATGGGTGGGGTTCATGAAAGTCATGGACCTGAATGGTCTGTCGTGAAAAGGAAAAAGGATGGCCATGCTATAAGCGCTGCTGACAGCAGTGGCTCTTCTAGCATTGAAAACGTGAAGAGGGTGAAGGTAGTGAAAAACAAAAGTAATGATGTGTCAGGGTGGAAAGTTGTAATCGTGTAAACAGGGTCTCTTATACACCCTATTTGATTAACCAATGCCGTAAAGAAATCGCATTAGCTCGGTTCATTGGTTATGTTAGACTGTTAATATTCTGTGCTGACCATGTTCAGCAAGGGAAGATTCTGAAAATGAAAACTCACAAATGGGAAGAAAATCACAAGTCATGTCCCTGGAGCTTCGGCAAAGCTGAGAGGAATAATTTCTGGGGTTCCACTATCTATGCTATCTATGCCCATAGATTATATAAAATTAAATGTAAAGGGGGGCATAGTGATTAAAGCCAAAATGCTGTTCAGTAAAAAAGAGGGGCAGATAAGTGAAAGCCTGTCAGTACTATTCATGTTTGAGAAGGTTTTAACTAAGAAAGTACAGATGGGCTTCCTGGCTTTCACTGTTAGAGAGTTTGTCCCACCTCCATTAAGGTGTTATAAATGCCAAAGAATGGGACATGTGGCAGCTCTGTGCAAAGTGTGTGTGTGTGGGTGGGGGGGGGGGGGGGGGGGGGGGGGGGGGGGGCAGTGCAGCATTTGGTGGATGCCAGGTGCAGAAAGAGGTTAGAGAGGCCCAAATATATAAAATCACTCATAACGTATCCTATTTGTCAGAATGATGGAGATATTAGGGTCAGTCCTGGAATAAGTGGACCTACTGTAGGAAATGTTGCTTACTGTATTTTGGTCCAGACACAGATACCAGATAGTTATAGACCAATAGCACTGACCTCTAACTTGTGTAAACTAATGGAAAAGATGATAATCAACAGATTGTCATATTTCCTGGAACATAGAGGTTTATTGAGTCAATGTCAAAGTGGATTCCGTAAAGGTAGATCTACTTTGGATGCATTAGGTAAGGTGAGTAATGAAGTTGAAAAAACTCTGGCAATGAAAGAAGTAATGGCTAGTGTCTTTTTTGACATTGAAAAGGCTTATAACACTATTTGGAGAGAATGCCTACTGATTAAAATGGAAAGACTTGGTATTGGGGGGAGATTATATAACTGGGTTTTGGCCTTCTTATTTAATCACTCTTTTGGGTTAACATAGGATCCATTTTATCTTATGCCAATGGAGTTGACAATGGTATTCCTCAAGGCAGTGTTATCAGTCCTATTTTGTTTAACATTAGGATTAACGGTGTGTTTTTCGAATGTAGGTAGGGGTATTGGGGCTTCCCTATATGCCGATCATTGAGCTATTTTGAAGAGGGGAAGCAATGTCTCTTGTGATCGAATTTATTCAAAAAGCTATAGTGGATGTTCAAAGATGGTGGTGATGTCTTGTATGTTCTTGATAATAATTGCTGATGATATACAGTTGTTTCTGTATGGCCAGCCTATGGGGAGACTTTCTAAGTACAAATATTTGGGTCTATGGCTCAATGAGCAATATACATGGAAAGATCATGTCAGACATGTTGAAACAAAGTGTAAGAAGGTGGTGCATCTTATGCGCTCGGTCTCTGGTTATGAATCTGGTGCTGACTGACCATCGTTGATGGATATTTATAGAGCTCTGATCAGGACGACAATTGATTACGGGTGTATAGTTTATGGAACAGCGCCAAAGACTTGGCTTCAGAGGCTGGACAGAATCCAGTATATATCTTTAAGGATATGTATTGGTGAATTTAAATCAACATCTATATGTGCCTTACTAGTGGAAGCAGGTGAGATGCCTTTGGATATACGGTGTAAAAAAAATATCATTAGCTTATTGGTTAGGCTGAAAGAATGTGATGTTGAGCATTCCACTGCTACTGTTCTAGATGACTGTTGGGAATATACTGGTAATATAGTGGTTTTGTTTGGACAGTAGGAAAGCTTGCTGATGAGAGTGGTTTGAGGGAGTTGGAGGTTGGCCCTTCTGTGGTGATAAGGGAGGTTCCTCCATGGTTACTCCCAGATCCTGTTGTTTATCTAACCTTGGCAGAGAAAAGGAAAGATTGGTCAGAAGTCAGTGATATAGAGAAACTGGTTGACAATTATTTTGGTAGAAGTTTTTATGTTTTTTTTACCGCTTTTCACAGATGGATCCAAGAACACAGATAGTGGGTGCACAGGAGCAGGCTTTTATGTTCCTGAATTGTATGTACAGATATGTAGAAGACTAACAGCTATACTCAGTATAACAGCTATATAACAGCTATACTCAGTATACTCATTTGAACTGTTGGGGATAGTAGTTGCCCTCCAGTGGGTGGAGGACATACAACCTGTTAGAATTATAGTATGCTCAGATTCTCAGTCTGTATTGAATAGCTTTTCATCTGGTAAATCTAATAGCAGGGACTTACTATTGGAGGTATTAATGTTGTTATAGAGATTTCAGAGACTGGGTGTAGAAGTGAGATTCTGCTGGGTCCCAGCACGTTCGGGTGTGGAAGGGAATGAAATCGTTGACCAGTTAGCCAAAATAGCTTTAAACTTCTGTTCAAAGTTAGTATGGCTCTTTTTTTTCTCAGAAGTACTGAGTTAGGTAGGGGGATTTAGAAATGTTGTAAAACGTGATTGACCATACACTCCAACACAGGAGGTGGCGGCATGCACCTCTAACGTTTGTTTGCGGACCGCCATTATATCATAGAAGAAGAACAAGCTCGCCGCGCTCCCGACAGTAGTAATTTGCGCGGCCCGTTTGCCGCTAACGGAGCTGGCTAGCTGAAAGGACTCGGAATTCTGTTGTCGGTGACACAAATCCAAGTCCATCTGTGGTTGTAAACAGACTGGACGGTGCATTATTGAGGCGGCGAGCCCTTGGTCGAGAGTCTACATGCTAAATATGTGGAAAGTCCGAGAACTGGTGGATAAAGCGTGAGTATTCTTGCAGTTATCGTGTTGACGTTTTGTTGCAAGGCCCGTTTATGTTAAGGACAAGGGAATCACTGATCTCGTGACGTCACACTGTTTTCTCAGCTGATGGCTCATTATGGGTAACGTTACTGTTTCAGCTTTGTGTACAACATGAAATAACATTAAATTATGTATTCTCCTCTGATCTTTTTGCTAATGTCCATTCTAAACATACATGCAAAGTAGCATCCCCATCCCCCTCTTCCAGGCTGCTAACTCAGGAAAGTAACGTTAGCTGATGATGTATGGTTAATGCTAACGCGTTAGTCTCATTCCGTGTCTCTGAATCGGTCCCTTTGATGTCCACTATCATCCATTTCCTGCTAACAATATTTGTTTTACATGGCTAGATTTCTTACTCAATTACTAAATTATAATGCAAGGCCCTCGCTCACTGCCACCTAACATTAGCTAGTTAGAAATCTTACAAAACGGGCAAATTTAGCGTAACATGAGCTAATTAGCTAGCATAGCTAAGCTAGCCACAATGACAGTCAAGACCTTTTCGTTTCATTGTGTCCATAACATTACCCACTATGGAAGTTGAACTTCATGACCATTCTATTGTTTTATAGTTAAAACGTTTTATACGACCACAATTACTGGCTAGTTAATTAACTAACTAGCTACCTAACTAGTTAACTAACTAGCCAGCAGCAGCTAACATGTATTTGTCTGTGCACTAACCTACTGTATTGTAGCCAGCTGCCGGTTAGCTTCAGGAGGACTTTGCAGCAAAGCCTAAGAGCTGTATGCCGAATAGGGTAAACAGGCTCCTCATGCCTCTCATCAAACACTTTGACTGAAAGTGCACCTGAACCACGAGGAATGCAACACAGCACCAACATAATCTCTTAGCTAACGTCTCACTGGGGGGCATTTTCTTTATAGCTAGTTAACATGAGCTAAATTAGACTAGTATTCCACCAGCAGCACAAACGATGTCACCTTCATATGGTAATGAGGAAACCTTAAATAAAAGCCAGCGTTGCTAAAGGTATTGCATTTGAATCAATGGTCACTTCTATTGTGCCAACAAGAAAATACAGGAAGTAATTTATGAAAACAAATAAAAAAGTATCGGTTTTAAAAAACATTTTTTTCAGACCATACTAATGAAAAAGGTATGTTGACACTGGTATGTTGAGATTATTGGGCTGTTGAGAGAACTAACTATTCTACCTGTTTTAGCTAAAGTGGGGCATTAAATACTCAGTAGGGTCTCCACAAACCAAATATGGTTAATTTTTGTGTTGCATGGCCTGCTAGTGGCTTTTCACTCTGCCCCTTCCATAGCCCCCAATGCAATACACTGTAATAGGCTGTACATGGGATACATATTGGCTTGTAGAGAACTTTTCTACCTGTGTTGAATATCGGTTGGAGATGCAAAACAGGTTTTTGGGGGGTGCTGAGTAGTATTTCTGTCTGTAATAAAGCTATTTTGTGTGGGAAAAACTAAATTACTGAGTGGCTGGGTGGCTGGGCCTGGCTCCCCAGTGGGGAGGGCATAGGCCCACCCACTGGGGAGCCAGGCCCACCCATGGTTGAACCCCTGCCCAGTAATGTGAATTCCCTAGATTAGGGCCTAATGAATTTCTTTCAATATACATTAAATTTACGTTTTGATTTTTTTTTTAAAGGGTCGACTATCATGCAAATTTTTATTTTGTGTGTCTGTTGATTTCAGGACCATGGATAGTACCAGGTCATTTAAAGCAGTGTTTTTGGATATGTACGACACACAGGTCCCCCTCCAAAATTACAGATATTTGGTTAGTAGAGACCTAGCTTTGTTGCAAACCAGGTTTCCCATAAACAGAGGCCTGAGAAAGTTCCATGGCAGAAATCCGCTAAAGACGGGTTGGAACCTGGTGAAATCACTGACGCCTTGCAACACGTCAAACCAATCAAATGCCCTGCTTGGGCAGAGTTTCAAAGGTGCTCACCAGATTAGTGTCATAGGAGCTACAGTGCATGAGGACAAAAGAAGCACGGGTGACAAAACATTTTAGAATGTTTGTAGCATGCTGGTTTTCACAGCATTTCTCTGTTATTTGGAGATTAGCTAAAGCTGCAGCAAGATGGGAGAAATGGTCTACAATGCTGACCATATTAATATTTGTAATGTTGTTTCTGCAGTGATATTTGGCGGTAAAGGCTAGCATGAGGGACAATAAGTAGCAGGACACAATGAGGCTAGTTATGAGAAAAGTTAACTAACCTTGTAAGCTACCTAGGTATAACTAACTTGCTAGTAGTGCTGAGCGATTAGTGCTTTTTGAGGTTCGCTAGGTTTCGGGTTGATTATAAAAAACACATTCATTTCGGTTTTCGATTATTTGGGTTGAATGCTGTAACACAGAATAAAACAGTTAATAAAAGTCCTGTGATGGTAGTGACTGCCCATTACTGCTTATCACCTATTAACCATCATTTATTCACATTAATTTAATAAAATATTTCAGTTGTGTATATTACATTTGTTGTTATTTGATGACTTTATTATTTCATTCCAAGTCAACATCTAACCTCTATAGAGCTGCTCTCTGCTCTCTCTTCAAAGTAAATAAGGCATACTTTTATGACTGCTGAATACCAACTATAAGTCACTTAGATCATGTGTTTTCATGTAGAGAAAGCCCTGCAAAGCAACTGCTTTCAATCCCTCTTGCGAGTTCTCTCTTCGGTTCTGTCAACAAGGTCTCTGCGTCTGCTCCACACAGACTGAGACCGGACAAGTAAGCGGGCGCTCAATGGGATTATGATCATTGTAGTTAATTACCACATTTTCTGTGCTAAACTGTGTAGAATATTGGCCTGTTGGAAACTACAACTCCCTACTACATCGCACAATTCGGGCTTGATCTCAACAGAAACTGAGCATTGATCTCACAGAAAAAAAAATAACTAAATGGAATTCAAATAATTGAACCGACGTTCAATAATATAATTTTCAGTTAATCACTCAGAACAAATATTTTCTCAAGGCACTGTATCCCATGTACAGTGTATTGCATTGAGGGCTATAGAGTGGAGAACGAAGTGCTGCTGGATATGTACGCCAGTCCCCCTCCAAATCTAACCATATTTGGTTAGTAAAGACCCTATTGCGTATTTTCCACCCGACAACTTCTCTACAACTAGTAAGTATCCCCCATACAGTGTATTGTATCGCAGTGAATAGTGTGGGTGGAGTAAGGAGTCATCAGCACTCTGTATTAAACCTGTTGCCCATCACAAGTTAAATAAAAACAAGAGACCATTTAAATTTAGCAGACTATTGAGTAATTCCAATAACATAACTGTATTTTTTTAAATATATTTATTTTAAATATAACCTACACATGAAGCTAGCTTTCAACATATCATCTGTGTAAACTTTCAAAAGAAATGCTACTATAAATAATACAATGTTAAAAATACAATGCATCAAATTATCTTTTACATTTTTTTCTAGGTAGTTGCAATTTGGGTTGGGGGGTATACAGTTTTCATATTGGCATACTGTCCTTCTCATCGGGGGATTTACAGTATTACCGTCTTAGTACACATGGGGGTGGTAAAAATGCAACAACAAAAAAGCTCATTGCGTGTCTTATCAGATAGAATTTGCACAAAGTATTAGCAAATTTCAATAGAAGCTGCTAGCTAAATATGCTAACGAGCGCAAACGAAAATAAACTATTTGCAAAGACAGGGAGGAGCAGACGGGCAAGAAGGGAGAGGAGAAAAAATAAACGCACGGAAATCAAGAACTCATCCAAAACGCTTTGACTTCTCAAACACGACAGAAAGCTAACACTATATGATGCCCGGTCTCCTTATTTATTCAGTCACTTACATAGATACCTAGCAAGTTAAACCAAATACAAAGCTGGAATCACCAGCTCCTGCTTTCTCCTGTTGTGCTATTTACAAACAAACATGTAACACGCTCAACTTTTCTGGGGAACTAAGCTTCATATTGTGACAGGTGAAATGAAGAACGCAATCTGCTTTTATCTCCTAACATATTGCACAAGTTGACTGCAGGTATTTAACTTAAATTGGCTACAAATATTCACATTTATTGAAAAACTTCAAATAGTTTTGACGTTATTGAAAAACCATCCCCTGGCTTTTTCCAAGTACCCCGGTATACCGCCCAAGCCTAGTTCTAATGCTGTGAGAAACAGTTGTACTGCACTAGTGCTAAGAAAATCGATAATCCCAACATTTAGCTTGTCTTTGCAGGGGCACTCTTATTTTGAAATGTGCTGCCAGCATAATATCCTGATGCTCAGAGAACAGAAATCAAAATTAGTGTGTTGCACATGAGCTCATATGTCAGCTATGGATATTTTGTACTGCATGGTGCTTACCAGACATTATTTCAATTAATCGCTAGAGGGGTTTGAAGTTTGTATACCCTGGCAACACTTATTTAATCATTCCTGCGTCAGTATTGGAGAAGTTCAAATTGCTTAGTGCAACCGTTTATGTCAACACACTATGATCATGAGAAAAGCCTCTGTGGCACAAATATCTTGCATTGCAAGCCCTGCAGCTTAGTGCTTCAAGGTTGTGCAAGATGTTGTAAGGGTAGCTAAGAAACCACAAAGTATAAAATAGAAAGACATTTTGTCCTGAGGCATAGCCTACTTCTCATAGGAAAGAGCGTATTTGACCTCTGGGTTGAAATGTGCACTCACTGTGGTCATTTGACTAATACAGCTTTGAAACCAAGTGGTGTGTTTCTAGCACTTCTCTCCCTATGCCAGCATAAAGTCATGAATCATGGCAGTTCTTGTATCAACCATGCATACAACCACTTTCTGCAGGATTACCTTTCTCATGCTTTTAAGTTAGGCTTAATATAGGGAGGGACTTAAATACCATCACTGGTCTAGCCATTCAGGACCTATTGAAAATAGCCTATTTATAACCTGCTGTGTTTTGATTTGAATCAAAAAGTTTATTTGCATGCAGAGTAGTTTCAAATCATGCATACACTTTAGTCATAAAGAATGCATGAAATGAGAATGCAGATGAGCAGTAGAAAGAGGTGAAGGATATGAATGGCGTATTCTGATGCAAAACTTCGCCCACCTCCCCAATGAATGGCGCTCTGATGTCACTGTGACCTCTGATCTTCAATTATGTGCTTGTTGAGATGGAGGTTTGTAAGGTGCAAAGCCAGGCTAGACTCCATGTAGGTAGACAAGAAACTGCCTCCATTGTCTGACTGAATGCACTCATCCTTGATTCCAAACAGAAGGTTTGTAAAGGAAGAGGTTTCTTTCATTGTGCAAACAGACAAACGAGCCCAGTAATTGAAAAGTGTCCTTTCTTGCTTCTTGTCTCCTCATTTTGAAAGGAACTCCATGGTTTTATGAAGGACTGTAAACATAAATTTACCGGAAAATGATTCCCTATAGACTTCAATGGTTTTAAAGCATTGGGCCAGTAACCGAAAGGCGGCTAGGTGAAAAATCTGTCTGTGCCCTTGAGCGAGGCGCTGAACCATAATTGCTCTTATAAGTCGCTCTGGACAGGAGCGTCTGCTAAATGACTAAAATGTAACATTTAATGGAGGAAATGCTAGCTAGCTATATACATTTCACCTGCTAAAGGCTAGCCAGAGCCCTGATTTAAAATTAAAAATGTTCTAAATGTATAATCCGCAAGCTAGCTCAGCTCCTAATTGCAGTGTTGGATAGATTGCTAGCTAACATGTTCCATCTATGAAAATAGCAACAATTATCTCACTTTATTTCAACTTATCCAATCTTTACCCGGCACTGGGCATCTGTAGCTAGCCCATCTGTAGCTAACATTAGCTAGCCCATCTGTAACACCCCTCAGCTAGCTGAGTTCTGTTTATTTAATTATTTTACATGTTGTTTGAACACCAAATGGCCACAAGCTGCCTGCCAGTAGGTAGAAGCTAGCTGGATAACGAACTAGCTAACTAGATAGCCAATGCTATTGCTGAGGCAGGGATATCTTGCCAGCGCACATTGGGTGACTGCAGCAGTCCTATAACGTTAGCAAGCAAAGACAACCCGTGTTTTCAATGTAGAAGCTGGCTTGGTAGCACACATTTCCTTAACTGATACCGATGATGGCTCCATAGACTGCCATAAGTTAGCTGACCCAACTCAATGATGAAGGAAGTTCATCAGAAACTTTCTTCACCATAGAGTTGCGTTTTAGCGAGTTGCTGAGCTGGGGATATGGGGTTATCATAAATTGTACTAGCTAGCTAGCTACTTCTCTGTTCTGGCATAAACCATAGCCTACATGTCGACATGTAATCATTGAAATTTGAGAGTTGTTTTCAACTGCTAGCCTGCTACCAGGTTTGGACTAGTTGCCTGCTTGCTTGCTAGTAGCTAATGTTATACACAGAAAATAACAAACTCTCTTTAAAGGATGATATTTTTACTTGGCTGTGATCTGATATCATTCTACACTGAGTGTACAAAACATGCTCTTTCCATGAGACTGACAATGTGAATCCAAGTAAATGCTATGATCCTTTATTGATGTCACTTATTAAATCCACTTTAAAATCCACTTTAATCAGTGTAGATGAAGGGGAGGAGATGGGTTAACAAATGCTTTTTAAGCCTTGAGACAATGGGCAAGAATAAGGTACCCTGTTCAAAAAGTGCCTTTGAACAGGGTATGGTAGTAGGTGCCAGGCGCACCGGTTTGTGTAGAACTGCAACACTGCTGGGATTTTCACTCTCAACAGTTTCCCATATGTATCAAGTAGAGGTAGACCAATTATGAATTTTCAACGGCGATAGCGATTATTGGAGGACCAAAAAAAGCAGATACCGATTAATCGGCTCAATTTTTGGGGGATTTCATATATATGTAATAATTACAACAATAGTGAATAAACACTTATTTTTAACTTAATATAATACATAAATAAAAATACGTTTAGTCTCATATAAATAGTGAAACATGTTCAATTAGGTTTAAATAATGCAAAAACACTGTGTTGAAGAAAGTAAAAGTGCAATATGTGCCATCTAAAAAAGCTAACGTTTAAGTTCCTTTCTCAAAACATGAGAACATATGAAGGCTGGTGGTTCCATTTAACATGAGTCTTCAATATTCCCAGTTGAGAAGTTTTAGGTTGTGGTTATTATAATCAAATACAATTTTATTGGTCACATACACATGGTTAGCAGATGTTAATATGAGTGTAGCAAAATGCTTGTGGTTCTAGTTCCGACCGTGCAGTAATATCTAACAAGTAATCTAACAATTTCACAACTGCCTTAAGTGTGAAGGAATGAATAAGAATATGTACACATATATGGATGAGAGCTGGCCGTGTGGCAGAGGCAAGATGCAGTAGATGGTATAGAGTACAGTATATACATATGAGCTGAGTAATGTAGGGTATGTAAACATTATATAAAGTGGCATTGTTTAAAGTTACTAGTGATGCATTTATTACATCCAATTTTTAATTATTAAAGTGGCTAGAGATTTGAGTCAGTATGTTGGCAGCAGCAACTTGTAATCGATGAACAGCATTCTTACATGGGTATTCCTCTTGTCCAGATGGGTTAGGGCCGTGTGATTGCGTCGTCTGTGGACCTATTGGGGCGGTAAGCAAATTGGAGTGGGTCTAGGGTGTCGGGTAGGGTGGAGGTGATATGATCCTTGACTAGTCTCTCAAAGCACTTCATGATGACGGACATGTGCTACGGGGCGATAGTCATTAAGCTCAGTTACCTTAGCTTTCTTGGGAACAGGAACAATGGTGGCCCTCTTGAAGCATGTTGGAACAGCGGTGGGCTGTGTGAGTGGTACTGTATTGTCCTCAAAGCGAGCAAATACGTTTTTTAGTTTGTCTGGGATCAAGACTTCGGCGGACACCGGTTTCCTTTTTGTAAACCGTGATTGACTGTAGACCCTGCCACATACAGTGCCTTGCAAAAGTATTCGGCCCCCTTGAACTTTGCGACCTTTTGCCACATTTCAGGCTTCAAACATAAAGATATAAAACTGTATTTTTTTGTGAAGAATCAACAACAAGTGGGACACAATCATGAAGTGGAACGACATTTATTGGATATTTCAAACTTTTTTAACAAATCAAAAACTGAAAAATTGGGCGTGCAAAATTATTCAGCCCCTTTACTTTCAGTGCAGCAAACTCTCTCCAGAAGTTCAGTGAGGATCTCTGAATGATCCAATGTTGACCTAAATGACTAATGATGATAAATACAATCCACCTGTGTGTAATCAAGTCTCCGTATAAATGCACCTGCACTGTGATAGTCTGAGGTCCGTTAAAAGCGCACAGAGCATCACGAAGAACAAGGAACACACCAGGCAGGTCCGAGATACTGTTGTGAAGAAGTTTAAAGCCGGATTTGGATACAAAAAGATTTCCCAAGCTTTAAACATCCCAAGGAGCACTGTGCAAGCGATAATATTGAAATGGAAGGAGTATCAGACCACTGCAAATCTACCAAGACCTGGCCGTCCCTCTAAACTTTCAGCTCATACAAGGAGAAGACTGATCAGAGATGCAGCCAAGAGGCCCATGATCACTCTGGATGAACTGCAGAGATCTACAGCTGAGGTGGGAGACTCTGTCCATAGGACAACAATCAGTCAGTCGTATATTGCACAAATCTGGCCTTTATGGAAGAGTGGCAAGAAGAAAGCCATTTCTTAAAGGTATCCATAAAAAGTGTAGTTTAAAGTTTGCCACAAGCCACCTGGGAGACACACCAAACATGTGGAAGAAGGTGCTCTGGTCAGATGAAACCAAAATTGAACTTTTTGGCAACAATGCAAAATGTTATGTTTGGCGTAAAAGCAACACAGCTCACAGCATCCCCACTGTCAAACATGGTGGTGGCTGCATCATGGTTTGGGCCTGCTTTTCTTCAGCAGGGACAGGGAAGATGGTTAAAATTGATGGGAAGATGGATGGAGCCAAATACAGGACCATTCTGGAAGAAAACCTGATGGAGTCTGCAAAAGACCTGAGACTGGGACGGAGATTTGTCTTCCAACAAGACAATGATCCAAAACATAAAGCAAAATCTACAATGGAATGGTTAAAAAATAAACATATCCAGGTGTTAGAATGGCCAAGTCAAAGTCCAGACCTGAATCCAATCGAGAATCTGTGGAAAGAACTGAAAACTGCTGTTCACAAATGCTCTCCATCCAACCTCACTGAGCTCGAGCTGTTTTGCAAGGAGGAAAAAATGTCAGTCTCTCGATGTGCAAAACTGATAGAGACATACCCCAAGCGACTTACAGCTGTAATCGCAGCAAAAGGTGGCGCTACAAAGTATTAACTTAAGGGGGCTGAATAATTTTGCATGCCCAATTTTTCAGTTTTTGTTTTGTTAAAGTTTGAAATATCCAATAAATGTCGTTCCACTTCATGATTGTGTCCCACTTGTTGATTTTTCACAAAAAAATACAGTTTTATATCTTTATGTTTGAAGCCTGAAATGTGGCAAAAGGTCGCAAAGTTCAAGGAGGCCGAATACTTTCGCAAGGCACTGTACGTCTCGTGTCTGAGCCGATGAATTGTGAGTCTACTTTGTCTCTATACTGACGCTTAGCCTGTTTGATTGCCTTGCGGAGGGAATAGCAACACTCTTTGTATTCAGTCATGTTTCAGGTTGCCTTGCCATGATTAAAAGCAGTGGTTTTTGCTTTCAGTTTTGCGCAAATGCTGCCATCAATCCACGGTTTCTGGTTGGGGATGGTTTTAATGGTCACCATGGGTACAACATCACCGATGCACTTGCTAATAAACTCGCTCACCAAATCAGCGTATACATCAATGTTGTTGTCTGAGGCTATCCGGAACATATCCCAATCCATGTGATCGAAGCAATCTTGTGTGGAATCTGATTGTTCAGACCAGCGTTGAACAGACCAGAGAATGGGCCTTTCACTTTTTAGTTTCTGTCTATTGGCTGGGAGCAACAAAATGGCGTCGTGGTCAGATTTGCCGAAATGAGGGCGAGGGAGGGCTTTGTATGCTTCGCGGAAGTTATAGTAGCAATGATTCAGAATGCTGCCGGCCCGGGTCACACATTCGATATGCTGATAAAATTTAGATTAGCTTTGTTAAAATCCTCAGCTACAATAAATGCAGCCTCAGGATTTTTTGTGGTTTCCAGTTTACATAGAGTTCAATGAAGTTCTTTCAGGGCCATCAAGGTGTCTGCTTGGGGGGGATATACTGATTATAATCGAAGAGAATTCTCTTGGTAGATAATGTGGTCGGCATTTGATTGTAAGGAATTCTAGGTCAGGTGAACAAAAGGACTTGAGTTCCTGTATGTTGTGATCACACCAAAACTCGTTAATCATAAGGCATACACACCCGTCCTTCTTCTTACCAGAGAGATGTTTGTTTCTGCCAGCGCGATGCGTGAAGAAACCGGGTGGCTGTACTGACTCTGATAACGTATCACAAGTGAGCCATGTTTTCATGAAACAGAGAATGTTAAAATCTCTGATGTCTCTCTGGACGGCAACCCTTGCTCAAATTTTGTCTACCTTGTTCTCAAGAGACTGAACATCGGTGAGTAGCATACTCAGGAGCGGTGAGCAATATGCCCGTCTACGCTGCCTGACCAGAAGACCGCCCCTTCTGCGGCGCCGTTGTTTTGGGTTGCCTACTGGGATCCGATCCATTGTCCTGGGTGGTGGTCCAGACGGAGGATCCACTTCGGGAAAGTCGTATTCCTGGTCGTAATGTTGGTAAATTGACGTTGCTCTTATATCCAATAGTTCTTCCCGGCTGTATGTAATAAGATTTCAGATTTCCTGGGGTAACTGTGTAAGAAATAATTTTAATGCTATCTTTATGTATTATCTTATGTATATCTAGCAACTTACCTTGGCTCCTTGCTGCACTCGCGTAACAGGTGGTCAGCCTGTTAGTCTCCTTGTGGAGTGCAATGTAATCGGTCATAATCGGCATCCAAAAATGCAGATTGCCGGTTAATCAGTCGACCTCTAGTATCAAGAATGGTCCACCTTTCAAAGGAGATCCAGCCAACTTGACACAATTGGAGTCAATATGGGTCAGCGTCCCTGTGAAACTCTTTCAACAACTTAGAGTCCAAGCCCCGAAGAATTGACACTGTTCTGAGGGCAAAAGGGCATGTGCGATTCAATATTAGGAAGGTGTTCCTAATGTTTTGTACACTCAGTGTATATCATCTATGAATAAGTGAACAGGAACAGGTTATCATTGCTCATTGTTTATTGCGAACCAACAGTGTTGGCACACTAACCTAACTTCCTGGCTAACTATGGCCATCTGCTGGATTATTTTGGGATTACACAATGAAATATCACAGTGACATTGACAATGGTTCATATTATTGGAAAGTCAATTTTGCCGGTTCATTACAGTACTGTCAACTACACTGAAAAAAAATCTAAACTTAACATGTAAAGTGCTAGTCACATATTTAATGAGCTCAATAAAATATCCCCCAAATTTTCTCTACGCACAAAAAAAGCTTACTTCGCTCAAATTTTGTGCACACATTTCTTTACATCCCTGTTAGTGAGCATTTTGTCTTGTCGAGATAGGCCATACCTGACAGGTGTGACCTATCAAGAGGCTGATTAAACAGCATGATTGTTACACAGGTGCACCTTGTGCTGGGGACAGTAAGAGGCCACTCTAAAATGTGCAGTTTTGAATGAACAATGACGCATTTTATTTTAACTTAATATAATACATCAATAAAATCAATTTAGCCTCAAATAAATAATGAAACATGTTCAATTTGGTTTAAATAATGCAAAAACACAGTGTTGAAGAATAAAGTAAAAGTGCAATATGTGCCATGTAACAAAGCTAATGTTTATGTTCCTTGCTCAGAACATGAGAACATATATGCAATCTGGTGGTTCAATATTCCCAGTTCTTCAATATTTCCAGTTCAGAAGTTGTAGTTATTATAGGAAATATGATGCGTCGACTATTACTCCCTATACCATTTGTATTTCATATACAGTTGAAGTCAGAAGTTCACATACACCTTAGCCAAATACATTTAAACCCCGTTTTTCAAAATTCTTGACATTTAATCCTAGTAAAAATTCCCTATTTTAGGTCAGTTAGGATCACCACTTTATTTTAAGAATGTGAAATGTCAGAATAATAGTAGAGAGAATATATTTTTTCAGCTTTTATTTCTTTCATCACATTCCCAGTGGGTCAGAAGTTTACATACACTCAATTAGTATTTGGTAGCGTTGCCTTTAAATTGTTTAACTTGGGTCAAATGTTTCAGGTAGCCTTCCACAAGCTTCCCACAATAAGTTGGGTGAATTTTGGCCAATTCCTCCTGACAGAGCTGGTGTAACTGAGTCAGGTTTGTAGGCCTCCTTGCTCGCACACTCTTTTTCAGTTCTTCCCACAAATTGTCTATAGGATTGAGGTCAGGGCTTTGTTATGGCCACTCCAATACCCAGACTTTGTTGTCCTTAAGCCATTTTGCCACAACTTTGGAAGTATGCTTGGGGTCATTGTCCATTTGGAAGACCCATTTGCGACCAAGCTTTAACTTCCTGACTGATGTCTTGAGATGTTACTTCAATATATACACATTATTTTCCTTCCTCATGCAGCCATCTATTTTGTGAAGTGCACCAGTCCCTCCTGCAGCAAAGCACCCCCACAACTTTGCTGCTGTTCTAGGATTGATTTGCACTTTTCGCACCAAAGTACGTTCATCTCTAGGAGACAAAATGTGTCTCCTTCCTGAGTGGTATGACGACTGCGTGGTTTCATGGTGTTTATGAACATGGTACCTTCAGGCATTTGGAAATTGCTCCCAAGGATGAACCAGGCTTTGCTGATTTCTTTAGATTTTCCATGATGTCAAGCAGAGAGGCACTGAGTTTGAAGGTAGGCCTTGAAATACATCCACAGGTACACCTCCTATTGACTCAAATTATGTCAATTAGCTTATCAGAAGCTTCTAAAGCCATGATCATTTTTTGGAATTTTCCAAGCTGTTTAAAGGCACAGTCAACTTAGTGTATGTAAACTTCTGACCCACTGGATTTGTGATACAGTGAATTATAAGTGAAATAATCTGTCTGTAAACAATTGTTAGAAAAATGACAAAGTAGATGCCAAAACTATAGTTTGTTAACAAGAAATTTGTGGAGTGGTTGAAAAGGTTTTAATGACTCCAATAGAGGTCGACCGATTATGATTTTTCAACGCCGATACCGATTATTGGAGGACCAAAAAAGCCGATACCGATTAATTGGCCGATTTGTTTTATTTATTTGTCATAATGACAATTTCAACAATACTGAATGAACACTTATTTTAACTTAATATAATACATTTAAAAATTCAATTTAGCCTCAAATAAATAATGCAAAAACAAAGTGTTGGAGAAGAAAGTAAAAGTAAAAAGCAATACGTGCCATGTAAGAAAGCTAACGTTTAAGTTCCTTGTTTGCATGAGAACATATGGAATCTGGTGGTTCCTTTTAACATGAGTCTTCAATATTCACAGGAAATTAGTTTTAGGTTGTAGTTATTATATGAATTATAGGACTATTTCCCTCTATACCATTTGTATTTCATTAACCTTTGACTATTGGATGTTCTTATAGGCACTTTAGTATTGCCAGTGTAACAGTATAGCTTCCGTCCCTTTCCTCGCTTGAACCAGGAACACAACGACAACAGCCACCCTCGAAGCAGCGTTACCCATGCAGAGCAAGGGGAACAACCACTCCAAGTCTGAGCGAGTGACGTTTGAAACGCTATTAGCGCGCACCCTGCTAACTAGCTAGCCATTTCACATCGGTTACACCAGCCTAATCTCGGGAGTTGATAGGCTTGAAGTCATAAACAGCGCAATGCTTGACACAACGAAGAGCTGCTCGCAAACGCAGTAAAGGGCTGTTTGAATGAATGCTTACGAGCCTGCTGCTGCCTACCACCGTTCAGACTGCTCTATCAAATCATAGACTTAATTATAATAAACACACAGAAATAAGAGCCTTTGGTCATTAATATGGTCAAATCCGGAAACTATAATTTTGAAAACAAAATGTTAATTATTTCAGCAAAATACGGAACCATTCTGTATTTTGTCGAACAGGTGGCATCCGTAAGTTAAAATATTGCTTACATTGCACAACTTTCAATGTTATGTCATAATTATGTAAAATTCTGGCAAATTAATTACGGTCTTTGTTAGGAAGAAACAGTTCACGAGCCAGGCGACCCAAACTGTTGCTTATACAGTAACCTTGACTCTGCTTGCACTGAACGCAAGAGAAGTGACAATTTCCCTAGTTAATATTACCTGCTAATATGCAGGTTTAAAAAATATATATTTCTGTGTGTTGATTTTAAGAAAGGCATTGATGTTTGTGGTTAGGTTCATTTGTGTAACAAATGTGCTTTTTTTTGCAAATGCACTTTTGTTAAATCATCACCCTTTTGGCAAAGTTGAATTACGCTGTGATTCGATGATAAATTAACAGGCACCACATTGATTATTGACAAGCTAGTTAACCTAGTAATATCATCAACCATGTGTAGTTAACTAGTGATTATGTGAAGATTGATTGTTTTTTATAAGATAAGTTTAATGCTAGCTAGCAACTTACCTTGGCTCATTGCTGCCACAAGGTCCTTTTGACGCTGCACTCGCGTAACAGCTGGTCAGCCTGCCACACAGTTTCCTCATGGATTGCAATGTCATTGTCCAAAAAGGCCTATTTCCTGATTGTTATGAAAACTTGAAATCGGCCCTAATTAATCGGTCGACCTCTAGTATCAAGAATGGTCCACGTTTCAAAGGACGACCTCTAGTCTCAAGTTTTTAGGGAGCGTTCAATTGGCATGCTGACTGCAGGAATGTCCACCAGAGCTGTTGTTAATTTCTCTAAATACTGAACAGAACCATTAACATAACTTTCTCCAGCCAGGAAACAAATGTGCTTGCTATTGTTATGTAACAATAATTTATTCTATAGCAGACAGAGGCTCCAGTCGAGTGCCTGTTTTATGGACAGAGCTTGCAGTCAAGTGACAGTAGTGGATGCTGCCTGAGATGAGAGGCTAGTCGATGGGTCATTGGGCCGTATAGCCTATACCTAGAGGTCATTCTGAGTACTCTGTGGCTGATCAATTATATCTGTCTGAAACTTAAGTTGAGACATTGATGGGAGGAACTTTGAGAGTGATCTTCTAGTATTTCTTTCTAGTTTTTTTTATTTTTCTTGTAGGTTATAATACAAAGGTATTCCATCTGTTATTGCGCAAGAGAAGTCATTTATTATTTGAATGATGACTTTGCTTCAAGGCCCACTCCAACTGTCTTTGTGAAGGCATGAGTCCTGTGTTCAGTATGACAAACCATGATATTGATGATATCATTGATTTGACTAACAATATCCCCTATGACGGCTTCTTCATGTCCTGGCTGTGTTTTTAGTTCTTTTGACTTTCTCTGCCAGTTAATGGACAGAAAGTCCCATCTAATGCAGTAAGATCAATATCATGGCGGGACTGATGGCTTTGTGTGGGGAGATCTCAGAAGGCGTCACTCTGTGGAGAATGAAAAATGTCAAACATTGCACTATTATGTGGAGAGATGTGATCTGTTGAAGGGAGCAGAGGAAACCTGCTCCTGAAGACATGAGAGAGAGGAGGGGAGTTTTGACAACTCTCGCTCTGATGAGATCTGAGGACTCGCAAACTCTTGTGAAGACAAACGTGAAGAAATGATCCGTCCATGTTTTCTTCCAACGCTTTTTGAGAAGTTCTTCAGCTTGCCCTTAGCTGGCCTCACTGTCTAGGCTGAACCATGTCATGACTGAGCCACCCTTTTAGCAAATGCAAATGATCCTTTTAGGCTACAGTAATGAACATAACTTCAGTCCATCAGCCAACCTGCAAATACATTTTATCAGTAAATGATCTTCCTAGGCATGACTCCCAGCAGTACAGTATTCTATATCCTCCCAGCACACTGCAGTGTGATCAGCGCCACTTCTGTGTGAGTAGCTTCAGGAATAGACCTACTCCAAATCAACCGAGCTTGCAGGCTGCATCCCCCAGGGACTTTTCTCCCTGGCAAATGTCCTTGTCCGTCCAGTGCCTCTTGCTTCTAATGAGCGTCAGTGAGCGGAGTGCTCTCAACCTCCCTCCCTCCCTCGCTGCTGTTGTCCCCTGTGTCCCCTTCATTACTCTCACCACTATCTCCATTTGAAAACTGACCTCTAGAACCACTGTTCCTCAGAAGCAGCAGGTGATGTTTATCTTCTAGTGTAGGAGGAGGGAGAGAGGAGAGTGAGGACTGGAGCAACTAGAGGTTGTTTCATGTGCAGGGCTTTGGCTTTTCAGCAGTGGACCGCTAGGCTGTGTTCTCCACTGCATGTGTAAATAAGCAGGCACATCCTGAGCAGAACAGACGCGGCAACGGCGGGCCTACTGAACAAAGAGGCCCAGGATGCAGAGAGTTGGAAGGGAAGCCTGGGCTCTGTCTGTTTCCTTCTCCCTTTCAGTCAGAGCCACTGCTCACCTTCTTTTGTCTCATCTTCAGCTGAATATTTTTCACACAGCGGGCCCTTCTGTCGGTGTGTGTGTTTTCTAGGCTGTTTGAAATGAAAGCACATCGCCGGTACGCTTGCCGTTCAGGCCATCTGCTTTTATAAACCGCTGTCATTCATTATTCAGTGGACTAGGATTTCCCTCATCTTGGAGCAGCTTTGCTGTGGAGAAGCTCTCGCTCTCTGTCACTCATGCTGGTGCATGGACACTGACTGTATAAATTCTCTCTGCGTTTGTTAATCCATCCACCATGAAGCACACATGCTTCATACACCTAAAGAAGTGTATTCCGTTTCATTGAATGTCCAGTTCTACCCAATGTTCTGTTTGGAACAAACCGGCTTGAGCTGTGGCCATTTGTTGATCTAGAGCAGAGTCCCCTTTTTGTAGGCCTGCGAATCAATCCCCCCCCCCCCCCCCCCAAAAAAAGATAAATTAACTTCATCAGGGTCTCAACTTGCTGTTGAGAGTTAGAATAGTAGAATACACAAGGTGAAATTTCAACATTTGATTGTGCATCAGCAGTTTTGTCAGTCACTGACACACACATTTTTTTTAGATTGGTAATTTACAGTAGTCTAGCCAGCCGTATAAACTTGTAGTAATCATGGTCGAATTACTGACCAGAAGCCCCTATTGATCTTTCACTCAGATATATTAAAAACTGCAAACATTTCTCTCCGCCTTATGGCAAAATATGTAGAATTCCAGCAAACTTGCGTTTGAACTCAAAAGCTAAAATGTTCTGCAACAAAAATTCACCTAGAGCCCCCAAAAGGCTAGGGCCAGCTCTAACTGCATGTGTGGGTATGGATGTCGGTACACAGACCCGCGAGCCACTGCGGCTCCACATGATGAGTTCAGATTTTTTGTGGCCCCCACCCCTTCAAAGTTGGACATCCCTGATCTAGAGTCTCTGTGTAGCCTATGGGTGATCGGTTGGCCGTTATCTCAGGCTTCAAGTTTGTTTATTCGTCAAATACATATGATATACATTTGAGTACAGTGCAATGAAATGCTTACTTGCAGACTTGATATAATTGGCTCGTTCATCACTCTGGTCTCGTCATTCTTTCCCCAGCTCTATTCCATTGTCCTCCCATCTGTCACTGAGCACTTTACCCTTGACCTCCTAAGGATCTGAGCACCCGTCTGTGGCAAAGCCCTGGCTAAACCCAGCCAGCAGCCAGCTTTTGACTAGCCTAATCAGACCAGTGGTCACTTAAGGCGTCAGCTAGCCGAACCGAAGGAGTGTGCTCGCATACTCCCTTCAAAGACCTTCGCTTAAAAATTTTTGAAAAAAGTTTCAATAGTTCTGATTGTCCATTTTGAGACACTGTAACCAGTATTCACTTCCTAAAAAGTCAGAATTAATCTATGATCATTTAAGAAATCTGTCATTACCTTTGATGTTTTTGCCAAAGAGATCTTAGTCCCGCAATTTTAAATCTAACTAAGATGTTTGGTACAGTACTTTTCAATTAAAAAATGTGCATGAAAATGGGTAATCTCTTGTTGAATGACTACAGACTTTATTGAAAAATCCCTACTGTTGACCAATCACTGACGAAGCGGCTTAGACTTTGGCTTTGAACTTTGGCTTGCCTCCAGAAAATATATTGTGTGCCCGAACAGCCCAAAAAGAACTAACCGAAGTCCAAAACAAACAAACAACTTCACAAAATGTCGTCATAATATATGCACAAACTCATGCAGACTCCTTTAGGGCCACCTCCACTACTCTAGACCCCCGGTAGGTTACTGTGTGCAAACAAATGTAGGCAAATAAACTGAGTGTGAAATAGGTTGAATAGGGAGGGGAATTGTAAATATGCTTTTCCATGTAGTGTTGTGGATTGTCCGAACTCTTCGCTAGGCTGATATTAGGGCCAGGAATTAAGTCAATCTCCCTTCCTATCGATAGGGCTCTAGAGCCATAAAATGTGATCTTTTTTATTTTTTTTGCCATCAGCAACATGTGGGAGAGCTTGGCATGTGTTGTGAACCTGAACTAATCTGTGAACCTGCGTTTCTGGATTTAATAAACCCTCTTGGATGTTATTCGTTTATTCTAAACCAGAGTAAATTGATCCATCCCAAGTCCTCTGCCAAATCCAGGGATCCGTTCCAAAAGCTGGTTTAATCACAGATTTCCTTTTGCTGCGAGTTGCAGAAAGAAACATGTCGGCTTAGGGTTGTGCACAGTGCACATGTAGGCTTTGTTTGTCCCCAGTAGATGGATGCATAGACTAAGTAGTCGAAGGAGCTGCATTTCCTGCCCTGTGATAACAGGTGTTCAAACGTCAATCTCTCAGACCTGACCAAGTTTCTGTTCCTCTAACTCTTCCATCATCCATGTCCCAATCTGTGGTAATGGCTTCCGGTGCTGCGTACCTGGCTCTCCACTCAACCTGCTCCCTCCCTGTGCAGGTGTGTCTTTGGAATTTATTGAGTGTGGGAGTGAAGGAAGTGTTTGTTTTCTGTCTAAATGACAGTAGGGATGATTAGTAAAAGTGCTGGCAGCTGCAGGGGAAGGTCTGTTGGGCCATGGGGAGAATCTCAATTGCATACTCCTTGCCGCCTCAAAACCCCTTGGATGAGAAAGCCAGAGGTCCCTCCCATCTGGCCTTCTCCTCCAATGGGTTTTGAGTAGGAGGCAGGTCGAGAGGATGCGAGCAGAATGGCATTGAGATTCTCCAGAGTCTTGACTCCTTCTCTGTCCTTTTCACACATCTGCCTGGTCAGGGATGACCGAAGAAGGGTTAGCACAGCGTGTCCCAAACAAGGGGTCGAGGACCCCATGTCGGGTTGCCTGATTTTGAAAATAATGTAGTGAAAAACCTAAATAAAATAAATACAATTGTGCTTGGTTCATAGAACTGGGGTTAGTCAGTAACGGTTGTAATAAAGAGAGCGCTTTTGTTTTCTTTCTACAGGTGAGGCTCTTATCTTTTTTTGATCCTTTTAAGCTACAACATATTATGACCCCTTCACTGAAAGATAACTCTGTCTACCTCTACAATGCCCACAAACGGCGCAGGACTCATTAGAACAGAATGGACAAGACCAGGCACTAAATCAGACTGGGGAAGGGGGGGGGGACATATTCATCAATGATGATGTTCTTTTCTATACAGATCATCCAAAATTATTGCCTGATGTTCTTCTATTCTTCCCAATATCTTTCTGATGCATTTCAGTCACTTCAAACTAAAGGTCGGCCGATTATGATTTTTCAACGCCGATACCGATTATTGGAGGACCAAAAAAAGCTGATGCCAATAAATTAAAAAAATGTGTATATATATATATATATATATATATATATATATATATATATATATATATATATATATATATATATATATAAAAAATAATAATGATATTTTTGGGGTTTGTTTGTAATAATGACAATTACAACAATACTGAATGAACACTTATTTTAACTTAATATAATACATCAATAAAATCAATTTAGCCTAAAATAAAATGAAACATGTTCAATTTGGTTTAAATAATGCAAAATCAAAGTGTTGGATAGGAAAGTAAAAGTGCAATATGTGGCATGTAAAAAAGCTAACGTTTAAGTTCCTTGCTCAGAACATGAGAACATATGAAAGCTGGTGGTTCCTTTTAACATGAGTCTTCAATATTCCCAGGTAAGAAGTTTTAGGTTGTAGTTATTATAGGAATTATAGGACTATTTCTCTCTATACGATATATTTCATATACCTTTGACTATTGGATGTTCTTATAGGCACTTTAGTATTGCCAGTGTAACAGTATAGCTTCCGTCCCTCTCCTCGCTCCTACCTGGGCTCAAACCAGGAACACATCAACAACAGCCACCCTCGAAGCAGCGTTTACCCATCGCTCCACAAAAGCCGCGGCCCTTGCAGAGCAAGGGGAACAACCACTCCAAGTTTGAAACGCTATTAGCGTGCACCCCGCTAACTAGCTAGCCATTTCACATCGGTTACACCAGCCTAATCTCGGGAGTTGATAGGCTTGAAGTCATAAACGGCTCAATTCTTGAAGCACAGTGATGAGCTGCTGGCAAAACGTACAAAAGTGCTGTTTGAATGAATACTTACGAGCCTGCTGGTGCCTACCATCGCTCAGTCAGACTGCTCTATCAAATCATAGACTTAATTCTAACATAATAACACACAGACATAGGTCATTAATATGGTCGAATCCGGAAACTATTATCTTGAAAACAAGACGTTTATTCATTCAGTGAAATACGGAACCGTTCCGTATTTTATCTAACGGGTGGCATCCATAAATCTAAATATTCCTGTTATATTGCACAACCTTCAATGTTATGTCATAATTACATAAAGTTCTGGCAAATTAGGTGGCCCAAACTGTTGCATTTACACTGACTCTGCGTGCAATGAACGCAAGAGAAGTGACACAATTTCACCTGGTTAATATTGCCTGCTAACCTGTATTTCTTTTAGCAAAATATGCAGGTTTAAAAATATATACTTTGGTGTATTGATTTTAAGAAAGACATTGATGTTTATGGTTAGGGACAGTCGTGCAACGATTGTGCTTTTTTCGCAAATGCACTTTTGTTCAATCATCCCCCGTTTGGCGAAGTTGGCTGTCTTTGTTAGGAAGAAATAGTCTTCACAGAGTTCGCAACGAGACAGTTTAGCAGGCAATATTAACTAAATATGCAGGTTTAAAAATATATACTTGTGTATTGATTTTAAGAAAGGCATTGATATTTATGGTTAGGTACACATTGGATCAAGACGGTCTTTTTTCGCGAATACGCACTGCATCGATTATATGCAACGCAGGACACCCTAGATAAACTAGTAATATCATCAACCATGTGTAGTTAACTAGTGATTATTATTGATTGTTTTTTATAAGATCAGTTTAATGCTAGCTAGAAACTTACCTTGGCTTCTTACTGCATTTGCGTAACAGGCAGTCTCCTCGTGGAGTGCAATGAGAGCCAGGTGGTTAGAGCGTTGAACTAGTTAACTGTAAGGTTGCAAGATTGAATCCCCGAGCTGACAAGGTAAAAATCTGTTGTTCTGCCCCTGAACAAGGCAGTTAACCCATCGTTCCTAGGCCGTCATTGAAAATAAGAATGTGTTTTTAACGGACTTGCCTAGTTAAATAAAGCATAAACAAAGGTCTTTAAAAAATACAGATTTCCGATTGTTATGAAAACTTGAAATCGGCCCTAATTAATTGGCCATTCCGATTAATCGGTCGACCTCTACTTCAAACCATGCTTCCTTCAGATTGAAGTAATGCCAGACTCATTTATAAGACTGTCATAGCCCCAATTGGGGGGGGGAGTTATCATTGACTTTTGAATGCATCACTTTTTCCTCAAAAATTGATATCAAAAGGGGGTTGCAGGCCAAACTTTTTGGAACCCCAGGGTTAGCCTAATCATCCACACAGTCATGTTTGGTCCCTTCTTACTATGGCTGAACAGTCCCTACATGGATCACAATCGGAATCACCTTTGTTCACCAAGTACATTAACATACACCCAGAATTTGACCTGGTGAAATGGTGCTGACTGCAATAGACAAAATATAGGCCTAGGCGTACAATACCCATTTAATCCTGCAGTTTTCACTTGGGAATGTCCCTTGGCTATATACAATTAGGTAATGCCACGAGTGAATTCTTTCATTAATGAATAGTTGACCTGCCTTGTTGTTTCAGCTAACGTGTTGTCACCTCCATTGTAAGCGGAAGTTACCATGTTTACCTCGTTTTTTTAAGATGTAGAGCATCGCAGTGCTGTTTCCCTTCACCCTCACCTTCCATTAGTTGCATCAGGTGGGCCCCCTACTCACTCCCTCTCACATCTGACCCGGCTGAACTGTGACAGGGGTTAAGAACGGCTGGTCCCTAGGTGTGATCTCAGTCACTAAAATAACATTGCATCACATTTTATCACTCTCACGGATCTTCCATCAGCGGATGGAATGTCATCTGGGTGTACAAAACATTAGGAACACCTGCTCTTTCCATGACAGGCTGACCAGGTGAAAGCTACGATCCTTTATTGATATCACTTGTTAAATCCACTTCAAACATTGTGGATGAAGGGGAGGAGACATGTTAAAGGAGGATTTTTGAGGAGAGACAAGGAGACAATTGAGACGCAGATTGCGTTTGTGTGTTTTGAGGGTGAATGGGCAAGACAAAATATTAAAGTGCCTTTGAAAGGGTTATGGTGCCAGGTGCACCGGTTTGAGTGCATCAAGAACTGCAACGCTGCTGGGTTTTTCACACTCAACAGTTTCCTGTGTATCAAGAATTGTCCACCTCCCAAAGGACATCTGGCCAACTTTGATAGAACTGTGGAAAGCATTGGAGTCAACATGAGCCAGTCCAATCCCTGTGGAACTATTTCAACGCCTTGTAGAGTTCATGAATGAGTTCTGTTGTCAGCTGGTACATATTTAATTAACCTGAGTGGTTATGGGTGTCTATTTGAGTTGTCATAATAATCCGGTCAAGCTGCTTCTCGAATCAGGATAGATCTTGAGAACCCTTTTTCCTCATCAGTCAATTTAATTGCTGTCTTTATACCCTGGAGTGGCCCACTCTGACGCTCCTTCTGACAGTTCAGAGGAGATAGTTGTGTCGAGCCCAGCTGTTTCCTGGCACTCTGACTGCTCTGTGATTTGGCAGGTATGGTGATGGGAGTGAATTGAGACCTGACAGGAAATGGCTGATTTGTTCAAAATGGTCCACACTGAGTCACATTGATCTTTATGGACATCTGGAGCCCTCCCAAGCTGCTCTCAGAACAGGCCCAGTCTGAACAGAGGAGTTAAGCCTTTGCTGGACATGATAGGCTAAATCAGAAGTCTGTTAAGACCAGCCTTACCCCTACCTATCTTAACACCACTACCCTAATACTCAAAACACACCATGTACTGTCATGCCAAGTACAAGACATTCTTCATGCAGAATATGAAATAGATCATGCTCCACAATGTACAGTTCAAGTCGGGAGTTTACATACTCTTATGTTGGAGTCATTAAAACAAGTTTTTCAACCACTCCACTAATTTCTTGTTAACAAACTATAGTTTTGGCAAGTCGGTTAGGACATCTACTTGTGCATGACACAAGTCATTTTTCCAACAATTGTTTAAAGGCAGATTATTTAATTTATAATTCGCTGTAACACAATTCCAGTGGGTCAGAAGTTTACATACACTAAGTTCACTGTGCCTTTAAACATCTTGGAATATTCCAGAAAATGATGTCGTGGCTTTAGAAACTTCTGATAAGCGAATTGACATAATTTGAGTCAATTGGAGGTGTGCCTGTGGATGTATTTCAAGGCCTACCTTTAAACTCTGCCTCTTTGCTTGACATCATGGGAAAATCTAAAGAAATCAGCTAAGACCTGTAGAACTCCACAAGTCTGGTTCATCCTTGTGAGCAATTTCCAAATGCCTGAAGGTACCACGTTCAACCGTACAAACAATAGTACGCAAGTCTAAACACCATGGGACCACGCAGCCGTCATACCGCTCAGGAAGGAGACGTGTTCTGTCTCCTAAAGATGAACATACATACTTTGGTGCGAAAAGTGCAAATCAATCCCAGAACATCAGCAATGGACCTTGTGAAGATGCTGGAGGAAACAGGTACAAAAGTATCTTTATCCACAGTAAAAACGAGTCCTATATCGACATAACCTGAAAGACCTCTCAGCAAGGAAGAAGCCTCTGCTCCAAAACCGCCATAAAAAAAGCCAGACTATGGTTTGCAACTGCACACGGGGACAGAGATCGTACTTTTTTTGGAGAAATGTTCTCTGGTCTGATGAAACAAAAATAGAACTGTTTGGCCATAATGACCATCATTATGTTTAGAGGAAAAGGGGGAGGCTTGCAAGCCAAAGAACACCATCCCAACCGTGAAGCACAGGGGTGGCAGCATCATGTTGTGGGGGTGCTTTGCTGCAGGAGGGACTGGTGCACTTCACAAAATAGATGGTGTCATGAGGAAGGAAAATTATGTGGCTATATTGAAGCAACATCTTTAGACATCAGTCAGGAAGTTAAAGCTTTGTCGCAAATGGGTCTTCCAAATGGACAATGACCCCAAGCATACTTCCAAAGTTGTGGCAAAATGGCTTAAGGACAACAATTTCAAGGTATTGGAGTGGCCATCACAAAGCCCTGACCTCAATCCTATAGAAGAATGTTGGGCAGAACTGAAAAGGCGTGTGCGAGCAAGGAGGCCTACAAACCTGACCCAGTTACACCAGCTCTGTCAGGAGGAATGGGCCAAAATCCACCCAAATTATTGCGGGAAGCTTGTGGAAGGCTACCTGAAAAGTTTGACACAAGTTAAACAATTTAAAGGCAATGCTACCAAGGCACTAAATTAGTATATGTACACTTCTGACCCACTAGGAATGTGATGAAAGAAATAAAATCTGAAATAAATAATTCTCTCTCCTATTATTCTGACATTTCACATTCTTAAAATAAAGTGGTGATCCTAACTGACCTAAAATTGAATTTTTACTAGGATTAAATGTCAGGAACTGTGAAAAACTGAGTTTAAATGTATTTTGCTAAGGTGTATGTAAACTTCTGATTTCAGCTGTATATGATATATCCACCAGTGTCTTTCAGTGTGTGTGTGTGCGTATGTTTTTTTTATTGATGTGATTCTTATACTAGCCTAATGTTTCATGTCTCTTGCAGCACTAATGTGGTGATGAACTACTCTGAGATCGAGTCCAAGGTGCGAGAGGCCACCAACGATGACTCCTGGGGTCCCTCTGGACAGCTCATGGGAGAGATCGCCAAGTAAGGGACAACCACTGCACAACACTGTCCTTTCACATTTACAAAAACTAGGCTGGTAGTTGTGCCTAGGGCTGGGCTGTATATGTACAGTGCCTTGCGAAAGTATTCGGCCCCCTTGAACTTTGCGACCTTTTGCCACATTTCAGGCTTCAAACATAAAGATATAAAACTGTATTTTTTTGTGAAGAATCAACAGCAAGTGGGACACAATCATGAAGTGGAACGACATTTATTGGATATTTCAAACTTTTTTTAACAAATCAAAAACTGAAAAATTGGGCGTGCAAAATTATTCAGCCCCCTTAAGTTAATACTTTGTAGCGCCACCTTTTGCTGCGATTACAGCTGTAAGTCGCTTGGGGTATGTCTCTATCAGTTTTGCACATCGAGAGACTGAAATTTTTTCCCATTCCTCCTTGCAAAACAGCTCGAGCTCAGTGAGGTTGGATGGAGAGCATTTGTGAACAGCAGTTTTCAGTTCTTTCCACAGATTCTCGATTGGGATTCAGGTCTGGACTTTGACTTGGCCATTCTAACACCTGGATATGTTTATTTTTGAACCATTCCATTGTAGATTTTGCTTTATGTTTTGGATCATTGTCTTGTTGGAAGACAAATCTCCGTCCCAGTCTCAGGTCTTTTGCAGACTCCATCAGGTTTTCTTCCAGAATGGTCCTGTATTTGGCTCCATCCATCTTCCCATCAATTTGAACCATCTTCCCTGTCCCTGCTGAAGAAAAGCAGGCCCAAACCATGATGCTGCCACCACCATGTTTGACAGTGGGGATGGTGTGTTCAGCTGTGTTGCTTTTACGCCAAACATAACGTTTTGCATTGTTGCCAAAAGTTCAATTTTGGTTTCATCTGACCAGAGCACCTTCTTCCACATGTTTGGTGTGTCTCCCAGGTGGCTTGTGGCAAACTTTAAACAACACTTTTTATGGATATCTTTAAGAAATGGCTTTCTTCTTGCCACTCTTCCATAAAGGCCAGATTTGTGCAATATACGACTGATTGTTGTCCTATGGACAGAGTCTCCCACCTCAGCTGTAGATCTCTGCAGTTCATCCAGAGTGATCATGGGCCTCTTGGCTGCATCTCTGATCAGTCTTCTCCTTGTATGAGCTGAAAGTTTAGAGGGACGGCCAGGTCTTGGTAGATTTGCAGTGGTCGGATACTCCTTCCATTTCAATATTATCGCTTGCACAGTGCTCTTTGGGATGTTTAAAGCTTGGGAAATCTTTTTGTATCCAAATCCGGCTTGAAACTTCTTCACAACAGTATCTCGGACCTGCCTGGTGTGTTCCTTGTTCTTCATGATGCTCTCTGCGCTTTTAACGGACCTCTGAGACTATCACAGTGCAGGTGCATTTATACGGAGACTTGATTACACACAGGTGGATTGTATTTATCATCATTAGTCATTTAGGTCAACATTGGATCATTCAGAGATCCTCACTGAACTTCTGGAGAGAGTTTGCTGCACTGAAAGTAAAGGGGCTGAATAATTTTGCACGCCCAATTTTTCAGTTTTTGATTTGTTAAAAAAGTTTGAAGTATCCAATAAATGTTGTTCCACTTCATGATTGTGTCCCACTTGTTGTTGATTCTTCACAAAAAAATACAGTTTTATATCTTTATGTTTGAAGCCTGAAATGTGGCAAAAGGTCGCAAAGTTCAAGGGGGCCGAATACTTTCGCAAGGCACTATCTTTTAGTACCATGTTTCAAAGACCTGTATCGCAAGAATCAAGTTTTTTTCATATATTTTTTTTTTCATTGTGTCTTTTTTGGTCTCGTATCCTTTGCTCCTTCTGTGCTGTGTGTAGCTGTACCTTGCCACTCGCACAGACACCAAGACCTTCCCCCTGCCACTCACAACAACAAAGACATGAAAGATCACTTCTTCCTCTCTGACAATAAGCAGTTTCAACTCGCTATTTGCGTTTGAGGTTTGGTCAGATATAAAATCGGTTATACGGGCACCGAAACACATTGAGATATTATTTTAGTGTATTAGAAAATATCTTAACCTTTTGTAACAGTCCCCTTTTTATGTCTCAACTCCCAACTATTTTAATAGAGCAGACCCTACCAAGACTGGAGTATCAATGAACACGATTGTGGGAAATGAATCCTCCGTTTCTGTGGCTCGCGACATTGCGCTGCCACGTACCACCTATAATCATCAACAGCCACAGACTGTTATGCGCTCGCTGTTTAGTCTGTGTTTTATAAACATGCAATGAACATAAAAATATGCATTTGTTTAAGGAATTTGCAATTCGTTCTCATCCTGAGAAATAAGCGTCATCTTATCCAGGTAGGCAACATCTAAACAAAGTGAACAGGCTATGTTGTTCAAACAGCTGGAGACAGACAGGAGGGTGTATTCATTACAGTTCAACTGTTCTCCCTTGTTTGCAAGCAAATAGATCCATGTTGTCTAGACTTTAAAAATAAAGATTAGCTGGCTACTCACTAGCAGTGTGGGCATGTGCTTGTGAGATTGTTTTTGAGACCTGTGTTCATGTTCAATAATGCCTGCTACCAGAAGTGAGTCATTATTAGTGGATGTGTATGGTTCTGGTTACTTGTAACAAAAATGTCATTTTACTAGACTGACTTGAAAGCCAGATCAGTGATTATTTCAAAAAAGCAGGTAAAACTATTTTGATCAAATAATTAAATTATTAGTTGGCCTTATTGTTGAAGGCTTATAGTTAGCCACGGTATAATTTCACAAACTGCAAATTTATTCGTTTATTGCAGACTGTTTTTGAAATGCGGAGTTTTGACTTTACATTGTACACCAAAACTTATTTAGAGAGAAGTTAAAAAATATATATATATATATATATAGTTGTACACCGTGAATCGCCCAGAAGTTTGAAAAAGAACGATATATATATACATATTAATTTTTTGGGGGCAATATTGCCAAGCCCTAGTTGTGCATTTACCACTAATCCCATCCATATTTCTTGATCTACCTTTCAGATCCACGTTCATGTACGAGCAGTTCCCCGAGGTCATGAACATGCTGTGGACCAGAATGCTGAAAGACAACAAGAAGAACTGGAGGAGAGTTTACAAGGTGTGGAGAGTCTCTCCGTTCCGCTGCTCATGTATCATTCATACGATCATGTTGATTGCGGTGAGGAAGCCTAGTGCCGTGTTGTTTCTAACTGTGTTGCACCTCTCCCCCAGGCCTTACTACTACTTGCATACCTCATCAGGAACGGATCGGAGCGAGTTGTCACCAGTGCGAGGGAACACATCTACGACCTTCGCTCCTTGGAAAACTACCATTTTGTCGGTAAGGAAACATTTGGAGCTGGCGCAGCACAGAACGACGAAGAAAAGTGTGAAGCCTAATCCTAGGTGTTTATTAATTCCATAACCATCCCACACTTCTCTTCTAAACCAATCAGGATGTCCTCAGTGGTGAGACTGTTGGTTCTCAGATGGAAAACCCAGGAGAATTCATTAGTGAGAAGGAAGTCTCCAATGCTGGAGTACTGAAGTCAGTTCCATCATGTTCTGGTTTTAAATTGGTATATGCACATACGAAATGTGCACAAATGAACCGTATTTAAATCTTCAAGTTGAGTTTCTCTATGGATACCAACTGTACGCATTTGTGATTTGCTATGACAGAGGTAAAAGCCTTTGATGGGTTCTGTACATGTTTTGTGTGCTAGACCTAGCCTGAATAGCTCGCCTTGTGTTTTCAGTGGCACAACAACGCATGCTTTCGAGGCTAATGTCGTCACGAGAATGTGAGAAACTCTGAACATGTGCATTCCAAACATGGCTTGCTGTCCCTGTCAAATAGAGACCTTGTAGCTGCCGTAAGGACAGAGATTCAGCAGGAGACATACATACAGTACCAGTCAAGTTTAGGGTTTTTCTTTATTTTTACTATTTTCTACATTGTAGAATAGTAGTGAAGAAATCACAACTATGAAATAACACATATGGAATCATGTAGTAACCAAAAAAGTAGATTTGAGATTCTTCATAGTAGCCTCCCTTTGCCTTGATTACAGCTTTGCACACTCTTGGCATTCTCTCAACCAACTTCATGAGGTAGTCACCTGGAATGCATTTCAATTAACAGGTGTGCCTTGTTAAAAGTTTATTTGTGGAATTTCTTTCCTTCTTGATGTGTTTGAGCCAATCAGTTGTGTTGTGACAAGGTGGGGGGAGATACAGAAGATATCCCTATTTGGTAGAAGACCAAGTCCATATTATGGCAAGAACAGCTCAAATAAGCAAAGAGAAACGACAGTCCATCATTACTTTAAGACATGAAGATCAGTTAATCCGGAAAATTTCAAGAACTTTGAAAGGTTCTTCAAGTGCAGTCACAAAAATCAAGCGCTACGATAAAACTGGCTCTCGTGAGGACCGCCACAGGAAAGGAAGACCCAGAGTTACCTCTGCTGCAGAGGATAAGTTCATTAGAGTTACCAGCCTCAGAATTGCAGCCCAAATAAATCCTTCACAGAGTTCAAGTAACAGACACATCTCAACAGCAACTGTTCAGAGTACACTGCGGAAATCAGGCCTTCATGGTGAAATTGCTGCAAAGAAACCACTACTAAAGGACACCAATAAGAAGAAGACACTTGATTGGGCTAAGAAACACAAGCAATGGAAATTAGACCGGTGGAAATCTGTCCTTTGGTCTGATGAGTCCACATTTGAGATTTTTGGTTCCTTTCTGAGACGCAGAGTAGGTGAACTTATGATCTCCGCATGTGTGGTTCCCACCGTGAAGCATGGAGGAGGAGGTGTGATGGTGTGGGGGTGCTTTGCTGGTGACACTCTGATTTATTTTTATTTTTTTTAATTATGATAATTCCGCTGTACTGCAGCGCCAGCTGTGCCATCAGAGTCCTGGGTTCGCGCCCAGGCTCTGTCGTAACCGGCCGCGACCGGGAGGTCCGTGGGGCGACGCACAATTGGCCTAGCGTCGCCCGGGTTAGGGAGGGCTTGGTCGGTAGGGGTGTCCTTGTCTCATCGCGCACCAGCGACTCCTGTGGCGGGCTGGGCGCAGTGTACGCTAGCCAAGGTGGCCAGGTGCACGGTGTTTCCTCCGGCGCATTGGTGCGGCTGGCTTCCGGGTTGGATGTGCGCTGTGTTAAAGAAGCAGCGGCTTGGTTGGTTGTGTATCGGAGGACGCATGACTTTCAACCTTCGTCTCTCCCGAGCCCGTACGGGAGTTGTAGCGATGAGACAAGATAGTAGCTACTACAACAATTGGATACTACGAAATTGGGGAGAAAAAGGGGTAAAATTCAAAAAAAAAAAAAATTCAAAAAAAAAAACTTTATAATAATTCAAGGCACACTTAACCAGCATGGCTACCACAGCATTCTACAGCGATACGCCATCCCATCTGGTTTGGGCTTAGGACTATCCATTTTTTTTTCAACAGGACAATGACCCAACACACCTCCAGGCTGTGTAAGGGCTATTTGACCAAGAAGGAGTGATGGAGTGCTGCATCAGATGACCTGGCCTCCGCAATCACCAAACCTTAACCCAATTGAGATGGTTTGGGATGAGTTGGACCGCAGAGTGACGGAAAAGCAGCCAACAAGTGCTCAGCATATGTGGGAACTCCTTCAAGACTGTTGGTTGTGATGCCTTCACTATTATTCTACAATGTAGAAAATAGTAATAAATAAAAAATACAGAAAAGTCCTTGAATGAGTGTCAACTTTTGACTGGTACTGTACATATGTGATACATACATACATACATACATACATACATACATACATGGTGATCTAAATAAATAAGACTAAATAAATATTTGTGTTATAGCTGGGAATGAATAAAGATTTACAAACTATTGACACAATTTAAAAAATCAGTGGCAACAAATTGGCAGGAGTCGTGCACATCTTCGCCACAATCCCTTTTATTGTTGGTGGTTATGAAAAACTGAGGAATGACATTGCATCAATACTTTTTAATATGCTCAGGGGAAGAAATGTTTTGGAGGCTCCATTTTGGTTCCAGTTACATTTAGCAGTTAGAAGTGGCTCAGAACGTTGTTTCCAGAGCTGAACTACTATGTACAGCAGTTTGCTTTAAACTTCATTTCAGTCTACACAACTGAACCTAGAGCCAAGCGACTGACCCTCAGAGACCTCTTATGTTCGTAGTTTCAGTGAGTGACTGAATGACTCAATGTACATGTGGTTAGACCAGTTACCCAGTAATGCTTATTTAGGACGCTGGGTCTATCTATAGGCTAAACAAGCCTGTCTAGAGATGCACACAGACCTTTGTTCAGATAATGTTTAGGTACGTTGAAGCCTAAATCTCATTACATTCATCAAGGTTACTGTCCCTTAAGGATAGGTAGCCATAAATGTGGGTTCTCTCTCTAGAAGTTCAGTTTATCTTGAGAAATTCACAACTCTGGTAAAGTTGCCTCTGTATTTTAATCATTGGATATTGTGTTTTTGTGCTACACATAATCCAATAACAAATGTATTTGGGTGATGGCATCCATTAAATATTTAAATAGGGAGGCCAACATATTTACAGTAGGGCTATTTAAAGTCGCGGTAATCTTTTTTCATGCTTCCCTCTCAAGAATTAGCATTTGGTGCATGGCGTTAGTACAGCTAGGTTATGTTACATAAAGTCCTCGCTGAGGCGAAAACTGTCCCCAGGACAGGCCTGTTGTGGCAGTGAAACAACGGTGCCTGGGATGTTGGCACAAGTGTGTGTGAAGCCAAAAGTGCATTTTTATTTTTTTTTACTTTTTAATTTGGTGAATGCTTGTATACTAAGGTTCCTATCCTGTTGTGTCTTGTGTTCCCCCTTACCGTCACCAGATGAGAGTGGGAAGGACCAGGGCATCAACGTGCGTCAGAAGGTGAAGGAGATGGTGGAGTTTGTCCAGGATGACGACCGGCTCCGGGAGGAGAGGAAGAAAGCCAAGAAGAACAAGGACAAGTACATCGGCGTGTCCTCAGACAGCACTGGAGGAGGATTCGGCAAGACCAGCCGTAAGTTTCACCACGCGGGGGAGAGGGCACGTAATCTATGATGCTCTGCTAACGGTGTGGAAGAGAATGTGGTATTGTCGTTCAGCTCCGTGCTCTCACAAAATGAGACTGGGGGAAATAGACGTTATGCTATTGCAACGTTGGTAAGGGTACGTTCCCCTCAGTCAGCGGGGGCATTTTCCCTGTAAGCAGACATTCAAGGTTCAAGTAAGTAAGTAAACACACTGACTGATTTACCTGTAGTCGCTCTCTCTGCAGGCCTCAGTCTGTCAGTCTACAGACTCGGAAGGCTTCCAGAATATCACACCTCATTCCCCTCCTCTATTCCCCACAGACCTCTCCCTCTCTCTTGTCACTCCTCCTCCTCACTGATCTTTTGATTAGAGCTGTTTTCACTCTGGGGCCAATCACGTCTTATCTCCTCTCACATCTTCATCTGTGTGATTTCTGATCATGTTTGTATGAGAGAAACCTCACCATTCATGTAACGGAATAGATCTTCCACAAATCTTTTTTTTTTGATTTGTTGCTTTCTGATCTGCTATTCTGATATCTAATCAAGGGGGCTGGCGGGTCCCTTGCCATTTCATTAGGATTGGGTTGGAGACAACTCACTAGAGTTTGCACTTTATTTCCATGCGCTGTTCATTGATTCCTCCCTTTGATTCCCGATATCTTTGATTTGCTGCTGTGATTTCCCACTTCATTAGTCAAACCATTTGTCAATTAGTGATGTGGTAGGGAAGGGATTTATTTTTGTCACACAGGATCAAAATACCACAGCGATGGGAGACATTCATCTAGGATGTTCATCTAGGATGCTCGTTCTGTTTCAGCAGACATACTGTAGCTCTGCAATGTTTGTGTTGGCAATGGGGCCCATTTTCAATGCGTGATAAACAGTTGTCTGTTGCAAATCATAATTTGGCATTCCAGATAGATGCAGAGCATTTCCACAATGCCTCTCGTGTTAGTGAAGTGAGGCTCACTCGGCATAGCTACAACACATGTTAATGGTACCAAAACACATTTTTCTGCACGTGTCAACCCGTTACCCCCCTCTGCCCCTCAGCGGGAGAAATGTTTGACTCGGAGCCCAAAGGGAAGTGGGATGAGGACTGGGACAAGAGCAAAGGAGCCTTCCCCTTCAGCGAGAAGCTGGGAGAGATCAGCGACAAGATCGGCAGCACCATCGATGACACCATTAACAAGTTCCGCAAGAAGGAGAGGGATGACTCGCCTGACAGAATCAGGTACCGCCGAGTGTACAACGGCCAAAATGCTTATTAAGTTCATACAAATCTGCTTAATGACGGATAATTTCTTCTTGAAAGACACGTACAAGATAATCTTCACTCCTTTTAATGTGTTTGTATTTTTGGGGGGGCTTTTCTTTCCCCCCCGCCAGTGACAACGAGGAGGACAGGGTATCGCGGAACGGCCGGCCGTTGTCGGGGTCAGGGAGTCTGTCGGGGTTGGAGTTCAAAGACGAGGAGGAGACTGTTACCACCAAGAGCATCCAGATCACCCAGGCAACAGAGACCACCACCACCACCACACGCAAACGGGGCGGCGTCCCGTCCAAAACCGTGGACCTGGGGGCTGCCGCACACTACACAGGGGACAGGAGCAGTCTGGACGCAGACGACGCAAAGGTACCACTGCCCTCGTGTACCACTCTGACCACTGACCTAGGCCGCTGCTGTACGTCAGCGTAGGCCTATAGCAGGGATGGACTCCATGCAGCACCTGCTTTTGAAGCCTATAGAGAACACTGTTGAATTGTCTGCGGCATCTATTTTCATCAGTGCGTTTTTATTGAGACTGAAGCACAAGATGGTGATCATTTCCTGTGGGACAGAAGGCAAGCCGTGTTGTGTCTCTTCTGACTGTCTAATGAGATGATAGAAGTGGATGGCAGCAGGAATAGTGAACAGCAGGAGCTCCTGGGCTGCCTATTCCTGACTGTTTCTAGACTAATGCTGCCCTCTTGTGGCAGCTTTAGGAAGGGTAGCCCCCCGTTTTATTCCAACTCCATTTAAATGTGAACAGCTTGTGTAAGAGCCATTCTATTTCTCTCCTCTTCAGACGTCGGTCAGCCAGACTTCAAGCAGTGGCCTTGCAGACCTTCTGATGGTGGACTCTGGGTCCATTCAGGCGGCACCAGCAGGTAAGACCCCTCACTTATCTAATGAGTCACTGTGGTATAGACAATGAGAAGAGCTTGGTATTCAAAGTGATGGCACTCTAAAGCAAGATGGCTCAAAGCCATCGATGTATAGAATTACCCTGAACCGCTCCTCCAGAATCGTCTGTGAGTAGTAGAGCAGGGGAGGGCAGGAGGCGGGCAGGCCTAAGAGGCCCAGATGTCAGGCAGCTTAGCTAGAGGAGAGAAGTGTGGTAGCAGAGTATGACCAGCTGTCTGAGGCTGAGCCAGTCTCTGGTGGGAAGGGAGTGCTTTATACACACACACACACACATACACAGATGCTGCTGTCCCTGTTCATCGTGTCCTTGCCGCCTCCAACCAAACAGCTGGGGCCTGTCTCTCACACTCAGTCATACACTCTGGTAGGGACGAAGATGAAGACATCTTCATCACCTCCACTGTCACACTCTGTTCTCACTCTTTCACTGTGTGTGTTTGTGTTGGCGTGTGCATGCGCGTGCCATCCAGGTGGAAGTTCAGACCTCATCGGTGGCTTTGCTGACTTCTCCTCCCCAGCTGCCTCAGCCAGTCTCCCTTCATCAGCCGGTATGTCTCACCGCTTTCTCGCTCCATTGTCTGAACAGTATCCTCTTTCTGTATCACAGCTCCGACCATTAATCTTAGGCAGGCCGATCCCTCTACCCAATGACCTAGCAGTCAGGTTAAGTCCAGCAGAAATGTTTTCATAAACCTAGGAGCAGAAGAGGTGAATACCTTAGTACAGAAGCACCCACGACAGAGATATTAGGAGGATCCAGAGGCCCCCCTCCCGTTCCTGCTGAGGGGTTTGTGGTTGCGTCCCACGTGTTGTTCTGTCCTGTGGAAGTGAAGGTCTTGAAATATTGATGAGTCACTACCTCCTGAGCCTTATGAGGACAGACACCTGTCAGCTCCCATTTGACACAGCTTACCTCCCCCATCCTCCACCCTCTGCTCTGGATGGATGGATGGATGGATGGATAAAAAGAGAACGGGATACAGGGAAGACGAGAGGGCCCCAGCAGCAAGTCTTTGGCAGTTTATCTGCTATCTAGATTGGATTTACACTGGACAAAACTCTTTCCATGACGTAGACATCGGTGAATCCAGGTGAAAGCTATGATCCCTTATTGATGTGACTTGTTAAATCCACTTCAATCAGTGTAGATGAAGAGGAGGAGACCTGTTAAAGAAGGATTTTTAAGCCTTGAGACAATTGAGACATGGATTGTGTATGTGTGCCATTCAGAGGGTTACTGGGAAAGACTGGGGTATGGTAGAAGGTGCCAGGCACCGGTTTGAGTGTATCAAGAACTGCAACGCTGCAGGGTTTTTCACACTCAACAGTTTCCTGTGTGTATCAAGAATGGTCCACCACCCAAAGGACATCCAGCCAACTTGACAACTTTTAGAGTCCATACCCTGACGAATTGAGGCTGTTCTGAGGGCAGAAGGGGGTGCAACTCAATATTAGGAAGGTGTTCCTAATGTTTTGTACACTCTGTGTATACTAATTAGTCATTGTCAGAGTCCTCCCTGGATTTGTGTGTGTGTGTGTGTGTGTGCGCGCGTGTGCCTGCTCAAGCAGTACCCTCTGGGCCAGGTGTGTGTGTTCCAATGCAGTACCCTCTGGCCCTAGTGTTAGCACACACTCTGTCCTGTGTCAGGTCCCATCAGCACTGGGCTGTGTGTGCTGGTACTCCCCTCGGGGCGATATCTGTTACCTTCATTGTTCACCCGCCCTGGCTGACAAGGTGCACATTGCCCTTTCAGAAGAAATGGGACATGTATGCCTTATTAATTTCTCTTCAAGTTGACTTGGAAAAACAAAACTGAACACTGGATAATAAAATCTTTACTTATTTGGAAGAAAAAAAACATTTTAAGATAAGCACATCAACTCATTCATTTTTTTCAAAGAAAAAACACATAGTTTTATTTAGAGTTGTTGGTATGAGGTTGGTTAGAGATTCATAGATATAAATCTGGTGAATTCTTTCATTTTCTAAATGATTCTCTATTCTTTCCGTAGGGCCAGGGTCCAATGGGAACGGTGAGTTTGGGGACTGGAATGCGTTCTCCAGTCCTCCGGCCACCACCACCACTCTGTCTCAGCCAATCACAGACCTGTTTGGTAGCATCCAGCCTCTCCCAGCCTCGGCCCCCACCCCACCATCAGCTGAGCTCTTTGACCTAATGGGCTCCAATCGCACCTCCCTCAGCGCCTCCCAAAGCATGACCTTCTCCATGTGTGGTAGCCAGAGTGTGGGCGCCGCCAACACCGGCCTGCCCATCTCCAGATCACAGGTACGGGTGGCTCACAGGCCTCCAACTCACTACACCAGTCATTGTTACAGATGGAGAAGCCTCATTATCACTGAAGATGTCTACGTTGTGAATACAAAGTAGGATGTATGTTGTGTGGTTGTAGGATAGACAAATGTCTTGTCTCTTCTTTGGATCGTTGTAGAACTTTGGGCCAATGCAGGGGGGCTTATTGCCGCAGCACATGGGACTCCAGAAGCCCTCCCTCCCCCCCACATGGTCGGACCCCAGCGTCAACATCAGCCTGGACTTCCTGTCTCCTGGTATGCAGTCGGCCAACTGTAAGCCAAGCCTCAATATGCTACAGCAAGGTCTGTTATTAACTCAAGCTCTCTACTTTTCTCTTTGTTGGGTGTCAACTCACTTGTAATGTGAATATCTGTGTGTCAGTGCAGGGAGATTGAAATGACAGTAATAGCACCTAATTTTTCATTTCAGATCCCCTGCTTCCAGGAGTCCAGTCACCCATCAACCTGGCTCAGAGTTTTGGAGGCCTGAATATGAACATCCAGCCTACAGCCACACCCATCAGACCTCCGACCAACCCCATGATGCCCGCCAGGGCCATAGGCCTGGGCATGCCTCCCACCATGGCAACGGGTACCATGGGAATGGGAGGAATGCCTGTCAATCAGGGAATCATGGGAATGAACCTGGGCGTGGCCCCCTCAGGCATGGGCCTGCAAGGCACCCTGGGTATGCCAGGAATGGGCATGGGGCAGCCCATGGTCAACACTGCCATGGTGCAACCCAAACAAGATGCCTTCGCAAACTTCGTCAACTTCGGGAAATGAGGGCGCTGAAGGATTTGTGTTGAAGAGTATGTCAGAATACACAATTTTGAAGGAAAAGCTCATACTTGAAAAATATCTGATGGTGTTGCCCTTCAATCCCTACTTTTGAAATATACAGGTAACTGCCAAAATAATGGAAACACTTATAGTAAATATTGAAAGCAGGTGTGGTTCCTGATTTAATTAAGCAATTATCGTCCCATCATGCTTAGGGTCATGTATACAAATGCTGAGCAAGCCATTATTTTGGCTACCATGGCTATGTACAAATAGGATGACAATACCCTCATCCACAGGGCATGAGTGGTCACTGAATGGTTTGCTGAGCATAAAAACGATGTGAACTATATGCCATAGCCGAGTCACCAGATCTCAACCCAATGTAACACTTATGAGAGATTCTGGAGCAGTGCCTGAGACTGTTTTCCACCTCCATCAACAAAATACCAAATGATGGAATTTCTTGTGTAAGAATGGTGTCACATCCCTCCAATAGAGTTCCAGACACTTGTAGAATCTATGCCAAGGTGCATTGAAGCTGTTCTGGCTCTTAGTGGCCCAACGCCCTATTAAGACACTTTATTAAGGTGTTTCCTTTGTTTTGCCAGTTACCTACATATACTGAACACAAATATAAATGCAACATGCAACCATTTAATTGATTTTACTGAGTTATAGTTCATATGAGGAATTTATATAAATTCATTAGGCCCTGGCTCACACATGACTGGAAATAATATGTTGGTCACAAATACCTCACAATGTGCCTCAGGGTCTTGTCACGGTATTTTCAAATTGTCATCCATAAAATGCAGTTGTGCTTGTTGTCCGTAGTTTATGCCTGCCCGTACCATAACCCCACCGCCACCATGAGGCACTCTGATCACAACGTTGACATCTGCAAACCGCTCGCCCACACAACGCCATATATGTGGTCTGCGGTTGTGAGGCCGGTATGGACATACTACCAAATGATCTAAAACGATGTTGCAGGTCGGCTTATGGTAGCGAAATTAACATTAAATTCTCTGGCAACAGCTCTGGTAGACATTCCTGCAGTCAGCATGCCAATTTGCACTTTCCCTCAACTTGAGACATCTGTATCATTATGTTGTGTGACAAAACTGCACATTACAGAGTGGCCTTTTATTGTCCCCAGCACAAGGTGCGCCTGTGTAATGATCATTCTGTTTAATCAGCTTCTTGATATGCCACACCTGTCAGGTGGATGGATTATCTTGGCAAAGGAGAAATGCTCACTAACAGGGATGTAAACAAATTTGTGCACACAATTTGAGAAGTTTTTTGTGTGTATCGAACATTTATGGGATCTTTAATTTCAGTTCATGAAACACAGGACCAACACTTTACATGTTGCATTTATATTTTTGTTCAGTGTATGTACTGTATAAATCAAGAGTTTGAATTTGTTTTGGGGGTAGGGGAGGGGGCTGTGGCTTATCTAATGTGAGATTTTGTAAATGGTTGAAGGCATATACAGTATACTTTTGAAAGAAGGAGAAAGGCGTCTCTCCCACACCAGATAAAAACATGGTAGGCGTGTTACTTTGTCCCTTTTCTACTTTCATGTTGTCATCTCTCTGTTTCAAACCTGTCATCAGAATGTTCAGGAATTACCTCATATTTACCATAATTCATTGACCATATGTAAATATATTTTCGGTGTGCAAAAAAATACATTTTTGCGTTATTGACGACGTCTTGGACCGTATGACGTGGAGAGCAAAGAAGGACAAAGAAGTACCCCAAGTCCTTAAATTCTTAATTTTTTTTGTTGTGTTTTGAAGTCCGATTACATTTGAATATCTGAATCCTACAGTCTGTTACTGGTGCATGTTTTAAGCTGAACTTTCAATGCCCTCGGTTCTATTGCCTGTTCTACCATCTTAAGAGGTTAACCATCAGAATCAGCATTAAGCAAAGCTGTTAACCACAAGCACCAGCTTCTGCTGTTGTGTCCCAAATGGCACCTTGTTCCCAACACACTGAATGTACAAGACCCCCCCCCCCCCCCCCTCTTTCCCCACAGAAATGCCTCAATTCATTGGGACATAGACTCTACAATGTGTCAAAACTGTTCCACAGGGATGCTGGCCCATATTGACTCCAATGCTTTCCACAGTTGTGTCAAGTTGGCTGGGTGTCCTTTGGTTGGTGAACCATTCTTGATACACACGGGAAAATGTTGAGTGTGAAAAACCCAGCAGCTTTGCAGCTCTTGACACTCAAACCAGTGCGCCTGGCACCTACTACCAGACCCTGTTCAAATGCACTTCAATATTTTCTTGCCCATTCACCCTCTGAATGGCACACATACACAATCCTTGTCTCAATTGTCTTAAAAATCCTTCTTTAACCGGTCTCCCTTCATCTACACTGATTTGACGTGGATTTAACAAGTGTCATCAATAAGGGATCGTATCTTTCACCTGGTCAGTCTGTCATGGATAGAGCAGGTGTCCTTAATGTTTAATGTTTTGTACACTCAGTGTCTAGTGCACTATAAAGGGATTTGAGTGCCATTTGGGATTCATATGCTTTTCCATCCCAATGTGGTCATGTACAGTGGCATTGGTAGTGTTACCCAGACAGAGGCTGTCCTCTCCTTCCTGCTCTATGGTGCCTCACAGTGAAACCCATGCCTTGTCTGTCATGAGTATGGTCACAGAGGCTGACACAAGAATAAATCACTATTTGATTGAGATCCTTGATCGTTCGAGTCCTTTTAAGTATATTCATGGATATTAAACCCATATATGCCACAGCTTGGTATGACGTGTGTGTTGCGAGGTCATTGTGGGGAGGTGTATGAATGTGTGGCCATCCGGAGTGGCCTGTCAGACCTGGTGGTGATGGGGAACAAGGGTTTAATGGGACTGTGGAGAAGGGGGGGGTACTATTGACTTTGATGAGTGAAACTGTCTGCATACCTGCCTAGCACTCTTAACGGGAGAGTGGGGACAGACCGAGAGAGAGATGAGACCTGGGCTGAGTCCCTCTGACCTGCCCAGTGGTACCCCCTCATCACTCTCCCTTCCACTGAAGGCTGAAAGCAGTGTTTTTTTGCATCTCCCAAATGTGAAGGTTATTTCAAAGGGTGTGTGTGTGTGTGTGAGAGAGATTTCTCCATTTGCTGCTGTGCACACAGAGGCAAAAGAACACACCTTTCTGTCATACTCCGAGGCATTGTTTCAAATGACCAAATGTTTATTTTATTACTCAAGATTATTCCATAGTGTTTGTATAATATTACATATTCAAATATGAAACTGACTGGAATATGTTAATTTACATCATGTTGAATGAATGGGAGAGTTACTAAAAACCATTATTAGTTTATGCAAATATGAAAAATAGAAGGATAAAACGGCTCTTTCATAAGCTAGTTTCTTTACTTTCAGTACATATTGTTTTGATTGTACTCAACAATGTTTTATGTATTTCAATAAACTTCATTAAATCATGATTAAAATGCCATTTATTTATCACGCAAAGCTTCTATTTTGTTATCTTAATTTTTTGTTGCTTAGTGATACTCCTTGACAAACCAAATGGCAACATCAACAGTCACTTTGCTTGTATAGTATTATTTTCACTGAATATTCTTTAGCTAAACCAGAGAGGGAAGGAGGGGATATCTAAACCAGAGAGTGAAGGAGGGGATAGCTGAACCAGAGAGTGAAGGAGGGGATAGCTGAACCAGAGAGTGAAGGAGGGGATATCTAAACCAGAGAGTGAAGGAGGGGATAGCTGAACCAGAGAGTGAAGGAGGGGATATCTAAACCAGAGAGTGAAGGAGGGGATATCTAAACCAGAGAGTGAAGGAGGGGATATCTAAACCAGAGAGTGAAGGAGGGGTGAGCTGAACCAGAGAGTGAAGGAGGGGATAGCTGAACCAGAGAGTGAAGGAGGGGATAGCTGAACCAGAGAGTGAAGGAGGGGATAGCTGAACCAGAGAGGGAAGAAGGGGATAGCTGAACCAGAGAGTGAAGAAGGGGATAGTGGGACATTAAAGTGATTCATAAGTAACACGATGGGTATAATTAAAACATGTACAGTGCTTCAGAAAGAATTCACACCTTACACATTTTGTTGTTACAGCCTGAATTTAAAACTGATTACACTTAGATTTTGTGACGATGGCCTACACACAATACCCAGTAATGTTAAAGTGGAATTATGTTTTTAGACATTTTTGCAAACTTAAATAAAATTTCAAAACTGAAATGTCTTGAGCCAATGTGTATTCAACTCCCTTGTTATGGCAAGCCTAAATAAGTTCAGGAGTAAAACTTTGTTTAGCAAGTCCAGTTTGTGTATGTAACCAATAAAATTGGATTTGATAAGTTGTATGGACTCAATAATAGTGTTTCACATGATTTGTATCCCACACTTACAATTCTTTGTAAGATCCCTCAGTCGCGCAGTGATTTTCAAACACCGATTCAAATTCAATTGTATTGGTCACATACACATGGTTAGCAGATGTTAATGTGAGTGTAGCGAAATGCTTGTGCTTCTAGTTCCGGCAGTGCAGTAACATCTAACAAGTAATCTAACTATTCAACCACAAAGACCAGGAAGGTTTTTCTATGCCTCGCAAAGAAGGTCGATGTGTAAACATTTTAAAACCAGACATTGAATATCCCTTTGAGCATGATGAAGTTATTCATTACACTTTGAATGGTGTATCAATACACCCAGTCACTACAAAGATACAGGCGTTCTTCATAACTTGGTTGCTGGAGAGGAAGGAAGCCATTCAGGGATTTCACCATGAGGCCAATGGTGACTTTAAAACAGTTACTGAGTTTATCCTGTTTGCAATGTATCCTGTTTGCAATAACTCACTAAAGTACAAATGCAAAAGATATGGAAAGAAATTAACTTTTTGTCCTGAATGCAAGCTTTATGTTTGGGGCTAATCCAACATATCACTGAGTACCATTCTTCATATTTTCAAGCATGGTGGTGGCTGCATCATGTTATGTGTATGCTTATCATCGGCAAGGACTAGGGAGTTTTTTTAGCATAAAAATAAATTAAATAGAGCTAACCACAGGCAAAATCCTAGAGGAAAACCTGGTTCATTCTGCTTTCCAACAGACACTGGGAGACAAATTCACCTTTCAACAAGGACAGGTATACAATGGAGTTGCTTACCAAGACGACGTTGAATGTTCCTGATTGGCCTAGTTACAGTTTTGACTTAAATCGACTTGAAAATCTATAGCAAGACTTGAAAATGGCTGTCTAGCAAGGATAAACAACCAACGTGACAGAGCTTGAATAATTATTTGAAGAATAATGTGCTAATATTGTACAATCCAGGTGTGTGCAAAGCTCTTAGATACTTACCTAGAAAGTCTAGCAGCTGTAATTGCTGCCAAAGGTGATTATAACATGTATTGATTGACTCAGGGGTGTGACTACTTATGTAAATGCAACATTTCTGTATTTAATTTTTAATACAGTACAGTCGTGGCCAAAAGTTGAGAATGACACAAATATACATTTTCACAAAGTCTGCTGCCTCAGTTTGTATAATGGCAATTTGCACATACTCCAGAATGTTATGTAGAGTGATCAGATGAATTGTAATTAATTGCAAGTTCCTCTTTGCCATGCAAATGAACTGAATCCCCAAAAACATTTCCACTGCATTTCAGCCCTGCCACAAAAGGACCAGCTGACATCATGTCAGTAATTCTCTCGTTAACACAGGTGTGAGTATTGACAAGGACAAGGCTGGAGATCACTCTGTCATGCTGATTACATTTGAATAACAGACTGGAAGCTTCAAAAGGAGGATGGTGCTTGAAATCATTGTTCTTCTTCTGTCAATCATGGTTACCTGCAAGGAAACACGTGCCGTCATCATTGCTTTGCGCAAAAAGGGCTTCACAGGAAAGGATATTGCTGCTAGTAAGATTGCACCTAAATCAACCATTTATCGGATCATCAATAACTTCAAGGAGAGTGGTTCAATTGTTGTGAAGAAGGCTTTAGGGCGCCCAAGAAAGTCCAGCAAGCGCCAGGACCATCTCCTAAAGTTGATTCAGCTGCGGGATCGGGGCACAACCAGTACAGAAGTGCTGTTATTGTGAAGTGGAAAGGTCTAGGAGCAAAAATGGCTCAGCCGGGAAGTGGTAGGCCACACAAGCTCACAGAACGGAAAAAAACATCAATATTTTGGGTCCATGGCCAGGAAACTCCCCAGACCTTAATCTCATTGAGAACTTGTGGTCAATCTTCAAGAGGCGGGTGGACAAACAAAAACCCACAAATTCTGACAAACTCCAAGCATTGATTATGCAAGAATGGGCTGCCATCAGTCAGGATGTGGCCCAGAAGTTAATTGATTGCATGCCAAGGCAGATTGCAGTTTTTGAAAAAGAAGGGTCAACACTGCAAATATTGACTCTTTGCATCAACTTCATGTAATTGTCAATAAACGCCTTTGACACTTATGAAATGATTGTAATTATACTTCAGTATTCCATAGTAACATCTGACAAAAATATCTAAAGACACTGAGGCAGCAACCTTTGTGAAAATTAATATTTGTGTCATTCTCAAAACTTTTGGCCACAACTGTACATTTGCAACATTTTCTAAAAGCATGTTTTCACTTTGTTATTATGGGGTATTGTGTGTAGATGGATGAATTATTAATTTTAAATCAAGTTTGAATTCAGGTTGTAACACAAAATGTGGAATAAATCAAGGAGTTTCAATACTTTCTGAAGGCAGTGTATGTTGGTTTCTCAGTCATTTTGATTGGTTTCTTAGTAATTTCAAAGGTCCTGGCACCTTTGTCTAGAGCGCTGAAAGATGTCAGTGATACCAGTTTACACAACCTGGTCTCAGAGAATGTTGTATTATTCTGTAGTTAATCCGAGACACTTCATTTACTATGATATGTTACGTTTCGTATGGTATGTATTAATTTGTAGATGTCCATCATCCATTTCCTAAGGTATGCTACGAATTACAGTTCGTATGATACAGTATGTTACCAATAGCAATTCATACAATATGTTACGAAATCACAAAACGTACAATATGTTACAAATTTGAAAAACGTATGATATGTTACAACTTTGTTGTGGCTAACGTTGGCTAGGTGGCTAATATTAGCTAGCTGGCTAACGTTAGCTGGGAGAGGGTTAAGGTTATGAGTTAGGCTAACTCTTAGGGGAAGTGTTAGATAACATGCTAAGTAGTTGCAAAGTAGTTAAAAAGTAGTAAGTAGTTGCAAGGCGTTAATTAGCTAAAAAGTTATCCATGTTGCGATTCGAACACAACCTGACAGATGTATAAAATCGAGCACACCGCCATGCAATCTCTATAGACAAACATTAGCAGTAGAATGGCCTTACTGACGAGCTCAGTGACTTTCAACGTGGCACCGTCATAGGATGCCACCTTTCCAACAAATCAGTTCATCACATTTCTGCCCTGCTAGAGCTGCCCCGGTCAACTGTAAGTGTTGTTAATGTGAAGTGGAAAGGTCTAGGAGCAAAAATGGCTCAGCCGGGAAGTGGTAGGCCACACAAGCTCACAGAACGGGACTGCAAAGTGCTGAAGCACATAACGTGTAAAAATGGTCTGTCCTCGGTTATAACACTCACTACCGATTTACAAACTACCGCTTGAAGCAATGTTAGCACAAGAACTGTTCATTGGGAGCTTCATGAAATGGGTTTCCATGGTAGAGCAGCCACACACAGGCCTAAGATCACCATGCAGCAGTGAAAACGCGTTATTTGGAGTGATGAATCACTCTTCACCATCTGGCAGTCTGACGGACAAGTCTGGGTTTGGCAGATGCCAGGAGAACACAAGCTGCCCCAATGCATAGTGCCAACCGTGAAGTTTGGTGGAGGAGGAATAATGGTCTGGTGCTGTTTTTCATAGTTTGGGCTAGGCCCTTTAGTTACAGTGAAGGGAAATCAAAAACGCTACTGCATACAATTACATTCTAGGTGATTCTGTGCTTCCAACTTTCAAACCAAATTAAATGTATTTATAAAGCCCTTCTTACATCAGCTGATATCTCAAAGTGCTGTACAGAAACCCAGCCTGAAACCCCAAACAGCAAGCAATGCAGGTATAGAAGCACGGTGGCTAGGACAAACTCCCTAGAAAGGCCAGAACCTAAGAAGAAACCTAGAGAGGAACCAGGCTATGATGGGTGGCCAGTCCACTTATGGCTGTGCTGGGTGGAGATTATAACAGAACATGGCCAAGATGTTCAAATGTTCATAGATGACCAGCAGGGTCAATTAATAATAATCACAGTGGTTGTCGAGGGTGCAACAGGTCAGTGCCTCAGTCGTAAATGTCAGTTGGCTCTTCATAGCCGATCGTTCAGTGTATCTCTACCGCTCCTGCTGTCTCTAGAAAGTTGAAAACAGCAGGTCTGGGACAGGTAGCACATCCGTTGAACAGGTCAGGGTTCCATAGCCGCAGGCAGAACAGTTGAAACTGGAGCAGCAACATGGCCAGGTGGACTGACTGGGGACAGCAAGGAGTCATCAGGCCAGGTAGTCCTGAGGCATGGTCCTAAGGCTCAGGTCCTCCGAGAGAGAGAGAGAAAGAGAGAAAGAAATAGATAATTAGAGCGAGCATACTTAAATTCACACAGGACACCGGATAAGACAGGAGAAATACTCCAGATATAACAGACTAACCCTAGCCCTCGACACATAAACTACTGCAGAATAAATACTGGGGGCTGAGACAGGAGAGGTCAGGAGAAGCTGTGGCCCCATCTGATGATACACCCGGACAGGGCCAAACAGGCAGGATATAACCCCACCCACTTTGCCAAAGCACAGCCCCCACACCACTAGAGGGATATCTTCAACCACCAAATTACCATCCTGAGACAAGGCTGAGTATAGCCCCGAGTATAGCCTAGCTTTGTGGCAACAGTTTGGGGAAGGCTATTTCCGGTTTCAGCATGACAATGCCCCTGTGCACAAAGCGAGGTACATACAGAAATGGTTTGTAGAGATCGGTGTGGAACAACTTGAATGGCCTGCACAGAGCCCTGACCTCAATCACATCGAACACCTTTGGAATGAATTGGAACGCCGACTGCGAGCCAGGCCTAATCACCCAACATCAGTGTCAGACTTCACTAATGCTTTTGTGGCTGAGTGGAAGCAATTCCACGCAGCAATGTTCCAACATCTAGTGGAAAGCCTTTTCAGAAGAGTGGAGGCTCTTATAGCAGCAAAGAGGGGACCAACTCCATATTAATGCCCATGATTTTGGAATGAGATGTTCGACAAGCAGGTGTCCAAATACCTTTGGTCATGTAGTGTACAGTACAGTAGCATACTAATTTCAGTGACCCTGATTTACTTTTACTATGTTATGTTTAGTCTATGAGACCAGGCTGGTTTACAGGATATCCAAAGTACCTTGACTGGGTGGGCAATACTGGCATCTGTTCAATGAGAGAGAGATTAGGAGGGGGTTGTAATGGTGGAAGATGGCTGTAGTAGATGGCATGGCTAGGAAACTGCTTTTTGACTTTACATGAAACTAAACTAGAGTTTTTAATTCCGGTGCTGTAGCAGCCAAGGTAATAATGGCTGAAGTACTATTTTAATAATAATGGCTGAAGTAGTATTTTATGTGTTTCTGCTGTTCCCCAAATTGTTTTTTAAAGTTTTTTAATTGTGTAGAAATGCAGTAAATGAGCTTCAATTTTGTTAAAGTAAAAAATATTAATTTACATTAAGGCTAAATACATTTTTATGAAAAATATGTATTTCTTGGTGTGCCAGTTAAAGGGTTAAACAAGGTCACTGAAGTATAATTGCCATCTAATTTGGACAGATCTTATTAGTTTTCATTATCGTACTACTTGAAATAACATATCTTATCTCTCAAACAACAAAGTAGAAAAGAGTGACTTTGCTGTGGGCACTGGGAGGAGGAGGCTGGGGCCTTACCTGAACATGAGAGTGCCCATAGAAGTTGTTAGAAGAGAGGCTTTCACAAGAGGAAGGGGGACTTTGCACAGTTGGAGCACCTTTGCAGATGTTTGTCTTGAAAATAAATCTCCAAGCCTGTTGTGTGTTTAAGGACATGACCGTATTCTAATGAGCCCTGCTCTGCTCTGTGGAGCTCTTGAAGTGTGTCAGTGAAGCTGGGGAACAGATGTCCCCTGGGACTCATCTACAGCCTCCCCCCTGAGCCGCCAGCAACACAAGGAAGGGGCTCCACTTTCTTCTCCATGGTGGGCAATTCTATTGTATACAGCCATCAAATATTATTGCACGTGTGCATCCTTTCACCTTTTTGAATTGCAGACAGTATTTTGCATAATTACAGACAGATAAGGCCTGATCTTGCAAGGTTGCCATCGAAACACAACTCATTGTCAGATTTGAAACCATGCAGCCCAGTTTGATACCGGGGTCGTTCCACAAAATGAGTGCCTTTTGTGTCCCTTTGATATTTTAAGTAGAACTTGTGCACCAATATTGCATTTTAAAAGCATGTTACATTCAGTTAAGTGCACTTTAATACAAACCACAGGGAGAATTCAATAAATCAGATTTCTTATATGAATAAAGACTTGCTAATGTGCCAAAACTCAGCATTTTGACAAGTCCCTCCTTGCGCCCTCTGTGACTTAAATGTAAAATGTATCCAAGTTCTCACCATAAATGTAAAGCCCTATTTATGTTGTTGCTTCGACAAAGTCATTTCTTAAACGTATTCTTTATTTCATGTGATTAGTGATTCATTTACGTCTGTCCCTCATTTTAAGGTCAACCCTGTTATGTGAACTGAACTCTCATTTTAGTACGGTGAAAACGTTCCTTTTGAAATATTTTTTTCTAAAGAAATATTGAACATCTAATAGTGAAATGATATTGTTAAAAGGTGAGCTGGTTCGACCCTTTTTGGCAATTTTCTGGTGTTTTGTGGTGGAAAAGTGAACAGGTCAACTCTGTTACCCATAGATAGGCATGGTACAATGTTTTAACAAAAAACAACACGAGCACTTCCATTTCCTGCGTAAAGCTGAAGTTGTAACGAGTCTGCAGCAATTTTAATGGTGTCTGCATCACTCAGAGGAGGTTTGGCAGAAAATGCTCTGTCGTCATTTATATGAAAGGGGGACAAATATGTACTGTCACTAAATATGATCATATTTATTTTACAGTTATAAGAAAGGTGAAATCTTATGGTAAGATGTTTCCAATTTGATTGTTGCTATATTTAGAAAGCATTTCAATCATTTCAAGCCCTATTCCCCCACTTTTGTTGAATAGGAAAAAAAAATATCAATGACTTTTTATACTTTCATATTTTCATAATATTTGTACTGTACTTGAGCTTGTGTCCTCACAAGTGAGTACACCTCAGCAATGTATAACTGTTTTTTTTTTTTTTTTTTACCAGAAAGGTGAGTTCCAGATCTTTCTAGAACTATGCAGCAGTTCTAGTTATTTTTTATGGGCATCTCATGAAACATATTTACTTGTTGGTATGTCTATTTAGGCAGAAATCTACATTTTGCATTATCATTCAATAAGTTTTAATAGCCACTTACTATATACCGATGTTCACCTCAGCCAATTTGTCTTTTCACTATTCCAACATAATGAAGGTTTAAGTGCCTATACCCTATGAATTGAGAATGCTTTTGAGTGCATAAGGGTGTTTGTTGTCTGTCCTATCAATTAAGGTACGTTTAAGGGAGGGGGTAGTCTTTTGAATTCTGTGACATAGAGTTATGTAGCTCGTGTGTTTAGGGATAATGTGCACATTAAAATGTAATCACAATCAGAAATGTAAAAAAAAATGTCACCCGGACGCTATTTACAGTTCAGGAGCTTGATAATTCATGTTGACCGCATGAAATGTATTTGACAAGCAGATTAAAGCGATAAAAGATGGCATGTTCACTTCCATCTCGCTAAATGTATTATTAGTATAATGTCGCCATCTAGTGGTTAATTTGAGTACAGTGGCTGGTAGGCCTAACTGATATTTATGACTGGATTCATGAAAATGCTTGTGATAATGGGAAACTACACTTGTTTTGCTTGCATTATTGACACGTTATCCATTGTCCTTTGAGGGTGTATCGTTGTGACAAGTTACATAGTGGCGTTCCTTTCCTTGCCATACGAACTTCAATTACGACAGGTCCCACGTGATAATTGTGGTTCGCAACAAAGCTGCTCGCGCAACAATTTAAATCGTTCTCAAACATTCCATGACCGTTTCTTTCTCGTAACAACGGACAAGACTCTGGGGTGTTTCGTTGGTTGTGGTCGGGTTGTGGTCGATAAGTGTTTCTCTTAAGTTTAGCCTGCTAACGTGCTAATGTTTTGCCACAATGGACAGGCATCCCAAGCGAAGAGCGCAAATGACATTCAAGAAAAGTGAACCAAGTCAAAACGAAGATGACAGTGGGCCACCAGCTAGTAAGAAAAATGCAAGTGAAAGCGAGGAACCTGCATCTTCAACAGAGAGGCATCGAGGTGATGGAGAACAGAAAAGACCAGTGGGTAGGCCTAAAGGCAGTGGACGTTCTGGAAATAGTGTTAGTGGAGATGTTCAGGTTAGGCCTAAAGTTATTTTTAAAGCTGATAATAAATGGGGTGGTGATGGAGAGCTAATGCCCACAAGTTCATCACACCTCAAGGGAGCCATTCAAGGTCGAACAGTTACATTTGAAAAGGAGAGCGCATCATCATTAGCCAGTAAACAGAGTAAAGCCACATTTGATTATCCCACGACATCTCAAGTGCTGGTCATCAAGGAGGAGATCATCACAACTGCTCCAGGTCAGGCCAAGGTCAAAGTTGACCAAGAACCTGCAACAACGCATCATCAAGGATGTCCACCTGTGGCTCCCACTATAGACTTCTCCAAACCGATCCATGTTGTCCACGAAAATGGGATGACCTTCACAGTATTGGATGGTAAAGCCATAACGCTCAGCAAAGTTCCATACCCACCACTTGTTCATGTGAATGTTCCGCCACCCCCAGTAAAGGTGAAGACTAGAGGGATGAATCTCACCATGCCACCATCAGAAGCAGGTATGACTAAGAGCTTACCTACTTTGTACATACGGATTTAATGTTTTTAATACTTTTCAACACATCATTGTCACGTATTGATTTCATGCACAGTCCAAAACTTTATGTGAAACATTTCCTTCTAGAAAATCTTGAAGTACCACAGAGCATAGACAGGAATGGCTACATCAAGAGGCCTATGAATGCGTTCATGGTCTGGGCGAGAATCCACAGGCCTGCCCTGTCCAAGGCCAACCCAACAGCCAATAATGCAGACATCAGTGTGCAGCTAGGAATAGAGTGGAGCAAGCTTACTGAGGAAGAGAAGAGGCCCTACTATGTTGAAGCACGTAAACTCAAAGACAAGCACAGACAGGAGTTCCCAGGTAAGCAAAGAGCAGGCTGTCTACTCACTCACACCATTTAAGTCCATTTAAACATGTACAGTATAATTATCGGCTCATATATTTATCATATTTCAAAACTCATAGCTCTGACACTTATGACCTTTACTTGCTTTTCAAGTGTTTGTTCACAATCTTCACCCACAATCATCACAGGTTGGATCTATCAGCCCAGACCTGGAAAAAGAAAGTGCTACCCTTCTGTGATGTCCTTTGCTCCTGAACCATCCTGCTGCTCTGCAGGGACAAGTGGACCTGCGGCTGAGTCTTATCCCATGACCATGATGACTATGGCCAATACTAACACCAGCTCCTGTGTTCCATACACACAGGCCACAGGTAAAGCAATAGCTCACTATCAGGGTGGCTGGTGGATGCCCAAGTTTTACCAGCCACTCACATTTTTTACCAGACACATTTTTTTTCTGGATATAAATAATGAAGATAAATCACAGTAAAGACATGCACATGTTTTGTAATGGTAAAACAACAATTGTTGAATGGTTTTCACTACTGTAGCATTAAGATTCTCTCTTCCAGAGCTCATATATATATATATATATATATATATGCACACACACACACACACACACACACACACAGTTGAAGTCGGAAGTTTACATACACTTTGGTTGGTGTCATTAACTCGTTTTTCAACTACTCCACAAATTTCTTGTTAACAAACTATAGTTTTGGCATCGCGGTTAGGACATTTACTTTGTGCATGAAACAAGTCATTTTTCTAACAATTGTTTACAGACAGATTATTTAACTTATAATTCACTGTATCACAATTCCAGTGGGTTAGAAGTTTACATACATTAAGTTGACTGTGCCTTTAAACAGTTTGGAAAATTCCAGAAAATTATGTCATGGCTTTAGAAGCTTCTGTGATAGGCTAATTGACATAATTTGAATCAATTGGAGGTGTACCTGTGGCTGTATTTTAAGGCATACCTTCAAACTCTGTGGGAAAATCAAAATAAATCAGTTAAGACCTCAGAAAAAAAAATGTAGACCTCCGCAAGTCTGGTTCATCCTTGGGAGCAATTTCCAAACACCTGAAGGTACCACGTTCATCTGTACAAACAATAGTACGCAAGTATAAACACCATGGGACCACGCAGCCGTCATACCGCTCAGGAAGGAGACGTGTTCTTTCTCTTAGAGATGAATGTACTTTGATGCGGAAAGTGCAAATCAGTCCCAGAACAACAGCAAAGGACCTTGTGAAGATGCTGGAGGAAACGGGTACAAAAGTATATACAGTTGAAGTCGGAAGTTTACATACACCTTAGCCAAATACATTTAAACTCAGTTTTTCACAATTCCTGACATTTAATCCTAGTAAAACTGAATTCCCTATCTTAGGTCAGTTAGGATCACCACATTATTTTAAGAATGCGAAATGTCAGAATGGCAGTAGAAAGAATTACTTATTTCAGCTTTTATTTCTTTCATCACATTCCCAGTGGGTCAGAAGTTTACATCTACACTCAATTAGTATTTGGCAGCATTGCCTTTAAATTGTGTAACTTGGGTCGGGTAGCCTTCCACAAGCTTCCCACAATAAGTTGGGTGAATTAATACGCGTCAAAAGTTTGGACACCTACTCATTCAAGTTTTTTTTTTCTATTATTTTCTACATTGTAGAATAATAGTGAAGACATCAAAACTATGGAATAATGTAGTAACCAAAAAAGTGTTAAACAAATCAAAATATATTTTTGATTGTAGATTCTTCAAAGTAGCCACCCTTTACGTTAATGACAGCTTTGAACACTCTTGGCATTCTCTCAACCAGCTTCATGAGGCAGTCACCTAGAATTACTTCCAATTAACAGATGCGCCTTGCTAAAAAAAAAGTTAATTTGTGGAATTTCTTTCCTTAATGCGTTTTAGCCGTTCAGTTGTGTTGTGCCAAGGTAGGGGTGGTATACAAAAGATAGCCGTATTTGGTAAAAGACCAAGTCCATATTATGGCAAGAACAGCTCAAATAAGCAAAGAGAAATGACAGTCAATCATTACTTTAAGACATGAAGGTCAGTCAATCCGGAAAATTGAACGGATGATCTCCACATGTGTGGTTCCCACCGTGAAGCATGAATGAGGAGGTGTGGGGGTGTTTTGCTGGTGACACCATCTGTGATTTATTTAGAATTCAAGGTCCACTTAACCAGCATGGCTACCACAGCATTATTCAGTGATATGCCATCCCATCTGGTTTGCGCTTAATGGGACAATCATTTCTTTAGGACAATGACCCAACACACCTCCAGGCTGTGTAAATGCTATTTGACAAAGAAGGAGCGTGATGGCGTGCTGCATCAGATGACCTGGCTTCGACAATCGCCCGACTTCAATTGAGATGGTTTGGGATGAGTTAGACCGCAGAGTGGGAAAGGGAAAGCAGCCAACAAATGCTCTGCATATGTGGGAACTCCTTCAAGACATTTGGAAAAGCATTCCAGGTGAAGCTGGTTGAGAATGCCAAGAGTGTGCAAAGGTTGGCTACTTTGAAGAATCTCAAATATAAAATGTTTTGATTTGTTTTAACACTTTTGGTTACGACCTGATTCCATAATGTGTTTTTTCATAGTTTTTGTCTTCACTATTATTCTACAATGTAGAAAATAGTAAAAATTAAGAAAAACTCTTGAATGAGTAGGCGTGTCCAAACTTTTGACTGGTACTGTATGTGTATTTTACATGTGGTCTTTGGCTAAATAAAAACAATTCTCCCAAATGGTGTTAATTTTCCCACCCTGCTGGCTATCCCTCACCACACACACACTCATTAAGTGCACAAGTTTCTCCATACAACTAACATAGACTATGAAAACATACTTCTATTTTGATACCACCTAATTAACATTGTCATAAAGAACACATGTTCAGCTACATAAAAAGTGGTCCTCTTAGTCGGTAGAGGATTGCTCTTGCAAAGCCAAGGGTTGTGGGTTTGAGTCCTGCTGGGGCCACCCATTTGTAAATTGTATGCACGCATGACTGTAAATCGCTTTGGATAAAAGTGTTTGTAAAATGGCATGTAATTATTTGTTATTTCTTTATTTTAATTTTCCCATCTTGCGGTTAAATAAACAAATTGCTAAGTGCCAAATAAAGTAACAGGGTTGACAATTTTATCTTAAATCAGCCATAAATCCCATAACTCAGCAATAAAGAATAAACGTCTTGTTTTCGAGATGATAGTTTCCGGATTCGACCATAATAATGACCTACGGCTTGTATTTCTGTGTGTTATCATGTTATAACTAAGTCTGATTTGATAGAGCATTCTGACTGAGCGATGGTAGGCACCAGCAGGCTCGTAAGCATTCATCCAAACAGCACTTTCGTGCATTTGCCAGCAGCTGTTTGACTTCAAGCCTATCAACCCTCGAGATTAGGCTGGTGTAACCGATGTGAAATGGCTAGCTAGTTAGTGGGGTGCGCGCTAATAGCGTTTCAAACGTCACTCGCTCTGAGACTTGGAGTGGTTGTTCCCCTTGCTCTGCAAGGGCCATGGCTTTTGTGGAGCGATGGGTAACGCTGCTTTGAGGGTGGCTGTTGGCGATGTGTTCCTGGTTCGAGCCCAGGTAGGAGCGAGGAGAGTGACGGAAGCTATACTGTTACACTGGCAATACTAAAGTGCCTATAAGAACATCCAATAGTCAAAGGTATATGAAATACAAATGGTATAGAGAGAAATAGTCAGATAATTCCTATAGTAACTACAACCTAAAACTTCTTACCTGGGAATATTGAAGACTGATGTTAAAAGGAACCTCCAGCTTTCATATGTTCTCATGTTCTAAGCAAGGAATTTAAACGTTAGCTTTCTAGCATGGCACATATTGCACTTTTACTTTCTTCTCCAACACTTTGTTTGCTTTTACATTATTTAAACCAAATTGAACATTTATTTATTTGAGGCTAAATTGATTTTATTGATGTATTATATTAAGGTAAAATAAGTGTTCATTCAGTATTGTTGTAATTGTCATTATTACAAATAAATACAAATCGGCCGATTTAATCGGTATCTGCTTTTTTGGTCCTCCAATTATCGGTATCGGCGTTGAAAAATCATAATCGGTCGACCTCTAGTTATGATATCGTTTAGGACCTTGAGCGTGGCTGAGGTGCACCAATGACAAGCTCGGATACCAGATTGCATTTTAAAATATATATATATATTTTACCTTTATTTAACCAGGCAAGTCAGTTAAGAACAAATTCTTATTTTCAATGACAGCCTAGGAACAGTGGGTTAACTGCCTGTTCAGGGGCAGAACGACAGATTTGTACCTTGCAACCTTCCAGTTACTAGTCCAACGCTCTAACCACTAGGCTACCCTGCATACCACTAGGCTACTCCGCATAGCGGAGAAGATACGGTGGGATTCGTAATGGTCGGTGATCTGTTTGTTATTAACATGGCTTTCGAAGACTTTAGAAAGGCAGGGTAGGATAGATATAGGTCTGTACCAGTTAGGGTCTAGAGTGTCACCCCCTTTGAAGAGTGGAATGAAAGCGTCACCTTTCCAATCTTTTGGGATCTCAGACGATACGAAAGAGGTTGAACAAGCTAGTAATAGGGGTTGCAACAATTTCGACAGATAATTTTAGAAAGAGGGTCCAGATTGTCTAGTCCAGTTGATTTGTATGGGTCCAGATTTTTCAGAACATCAGCTATCTGGATTTGGGTGAAGGAGATTTGGGGAGGCTTGGGCAAGTTGCTGTGGGGTTTGCAGAGCTGTTGACCGGGGTAGCCAGGTGGAAAGCATGGCCAGCCGTAAAAAAATGCTTATTGAAATGATCGATTATCGTAGATTTATCGGTGGTGAGTGTTTCCTAGCCTCAGTGCAGTGGGTAGCTGGGAGGAGGTGCTCTTATTCTCCAATGGCCTTTACAGTGTACCAGAACTTGTTGGAGTTTGTGCTACAGGATGCACATTTCTGATTGAAAAAGCTAGCCTTTGCTTTCCTAACTGCCTGTGTATATTGGTTTCTATCTTCCCTGAAAAGTTGCATATCGGCCTCCCTGGTGGCGCAGTGGTCTAGGGCACTGCATCACAGTGCTAGCTGTGCCACCAGAGACTCTACGTTCGCGCCCAGGCTCTGTCGCAGCTGGCCGCATCCGGGAGGTCTGTGGGGCGACACACAATATGCCTAGCGTTGTCAGGGTTAGGGAGGGTTTGGCCGGTAGGGATATCCTTGTCTCATCGCGCACTAGCGACTCCTGTGGCACACTAACCAGGTCGCCAGGTGCACAGTGTTTCCTCCGACACATGTTGCGGCTGGCTTCCGGGTTGGATGCGCGCTGTATTAAGAAGCAGTGCGGCTTGGTTGGGTTGTATTTCGGAGGCTTTCGACCTTCATCTCTCCCGAGCCCGTACGGGAGTTGTAGCGATGAGACAAGATGGTAACTATTAACAATTGAATACCATGAAATTGGAGAGAAAAGGGTGTAAAATAAAATAATATTTTTTTAAAGAAGTTGCATATCGCTGGGGCTATTCGATGCTAATGCAGTACGCCACAGGATGTTTTTGTGCTGGTCAAGGGCAGTCAGGTTTAGAGTGAACCAAGGGCTATATCTGTTCTTAGTTATACATTCTTTGGGGCATGCTAATTTAAGATGGTGAGGAAAGCATTTTTAAAGAATAACCAGGCATTCTCTACTGACGGAATGAGGTCAGTACCCTTCGAGGATATCCAGACCAGGTCGATTTAGAAAGGCCTGCTCACTGACATTTTTTTTAGGGAGCGTTTGACAGTGATGAGGGGTGGTTGTTGACCGCGGCAATGAGACAGCGGAGGTGTATTTAGAGGGCAGGTTGGTCAAGATGATATCAATGAGGGTGCCCGTGTTTATGGATTTAGGGTTGTACCTGGTGGGTTCCATGATAATTTGTGAGAGATTGAGGGCATCTAGCTTAGATTGTAGGATGGCCAGGGTGTTAAGCATATCCCAGTTTAGGTTACATAACAGTACAATCTCTGAAGATAAATGGGGGGCAATTCATTCACATATGGTGTCCAGGGCACAGCTGGGGGCTGAGGGGGGTCTATAACAAGCAGCAACAGTGAGATAATTATTTCTGGAAAGGTGGATTTTTTTAAAGTAGAAACTAAAACCTTTTGGGTACAGACCTGGATAGCATGACAGAACTCTGCAGGCTGTCTCAGCAGTAGATTGCAACTCCACACCCTTTGGCAGTTCTATCTTGGCGGGAAATGTTGTAGTTGGGGATGGAAATTTCAGAATTTTTAGTGGCCTTCCTAAGCCAGGATTCAGACACGGCTCGGACATCAAGGTTGGCGGAGTGTGCTTAAACAGTGAATGAAACAAACTTAGGGAGGAGGCTTCTGATGTTAACATGCATGAAACCAATGATGGCACCTGGGGAATAGGAGTGGAACTAGGGGCTACAGGGCCTGGGTTAACCTCTACATAACCAGAGGAACAGAGGGGGAGTAGGATAAGGGCATGGCTAAAGGCTATAAGAACTGGCCGTCAAGTGCGTTGGAGAAAAAAAAAAGTAACAGATTTCTGGCCGTGGTAGAATATATTCAAGGCATAATGTACAGACAAGGGTATGGTAGGATGTGAGTGCAGTGGAGGTAAACCTAAGTGTTGAGTGACGATGAGAGCGATTTTGTCTCTGGACAGACAAGTTAAGCCAGGTAAGGTCTCGTGTGTGTGGGGTGGGACAATTAACTGTGTGCTTGACCTGCTCAGTTTTCTACCACAACACGAGAAAATTGCCAAAAAGTGTAGAACGCGCTCACCTGCCTTTACACTATGATTTCACTATTAGATGTTCAATGTTTCTTTTGAATTTGTTTTGTTTTTTTGTTTAAAGGAATAGTTTCACCATATTAAAATGAGAGTTCAGTTCACGAAACAGGTTTGACCTTAAAATAAGGGACATATGTAAATTATTCACTAATCACATTAAATAATCATTTTCAGAAATTACTTTGTCAAAGCAACAAAATAACTACGGCTTTACAATGATGTTAAAAACGTAGACATTTTTGTGTTTAAGTGGGTTAATCTTCCTAGAAGTCACAGGAGGTGCATGGAGGGACATGTCAAAATACTGAATTTTCGTACTTAAGCAAGTCTTTATTGATATTAAAAATTGTATTTATTGAATTTTCCTTGTCTATATTAAAGGGCAGTTCATTCATTATAACATGCTTCTAAAATGTAATATTGGTGTAAAGTTTCTACATAAAATATCAAAGGGATGCAAAAGTCACACTTTTCGTGGAATGATCCGGTTGCTGTAACTGTAAGAATAATACATCGTAGTATGAAGCTCAATACTGTAAATATTATGGTTTTGTCTTCCCTAGGCTCTAATGACCATGGTCTCCAGGTGGCTATAACGGCAGCTCCAAATGCCTCTCAGACTACCAGCCCAGTCTCCATATTCTTCCAGACTACTGCCTGCCCACATCCCCACCCAACAGCCACAACCTCTGGTGGTAAGCCTGCAGAACGCAAGCATGAAGCCAGTCACTCTGCCAGCAATCCTGAAGAAGCTCCCAAACCCAGAAAAATCAGCAGGCAACAGGCCTACTACAATTCTGCCAATGAGATGCCCTCAACAAGCATGGCATCCAGCTCCAGAGGTCTCCAAATGCCACTCCCTAACATGGCTCACCCTCACATGTATCCTCCATCTCCCATGCCACATCCAGTGGGCCTCTTCCCCACCCCTCGCTTCCCCTTTGCTCCGCCCTACTTCATGCCTGGACCCAATTTTTATCCTCCAGGGTGAGCAATGAATGCTGTTTCATCTTGAATACCATTTAAGTTCTACTTAGGTATGCTGTTTGATGTTTTATAATTGTGAAGGTTAGTGGTGAAAATGTAATTATGGTCATTTGAAATGCCATCATCCTGGGATTGTTGTATTTTTTTTCAGATCATACCCTTACCTACACAGCCCATACTCCTACCCAGTTCTCCAACCCCAGGATTTCTCAAACCCCATGGCTACTCCCATGGCTACTCCGGGCTACCCCTATGATGACAACTACGATCAGCATGAGTCCACATTTTCCCTTCTCAACAGAGACTACCCGTTTCGGCAGAGTGGAGAGGGCGGGCAGAGATGTCAAGGGCAGGCCCCCACTGCCTCTGAGCTCCTAGGTTCGGTCCCACTTCTGGACGTACGTGCCCTGGAGAACGTCTTCACCAACTCTGCCAGTGTCCAGGAGGTCCAAGTCCCCAATGAGGAGGACGCGGAAGAAGTGCGCGTGATGAGAGTTCTCTAGGATCAAACCTAAGAGACATCCTTTAGCAAAATCCCTGATAGACTATTTGTTGTACATACAAAAACACATGAATTGTTACTGTTATTCTGAAATGTATTTTTAACGATTTAATACTGTTTTATGCAATCGACCACTGCTCTGCACAAAATTAAATGTCAAGTATTTTAAAGTGTTTGATAGGGGTTCTATTTATGCCTTTTTGTTCTACAAATACCTGGTTTGTAAGGAGAAAGGGGTGTTTTGCTGATTTTATGCAGACAGACTCCAGCTGATATTTGTATAGAAATCCAATAAATTACAGTGCACCAATAATACATTGCAGAGTGGTAATTTAATCATGAGTTATACTTTTTACACAACTATAGCAAATACTTTACCCACAATATTGATAATATATTGCATGAATACATATACTGTTTATACATATTGCATGCAACGTGTTTTTCTCAAATGTAAATTAGGTTATGGTACAGTTGCCTGTTTTGCCATCTGTTATGAAATAGTTACATATCAATAGTTGGGGAAAGTCCTAACTGAACAAAACACATCACAGTGGCTAGACGCAGAGCCCTCTACCCAGACGATGTTGACTATTTTGGCATCCAATCAGATGTTAATACCGACTGACCCCCTACTATGATTGACAGGCCATTTGGCCAATGCTGTTTCCAAGTTTGTGTCAAGGAGGTGTTTCCAGGAAGAATCGTTTGATTTCCCTGTAATGGCGGACCACGGAGACGGTGAAAGTATTGGGTTTAACGACAACAGGTGAGGTTATAGCGAATAAACCCAAGTGATCGATATTTGTGATAAATAATGTTTTCTGCGGTTGTTAACTTGACATTATTGTGAGACTGAACTCCCAATGATTTGTTACATGCGCTCGCGAGGACATTCGTTGCTGCCGCTGACTGTTCAATGTGGCCACGCTAGTTAGTTGCTAACATTAGCCTCGTAACGTTAGCTACAACCTGACTCATCGTATATTTTGCTAAAAGGTGATGCTATTCGTCGAGTTAAGCAAAGCAGTTTCAACATAAACTACTTAATAGCTACTTAGACACGGACGATTGTTTCTGAAATGGTCCGTTAGCGTTAGCTGGGCGTGCAGACTGCGCGTCGATTTGAATGGCATAACATTAGCCAACGTTAGTTAGCCTAGAGTAGCTACATTAGCTAACTGGTCAGCATACACATTCACTAGTTACTGTTCATTGGCCTGCGGATTACCAGTTTAACCAGTGAAACTGTCAAATTTAGCGACAGTCACTGCGTCGTTTGATGCCATCAAGCGATGAATCGCTAGCTTGACCGCGCAACGTAAGTAATACGCTAGCTACTATAGTTAGCTAGCTTGATAACATGAGTGAATATTTTGAGGCGCTAGTCTGTTGCTACAAACAGTAACCTGAACATGGGTAGGAAAGCTAGCGAGTAAAATGTTGTGTTGATTTTGATTTGGTTCATGAGCCAGGTCCATTTGGTTTGTTTCCAGGATGACGCAGCAGACGTTGCGTTTCCGCGGCCCTGCTCCTCCTCCAACCCCAGTGATGCGTGGTCCACCCCCACTTCTCAGACCCCCGCCTCCCCCTTTCGGTATGATGAGAGGGCCTCCACCAAGGGGGCCACCATTCGGGCGTCCACCTTTTGACCCCAGCATGCCACCCATCCCCCCACCAGGAGGCATGCCCCCGCCTCTCGGACCCCCTCACCTACAGGTACACATGCCAGTGATGCAAGGATATTTTTAGAATTTAGACCATCCATCTATTCTAAAGTATGACTGCTGCACTTTTGGTCTGTCAGAGCTCGGAATGCATTAAGAGCCAGAACATCAGACTGCATAGTTAGTATAAAAGGCTTGAAATTGGAATGCATTTGTTTTTGTTTTTCAGAGACCTCCTTTCATGCCCCCTCCAATGGGCAGCATGCCCCCACCCCCAGGAATGCTATTCCCCCCTGGAATGCCCCCAGTTCCAGGAGCTGGAGCCCCTACTCTGCCCCTTGCTGAGGAGATCTGGGTGGAGAACAAGACACCGGAGGGAAAAGTAAAGAATGTCCTTTTACATTGGGCTGTTACATAGTTCTGTAATATTTCAACCTACCGGAATTAATATTTTCCTGTGTTTCCCTCATAAGTTATAGGTGGGTTGGTTGTTTAGCAACACAACTGACGCATGCACAACTATGGGGTAAAACAGACAGGGTTGGCTTAGATTGTTGACATGTAAACTATATTTGTTTATTGAAAACATAAATACATTTTAATTTCTCTCAAATATATTGTGACAGTTGTTTATTAGCTTGTGAATTTTAGCCATATTAGCATAGACGTGACATCAGTCAAAACACCTCCAAACAAGGCATGGTATCAAGAACAAGATAACACTAGCTGAAATGAGCCACCTGCGATTCCCCACATGGCAGCTTCTTGTCGTTGTTGCTAGCGGTCTGGCCATCCCTGAATCAAAACGCCACACAGACTTCTGCCCCATTGAAGTGTGCACATTGTTTTCGTGACGTTGTAAACCAACCCGTCTATCTCCCCCTACCCTTCACCCTAGGCGTACTACTACAATGCCAGGACTCGAGAGTCAGCCTGGAGCAAACCTGAGGGGGTGAAGGTGATCCAGCAGTCAGAGCTCAACCCTGTTATGGTGACCCCGGTGGGGACGGGAGCCTCCTCCAGTAGCATCACATCAGTCAGCACTACAGCTGCTATACCCTCCCCAGTGTCCACACAGGCCCCCGCTCCATCCAGCACCATGACCACCAGCCCAGACTCCAACACCACCACCACCTCTGTGTCCCAGACCATTGCTAGTGAGTACATACAGTGCCTTGCAAAAGTTTTCATCCACCTTGGTGTTTTTCATACTTTTTTTGTATTACAACCTTTAATTTAAAAATATTTTCATTTGGATGTCATGTAATGGACATACACAAAATAGTCCAAACTGGTGACGTGAGATGGAAAAAAAATAACTTGTTTAAAAAATAAAAAAAATAAAAAATGGAAAAGTTGTGCGTGCATATGTATTTACCCCCTTTGCTATGAAGCCCCTAAATAAGATCTGGTGCAACCAATTACCTTCAGAAGTCGTGTAATTAGTTAAATAAAGTCCACCTATGCAATCTAAGTGTCACATGATCCGAGTGTATATACACATGTTCTGAAAGGCCCCAGAGTCTGCACCACCACAAAGACCAAGGAGCTCTCCAAACAGGTCAGGGACAAAGTTGTGGAGAAGTACAGATCAGGGTTGGGTTATAAAAAAACATCAGAAACTTTGAACATCCTACAGAGCACCATTAAATCCATTATTAAAAATGGAAAGAATATGGCACCACAACAAACCTGCCAAGAGAGGGCTGCCCACAAACTCACGGACCAGGCAAGGAGGGAATTAATCAGAGAGGCAGCAAAGAGACCAAAGATAACCCTGAAGGAACTCCAATCTCCGCTGTGGAGCTTTGCAGAATCTGTACATTTTACAGATTCTCTTTACAGAAGAGTGGTCAGAAAAAAGCCATTGCTTAAAGAAAAAAATAAGCGAACACGTTCGCCAAAAGGCATTTGGGAGACTCTCCAAACATATGGACGAAGGTACTCTGGTCAGATGAGCTTTTTGACCATCAAGGAAAACGCTATATCTGGCGCAAACCCAACACCTCATCACCCCGAGAACACAATCCCCACAGTGAAGCATGGTGGGGATGTTTTTCATCGACAGGGACTGGGAAACTGGTCAGAATTGAAGGATTGATGGATGGTGCTAAATACAAGGATATTCTTGAGGGGAATCTGTTTCAGTCCTCCAGAGATTTGAGACTGGGTCAGAGGTTCACCTTCCAGCAGGTCAATGACCCTAAGCATACTGCTAAAGCAACACTTGAGTGGTTTAAGGGGAAATATTTCAATGTCTTGGGATGGCCTAGGCAAAGCCCAGACCTCAGTCCAATTGAGAATCTGTTGTATCACTTGAAGATTTCTGCACACCAGCGGAACCCATCCAACTTGAACACGCTGGAACAGTTTTGCCTTGAAAAATTGGCAAAAATCCCAGTGGCTAGATGTGCCAAGCTTATAGAGAGACATACCCCAAGAGACTTGCAGCTGTAATTGCTGCAAAAGGTGCCTCTACAAAGTATTGACTTGAGGGGGTGAATAGTTATGCATGCTCAAGTTCAGTTGTTTTGTGATATTTGTTTGTTTCAAACACAGAAATATTTTGCATATTCAAAGTTGTAGGCATGTTGTGAAAAATCAAATGATACAAACCCCCCAAAAAATACATTTTACAGGTTGTAAGGCAACAAAATAGAAAAATCCCCAGGGGGTGAATACTTTCGCAAGCCACTGTAAATGGGAGAGGGACATCTGGCTCCCATCAAAGTTTTTGGCATGTCTGACCTTTTGTATGATGAGAAATCCTGATTTGGTGAAGTTCACAAAGTTGATAATGGGTTGTTTTCTGCTTGTTTATGGTTGGTTGTACTACATGACCAGACTGTGTTGCAACTGTCTGCTGGTCTTTGTCCAGTTTCTGCTGCTACAGATCTGCAGCCTGTGGCCTCCGTCCCCTCCAGTGTTGCGGTGACCATCAGTGTAGCCACCGTGCCAGCCTCCGTGACACCAGTCCAGACCATGTCCCTGCTGCCCCAGAGTCTCCCGACTGGCCTGCCCCACCACGCCATGTCCCAGCCTCACACGGCCACTATCCCAGGCTTCCCCCCAGGGGTTATGCACCCCTTCAGATTGCCTCTACCAGGCATGCACATCCCACTGCCCGGTAAGACATAAGCTCCCTCATCCCAAACCCTCCGCTCTCTACCCACTTTTAACAGTACTGCCTCTTCACCCCTTTCCATACTCTGTCATGTGTCATCTCTTCATTTGTTTGTCATAATGTTAGGTCTCCTATTTTCATCTTCTGGTAAAGCAATAGGTTAAACAATTATTGTAGAATGGTCCTGGTCAAGGCTGGAGTAAACAATTGGGCAAATAAATTCAACTTGTTTCTACTTAGTTTTTTATGATTCTTAACTTTTCCACTGGCACTTAAAATTAGGGCCACGTTCGAATGGAATTCTCAAATTCAAGCTGGGTTGAGGGAAACCCAGGCCAGTGCAGCCCAGTTTCACAACTGGTGCCAGCTCGATTAGAACTCTGGCTGGTAATTCTGTTAATATGCAATCACCAAACTGATCACTGCTGGCTGCTGATATGTTTAGCTAGCTTGTCTGGGCTCCTTGCTCTTAGCTAGCACATTGACTACTGCAGAACTGCTTGTCTGACATTACACGAATTTCCACCATAGCTGGATCCTTCATTCATTTTTGCACTACACAAACTTTTGAACAGTCAGCCCTCAAATGCTAGCTACCTAACGTTAGCCAGTAAATCAGTTGAAACAAGCTAGCTAATGTGCGCCAGCAGCAGATTTTTGCTGGTCAGGTCGTTTTGAGAGCTAGCAAGCTACATCATATCAAACATGTCGGTTGGTTTGCTTGGTTAGCTAGCTAGCAAATAGTCAATGCCATGATAAGCAATGTAGGATTTAAGCTATCTCGCCTGTTATGCTGGCATCGACGCTAACCGCTTAGCTAGCTAACTGACGTAAGTCTGGCTGGTACTGATAGGACTATGTGATAACGTTAGTTATTGCATGGTGAGGGTGATTTAAATTATTCAACATCTTGCTAGTTAGCAACATTGGCAAAGCCAGTTGCAGTCACATTGGCTACCTAACAACATGACATTTCTCATTTCTGGAAGCAGTGGAAATGCAATTTCAGCTAGCCAAACAAAGAAAGCCCAATCTGGGTTGACTTCAAAGTGCCAATGAAAATTCCACATTCAACTCTTAGCATTTTACACTGTAAAATGCAAACGCAACATGTAAAGTGTTGCTCCCATGTGTTTCATGAGCTGAAATAAAAGATCCCAGAAATGTTCCATATGCACAAAAGGCTTTTTTGTTGTTGCTCAAATTGGTTTGCATCCCTGTTTAGTGAGCATTTATCCTCTGTCACAATCATCCACCTGACAGGTGAAGCTGATTTTAAACAGCATGATCATTACACAGGTGCACTGTGTGCTGGGTACAATAAAAGGCCACTAAAATGTGCAGTTTTGTCACATAACACAATGCAACAGATATCTCAAGTTGTGGGAGCGTGCAAATGTCATGCTGACCGCAGGAATGTCCACCGGCGCTGTAGCCAGAGAATTGAATGTTAATTTCTCTACCATAAGCCATCTCCAATGTTTTAGAGAATTTGGCAGTGCCTCACAACCGCAGACCACATACGGTGTCGTGTGGGCGAGCGGTTTGCTTATGTCAACGTTGTGAACAGAGTGCCCCATGGTGGCGGTGGGGTTATGGTATGGGCAGGCATAAGCTGCGGACAACAAACACAATTGCATTTTATCAATGGCAATTTGAATGCCTGGAGATACCTGGACAAGATCCTGAGGTCCATTGTCGTGCCATTCATACGCTGCCATCACCTCATGTTTCAGCATGATAACGCACAGCCCCATGTCGCAAGGATCTGTACACAATTCCTGAAAGCTGAATATGTCCCAGTTCTTCCTTGACCTGCATACTCGCAAGATATTTCACCCATTTAGTATGTTTGGGATGCTCTGGTTTGACGTGTACTTCAGCATGTTCCGGTTCCCTCCAATATCCAGCATCTTTGCACAGCCATTGAAGAGTGGGACAAACATTCCACAGTCAACAGCCTGATGAAGTCTATGTGATGGAGATGTCGAGCTACATGAGACATATGGTGGTCACACCAGATACTGACTGGTTTTGTGGTCCTTTTAAAAAAAATACACTTTATTATTTTTTATTTTTTTAAGGTACCAACCGATGCATATCTGTATTCAGTCATGTGAAATCCAAAGATTAGGGCAGAGTGAATTTATTTCAATTGACTGATTTCCTTATATGAACTGTAATTCAGTAAAGTCTTTGAAATTGTTGCAGGTTGCGTTTTTTCCCCCCAGTTTTTTTCTTGCACTAATTATTGCAGAAACAAGTCCCTTTCAGTCCTGTAAATGTCAGCATTGCCCAAGACGCAAGGCGTCTAGAGAAAACAAATGCAGAAGCAAATTCGAAGGCTTTTGACATACTGCCTTATAAGGAAAGGGGGTGTTAATTTTAGATGACTTAATCTACTTTCCTGAATTTAAATAAATAAATAAAAATGTTCAATACTCTCTCCATTTACATGACCAAATTGTTCTTCCATATTGTTGTTTCCAGGATGAGAATACTAATGTGGTTTTATCAAAGTGATATTATAGTTGTGGGCCTAGTTTTGTATATGTGTTGTGTCAATAGCTGTCTGCCTTGCCCTGGCAGCTGGCACCTTCTCCTGTGTCCCATCAACATGCTTGCTTGTCCGTTCTTGCAGGTGTAGCAATGATGCAGATAGTAGGCGCTCCCTATATAAAGACAGTCTCCCCCAACAATAACGGTAATTCTTTCAAACGTCTCCAGTCAGCATTTTGTTAGGTGGCATGTTAGTGGTGTGTTGTGAAAATTATGCTTCTTATTTTTTGCCGCTTAGGCACCGCTAAACAATGTGAAAGTATTACTATCTTTTTCCTTTATATTTCCTCAACATTGGTGATTTAGACATTTTAGGACATTCTTTCTTGTTTAAACTATACAGTTCTGATGCTTTCCCCCCCCGAACAGAGACATCTCTGCCCTTGTAATTATGATAAACAACCATTTTATTTTTGGCATCAGTGTGACGTCTTGTTGGACGTAACCGCGTTGTAGACTTGCATCAGTAATGTCACTGTTATTCTGTTGGTTTTAGGTAGGCTACTTTAGCAGGGTAACATTTTTAAGAGCGGAGTGGTCATTGATTTTGTAGACAGTGACAAAGGAGTATTGGACCTTGTTTTGACAGGCACCCTTATTTTCCATTCAGTAGAGGATAATCACATTAATGTTGTATTTTCATTTGATAATCATTTTCTTGTTGTGGCATGCCTTTTGTGTGTTTTTGTTAACATCTCAGTGGCTCAGTTTAGATGTTACCTGTGTGACTAACCAGGGGAAGGCCAATTTCTTTCCAGTGTGGGGAATTAGGTGTAAATGTTTCGCGTAAGACCTTTCTATATTTCAGGTGAATTCTTATATTATATACACAACCGGTCAAATGTTTTAGAACACCTACTTATTCAATGGTTTTTCTTTTCTTTTTACTATTTTATACGTTGTAGAATAATGGTGAAAACATCAACTATGAAATATCACATATGGAATCATGTAGTAACCAAAAGTGTTAAACATATCAAATGTTTTTTTATTTAAAAAAAATACTTTTTAAAGATTCTTCAAATAGCCACCCTTTGCCTTGATGACCGCTTTGCACACTCTTGGCTTTCTCTCAACTAGCTTCACCTGGAATACTTTTCCAACAGTCTTGAAGGTGTTCCCACTTATGCTGAGCACTTGTTGGCTGCTTAAATAAATTAATCACTGCCACTAGCAAAGCACCCCACACCATAACACCACCTACTCCATGCTTTACGATGGGAAACACACACCTGTTCACCCTGTTCACCCACACCGCATCTCACAAAGAGGCTGGAACCAAAAATCTCTGATTTGGACTCCAGACCAAAGGACAGATTTACACTGGTCTAATGTCCATTGCTTGTGTTTCTTTGCCCAAGCAAGTCTCTTCTTATTGGTGTCCTTTAGTAGTGGTTTCTTTGCAGCAATTTGACCATAAAGGACTGAATCCATACAGTCTCCTCTGAACAGTTGATGTGTCTTACTTGAACTCTGTGACACCTGCAATTTTTGAGGCTGGTAACTTTATTGAACTTTTCCTCTGCAGCAGAGGTAACTCTGGGTCTTCCATTCCTGTGGCGGTCCTCATGAGAGCCAGTTTTATCATAGCGCTTGCGACTGCACTTGGTATTATCCGGATTGACTGACCTTCATGTCTTAAAGTAATGATGGACTGTTGTTTCTCTTTGCTTATTTGAGCTATTATTGCTGTAATTTGGACTTAGGGCTATCTTCTGCATACCCCCTTACCTTTTCACAACGCAACTGATTGGCTCAAATGAATTAATTTCCTTAGCTTTTAACAAGGCACACCTGTTAATTGAAATGCATTGCATGTGTCTACCTCATGAAGCTGGTTGAGAGCCTGCCAACTGTGTGCAAGGCAAAAGGTGTCTATTTGAAGAATCTCAAATATATATTTGTTTGGTTACTACATGATTCTGTTATTTCATACTTTTGTTGTCTTCACTATTATTCTACAATGTAAAAAAAAAAAATTAAGAGAAACCCTTGAATGAGAAGATGTTCTAAAACTTTTGACTGGTAGTGCACATCAATATATTTTAGGAATAAGAGGCACTCGCAAAGATGTCATCAACCTCTGCTACTACCCATCCCATGGTGTATGTTTGGTGTTGATTAGATGTGCAATAGATTGGGGTTAGGAGTTTATCAGAGCTGAATGTCTTAAGAAGTAGTCTGTGTATTTCACCTTCTACAGGTATGCTGCCCGGCATGGCCCCTCCCCTTGTTCCCATGATGCACCACCCCCAATTGGCCCTGGCGGCGCCCACCTTGGCAGGCCTCCAACTCCCAGAGTGGTCCGAGTACAAAACGGCCGATGGGAAAACCTACTACTACAACAACCGCACACTAGAGTCCACCTGGGACAAGCCCCAGGAACTACGGGAGAAAGGTTGGTCTATTTAAAGCTTGGGTCTCTACAGCCAGCTATCATTCTTCCTGGACTGGTTAGGGATAGTGAAACTGGTTAGTGAAATATTGATGATGGCGCCGACGGAGATGGCAGCATCGCGACTAGCTCTTAGGAAACATTTTGATACACCCGCAATAACATCAGCTAATCACGTGTATGGGACCAATAAAATTTGATGTTTAACTGTTGCATGTCTAATGTGTGTGAGTTTCTCCTGTAGAGAGGGAGGCAGAGAAGGCCAAGGAGAGGCAGCAGGCCCTGGAGGAGGAGGCCATGGAGATGGAGGACGAGGAGCCCAAAATAGAACCCCCTAATGAGATGAAAGAGGTAAGAGGAGAGCTGGCGCGGTCTCCTAGTCAGAAAGTTGGCATCAAACGTTCAACAGCCTTTTTTATTTTTAATTTTTTACATCCGCAGCATTACATGTTAAAATTTGATAGGGTGGATCATTTGAAGAATACTCTTTTAACGGTTGTATTCCTTTCATTGAGGAGGTTAAGGAGGAAGAGATGACTGAAGAGGAGAAGACTGCACAGAAAGCCAAGCCAGTGGCCACTAACCCTATCCCTGGCACTCCCTGGTATGTACCCACTGATGGTGATGGAGCCATGTGCTGTTGTATGAGGCTGAACTTGAATCACTCTCCTGCCCATGTGCCCTATTGAACATGTGTAGGTGTATTGTGTGGACCGGTGACGAGCGTGTTTTCTACTACAATCCCACCACGCGTCTCTCCATGTGGGACCGGCCAGATGAGCTAGTGGGGCGGGCCGACGTTGACAAGAATATCCAGGAACCACCTCACAAAAGAGGCCTGGAGGACGCCACCAAGAAGCTGGGTACGAACACGCACACCCCCAAAAAATGTTTGATTTTAGGAGAAGGTGGGATTCCAATTTATATTCAAGTGTATATACAGTTTACCCAATAGCTTTTTTTAAATTTCTTTTTTTAAAACCAGTTTTACCAACTTTATGTAATCTATTTTACGAGCTGAACGGCACTGTTAGCAGAAGTTTAATTTCCAAGCGGTCAAGAACATTTGTTTTTGAGACGGGATATCACCAAAGCTGTGTTGTGTTCATTAGTTACAGAGAGGTCCGAAATTGACACCCTTGATAAAGATGAGCAGAAATGAATGCTGGCAAATAAATAATTCATATACTGAGCTAAATTGTACGTTCCAAAAATTGCACAGAGAAAGAGATTTTGTTGAACAAATAAATTCATATATAGATCAAAATTGACACCCCTGTTTTCAATACCTTTTAATACGTCACCCTGCGAGGATAGCGACACTGAGGCTTTTTCTAAAATGTTTTATGAGTTAGAGAACACATTGGGAGGGATCTTTGCCCCTTCAGCCATACAGAGTCCTTCCAGATCCTTGATATCCATAGTCTGCGCTTATAAACTGCCCTCTTCCATTCAAACCACAGGTTTTCAATCGGTTTGAAGTCCGGAGACTGCTAGCCATTGCAAAATGTTGATTTTTGTGGCCAATAAACCATTCCTTTGTGTTTTTTTTTTTATATGTGGTTGTTGTTATTGTCTTGCTGGAAGATCCACTTGTGGCTAAGTTTCAGCCCCGTAAGGGGACGCAACCAGATATCCCCCTTAAATGTCCTGGATAAAGTTCTATCAGGGTCCAGACACTACTTTTGCAATATCACTTTGTTTTCGAGAAACTTACCCCACCCAGCGAGTGACTTCCTCGCTTTCGAATAAGATTGTAAACGTAACAAAATGTGAAAAAAGTCAAGGGGTCTGAATACTTTCTGAAGGACACTGTGTGTTTGTGTGTGTGTGATATGTCACCTACACACAGTGCCTTCGGAAAATATTCAGACCTCTTGACTTTTTACATATTTTGTTACGTTACAGCCTTATTCTAAAATGGGGAAAAAAAGATCCTCAGCAGTCTACACAAAATACCCCATAAAGACAAATCGATAAGTTTTGATTTTTTTTGTTGCCAAATAAGATACCTTATTTACATATGTGACTCAATTGAGCTCAGGTGCATCCTGTTTCCATTGATCATCCTTGATGTTTTTACAACTTGATTGGAGTCCACCTGTGGTAAATTCAATTGATTAGACATGATTTGGAACTAAGCCATGAGGTCCAAGGAATTGTCCGTAGAGCTCCGAGACAGGATTGTGTCGAGTCACAGATCTGTGACGGGGGAAGGGTACCAAAACATGTTTGACGCATTGAAGGTCCACAAGAACACAGTGGTCTCCATCATTCTTAAATGGAAGACGTTTGGAACCATAAAGGCACTTCCTAAAGCTGGCCACCCGGCCAAACAGAGCAATCGGGGGAGAAGGACCTTGGTCTGGGAAGTGACCAAGGACCCAATGGTAAATCTGACAGAGCTCTAGAGTTCTTCTGTGGAGATCGAAGAATCTTCCAGATGGACACTTATGGTAGTGGCCAGATGGAAGCCACTCCTTAGTAAAAGGCACATGACAGCCTGCTTGGAGTTTTCCAAAAGGCACCTAAACATTCTGACCATGAGAAACAAGATTCTCTGGTCTGATGAAACCAAGATTGAACTCTTTATTCTAAATGCCCAGCGTCACGTCTGGAGGAAACCTGGCACCATCCATATGATGAACCATGGTGGTGGCAGCATCATGCTGTGGTGATGTTTTTCAGCAGCAGGGACTTGGGAGACTAGTCAGGATCGAGGGAAAGATGATTGGAGCAAAGTACAGAGATCCTTGATGAAAACCTGCCCCAGAGTGCTCAGGACTTCAGACTGGGGTGAAGGTTCCACTTCCAACAGGACAACGACCCTAAACACACAGCCAAGACAACACAGGAGTTGCTTTGGGACAAGTCTCTGGATGTCCTTAAGTGACCCAGACTTGAACCCGATCTAACATCTCTGGAGAGACCTGAAAATAGCTGTGCAGCAACTCTCCCCATCCAACATGACAGAGCTTGAGAGGATCTGCAGAGAAGAATTGGAGAAACTCTCCAAATACAGGTGTGCCAAGCTTGTAGCGCTGCCAAAGGTGCTTCAACAAAGGACTAAGGGTCTGAATACTTGAGACGGCAAAACACCACTCTCAACGTCAACAGTGAAGAGAGAATGATGGGATGATGGCCTTCAAGGTAGAGTTCCTCCCTCCAGTGTCTGTTCTTTTGCTCATCTCAATATTATTTTTATTGGCCATTTTTATTGGCTTTTTCTTTGCCCCTTCACTGTTGATGTTGAGACTGGTGTTTTGTGGGTACTATTTAATGAAGCTGCCAGTTGAGGACTTGTGAGGCGTCTGTTTCTCAAACTAAACACTCTAAAGTACTTGTCCTCTTGCTCAGTTGTGCACTGGGGCCTCCCACTCCTCTTTCTATTCTGGTTAGAGCCTGTTTGCGCTGTTCTGTGAAGGGCATAGTACACAGTGATGTATGATATATTCAGTTTCTTGGCAATTTCTCGCATGGAATTGCCTTAATTTCTCAGAACAAGAATAGACTGACTAGTTTCAGAAGAAAGGCTTTGTTTCTGGCCATTTTGAGCCTGTAATCGAACCCACAAATGCTGATGCATTAGTCTAAAGAAGGCCAGTTTTTTTTTTTTGCTGCGTTAATCAGCACAACAGTTTTCAGCTGTGCTAACCTAATTGCAAAAGAGTTTTCTAATGATCAATTAGCCTTGTTAAAATGATAAACTTGGATTAACTAACCCAACATGACATTGGAACACAGAAGTGATGGTTGCTTATAATGGGCCTATGTACATATACCATAAAACATCGCCATTTCCAGCTACAATTGTCATTTACACCATTACTTTAATTGACAAAAATGTTGATTTTCTTTTTAAAAAACAATGAATTTTCTAAGTGACCCTAAACTTTTGAACGGTAGTGTGTATATAAACTCAGCAAAAAAAGAAACGTCCCCTTTTCAGGACCCTGTCTTTAAAATATCATTTGTAAAAATCCAAATAACTTCACAGATCTTCATTGGAAAGGGTTTAAACACTGTTTCCTGTGCTTGAACCATAATTAATGAACATGCACCTGTGGAACGGTCGTTAAGACACTAACAGCTTACAGATGTAGGCAATTAAGGTCACAATTATGAGAACTTAGGACACTAATGAGGCCTTTCTACTGACTCTGAAAAACACCAAAAGAAAGATGCCCAGGGTCCCTGCTCATCTGCTTGAATGTGCCTTAGGCATGCTGCAAGGAGGCATGAGGACTGCAGATGTGGCCAGGGCAATAAATTGCAATGTCTGTACTGTGAGATACCTAAGACAGTGCTACAGGGAGACAGGAAGGACATCTGATTTGTCCTCGCAGTGGCAGACCACGTGTAACAACACCTGCACAGGATCGGTACATCCGAACATCACACCTGCGGAACAGGAACAGGATGGCAACAACTGCCCGAGTTACACCAGGAACGCACAATCCTTCCTTCAGTGCTCAGACTGTCCGCAATAGGCTGAGGCTGGACTGAGGGCTTGTAGGCCTGTTGTAAGGCAGGTCCTCACCAGACATCACCGGCAACAACATCGCCTATGGGCACAAACCCACCGTTGCTGGACCAGACAGGACTGGCAAAAAGTGCTCTAAACTGACGAGTCGTGGTTTTGTCTCACATCGGGTGATGGTCGGATTCGCGTTTATTGACGAAGGAATGATCGTTACACCGAGGCCTGTACTCTGGAGCGGGATCAATTTTGGAGGTGGATGGTCTGTCAAGGTCTGTGGTGGTGTGTCACAGCATCATCGGACTGAGCTTGTTGTCATTGCAGGCAATGTCAACGCTGTGCGTTACAGGGAAGACATCCTCCTCCCTCATGTGGTACCCTTCCTGCAGGCTCCCCCTGACATGACCCTCCAGCATGACAATGCCACCAGCAATACTGCTCGTTCTGTGTGTGTTTTACTGCAAGACAGGAATGTCAGTGTTCTGCCATGGCCAGCGAAGAGCCCAGCTCTCAATCCCATTGAGCACGTCTGGGACCTGTTTGATCGGAGGGTTAGGGCTAGGGCCATTCCCCCCAGAAATGTCCGGGAACTGCTGAGTTTGTGTCTGTGTGACACAGGGAATAAAATACACAATGAATAACGAGTAAAAATAAGATGACTAAATGCAGGGAGTACCAGTAGGGGTACGAGGTAATTGATGTAACTGTACTACATATACAGTGGCTTGAGTAAGTATCCCCCCCCCCCCCCCCCCCCGGCATGTTTCCTATTTTGTTGCTTTACAACCTGGAATTGAAATGTATTTTTTTTGCTGGGTTTGTATCAATTTGATTTACAGAACATGCTTACTTTGAAGATGCAAAATATTTTTTATTGTACAACAGTCAAATATCACAACTGAACTTGAGCGTGCAGTATTGTTCACCCCCTCAAGTCAATACTTTGTAGAGCCACATTTTGCAGCAATTACAGCTGCAAGTCTCTTAGGGTATCTCTCTGTAGGCTTGGCACATCTAGCCACTGGGATTTTTGCCCATTCTTCAAGGCAAATCTGCTCCAGATCCTTGAAGTTGGATGGGTTCTGCTAGTGTACAGCTATATTTTAAGTCACACTACAGAGTCTCAATTGGATTGAGGTCTGGGATTTGACTGGGCCAATCCAAGACATTTAAATGTTTCCCCTTAAACCACTCGAGTGTTGCTTTAGCAGTATGCTTAGGGTCATTGTCCTGCTGGAAGGTGAACCTCCATCCCAGTCTCAAATCTCTGGAAGACTGAAACAGGCTTCTCTCAAGAATCTCCCTGGATTTAGCGCCACCCATCATTCCTTCAATTCTGACCTGTTTCCCAGTCCCTGCCAACATTTTTAATAATGGATTTAATGGTGCTCCGTGGGATGTTCAAAGTTTGATTACTTTTTTTTATAACCCAACCCTGATCTGTACTTCTCCACAACTTTGTCCCTGACCTGTTTGGCGAGCTCCTTGGTCTTCGAGGTGCCCCTTGCTTAGTGGTGTTGCAGACTCTGAGGCCTTTCAGAACGTGTGTGTGTGTGTCTGCGAGCGCACACGGAAATCCACAAAGAAATTGTTAATTGTCCTAAACAATCTAAATTCATCTGTCTCTGGAAACCCATTGAAAACTTGTGGTTTGAATTGAAGAGGGCAGTCCATAAGCGCAGATCAAGGATGTGGTAAGATTCTGTGTGGGAGAATGGTCTAAGATACCTCAGTGTTCTCCCACTCATAAAACATCTTAGAAAAAGGCTCTGTGCTTGTTTCCTTGCAAGGTGAGGTATTGAAAACGGGTGTTCGTCATTTTTTACCCTACCTTTTTGAGGGGAGAAAAGTATTACTTTTTAAACAATCGTTTTCTGAGCAATTGTATTAGTATAAAATGTTTTAGAATTCAATATAGCTCAGTATTTTAATATATTTTATACTGTAATTTCTGTCCATTTTTTTTTATCAAGGGTGTCAATAATTTGACCCCACTGTATGTCCTAGCTAATTTAACTAGATGCATTACAAGGTCCAAAACATTTTTTCCATAAAATTGCTGACAATAGCCCTAGCAATTCTCTTGACAATGAATTATTACCCAAGATTCCATAATCTTCACAGCCCTACTCTCATTATGCCTCTGTGGGTTTTCATGAGGATGGCCTCATTTATAATGTTACACAGCTGTCTTATCAATTATCGTTCCCTCAGGAATCAGCAAAGAGGAGCTGGAGGCGGCAGCAGAGGAAGCTCTGGAGGATGAGCCTGTGAAGGCCAAGAAGAGGAAGTAAGTCCACAGTCCACTTCTCCATCCAAGGGCCCAACACAGGGGCCAATAGCAGCATGAGGAGGCACTCAGTCATTCTTCCTCTTGTCTAAACAGATAAAACAGCATGTACAAATTCAAATAAACCTATAATGTACTCTGGCTAAAAATCTAAATTGTTAGTTGAAGGTTTTTTTTGTGTTTTTTTTTTTTTTTTTTTTTGTCATCAAACCCTAAATTGCTTGATTTGGATATTTTTCTGTGGGGGTGGAGGGACTGACTATTTTGGTGGGAAGTAGTCTTTGACCCAGCTTGCACTGCCTTAGTAAAGCCTGATTTATGTCTTCACTGGGTCTGTTGAAGTGGTGAATCAATGGTCACTGTCCAGGTTACCCAATCAGTCACTGTTTCCCATCAGTGCCCTCCAAGCCTGCCTCTCCCTGCTACCCCAAACACTGGTCCAGTTGCACACGAGACTATTGTTCAGGGAAAAGGCCTGTAGAACACATGATGCCAACATGGGCCTCCAAGGTAACCACCTTGCTTCTAAAACTACTGCTTTAGGAACCCCAATGAAACAGCAAATTAAGACATTCACCTCACTGCCCTGTCCTGCCCTAGCTTTATGTGATTGTGGAACATGGAATCCCAAGTTCATGACAATGAATATCAGTGGTCATGTATTTGACAAATCCTGCCACCTCCAAACCTGTAAGACCTACGCAAAGCCTACCGTATATAATTTGGACTTCTCTTTTGTTAGAGATGGCCAGTGATTGAACAGTCAAGTATAGTGCACCTCCACTATTTCTTCGTCATACCACCTGGATAGAGCAGAACATATCGTTTCCCTATTTAAAGAACTTAAGTTGCACCCCAGTCCAGCCCCGTAAACTCCCTATCTATCATCAAATGTATGTATAAAGCCCTTTTTTTTTTTTTTACATCAGCAGATAGCTCTCCCCTGTCCCCGTGTGCCTGGTCCCTGACGTGTTCCCTCTGCTTGCAGGAAGGAGGAAGTGATGAAAGAGGCGGACTCTGAGAAAGAGGCAGCCATGGAGGCGGAGCTGAAGGCGGCCCGAGAGCGGGCCATCGTGCCCCTGGAGAGCCGCATGACACAGTTCAGGGACATGCTGCTGAAGAGAGGGGTAAAACACTTCAATCCAACGCAATACTGTAACCAGCTCTGTAATGTTAGACACATTAATCTGAATGGAAGCCCACCAAGGTACACTCTTCAGTTAATTCTCCTTTTCCTTTTATTCCTCTCCCTCCTGCCTCTGTCTTCTCTCTAATGCTCAGCTGAATGACAAATACTTTTCTGCTTATGTTTTGCTTTGCTAATACAAAAAAAGGAATACAAAATGTTAGGTTAAAAAAATGTTACTGCAATGGTCTGATTTTTGAATTGTAATGATAGGCTATGGATTTAACATTTCACTATTTTATGCAGGGAAGACATGATTTCATAATTATCCATTTATTGGACCATTTAACGGTGACCATTTCATATCTTTCTTTTTCCGAAAATGACTCATCCATATGCTGTATAGGTGTTTCTAACTATAGCTTTTGTTCCTAGAATTCAGTTCTTGGGTTTGTCCAATACCATCCATATGTCTACAGGCCTACACTGCCTATGACAGTCGGTTAATGTTCCTTGTTTACAAACTGGCATGCAGAGTAGATAATAGCCTATATCACATTGTTATAGTCTGATCTCTAATCTGGGTTCAGCTTTCTTGTCTTCACTTTCTGTTTATGTATTACATGAACTATGTGTCAACTTTTCTGTCCTATTTGACTAAACCCAGGTGTTCAACTTCTGTTCTGCCCCAACAGAAGCTTGTTGTAACTGACGCATCCAAAGCAGCAATAAAAATACATCTAAATTGTATTGTAAACCGTATTGAACTACCCTGGCAGGGGATTTATTTGGAGCTGCCTGCCTGGTCTCTGGAGCCTTTTCCATGGGCACCACCAGGCGCGATGCAGACATTTTATTGCCTTACTCTGCTCTTATTATATTGCTCCTTTGTATGTCAGTAGTTTGAGGAGTAAAACGTGACTCATTCCGACCCTTTTAGATTCTGACGGGGGACGACCAAAGGATTATTGTTTTCCTTGAAAGCAACTAAGTTGACTGATGAGTGAACTTATGTGGATGTTGTTGAAGCCCACCTTGATTGGCCTGGCCTCATGCCCTCTTTTAACCCTGTGCCCGCAGGTCTCAGCATTCTCTACTTGGGAGAAAGAGCTGCACAAGATTGTTTTTGACCCGCGGTATCTGCTGCTCAACCCAAAAGAGAGAAAGCAGGTATTGTATACTTACAGAATCAATTAATCTATTTGGTTTTAAAAGTATAAGAACATGTTTCCTTTGCCATATTCTGTGTTATGGTAACATGAGCTATGTTTCACTTTTGGGGGAAGGTCAGAGCCCTGATATTAGGTAATGAATATCCTTAAGGGTTACCTGCCACGAATGTCTTTATTTTCGCTAACTATTGTTCCATGTGTCTGCTGGTCTTGTACAGGTGTTTGACCAGTATGTGAAGACCCGGGCTGAGGAGGAGAGGAAGGAGAAGAAGAATAAACTGATGCAGTCTAAGGACGAGTTCAGGAAGATGATGGAGGATGCTAAGCTCACCGCCAGGTCAGACCTCACTTCAAACACCCATCAGATCAAACATTGTCTTGGTATACCAGGCTGTTGCACTCATTAGTAATTTAGTGTCAAGTGTCCATTTTGCATTGTCGTTGTTTCTTGGCCAACTAAGAGTCTTTGTTTGTTTCAGGACAACGTTCAGTGAGTTTGCCTCCAAGCACGCCAAGGACCAACGGTTCAAGGCCATCGAGAAGATGAAGGACCGGGAGGCCATCTTCATTGAGTTCATGACCTCTCTCAAGAAGAAAGAGAAGGAGGACTCCAAGAACAGAGGAGAGAAGGTGAGCACTGGAAAACCCCCATGGCCCACCGAATACAGACGCCTGAGGAAATTATATGTTGGGACAAGTACCTTGCTGCCTGGGTTCTGTGCTTAGGGAAACCTGGAAGAAATACCTAAATTGTTAATTGACAACACTTAGAACAATCATTTAAGTTGTTAAATGTCTACCTGGCCAAGTGTGTGTGTGTGTTCCTCTTATAAGCCTGGTCTGCCCTCGTGTCTGTCCCAGGTGAAGCAGGACTTCTTTGAACTTCTTGGCGACCACCACCTGGATGGAGGGCAGCGCTGGAGCAAAGTGAAGGACAAGCTGGAGGGAGACCTCCGCTACAAGGCTGTGGAGAGCTCCAACACCAGAGAGGAACTCTACAAGCAGTATGTGGACAAGCAGGCCAAGGTGGGAGGAATAGCCTTGGCACCTCGCTCAGAGGCTGTCTGCAGCCCTCATTCATACACTGACTCCAGCTTTTCTGGCATCTAACCCAGCCCATAGACACAAACCTGTCACTATTCAGTGGCGTGCGGTTAGGCGCGGTTTGAGCACTTGACGTGATGGGAGTCATCTGTCATGCCGCCTGTGATGATTGCAGGTGTGTGTGTGTGTGTGTGTGTGTGTGTGTGTATATTATGATGCTGCCAGTGTGTGTGACGGTTTCTCTCTCTGCTGCCAGCACATGGACTCTGATAAGGAGAAGGAGATGGAGCGCGCCGCCAGGATAGAGGCCAGTCTGAGGGAGAGGGAGCGCGAGGTGCAGAAGGCCCGCTCTGAGCAGACCAAGGAGATCGACAGAGAACGGGAGCAGCACAAGAGGGAGGAGGCCATCCAGCACTTCAGAGCCCTCATGTCGGATATGGTGAGCTCTCTCTCTCTCACACACACACACACACACACACACACACCTGAAGTTAGTTCACTGAATAAGAAAAATAGGACTGTAATTACTAGTTTAACTTGGGTGACCTCCTGGATGTAATTTATTATTTTAACTGCATTAATGCACAGCCTTGTGCAGTGATTTATGTGGACAAAGAACTACTTGCCAGATCCTAATGCTGGGGGGGGGGGGTGTGTGTGTGTGTGTGATCAGGTGAGGTCATCTGACGCGTCGTGGTCAGACACCCGGCGTAACCTGCGTAAGGACCACCGCTGGGAGTCCGCCTCTCTGCTGGAGAGGGACGACAAGGAGAAACTGTTCAATGAACACGTGGAGACGCTCTCCAAGAAGAAGAAGGAGAACTTCAGACAGCTACTGGACGAGACAGTCATGGTGAGGGGCAACACTTTTGGGGGGGGCTGGTGTGACACTCCATTCCAGGGCATGTGCACACTGACATGGCCGCACGAAATGGGAACTCACTGCAGTCCGTCTGAACGTGCTGTTGACATAAAGGTGGCGTCGTAGACAACGGACATGCATGTCATTCAGATATGGTGTGTAATCCTGGGACAAATGACTTGATAGTAAGTGCTGTTGTTGTTCACCCAAAGATCACACTGACCACCACGTGGAAGGAGATGAAGAAGATCATCAAAGAGGACCCTCGCTGTATCAAGTTCTCCAGTAGTGACCGAGTAAGACCTCTGCTTTTCTCTTTACCTTCCTGTGTGCTGCTGTTTACTTCAGCTACCCATGTACTGAGTAAACACCAGGCAAAAAAAAACACGCTGAGGGGTTTTGTGTGTGCTTTGTTTCTCAGAAGAAACAGAGGGAGTTTGAAGACTACATCAAAGACAAGTACATCACAGCCAAAGCTGACTTCCGAACGCTTCTGAAAGAGACCAAGTTCATCACGTACAGGTGGGTGATTAAACACATGGGCTGGCTTGACATCTTTACACTCCCACCTGAGGGAATGAGGTTTCAATTGAAATGTATCATAAGTTGGTTTTACTTTTAATGGCATTTATACTTCTAATTCAGAATGGATTCTCAAAGAATTGCTTGTTTGCTATTGGGTCAGCAGGAGGCGCTATTGTTTCAGCAGGAGGCGCTATTGTTTCAACTGCACTGCCTCTTAACCCCTCCTATACTGTTGAATTGTTGTACTGTAGTCACAAGATATCGGCAAGATCCACTCTAGTCTTGTTTCTCCCAACACGTTATTTTTTTCCACTGACTGCTTCCACCCATGTTGTCCTCCTCAGGTCGCGGAAGTTGCTCCAGGAGTCTGACCAGCACCTGAAGGACGTGGAGAAGGTTCTGCAAAACGACAAGCGTTACCTGGTGCTGGACTGTGTCCCGGAGGAGAGGAGTAAACTAATCATGTTCTACATCGAGGACCTGGACCGCAGGGGTCCCCCTCCTCCCCCCACTGCCTCTGAGCCCACGCGACGCTCCACTAAGTGACCACGGAGAGTGCTAGAGAGCCAGAGCATGAACCCACCTGTCCTAGTGCAGTATTTAAAACTGTAACGTCGTAATGCCTCATCATAAACCCGGAACATCCACCCCCTGTATTTATTAAATGCAGTTCTGGGCCGTCGTGGCTCTCCCCTCCTGCCTACAGGGCCTGATGATGATATGCCCACTTCCCTGTGACCCTTAACATCTGACCTTTGGCTAAGGTCAAAGGGATAGGCATAGTAATACATCTGTGGTTTTCAATCTGCTGCAGTTGCAGAAACCTACAACATGTGCGACAATGTAAATGATCAGTTTAGCTGTTTCTGTGACTCAAGGCATTGCAGGTCTTGGTAATAACTGTTAGAGGGTGTAATTTTCATGTACCATCTCACAGTACAGTTTAAATGCTTCTCAAAGCGGTTTCATTTTGATAGGTTGCTGTTTCTGTAAATGTTTTACTGGATTAAAGGCAACCTTTTTTTGACAATCTTGTCCAATGATCTGTCAGTGTTTAATGGTTTTGTTACCAAACAATTTAGAGTAATCTATAGAGGTATCAAATGCCCTGTTTGTACCTGGAGCTAACATGTCCTGATCTCGTCCACATTCTGATTGTGTTCCCCATGGACATATGCCAAGCCTGCCAATGTCCTCAAAGGAGACATTTAAAATAATCTAACAACGCAACGTTAATGATTTTTTTTTCAGCAATTTTTACTTAGAATGACAGTCTACCCCGGCCAAACCCGGACGACTCTGGGCCAATTGTGCGCCACCCTATGGGACGCCCAATCGCGGCTTAGATGTGATACAGCCTGGGTGCTCCCATGAAGGTTGTAACGATGAAATTGGCCTTAAAATGCTTTTGGGGAAACTGGGCCCAGGTCCTCCTGACCACCTTCAGAGGTAGTCGAGGATGTGTTGTAATGTATCTAGATATCGTAAACCATTTAAATCGTCCCCCTTGACACGACTCCATTGACTCGAGGCATGTGTCTTAACAAAGTAAAAATGTGCATTCTGCTAAAATATACCTTTTTTGAGAAAGAGGATTGGCGAAATTGGGTTCCTTTCCCAGTGCCTAGTCCACAGCACCAGTCTTGTTTTGACACATACAGCTGTTCAAAGTTGGGTTAATTGACCAAATAAATGTGATTAGTTCATGTTGGGTAAGGTTGGAAAACCAAAAGTCACTGGGATTTGAACTGGCAACTGTGTGGGTCAAACTGTTTACCTCCCTAAAATGATTTTTTTGACTCCCCTGTTACTCTGCCCACTGATTTCATCGAACCAATCAATTCATCCACAACTACCTCCAGAGGAGGCGGATAGGTCAGTTATTTTAATTGTCTACACCAGGTATTCCCAAACTGGGGTATACGCGCAATGCCGTCGTGAGGTACGTGATTCACTTTTTTTTTTCAACGATCTTCACATTTTCAAACAGTCCATTTATATTATCCAATGGGGCTATACATTTTTTTTTTTTTCTTCTCTTGCCTGAGTAGCCTCGTTTCACTGCCAAAAAATAAAATTAAACCATCAGCAACTTTGAAAAATAATCCACGGGAGGTTTTTGGAGTGAGAATTAAGACATGTATAACAGCAATAGATACCATTAATAAGAAGGGGCTAGAAGCGTCTTATATGGTGAGCTACCGAGTGGCAAGGACAGGCAAGCCCCATACTATTGTGGAGGACTTAATTATTCCTGCTGCCGTGGATAAGGCTGGGACAATGCTGGGGGAAAAGGCCCAAAAAACTATACAGACAATGCCTTCATCAAAAATCACTTTTTCACGGCGCATCAATGACCAGGTAGATGTTTTGAAACAATTACTGCTTTGCATACAAGCCAGTGAATTCTATGTGAGTCAACAGTCTTGGCGGGCCTGGCATATGTCCATGGTGGTCAATTAAGGAAGACATCCTCTTCTGGAAACCAGGACAACAGGAGAGTATCATTTTAAAGTCCTCGACAGACATAGTGGAGTGGTAACGGGCGTGCAAGCAGTTGCTCCCGACGCCATTTGGGTACACTGCAGCATCCACCGAGAGGCTCTTGCTGCCAAAGGAATGTCTGACCGCTTGAAAGACGTTTTGGACACTACAGTGAAAATGGTTCACTTAAAGCAAAGCCCCTGAACTCTTTGTATTTTCTGCACTATGCAATGATCTGGGCAGCGACCATGTAATGGATGGAATTGAGGCTATGATTAAGAAGTTGGAGCTCTTCTCTGTCTGCGTTAACAAGGACAACACACAGGTCTTTCCATCATTGTATGTTTTTTTTTGTGTGCAAATGAACTCAAGCTTACAATGTTAAACGTGATATAGCGAAGCACCTGGGTGAGTTGGGTGCGCAATTACGCAGGTACTTTTCTGAAACGGATGACAAACGACTGGATTCGTTATCCCTTTCATGCCCTGCCTCCAGTCCACTTAACATATCTGAACAAGAGAGAGAGCCTCATCGAAATTGCAACAAGCGGTTCTGTGAAAATTTCTGAATTTAATCAGAAGCCACTGCCAGATTTCTGGATTGGGCTGCGCTCAGAGTATCCCGTCTTGGCAAATCGCGTTAAGACTATGATGCCCTTTGCAACCACGTACCTATGTGAGAGTGGATTCTCGGCCCTCACTAGCAAGAAAACTAAATACAGGCACAGACTGTGTGTGGAAAAGTATTTTAGACAGACTCTCCAATACAACCCAACATTGCAGAGGTATGTGTATCCTTTCAAGCACACCCTTCTCATTAACCTGTGGTGATTTATTCACAATGTTCGATGAACAAATACAATTTATGTAAGATGGCTAAATAAAGAGCAAAATTACTGATTATTATATTATTTGTGCCCTGGTCCTATAAGAACTCTTTGTCACATTCCACAAGCCGGGTTGTGACAAAAACTCACACATTCTTTTGTTTAATAAATATGTCATATTTTGTGTGTGTGTGTGTGGCAGGCTTTTACAATGATGGCAAAAAACAACATTTGAGAGTGCGCTGACCCTGGTGCTAGAGGGGGTACGCAGCTGGAGATTGAATGTTTGAAGGGGTAAGGGACTATAAAAAGTTTGGGAACCACTGGTCTACACTAATTGTCTGCCCAATCAGAATGTGGACAGGATCAGGACACAGCACCAAGTATAAACGGGGCTAAAGAGACTAACGTTTTGGATTCATTTTCCCAGCTCTGTTCCCGGGATCACTGAGCCCATAATAAAAAGTCAGGACTATTTAGGTTACTCATTTTTTTTATTATACATATTGTATTTTTGTAAATGTATTTTTTAAAAATTGGAAGAAAAAAGCTTGCTACATTGTTTTAAATCAATTCTACCCAGTAACATCATCCGTTCCTCTGCAGGTATGTTTTGAAACCTTCATGAAGAGAAATGATAAATAAATAAATTAAGAGATACAGAGGGGGCAGGAGAAGAGGTCAAAGGGTGTCAAGCTCACACCATCTCAGTAGCATCTAAGCATGTCATCATCTCAGGGATGCAAAGGGTGAGTTAGTTGGAGCCAGTCTCTCAGTTCATCTCCATCTCCCCAATGCAAAGCACTCCTGTTTCTACTTAGGAACATACACATAAAAGTATCATCCCTGCATTTCTGTGCATATCCATCAAAACTACAGCAACAACTTTGAGGGAGAAAATTGTAAAATGGAGAAAAACAAAATAAACAGGCGTTGACAGCCATCGTTCTCAATGTTCTGGGTGCAACCGTGGGCAACCCTGGATTTACAACAACATGGCGGCAAGTCTCCGAGAGAGAGAGAGAGAGAGAGAGAGAGAGGAAGCTGCAAAGCTGTCAGTGTCTCTTCTTCACAAGTTGCAGTGCGGCCAGAGATTCCCAGCCTTGCGGCCCTCTCCCAGTCCCCAGGTGAGCGCGGTCAGTCAGCCAGCCAGCCAGCCAGGGCGCGCTATGCTGGTCTGTGCTGCTCTGCTCTTCGTCCATCCAACCTTAGTTGACCTTGTCCTGGAATATGTACAGGTTGTTGGTGGCGGCCACGGCGATGATGTTCTCAGAGGGGTGCCAGGCGGTGTGCAGGATCTTCTTGCTGAAGTCTAGGCTGTCCACACTGATCTCGTCCTTGCGTCTCTTGCCTCCCACACACACCTTCCTGGGCTTCAGGATGGCCCGGGGCTTGCTGTTCTCCCTCGACGCCTCCAGGGTCACGTCACGCTTGGTGTTGCGGTCGAACATGCGGAAGAAGTTGTTGTAGGAGCCGGTCATGATCACACTACGGGGAGAGAGAGAGGGGGGGGGGGGGGGGGGTGAGGATGCCGCAACACATCAATCCCATTCATCCAACCGTATCTACTGATACACTGATGTAAAGGATGAAGACCTCCAGTCACACCGATCCTAATACAGCGGCGGTCACTGACCTGTCAGACCCGTTCCAGACACATTCAAACTTGTCGAAGATGCAGTCGTTCTCATACAGGGAGCACAGCTTACTCCTCAGGTAGTCGTGCACCTGGAAGAGGGGGAAATAAATGGAGATCTATTTTCCAGAACCATATGTTTTCGGTAAATATATGGCTCTGGTGTTTTCCCTTTGCATATTTCTTTGTTGTACCCAGCGATGTGCAGACACGGTCAGAGCGACGTATGGTCTACAGTGTATCAAGGTCTCCATAACAAGCTTGACACGTTCAACAACAAAAAAAGTGTACGAGGGGTATACTCTACCTGGTATGTCTCCAGAGGTTTGCTCTCCATGTTGAGGTCCCACACTTTGACCGTGAGGTAGTCCCGTGTCATCAGGTAGCGCCCGCTGTGGCTGAACTTGACATCTGAGATGGAGGAGATGATCTCAGAGAAGAAGGAGCGGTTACTGGGGTCCTCCGGCTCCTCGAAGACTGCAGGGGGAACAGACAGAGGAACGAGCGGTGTTAACATCTGGACAGAAAGCACCTGGAGGAGCCACTCTCTGGCTTACAGCTTCAGTTGATTGATTAATCACTTTCACACTGCACCAGCTACTTTAGGCCATCAGCTGGCTCTTCTAAACAACCGCTAAATATGCAAAGGGAAAAGGAAGAGAAACAATTCATCTCACTGATAAATATTGGCTAAATAGAAAACCATTTCTCATGTTGGACGACATTTATTTCTCAGTAAAACAAGTCATTAACATGGTCGTATTTTGCAATGCAAACGCGTCATTAATACTTGATTATTTACTTCTGGGAATGTATCATCTATCTTTCCTATTTATGAGTCGATCTTTATCCACGGGGGCCTCTCAAACAGGATGACAATTGATTTGAAATGCAAATGCTTAACGGTCAATAATTGAACACACAAATACTGTGGGCTTATTTAACATATTACATGTAAGATGTATGTGCCAATAATATATATTATAATATGGCTGTTCTCACTGCATAACCTCCTGTCTCTCTATGATCTGTCAATATGTTCAGCCCGGTGAAAACGGATGATTTGGGGCTCAGGGACAGAGCCTTGACTGACCTTGAAACATCAATACCACTGTGTGTTTGGATCAACTCAGAGCCATGCAGGAATACACACTGTATCCTGTGGACTTTTTAGTCCACCATTTACAAAGAACTTAGTACATGGGAAAAATGCCAAAAACAACTGGAGGGGGGAAAAAAAATCTATAAAATCCCCCTTGACATCATAGTGCTTCTCTGTTTACCTCCATTTCCACCTTATTTCCCAATAATATCTCACAAAGACATGTCCACCTGCAGCTTAGCTCAGTTCAACAAAACATAGCATGCAATAAATTAATTTACCAACAACTGTGCCAGGGTCCCATCATACAAATACTCATTTATCACTGTGCAGCAAATGACTAACAATTAGTGACACAGTAGCTATTAGAAAGGAGTAGATCGACTGTTATAGAGGTTTAGGGGCTTCAGAGCGTACAACAGCCCCGGTGCCTATGCTTAAGGCTAGCAGTTTTCCCTGATCATGTGACCTGACTGCCCGGGACAACTCGGCCCAATAGCTTTTCCTAGTCAACTCGTGTGGTCGGGATAAACTGCTGGCCCTTATCATGGAGCCCGCTGACAATGTACAGCATATGAGTGGTTTGGGGTGCGGCAGAGGCAGAGGCAGTCTTACATTTAGAGTGGTTGTCACACAGTGCTGAGGCCCTCATGTCACACAGGCGGATGGAGCCCTTGCTGCTGCTGTAGATGAAGGTGTTACACTGGTTGGGATGGAACTCCGCCGCTGTGATCACCTCTGTCAGCTCCTCCATGTTCGCCGGCTTGATGTCCACAATGTCTGAGGTGGGGGAGGTAAAGGAACTCAACCACATAGAGGAGCACTGACGCAATTCATAGCTTACAGTTTGAGACTTTCAAGAGAAGGAAAGGGGAAACCCATAGCAACCCATTAGAGGTTGCCAGAGTAAGCACACACAAAAAAAAGGAAAAGATATAACAGCATGAGGTCAAAAAAAATAAGACTTTAAAAATGTCAAGGAACAGCAGAAACCAGCGCTGACCCGGAGGGAAATGACAGCAGATCCATCACAGAGAGAGAGAGAGAGACAGGAGATGAGAGCTGAGGAGAGAGGTTGACTAGCCAGTAGCACTGTGATTGATCCAGTAAAGAGGCTCAGTAAATAAGAAGCTCAATACGTGCCCAGGGCCCCAAAGCTCAGCCATCCATTCTGCTGTCCATAAGGCATCTCATCTGTGATCTGCAGAGAACCTCAAAGTGGAAATCATTGTTGATCAATGGGGATGTGCGCCTGTTTAAAGATGACCTCATTGGATTCTCTCTGACACACACCTGGGATGGGATGCAGATGACTGCTGGACAGAGACAGGCACCGGATAAAGGGTAATGGCCAGAGTGACAGAGAGGCAGACATATGAAGACCCAGGGGGGATATAGACAGAGATACCAGCAGCTTGCTAATTGCTATCTACCCAGTGTAAATATCATCCAAGCTGTTAGCTCAAATTGCCTTCCATTTAAAGGAACAGTGGAAGTCCATGGGCATTCTGTTACGAGGACGATCTGATAAAGGGGGATTTGGCACACTGGCATCAGCAGTTTCATACGATGAGCCATATAGATCTACAGTGCATTCGGAAAGTATTCAGACCCCTTGACATTTTCCAAATTTTGTTACGTTACAGCCTTATTCTAAAATTGATTAAATTCATTGTTTTCCTCATCAATCTACACACAATACCTCATAATGACAAAGCAAAAACAGGTTTTTAGACATTTTTGGAAATGTATTAAAACTAAAAGACAGAAATACCTTATTTACACAAGTATTCAGACCCTTTGCTATGAGACTGAAAATTGAGCTCAGGTGCATCCTGTTAACATGAATCATCCTTGAGATGTTTCTAAAACTTGATTGGAGTCCATCTGTGGTAAAATCAATGGTTTTTTACCAGATTTGGAATGGCACACACCTGTCTATTTGTTTGTTTGTATTGTTTTACCTTTATTTAACTAGGCAAGTCAGTTTAGAACAAATTCTTATTTACAGTGAGGGTCTACCCTGGCCAAACCTGGTCTATATAAGGTCACACAGTTTACAGTGCATGTCAGGGGAAAAAAACAAGCCATGAGGTCAAAGGAATTGTCTGTAGAACTCCAAGACAGGATTGTGTCGAGCACAGATCTGGGGAAGGGTACCCAAAACATTCTGCAGAATTGAAGGTCCCCAAGAACACAGTGGCCTCCATCATTCTTAAATGGAAGAAGTTTGGAACCATCAAGACTCTTCCTAAAGCTGGCCGCCCGACAAACTAAGCAATCGGGGGAGAAGGACCTTGGTCAGGGAGGTGACCAAGAACCCAATGGTAAATCTGACAGAGCTCTAGAGTCCCTCTGTGGAGATGGGAGAACCTTCCAGAAGAAGAACCATCTCTGCAGTTCTCCACCAATCAGGCCTTTATGGTAGATTGGCCAGACGGACCCACTTGGAGTTTGCCAAAAGTCACCTAAAGGACTCTCAGACCATGAAAAATAAGATTATCTGGTCTGATGAAACCAAGATTGAACTCTTTGGCCTGAATGCTAAGCGTCACATCTGGAGGAAACCTCGTACCATCCCTACGGTGAAGCATGGGGTCGGCAGCATCATGCTGTGGGGATGTTTTTCAGCGGCATGGATTGGGAGACTAGTCAGGATCGAGGGAAAGATGAATGGAGCAAAGTACAGAGAGATTCTTGTTGAAAACCTGCTCCAGAGCGCTCAGGACCTCAGACCAGGGCAAAGGTTCACCTTTCAACAGGACAACGACCCTAAACACACAGCCAAGACAACGCAGAAGTGGCTTCAGGACAAGTCTCTGAATGTCCTTGAGTGGCCCAGCCAGAGCCCAGACTTGAACCCGATCAAACATCTCTGAAGAGATGCAGCGACGTTCCCCATCCAACCTGACAGAGCTTGAGAGGGTCTGCAGAGAAGAATGGAAGAAACTCACCAAATACAGGTGTGCCAAGCTTGTACCGTCAAAGGTGCTTCAACAAAGTACTGAGTAAAGGGTATGAATACTTATGTAAATGTGATATTTCAGTTTAAATTTGCAAACATTTCAAAAAACACGTTTTTGCTTTCTCATTATGGGGTATTGTGTGTAGATTGATGAGGGGGGGAAAAAACAATTTAATCAATTTCAGAATAAGGCTGTAACGTAACAAAATGTGGAAAAAGTCAAGAGGTCTGAATACTTTCAGGATGCACTGTATATCCTTTCATAGGTAGCAGTGTAATTGGGAGAAAATGTAAATTGTCAAAATTCATTCTTAACTTAAGCCTGGTTCTCTGTTTTATCCCAGTGTTTCATAACCAAGATGATACCAAACCTGACTGGTCTAGCTACATTATGCCAACTCACATTCTCTCAGTACGAATTTGATAGGACACACTAAATGGGCCATTCCACCAAATCGGTGCCTTTTTCGTCCCCAGGACATTACATGCATGAATATGCATGAAAAGTATAAGTATAATACATTATATTATCAAGCAAAGTGTCCTGCACTTTGTCCTAATTGCAATTTGAAAACACATCATGTGAAGCCTTGATACAAACTACCTAGAACACTGAAAAAATTTGATTTTAGCCCGTTCCCACTCTCTAACACTACACTTCACCATGAAAAATAATGAATAGAATCCTTCAGAAATCTTATTTTTTGTATTATTGTGTGACTCTATTTCCAATTTAGACATAACATTTGAATTTTCATTGGAAAATCATAATATGTTAAGTTAAAACACATTTTAGTCGTGTTCCCAGGTTTTCACTCAGTCCTGTTAGCCTGACACATTCCCCTCTCTAAAAATGTGGGACATTCCACAAGTCACATGATCAACAGGAAGTAGCATCATTTGAGTCTCCTGAAGGCCATGGGAAGTCCAAAAGTAAGTTCTCTCACTCTTATGTTTTATCATATTGTAAGTAAGACTGAGAATGTTAATCTCAAAGTACAGTCCTGTTAACATCCAAGAAATAATTTAGGTATTGCTTTTTTTTTTTTAAGATAGTTTTGGTAAACCACTTGAAGGTGCTAAGTGTTCTCATGCTATTAGCATTGATGCCAATTGTGGCTACATTTCATGTGTTTGCAAATGCTATGCTAAAAACTCAGTCCTGTTACTTTCAGTCCTGTTACTCATATGAAGGGTAACAGGACTGAATAAGAGTCACAGGAGTGAGAAGTTTGAATGACATAGCCATTTTAAATGTGTATCTGGTATATACATTGATTAATTATAATACTATTCTCTTCATTTGAAGTTTCACAGTTGGAATTACTGAAGGTGTTTTCAGTTTTACAATGTGAACACATTACTTACAGGGAGCCAATCGATTAGATGCTGCAGAAACGCTATCGCGCTCGAAAAGCTATCGCACTCGACGCGATGCCGACCCAGAAAGGAGAGAGAGAGAGATACTTAAAAGAAGGAACAGCAGAAATACAGGGAGGACATAGCATCAGGCAGGAAGAAAACAGTCAATAACATTTAGTAAGAGGGGAAAAAGCGCAGACGTCGCAAAAAGTGGAGGGAGACTTTGCTACCGGATCAAGTCCAGGATAGAAGCCATGAAGCACCTCACTACACCTCCAGTTAGCCCAGTTCCAGCTACGGTGAAGATGCATCAGGCAGTAAACCAATTCCACGGAGAGCTGACCTACAGGGATGTCAGCTGCTTGTGCACAGCAAGACATTCTCTGAGCTGCGAGTGCTTTAATGCAAAGCATTTCACGTTCAAATTGACAGAAGGCTCCCACGAACACAGAATATCAGTGGCAAAGTCCTGAGGTTTTGTCGGCAAATGGTGTGTGCTGAAGTACGACGGTCAACTGGCATCATCACAGACACAAACAACACACACACACACGTCAAGGTTTGTTGTATGAAAAGGACTGGGGCCAACGGGTTTTGCTGGCCAGCACGCGAAGACATCCTTTGGTACCCCTTTCAAGACATCCTGTGTACCATCCCACCAGCGAAGCAAGTCACAGGTCGTTACATGGAAATTGACAACGAAGTCTGGGCCAAACTAGAGACTGTTTCTTAGAAAAGGCAAGTTTTTGTTCATTCATTTACTGCAATTCTATATGAAATACAATTGTATGTCGTGTTTGCAAGTGAATGTTGTGTTTTATATTTTCCGAAAATAGTACTTTCAAGTTAATATTAGATACTGGTAGTCAATGTAGAGATCTGAGGATCTGCTTAATATTCTCAGCTTTTTGTATTTCTTGTCTTTCTTGCCTTTTGTAGAGGAAGATGGAGAACCCATGCTGTGCAGAGGCAGGAGCCAGACACACATGCTGCAGGGGGAGGAGGGATACTCACACCTCTCTCTCTCTCTCTCTCTCTCTCTACCGCCCACCCCACCCCGCATACACACACACAAGCACACGCTCACATACACGCACACGCACTCATGCAAAAAAACACACAATTGTTACTGCTTTATGTTGCTATTTAGTCTCAGATCTTTTTGGCCAAATATAATGACCGGTTTTATCTTTGTTTAATTGAAGGAAGTTCTGTGACATCCAGTTATTCTCACACATACAAGCACTCATTCCTGTTACTCAGCGCTCATTCCTGTTACTCAGCGCTCATTCCTGTTACTCAGCGCTCATTCCTGTTACTCAGCGCTCATTCCTGTTACTCAGCGCTCATTCCTGTTACTCAGCGCTCATTCCTGTTACTCAGCGCTCATTCCTGTTACTCAGCGCTCATTCCTGTTACTCAGCGCTCATTCCTGTTACTCAGCGCTCATTCCTGTTACTTAATTGTTTTTTATTAAAAAAATTAAGATAAACCACTTAGTTTTCAGTTATGCTTGGTCCATCATTTAAACAATTGTTTGATAAAACACATGATAGATTTGTGATAAAATTGAGATTGGGGTCGCATTTAAAAATAAAAAATGGCTTTGTCTTTAAAAAAAAGAGATTTCGCCCGCATATGACTTTTTAGCTACATATATATATTTTTTTCAACATGTAACCAATCGTTTCTTTAAAATACCCACTTTATTGAGGGAAAAACAAAGAAACTAGTTGGCATGACTTAATTGATATTTAAACCGTTTTGGTAACCGGACTGAGAGAAATGCAACCATCTTCCATTTAGAAACCTGGTAAAAAATTGCCTTAGATTGACCACTACACATTTTGAATAGTTAAACAAGTCTGTTATTAGATACAGTGCTGAAAAAAGATAAAGAATTAAGTTCAATTTTGAGAAGTTACAACATGCAAATGGCACCGATTCGGTGGAATGGCCCAAATTCTATTGCATACAAGAGCTTTAAACTGCTTTAAACTGAATACCTTTTTTATTCCCCATGAAACTGAGAAATAATGCAATTCAGAATTAATAGTATATATAAATAGTATATATGTTCTGTCTTCCAGCTTAACATCCTGACTGTGATGCATACATCATCATGAATGAGCTAATCCAACAACAAAAACATGAAAACATCTTCCAAAGTGAGACAATCTCTTAATTTGAGTTCCTCAGCGGTCAGTCTAGCCATCTACACAGTATGTTTGCCGGGAGAAGGATACTGAAGCTCTGGTTGGTGATCTCCAGGTTCCACAGATTGATTCTCAGGTCGTCTGTGGACATGTAGGTCTCGTAATCGTTGCTGACGGAGATGGAGTTGATGTGGTACGTGTGGGCGTTGGAGAACACCCGCCTGGGCGTCGCCTCCACCATCAGGTCCATGGGCTGCAGCACTGGCACCTGGGAAGGAGGGTGGCAGGGAGGGCACGATGGAGGGAAGGAGGATGGCGGGGAGGGCACGATGGAGGGAAGGAGGGTGGCGGGGAGGGCACGATGGAGGGGGAAAAAAAAGTGGAGAGGGAGGGAGTGATCGAGGGGAGGGAGAGAAAGAGAATAAGAAAAATATGTGTTTATAAACATCAAATCACCTGTGTATTCAACAGTCAGTTATTCAGTGAGTGCAGTATTTCAAGTATGGGCTGTTCATGCACCACTCTGACAGTGTGAGACTGAACTGAGAGCTCCTCTAGCCAGCCCATAATGGGGAACCCCATGTTCTCACAGGGAGTAGGGTCCCTTAATGATGACAAATCTCAGCCCGGGCCCCTAGATACTAGCCACACAACAGGGGGCCCCTAGAGAGACCCAGACCCCCACTGTGCAAGGGCTTGTCTGCCACACTCGCACACTTTATGGGCCCCTTTCTCGACAAATGTTCCAGATTTTGTCTCGTACGCGCCTCGCAATTTAGACTAATGCATTGCCAACTCAGTGGAATCAGCAGGAGGCTTGTGCTGATGCATCATGATCATTATCTCTGGATGTGAGGAGGACTCTTATAGAGGAGCATTAGGGTTTCATGATTGACAATGACTGCAGGAGATAGGAAACCTTGTGGCTGTTTACAAGTTCCAATTGATGATATAGGCATGCGGGTATTTCTACCATCATATTTGCCAAAACAAAGAAATCGGTTTTAGATATCACGATCCCAAACGAAGGTTTGTACGGTATATTGGTCCAGCACTAGCCCAGACGACTCCTTCATTTGTGTGGAGCTGTCAGTTGTAGTGTGTGTTATTGACAGAGACTGCCCCCTCCCTCTGTCTGTCTGTGGTTCCTCTGGCTCTGTTTGGAAGAGCAATAAAAGCACTGGTAAACGATAACCCCTCACAGAGCTGCTTAACGGCCATACAGGAGGAGCAGCTGTAGCCTGCAGCTCCTCGCCAGGGACCCCCCCCCCACCTTCACTAGCACTCCCCCTCACACACCCACACACAACCTCTCCTGTCTGTGCAAAGTGATAAATGCCCCTCCAGCCGCTCTCCCCACAGACACACACCACTCACACCCACCCACCCACACACAGACAATTCACACTTGGGATTGGATTTCTACTGCTCTCAGCCATAATCCCCCAGTCTCTAATGTTCTATAGTATTCAACTTTTTCAGGGAGGGGTCCATTTTTTTCAGCCAGAATTTCTCATGACCTCACCCCAAAATCTAATAGCACAACCTTAAAATTGGTCCATTTAGATGTTTTTTACATCAACAAATAACCTTGAATTCATTGCATTTTCACGTCTTATTCAAAATAATAATAAAATAAAGAAACATTTACTCGATAAAATTGTTATTTTGTTTTGTTGTTATCTTTCTCAAAAGCATTTGTATATTGTCCCATACAATAATCTGTACTACCACTGGTCTATAGGCGCGGCACGGGAGAGACAACAGGGAAAGATGCATTTACACATTAGAGGGAGGGGGAGAGAGACAATGGAAAGAACTAGAGGGGAAAAGGAATATGAAGAATCCTGGAGGGAGACGGAGTACTGACAATTTGACAGAGAGGAAGAGAAAGAGAGGATTAATGAGTGATAGTGATAACTAGTTACAGAGAGAGAGAGAACTAGTGACAGAGAGAGAGAGAGATAACTAATGACAGAGAGAGAGAGAGAGAGTGATAACTAGTGACAGAGAGAGAGAGAGAGAGACAGAGAGATAACTAGTGACAGCGAGAGAGAGAGAGAGATAGTGATAACTAGTGACAGAGAGAGCGAGAGGAAGAGAAAGGGAGGAGTAATAAGTGATAACTAGTGACAGAGAGAGAGAGATAGTGATAACTAGTGACAGAGAGGAAGAGAAAGAGATGAGTAATGAGTGATAGTGATAACTAGTGACAGAGAGGAAGAGAAAGAGATGAGTAATGAGTGATAGTGATAACTAGTGACAGAGAGGAAGAGAAAGAGATGAGTAATGAGTGATAGTGATAACTAGTGACAGAGAGGAAGAGAAAGAGATGAGTAATGAGTGATAGTGATAACTAGTGACAGAGAGAGAGAGAGAGAGAGAGAGAAAGAGAGAGAGAGTGATAACTAGTGGCAGAGAGGAAGAGAAAGAGATGAGTAATGAGTGATAGTGATAACTAGTGACAGAGAGGAAGAGAAAGAGATGAGTAATGAGTGATAGTGATAACTAGTGACAGAGAGAGAGAGAGAGAGAGAGAGAAAGAGAGAGAGTGATAACTAGTGGCAGAGAGGAAGAGAAAGAGATGAGTAATGAGTGATAGTGATAACTAGTGACAGAGAGAGAGAGAGAGAGAGAGAGAGAGAGAGTGATAACTAGTGACAGAGAGAGAGAGAGAGAGAGAGAGAGAGAGAGAGTGATAACTAGTGACAGAGAGAGAGAGGACGAGAAAGAGAGGAGTAATGAGAGATAGTGATAACTTTTGACAGAGAGAGAGAGAGAGAGAGAGAGAGATAGTGATAACTAGTGACAGAGAGAGAGAGAGAGAGAGAGAGAGAGAGAGAGAGAGCTAGTGATAACTAGTGACAGAGAGGGGGAGTGGGACATGCTCACTAATGTGCATTCACTCTTGGGCGCCTCCTTGGCTGACCATTATTGGGTATCTGTCTGACAGTGAACACAAACCATCTGTCAACGCCACACAGACACAGCGCAGCACAGCCAATGATTATCAGATATGAGTCTGCTAGCATGATGAGTGTCTCTCAGCGCCCCGGCACGGTCACACCATCACACAGCGAGAGGTGGAGGAGGAGCATGCTGCAGAGACTGCTGAGGTCATTAACTCATACATCAACGTCTGTTTCTCAGATGAGGCAGCGCTGGGAGGAGCTGCTTCGGTCCACAGTTATTACTCAATAGAAAGACCTGGACATGAATCAAGCCAAGCGGGTGATATGTTCAGACAGGATAGGAGAGGCATGGGAAATCCACCTTCAACCCAAAGAGCATGCATACACAGTGGTATGCTAGTGAGCAGTGGACATTTTCAATAACATTGATCCTGTACTGGTCCCACATAGGGTTAAGTGTAGTCAGTTAGTAAGGTGCAGGGCACTGGGACAGACTGACAGTACAGCCCGCCTCCTCTCTGATGGGTGACATCGTGTTTTCTCTCAGAGTGACTGACAGACATTTTCTTCGCTCACCAAGCGAGGAGTTTTCGTATGGAGGTCAATGAGGAAGTGTGAAATTTGGTTAACACATAATTGACTGGCATATTTGCTACATGTGGCTTACTTGATCTAATAGAAGTTTCGTAATGATTCGGTTGTTACGAGTGTACTGATATAAGTAGGACAAGTGACATCCCGGCAACTTTGAGAAAATACACTATTTATCGGAGTTGTGCCTGGTCGTCACTAGTTACCACAGCCAAAGTCATACACCCCAACTATTTCTACAATTTCTCTTCTTAAAATGTGATTTTAAACCTAACCTTAAATTAATACCAACAAAAAGAAATGTTCTGTTTTCATGACTTTTTTTGGCTGTGGCTGTGGTAACTAGTGGAAAACATTGTGCCTGTTGTGTCTGTACACACGTATCTGCCTTCTCATTGGCTCAAATTATCCCACCTGATCTTGCCTACTCCTGACTGCCTTCCATTTTTTTTTTAATGTTCATTGTTGGCCACTAGAGTATCTGATCAATATAATGGATAGTCTGTGCCAGTCCTGGAACCAGTGCTTGACATAGAATGAAATAGGTGCCGGTACTCATTTTGGGTGCCAGTACTGCTTACATTTAGGTGCCGAAGCTCCACAATACTTTTGAGCTAATATTCTATAAGAGGAACAGGAGGTCAAGCATTAGAAAATTGAAGTTGCCGGTACTCAGCTCCGGTGAGATCCTGCCCAAGTCAAGCACAGCCTGCAACACTGTCGCTCCCTCCCACTAACTTAATCCCATTCAATGATGTTTCACAATTCCATCTCTCAACCGTAATGTGATTTCTATTGATTTCCAAAGGCTGTGTTGCGTAAGGGTCAATTTGGGCCCAGAGTGGAAAATGAGAGCATGAGGAGAGAGGGATGATTGGCACGAGTCAGGGGTCGAAATATTGATACAGTTTCTGCACCGCTCACTTCTCTCCTAAATTAATATGATATTTACTGAGGAGTGCGGCGTGTGAGCTCTTGAACGAAGGAAAACATGTCTGTTACATTTTCCTTTTTTTAATGAGAGTGGAGGAGAAAAAGAGAGGATTCAATTCCAATGTTTGTTCTGGGGGGGGGGGGGGGGGGGGGGTTCTTTCATGGAACACAACGATGATGAAAATAGGCATTTTATGTTTATAAAGGAAAAGACAACAAACGTCTAGCCATCGTAAGACCTCTGTTTACACCAGCTATAATCTACTATCATTGCTTTACCACCTGACAGCGACCAATAGAGTTGATTCAGACATGTCCCAGCCTGCTGTCTGTGTATCCATGGAGATGGGGGTGATATTTGACCCCATGCTGACCCCTGGGTACAGGATGGTGGAGACAGATGGGTCACTACTGGACCTGGCTAATGTTTGGTCAGTCAGCAGCATTGGCGCTTGATGTCCCCCACTTACCCCACCCCTACCCCCCCTCTTAAGAGCCAGAAACACCCCTTCCACACCCTCACACTGACAGACATGTGCATTTGGCAAGATATGAAACCAGGCGAGTTTCTTTAATCCCTCAGTGGCACTAGGGGAGAGATAGAGGCTTAGACTGCCATGGGGAGCGATAATGACACAGGTTGCCAGAGGAAGGATGACATCAGTGTTCAACCTCTGTGTGTAGCACTGGGCGGGTGGGCACAGAGATGCCCGGAGGCTGTGGTGACACCGGGGGTGGGGCATGGGTTGGCATCTTACCCGCAGGGCGGTGATGGTGGCTGGGTCTCGGATCCTCCCTTCCTCGTCCTTCAGGTTGTAGCCCTCCGGTCTCTTGTCCCGCTCACTGATCTTCCACAGCTTCACTGTTTTATCTGCAGGGAGGAGAGGAGGAGGGGAGAGAGGGATGAGTAACAACAGACGAGGGATAGGCTAAACGAAAGGTGCACTGTGCTGATCTGGCTCGGGGAGATAGCTAGCTGCGCTGAGGAGGGGAGGAGGGCGACTCAGTGGTGTGCGGCTCGATCTGCTGTGCTGCTACAGTATTGGAAGCTTGCCACTGCGGAGGGTTGGCATGGCATAAATAGATAGCAGATATATCAGCTGAGATCAATAGCCTCCAATTAACCTGATTAAAGCCTCCTGTTGCCAGCCTAGCTTGTTCCACTGGTGTCCAAAGATAGCGCTCTGCCCTCATACGAGTCTGTCTGCTGATGCAAGTTCCCTGTCTAATACATTTAGTGAAAGGTGAAAAGGAGGGGCACTGCAGTATTGTAAAGGTCAATGGAGTGACTGATGAATATGTGAATATGTAACTTGAGAAGAGCCACTTCCTGCCTCTTGCGGCACTTTAACATGAAGACTTTTCCATAATGCAGCTGCTTGGCTAAAATCAATAGGCTGTATTATGCAACAGATGACGTAACGGAGGTAATGGAACCATTAGCAAATACCAACATCGACAAGTGAGCGGTAAAACATGGCGATTTCCCTAAAGCTGGCTGTGCGGCTTACCATTGGTGGAGAGGAGGAAGTAGGCAGCGTTCTGTTGAGGCAGCCAGCGGATCTTGTTGATCTTCTCCTCGATCTCCAGGCTCTTCAGGTAGTCAAACTCAGGCTCGTGGCTCTGGAAGGTGCTGTAAACATTGTACTCCCCTCTCCTGTGGGGCTGGTTCTTACTCTGAAACAACAAGGACAACGTTGGAGTTTGTGGAAGAATATGCAGATGTTCTGGGATTATTCAGCTATTCAGACATGCAAAAAAAATAATAATCCAGTGTTTGAAGCTTGACAATGAAATGAAGATAATGATATTGCGGGATGAGGATACAGAGGGGTACATTGAACACAATTTGAGAGTGGGGATCTTCCTTTTTGCATTGAATAGACAAAATGTAAGGAAACAGCAACCCAAGATTTTCACAGCAGCAGATGTGTCGCTGGCCTGGTTTCTGCTTTCTAGATCAAGCATACATTCGCACACTACCCAGGAACTACCCAGGAACAAACAAAACATGGGGACTCTAGTATGTTGAGCAGTCACCAAAATCCCTCTCCGGCATTATACGGGTTGACATAACTGCTGACATAGTACAGACCTTGTGCCTCCATAAGGTATTTTTGTTGAGTAGAACTATGAGAAATCAGGCAAAAGTGGGTTAAATCTATTGTAAGGCTGTCAGGATCTGTAGTAAGGGCCAGCGAGATCGCTCAATAACAGCCCAGCAGCCTCAGCTCAGCCAACATGGCAGGTCAGGTTTCACCTCAGGAAGCTTCAGAATCAATAGAGCCAAATCAGATGACCAAACAAGAGGGATGGGTATTAATGGAAACAGATTTGCCCTCTGCGGGGGTGAAGACAGGGGGAAGCAAGAGGGGAGGGGGGGAAAGCGCCTCTGGTGTGAGGATTAGCGGATACTATGGAGCGCCTTGAAATCAGCTGGAAGGTGAAAAGACGCGGAGAAAGGAGGAAGGGGGGGGGGACTCATGCAGTCCCTGACGTTCATATTTTCTCACAGCCAGACAGAAGGTTCAGACGCTGTCTAGTCCTTTCATCCAGCTTCCAAAGGAGACGGTAGGCCTCCCCGAGTGGCCCATAATCTTTCCATAATACTTCCTACAACCACTGAATAAACATTCACAGACCCTTAACACTTCCACTACTAGTACTACTGCTATTACTACTGCTGCTACAACTACTACAACTACTACTACACAGTAACCCAGCAAATGTAAGAGCTCAGACACACCAATAGCGTTTGTTCGCCGAGAGTACTTGGCATCTCTGAACAGAGTGTCAGCCATCATTTGCGAACCGAGTGTACACCAGTTTTACATGTAGAATCGGGTGAAGACAGTCAGATGTCAACAGTGGGTGGTCCCTAAAACACAGTGCGCGGAACGATCGGCAGACGAACGCTAGATCAACATTCGGTGCGATGTGTGCGAGCCTTTACTGTAACACGCTGGCACTGTTTCTTCCAGATCCAACCAACATTTAAACTGAGCAACAACAAAAAAACGCCCTCTCACTGTCAACTGCGTTTACTTTGAGCAAACTTAACATGTGTAAATATTTGAACATAACAAGATTCAACAACTGAGACACAAACTGAACAAGTTCCACAGACTCCACACGGGACTAACAGAAATGGAATAGTGTGTCCCTGAACAAAGGGGGGGTCAAAATCAAAAGCAACAGCCAGTATCTGATGTGGCCACCAGCTGCATTAAGTACTGCAGTGCATCTCCTTCTCATGGACTGCACCAGATTTGCCAGTTCTTGCTGTGAGATGTTACCCCACTCTTCCACCAAGGCACCTGCAAGATCCCGGACATTTCTGGGGGGAATGGCCCTAGCCCTCACCCTCCGATCCAACAGGTCCCAGACGTACTCAATGGGATTGAGATCCGGGCTCTTCGCTGGCCATGGCAGAACACCGACCTTCCTGTCTTGCAGGAAATCACGCACAGAACGAGCAGTATGGCTGGTGGCATTGTCATGCTGGAGGGTCATGTCAGGATGAGCCTGCAGGAAGGGTAGCACAGCGTTGAGATTGCCTGCAATGACAACAAGCTCAGTCCGATGATGCTGTGACACACCGCCTCAGACCATGACGGACCCTCCACCTCCAAATCAATCCCGCTCCAGAGTACAGGCCTCGGTGTAACGCTCATTCCTTTGACTATAAACGCAAATCCGACCATCATCCCTGGTGAGACAAAGCCGCGACTCGTCAGTGAAGAGCACTTTTTGCTAGTCCTGTCTGGTCCAGTGACGGTGGGTTTGAGCCCATAGGTGACATTGTTGCCGGTGATGTCTGGTGAGGACCTGCCTTACAATAGGCCTACGACAGGCCCTCAGTCCAGCCTCTCTCAGCATATTGCGAACAGTCTGAGCACTGATGGAGGGATTGTGCGTTCCTGGTGGAACTCGAACAGTTGTTGTTACCATCCTGTACCTGTTCCGTAGGTGTGATGTTCGGATGTACCGATCCTGTGCAGGTGTTGTTACACGTGGTCTCCCACTGTGAGGATGATCAGCTGTCCGTCCTGTCTCACTGTAGTGCTGTCTTAGGCGTCTCACAGTACGGACATTGCAATTTATTGCCCTGGCCACATCTGCAGTCCTCATGCCTCCTTGCAGCATGCCTAAGGCACATTCACACAGATGAGCAGGGACACTGGGCATCTTTATTTTGGTGTTTTTCAGAGTCAGCAGAAAGGCCTCTGTAGTGTCCTGAATTTTCATAGCTGTGACCTTAATTGCCTACCGTCTGTAAGCTGTTAGTGTCTTAACGACCGTTCCACAGGTGCATGTTCATTAATTGTTTATGGTTCATTGAACAAGCACGGGAAACAGTGTTTAAACCCTTTACAATGAAGATCTGTGAAGTTATTTGGGTTGCTACGAATTATCTTTGAGAGACAGGGTCCTGAAAAAGGGACGTTTATGAATGGTAATGCATGTGTCGATGTGATGTTATTTCATTCAAGGTTCAAAATATGGATTCATTAGATGCAGGTTTATGAGCTAGATGGCAAATGGTTAGTGACATAGTAAAACAGAGTGCCAGGATGTGAGAGACATGATGAGAATGGGGGTCCGTGCCGGTCTTACCTCCTGTTCCCTCTGGAACACCACTACTCTCCCTCCCTTGTCCCCCGTTGCCAGCAGCTCTCCAGTTGGGTTGAACTCAACCGTGGATATGATGTCAGCTGGAAGATAAGACACACAGAGAAACGTTACCTCACTGAGATACTTAATACAGTGATACAGTACATTGCCCACCCACTGTATGCCTGAATGAGTCACGTTCTGTTTCCTTCACCTCACTGACAACCGTAAAATCTATTTTCAAGACCCAGCTATGTGAAATTAAATTGGTGAATGGCTTGAAATGCACCACCTTCACCATAAGTATATGGTTGGGCACTGATGTTGGGCGATTAGGCCTGGCTTGCAGTCGGCTTTCCAATTCATCCCAAAGGTGTTTGATTGGGGTCAGCGCTCTGTGCAGGCTAGTCAAGTTTTTCCACACTGATCTCAACAAACTATTTCTGTATGGACCTCGCTTTGTGCACGGGGCATTGTCATGCTGAAACAGGATTCCGCAAACTATTGCTACAAATTTGGAAGCACATAATTGTCTAGAATGTAATTGTAAGCTGTAGCGTTAAGATTTCCCTTCACTGTAACTAAGGGGCCTGGCCTGAACCATGAAAAACAGCCCAGATTTGTCTGTTGGACTGCCAGATGGTGAAGCATGATTCATCACTTCAGAGAACACGTTTACACTGCTCTAGAGTCCAATGTCGAGCTTTGCACCACCCAAGAAGACGCTTGAAATTGCTCATGGTGATCTTGGGCTTGTGTTCGGCTGCTCGGCCATGGAAACCCATTTCATGAATCTCCCGACGAACAGTTCTTGTGCTGACCTTGCTTCCAGAGGCAGTTTGGAACTTGGTAGTGAGTGTTGCATCCGAGGACAGACGATTTGTACGTGCTATGAGCTTCAGCGGTCCCGTTCTGTAAGCTTGTGAGGCCTACCACTTCGCAGCTGAGCCATTGTAGCTTCTAGACATTTCCACTTCACAATAACACCACAGAGTTGACCAGCAGCTCTAGCAGGGCAGACATTTTTACAAACTGATATGTTGGAAACGTGGCATCCTATGACGGTGCCACGTTGAAAGTCACTGATTTCTTCAGTAAGGCCAATCTACTGACAATGTTTGTCTATGGAAATTGCATGGCTGTGTGCTTGATTTTATACACCTGTCAGCAATGGGTGTGGCTGAAATTGCCGAATCCACTAATTAGAAGGGGTGTCCACATACTTTTGTATATACTGTCTGGTGTAGGCGGGTCAAGAGGCAGAGTTAAAAAAACGTAACCCTGATTCTTCAATGCATTCAAGTGGTCTATTTTCACGCCCCTTGCAGTTGATGAGCTCCTCAAGTCTTTGAAGGCCTGCTCTCTCCGAGGCAGAAAGGCCTGCTCAGATAGCGTGTCCATGGATCGGATCAATTATGTGTGCCACTAGCTCATCTCAGGGCTGATGAAAGGCCTGGGCCACCACTACAACAACAACAGCCTGGGCCACTCACAATGCTACAGCCCCCTCGCTAGGCTAGCTCCATCAGTAGCACCCCCCCTGCCCCTTGCCCCCCACACTGTCTGTCACCACCCTATTCATATGCAAAACCCTCTCACACATCTCCCTGACACACACGCCAGATCTCTACAATAACACGGTATGGTGGACCTGGAGAATTACAGCCTGCTGCTTCTCTCTGTGGCAGGGGAGCCTCCGCAATATGTCTCCACAACTCAATCACATCAGATCAGATACAAATGACATTTCTGGTCCACCCGTCGCACACTCGGAACACTCCATTCATGTGGTTGACAGTGAAATTGCATTACAAAAGAGCCACCCCACACCCTCCTCCTACAATATTAAAGATGGTAGATAGATGCTCACACTCATGTTCATATATAGAGATGGAAGAGCAATGTCTGTCTTTACAGACCCCAACAGGGTGGCCAGGCATCCAACCGTTGACGATGGTACAGAATTACTGTGGTTGCATCTCTTGAGAAACATACACAAACTACACCGAGGACAACACAAACAGACAAACGTGTGTGTACGACACAAACGTCTCATTTAGCAGCATCACTGTAGGTGGTGCGCAAATCCAGATAACCCGTCTGCATTCTAGGGGCTTAGAGAAATGGCAAAGGAAGCTGCCATTGTTGGCTGTCTTGCGGTGTGATGAGGACTATCTTAACCCACACAGCCACAGAGGAAAGTAGGGCAATCGGGGATGTTTAATTAAAGGAACCCCTCACTAGGGAGCGTTGAAGAACTGCGACACCACCATGGAACTTAGGGAACAAATGCTCTCCCCTCTGCCTGTCTGTGTAAACAGCCTGCCGTATCAGTGCCACCACAGCCCCAATACAGCTCACTGTACGCATTAACAGCCTCTCAAGTGTCTCGTACTCCACGCCCCGCTCTTGACTCGACCGTACAATTTGGAAACCTCGAAGAAGACAAAGAGCCTGTATTGCTGTCTATGTGCTGCTGGGTGTTTATGTATGCTGCAGCAGTAAGCTCTGCCCTGCCCTGCCAGCGGAGGGGATTTGCTTCTAAATGGAGGATCTGCGTGTCTATTATGCATAACTATCCTCAGCCCAAACACACAGTCTATCCAAGGCGGGCAAGTATCCTCTCCGTCTCTGTCTCCTTATCTAACCCTGTAGGTTCCCTTCCGCCCACGTCACACACAACAAAAATGACATGACACACCTGGCTACCTCACATGACCTGTCGACTGAACGCACCAAACATTGATTCAGGTCAGGACATCCAGAACTGAGATGTATCAAGTAGAATATATATCTCGAGCTGGTTCTAGCAGTGTGAGGTTAAGAGAATTCAACTGGCATGCCTAGAATGGAAATAGTTTGTTTTCATCTGAAAAACAAAGGAGTCGATCATGAGTTTTCCCCTCAAGCAGATTGTGGTCGATTGATTCCTACCTTTGACACATCTTCCCTGGTCTTCCTCTAGCAGATGCATCTGTTTTAGAGGCTGTGCCTGGGTACACTGTTGCTATGCAATCCTCTCAGAGATACGGGTACATACTCTGCCAGGTGGGCTGTGGCTCGCTCTCTCATTCGCAGGTATATTTGTATTGTTCGAAACTCTCTTCAGACCTGAAGAGATGAGTCCCTCACACACATACACACTCCCACACACTCGCGAACAGAGTGCTTTTACCGACAACGCTCGGTCCGGATTTGAATAATTAACATTAAACCAAGCAAACAAACAAGACCGGGCTTTTAAATAATTATATTTTGTTCCCAGGAGAAGCATGTCAGAAATAGAGAGGGATAGAACGAGAACGAGATGGAATGAAAGGAAAAGATATAGATGTGTTTTTTTGTGTGATTAAAAAGAGAGAGAGAGAGAGAGAGAGAGAGAGAGAGAGAGAGAGAGAGAGAGAGAGCGAGAGAGAGAGAGAGAAACAGGGAAGGGAGAGAGAGAGAGAGAAACAGGGAAGGGAGAGAGAGAGAGAGAAACAGGGAAGGAAGAGAGAGAGAGAGAGAGAGAGAGAGAGAAACAGGGAAGGGAGAGAGAGAGAAACAGGGAAGAGAGAGAGAGAAACAGGGAAGGGAGAGAGAGAGAGAGAGAGAGAGAGAGAGAAAGAGAGAGTGAGAGAAACAGGGAAGGGAGAGAGAGAGAGAGAAACAGGGAAGGGAGAGAGAGAGAGAGAGAGAGTGAGAGAAACAGGGAAGAGAGAGAGAGAGAGAAACAGGGAAGGGAGAGAGAGAGAGAGAGAGTGAGAGAAACAGGGAAGGGAGAGAGAGTGAGAGAAACAGGGAAGGGAGAGAGAGAGAGAGAGAGAGTGAGAGAAACAGGGAAGGGAGAGAGAGAGAGAGAGTGAGAGAAACAGGGAAGGGAGTATGGAGCGATTTCAGTGTCAACATACATTTTATTTGAATTCCATCATTTTGAATTTTAATTTAATCTTTTTGATTTTGTAATGCTAAACTTGTAAACTTAACTTGTATTTCCTGATTTGAAACTGAATTGAATGAATATTATAGTCAGCTTTAACATTTAATTTCCATTTAATTGAATATTCAAGCTCAATATTTATATATTAATTTTCAATATGATAGATATTGCATTAATTGTCTGTGCATCAAGTTAACAAACTATAATTTGAAGTTTATCAAAGTTTCATATATTCAACTTCTCAGACGCATTCAGATTCAGTTTTCCAATTCAGTTCTCTAAATTCAGATTCAAAACCAGAGACAACATCCTGGTACTTTGCCAGCCAGGAAAGGTGGAAGAGAACTGATAGAATCCAAAGCCCACTGTGGTAAACAGAAACTTCTGGCGGTTTCTGAAAACAATTCATTTGGCCCTGACATTTGAACCGTTTTGGCTATGAGCTACTATGAGCCCATTCCTGAAAGCTAAGACCCTCTGGAGCCTGGACGTGGGTGATTCACTCTATGATGATCACAGGCTGCGTTAGAAGGGAGTGTCACAAAATGTGCCCCACATAAGAATATGCAGTTGAAGTCAGACGTTTACATACACCTTAGCCAAATACATTTAAACTCAGTTTTTCACAATTCCTGACATTTCATCCTAGTAAAAATTCCCTGTTTTAGGTCAGTTAGGATCACCACATTATTTTAAGAATGTGAAATGTTAGAGATAATTATTTATTTCTGCTTTTATTTCATTCATCACATTCCAAGTGGGTCAGAAGTTTACATACACTAAAATAGTATTTGCCAGCATTGCCTTTAAATTGTTTAACTTGGGTCAAACGTTTCGGGTAGCCTTCCACAAGCTCCCACAATAAGTTGGGTGAATTTTGGCCCATTCCTCCTGACAGAGCTGGTGTAACTGAGTCAGGTTTGTAGGCCTCCTTGCTCGCAAACACTTTTTCAGTTCTGCCCACAAATGTTCTATAGGATTGAGGTCAGGGGTTATTGATGGCCACGCCAATACCTTGACTTTGTTGTCCTTAAGCTATTTTGCCACAACTTTGGAAGTATGCTTGGGGTCATTGTCCAATTGGAAGACCCATTTGCGACCAAGCTTTAACTTCCTGACTGATGTCTTGAGATGTTGCTTCAATATATCCACATCATTTTCCTCCCTCATGATGCCATCTATTTTGTGAAGTGCACCAGTCACTCCTGCAGCCAAATCGCCATAACATGATGCTGCCACCCCCGTGCTTCACAGTTGGGATGGTGCTCTTCAGCTTGCAAGCCATTATGGGCAAACAGTTCTAATTTTGTTTCATCAGACCAGAGGACATTTCTCCAAAAAGTACGATCTTTGTCCCCATGTGCAGTTGCAAACCGTAGTCTGGTTTTTTTATGGCCTCCAGCATCATCACAAGTTCCTTTGCTGTTGTTCTGGGATTGATTTGTACTTTTCGCACCAAAGTATGTTCATCTCTAGGAGACAGAACGCGTCTCCTTCCTGAGCAGTATGACATCTGTGTGGTCCCATGGTGTTTATACTTGCATACTATTGTTTGTACAGATGAACGTGGTACCTTCAGGTGTTTGGAAATTGCTCTCAAGGATGAACCAGACTTGTGGAGGTCTACAATTTTTTTTCTGGGGTCTTGGCTGATTTCTTTAGATTTTCCCATGATGTCAAGCAAAGAGACACTGAGTTTGAAAGTAGGCCTTGAAATACATCCCCAGGTACACCTCTAATTGACTCAAATGATGTCATTAGCCTATCAGAAACTTCTAAAGCCACAACATCATTTTCTGGAATTTTTGTGATACAGTGTGATGTGAAATAATCTGTCTGTAAACAATTGTTGGAAAAATTACTTGTGTCATGCACAAGGTAGATGTCCTAACCGACTTGCCAAAACTAAAGTCTGTTAACAAGAAATTTGTGGAGTGGCTGAAAAAACGAATTTTAATGACTCCAACCTAAGTGTATGTAAACTTCCAAATTCAACTGTAGTTGAAATGCCTTGTCATAGAATCCAAAGCTCACTGTGGTAAACAAAAACCATTGTAAAGGACTTCTAAGGATAGCCTTTCCACCCCCAATTTAATCTTGCTCTTGTGACTGACTGTGTTTGAGCCAGGTCTGCTGCATGTCACAAGACTGTGTTAGTCCACTTAGCTAAAGCCTATAGGGATAAGTTCAGGAAGTTCATGTAAAGGACGACACACTGCTTGATTAAGGAGTACCGCTTCCCTCTGATTCAGCTTGTACCGAGACTCAAACTCAGGACCTCTGCCTCGCAAACACACTGGACTGCCCTCCTGACTGCCCACAATGGACTGCCCTCCTGACTGCCCACAATGGACTGCCCTCATTCCAACCCACCCCTCTATTGAAAAAAAGGCCTTCTTCAATTGCGCAAGGAGCGACACTTCAGGCTGATGAGCAATGTTCCCTGTAAGCTATGCGCTGGCACGCAGCTCCCCCGGGACTGCCGCACAAAATAAATATCAGCCAGCACAGAGAAGCACGAGATTGAACTTCACTCAACTTCTAGTTTTCCCCTTTAGTTAACACTATCAACGTTTCCCTTTACTGTGGGAATTGCCAATACTAGCCACTAATATAGATGTTTGGTCAACAGGGGGGTGGGGAGTTTTTGCCCGCATTGCAGACGCGGCTATATCGGTCCGGCTAATACAGGACTATTAAAACCCCAGTGCACTACTTATATATTATATATATATATTTATATATATTTATATATATATATATTTATTCAGATTTTTCAGGGGGTGCTCCAGCACCCTCAGCACCATTACTTCCCGTGGCTATGGTAGATGCGCTTGCTTTGAGATCAAAGCGAGAGCTGCATTAAGCCACGTGTGCACATTTGTTAATGTTCTTTGCTAGTAAGTGAGTTATTAGCCCAGTTATAGCTCATTTCTAGTCAGCAATGGGGGAATAGTTGCATCCTACAAGAGTACAAAACGTGTTCATTTCTAGCCATCATTGAAAAGCGAGTCAGGTAATGATAATTTTTTCCGTCTTAAAGGGGCAGTGTTGTATTTTTGAGACAGGCTTGAATAAGCTAAGTAGCCAATATGCAGAAGGTAGCATAATTTGTCTGATTCTCTGTAATAATGGTATGGGAATAATAATTAACTTAATTTCGTAAAGTGGTTTCTTGCACAAACAACACATTTTAAGTCACATCCTTGTCTGAAGGACAAGTGGATAAACAAATTAATGTCAAGCCCTGCATATTTTTTCCCAAAAGTCTCACAGAATGTAGGACTACATTGAACACCACACATTAGTTGGTACTGTAGGCTGAATGATAAAACAGCTGTTTCCATTTTAAAATGTTATGGGATGCATTTTCTCCATTGATTTTGATGGTAGGCCACTCTGGTTGGCCTACATTATGATCAAATAGCCACCGTAGCCTACTTGTCCACTGTTAAAACTGTTCCTTAAAGCGTGTATAGCCTCAGAGTTCACAGTCAACGCGTGCCAGAAGATGCACATTATTTTCACAACGTTCAAGTTTGCGCTCAGCAGACCAGACATTTGCTCAGTGCCTAAAAAAGGGAACATTGCTGATGAGTGAGTTTCAAAGATCCCCATCTGCGACATTCACCCCTTTAGTTCACTCCACAGCAACCCCAGCGATTGTACCAGTGCAACTGTAGATTCGAGTCCAGTTTCACCATTGTAAAGGACGCCACGCTGCCTGCTTAGCGAGTACAAGTCTTCAAGATCCAGCAAGTTTAGGTGATCAATGCTTATGTGATGAGAACCTACCCTGAGACCTGAAGATGTGCTAGTTTGACATCAGGCAGGGGCAGACTGGCCATCTGGAATTTCGGGCAAATGCCAGATGGGCTGGTCCATTTTTAGCCCAGTGGGACGGTCAAACTTGTTTTTATTTTGCACAAAATTATAATAGTGGGGGCCTCAAGGGAAATAATGGGTCATTGTGGGGGCCTGGAGGAAAAGAATGAGCCGGCGAAGGGGCCTGGAAATAAGAATGGGCTGGTGTGTTAGAAATGCCAGGGCCGATTTCTGGTCCCAGTCGGCCCCTGGTCTCATGTCTCCGGCAAGGGTAGTCATTATGAGGTTAACATGTGACTGACTGGGTTAAGACTGTGTTAGCCTGTTTCCTAGACATTGGTCCTGTGACTTGGATGGGTGTATTAAAGTAGGTGCACAGATTCTTCTGCTTCTGTTTGCCACAGAAAGGGTTGTTGTGCAGTAGGCTTGATTTCGAACCCAGTCTGTTATATTGGTGCCGTGATCTCCAAGTATGAGGTCCAACGGGGGGGGGTGAAATGTAACCGAGGTGGTTGGATGAACCTTATTGGAGACTTGAAGACTTGTGTTAGCTTCCTGAACTAATGCCTATGTGCTAATCTAAGAGGTCTAACAGCCTTGTGGCATTCAGGAGACCTGGTTCGAACCCAGTCAGTCACAAGAGCAAGATAAAATAGGGGGTGGAAAGGCTATCCTTAGAAGGGCTATGACAGGGCTATTCTGAAAAGTTGGCTAGGAGACATCTATATTAGTGGCCAAATTGCTGTTTTTGTGACACTCCTAATGGAGCCTGTGATCATCACACATTGGAGCAGAAAGCAAATGAATGCTCCAGAGAATCTTAGCTTTTGGGAATGGGGTCATAATAGCTTATCGCTAAAGTGGTTCAAACACTAAAGCCAAATCCATAGTAGGGAAATAAATTCAACATGCCACATTGGCTTCAGAAAGCAGCAGAAGCTTCTGTTGACCACTGAGAGAGTTTGATTATATCTGTTCTCCTCTACCTTTCCTGGCTGGCAAAGTACCAGGACGTGGTCTCCGGTTTTGAATCTGAATTTAAAGGACCGAATCTGAATGCATCTGAGAAATTAAATATATTAAACTTTGATTAACTTGAATGGATGGTTTGTAAACTTGATACACAGACTATGAATGCAATATCTACCATATTTAAGCTGAATATACAAATATTGAATTTGAATTCAATTGACATTTTATTTTAAATCGTAATGCAATATTCATTCAATTTAGTTTCAAATCCTGAAATACAAGTTCAATTTATGAATTCAATGATTCAAATTTGTGAATTAAACATAAAACAATATTACATTCAAATATCCTAATACAAATTAAAAATGATGATGATTTCTGTTGGCACTGAAATCGCTCCATAAGGGAGGGAGAGTGAAAGAGAGAGAGAGAGAGAAAAGAGGGGGAGTGAAAAAGAAAGAAGACTGGGTTGTTATATTTTTACCCTAGTGCACCTCCATGTTGTCTGTGTGTGTTGGGGGAATTTTAGGAGGTTTCCATGACGACCCCCTCCTAGACTAGCAGGGGCTGTATGAGGAGCATAGCCTGGGAGGACTTTGTTCTTAGGCTTTGAACTGGCAACAGCACACTGCATCTTCACTACTGCTTCATAATCATATACACTAAACCCCCCCCCCCCTTCCACATATATATAGTACATACATATAGAAAATACTGCAGTATGGATTGATTTGCTGTCAGCTATGTTCGAAATCCAAAATTAGATTTGGTGTGTTATAGATGATCATCAGATAGCTTGATGAGACAACAGATTGACAGCTGAACGACCTTGTTAACGTTCCTATTTGTGTGTTACATAAGGGGCCTCATTTGTGAATTGTGTTGGATCCAATAGGCTTAATGAGACAGGAGAGAACAAAGTGTTTATCCACACGTAAGCGGTCAGTGGCTCTCCTGTCCTGGCTAGACCTGTCTGTCTCTATCTTGTCTGTCTCTGTCCTGTCTGTCTCTTGTCTGTCTGTGTCCTGTCTGTCTCTTTCTAATCGGTCTCTATACATCCTGTCTGTCTCCATCCTGTCCTGTCCCTGATGTTAAGGACATCCATACTGCTGACAGGTTGGCCACATACTGTAATGTACATCTCTCTTCATCACACTATAACTCTGCATCCCAAATGGCACCCTATTCCCTTCATTAAAAAGAAAGAATGGCGCCAGAGGGAATGGCTGCCGTTTTAAGGGCTTCTAACCAATTGGGATATTTTGCATGCAATCACTGCATGAGCTCCATTAGAGACTATCCTACCAACGGGACATTAAAAACTGTAATATCTTATTTTTCACAGAGTCGTGACTGAACAACAACACAAGTAATATACAGTTGGCTGGGTGTTCTGTACATCGGCAGGATAGAACAGCTACGTCCTGTAAGACGAGGGATAGGGGTGTGTGTCTATTTGTCAATAACAGCTGGTGCACAATGTCTAATACTAAGGTAGTCTCGAGGTATTGCTCCACTGAGGTAGAGTACCTCATGATAGACCGTAGACCACACTATCTACCAAGAGTTTTAATCTATATTTTTTGTAGCCGTCTATTTACCACCACAATTAAACGCTAGCACTAAGACCGCACTCAACGAGCTGTATAAGGCCATAAGCAAACAAGAAAATACTGCTCCTAGTGACCGGGGACTTTAATGCAGGCAAACTTAAATCCGTTATACCTCATTTCTACCAGTATGTCACATGTGCAACCAGAGGAGAAAAAAAACTCTAGACCACCTTTACTCCACACACAGAGACACGTGCAAAGCTCTCCCTCGCCATCCATTTGGCAAATCTGACCATAATTCTATCCTCCTGATTCCTGCTTACAAGCAAAAATTAAAGCAGGAAGTACCAGTGACTCGCTCAATACGGAAGTGGTCAGATGATGCAGATGCTACACTACAGGACTGTTCTGCTAGCACAGACTGGAATATGTTCCGGGATTCATCCAATGGCATTGAGGAGTATACCACCTCAGTCACCGGCTTCATCAATAAGTGCATCGACAACGTTGTCCCCACAGTGACTGTACGTACATATCCCAACCAGAAGCCATGGATTACAGGCAACATCCGCACCAAGCTAAAGGCTAGAGCAGCTGCTTTCAAGGAGTGGGACACTAATCCGGATGCTTATAAGAAATCCCGTTATGCCCTCAGACGAACCATCAAACAGGCAAAGCGTCAATACAGGACTAAGACTGAATCCTACTACACCGGCTCTGACGCTCGTCGGATGTGGCAGGGCTTGCAAACTAATACGGACTAGAAAGAGCAACCCAGCCGTGAGCTGCCCAGTGACACGAGCCTACCAGATGAGCTAAATATATTTTATACTCGTTTCGAGGCAAGCAACACTGAAACATGCATGAGAGCACCAGCTGTTCCGGAAGACTGTGTGATGACGCTCTCCGTAGCCAATGTGAACATTCACAAGGCCGCAGGGCCAGATGGATTACCAGGACATGTACTCAGGGCATGCGTGGACCAACTGGCAAATGTCTTCACTGACATTTTCAACCTCTCTCTGACCGAGTCTGTAATATCTACATATTTCAAGCAGACCACCATAGTCCCTGTGTCCAAGAAAGCGAAGGTAATCTGCCTAAATGACTACCGCCACGTAGTACTCACGTTGGTATCTCAATCTCAATCGCACTCCACTCTGCCCTTTTCTACCTGGAAAAAAGGAACACCTGTGAGAATGCTGTTCATTGACTACAGCTCTGTGTTCAACACCATAGTGTTGAAAAAAAGCTCATCATTAAAATCATTTAAAAAATGTAAATCAAAGCTCATCATTAAGCTAAGGACCCTGGGACTAAACACTTCCCTCTGCAACTGGATCCTGGACTTTCTGACGGGCTGCCCCCAGGTGGTAAGGGTAGGCAACAACACAACTGCCACGCTTATCCTCAACACGGGGTCCCCTCAGGCGTGTGTGCTTAGTCCCCTCCTGTACTCCCCGATCACCCACTACTGCGTGGCCAAGCACGACTCCAACACCATCATTCAGTTTGCTGACGACACAACAGTGTTAGGGCTGATCACCGACAACAATGAGACAGCCTATTGGGAGGAGGTCATAGCCCGACAGTGTGGTACTAGGACAACAACCTCTCCCTCAACGTGAGCAAGACAAATGAGATGATTGTGGACTACAGGAAAATGAGTGCCCCCATTCACATTGACGGGGCTGTAATGGAGCGGGGCGATAGCTTCAAGTTCCTTGGTGTCCACATCACCAAAAAACGATCATGATCTAAACAGACCAAGAAGAGACTGAGATTTGGCATAGGTCCCCATGTTATACAGTTGCACCATCGAGAGCATCCTGACCAGTTGCATCACCGCCTGGTATGGCAACTGCTCGGCATCTGACCGTAAGGCACTACAGAGGGTAGTGAACACAGCCCAGTAAATCACTGGGGCCAAGCTTCCTGACATCCAGGGCCTTTATACTAGGCGGTGTCTAGGTCCAAAAGTCTAGGTCCAAAAGGCTCCTTAACAGCTTCTACTCCCAATCCATAAGACTGCTGAACAATGAATCAAATGGCCACCCGGACTATTTGCATTGACATCCCCCCTTGTTTTTACACTGCTGCTACTCACTGTTTATTATCTATGCATAGTCAATTTACCCCTACCTCCATGTACAAATTACCTCGACTAACCTGTAACCCGCACATCGGTACCGGTACCCCCTGTATATAGCATCGTTATTGTTATTTTATTGTGTTACTTAAATTTGTAGTTTTTACTTTAGTTTAGTTAGTAAATATTTTATTAACTCTATTTTCTTAAAACCGCATTGTTGGTGAAGGGCTTGTAAAGTAAGCATTTCACGGTAAGGTTTACACTTGTTGTATTTGGCGCATGTGACAAATAAAATTCGATTTGACTTGATATGAGCCCTATTGCAGTATAGATATAGGGAATAGGTGCCATTTAGTAGGCACTATAGGGGAACACACACACACACACACACACACACACACACACACACACACACACACACACACACACACAAGGCTGATGTGTTTGTCCAGTAACCAGGAGAACTCATGGCTCATGTCATGGTCCTAAGCTAACAATGGTAACACTTGGCAGACAGACAGAAAGACATGGGCCCAAACTGTGTTGCAGCCCTGCAGCCATTACATAGGGGAACTATTGTGTCCCGAGCTAAAGGGGGTTCTTTCAGCCTGTCCTGAGACATTTGGTCCTGGCTCTTCATCCCCAGCTCCTCTCTATGTCTGTATGGACACTTAGTGGTTGGTCTCTCAGCATCATTACTCCCTTGCTTCAATGGAACAGAATATGAGTGTATCAGATTGTACCTACAACAGGTACTGCAAGGAAATGTTCAAAAAAACATGCACGCTTTCAAACACATGCAAGAATACAAACACACGCACACAAGAGAGACACACACCATGCTTTTAGCACAGATAACATAGAAGACATTTCTCCAGTCTAATTTATAAGAGGAGGTGGCAGTGAGAGTGTATGACCTACTTGGTCACAGATGTATTACCTCAGTGGTGTTAGAACACACAGTCCTACACATAAAGATAAAAACAAGCACACACACGAACCCAGACACCACACTGCCATACACACACACCTAGTGCGTCAGAACAGAGCACCATGCTCAATGCATTGATCAGGCGCCATGATGAAGAGGCGTATTGGAGAACACAAAGCAGAGCAGAGCAGAGCCGGCGGAGGGGAGGGGGGGGGGTACATACAGGGGCAGGAATAATTACATCTAAATCATATTCACAATCCACATGGAAACAGAATTCCAAATCATCTCTCCGAGATGGGAAACATGCTGACCTAATTAGGCCCTAGGAGTATCCAATTTTCAGACTCCTTTTCCCAACGTTTTCTTTCCTTATCATCAGACGAGAACGTGGTGGGAGAATTCCACCAACAAAGATGAAAGATTCAGAGGCAATGAATGCGCCAGAGGGTGAAGTGTTATCTTTTTTTAATAACAACCAAGCTCCATCTTGCTTCTTTGTAGTGGACAGGGTATATAGCCAAACACAACATACACCCACTGTTTGTCCTGTGAAGTAAAATCAGAACAATAGATGTGAAATCAAATTCGAAATTGGTTTTCAATCAGTATGCATGGTGTGGTGTGTATGCTCCTTACACGTATTGTTGTGAGCATGTTTCACATTCACTGTCTGTTCAAACAGAAGATCAGAATACATTTATCTTGCTCCATGTGTGTGTGTGTGTGTGTGTGTGTGTGTGTGTGTGTGTGTGTGTGTGTGTGTGTGTGTGTGTGTGTGTGTGTGTGTGTGTGTATGTGCATGTGCGCGCGTGTGTGTGTGTACGTGTGTGTGCGTGTGTGTGTGTGTGTGTGTGTGTGTGTGTGTGTGTGTGTGTGTGTGTGTGTGTGTGTGTGTGTGCGTGCGTGTGTGTGTGTACGTGTGTGTGCGTGTGTGTGTGTGTGTGTGTGTGTGTGTGTGTGTGTGTGCGTGCGTGCGTGCATCAGTCAATCGGACTCGGCACCGGTGCGAATTGATGGGTGATATCTTGTCAGACAGAGTGTGACTTCAAAGGCGGATTCCATTTTTCCATGATTAACCCATTAGAAGGGCGTGTGTGTTCAGAAAGGGAGAGCTCATTACTGTAGCTGCTCTGAACAGAGAGGGGCTCTGCTGCTTTGTTCTCTGATCATACCCGGACAGACAGAGGACAAAAACACACACACTAGCACAATAAGAAAGCACCAGACAGGTCGTCTGCATACTGCGTACAGACAACGGCACGGAACCTTCCAGACTAAAATCTGGTCGCCTGTATCAAACATGAATGATATCAGAATTCTCCAAAGGCCGACGCTCCGTGTTGATATTTAGTTGGGAAACATGTCTCAGAAATAGCGGAGAAAACAGACAAAACGGTGTTGATGAGCGACTGGACTGAGAGGAGTGAGGAGTCCTGTTCTGAACAGGCCTTCACCTGGACATCTCAGTGATGCTTGGATCACTGGCCAGGTTCGAACACCTGACTATGTGGCACTCTGATGAATCAACTCAGCACAAAGACCTGTCTGTTCTGAAAGGCTCAGGATTTTCGATTCTCTCTATAACGCAGGCTAGATGATGCTGGCCGTCGAGTCAGAGAGAGAGAGAGAATAAATCACAAAGCCAGTCGGGCTTTCAAACGCTGGGGGTCAGGGGTCGAGGTGCTGCATGAGAGCCCAGCCGCCCTGATAACACAAATCCATCTTGTGTAATAATGTCAGAGCGACACTGTGGAAGGGGACAAGAGCTGAGTTTATCACTGCTCCCCATCAATACATTTCACGCACATCTACACATCTGGACACCCACACGCTCACCTATAATATTAAACCCGAGCCGTGGAATGAGTATCGGAAGTGCCATGGTGGGGCGCCCTCGCTCCTGCAGCCTAGTGCTGATTGCAATGGAGATTGGATCCCTGAGTCTACCTCCAACCCACATAACAGCCCCAGACGAAAGGCTAAAATTAGAATAGAGAGGATGCAGATAGCGGTCGATTCAGACGTGGGACACTGAAATTGAGGTGCAGAGGGCAGCAGGGCCGACACCGGAGAAGGATGAGTTTTTTTTAAATGTATTATTAAAACCAGTAGTCAATGTTTCATCTCAATGTGCTGGAGGGCACAGAGGCACTGTGTCTCTCTGTGACAAAGGTATTACCAACCAGGACTAAGCAGCATCAGTAAATAATGTGCCTGACACCTCCGGCCACTGTATAACACATTTTGCATGGTTCCCTTTCTCAGAGATTGCATTGTTTGCTTGTACTCCAAAACGATGCTAATGTAGGCCTATGTGCTGTGTACAAGAGTAAGCAGGGAACATATCTATGTGCCTATGCTTGTATAACGAGGAAACAAATAAACACTGACCGTACAATCAGCTTTAGTCAAGAACCAGACAGGCTAGTGAGTAGTTCACAAGCTCTCAGAGAACAGTAAGTAACATAGACAGAGAGCAGACTCCAGACAGGTCCTAACCCTACACTGTCCAGTACCAGAGCTCAGGCAGACTACATGCTGTGGAGTTCTTGTGTTACAAGGTTGGGATGGACCCACCAACTGCTGTAGCTCTGCCCAGAAACAGTTGTATAAGCGGGGTTCCAGGTAGTATCAGAGAGAGAGAGAGAGAGAGAGAGAGAGATAGAGAGAGAGAGAGAGAGAGACAGAGAGAGAGAGAGACAGAGGCAGAGTGAGAGAGAGAGAGAGAGAGAGAGAGAGACAGAGAGAGACAGAGAGAGAGAGACAGAGAGAGAGAGAGACAGAGGCAGAGTGAGAGAGAGAGAGAGAGAGAGAGAGAGACAGAGAGAGACAGAGAGAGAGAGACAGAGAGAGAGAGAGAGAGAGACAGAGGCAGAGAGAGAGAGAGACACAGAGGCAGAGAGAGAGACAGAGTGAGAGAGAGAGGCAGAGATAGAGAGAAACAGAGGCAGAGTGAGAGAGAGAGAGAGAGAGAGAGAGAGAGAGAGAGAGAGAGAGGGACGGAGAGAGAGAGAGAGAGGGACAGAGAGAGAGAGAGGGAGAGAGAGACAGAGACAGAGACAGAGACGCAGCAGCTTGCTGGCTTTAATGCATTGCTAAACAACACCTGCGTGGGGCCAGAGATTAGCAGGCTGAGTCTGTGCAGCTGAATTACGTGTCTAAAGGATTGACTTCAGGATAAACTGCACCGATCAGGAATGGCCCCCATTTCCTGTGAAACAAACACACTATAAACTCACTGCACTGGTCTCACCTTAAAGTCTAGATTCAAAGAAATGCAACAATGCAAATAGTCACCCTAAACGGAGCACCTCAACGTACGGGCAAAGTAATCATAGTGTCAACAACATACATGTATTAAAATAAACAAAATCTAAATTGCAGCCTTGACACATTGGTCTTTTCCAAGTGAAACACGGTGGTAAATCCACTTAACCAGCTGTTCTTAGAAGTCCGCTGGAATGTTTCCGAATGGAAGGGTCTAGGGCATTGGGGTCATTGGGGAGTTTCCCATCCTTCCTTCCCTACATGCTGTAGGCTGAGTTGACCCACAGCACTAAGTGGCTTAGACAGGTCTGATAATCCTATGTTGTGCCCCTGGCGTCCACACACAGCCATAAGTCCCTCTGAAAAATCTATTTGCAGCAATCTGCTCACTGTTCAAAATCGTACCCCCCTCCGATAACAACAAACTAATACATCATAACATACCGAGCCTCACTGACATGGTCAGAATGGTTTATGTGGCACTGGCTCATCAGGAAACACGGAGTCATCTGCAGGAGAGCAGATCGTACCTGTACCTAAAGCGTTTCCCCAAGTCCATGACCAGATCACAGAAGCTAGAGAGAGAGAGAGAGAGAGAGAGAGAGAGAGAGAGAGAGAGAGAGAGAGAGAGAGAGAGAGAGAGAGAGAGAGAGAGAAAGAGAGACAGATATCTGAGGAGGCCTGGTCCTGAGGTGACGACTGGCACACACTGTGTCTCTCTGATTGGCTGGATCACACACTGCTCTGTCATCTCACCATGAACACCAGCAGCTCCCTCAGAGCATGACATCATCACATGACAGGGTCTGCTTTCAAAGTAGGACCTGAGGCCAGTTTGGTCATTTCCCCGCACGCACACACACCCTTCACGGCCATTAACAGAGGGCTCCTGCAGTGTGCCGTTTCTGTCCGTTCTGCTCAGTGCCTCTCATTAGGTGTGTATAGAGGTTGGCTCAGGGCATGTGTTCATTCCCAGCCCAATTCCATTTGAAGATCAGCAATTCGAGACCATAACTAGGCCACATAATTTAATCTACATCCTCCAACGATTTCAATAAAATTCAGATCCAAAGGCTGATCTTAAAATATCATCAGAGATTTCATGCAGCCACCTCCTGGTGTTGTTGTGTGAAAGGCCAGAGGCAGGTGGTCATTAGAATATGCCCCGAAACCTATCACTCCACCCTCATGCCCATGCAAATGCTCTTTTGTCACAAAATGGACGGATCCTATGCTAATGCAGACAATAAAAACTGCGGCTTGACTATCTAAATCACACAAACCCCCCCCCCCCCCCCCCCCCCCCCCTCCCCGCCTCCCCTTACACTGTACCGGGGCCAGAATGAGCTGAGGATTTTCTTTAGGAATAATGAATGTGGCCCCCGGGGCTGCTGGAATATTTATTTTCATAAATAAATCGGGGAGAGTGGCCAGGGGCTGTTTGGCTTGGCCCAGGCAGCTTACTGCAGCCCAGTCAATAACAGGCACTCCCTCAACCCCAGCTCAGTGCCCCCAACCCCAGTTCAGCACCATGGCACAGAGGTACTAAGCTTATGAAACCATGGGCCTAGGGAAAATCTGTTTTGCGTGGAAGAATGAAATGTGTTGTTTTTTGTTGTCACATTATACATTTGTATAATTTGTGAAATGCAACGCAACTGACATTAAAGACAACTGCCCATTGAATGCTATATTTCACTTGGGGGGTAGACTTCCAATACTTTTCTTTGAGGTGGAGGTTGAAAAATGCATTCAAAATGCTGCTCAATCAAATGATGCTGACGCAGGCTGGTTCGCTCCAGCAGAAAATTGCAGATCATAGTGAAATGATAACAATGTTGAAAGAGGAGCGTTAAACAAGACCATTCATTCTTAATTGATCTCCAAATGATATTCTCATGTCCACTGGGATTCTGAGCACTGCACTGCTTCCTAGTCAAAGTCAAGGTGTGAGCTTCCAGTGAATACGTCTTGTTCCAGCAGCAGATGAAATGTGAGTCTTTACACTGCATTGCTTTGGGTTTCTGATGACGCTGTAGATCTGGAAAATGTGCAGGATGTGATTGAGCAGAAGAACAGCTGAATGGCAATGCTTTTTTACCTCCAATATGTTGCAGTGTACTGCATCTGTGTGTACCGGCCAGTATGTACCTACGTGTGCGTTTAGGCACAATCGCCCCCAGTCTCTATGAGAGTGTGCACTGCACATCAGTGTATGAGGGACCTTTGCTGCAATGCAGATTGGCCAGCTGTCTTTGTTGCGGTCCCGAGGCAGCTCTGGAGCCATACATCACTGGTGGGGTTGACTGAAGCTGGAGCTGCACAGGCTGAAGTAGCAGGGCTGGGGCTGGGGCAAGGGCTGGGGCCGGGGCTGGGGCTGGGGCAAGGGCTGGGGCAAGGGCTGGGGAAAGGGCTGGGGCAAGGGCTGGGGAAAGGGCTGGGGCCGGGGCTGGGGCAAGGGCTGGGGCTGGGGCAAGGGCTGGGGCAAGGGCTGGGGCTGGGGCAAGGGCTGGGGCAAGGGCTGGGGCAGGGGCTGGGGCTGGGGCAAGGGCTGGGGCTGGGGCAAGGGCTGGGGCCGGGGCAAGGGCTGGGGCCGGGGCTGGGGCAAGGGCTGGGGCCGGGGCCGGGGCTGGGGCAAGGGCTGGGGCCAGGGCTGGGGCTGGGGCCACATTGCAGCCACAGCCACATCCAGAGTCACAGGGCTAGGTGAACTCCTGCTTTCTTCTCCTTTTATACTTAAGCGATAAGGCACGAGGCGGTGTGGTACAAGGCCAATATACCACGGTTAAGGGCTGTTCTTATGCACGACCCAACGCGGAGTTCCTGGATACAGCCCATAGTTGCGGTATGTTGGCCATACACCACAAACCCCCGAGGTGCCTTATTGCTATTATAAACTGGTTACCAACGTAATTAGAGCAGAAAATATATATTTTTTTGTCACACCCGTGATATACGGTCTGATAGCAGAATTAGCAGGTCTCTGACTGACTCCCCATTGCTCTGTCTCTCTTTTGTTGGCTGCCAGCGCCTGAGCAGACAGTTTCTTCCCCCCGGGTATTGGTTGCGGATGCTGACGGGGGGGATTGCTGTGTGTGAATAGAGGGTGTTTTTGCTGAGGCAGGTACTGTAGCTGTAACTCTCTGTTTCAACCACAGCAAATGATAAGAGAGGAGAGGGGAGGCGAGGAGAGGGCCTCTGGCTCTACAGCACTCTGCAGAGTCACATAAATAACCTCCAGCAGTAGGCTGGACATGCTTGGTGGAGCCAGTTCCCCCGTTACACTAACAGCCACTACAACAGCCATGAGCTAATGGAACACGCATGTGACAAATACGTCTCGCAACGTAACGGTGATACAAATTACAATAGCCAATGTAAACACATCAGTGGCTATCAGCTATTACAGTCAGACCACTCGTGTTTATCATTGCATTGCAACAACTGTAATCAAGACTGCATGCCTCTTTGATTCTTGATTCTGTCCATTTCGTTCGTAAGCAGCGTTAACTTGGGCCGGAGCCACGAGCAAGAAGGCAGTATCACTCCCTGGCTGGAAATGGAACGTGCAACCAAGGCACTTGTTTCTAACTGCGGGATCATGATGCTCTGTGCCCTCGCTCTCGTTCCTTTCTCTCAACCTCTGCCATCTGCTCAAAAGAAGATGGAGATCACCAGTTGACTGCACAGCATTGGATCAGAATCAACAGTTAGAGCAATTTCATAGGAGAGAGACAGCGAGGGAGAGAGAGATGGAGAGAGAGAGAGAGAGAGAGAGAGACATCTGGTCTATGATAATGAGCTCACATGTAATCTCTGCAGCAGGCAGCCCCTTCATATAAGCTGCCATCCCAGCACCATCTATGCACACACACACACACACACCTGGTCTAAATTGCCCCACACATGAACATTTGTCTCCATTACAGGAGCATCTGGGACCCTCTACTTCTGTAATACACGTTTTATTGCTGACATATGCCACAGGTTAGAGAGAACTGTGTGTGTGTTTTGTGTGTGTGTGTGTGTGTTCTGTGTGTGTGTGTGTGTTTTGTGTGTGTTTTGTGTTTTGCGTGTGTGTGTGTGTGTGTGTGTGTGTGTGTGTGTGTGTGTGTGTGTGTGTGTGTGTGTGTGTATGTGTGTGTGCGTGTGTGTGTGTTGCGATAGAGCTGTCTGGCACAGGAAGAGCCGCGGAGTGAACACAAGTGTCTCCAAGACGGCTGTAAGACAGATCACAGGGATCCCTCAGTGCCTCTGGCAGAATGTCACTGCTATGACAGCTGCTGATACCAGCCTGCCCATGCCAGTCATGGTTCCCATCAGTACAGCATCCGTGTTTGGACCAACCCGTAAGCTTCCTGGATTCGTTTGGGTTGAAACGTTCAACGTCAACGAGTTAAGATATGTATCTGGAGCATGTGAGTGTAGCAGGGCTGCAGGCCCTACTTTGCTTTATTGCAGCACAGTACCCCATTAAAAGTGATGTGCCTTTGATTTCATATGCAATTCGGTTAGCTGGTAGCTACCCTCTCTCTACTACATCCACTACACCAAAGTGAAAAGCGCTAATTATCTGTCAAGGAGGTCGGTGGAGACAACAGAAAACATTCTCTAGTTTATTTATAATTGGACATGTAAATGCGCCCTTAATATAATAAACTGAGCAAACCAATCATTAGGAACACCTTCCTGATGTGGAGTTGCCCAATCCATGTCTCAATTGTCTCAAGGCTTAAAAATCCTTCTTTAAGTCGTTTAAGTCGTCTCCCTTCAGCTACACTTGATTGAAGTGGCTTTAACGAGTGGCATCAATAAGGGAGCATGGCTTTCATGGCTTTCACCTGGTCAGTCTATGTCATAGAAAGAGCCGGTGTTCTTAATGTTGCGTACACTCGGTGTCTGTCTGAGGAGCTGCACCACTATAACCCAACGACATGGGCTACTAACAGTGCTGAGGAATGGGTCGGAATGGGACGTTAACAGAGGGAAGAGGCTCCACGGAGAGAGCGACAGCGTAATAAGTGTCTCCATATAATCTACAACACTGTATACGCTAGCAGCATCCAGCCATGCCGGGCTGAAGGGACGTTAATTCAGCAGTTCTTGTCCACCTAGCCTAGCCTAGCCTAGCCTAGCCTAGCCGACACCATCGGTGCATCATTGGCTCTGCCACCGGCTTTGACTGCTGTTGGGAGTCCGGGAGCATTAGCATGGGAAGTGAAATGAGAAGGTGAGTGGTACCGTGCCACGCAGTGCCCTGGGTACACTTGGCCGGCAGAGCCGAACTGCTGACTAGGTACTGATGTAATAGGGAGAATCCAGCCAAATGTACCACAACGTTTAATTCAACGATTTGTTTGGCCATGCCAAGGTCTCTTTGTGTTCCTCTTCCCTTTCCTCGTTCATATTGACTGAATCTCCAAACTCCAACGACGGGTGATCTAATACGGTCAGGAATGATTATGTCCAGGAAACACGCACAATCGGCTGCGGAACGAACTAATAGCGCGAGAGTACACCGATTAGTTGGCCGAAATGTTTGCCCCCGTCTCGGTTTTTACAATGTCAATCCTTACATTCGTGGCTGCTAGAACACCATACTGGAGTAACAGACGAACATTTAGTGTCCCGTCTAAACGGAGATGGTCAACTGAGCCGTATCATGTAGAAGGTTAACAAATATCAGTGTGCCTAAAGGGCTGAGCCTAAAAGCTGATTTCTCGTCTGTGTTAATGGGTCAGAAGCTAGTCTGTCTCAGTGTGAGCCTTTCACACCCATAAAACCCAGACCTATTCATGTAGCTGTAATAACCACTCAACCATATACAATGAGCAGAATGGGATAGGCACCATTTTGCTTAGACTGCTTTTATGAGGTGTGTTTTGTGTGTGTTTTTGTGTGTGTGCGTCTATGTTTGTGCGTGCGTGCGCGCGCGCATGTGTGCATGCGTGTTTGTGTTGTGAGACAGTTCCTGAGACAGGCACAGAGGCTGGAGAGAGAGAGAGATCAATAGGGTCGAGTCAGAGACTCAGGGGGCAGACCTGATACTAGGACCAGTCATCAACAACAGCACTGCCTGCAGTCTGGCATCTCATTTCATAGAATCCACTGACCGAGGAAACGATTCCACTCTGGACCATTTCATCACCTGGCAATAACACGTGTTTAAACGTCCAGTGCGGCATTTTTCATCTTAATATCAAATCATTTCCGGGTAACAATTAAGTACCTTACTGTAATTGTTTTCAATTAAAATGGTCAAAAAGAAAAATTCTTTGCAATTTCTCAAGCAATCATTTTTCTAAGACTGTATGGGAGTGGTCTGAGTGGGGAGGGGGAAACTGAAAACTAGCTGTTATTGGCAGAGATGTTTGGAACTCTTATTGGTCTATCAACTAATTTATGTGATGTCACCAGGCAGGACAAAACTCCATCCCACCAAAACAGGCAGAAATTTCAGGCGGTCTTTTCAAATAGCCCTTACACTAAATGGGCATTATCATACACTTCAACATTTCACAGTATTATTCCAACCTCATAGTATGGAAATATAAAACACAGGCAAATCTGTTTTTTGACTGCACTGGGCCTTTAAAAGTATTGATTTGAAAAAAAAAAATCCATGGAAAATGTGGCGATGAAATTGGTGTGGTGATTAAAGTGTCAGTATGTTTTAAAGCTGATCCAGGCCAGGCAGGGAATTTTAATCGAAACCTACGTCAGCAGCAGACAACCAGTCGGCAGTCCACTGACACTGGCAGCCAAACTGACATTGACAAGACTCTCTACCTTGGTATACTGCTCTATTGAAATCCTATAGATCAGCATGCATTCAACGCAGAGGACTCCTGTTCTGTTTTCACAAACCTCCACTCCAGCCATGCATTCAGTGGCTGATTTTCCTTTGGCAATGTGGTATATACTCGGAGCCTTACCCGTAGCCTGGCTTTGGTCTGGTACATTCTTTCTGTGTACCATAGGAGGCACCCCAAGAGGTTTGGGTTTGTGTGTGTTTACATGTGTGCATGTTACATTTAACCCATACTATGGAACCGAGGGAGAATATAGAGGTTATAAATAGCCTAGCCTCAGTATGACTTCGTAATACCTCTAGGAAGCCAGAGTCTGGAGCACGAAGGCTTCCTGGAGGTATACAGCAGTGGCAGGCAACCCTTTCCTGGAGTGCTGCAGGTTCTAACTACTAGGCACTTGGCCAACTGAGCTAATTGATCAGTTCAGTGTTTTCCCAAATTCAACACACCTGGTCTTCTAGGTGGGTTAAATCAAAAACATGATGTACCCGTGGCACTCCAGGACCAGGGTTGCCAATCCCTACAGTGATCAGGCTCAAATTGGTCCCAATTCAAGCAGGTCCCAACCTATTAGCATCCCGCCAGCCTGGTTGAGAGATAAACAGATCGCTGTATCAGTTGTTGTCCACTGGGGCTGTGGCCGGCCCGTCATGCCATTTGGAGGACAGGCAGGCAGACAGGTAGGCAGGCAGGCAGACAGGTAGGCAGGCAGCCTACTGTACACTGCTGACGGTGCTGGAGTGGGGGAGAGAAGCGTTGTGTATGTGGGAAGTGTTTCTGTACAGGGAGCGACTCAGAGGGGCTGCGGTAAAGTGCTGCAGGGCAGGGGGAGAGAGGGGGGGGGGTAAGGGGAGTTGGAACTAGAAAAAGAGGCATCAGCAATCTGCATTTAATGAGCGCACAAGAGAGGGTCGCAGTCCCTCTAACAGGATCCCTGGTTCCCCCTTCGTTCCCCTTCCACTCTCCTCCACCCCTCCTCTCCTCCACCCCATCCCCCTGTTCTGTTCTGCCACGCTGTTGTTAGATTAACTCAGGGTCAGGGGGTCTGAGGGGGAGATCCAGCCTCGCTGCCAGAGAGGTAATCAGTAGAGACGGGTACTGAACAGTCTCCCCTTCTTACACAGACAGACAGACACGCACACGCAGGCATGCATGCACACACACACTGTAAATGTGGGCCTGATAGATTCCATTTGGAGGGGAGGGCTCGGGGATGGAACAATAGCATTCAATTCCACTGTATCATTATGTTAATGTTTTGCCCATTAGTGCAAATAGTCATGGCCACATTTGTTCATGTCAACAATTATGTCATTGCAAAATATGATGTGGGTACTGTGCAACACCTTTCTATGTCAATGCCTGGTCATACCACTTCCAGTTGCAAAAATAGAAAGAAAATAATTTTCAATCATCTGTTTCCCAATGCAATTGCACTCTACTACTTCAAATTCAAAGATCCTCCGTTTACCTCTCACAACTCCACAGCCCTGTTCTCGAATCACAGTCACAACTCCACAGCCCTGTTCTCGAATCACAGTCACAACTCCACAGCCCTGTTCTCGAATCACAGTCACAACTCCACAGCCCTGTTCTCGAATCACAGTCACAACTCCACAGCCCTGTTCTCGAATCACAGTCACAACTCCACAGCCCTGTTCTCGAATCACAGTCACAACTCCACAGCCCTGTTCTCGAATCACAGTCACAACTCCACAGCCCTGTTCTCGAATCACAGTCACAACTCCACAGCCCTGTTCTCGAATCACAGTCACAACTCCACAGCCCTGTTCTCGAATCACAGTCACAACTCCACAGCCCTGTTCTCGAATCACAGTCACAACAGTCCACAGCCCTGTTCTCGAATCACAGTCACAACTCCACAGCCCTGTTCTCGAATCACAGTCACAACTCCACAGCCCTGTTCTCGAATCACAGTCACAACTCCACAGCCCCGTTCCCGAATCACAGTCACAACTCCACAGCCCTGTTCCCGAATCACAGTCACAACTCCACAGCCCTGTTCTCAAATCACAGTCACAACTCCACAGCCCTGTTCTCGAATCACAATCACAACTCCACAGCACTGTTCTCGTATCACAATCACAACTCCACAGCCCTGTTCTCGAATCACAGTCACAACTCCACAGCCCTGTTCTCGAATCACAGTCACAACTCCACAGCCCTGTTCTCGAATCACAATCACAACTCCACAGCCCTGTTCTCGAATCACAGTCACAACTCCACAGCCCTGTTCTCGAATCACAATCACAACTCCACAGCCCTGTTCTCAAATCACAATCACAAGCTTCTTTTTGGAGCACAGAAAAAAATCACCCTATACGAGCCATCTTAGAAGCTATGTTTACAGGAAGAAAAACATTTTGAGGAGGGGGGGGGGAGTTGCTGGTTCTCATCACAGATGAATAGTAGCCTAATCCTCCCAGGGCAGAGGAAAAGAGAGCAGCGCTGCAGGCACACACTCCTCTTCCCTCACAGATAAGACAGACAATGGACAGACATGAAGGGACTCAGCAGCCTGTAAAGGCATGTATGTGTAGTCTCTCCGTCACTTCTTCATTAACCCTTAAAGGGGAGAACAGAAGGGATGACATCAACGTCTCTCTTAATACCATTTGCTTTGTGAGCAGCTTGGATGTTAAAGTATCTTTCACGGAATCTTGATTCATTCTGAGCTCATACATCTTGAAATACTCAGCAATATGTATTACATACAGCAGCTAAGATTTCCATTGTATCACCAAGATGCCACACACCTAATGCATTGCACTGTCTTCGTGTCACAATTAGAGATCATGCCACCTAAACTCTAGTACACAGTTGCTGGAGGGTGGTGGGCCGATATCCTGATGCAGAGGAACAACATAGCATTGTTTAGCCGGTCTTATATCACATGTTCTCTGGGACCTGGTCATGAGGCCTCGCTGGGTACTGGAGAGCTGATCTCCTTCCTCTGGACAAACAACAGGCATGTCAACAGACTCCTGACTATTGTTCAGTGGTGTTGTCACTGCAGGGTCAACAGGAGAGAGCCAGAGCCAGGCAGAGAGACTAGCGAAGGAACTCAGCGGCATCTACCATTACCTCAGCCCACCGCTACCACAGTCCAAAACAATGGCCTCTACCACCTCCCTAGTTCCTACATCCTGTAGGACTCCCCAGCCCTCAGAGGCTAACCTTGAGATTCCACCCAGGGCCGACTAGGGGTGTGGAGGGTTAGTAGAGACATTCTAGAACCTTTCACTAGAAAAACACAGCACAAACAGAAGGTGGATGTTCGGTGTTCGCTGTGTATGTTTGTCCTGGCTTCCTTACCATTGTTTACACAAGGAGCCTCTTGATAATTGGAGAGCAGGGCCATGATAAGGGCAACAGCAGCCGCAGGAAAACAATAGCCTATCGATTGCAGACCGCATGGCTAAAACAGATGTGTATTTTAATAGAACCAGCATACAAGACAAACAAGCTGCAGGCAAACAAAAGAGATTTACAGAATGAGTGGAATGTTGTTTGCTGGAAGGTTAGACCTGATCTTTTTGAGACAGCCCCAAAATACGACTAAAATCGCGGAGGTACCAGGAGTCCTACTGTAGCAGTAAGTAAAATACCCATTCTTGCCATAGGTACAGGGGCAGTTTAGGGGCCAGAGTAGACAACGGCAGGAACCAATGAGGTCACAATTTGAGCCCAGTGCTTCAGCCTTTAGATTCGAGAGGTGAGGGGTGCAACTGGACTGATAGGAGGCGAGTTGAAAATGAACTGCTTTACTGAACGGACGCCCAAAACCCATATGGGTGCTCACTGCTCACCCATGTGGTTTAATGCACATACCTCCACAGAGACACACCCTTACATTAGCATCACCATTATGCTAATTCGCACTCCCTCTTGCACACACAAAGGGATTCCAGTGGGATTGGGGAGCTCACAGGCACACAAAGGCAAGCTCACAGAAGCATATGTTACCGGGATGGGGAGTCAAAACTCCTGGTTCTGCTCCAAAACGTAGAGCTGTTCAGAGCATCATTCGAACTCATCCGGGTCTAATCAAACCCAGGTATGAAAAACATCAGCATCCGGAATTGTAACCCTGGGAAACGCCACACACGGCTCAACTCAAAGCCATTTGAGCCTAATATACAAACAATCCATACGACTTCTCATTTACTGCAGTTACTTTAGCGGTGGTAGTGTACTGGTGTGAAGCAACAACAAACAAGAATTGCTCACAATTCTAGGTCAGCCAGCTCCCTCAGCCGTTCTCTGAGCTTTATTTATCCACCTAACCCTCCGCCCTCCATCTCTTTCTCCTTCTCTCTGCTTCCTTCGAAATCCCAGCCCATCCATAAGGCAGCGGGCTCATTTGAGTAGTGTGGAGGCTGAAGGTGCGTCTCCCAGGACTACAGCATCCATCACAACAGTCCTGTACTGTTACTTCCTCTGCCTCCAGAGTGAAGAGAGAGATAGATGTGAGACCTGTCTCATTATAACTCTACCTGGATGCTGCTAACACTGACTGGGAGATGAGGTGCCTGACTTGGCCCGAGGCCGGGCCATAGACCCAAGAGGATTGTCCCAGCGGCACTGCATAATGTTCCTCGTGAGTTATACAGAACCCACTGTACATCCTAGATGTTGACGACTTTTTCAAACGGAGTTGTATCAGTCGGTACTGATACGTGCAGGTCCTGAAACCCAGATGTATTTGCTCATCATAAACCGCGCACCCAAAGAAAGTAAACCAAAGTCAGATTATATAAAGGGACTCTAGGATGGATTGACTTTGGGAACGTTCTCCTTTTCCCGGTTTTGGTGCATCTACATTGCTTGTGAAGCGTCCACTCGGGGAGATAATGTACCTCCCGAGGGTAGTTTGAAGGATCCGTTGACAGGGCATAAACAGAGCCCTCTCAACTTGAGTAGTTGTGTGTGAAGGGCAATTTCAGTTAGAACTTTATCCTTAGTCTGGCGTACCTTTTGCGTGGCCTTGTCCTAACTGAGTGAGACATGTCTGACCGGAGACTTTATTTGGCTTAGTAACGCGATCAACCTGTATAATAATGTCAAACTAATTCACGGCATAATATACATTAATAAGAGTCACAGGGTTTGTTTCAGGTGGTGATTGATGGGGCTGTGATAAAGGTTTCCAGCGTCGTTAGCCTTTTTACCATTATGCCATTTCCGAAAGGCCAGCAATATGCTCACAGCTGCAGTGCATTCGGAAAGTATTCAGACCCCTTCACTTTTTTCCACATTCTGTTATGTTGCAGCCTTATTCTAAAATATATTAAATTGTTTTTTTTAACCTTCATCAATCTACACACAATACCCCATAATGACAAAGCAAAAACAGGTTAAGAATTTCTTGCAAATGTATTAAAAATACAAAACTGAAATATCACATTTACATAAGTATTCAGACCCTTTAACTCATTACTTTGTTAAAGCACCTTTGGCAGCGATTACAGCCTCAAATAACTTGGGTAGGACGTTACACGCTTGGCACACCTGTATTTGGGGAGTTTTTCCCATTCTTCTCTGCAGATCCTCTCAAGCTCTGTCTGGTTCAATACTTAAGGTGTGAAATTTACCCCATACACCTATTTCATGTCATCTACTGGTTGCACAGCTATTTTCAGGTCTCTCCAGAGATGTTCGATCGGGTTCAAGTCCGGGCTCTGGCTGGGCCACAAGGACATTCAGAGACTTGTCCTGAAGCTACTCCTGCATTGTCTTGGCTGTTTGCTTAGGGTTGTTGTCCCGTGGAAAGGTGAATCTTTGCCCCAGTCTGAGGTCCTGAGTGCTCTGGAGCAGGTTTTCATCAAGGATCTCTCTTTACTTTACTCCATTCATCTTTCCCTCGATCCGGACTTGTCTCCCAGTTCCTGCCGCTGAAAAACATCCCCACAGCATGATGTTGCCACCACTATGCTTCACCATAGGGATGGTGCCAGGATACCTTAAGACGTGACGCTTGGCATTCAGGCCAAAGAGTTCAATCTTCGTTTCATCAGACTAGAGAATCTTGTTTCTCATGGTCTGAGAGTCCTTTAGGTGCCTTTTGGCAAACTCCAAGCAGGCTGTCGTGTGCCTTTTACTGAGGAGTGGCTTCTGTCTGGCCACTCTACCATAAAGGCCTAATTGGTGGAGTGCTGCAGAGATGTCCTTCTGGAAGGTTCCCCCATCTCAACAGAGGAACTCTGGAGCTCTGTCAGAGTGACCATCAGGTTTTTTGCCACCTCCCTGACCAGGGCCCTTCTCCCCCGATTTCTCAGTTTAGCCCGGGCGGCCAGCTCTAGGAAGAGTCTTGGTGGTTCCAAACTTCTTCCATTTATGAATGATGGAGGCCACTGTGTTCTTGGAGGCCTTAAATGCTGCAGACATTTTTTGGAACACTTCCCCAGATATTTGCCTCAACAGAATCGTGTCTTTGAGCTTTACGTACAATTCCTTCGACCTCTTAGCTTGGTTTTTGCTCTGACATGCACGGTCAACTGTGGGACCTTATATAGTGTGTCTAAATCATGTCCAATCAATTGAATTTACCACAGGTGGCCTCCAATCAAGTTGTAGAAACATCTCAATGATGATCAATGGAAGCAGGAGGCACCTGAGCTTAATTTCGAGTCTCATAGCAAAGGTCTGAATACTTATGTAAATAACGTATTTCTGTGTTTTATTTTTAATACATTTGCAAAAATGTCTAAAAGCCTGTTTTCACTTTGTCATTAAGGGGTATTGGGTGTAGATCAATGAGAAAAAAGGTTTTTGAATCCTTTCTGAATGCACTGTACATGCTTGTCCCTGTAACAGTAGCCCGTCTTCCTCCCTCTTCCACCTCCCGTCCGTATCCATTTTGTGAGAATTGGGAGGTCCATAAATCTCTGTCCCTGTCAGTGTGCAGGGAGGGAGCCGATTGGGAGGGGAGAGGATGAGCCCTCTAAGAGGCTGAGATCTGATTAGAGAGGGCACAATCACCGCGTGACACCGCCTCACTCACACATCACCCAGTGTGTGCATTCATTTAGGACTAATCCACGGCATCAAATTCAAGCCCCATCTCACAGAAGGAAGATCCTCTCTCCCAAAGGTTTGCTGACGGAAAAGAGATCCCAGTGGTACTGTAGTGTTCCCTCTCCGAGAGACAACATAGATAGAGGTCCATGGACGTTACGTTAGCTCTGCTCTAACGCCCTGTTCTAATTACTGCTCTGGTCTCACTCTCATGTCATCAATCAAAATAACACAATGAGAGGGTTTTCCTCTTTTCTAGATTTTATAATGCCTTTTTTTTACATCAGCAGTTGTCACAAAGTGCTTTACAGTAACCCAGCCTAGACCCCAAAGAGCAAAGCAGAAGTGAGGGGATTGGGGACTAAAATGGTGAAAGGAAGATACACGATGCGCCTCTCACGGTATCATAAAATAGGTTAAAGTGCACAGTTTACGTTTAGTCTTTTCTTCTAGTGGAGGATGTTAACAGTAGTAACAGGCAGAGGTAAACACAACGTGCATTAAAATACATGTTAAAAATGTATGAGTCATCAAATATTAATCTGAATGTCAAACAAGTAGCATCGGACCATCATGAGCAGAACAGCTTACCCCTGGACATTTCTATGAGTTCTTCCTGATTCCTATCGACATATTCCCTGCTCTAACTTGGACAGTGGATAGTGTACTCCAAAAAGTTAAAAAAATAAAGTCTAAGTCAATTATATGCTAAGGAAACAGTACATCTTAGGAAACAGTACTGTTTCTAAGGAAAACATTACATTTCTAAGGAAACAGTACATCTAAGGAAACAGTACTGTTTCTAAGGAAAACATTACATTTCTAAGGAAACAGTACATCTGAAACATCTGGGGATAAATAGCATTGCTGTTGTGATTCAAAGCTTTTCACTTAAAAATGCACAGTTGTCTGCAGCTATCCACATCTCCCATAACTCTGGACAACCTCCCAGACAGAACAGACAGTGTAGATGACAGTCATCTACATGGGGTAAATTTCACACCTTAAGTATTGAATTCAAAATAAAATAAATCTTAAAACGTGAAAAATAGTGAAGAATGTTTAAAAAAAAAAAGTGAAACTATGAATGTAAAAATCGATATCAATAGCAAACCAAAAATCTTGCAAGCAAATAATTTTAAATCGAGCGCAAACTTGAATTTTAAAGCAGTAACAAATTATTTGAAAACTAATGCCAAAATAGTCCAATTTTCTATTTAAATCCCTATCTATTAATTAATATGTTTACCTATCTAGTTACATGGTTTGTCATGAAAAGTATTATATAGATATGCTTCTAATGGAACACGCATGTGACAAATACGTCTCGCAACGTAATGGTGGTACAAATTACAATAGCTAATGTAAACACATCAGTGGCTATCCAATAATTATTGACACGTACAGTTTTTAAGTATGTTAGATTAGTTGGCTTGCTTAGTTGTTTGACTAGCTAGCCAAATAGAATGAATCGCCAGACTCCGCATGCCTGTAGCTAACCACTGCCAGCCGTAGTGAAAGGTTTGCCCGTATGTTTTTACTAAACCAAGTGATGTCACGTCCGAATAGGCCATTGTGATTTTAGACCCATGACGAATGTCTCCAGTTAGCTAGCTAGCTACATCATTGTATTTAGGCCAGGGACTCGTGTGTACACCACTTACTGATGGAAAAGAGACCTGGAATTGAATGTACACCACCTGGAATGGAATGAATGGAATGGTATCAAACACATAGTTTCCATATTTTTTATATCATTCCATTCACTCCATTCCAGCCATTATTATGAGTTGTCCTCCCCTCATCAGCTGCCTGTGAACTGCCGGGCAAGAGCATAGGCGAAATAGATTTAACAGTTGGTTGTTGGAAAATTTGAACTGAAAACTAATTTTGCATTAGTTTTCAAATCATTTGCTCTCGCTTTAAAATTATTTGCTTGCAATTTGTTTATTTTTATATCTCAACATCCATTATTGAACTTTTCCTCAAAAATATAACTTTTACATTTTGAACTTTATTTGTCATGTTTACGAATTTTTTGATTTTTGAAAACAATACTTAAGGTGTGAAATTTACCCCATACACCTATTTCATGTCATCTACTTCATCATAGACTGAGATGACATGAGCAGTCTTTATAGAGGTAAAGAGGCTATGTATGCCATGTGTTTTAGTAGTAATGGTAAGATGGAGACAGCAGTCTGGTGGCCTTGAGATCCTCTCCTTTCCCTCCCATACAAATGCAGGCCGACCTTATAATAGACACAGCCACAGACAGCAGACTGGGAGGATGGAGGGGGGGGGGTTGTAAATATTCTTCTGATGGATGAGAGAGGACGGTACCTGAATTATTTACACTCTGTGGTCCTTGGGGAGAAAGCACACAGGGGTGTGGATTTGGGGGGGGGGAGATAAGCTCCTGGTGAGTAGGTGGAGGGGGTTGGGGGGCAAGGGTTTGGTAGTTTGTAGGTCAGTGGGTGAGGCAGGGTCATTCACTCGGAAACAGGCTTAACCTGGGCTCTTAGTGATGGAGGAGGGGGGTTATTGGCAGCCATCAGCCCCCCTCCAGCCCTCATGCCCTTGAGAAGGTGATAGAAACGGCGATAGTAGTAATATGCTTTTATGGAGGAGATGTGGGGGAGGGGAGAACGTAATTTGTCTACATTGTTTTGCCTCAGAAATTGTATGATTTACTCATTATTCCCAATTAGATTGTGAGGAGTAATAAGAGACAATAATATGAGGAAAATCACTTCACCATTTGTCAATTGACTTTACATATTTTTTTAGGAATCGCAAATAAATTGAAAATAGATTCATGTGAAGCAGGGTAAGCTAATATGAATATGAACAACATATTGGGTGAAACCCATTATTGAAAACGAATATCTAGCATTTCTTGACTGATATTTTTTTTTTAAGAATTCAGATGAACCTGAATAAAAATATATATTATTTTACTCCTGCTGCTCACTTTCACCCGAGGCTCCTGTCTTCACCTCAGTACCTTCATACATCGAGGAGAAACGAGTGAGCTGTACACCTCAGAGCCTGTAACACGTACGTTTCTGTGAAAGCCTTCCGTTCCCTCCAGGACATGCAGCACTAGGAAGACTGCAGAACCCTACAGTATAGATCTTACAGTTACCCATATAGTGAAACGAGCAGGGTACGCTTCCCTCTGAGACAATGCAACAACACTTTCAGTATAAAGAATGGCACTGGTTAAGCCCTCCTGGAAAGAGCAGTAGTCTGGCCGCTTAGAGGTGAAGCAGATTAAAGAGAGAGAAAATGTTTTGGTCCTGCCTGGCTTTCACATGAGAGAATGGGAGAGAAAATGTTGAGTTAAGCTTGTCTTATGTGTTGCATTTGTCTGACGCCAATGTCATCTGCCTATCTGGTGGTTCAGCTTAATCCTATATGGTTATTTCAGCTCTCTCTCTCCTCTCACTGCCCAGCCCCTGATCCATCCGCGCATAAACTCAGCAAAAACATAAACGCCCCCTTTTTCAGGACCCTGTCTTTAAAAGATCATTCGTAAAAATCCAAATCCCTTAGCAGATCTTCATTATAAAGGGTTTAAACACTGTTTCCCATGAACCATAAACTATTAATGAACATGCACCTGTGGAACGGTCGTTAATACACTAACAGCTTACAGACGGTAGGCAATTAAGGTCACAGTTATGAAAACTTAGGACACTAAAGAGGCCTTTCTACGGACTTTGAAAAACACCAAAAGAAAGATGCCCAGGGTCCCTGCTCATCTGCATGAATTTTCCTTAGGCATGCTGCAAGGAAGCATGAGGACTGCAGATGTGGCCAGGGCAATAAATTGCAATGTCCGTACTGTGAGACGCCTAAGACAGCGCTACACAGAGACAGGACGGACAGCTGATCGTCCTTGCAGTGGCAGACCACGTGTAACAACACCTGCACAGGATCGGTACATCCGAACAACACACCTGCGGGACAGGTACAGGATGGCAACAACAACTGCCCGAGTTACACCAGGAACGCACAATCCCTCCATCAGTGCTCAGACTGTCCACAATAGGCTGAGAGAGGCTGGACTGAGGGCTTGTAGGTCTGTTGTAAAGGTAGGTCCTCACCAGACATCACCGGCAACAACGTTGCCTATGGGCACAAACCCACCGTCGCTGGACCAGACAGGACTGGCAAAAAGTGCTCTTCACTGACGAGTCAGGGTTTTGTCTCACCAGGGATGATGGTCAGATTCGTAGTTATCGTCAAGGGAATGAGCGTTACACCGAGTCCTGTACTCTGGACCGGGATCGATTTGGAGGGTCCATCTTGGTCTGGGGCGGTGTGTCACAGCATCATCAGACTGAGCTTGTTGTCATTGCAGGCAATCTCAACGCTGTGCATTACAGGGAAGACATCCTCCTCCCTCATGTGGTACCCTTCCTGCAGGCTCATCCTGACATGACCCTCCAGTATGACAATGCCACCAGCCATACTGCTCGTTCTGTGCGTGATTTCCAGCAAGACAGGAATGTCAATGTTCTGCCATGGCCAGCGAAGAGCCCGGATCTCAATCCCATTGAGCACGTCTGGGACCTGTTGGATCGGAGGGTGAGGGCTAGGGCCATTCCCCCCAGAAATGTTTGGGAACTTGCAGGTGCCTTGGTGGAAGAGTGGGGTAACATCTCACAGCAATAACTGGCACATCTGGTGCAGTCCATGAGGAGGAGATGCACTGCAGTACTTAATGCAGCTGATGGCCACACCAGATACTGACTGTTACTTTTGATTTTTACCCCCCCCCCCCCTGTTCAGGGACACATTATTCAATTTATGTTAGTCACATGTCTGTGGAACTTGTTCAGTTTATGTCTCAGTTGTTGAATCTTATGTTCATACACATTTTTACACATGTTAAGTTTGCTGAAAATAAATGCAGTTGACAGTGAGAGGACGTTTCTTTTTTTGCTGAGTTTATTTAGCTTTAGATAACAGAGGGGGCTGGGCTGGGCTCATCATGATTGCTCTGCTTACTGTTGCCTAACTCTTGATATAGCCCTGAATCAATGAATCAAAGTCATATGGAAATCAACATTGAAAAGCATAGAATCCTGTTTGTGCCTTTGCTTAGTGTTGCTATATTGCACATTTCAGTATTGCCATTTAAACAGGCAAAATGCATAGAGAACTAAACTTGAATTCTGAACAGCAAACAATCTGATTACAGTGCCTTGCGAAAGTATTCGGCCCCCTTGAACTTTGCGACCTTTTGCCACATTTCAGGCTTCAAACATAAAGATATAAAACTGTATTTTTTTGTGAAGAATCAACAACAAGTGGGACACAATCATGAAGTGGAACGACATTTATTGGATATTTCAAACTTTTTTAACAAATCAAAAACTGAAAAATTGTGCGTGCAAAATTATTCAGCCCCTTTACTTTCAGTGCAGCAAACTCTCTCCAGAAGTTCAGTGAGGATCTCTGAATGATCCAATGTTGACCTAAATGACTAATGATGATAAATACAATCCACCTGTGTGTAATCAAGTCTCTGTATAAATGCACCTGCACTGTGATAGTCTCAGAGGTCCATCAAAAGCGCAGAGAGCATCATGAAGAACAAGGAACACACCAGGCAGGTCCGAGATACTGTTGTGAAGAAGTTTAAAGCCGGATTTGGATACAAAACGATTTCCCAAGCTTTAAACATCCCAAGGAGCACTGTGCAAGCGATAATATTGAAATGGAAGGAGTATCAGACCACTGCAAATCTACCAAGACCTGGCCGTCCCTCTAAACTTTCAGCTCATACAAGGAGAAGACTGATCAGAGATGCAGCCAAGACGCCCATGATCACTCTGGATGAACTGCAGAGATCTACAGCTGAGGTGGGAGACTCTGTCCATTAGACAACAATCTGTCGTATATTGCACAAATCTGGCCTTTATGGAAGAGTGGCAAGAAGAAAGCCATTTCTTAAAGATATCCATAAAAAGTGTCGTTTAAAGTTTGCCACAAGCTACCTGGGAGACACACCAAACATGTGGAAGAAGGTGCTCTGGTCAGATGAAACCAAAATTGAACTTTTTGGCAACAATGCAAAACGATATGTTTGGCGTAAAAGCAACACAGCTCATCACATTGAACACACCATCCCCACTGTCAAACATGGTGGTGGCAGCATCATGGTTTGGGCCTGCTTTTCTTCAGCAGGGACAGGGAAGATGGTTCAAATTGATGGGAAGATGGATGGAGCCAAATACAGGACCATTCTGGAAGAAAACCTGATGGAGTCTGCAAAAGACCTGAGACTGGGACGGAGATTTGTCTTCCAACAAGACAATGATCCAAAACATAAAGCAAAATCTACAATGGAATGGTTCAAAAAGAAACATATCCAGGTGTTAGAATGGCCAAGTCAAAGTCCAGACATGAATCCAATCGAGAATCTGTGGAAAGAACTGAAAACTGCTGTTCACAAATGCTCTCCATCCAACCTCCCTGAGCTCAAGCTGTTTTGCAAGGAGGAATGGGAAAACATTTCAGTCTCTCGATGTGCAAAACTGATAGAGACATACCCCAAGCGACTTACAGCTGTAATCGCAGCAAAAGGTGGCGCTACAAAGTATTAACTTAAGGGGGCTGAATAATTTTGCACGCCCAATTTTTCAGTTTTTGATTTGTTAAAAAATTTGAAATATCCAATAAATGTTGTTTCACTTCATGATTGTGTCCCACTTGTTGTTGATTCTTCACAAAAAAATACAGTTTTATATCTTTATGTTTGAAGCCTGAAATGTGGCAAAAGGTCGCAAAGTTCAAGGGGGCCGAATACTTTCGCAAGGCACTGTACCTGCACTACTCTGACACCAGCAACCCCAATGCTTTATTCCACTGCTATAGGCTACAGCACAGACCCTAAACAATACAGCATAACCAGCCATAGGGAAAGCAGGATGAATTGTCTATAAGAGTGCGTGTCCTTTACATTTACAACCAACTTATAGGATTTTGAATGACCTTTTTTTATTTGAAACAATTACGATAGCCAATTAAAAATGAAAATAAGTAGCCATAATGTCTCTCTAAATGAATTACTGTGTCGTTATCAATAAATATTTAGGCTACTCGTGTGGTTGATATGAAATGGTCAACATAATGCTGTTTGTGATCTCTTGTTGTATACTGAACAAAATTATTAACGCAACATGCAACAATTTCAAAGATTTTACTGAGTTACAGTTCATATCAGGAAATCAGTAAATTTAAATAAATTCATTAGGCTCTAATCTAAAGAATTCACACGACTGGGCAGGGGTGCAGCCATGGGTGGGCCTTGGAGGGCATAGGCCCACCCACTGGGGAGCCAGGCACAGCCAATCAGAATGGGTTTTCCCCCACAAAATGACTTTATTACAGACAGATATACTCCCCCTGTGTGTAATGATCATGCTGTTTAAGTAGCTTCTTGATATGTCACACCTGCCAGGTGGATGGATTATCTTGGCTAAGGAGAAATTCTCACTAACAGGGATGTAAACAAATTTGTACACTAAATTTGAAAGAAAAATGTTTTCTGTGCATATTGAACATTTCTGGGATTTTTTATTTCAGCTCATGAAACATGGGACCAACACTTTACATGTTGCGTTTATATTTTTGTTCAGTGTACTTGGCCAGAGGGATAAACCTATTTCCCTGTGTGAACTCCCCGGGATAATCTCAATTGCGTCCTCCTCGCATTCTCTCTCCTCGCTCCCTTCCCTAAACACATTGGAGAAGGTCAAAGGGGAGGGTCCTCTGGCTTTCTCATCCAATGGGTTTTGAGAAGGAGGCGAGGAGAGAGAAGATAGAGGACACGAGGAGAATGGGATTTAGATTCTCCCACCGAGTCTCCTCTGACCCGTTTCTCATGCATCGGGATGTGCGTAGCTTCAGTGATTCATTCGGAATACACAGACATCCGTGACTGCATTGTGTATTCTCCAATATCTGACCTTCTCAATATATAATGCAACGCTATAGGCTAATGCCAAACAACAATTCATTCTACATAGCTTAACACTTTTTTTCTGAGAAAGAGACTGTACAGACTCATAGCTATGACAACTCAGCATTGCCGCGGGAAGTAGTCGTGCTGATGCACTAATCACAATAAATAAATACAATTATTTATATACATTAAAAAAAAATAGTTTACCAAATTAGTGCACTAGGCCTTTATTACTCCTGCATGAAAATAATCGTCAGCAGAGCGGGAGAACCCCCCCAAGGACCTTACATGTTCTGTTTCGAGGCGAATTGGCTCTGGCAGCCAACACAGCCAAATACTCCATCTAAACGTGAATTGAATCTCAATTGCAGTACGGTTCGAGAAACATAAATCCCCCGACTTTCAAATCACATCAAAATGATTTCACAAACGCTAAATGTGTACTGTTTTAACCGATGTTAACACAGTAGCAGCTGGCAGTATTTGTTTTATGTGACAACATGTTAGTGCCGTCCGTTTTCAGTTTGAAGACAGGTGTTCCGGGACGCAGATAAATAATTACCACAGGTACACCTCCTTCCTATGTGTTTGCCATAAATAAGCTCTGTAACATGGAAATATGGTCTTATGGGAACCCCAACCCTATAAACATGTAGTAATTTAACCTTTGTTTTTTATTAAATGATGTATCGCTTATATGAACGATTTAGGGCTACGTTTCCAAAAGGCCTATGTTTCCAAAACCGTACCGTGTCTTGGCTCTTAAAAAAACTCCCCCATTGATAATATACTATCGTCAATAGGCGCTAAAGTTACGTACTTAGGTCCATGAGGTACCATAGAGCATGCTTTTGTAGAACAGTTGATGGCACAGTGAGCTACTGGTCAGAAGGTAGAAGGTGGGAGATTCGAGCTACACTCCTTGCATCCTTTCATTACAATACCTTCAGTTGCATAGTTGTGGTCCCGGAGGAAGCTGTTGTTTATTTTGCGGGTGTCGATTTCTTCATCCATTTGTGACACTTATTTTGTAAACCAGAAACAGAGAAACAAGTATCCATGGTCCTGAAACATCGCTTCAGCACAGGGTCGGCGCAAGCTGCGCGCTTTTCGTCATGATTAGACCCTTTCCAGAAATAAGAATGTGGAAAAGAGGCAGAAACCTCAACGTTTGCTCCTGAACGAATAAATAACCGTTCGATACAATATCATAGGAGGAAAAAGCCTGTCCCTTTCGAGACGACCGTTGAGTCGTCGGTTGTCTGCCAATAATAGGCTCAGATTAAAGTGGCAGAAAACGAACTATAAAACTGACAGCAAGAAAATAGCTGCGCATTACGTCTCCACTGTCAGAAGCGCAATACAACAGTCCAGAAATCAGAGCAGGGTGTGTGAGCTGGTTCTTATTTTGCTCCAGTCTGCTTGCATCGCAGCGTCGGTTTCCTCTTGGATCACCCCGTTTCGCCTCGACGTGTCGCTCTGCCGCCAAACCTCACCGGGTGCTTCACTGCCAGCCTGCTGTTGCCACTGCCCATTCGCGCATTGCGTTACTGGCTCCGCCCCGACAGCTTGCCTCTGTCGACCTGCGTCAGCATCACATATTAGATTTTTGTTGATCAACAAACATACAATATATCGATGCCCTTCAAATCCTTTCTGATAATTGTTACCCCAAAAAGTGTGTGTGTGTGTGTGTGCCTGCCTGTCTGCTTGTTTTTTTTATTTTTTTATTTCACCTTTATTTAACCAGGTAGGCTAGTTGAGAACAAGTTCTCATTTGCAACTGCGCCCTGGCCAAGATAAAGCATAGCAGTGTGAACAGACTGCACAGAGTTACACATGGAGTAAACAATTAACAAGTCAATAATACAGTAGAAAAAAGGAGAGTCTATATACATTGTGTGCAAAAGGCATGAGGAGGTAGGCGAATAATTACAATTTTGCAGATTAACACTGGAGTGATAAATGATCAGATGGTCATGTACAGGTGGTGTGCAAAAGAGCAGAAAATAAAATAAATAAAAACAGTATGGGGATGAGGTAGGTAAAAATGGGTGGGCTATTTACCGATAGACTATGTACAGCTGCAGCGACGGTTAGCTGCTCAGATAGCAGATGTTTGAAGTTGGTGTGGGAGATAAAAGTCTCCAACTTCAGCGATTTTTGCAATTCGTTCCAGTCACAGGCAGCAGAGAACTGGAACGAAAGGTGGCCAAATGAGGTGTTGGCTTTAGGGATGATCAGTGAGATACACCTGCTGGAGCGCGTGTTACGGGTGGGTGTTGCCATCGTGACCAGTGAACTGAGATAAGGCGGAGCTTTACCTAGCATGGACTTGTAGATGACCTGGAGCCAGTGGGTCTGGCGACGAATATGTAGCGAGGGCCAGCCGACTAGAGCATACAGGTCGCAGTGGTGGGTGGTATAAGGTGCTTTAGTGACAAAACGGATGGCACTGTGATAAACTGCATCCAGTTTGCTGAGTAGAGTGTTGGAAGCAATTTTGTAGATGACATCGCCGAAGTCGAGGATCGGTAGGATAGTCAGTTTTACTAGGGTAAATTTGGCGGCGTGAGTGAAGGAGGCTTTGTTGCGGAATAGAAAGCCGACTCTAGATTTGATTTTCGATTGGAGATGTTTGATATGAGTCTGGAAGGAGAGTTTACAGTCTAGCCAGACACCTAGGTACTTATAGATGTCCACATATTCAAGGTCGGAACCATCCAGGGTGGTGATGTTAGTCAGGCATGCGGGTGCAGGCAGCGAACGGTTGAAAAGCATGCATTTGGTTTTACTAGCGTTTAAGAGCAGTTGGAGGCCACGGAAGGAGTGTTGTATGGCATTGAAGCTCGTTTGGAGGTTAGATAGCACAGTGTCCAAGGACGGGCCGACACTGTAATTTCCCCTAGTTGGGTTTGGGCATGGTGGTGTTGGTGGCTGTGGCTGTCAGAGACCTCCCCCTACCCATCCTGCCCCTACATGTTAAATAATCTGTGCTGTAGGATCATGTTTTAACAGCCCACTGCCCTTCAGCTAGGTCTGGATAAAATCACAGCCATTATCTACATCCCCAAATGATGAAGGTTACTGATGCATGCCATGAAAATAAGTTCCATCCACCCCATTTATGACCAGTTGACTATACCCCAATCCAATTGTCTCCATTGTCATGGTTCTCCGTACCATGACAAACCATTCCCCTCAACCCCTAATCCTTTTAATAAGGAGATAGTCCTCACCAACCCCTGAATAATCTGGGTTCACATTCACTCTAAATGGTATAGAATCTGTCTTTGCCGTCATGGGGTTTGAACAAACTGTTATGATAATTCTATTTGGGCCTGAGGGGTATAAGCAACAGGAAGAGGGAATTAAAAAGGCATTGATTTTCTCCAGAATCACCACACTGGGATGTGCTCTATTACTGGGAGACTGGGAGACTGCATTAGAGAGGCCTTCTGATGGATGACATTAACAGGCAGAGCTCATTGCTGTCCTTGGGAAGGAGGAGGGCTTAGATGTATTATTATTCTGTATGCAGACAGGCACACACACACACACACACACACACACACACACACACACACACACACACACACACACACACACACACACACACACACACACACACACACACACACACACACACACACAAGGGGTTCTAAGGGGCTTGCAGAAATACCATTTTATTCTGCAATGATACTGTAGGGGGTGGAAATAGCCTTGAGGAAGCCAAGACTGAGATCAATAATCTGACTGCTTTAATTAAAGCTTCTGCGTCCAGGACACACAACCACAGCAGCAGTCTGTTGACTGAAACCTCTCTCTACTGGCCTGTTCACTGTAAAATATACCACCGACCAAACCCATTTCCAATCCAAAGCCTCTGTATTATGGTGGTGATGGTTGAGAGAAACATACATTACACGACCAAAAGTATGTGGACACCTGCTCATCGAACATCACATTCCAAAATCATGGGCATTAATATGGAGTTGGTCCCTACTTTGCTGCTATAAGAGCCTCCGCTCTTCTGTGAAGGCTTTCCACTAGTTGTTGGAACATAGCTGCGGGGACTTGCTTCCACTCAGCGACAAGAGCATTAGTGAGGTCGGGCACTGATGTTGGAAGATTAGGCTTGGCTCGCAGTCGGCATTCCAATTCATCCCAAAGGTGTTCGATTGAGGTTACGGCTCTGTGCAGGCCAGTCAAGTTCTTCCACACCGATCTCGACAAACTATTTCTGTATGGACCTCGCTTGTGCACGGGGGCAATGTCATGCTGGAACAGGACAGGGCCTTCCCCAAACTGTTGCCACAAAGTTGGAAGCACAGAATCGTCTAGAATGTCATTGTATGCTGTAGCGTTAAGATTTCTCTTCCCTGGATCTAAAACAGCCCCACACCATTATTCCTCCTCCACCAAACTTTACAGTTGACACTATGCATTGGGGCAGGTAGTGTTCTCCTTATTCATCCGTCGGACTGCCAGTCGGTGAAGCCTGATTCATCTCTCCAGAGAACGCGTTTCCACTGCTCCAGAGTCCAATGGCGGCGAGCTTCTACACCACTCCAGCCGACGCTTAGCATTGCGTATGGTGATCTTAGGCTTGTGTGCGGCTGCTCGGCCATGGAAACCCATTTCATGAAGCTCCTGACAAGCAGTTATTGTGCTGACCTTGCTTCCAGATGCAGTTTGGAACTCGGCAGTGAGTGTTGCAACCGATACAGGCAATTTTTACATGCTACGCGCTTCAGCAATCGGTGGTCCCGTTCTGAGGGCTTCTCTGGCCTACCACTTCGCGGCTGAGCTGTTGTGAGCGTGTTCGTGTTTGCGCGCACTGTGCACACACACAGAAGTGTGATCTCCGAATAATCATTACATCGGTCATTGGGAGTGCATATTGCAGAGTATTCCAGCACAACACTTGTATTAGCATCCCTCCTCTCATAATAGGACACCTGCTTCTAAGCTGTGAGAACCACAGCGCCACTCATCGAAAACACACAGACAATAATTACCTAATTATAACACACAATCGCTCTTGTGGATGCCGTGGTAATTGCATGACCTGGGGAAGGAGCCTGATTGGAACACGCAGGGCTGTCCTCCACGGAGAGCATGGCCAGGGTCTGCCTCCAAATTGTCTCTGACGTTCAACCTGCCCCCTGTGCCCACCTGGCTCCTGGCTGCTGCTGCAGTGGCTTATGGGGGAATACTCCCCTGATGTGCTGTGTTCCCTCTCTCCCATCCCCCCTCTCTCACTCCGTCACCCCATAACCCTCCTCCAACCACATCAAGCCCAGCGCCGCCACCTCGGTCAGTGTGCTCTGTTCACCCAGGAGAGGTAGCTAGCGCCACAGCTCCACGGGCCTAGTTGTGCAGTGCTATGGTTACTAGCCATCCATCCTGCCCTTACGCACTGGAGCCCTGTGCATCTATGGGAACAGAAAACGTTGCGCATGTCTTAATGACCTCACAGTCCCTATAGAGGGACACAAAGCACGGCGAGTAGAGCGATCACTACATAAAACACAGCGAGACTCGCGATCCAGACTAGCCATATACAAGCACTAATGGAGCAGACGAGAAAAGAAAGGAGAGCTCCTCTTCTTAAACAACACACATCCGTGATTACAAATGCAGAGCACAAAGTGGTAGACTCTGGGTGGCCTAATTGAATTCATAGCAAATAGGATTGAGCCATACGCCGATCTGGCCAGCTGCCACGGTGAAGAGGTGCAGAGGGACACGTTCGCCTGCAGCTGGAGAACCTGCAAGTCCTGTGATGGAAAGCACCCTGCCAACTCCAAATGAAATAACCACTCCTGATAGGCCAGCTCTGGATCTGAACTTACTGACCTGAAATCAGTTTACAGAGTCACTGTACTGTATAGAAAAATGTGTTGCAACAAGACCTCACCGACTGCAGAACTGTCAAAACTGCCCTCCTGAATTCCTGAGGCCATGATTTTGTGGGTTTGATTGGTGATGTTTTCTCCTCAGGTAGTGAGGTTTTAGAGGTTGCCTTATGGAGAATGAATTAGCTACGAGAGGGGAATTATTTTGAAAATAAGTTCTGTCAAGCCCCTGTCGACTCAGACACCTCGATATGCTCCACAAACTGCTGTTTGGAAGAGAGCCAACTCGTCTATTTTAGGCACGGGGTTTGGAGCTGCAAGGTAGAGTAAAATAGAAGACAGGAAGGAGAGGGTGAGAGAGGGTGGAGGAGATGCACGGTGAACAAAAATATAGGTCACACACTCACAGGATGGAAAATGGATTTAGTGAGAAACAGCCAGAATGAGATGGACTGAGAGAGAGAGAGAGAGAGAGATAGAGAAAGAGATGCAGTAGTCATCATGTTTTAAGAAGGACTATTAGATTATCCTCCTACAGGCTGCTTTTAATCCGCTCTCCCCCAGCCTGACCTTTATCTTCTCTCTCTCTCTCTCTCTCTCTCTCACACTCTCTCTCTCTCTCTCCTCTCTATCTCTTCTCTCTCTCTCACTCACTCTCTCTCTCTCTCTCTCTCTCTCTCTCTCTCTCTCCTCTCTATCTCTTCTCTCTCTCTCACTCACTCTCTCACTCACTCTCTCTCTCTCTCTCTCTCTCTCTCTCTCTCTCTCACACTCTCTCTCTCTCTCTCCTCTCTATCTCTTCTCTCTCTCTCACTCACTCTCTCTCTCTCTCTCTCTCTCTCTCCTCTCTACCTCTTCACTCACTCTCTCTCTCTCTCTCTCTCTCTCTCTCTCTCTCTCTCTCTCTCTCTCTCTCTCTCTCTCTCTCTCTCTCTCTCTATCTCTCCTCTCTCTATCTCTCTCTCGCTCTCTAGCTCTATCTCTATATCTCTCTCTTTCTCTCTCTCTCTCTCTCGCTCACTCTCTCTCCTCTCTCTCTCTCTCACTCTCTCTCTCTCTCTCTCTCTCTCTCTCTCTATCTCTCTCTGTCTCTCTCTCTTATTTTAAACCTAGTCCTCTCACTTATTTTAGTCCTGGGCTGGGATCAATAAAACCATAAAATCCATAAAATAACATGGCATTGGTTTGATATCGCTGTGAAACACAGTTCTGTGTGTCACGCCCTGACCGTAGAGAGCTTTATATGTCTCTATTTTGGTTTCATCAGGGTGTGATTTGGGTGGGCATTCTATGTCCCGGGTGTGGTTCTCAATCAGAGGCAGCTGTCTATCGTTGTCTCTGATTGAGAACCATACTTAGGTAGCCTTTTTCCCATCTGTATTTGTGGGTTGTTGTCCATGTATATTTGCCTGTGAGCACTACGTTGGCTTCACGGTTTCCTTTTGATGTTTATTGTTTTGTTGGCGACATCTTATAATAAAGACGTATGTACGCTCACCACGCTGCGCTTTGGTCTACTGTTTCCACCTGAGACGACCGTGACACTGTGTAGGCCTACATGTTGGACACTAAATCAAGAAGATAAAATGTCAAATAATTCAGACATTATTTATGACCATACCAAGTCATAATACCAGCACACATTTCTGATGCACGGCTAAAAGGACATGGCTTTTCCCTACAGCCTAGTCCTGTGTACTGTTCATGTGACAGAGGAAGTACATCTGATTGGTCTTTTCCCTACAGCCTAGTTCTGTGTACTGTTCATGTGACAGAGGAAGTACATCTGATTGGTCTTTTCCCTATAGCCTAGTCCTGTATACTGTTCATGTGACAGAGGACATGTACTGTATCTGTGATCCATCCAGATCAGATGATGACAGAGTGACCTGTCCCACGGTCCTCATGCGCTCTCTAATCTCGGAAATCGCTCACTGGGTGGCGTGACACGCCAGACGCGACATTCATCGTCAATACATCTGACTTATTGACAGCTGTCACTTCGGCCCAGCGTGACCAGTCCAGTCCTACCCTTTGTTCTCTTCATTTCTTATTCAATGTGAGCCCAGAAATCAATAGCCAAAGCCTAATCCTTTAGAAAACCCTCCCCCGAACTCAAAGGTCTCTGTGTCACCTTAATGAATTTATAGGAAAGTGACACACACTTCCTGTTGCGCAAAAAAAAATGAGAAAAGCAAGGCAGTTTAAAAAAAAACCCGGGGAAAGATTACTTAAAGGCAGCAATACATTTCAGGTAAAGATCTCCGGCTCTATTTCGTCAATGAAGCTGAAATGCGCTTCAGCTCATAAACAGCGGCCGTTCTGGTCATGTCGCCTCAACGCCTCATTAAACCCCTCCACCGCTTCCTCCCCGGTTACATTCGCAATGACTTGCGGTACCTAGTAGGCAAAATACTAGGTAATCGATCCAAATTACATTAAGGCTTGTGACAGATTGACTCCAACACAAAATAAGCAGGTTCATGCTTCCCCTATTTGGTCTATTTATAGACGACCAGGACAGGAAATGAAGGCAAGTGAGGACACCAGCAGATGAACCGAGACAATTGAACTGCATGACTTAACCTTTTGTTTCAACCGTTTTTTGTTGTTGTTGTTGATCAATCTCTGACTAAATTACACCCTCTCTGTGAAAGAACACACGCGTGTTGCAAGGACTGGCAGTAGACCAGATAGCGTCAGACGCTCGTCTATCAAAAGGCCCAGGAGGACTTGATGCACGGCATTTGATCTCGAATGAAAACCTCCCTCCATCAGCTGTGTGCCATAGCCAACGGAAAAAAACTCCCCCGGTTCTTTTACTGTCCAGGGCGGTGTCTCAAAATCACACCACATCTATGACAGTGGTAGTGAACCTGTGGCAGTGATGTCCATCACCTGTGAACAGGACTCGGGGGGGGGGGGAATCCAGGAGGACGAGTTAGTAAATGCTTCGTGCCAGACAGACACAGGCAGCTCCCTAGACACCCAGCAGACACTTCGGCCCCTCTCCAACTGCAGCACAGAACACTGAACCTCCACAAATAGAACATGTGCACATCATGTCTGAGCCTAAACAGAACAGGATTTCATCTTTCCTATTCTGTAATTCCCTTTGACTCGACGATTCTACAGAGCACTAGGCTAGGCTAAGCTGTCCAAATATTCAATCAGGATCCTGACTAAAGCTTCCAGAGGGGAACGGTGGTGGTACTGTGCTGACTGGTAGAGCACGCTGGGAAATGTTCTCATCGCGGAGTCCCTGGGAACTCAAGCATAAGGACAGGAACTTACTTGAGATGTTTTAAAGCTTTGAAGTGAGTTAAATCATGGAGAGTGTTGGATCAAATTAGGATCTACATCTACAATATAGTGGTTATATCCCCACTGTTGAGAGGGAGGGTGACACACACAGAGACAGACAGAGACACAGAGACAGACAGAGAGAGACACAGAGACAGACAGAGAGAGACACAGAGACAAACAAAGAGGAGAGACAAAGAGAGAGATAGAGAGAAAGAGAAACAGAGAGAGACACAGAGACCGACACAGACAGAGAGGAGAGACCGAGAGAGACACAGAGACAGACAGAGGAGAGACACAGAGACACAGAGACAGACAGACACAGAGACAGAGAGAGAGAGAGACATACATAGAGGAGAGACAGAGAGAGACACAGATACAGACAGAGAGAGACACAGAGACAGACAGAGAGGAGAGACAGAGAGAGACACAGAGACAGACAGAGAGGAGAGACAAGAGACAGAGACAGACAGACACAGAGACAGACAGAGAAGAGACAGAGAGAGACACAGAGACAGACAGTTAGAGAGGAGAGACAGAGAGAGAGAGACAGAGAGAGACAGAGAGAGACACAGAGACAGACAGAGAGGAGAGACAGAGAGAGACACAGAGACAGACAGAGAGGAGAGACACAGAGACACAGAGACAGACAGACACAGAGACAGAGAGAGAGAGAGACAGACATAGAGGAGAGACAGAGAGAGACACATATACAGTTAGAGAGGAGAGACAGAGAGAGACACAGAGACAGACAGAGAAGAGACAGAGAGAGACACAGAGACAGACAGAGAAGAGACAGAGAGAGACACAGAGACAGACAGAGAGGAGAGACAGAGAGAGACACAGAGACAGACAGAGAGGAGAGACAGACAGACACAGAGACAGAGAGAGCAGAGACAGAGAGAGACACAGAGGAGAGACAGAGAGAGACACAGAGACAGACAGACACAGAGACAGACAGAGAGCAGAGACAGACAGACACAGAGACAGACAGAGAGCAGAGACAGAGAAAGACAGAGAGGAGAGAGGAGAGCGAGTAGCTATAGCAACAGTAAAAAAAAGGAACAATAGACAGTCCCCTCCTAGCTGCTCCTACTCTCTCCAGTAAGTGTTGTGAATGAGTTGGTGTCGGCCTGTCTGCCTGCAGGCCTGGTTCAGCTCTCTGCAGAGGGAGCTTAATAGCGGCACCATATGGCCAGCTCACGGCAGTAGCCACACACTCTAAATGGAGACCTGTTGTTTCCTCCCCACCACCGCCCACAGGAGAAACAGACGGATGTTCCTCTGGCGGGGGCTAAGGGCATTCTGGGGATCAGGCAGACGGGACCGTGGCTGGGGGTGTCCCGCCCCCAGCTGACTCTGCCTGCGCCACTGTGATCACCCAGTCACCATGACAACTGTGTCAGTGCAACACGAGAGGCCACGCACGGCCCCTCATCAAACAAACAAAGGTGCTCTACTCTACTGTCATTGGGAGATGCTTTATACTGTATGAGCGTCTACGCATTTTCAATAAGGTACAGCCACGTATGATATGCAACAACAGGCTCATGGATCGAGCAAACAAGGATATTTCTTGATTAGCTCTCTAGGACCTTTTCACAGCTCAACGCCACACCAATGACCGTAGTGCCCTTCAGTGTCAGGTTTAAATTGCATCCAAAGCCTTGAGCTTAACTGGTTGGTCCGTCCCTCGGCTAATTTTACAGCATGAACAGCCTTTCATTCTCGTTCAATACAGCCGATTGGATGCCATTCTGTGGGCTAGACTCATTGTATACACAGTGAATGATCATTACTGAGGTTCCAAACAGAGCCATATTTATTAACGCAAACGCCCTACCAAATACACACGCATGCAGGCTGGAAAGCACGCACGCACGCACACACACACACACACACACACACACACACACACACACACACACACATAGCACGCGCTCCTGCGAAATACACACGCAAAAATGCAAGCAAGCACCGCACACATACATATATACACACACATAAGTCAGAATCATCTCTTCCAGGATATGGGCAGGTGGGAGGACGTCAAGCAAGAAATCATGGCTTATCCTTTAACACCGTCTTTTGTTGTCAAACACATATGTTCGAAAGGACCTGTGTCTGAGGCTGCAGTAACATAGTGGAGCCAAGTCTTACCCTACAGCACCATCAAGTGGACAGTCTGCGCTATTACACTAGTAACATAGGAACGAAGCTCAGCGCTAACCAGTAAGGAAATGAGCACTCAGACATCATATTAATGATTCAATAACCAAAAGTAACATTTGCTTTGTTTAAATTAATTCCATAGATTGTCTACAAGATATATACTTGGGTAACAGGGTATTAACTACAAAAAAAGCGAATGTGTCAAATACGTGTGCACAGGTGAAAGCAATAGTATGTTATTTTACAAAAGGTTGCATAATAATAACAAGGACATATCCCTAAGGAGGGTGCTTTTAAATCAAAGTGTCATGCATACCCACAGTCCAGCAGACATTGGTGTTTAATGTGTCACAGACAGACTTTTACCACAATTGCAAATCTCACAGCAGAAATAGTAGCCTCCATAAAGGGAAAGAGAATGAGGGGAAATGACTGGGACTGAGGATGTTCACATCAAGAGGGCTGGCCTGACAGGCTGATTTGACAACAGAGAGAGAGTGGTAGCCAAGCAGGCAGGCAGGGCTGTGGTCTCAGAGAGAGAGAGAGAGAGAGAGAGAGAGAGAGAGAGAGAGAGAGAGAGAGAGAGAGAGAGAGAGAGAGAGAGAGAGAGAGAGAGCGAGAGAGAGAGAGAGAGAGAGCGAGAGAGAGAGAGAGAGAGAGAGAGAGAGAGAGAGAGAGAGAGAGAGAGAGAGAGAGAGAGAGAGAGAGTGCGAGAGAGAGAGAGAGAGAGAGAGAGAGAGAGAGAGAGAGAGAGAGAGAGAGAGAGAGAGAGAGAGAGAGAGAGACTTCCACAGGGCTCAAAGACACAGATAAATCAGGAAAAAGTGCTGTGTCAAGGGAAATCAGCAGAAAATGGACTGGGTCGGACACTCGGGGTTGGCTCCAGGCATAAGCAACATAAGCGGTTGGTGGCCCCCCATCCCAAAAAAGTTATAATATATATATTTTGGAGAACTCAATCAAGGTATAAACTTACTGTTGAGCATTATACTGAAAAAAAATATAAACGCAACATGGAACAATTTAAACAATGTTACTGACTTATAGTTCATATAAGGAAATCAGTCAACTGAAAGTCCTAATCTATGGATTTCACATGACTGGGCAGGGGTGCAGCCATGGGTGGGCCTGGGAGGGAATAGGCCCACCCACTTGCGAGCCAGGCCCAGCCAATCAGAATAACTTTCTCCCCATAAAAGGGCTTTATTACAGACAGCACTATCCAGGTGGGTGGTCTCAGACGATCCCGCAGGTGAAGAAGCCGGATATGGAGGTCCTGGGTTGGCGTGGTTACACGTGGTCTGCGGTTGTGAGGCAGGTTGGATATACTGCCAAATTCTCTAAAACGACATTGGAGGCGGCTTATGGTAGAGAAATTAACATTCTATTATCTGGCAACAGCTCTGGTGGACATTCCTGCAGTGCACAATATTTGAAAGAAATAAGCTGTTTGTGCATATGAAACATTTATTTTACAGTGGTGCAAAAAAGTATTTAGTCAGCCACCAATTGTGCATGTTCTCCCACTTAAAAAGATGAGAGAGGCCTGTAATTTTCATCATAGGTACACTTCAACTATGACAGAAAAAATGAGAAGAAAAAAATCCAGAAAATCACATTGTAGGATTTTTTATGAATTTATTTGCAAATTATGGTGGAAAATAAATATTTGGTCAAGAACAAAAGTTTATCTCAATATTTTGTTATATACCCTTTGTTGGCAATGACAGAGGTCAAATGTTTTCTGTAAGTCTTCACAAGGTTTTCACACACTGTTGCTGGTATTTTGGCCCATTCCTCCATGCAGATCTCCTCTAGAGCAGTGATGTTTTGGGGCTGTTGCTGGGCAACACAGACTTTCAACTCCCTCCAAAGACTTTCTATGGGGTTGAGATCTGGAGAATGGCTAGGCCACTCCAGGACCTTGAAATGCTTCTTACGAAGCCACTCCTTCGTTGCCCGGCGGGCGGTGTGTTTGGGATCATTGTCATGCTGAAAGACCCAGCCACGTTTCATCTTCAATGCCCTTGCTGATGGAAGGAGGTTTTCACTCAAAATCTCACGATACATGGCCCCATTCATTCTTTCCTATACACGGATCAGTCGTCCTGGTCCCTTTGCAGAAAAACTGATGGTAGGCTTTGTTACTTTGGTCCCAGCTCTCTGCAGGTCATTCACTAGGTCCCCCCCGTGTGGTTCTGGGATTTTTGCTCACTGTTCTTGTGATCATTTTGACCCCACGGGGTGAGATCTTGCGTGGAGCCCCAGATTGAGGGAGATTATCAGTGGTCTTGTATGTCTTCCATTTCCTGATAATTGCTCCCACAGTTGATTTCTTCAAACCAAGTTGCTTACCTATTGTAGATTCAGTCTTCCCAGCCTGGTGCAGGTCTACAATTTTGTTTCTGGTGTCCTTTGACAGCTCTTTGGTCTTGGCCATAGTGGAGTTTGGAGTGTGACTGTTTGAGGTTGTGGACAGGTGTATTTCATACTGATAACAAGTTCAAACAGGTGCCATTAATACAGGTAACGAGTGGAGGACAGAGGAGCCTCTTAAAGAAGAAGTTACAGGTCTGTGAGAGCCAGAAATCTTGCTTGTTTGTAGGTGACCAATACCTTATTTTCCATCATCATTTGCAAATAAATTCATAAAAAATCCTACAATGTGATTTTCTGGATTTTTTTCTCCTTTTGTCTGTCATAGTTGAAGTGTACCTATGATGAAAATTACAGGCCTCTCATCTTTTTAAGTGGGAGAACTTGCACAATTGGTGGCTGACTAAATACTTTTTTTGCCCCACTGTATTTTAGATCATGAAAAATGGGCCAACACTTTACATTTGCAATTGCATTTAAATTTCTGTTCAGTATAGAATAGTAGAATACACAAGGTGCACGTTAGGAAATGTGGTTGTTTATCAGCAGTTTTACTCTTGTTTTGTAACTGATAGTCACTCAATTAGCCATGTCAGCTAACAATATTTAGATTGGTTAGTTAGTCTAGCCAGTTATCTAAACTTGTAGTAATCATGGCCAAATACTGTGCCCAGGGGCCTGATTTTGTTCGTCATTTTCACCCAGACATTATTAAGATGACATAAGTCATGGCAAAGTGTAGAATTGAAGGAAATTAGTATCAAAACAAAGGGAAAAAAATCTCTCCACCCCATAGCAAAATTGGTAGAATTGCAGGAAATAAGTTCTAAAATTGCACCATCTTCTCTCCGCTCCATAGCAAAATGTGTAGAACAGCAGGAAATGAACTTTAAAAAATGTAACGTTTCTCTCCGCCGTCTATGTGGAGGAGAGATACAAGAGGATGAGAAAAAGAGAACTATGAGGAAAAACAAGGAGGAGGAACATTGAGATCAAATGTGTAGAACAACTTCCTTGTTGAACAACTGTATGAGAGAATCACATGATGCGCATTCCCAACCGGTCGTCTCTCTAACATGGCCATTACCCGCCACTTGTCAGCTGAATCTCTCAGCTCTTATCCTGGAGAGGATTAGGGCCGCTCAATGATCGAAAACTCAGCGATTCACATCATAACATCCCGACACAGTGTGTTTCAACCACTTTCCAAATGCACTTTCACAATTTAACATCAACAACAATGACTCACATTCTAACCCTCCTGGAATCTTGGAGGTTTATGGTCCAGATCCACCACAGGCCACAACAGGCCAGGTCTGACATGATGTTGCCTGCCCGCCATGTCTGGCCTTCCCTGGGTATAAATCCCTCTTTAGCATGGATGAGTGGCCCAGGTTATGAGCTCAGTACAGGCAGTGGGCTGTGGGTGGGTGTGGATGGAGCAGCATGGGAGAGGGGACTGGGGAGCTTCATGTGGAAATGGGCCGGAATAGATGAGGTGTCAGTGAGTGTGGCCAGCCACGTGCTGCTGGATAAAGCAGGTCAGTCAGGTTGCTCGCCTCGTGTTCAGACAGAGGCATGAGTCAGACCATCGATAGCAGGCAGGGGGGGGGGGGGGGGGGGGGGAGCAAATGAGAGGGGGTTAGAGCAGTAACACACAATGCTGGTGTGGTTCACAAAACAAAGTCAACCCCCCATGGAGGGACCAGGCTGCACAGGCTCGGCCAACGTTCCTGTTTGCCGATAATATGACCACCTACTCAGCAGGAGAGAGAGAACACAACAACAAGTAAATACACTACCAATGAAATAACTCTCAAGTGAAGAGCCATTGAGTACAGCCAGGAAGGCAGAAACACACAGACCAGCACTGTATTTTTCTCTCTCTTATTTTGAATTACTCTGCTTTATGGATGATGACAGATACAGATTGCTGTATCCGAGCCCTATGCAACCGAGAAGAAGGCACTTCCAGAGGTACGGCACATGGGTAGTTGCCTTAGTGTAAGAAAGGAACTTTCAAGTGTGATATCAAAGAAATCTGTAAAACAGACGCCACAACAACACAATTAATCAAAGTGAAGAACATATTTTTAAGCAAGTAACAGCAGCATCAAAAGACCCCCAGCTAGCACACAACGTTCTTAGAACCATATGTTTCTTAGAGCTAGGTTAGAGTGTGGTTGTTCTATGGTTATTTTGCATACAACCTTACCCACAACTTTCTGGCAATGGTGCAGATTAGATGCTTGGCTTTGGAACATTCTCAGCACATTTACAGAACTTGAGAAAAATACATTATTTTGTTGGTATGTCATTGCTTTAAAAGAACATTTCCTAATAGTTCAAACATGGTTACATTTAATGTAAATGTTGGTAATGTTCTAGGAACGTTCTCCAACTGGTTTGACATTGGAAATGTTGTCAAATAGTTCAGAGAACGTTAAGAAACAACAATCTTCTGTGAGAATTTCAGTACTTCGTTTTTTATAGGTTTCACCATGGTTCTATTTAAAGTCATGTTCTCACATTGTTCTGAGAATGTTAAGAAACAACATTCTTCTGTGGGAATTTCAGTACTTCAGCATAACATTTCCTAAAGGTTTCCTCATGGTTCTATTTAAAGTAACGTTCTCAAATTGTTTAAAGAAAGGTTCCATAAAAACGACAAGAAAACTTTGGCAATGTTCAGAGAACGTTCTAAGAATGTTATTTAAAAACATACTGTATACGTTCCGTCGTCAGCATCAACAAAACTCTCTATATCCCCTATCTTGTTAAGTGTGTTCAGGTGTGTTGGCCGCGCCCACTAACTGGCCAGACCTGATCTTAATGAGTGCTTGTTTTCTTTGAAATGGGGTATGTTTGAATAGACTAAAATGTACAACTTTGATGAGTTAAAAAAACATGGCATGCTAGCTCCATCCTGGTGGCGCAGAGGACTAATTCCATGGATAGATAAGAAAATATTACAGGTTTGAATCTCACTGATGCTGTGCCACATAAAAAAAATGTATGTGTTTGCACGATTAATGCCTAAGGAAAGGAAATTCCATGTGTCCTACCTGTGCCAGGAGTTCAAAACAGTTAACCAAAACTAAGCTAGCAGTGTTATTAAACGTTTTATTGAAAGACGTTCTCAGAATGATATTTAATTACTGTCAAATAACCTATCATTTCCGTTTTCAGACCGTTAATAAAACCTCCCAGGAAAACTTTCAGGGAACCATAGTAAAATGTTCTCAGAACCTCCCTGCAACCTATACTGAACAAAAATAAAAAAGCAACATGCAACAATTACAACAATTTTACTGAGTTACAACTCATATAAGAAAATCAGTCAACTGAAATAAATTCATTAGACCCTAATCTATGGATTTCACATGACTAGGCAGGGGCGCAGCCATGGGTTGGCCTGGAGGGCATAGGCCCACCCACTTGGGAGCCAGGCCTAGCCAATCAGAAAAGCTTTTTCTCCACAAAAGTGCTTTATTACAGACAGAAATACTCCTCAGCTGTCTGGGTGGATGGTCTCAGACGATCCCGCAGGTGAAGAAGCCGGATGTGGAGGTCTTGGGCTGGCGTGGTTACACGTGATCTGAGGTTGTGAGGCCGGTTGTATATACTGCCAAAATCTCTAAAACGATGTTGGAGGCGGCTTATGGTAGAGAAAATAACATTCTATTCTCTGGCAACAGCTCTGGTGGACATCCCTACAGCCAACATGGCAATTGCACGCTCCCTCAAAACTTGAGACATCTATGGCATTGTGTTGTGTGACAAAACTGCACATTTTAGAGTGGCCTTTTATTGTCCCCAGCAAAGGTGCACCTGTGTAATTACCATGCTGTTTAATCAGTTTCTTGATAATCCACCCACCTGACAGGTGTGGCATATCTTGGCAAATGAGAAATGCTCACTAACAGGTATGTAAACACATTTCTGCACAACATATTAGAGAAATAAGCTTTTTGTGCGTATGGAACATTTCTGGGATCTTTTATTTCAGCTAATGAGACATGGGACCAACACTTTACATTTTGCATTTATATTTTTGTTGAGTATAAAAATGTACGTTTCCAGAACAGGTGAAATGTTCTCTTCCGTTCTCAGAACGTTTAAAAAACTTTACATTTTACCGGTCAGGAAACATATGGCTTCATTCCCAGAACCAATGGAAAACCAAAAACGTACGTTCCCACAACTTCCAAGGAACCAAATATGCTATCTTGAGTCCATTCTGGATAAAACAAAAGAAAGTTGAAACATACATAAAACAAAACATTTTAACAAAGCTAACCTAAGAACCATACTTCCTCAATTCTATCAGCATATCGAATGCGTGACAAGAGCTGGTAGCTTCCTGGATCATTGCTACTTGAACTTCCACGATGCATAAAAAGTTCTCCCCTGCCCTGTCTTCAGCAAATCTGACCATGACTCCATTTTGTTGCTCCCAGCCTATTGACAGAAACTAAAACAGGAAACACCCGTGCTCAGGTCAATACAATGCTGGTCTAACCAATTGGATTCCATGCTTCAAGATTGGTTCGATCACGTGGCCTGGGATATGTTACGGATAGCCTCAGACAATAACATTGATGCATACGCTGACTCAGTGAGCGAGTTAATTAGCAGTGCATCGGAGATATCGTACCCTCTGTGACCATTCAAATCTTCCCTAACCAGAAACCGTGGATTGATGGCAGCATTCGCGAAACTGAAAGCGTGAACCACCGCTTTTAATCATGGCAAGGTGACCGGAAACACGAACGAAAACAAACAGGGCAGCTATTCCCTCCGCAAGGCAATCAAACAAGCAAAGCGTCAGTATAGAGACAAACTAGAGTCACAATTCAACGGCTCAAACACGAGACGTATGTGGCAGGGTCTACAGTCAATCACGGATTACAAAAAGAAAACCAGCCCAGTCGCGGACACCGACGTCTTGCTCCAAGACAAATTAAACAACTTCTTTGCTTGCTTTGAGGACAATACAGTGCCACTGACACGGCCTGCTTACCAAAGCCTGTGGGCTCTCCTTCTCCGTGGCCAACGTGAGTAAAACATTTAAACGTGTTAACCCTCACAAGGCTGCTGGCCCAGACGGCATCCCTAGCCGAGTCCTCAGAGAATGCGCAGACCAGTTGGCTGGTGTGTTTACGGACATATTCAACCAATCTCTATTCCAGTCTGTTGTCCCCATATGCTTCAAGATGGCCAGCATTGTTCCTGTTCCCAAGAAGGCTAAGGTAACTGAACTAAATGACTATCGCCCCATTGCACTCACTTCTGTCAATCATGAAGTGCTTTGAGAGACTAATCAAGGACCATATCACCTCCACCCTAGCTGATACCATAGACCCACTCCAATTTGCTTACCGCCCCAATAGGTCCACTGATGATGCAATCTCCACCACACTGCACACTGCCCTGTCCCATCTGGACAAGAGGAATACCTATGTAAGAATGCTGTTCATTGACTACAGCTCAGCATTTAACACCATAGTACCCTCCAAAAGCGTCATTAAGCTCGAGACCCTGGGTCTCGACCCCGCCCTATGGAATTGGGTCCTGGACTTTCTGACTGGCCGCCCCCAGGTAGTAGGAAACAACATCTCTACCCAGCTGATGCTCAATACTGGGGGACAAGGGTGCATTCTCAGCCCTCTCCTGTACTACCTGTTCACCCATGACTGCGTGGCCATGCACGCTTCCGTCTCAATCATCAAGTTTGCAGACAACACTACAGTGGTAGGCCTGGTTACCAACAACGATGGGCCCTCGGAGTGTGGTGTCAGGAAAATAACCTCTCACTCAACATCAACAAAACAAAGGAGATGATCGTGGACTTCAGGAAACAGCAGAGGGAGCATCAAAGCTGGGCTGAAAAACAGCTTCTATCTCAAGGCCATCAGACTGTTAAACAACCATCACTAACATAGAGAGGCTGCTGCCAACATACAGACTCAAATCTCTGGCCACTTAAATAAACAGACTTAACTTCTTAAGGTATAGGGGGCAGCATTTTCACTTTTGGATAAATAGCGTGCCCAATTTCAACTTCCTGCTACTCATGCCAAGAATATAAGATATGCATATTATTAGTAGATTTGGATAGAAAACACTCAGAAGTTTCTAAAACTGTTTGAATCATGTCTGTGAGAATAACAGAACTTATGTAGCAGGCAAACCCCGAGGACTAACCGTTCAGAATATTTTTTTGGGGGTCTCTGTCTATTCAGTGGGTTCTCATTGGAAACGATATTTCTTAGGAACTTGTTTTCAGTTCCTACTGCTTCCACTGGATGTCACCAGTCTTTGGAATTTGGTTGAGGTTATTCCTTTGTGCAATGAAGAAGTAATTCTGTCTAGAAACTGCATAACACTGTTGAGAGTTGTGCAAGACTTGAAAAGTAGCTTGGTTTGTTGTCTTCCTGTATTGAACACAGATAGACCCGTCTTCAATTTGATCGATTATTTTAAAAATACCTAAAGTTGTATTACAAAAGTAGTTTGAAATGTTTTGGCAAAGTTTACAGGCAACTTTTGAAATATTTTGTAGTGACGTTGCACAATTTGGAAGCTGTTTTTTTCTGGATATATATTTTTGGATATATATGGACGGAATTAATCGAACAAAAGGATCAATTGTGATGTTTATGGGACATATTGGAGTGCCAACAAAAGAAGCTCGTCAAAGGTAAACCATGTTTTATATTTTATTTCTGCGTTTTGTGTAGCGCCTGCAGGGTTGAAATATGCTACCCTCTTTGTTTACTGTTGTGCTATCATCAAATAATAGCTTTGTATGCTTTCGCCGAAAAGCCTTTTAAAAATCTGACATGTTGGCTGGATTCACAACGAGTGTAGCTTTAATTTAGTATCTTACATGTGTGATTTAATGAAAGTTAGATTTTTATATCATTTTATTTGAATTTGCCGCGCTGCATTTCCCTGGCTTTTGGCCAAGTGGGACGCAAGCGTCCCCAATACCATAAGAAGTTAATAAAGGTATCACTAGTCACTTTAAATAACGTCACTTTAATAATGTTTACATAGAGGTATCACTAGTCACTTTAAATAACGCCACTTTAGTAATGTTTACATATCCTACATTACTCATCTCATATGTATATACTGTATTCTACACCATCTACTGCATCTTGCCTATGCCACACGCCATCACTCATCCATATATTTATATGTACATATTCTTATTCATCTCTTTACATTTGTGTGTATTTGTGTGTGTAAGGTAGTTGTTGTGAATTTGTTAGATTACTTGTTAGATTTTACTGCACAGTCGGAACTGGAAGCACAAGCATTTCGCTACACTCGCATTAACATCTGCTAACCATGTGTATGTGACCAATCAAATTGTATTTGATTTAATTTGAGGTGTGCCATAACGAGCAGCCTGGTGACCTAGAGGCTGGAGAGGGAGCACACGTGACAGTACCCCCTCCCCGACTCGCGGCTTCAGCCGCAGACGCTAACAAATGACGATCCCGGGGATCAGGAGCGGACCGGTCACTTCTGCTGAGGCGCAGGAAACCTGTCAGTTTGGCTGAGACGCGGGAGCATGGCGACCTAGAGCACCGAAGAGAGAGCTTATGTGACGGTACCCCCTCCACGGCACGTTTGGCTTCAGCCGCAGGACGCCAACCAAAGGGACGTTCCCGGGGATCAGGAGCGGACCGGTCACCCCTGCTGATGCGCGGGAATCTGTCGCCGGCAGGGGCATGGGAACCTGACAAACTGGCTGAGGCAGGGGAGCCTGGCGATCCAGCTGAGGCATGAGAGCCTGACGAGCCGGTGGCTGAGGCAGGGGAGCCTGACGATCCGGCTGAGGCATGAGAGCCTGACGAGCCGGCGTAGGCAGGAGAGCCTGGCAATCTGGCTGACGTCATTCCACCTGACAATTTTTTTTTAATAAATAAAAACTCCCTGATGCTTCCCTTAGTTGAGGCGTTATTCTGTAATGATGTGCGCTGAGAGTCAGGAAGCAAGTTCAGGGAGTGAGTGTTAGGAATATTATGAATAATGACTAAACAATATCTACATTTTAAATAGAACTATAACTAATGAAACTTATACTCTGTTTTATTATATCTGATTAAACAATATTAATTCATAAGAATGGGATTGTGGAGCATGAAACAGGGGGTAATTAAATTAAATAAATACCATTCCAGCCAGGTTGGAGGGGACTGGAATTGTGGGTTTTTAAGTAAGCAAAAAGGGTCGTTAACCTATGGTTGAACCGACTCAGCTTAGCTCTGGGATGTTTAGATAAGTCAGTGTGTGTTTTCTTACGTTTTCCATTAGCTGGAACTGTCTGCTGAATGGTGATGGATGAAGACTTCAGAAGTTTAATCTCGATTTAACTGTGTGACTGGAGTGAGAGAGAGAAGGGAACTGTTGGGAGAAACTATGTTTTATAACCTATGACCCATATTTTGTATATAAACTGTTGTTCGTGGTTTCATGGCAGCGCGCTCCAAGAATAAATACTATTATCTAATTTTGATAAGACTGGTCTCTGTCTATTCTATGCAAATAGGAATCTTACAAATTAATATAAAATAGACTGAGTGATTTAATTAAATGTATAATTATAGGAATTATGAAATTCCAGTGACAGTGAGTGTTTTAATAAATAAATGCAACATAAAGCAAAACAAGAAACACAAACAACGCACAGAAGGGAGTGACATATATAGGAAAGGTAATCAGGGAAGTGATGGAGTCCAGGTGAGACTGATGATGAGCAGGTGCGCTTAAAAGATGGGGACAAGTGTGTGCCATAACAAGCATCCTGGTGACCTAGAGGCCGGAGAGGGAGCACACGTGACACATAGGCTATTATTCATTGCTCAATAGCTGCATTGCCATCTTCACCCCTGTCTCATGAGTCCCGAGTCTCACAACTTTACAATAAAAAAGACAGAGAGCCTGGCTGTTTAGGCAACTGCAGACGAGCAGAAAAGTTTCCCAAAAAGTGCTGGGGTGAGAGGAAATGACTGCAGTCATTTGGCATCACCACGACAACACAGCGACACGCGGCTGGTTCTATGGAGAGAAGCAAGGGCTCATGGGGCCTTCTAGACAGACAGACAGATCTTTAGCTGTGGGCCCCGTGGGGTATTTATTTGTTATTTCTTTTTTATTTAACCTTTATTTAACTAGGCAAGTCAGTTAAGAACAAATTCTTATTTACAATGATGGCCGATCAAAAGGAAAAAGGCCTCCTGCAGGGACGGGGTTTGGGATTAAAAATACAAATAAATTAAATAAAAATATAGGACAAAACACACATCACGACAAGAGAGACAACACAACACTACATAAAGAGAGACCTAAGACAACAACATAGTATGGCAGCAACACAACATGACAACAACATGGTAGCAACACAACATGGCAGCAGCACAAAACAGGGTACAAACATTATTTGGCACAGACAACAGCACAAAGGGCAAGAAGGTAGTGACAACAATACATCATGCAAAGCAGCCACAACTGTCAGTAAGAGTGTCCATGATTGAGTCTTTGAATGAAGAGATTGAGATAAAACTGTCCAGTTTGTTTGTTTATTGCAGCTCGTTCCAGTCGCAAGCTGCAGCGAACTGAAAAGACGAGCAACCCAGAGATGTGTGTTGGGGACCTTTAACAGAATGTGACTGGCAAAACGAGTGTTGTATGTGGAGGATGACGGCTGCAGTATATATCTCAGATATGTGAGAGGGGGTGTGAGGCCTAAGAGAGTTTTATAAATAAGCATCAACCAGTGGGTCTTACGACAGGTATACAGAGATGACCAGTTTACAGAAGAGTATAGAGTGCAGTGATGTGTCCTATAAGGAGCATTGGTGGCAAATCTGATGGCCGAATGGTAAAGAACATCTAGCCGCTGGAGAGCACTCTCACCTGCCAATCTATAAATTACATCTCCGTAATCTAGCATGGGTAGGATGGTCATCTGATTCAGGGTTAGTTTGGCAGCTGGGGTGAAAGAGGAGCGATTGGGATAGAGGAAACCAAGTCTAGATTAAACTTTAGCCTGTATCTTTGATATGTGCTGAGAGAAGGACAGCCATACTCCCAAGTACTTGTAAGATCACACCTGCGGGGAGAGGCGCATTCTTCTTACCAAACCATAGGACCTTTGTTTTGGAGGTGTTCAGAACAAGGTTAAGGGCAGAAAAAGCTTGTTGGACACTAAGAAAGCTTTGTTGTAGAGCGTTTAACACAAAATCCGGGGAGAGTTCAGCTGAGTATAAATCTGTATCATCTGCATATAAATGGATGATGAGAGAGCTTCCTACTGCCTGAGCTATGTTGTTGATGTAAATTGAGAAGAGCATGGGGCCTAGGATTGAGCCTTGGGGTACACCCTTGGTGACAGGCAGTGACTGAGATAGCAGATGTTCTGACCTTATACACTGGACTCTTTGAGAGAGGTAGTTATCAAACCAGCCCAAGGACTCCTCAGAGACAACAATACTCCTTAGCCGGCCCACAAGAATTGAATGGTATACCGTATCAAATGCTTTGGCCAAGTCAATAAAAATAGCAGCACAACATTGCTTAGAATCAAGGGTAATGTTGACCTAATTTAGGTCCTTTAATGTTGCAGTGACACATCCATAACCTGAGCGGAAACCAGATTGCATACCAGAGAGGATACTATAGACATCAAGAAAGCCAGTCAGTTGATTTCACACTTTTGATAAACAGGGCAACATAGAAATAGGCCTATAACAGTTAGGATCAGCTTGATCACCACCTTTAAATAAAGGATGAACCGTGGCTGCCTTCATAGCAATGGGAAGCTCCCCAGAGAGGAGAGACAAGTTAGAAATGTCAGAGATATGCTTGGCGATGATAGGGGCAGCAACCTTAAAGAAGGAAGGTTCTAAACCATCTGACCTAGATGTTTTTTGGGGGTCAAGTTTAAGGAGCTCCTTTAGCACTTTAGACTCAGTGACCGCCTGTAGGGAGAAACTTTGTAGCGGGGCAGGGGAAAAAGAGGGTGGAGCATCGGGGCTAGTTGCATTATAAGATGAGGAAATGTTGGACGGGCAAGGAGGCATGGCTGAGTCAAATAGGAATCCTGACTTAATGAAGTGATGATTAAAGAGCTCAGCCATGTGTTTATTGTCAGTAACAACCACATCATCAACTATAAGGGACATGGGCAACTGTGAGGAGGAGGTTTTATTCTCCAGGTCTTTAACCGTTTTCCAGAACTTCTTGGGTTTAGACCCACAGAGAGCGAACTGCTCCTTAAAGTAACTAAGTTTGGCCTTCCGGATAGCCTGGATGCACTTAATTCTCATTTTGGGAATCCCATTGTTTTGGGACTTGGTCAGGCGGATTAAGCATGTCCCAGTTTAGGCCACCTAGCAGGAAAAATTCAGACTTAGTGTAAGGGGCCAGGCGAGAGCTTAGGGGAGCTAGGGTACAAGCCGATGCTGATTGAGGATGATAACACCCAGCAACAGTCAACGAAGAGCTAAAACCGACAAATCAAATTGTTTGGAGACAGACTTGGACGAGACAACCGAGCACTGAAGGTGATCCTTGGTAAAGATTGCCGCTCCCCCATCTTTGGAAGATCTGTCTTGCCGAAAACTGTTATAACCAGAAACGTTAACATCAGTATTCAAAACACTGTTCCTTAACCACGTCTCAGTAATGACCAACACATCTGGATTGGAGCTGCCATTGTAAATTCAGTCACTCGCCCCAAAAATGCCTGTGTGCTGCAGGCGAGCAAAAGCTCGGGAGAGAGGTGGGAGTGTGGTGGGGGTACCTGTACCAGACAAGGGGAGACAAGCCAGGGCAGACAGTAAACAGATCGCCACGTAGAACCCAAGCAACAGTGCAGCAGGCAACGGGAGTAGGTGTCACACCCACTTGGGAGAAGCTTTTATTTCAGGAGGCAGGTTTCTTGTAGAAAATGCCAGTGGATGGTCTCTGAATCCTTGGTAGTAGTAATCCTTCCAGGTAATTTTGTCCAAAATCAGGTTGTATATTTGGAGTTTTGATCTGGAGTGAAGGTTATGCTGTGGAGGGTAGCATCCTATATATGTCCCTGCCTGAAAAATCCAAGTTGATCTAACTCCAAATCTATCTTTTTGTAAAAAAACATGTTGAAAGATGCGAGAGCTCACATGCAGTTGTGTCTCTCTCTCTCTCTCTACAGGCAGGCATTATATGTAACAGAGCGTACCGGCCCCAAAGTCTCCTCTTCACTCCTCGCCTGCTTCAAACATTCCTCAATGCACACCTGACTAAGCATGTTCTACCAATATCTAGACTGACATTGTGAGACAACGGGTGGAATTTATTTGAACATTTCAGGCTAGGAGAAGTACAATACATGTAATCTTAATAAGTGAGGTCACTGTTACGGTTATTTTCCATTGAGTCTTGGTAGCATCTCCTACATGCAACAAATCAAACCATCCAACATCCCTCAAGGCTTACATTTACCGACCAGGTTAACCTGATCAGCTGAGCTGTGAGACATGTGAGAATACCGAAATCCTAGTATTGCTTGTTTGTGAATGGAGAGTGTTGTGGTTTTCTAGAAAGCTCAGAGTTCATCCCAAATTGATGACGTGTGGAGAAGAGAAGCCTCTGCTGCTCAGTCTGGTCCTCCTGTCCTAGATGCCCACAGCAGCCTGACCTTCCACAGCCCACAGGCTACACCCCCACATCCCTCCATCCTGCCTCCTGCCCAGCCATGCAGGGATAATCCCAGCCCATCCCTCCACAGCAGGGAAGTCAAGAATATGCTAAATAGAATAGAAAAACATTGAAAAACACTCCAAATGTTTAGTATCTCAGTCTGATCAGGGGTTTAAGGGTTCAGCAGAGCCACGACTCAATTACAAGACCAGCGACAAAATCTGCTTTTGAACGTCCACAATGACAAATAAAAACTGACTGAGGCGATTAAGAAATTAGGATCTCATGGGAACCAGCGAGGAAATCCCAGCCTCTGTTTTGCTTTCTAACATGGAGCAGGAAAAATACTGGGATTGTGCCTATCTGATAAGACTAATGAGCAGTCGACACAAAAGTGAGGGAAGGGAGTCAGGGGCCCGTCACCCAGCCTCTAGCTGAGTCCATTGGGACTGATTGCGTCACATGGGCAACTTCTCTTTACGAGGAGCCTATGAAGAGGCTCTAAATATGGAATATCAGAGAAAACACTGATGCTCTCCCACTTTGAGAGGGACAGGTACAAGGAGTTAGTGCCACTGACCAATTTTTTACTGATGGCCACTGGCCAGAAGGTCAAGGGTTATATAGCTGAACAATGTAACCCAATATCTAGGCTAAATTTGCACACTACTAAATTATGTATTGGCCACACATACTAAATAGCAGGCTAGATAGGATACTGGGACAAAGTTGGTGATTCAACACATATCCCTAACAACTTCCTCCAGTTCAGCCCCATGGGACATCTCTCCTCTCTCCTCTCCATGTTCCTGTACTCATCCTCAGCCCGATTTCTCTCCTCTCTCCTGCCACAGCTCTCCTCCTCTCCTCTTTCAGCCCAGCTCCTCTCCTCCCCCAGGATAAATGGAGCTGCCATGAACCCGAGGGAGGAGGTTGCTGTGACCTCCCTGGTGCATGCCACGGTGACTGTGGAGCTGAAGCACCCTGGTGATTACACAATAAATCAGACAGAAAAAGAGGAATTAGAGCGAGAGAGAGAAAGAGAGAGAGGGAGAGAGAGACTGAAACTAAAGTTACAGCACTGGGTCTCCTCCTCCTCTCCCAGACCCATTTGTTTGTTCTGTCACTCAGCCCATTCACCCTGCAAATTACATGGCTGCTTTCACCCACTGGGGTCTTCACCCAAGCAAGAAAGGTTAGAGAAGCTCTCTTATCCCCGCTCCTACACTGGAGATAAATGTCCTCTGTGCTGAATAGCCTACCCACTTAACTACCTCTTGCAAGGATAGCTTTAGTAGTGAAATGGGCTTTCTTCAGTGTGCAAGGTACAGTGAGGGGACAGGAGAGATTTACAGAAAATAGGTCTACATGCAGTCTCCTTGATTAGAACATGTAAAACAGGCGCTTATTTTTGGTGAAAGTGTGCCATTTGCCAAAACAACCAATCACTGAATGAATGGTTCCAAAAGTCAACCTAAATTACATAAAGCGTCTGCATCTGCTATGCAATAAACGTATGTCAATCTATATACTTATTAATAATACGGATATCTCACAATAGTTCTGCTTTTCTGAGCCTTGCCCTGGTCTATTGTCATCACTTTAGAAAGCCTTTGCAGAGGAAAGAAGGCTAAAATAGGTCTGTGAGCAAAGGGCCCCTCCCTTCGGAGTGTATGGGAGGCTCCACCACTGTCCACCATATAGTGTAGCTACTGCAGAAGTGAACCCGGTCTGCAGCACAGCACACAGCTAGGAGCAGCACATGATCTACGCAGGGGAAAGTCAAGCTGGTTCTGCTCACTGGCTGAATATGAATTTAATTGAAGGCTGCATAATTGGGCGGGAGCCAAATGATATCTTCTTCATGACACAAGCAGAAACACTGCGTATAATCATTACAGCATTTGGTGTCAGAGACACAAAGCACTTTTTTAAAAGCCTTCCTGAAACTAAAAACTTGGCTGTGCTGTACACGAGGGCACACTTACTTCCAATTACACTCTTATCATCTGTTGACAAATGCTGACGAATGACATTTGTTACTTTCAAGCAGGATTCAAAACATCTTCTTCCTCAATTCCAACAGCTTTTTGATAAGTCGCTCAGCAACCACAACAAAAAAACTCTGTGGGTGGGAAGCGATGCAGAGAGGGGAAGGAAACCCGTTTTTCTGTGAATCATCTTTTCGCCGAGTCCTCCTCTCCCTTTCTCTGTCAGATGATCAGAGTGCAAGCTTCCTTCCGTCAGCTATCTGTGTGATGCTGAGCACCAGGAGGTGCCGCAGAAAGCCTGGGAAAGACTGGGCTGTGTTTCCCTTTCATCAGAGCAGAAACACACATGAAGGCCCAAACAGGATCAAACGCTGCCAGGCAAGCATGGTGGTGGGAGCTAATCTAAATGTGGCTATGCCAGAGGCGAAGCTTTGGCAGGGCCAGGCTGGGCAGAGGTCCTGCCAGATTGAACACTGGCCCACCTAATCAGGCTGGCTTAAAATATATATATTTTTAAATAGGATAATTGTTTTTTTAAATGGTTAGATCTAATTGGTTATATCACAATTGTATGGTACCCCCCCCCCCCCCTCCCCACACACACACACACACGTACCTACTAGGTAGCTAACAGTGCACAATTCGTTTTGACCCTCTGCAATTCTTTGCTCATGCGAACTAGTCACAAGTTATGGAAAAGTTCACTTTTTAAACAGCCACGGATGGAGGATAAAGACAACACCAGCTCCACTACCTCCATCGACCCGAGCTCAATCTGTCAGAGTTGTTGTCAGCCCATGAGGGGATTAGCATGGCTACCGATTTCACTTCCACAGCCCAACTAGCTCACCATCGGCCGGCCGCCTAGTCACGGTGAGCATGCCATCACGAGTCTACCTGCGGAATTGTCTGCAGTTGACGAACCACCCACACAACCACAAATGCAATTGTTCCCCACTAAAGAGATCAATAGACAATCGCTATGTTTCTCAAGGTATGGACAGTTGTATTACAAGGAATGCAGATCGACAAGGGACGCTGTTTTCTGTCAAATGTGTAGACATTTCCCAGAGGCCCTATGGAAGGCTCATTTGTTAGAGACGGATATGCTTCAAGCACCAGTCTAGAAAACCCCCCCTTTCTTTCTAAGCCTAGAGTGCAAGCCATTGCAATCAACAGCGGGGTAATGTTTTCAATCAACTTAACTGTGAGGCCATGGACTATTAGTTCGTAGAGAGGAATCACAATCAAAATCATTTTGTTGTATTTTATCACTGCACTTATCTGTTTCCCCTCTCTCTCCCCCTCCTCCCCCTCGTAAGGGACAATGCATAAAGTGTATGTTCGCAGGGTTACTCAGCTAAAATTGGCCACAATACAAAACCACTTAGTTATATTAACACACCACTATAAAAACAAGGCCCATAGGTTGAACTGTGAACTGTGTGTTCATTTGAAACCCTGCTCTTCTTACAGCAGCTCATATCAATGCCTGATTGCTTGGCACTCTCTCCATTATCGAGAGCAGCTTAAATTGCCTCCATGTTTTACATTACCCATCCATTACCTAATTTCTACCAGCATGTTAAATGTGCAACCAGAGGGGAAAAAACTCAAGACCACCTTTACTCTACATACAGAGACACGTACAAAGCTCTCCCTCGCCCTCCATTTGGCAAATCTGACTCCTGATTCCTGCTTACAAGCACAAATTAAAGCAGGAAGCACCAGTGACTCGATCAATAAAAAAGTGGTCAGATGAAGCAGATGCTAAACTACAGGACTGTTTTGCTATCACAGACTAGAACATGTTCTGGGATTCTTCCAATGGCATTGAGGAGTACACCACATCAGTCACTGCCTTCAGTAAGTGCATTGATGACGTAGCCCCACAATGACTGTATGTACATACCCCAACCAGAAACCATGGATTACAGGCAACATCCACACTGAGCTAAAGGGTAGAGCTGCGGCTTTCAAGGAGCGGGACTCTAAACCGGAAGCTTATAAGAAATCCCGTTATGCCCTCCGACGAACCATCAAACAGGCAAAGCATCAATACAGGACTAAGATCAAATCATACTACACCGACTCCGATGCTCGTCGGATGTTGCAGGGCTTGCAATCTATTACAGACTATAAAAGGAAGCACGGCCGAGAGCTGCCCAGTAACACGAGCCTACCAGATGAGCTAAATTACTTCTATGCTCATTACGAGGCAAGTAACACTGAAACATGCATGAGAGCATCAGCTGTTCCCGGCGACTGGGTGATCACGCTCTCCGCAGCCGATATGAGTAAGAACTTTAAACAGGTCAACATTCACAAGGCCCAGACAGATTCTGAGGACGTGTACAATCGCAGCAATCGCTGACCAACTGGCAAGTGTATACACTGACATTTTCAACTTCTCCCTGTCTGAGTCTGTAATACCAACATGTTTCAAGCAGACCACCATAGACCCTGTGCTCAAGAACACTAAGGTAACCTGCCTAAATGACTATCGACCCGTAGCACTCACGTCTGTAGCCATGAAGTGCTTTGAAAAGCTGGTCATGGCTCACATCAACACCATTATCCCCAGAAACCCTAGACCCACTCCAATTTGCATACCGCCCCAACAGATCCACAGATGATGCAATCTCTATTGCACTCCACACTGCCCTTTCCCACCTGGACAAAAGGAACACCTATGTGAGAATGCTATTCATTGACTACAGCTCAGCGTTCAACACCATAGTGCCCTCAAAGCTCATCACTAAGCTAAGTTGCAGAGGGACTAAACACCTCCCTCTGCAACTGAATCCTGGACTTCCTGTAGGGCTGCCACCAGGTGGTAAGGATAGGTAACAACACGCTGATCCTCAACACGGGGACCTCTCAGGGGTGCGTGCTCAGTCCCCTCCTGTACTCCCTGTTCACTCATGACTGCACGGCCAGCCACGAATCCAACACCATCATTAAGTTTGCCGATGACACATCAGTGGTAGGCCTGATCACCGACAGCAATGAGACAGCCTATAGGGAGGAGGTCAGGACCTGGCCGTCTGGTGCCAGGACAACAACCTCTCCCTCAGGAGGACAGAGCATGCCCACATTCTCATCGACGGGGCTGTAGTGGAGCAGGTTGAGAATTTCAAGTTCCTTGGTGTCCACATCACCAACAAACTATCATCCAAGCACACCAAGACAGTACTGAAGAGGTCACGACAAAACCTATTCGCCCTCAGGAGACTGAAAATATTTGGCATGGGTCCTCAGATCCTCAAAAGGTTCTACAGCTGCACCAACGAGAGGCATCACTGCCTGGTATGGCAACTGCTTGGCCTCCGACCGCAAAGCACTACAGGGGTAGTGCGTACGGCCCAGTACATCACTGGGGCCAAGCTTCCTGCCATCCAGGACCTCTATACCAAGCGGTGTCAGAGGAAGGCACTAAAAATTGTCAAAGACTCCAGCCACCCTAGTCATAGACTGTTCTCTCTGCTTCCACACGGCAAGCGTTACGGGAGCACCAAGTCCAAGAGGCTTCTAAACAGCTTCTACCACCAAGTCATAAGACTCCTGAACATCTAATCAAATGGCTAACCAGACTATTTGCATTGCCCCCCCCCCCCCCCCCCCCCGCCCGCCCTCTTTTAGCTGCTCATACTCTCTGTTATTATCTATGCATAGTCACTTTAATACCTCTACCTACCTGTACATATAACCTCAATTACCTTGACTAACCGGTGCCCCTGCACATTGACTCTGTACCGGTACTCCCTGCATATAGCCTCGCTATTGTTATTTTACTGCTGCTGTTTAATTATTTGTTACTTTTATTTATTTTTTTCTGTATTTTTCTGAAAACTGCATTGTTGGTGAAGGGCTTGTAAGCATTTCACTGCTGTATTCGACGCATGTGACAAATACAATTTGATTTGATTTGAAATATACAGTGCATTCAGTGTATTCAGACCCATTCCCATTTTCCACATTTTGTTACGTTACAGCCTTACTCTAAAATTGATTAAATTATTGATTTTTCTTATCTATCTACACACAATACCTAGCATAGCATTTTGCAAATGTAATACAATTTTAAAAACGTTATTATTTACATAAGTATTCAGACCCTTTGCTTATGGGACTCGAAATTGAGCTCAGGTGTGTCCTGTTTCCATTGATCATCCTTTCTTACTCTGATATTTAGAACCCAACACTTGAGATGTTTCTACAACTTGATTCGAGTCCACCTGTGGTAAATTCAATTGATTGGACATGATTTGGAAAGGCATACACCTGTCAATATAAGGTCACACAATTGACAGAGAATGTCAGAGCAAAAACCAAGCCATGAGGTCGAAGGAATTGTCCGTAAAGCTCAGAGACAGAATTGTGTCGAGGCACAGAACTGGGGAGGGGTACCAAAAAATGTCTGCAGCATTGAATGTCCCCAAGAACACAGTGGCCACCATCATTCTTACATGGAAGAAGTTTGGCTAAGCTGCCAGCTCTAGGAAGAGTCTTGGTGGTTCCAAACTTCAATCGGGGGAGAAGGACCTTGGTCATGGAGGTGACCAAGAACCCAAATGGACACTCTGACAGAGCTTCAGAGTTCCTCTGTGGAGATTAGAGAACCTTGGGACAATCATCTCTGCAGCACTCCAACAATCAGGCCTTTATGGCAGTGGCCAGACGGAAGCCACTCCTCAGTAAAAGGCACATGACACCCGGCTTGGAGTTGGCCAAAAGGCACCTAAAGGACTCTCAGACCATGAGAAACAAGTTTTTCTGGTCTGATGAAACTCTTTGGCCTGAATGCCAAGTGTCACGTCTGGAGGAAACCTGGCACCATCCCTACGGTGAAGCATGGCAGTGCCAGCATCATGCTGGGGGGATGTTCTTCAGCAGCAGGGACAGTGAGACTAGTCTGGATCGAGGTAAAGATGAATGGAGCAAAGTCCAGAGAGCTCCTTGATGAAAAGCTGCTCCAGACTGCTCAGGACCTCAGACTTGGGCGAAGGTAACGTAACAAAATGTGGAAAATGTCCAGGGGTATGAATACTTTCCGAATGCACTGTATATATATTGAAACAAATATAATGAAATACTTTTCTCCTGATGTTTAGCATCTCCTCAGGGATCTGAACTCCAGCGCCCTTCTGCTGTGACTGTGTTCTTATTTACCAAGTCCACACACAGCTGCTTCTGCACATACAGTGCCTTCAGAAAGTATTCATACCCCTTGACTATTTCCAAATGTTGTTGTGTTACAGCCTGAATTTAAAATTAATTAAATTGTCACTGATCTACACACAATACCACATAATGTAAAAACGGAATTATGTTTTTAACGCTGAAATGTCTTGACTCAATAAGTATTCAACCCTTTTGTTATGGCAAGCCTAAATAAGTTCAGGAGTAAAAATGTGCTTAGCAATTTAAATAATAAGTTGCATGGACTCACTCTGTGTGCAATTACAATGTTTAATGTACATTTTTAATTACTACCCTATCTCTGTACCCCACACATACAGATAATTGTACTGTCCTCAGTCGAGTAGTGAATTTCAAGCACAGATTCAACTAAAAAGACCAGGGAGGTTTTCCAATGGTTCACAAAGAAGGGCACCTATTGGTAGATGGGTAAAGAAAAAAGCAGACATTGAATATCCCTTTGAGCTTGGCGAAGTTATGAATTAGACTTTGGATGGTGTATCTGTACACCCGGTCACTATAAAGATACAGGAGCCCTTCCTAACTCAGTTGCTGGAGAGGAAGGAAGCCGTTCAGGGATTTCACCAATGAGCCAGGCCAATGATGATTTTAATACAGTTACAGAGTTTAATCGCTGTGATGGGAGATAACTGAGGATGGATCAATAACATTGTAGTTACTCCACAATACTAACCTAATTGACAGAGTGGAAAGAAGGTAGCCTGTTCAGAATACAAATATTCCAAAACATGCATCCTGTTTGCAATAATGCACTAAAGGAAAACTGCATTAAATATGGGAAAAAATATATTTTCCTGAATACAAAGTGTTATAATTGGGGCAAATCCAACACAACACATCACTGAGTACCATTCTTCAAATTTTCAAGCATGGTGGTGGCTGCATCATAGTATGGGTATGCTTGTCATCAGCAAGGACTAGGGAGTTTTTAGGATAAAAATATATGGTATAGACAATATTCTAGAGAAAAACTTTGTTCAGTCTGCTTTCCAACAGACGCCAGGAGACAAATTCACCTTTCAGCAGGACAATTACCTAAAAATACAAATATACAATGGAGTTGCTTACCAAGACGACATTGAATGTTCCTGATTGGCCTAATTACAGTTTTGACTTAAATCGGCTTGACAAACTATGGCAAGATTTAAAAATGTCTGTTTAGCAATGATCAACAACTAACTTGACAGAGCCTGAATAATCTTTCCAAGAATAATGGGCAAATATTGTACAATCCAGGTGTGCAAAGCTCTTAGACTCAGAATTTTTCTTCCACTTTGACATTACAGAGCATTTTGTGTAGATCATTGCCAAAAAATTACAATTAAATCCATTTTAATCCCACTTTGTAACACAACAAAATTAGGAAAAAATCAAGTGGTGTGAATACTTTCTGAAGGCACTGTAGATTACATATAAGGCTACTACCATAGAGTATTGGTGTCAGTGAATAGTGTTCCTGCACGCATGGAGAAGTGATTAGCTTCAGCCCAATATGGCGACCGGACTATGGGCGTGTTGAGTGGGTGTGTCGAAAGGAAAGTAGTGGGCGTGTGGGAAAAAAGGAAAGTAGTGGGTGTGTGGAAAGGAGTGGGTGTGTTGAAAGGAAAGTAGTGGGTGTGGAGAAAGGAAAGTAGCGGGCGTGTGGAAAGGAGTGGATGTGTCGAAGGGAAAGTAGCGGGCGTGTGGAAAGGAGTGGATGTGTCGAAGGGAAAGTAGTGGGCGTGTGGAAAGGAGTGGATGTGTCGAAGGGAAAGTAGTGGGTGTGGAGAAAGGAAAGTAGCGGGCGTGTGGAAAGGAGTGGATGTGTCGAAGGGAAAGTAGCGGGCGTGTGGAAAGGAGTGGATGTGTCGAAGGGAAAGTAGTGGGCGTGTGGAAAGGAGTGGATGTGTCGAAGGGAAAGTAGTGGGCGTGTGGAAAGGAGTGGATGTGTCGAAGGGAAGGTAGTGGGCGTGTGGAAAGGAGTGGATGTGTCGAAGGGAAAGTAGTGGGCGTGTGGAAAGGAGTGGATGTGTCGAAGGGAAGGTAGTGGGCGTGTGGAAAGGAGTGGATGTGTCGAAGGGAAAGTAGTGGGTGTGGAGAAAGGAAAGTAGAGGGCGTGTGGAAAGGAGTGGATTTGTCGAAGGGAAAGTAGTCGGCGTGTGGAAAGGAGTGGGTGTGTTGAAAGCGCTCTGCTATAGGCTAGACGGTTTTGATTGAGCTGCAATTCTTCCCACGCAACTATACCATACCGCAAGACTTTGGACTTCTGTAAGAGGATGAGTCTAAGTCGTATTTCACTGTTATTTTTACACAAGCAATTGTACATTTTCAGTTATAAAACTTTATTTTTTTATTAAAAGTACTAATGACGGCTGTACTGTTGCTTGTATGTGTTGTATGCATGTGCTTACTGTGACCCTGATATTGGCGACTAGGCAGCTACTTCCCATGCCGTTGAGGGACAGTAGTGCTTGGAAAACGGGAGCCAAGGACACTGTGTTGTTGTTGCTGCCGTTCATGATCTCCCCCATTGACTGTATGTATGTACTGTATCAAGGTGACAATCAATATTAGTCATTTCCTGTGTAGGCTGCTATATTACGACACCATGATACAGCTGCCCAGTGGGAAGCACCTCAGGTCGGTAAGCATCTCCATACAGCTCAACTGAACTAGTCATTACCACCGGCTTATCAACTCGTCGTGAAGCCCAATCAGCCACGCAAAATGGTTTTGAGTGGCAACAAATCTGCCCAATTAGCTGATTCTCTTTCCATACACCCACTTCTTTATACACACCCACTCACCCATACTCTGATTGCCATTTTGGGCTGCAGCTATCCATACTTGCCCGCATGGCCTGCTGAACTAGATCAGTGGTGGGCTGGGGCTCAGGTGACATGAGAAGTTGAGAGAGGCTCACATGATTAAGTTGGCTGAAGCTTTGGTGTAAATATTCAAACCACATACACAACTGATTGATATTAATGTTTTTCACAGACACAAAACAAGTCTGGTTACATCACATATGCTAATAACCTTCCGCAATTATGTTTCCTAAAATCTATATATCTGACCTTGTCAAATGTCTGTTGTTATTTCAGAAACTTGGGCAGTGTAATCATTGGATCGGGGTGCTTCTGTATCCGTGAAACTAACTACTTTTATTTCTCAGACTTAAAAGAAAACAGATGAAATACTCATACTCCATTTTCATACACATAGACATTTTCATAGACTAACAAGGGTTCAGAATGTATGACTACCGTGTGGGACTACACTGGCAAAACAGTCTGATTATGACTTATCTGTCACGAACCATACCAGGCCAACATAGAAATAATAGAAATAAAACAACCTAGATTACCCACCCTAGTCACACCCCGACTTAACCAAAATAGCGAATAAAAAGGCTCTCTATGGTCAGATTTACCCCCCCCCCCCCCCCCCCCCCCCCCCCCCCGGACTCTGGCCGCAAAACCTGACTCTATAGGGGAGGGTCCGGGTGGGCATCTAGCGTCGGTGGCGGCTCTGGTGCGGGGCGAAGTACCCACTCCGCTCACGGATCCGCCAGCATCGGTGGCGGCTCTGGTGCAGGACTTTGCCCCCGCCCAGACCACGGGTCCGGCCATGGAGCCGGGTAGAACGCCGTGCCCGAACTGGGCCTCGGCTCAGAGGAGGGCCCCGGCCATGAAGCTGGGTTGAACGCTGTACCTGGACTGGGCACCGGCGCAGAGGAAGGCTCCTGCCATGGAGCGTGACTGGACACCGGACCTGACCTGGACTTCGGTGCAGAGGACGGCTCCGGCCTTGGAGCTGGACTGGACGCCGTGCCTGGACTGGGCCCCGAAGCAGAGGAAGGCTCCGGCCTTGGAGCAGGACTGGACACCGTGCCTGGACTGGACATCGGCACAGAGGAAGGCTCCGGTCTTGGAGCAGGACTGGACGCCGTGCCTGGACTGGACATCGGCGCAGAGGAAGGCTCTGGCCTTGGAGTTGGACTGGACGCTGTGCCTGGACTGGGCACCGGCGCAGAAGAAGGCTCCGGCCATAGAGCAGGACTGGACGCCGTGCCTGGACTGGACATCGGTGCAGAGGAAGTCTCCGGCCTTGGAGCAGGACTGGACGCCGTGCCCGGACTGGACCCCGACGCAGAGGAAGGCTCCGGCCTTGGAGCTGGACTGGACGCCTTGCCTGGAAGCTCCGGACCGTTGGCCCTCACTGGAGGTTCCGAACTGTGGACATTCTCAGGAGGTTCCGGACTGTGGACCATCGCAGGAGGTTCCGGACTATGAACTGTCGCCGGATGCTCCGGACTTGGAACCGTCGCTGGACGCTCTGGACGGGGGACCGTTGCCGGAAGCTCTGGACTGGGGACCGTCGCCGGAAGCTCTGGACTGGGGACCGTCGCCGGAAGCTCTGGCCTGTGAACCGTTGCCGGAAGCCTGGTGCGTGGAGCCGGCACAGGTGGCACCGGACTGGTGACACGCACTTCAGAGCGAGTGCGAGAAGCAGGCACAGGATGTACCGGACTGGGAACACACACTTCAGTTCAAGTGCGAGGAGGAGACACAGGACGTACCGGACTGGGGAGACGCACTGGAAGCCTAGTGTGTGGAGCTGGTACAGGACGTACTGGGCTGTGGAGGCGCACTGGAGACCTGGTGTGTGGAGTTGGCACAGGTGGTACCGGACTGGTGACACACACTTCAAGGCGAGTACGGAGAGCTGACTCAGGTGGCATCCTGAGCACGCTGCACGCTGCTGTTGTGGTGGGATCTTCTGTCACGATCGTCGTAAGAACCTTCGGACCAAAGCGCAGCGTGATATGGGTTCCACATGTTTATTTAATGAAACGCAGAAAAAAACCATAAAAGAATAAACAAAACAGGACGTTCTGGAGTGCTCACAGGCAACAACACAAAAACAAGATCCCACAAAAATGGCTGCCTAAATATGATCTAAATATGATCCCCAATCAGAGACAACGCTAAACAGCTGCCTCTGATTGGGAACCATACCAGGCCAACATAGAAATAAAACAACCTAGATTACCCACCCTAGTCACACCTAACCAAAATAGAGAATAAAAAGGCTCTCTTTGGTCAGGGCGTGACATTATCATAGAAAACAGAGAACCAATTAAACTTTTCTCTGATCATATCTAGCTATGCCGACTAACATTTCTCATGCTCATCATCTGTGGAACAGAACGTATTGTAATGATTTTCGAAAACTCTGATATGGACTATCACTCACTCCACCAGAATAACTGAAACACTCAAGGCTAAATACATTATGGGAAGTAGAAAAATAAATTAAATTCAACCAAAAAATGACAAGAGCTTGAACCTGGAACAGACAGGCTGCCAACGAGAGAGATGGATGGAGCTGAGACAAAAAAAGCAAGGGTAAACAAGCCTGCATTAAGCCAACGCTCACTTCTTGTAAAGCTATCGACCATGGTGTGGTTACACAGTTTGCTTCCACAGCAGTTTCCCCCTGTCTGTCTCTTCTTCTTCCACAGCGCAGTGTGTCTGTCTCTTCTTCTCCCACAGTATAGTGTGTATGTCTCTTCTTCTTCCACAGTATAGTGCGTCTGTCTCTTCTTCTTCCACAGTGTAGTGTGTCTGTCTCTTCTTCTTCCTCCACAGTGTAGTGTGTCTGTCTCTTCTTCTTCCACAGTGTAGTGTGTCTGTCTCTTCTTCTTCCTCCACAGTGTAGTGTGTCTGTCTCTTCTTCTTCCACAGTGTAGTGTGTCTGTCTCTTCTTCTTCCTCCACAGTGTAGTGTGTCTGTCTCTTCTTCTTCCACCGTGTAGTGTGTCTGTCTCTTCTTCTTCCACAGTGTAGTGTGTCTGTCTCTTCTTCTCCTTCCACAGTGTAGTGTGTCTGTCTCTTCTTCTTCTTCCACTCCGTAGTGTGTCTGTCTCTTCTTCTTCTTCCACTCCGTAGTGTCTGTCTCTTCTTCTTCCTCCACAGTGTAGTGTCTGTCTCTTCTTCTTCCACAGTGTAGTGTGTCTGTCTTTTCTTCTTCTTCCACTCCGTAGTGTGTCTGTCTCTTCTGCTTCCTCAACAGTGTAGTGTGTCTGTGTCTTCTTCTTCCACAGCGTAATGTGTCTGTCTCTTCTCCTTCCACAGTGTAGTGTGTCTGTCTCCTCTTCTTCCACTCCGTAGTGTGTCTGTCTCTTCTTCTTCCACAGCGTAATGTGTCTGTCTCTTCTTCTTCCACAGTGTAGTGTGATTGTAGGGTGCTGTCTCTACTTCTACCTCTTCAAATTCAAAATCAAATTGTTTCATTGGCCTGAAAAACATTGCTTAAAGATTGCCAAAGTACAATGTTTACAATATACATTGTAATAAAATAATAAATAAAAGTGATAAAAAGTCAATCATAAAAATAAATATATAATATAAATAACAGCAATAGAATGGCAACAGTGGATAGTAAAACAGTGAATAGAAAAATATAATAAATAATATGGACAATATTAGACTGGCGAGTGTAGAGAGTATTGAGATATTGTTATCCACGTCGGCACCAACGATGTTAGGATGAAACAGTCAGAGGTCACCAAGCGCAACATAGCTTCAGCATGTAAATCAGCTAGAAACATGTGTCGGTATCGAGTAATTGTCTCTGGCCTCCTCCCAGTTAGGGTCTCACAACTGAGTCTCACAACTCAATCGCTGGTTGAAAACTGTTTTCGGCCCCTCCCAACAGATAGAATTTGTAGATAATTGGCCCTCTTTCTGGGACTCACCCACAAACAAGACCAAGCCTGGCCTGCTGAGGAGTGACAGACTCCATCCTAGCTGGAGGGGTGCTCTCATCTTATCTACCAACATAGACAGGGCTCTAACTCCTCTAGCTCCACAATGAAATAGGGTGCAGGCCAGGCAGCAGGCTGTTAGCCAGCCTGCCAGCTTAGTGGAGTCTGCCACTAGCACAGTCAGTGTAGTCAGCTCAGCTATCCCCATTGAGACTGTGTCTGTGCCTCGACCTAGGTTGGGCAAAGCTAAACATGGCGGTGTTCGCCTTAGCAATCTCACTAGAATAAAGACCTCCTCCATTCCTGCCATTATTGAAAGAGATCGTGATACCTCACATCTCAAAATATTAGATCCCTCACTTCAAAGGCAGTTATAGTCAATGAACTAATCACTGATCATAATCTTGATGTGATTGGCCTGACTGAAATATGGCTTAAGCCTGATGAATTTACTGTGTTAAATGAGGCCTCACTAGTGACCATATTCCCGTAAAGTGGGAGGTGTTGCTAACATTTACGATAGCAAATTTCAATTTACATCTTTTGAGCTTCTAGTCATGAAATCTATGCAGCCTACTCAATCACTTTTTATAGCTACTGTTTACAGGCCTCCTGGGCCATATACAGCGCTCCTCACTGTGTTCCCTGAATTCTTCTCGGACATTGTAGTCATAGCAGATAATATTCTAATTTTTGGTGATTTTAATATTCACATGGAAAAGTCCACAGACTCACTCCAAAAGGCTTTCGGAGCCATCCTCGACTCAGTGGGTTTTGTCCAGCATGTCTCTGGACCTACTCACTGTCCCAGTCGTACTCTAGACCTAGTTTTGTCCCATGGAATAAATGTTGTGGATCTTAATGTTTTTCCTCATAATCCTGGACTATCGGACCACCATTTTATTACGTTTGCAATCGCAACAAATAATCTGCTCAGACCCCAACCAAGGAGCATCAAAAGTCATGCAATAAATTCTCAGACAACCCAGATTCCTTGATGCCCTTCCAGACTCCCTTTGTCTACTCAAAGAAGTCAGAGGACAAAAATCAGTTAACCACGCAGTTGCACTCCTAAAAACTAAAAACATTTGTCATAAGAAACTAGCTCCCTGGTAAATGGAAAATACCCGAGCTCTGAAGCAAGCTTCCATAAAATTGGTTCGGAAATGGCGCCACACCAAACTGGAAGTCTTCCGACTAGCTTGGAAAGACAGTACCGTGAAGTATCGAAGAGCCCTTACTGCTGCTCGATCATCCTATTTTTCCAACTTAATTGAGGAAAATAAGAACAATCCGAAATTTATTTTTGATACTGTCGCAAAGCTAACTAAAAAGCAGCATTCCCCAAGAGAGGATGACTTTCACTTCAGCAGTAATAAATTCATTAACTTCTTTGAGGAAAAGATCATGATCATTAGAAAGCAAATTACGGACTCCTCTTCAAATCTGCGTATTCCTCCAAAGCGCAGTTGTCCTGAGTCTGCACAACTCTGCCAGGACCTAGGATCAAGAGAGACACTCAAGTGTTTTAGTACTATATCTCTTGACACAATGATTAAATTAATCATGGCCTCTAAACCTTCAAGCTGCATACTGGAATATATTCCAACTAAACTACTGAAAGAGCTGCTTCCTGTGCTTGGCCCTCCTATGTTGAACATAATAAACGGCTCTATATCCACCGGATGTGTACCAAACTCACTAAAAGTGGCAGTAATAAAGCCTCTCTTGAAAAAGCCAAACCTTGACCCAGAAAATATTAAAAAATATCGGCCTATATAAAATCTTCCATTCCTCTCAAAAAGGTTAGAATAAGCTGTCGCGCAGCAACTCACTGCCTTCCTGAAGACAAACAATGTATACGAAATGCTTCAGTCTGGTTTTAGACCCCATCATAGCACTGAGACTTCACTTGTGAAGATGGTAAATTACCAATTAAAGGCGTCAGACCGAGGCTCTGCATCTGTCCTCGTGCTCCTAGACCTTAGTGCTGCTTTTGATACCATCGATCACCACATTCTTTTGGAGAGATTGGAAACCCAAATTGGTCTACACGGACAAATTCTGGCCTGGTTTAGATCTAATCTGTCGGAAATATATCAGTTTGTCTCTGTGAATGGTTTGTCCTCTGACAAATCAACTGTAAATTTCAGTGTTTCTCAAGGTTCCGTTTTAGGACTATTGTTTTTACTATATATTTTACCTCTTGGGGATGTCATTCGAAAACATAATGTTAACTTTCACTGCTATGCGGATGACACACAGCTGTACATTTCAATGAAACATGGTGAAGCCCCAAAATTGCCCTCGCTGGAGCCTGTGTTTCAGACATAAGGAAGTGGATGGCTGCAAACTTTCTACTTTTAAACTCGGACTAAACAGAAATGCTTGTTCTAGGTCCCAAGAAACAAAGAGATCTTCTGTTGAATCTGACAATTAATCTTGATGGTTGTACAGTCGTCTCAAATAAAACTGTGAAGGACCTCGGCGTTGCTCTGGACCCTGATCTCTCTTTTGACGAACATATCTAGACTGTTTCAAGGACAGCTTTTTTCCATCTACGTAACATTGTAAAAATCAGAAACTTTCTGTTCAAAAATGATGCAGAAAAATGTATCCATGCTTTTGTTACTTCTAGGTTAGACTACTGTAATGCTCTACTTTCTGGCTACCCGGATAAAGCACTAAATAAACTTCAGTTAGTGCTAAATACGGCTGCTAGAATCCTGACTAGAACCAAAACATTTTATCATATTACTCCAGTGCTAGCCTCCCTACACTGGCTTCCTGTTAAGGCAAGGGCTGATTTCAAGGTTTTACTGCTAACCTACAAAGCATTACAAGGGCTTGCACCTACCTATCTGGCCCAGGAGTGTGAAGGTGAACGGAAAGGCTCTGGAGCAACGAACCGCCCTTGCTGTCTCTGCCTGGCCGGTTCCCCTCTCTCCACTGGGATTCTCTGCCTCTAACTCTATTACAGGGGCTGAGTCACTGGCTTACTGATGCTCTTCCATGCCGTCCCTAGGAGGGGTGCATCACTTGAGTGAGTTGAGTCACTGACGTGATCTTCCTGTCTGGGTTGGCGCCCCACCCTTGGGTTGTGCCATGGCGGAGATCTTTGTGTGCTATACTCAGCCTTGTCTCAGGATGGTAAGTTGGTGGTTGAAGATATCCCTCTAGTGGTGTGGGGGCTTTGCTTTGGCAAAGTGGGTGGAGTTATATCCTGCCTGTTTGGCCCTGTCCGGGGGTATCATCGGATGGGGCCACAGTGTCTCCGACCCCTCCTGTCTCAGCCTCCAATATTTATGCTGCAGTAGTTTATGTGTCGGGGGGCTAGGGTCAGTCTGTTATATCTGGAGTACTTCTCCTGTCTTATCCGGTGTCCTGTGTGAATTTAAGTATGATCTCTCTAATTCTCTCTTTCTTTCTCTCTCTCGGAGGACCTGAGCCTTAGGACCATATCTCAGGACTACCTGGCATGATGACTACTTGCTGTCCCCTGTCCACCTGGCCGTACTGCTGCTCCAGTTTCAGTTGTTCTGCCTGCGTTTATGGAACCCTGACCTGTTCACCGGACGTGCTACCTGTCCTACCTGCTGTTTTCAACTCTCTAGAGACAGCAGGAGCGGTAGAGATACTCTTAATGATCGGATATGAAAAGCCAACTGACATTTACTCCTGAGGTGCTGACTTGTTGCACCCTCGACAACTACTGTGATTATTATTATTTGACCATGCTGGTCATTTATGAACATTTGAACATGTTGGCCATGTTCTGTTATAATCTCCAACCAGCACAGTCAGAAGAGGACTGGCCACCCTTCATAGCCTGGTTCCTCTCTAGGTTTCTTCCTAGGTTTTGGCCTCTCTAGGGAGTTTTCCCTAGCCACCGTGCTTCTACATCTGCATTGCTTGCTGTTTGGGGTTTTAGGCTGGGTTTCTGTACAGCACTTTGAGATATCAGCTGATGTAAGAAGGGCTATATACAGTGAGGCAAAAAAGTATTTAGTCAGCCACCAATTGTGCAAATTCTCCCACTTAAAAAAGATGAGAGAGGCCTGTAATTTTCATCATAGGTACACTTCAACTATGACAGACAAAATGAGGGGGACAAAAACCAGAAAATCACATTGTAGGATTTTTAATGAATTTATTTGCAAATTATGGTGGAAAATAAGTATTTGGTCACCTACAAACAAGCAAGATTTCTGGCTCTCACAGACCTGTAACTTCTTCTTTAAGAGGCTCCTCTGTCCTCCACCCATTACCTGTATTAATGGCACCTGTTTGAACTTGTTATCAGTATAAAAGACACCTGTCCACAACCTCAAACAGTCACACTCCAAACTCCACTATAGCCAAGACCAAAGAGCTGTCAAAGGACACCAGAAACAAAATTGTAGACCTGCACCAGGCTGGGAAGACTGAATCTGCAATAGGTAAGCAGCTTGGTTTGAAGAAATCAACTGTGGGAGCAATTATTAGGAAATGGAAGACATACAAGACCACTGATGCAAGATCTCACCACGTGTGGTCAAAATGATCACAAGAACGGTGAGCAAAAATCCCAGAACCACACGGGGAGACCTAGTGAATGACCTGCAGAGAGCCTGGACCAAAGTAACAAAGCCTACCATCAGTAACACACTACGCCGCCAGGGACTCAAATCCTGCAGTGCCAGACGTGTCCCCCTGCTTAAGCCATTACATGTCCAGGCCCGTCTGAAGTGCTGGAGAGCATTTGGATGATCCAGAAGAAGATTGGGAGAATGTCATATGGTCAGATGAAACCAAAATATAACTTTTTGGTAAAAACTCAACTCGTCGTGTTTGGAGGACAAAGAATGCTGAGTTGCATCCAAAGAACACCATACCTACTGTGAAGCTTGGGGGTGGAAACATCATGCTTTGGGGCTGTTTTTCTGCAACGGGACCAGGACGACTGATCTGTGTAAAGGAAAGAATGAATGGGGCCATCTATCGTGAGATTTTGAGTGAAAACCTCCTTCCATCAGCAAGGGCATTGAAGATGAATCGTGGCTGAGTCTTTCAGCATGACAATGATCCCAAACACACCGCCCGGGCAACGAAGGAGTGGCTTCGTAAGAAGCATTTCAAAGTCCTGGAGTGGCCCAGCCAGTCTCCAGATCTCAACCCCATAGAAAATCTTTGGAGGGAGTTGAAAGTCTGTGTTGCCCAGCAACAGCCCCAAAACATCACTGCTCTAGAGGAGATCTGCATGGAGGAATGGGCCAAAATACCAGCAACAGTGTGTGAAAACCTTGTGAATACTTACGGAAAACATTTGACCTCTGTCATTGCCAACAAAGGGTATATAACAAAGTATTGAGATAAACTTTTGTTATTGACCAAATACTTATTTTCCACCATAATTTGCAAATAAATTCATTAAAAATCCTACAATGTGATTTTCTGGAGAAAAAAAAATCTCATTTTGTCTGTCATAGTTGAAGTGTACCAATGATGAAAAGTACATATTTTTAAGTGGGAACTTGCACAATTGGTGGCTGACTAAATACTTTTTTGTCCCACTGTAAATAAATTTGATTTGATTTAGACTAAACATGCTACTATTATTACTACTAAAATGAATGCTACTGCCTATATTAGCAGTTGGGTTATCATTTTACTGTTAGGACAGTAGGATAGCAGAAGGTGACATTTAAAAATGTGGTTGTGCATCAGCAGTTTTTGTCTTGTTATGTCAGTCAGTAATTGTCACGCCCTGACCTTAGAGCTTTTTATGTCTCTATTTTGGTTTGGTCAGGGTGTGATTTGGGTGGGCATTCTATGTTCCTTTTTCTATGTTTTTGTATTTCTTTGTTTTGGCCGGGTATGGTTCTCAATCAGGGACAGCTGTCTATCGTTGTCTCTGCTTGGGAACCATACATAGGTAGCTTTCTCCCACAGGGTTTTTGTGGGTAGTTATTTTCTGTTTTGTGTTTCTGCACCGTACAGGACTGTTTCGGTTTCCGTTCAATCTCTTTGTGATATTTGTTATTTAGTGTTCAGTTGAAATAAAAGTATGAACACTTACCACACTGCTCTTTGGTCCGATGATTCCTTTTCTTCCGACGACGAATACCGCTACAGTAATAGTCAGTCAATCAGCCCATGTCAGCTAACATTGATTACTAAGTTAGTTTAGCGGTCAGCTATCTAAACTTGTTATCATGGTCAAATTACCAGCCGGGGGGCCCCCATTGATTTTGTTACTTAGTCTCGTTCAGATATCATATTAATGCAAAAATGTCCCTCCCCCTATGATGTTTTTTTTTTAATTGCAGAAAATTAGCTGTAAAAAAGTTTATTTTCCTCTCTGCACCATGCCAAAATGAGTAGAATTGCATGAAATTAGTTTTGCAAAACCTTCTCTCCACCCCATGCCAAAATGTGGATAATTAGAGCAAACTTGCATTAAAATGGCAACAATGCCAAATCAAGTGAAATGGATAAACAAATAAATAAAACAATAAAAAGTTAACAGTAAATATTACACTCACACAAGTTCCACAAGAATAAAGACATTTCAAATGTTGTAACTCTCTGTCTCTCTCATTAATGCCACCTCTCACAGCTCTTAGTGACACCTACCCATAAGCCCCTCTCTTTTCATTTACTGTAACCAACATCCTCACCAACTGAGCACAGACCGACACAGGACGTCCAGCATAGTACAGTAAATAAAGTAGAGTATAGTTCAGTACAGTATAGTACATTACAGTCATTTAGAGCACAGTAAAGTACAGTACAGAATATTAAAGAAAAGTGAAGTATACAGTGCCTTGCGAAAGTATTCGGCCCCCTAGAACTTTGCGACCTTTTGCCACATTTCAGGCTTCAAACATAAAGATATAAAACTGTATTTTTTTGTGAAGAATCAACAACAAGTGGGACACAATCATGAAGTGGAACAACATTTATTGGATATTTCAAACTTTTTTAACAAATCAAAAACTGAAAAATTGGGCGTGCAAAATTATTCAGCCCCCTTAAGTTAATACTTTGTAGCGCCACCTTTTGCTGCGATTACAGCTGTAAGTCGCTTGGGGTATGTCTCTATCAGTTTTGCACATCGAGAGACTGAAATGTTTTCCCATTCCTCCTTGCAAAACAGCTCGTGCTCAGTGAGGTTGGATGGAGAGCATTTGTGAACAGCAGTTTTCAGTTCTTTCCACAGATTCTCGATTGGATTAATGTCTGGACTTTGACTTGGCCATTCTAACACCTGGATATGTTTATTTTTGAACCATTCCATTGTAGATTTTGCTTTATGTTTTGGATCATTGTCTTGTTGGAAGACAAATCTCCGTCCCAGTCTCAGGTCTTTTGCAGACTCCATCAGGTTTTCTTCCAGACTCCATCAGGTTTTCTTCCTGTATTTGGCTCCATCCATCTTCCCATCAATTTTAACCATCTTCCCTGTCCCTGCTGAAGAAAAGCAGGCCCAAACCATGATGCTGCCACCACCATGTTTGACAGTGGGGATGGTGTGTTCAGCTGTGTTGCTTTTACGCCAAACATAACGTTTTGCATTGTTGCCAAAAAGTTCAATTTTGGTTTCATCTGACCAGAGCACCTTCTTCCACATGTTTGGTGTGTCTCCCAGGTGGCTTGTGGCAAACTTTAAACGACACTTTTTATGGATATCTTTAAGAAATGGCTTTCTTCTTGCCACTCTTCCACAAAGGCCAGATTTGTGCAATATACGACTGATTGTTGTCCTATGGACAGAGTCTCCCACCTCAGCTGTAGATCTCTGCAGTTCATCCAGAGTGATCATGGGCCTCTTGGCTGCATCTCTGATCAGTCTTCTCCTTGTATGAGCTGAAAGTTTAGAGGGACGGCCAGGTCTTGGTAGATTTGCAGTGGTCTGATACTCCTTCCATTTCAATATTATCGATTGCACAGTGCTCCTTGGGATGTTTAAAGCTTGGGAAATCTTTTTGTATCCAAATCCGGCTTTAAACTTCTTCACAACAGTATCTCGGACCTGCCTGGTGTGTTCCTTGTTCTTCATGATGCTCTCTGCGCTTTTAACGGACCTCTGAGACTATCACAGTGCAGGTGCATTTATACGGAGACTTGATTACACACAGGTGGATTGTATTTATCATCATTAGTCATTTAGGTCAACATTGGATCATTCAGAGATCCTCACTGAACTTCTGGAGAGAGTTTGCTGCACTGAAAGTAAAGGGGCTGAATAATTTTGCACTCCCAATTTTTCAGTTTTTGATTTGTTAAAAAAGTTTGAAATATCCAATAAATGTCATTCCACTTCATGATTGTGTCCCACTTGTTGTTGATTCTTCACAAAAAAATACAGTTTTATATCTTTATGTTTGAAGCCTGAAATGTGGCAAAAGGTCGCAAAGTTCAAGGGGGCCGAATACTTTCGCAAGGCACTGTAGTTCAGTAAAGAAAAGTATAGTTCAGTACAGTCATGTAATGTACTGCAGACTAGAATAGAGTGGAGTAGAATTCAGTACAGTCATGTAAAGTACTGTAGACTAGAATAGAGTGGAGTAGAATTCAGTACAGTACACAGTAGAGCACACTATACATCCTGTGTATCAACCATATTTACGATCATACACACAGTATACTGTGTATCAACCATATATACGATCATACATACACTATACTGTGTATCAACCATATTTACGATCATACATCCGTATACTGTGTATCAAATCCCTCCTGACAGCTCAGTTTGTCCTCTACTGGGTGAGTCCATATGGGCCCTGCTCAAAAATAGTGCATTATTTAGGGAATACGGGATGTACACGCAGTCTCTCCTCATGCTGCCCCACACAGCTCATCTCGGTGGGACAGTCAACACCAGGCACCAGCCCTCCCTGTCCCTGTCTCCTTCGGCCAAATCCCAATCGAAAGATCAATCTGTGACGCAGAGCTCTCCTACGTGGCGTTCACCACTCTATTACAGTATGTCCAACTGAGGGGACTGGGCCGTTGGACCCAGGGGGCAGAGGGGCTGCCAATATCACCGTCACCCAACAGCCAGAGGTTGAAGAGTGGCTCATCGTGGCTCATAGGAGAAGGCCGCAACACACAGGCTGACAACAGAGGGACTGGTAGAGGTCAATAGAGGGAGATGAGGCAAAGAGAGACAGAAAGGCAGAGGGGGAAAGAGAGGTGGTGAGGGAGAGAGAGGCAGAGAGGGAGAGGAGGCCTACAGATGGGGTTTAGAAACAAGGATGAGAGATGGCACCCTGCTGAGGCAATCTGAATTGACAAAGGTCCTGAAATATTCACCCCATCCCCCTTTATCAGACCACATCAATCCTAGCAACAGAGAGAGACAGAGAGAGAGAGAGAGAGAGCGAGAGAGATCATTCCTCCCACCTTGGCAGTAATTCAGGCCCTATTGATGACCGACCCTAGAGGGGTATATGTGTCCATTACCCCCGTCCCCCAGATGCGCTGTGATGGCCACAAGAGAAATCTTCCCTCCCTCAAAGCTATAGGGTCCAGTTACAGTGTGATGTGGCAAACTGGAGCTTAGCAAGAGTGATCTCCTTTTCTCATTGCCTGCTGATGGAGACCTGGGGGTACATTGTGTCTGTGTGTATTTGTGTCTCTGTGTGTGTGTATCTATGTGTGTGTGTGTGTGTGTGTGTGTGTGTGTGTGTGTGTGTGTGTGTGTGTGTGTGTGTGTGTGTGTGTGTGTGTGTGTGTGTGTGTGTGTGTGTGTGTGTGTGTGTGTGCGTGCGTGTGTGTTGCTTGTAATTCTCAAGGGCTGCACTTCTCCCTCCCTCCCAGCCAGGCTGAAATGGGCAAAATGACCCAGCTGCACTCCTCTCTAAGGGGGGGGGGGGGGGTTACACAACTGATATCACCACCTGGTTCCACAAAAGCTAGATGTGATCACGTCAGCCCCCTGGGAGAGGCAGGCCAGACCCACACCATTACACAATATGCCCATGGAAATCACAACAAACTCCTTTCTGAAATTAAAATTGAGAATACTTCCAGGACAGCCTTTGTTGATAGCCTTTGAACAAGGCTTATTCTGAAGGATTTGGTGAATGATTAAATGCAAATGGCCCATAGTCCTGTAGGGTGCCTGATATACATGTGGTGAGCTGGTTTATAATGAGTCTGAGCACATTTCTTTGTCACATGAAAAGATCCCCTCAATTGATCAACAACAACAGCAAGACTACTAGTCTACCTCCAGCCCCCAGCCATGGTTACCAACCACAGCACATCTGCCATTCTGAGGCACCCCTTCAATAAGCTATTTGCAATATTGGCGCTGGAATTAAAGCCTGCCTAAGTCAGTGGCACAGATGGAACTATCCAAGCAGAAGATCTCCTTAAAATGTTGCATTGACAACCAAACACAATTCAATATCCAGTTTGTCTACAAATTCATAGTTGATATGTTGGATTCACGTCTCCATCTCAACCAAAAGGTTCAAGAATAGGACTAAATCTAATCTCATCAAATTTTAAATAATGTTTACTTTGATTTAGTCCTATTCTTTAACTGAGATTTTTGGTTGAGATGGAGACGTGAATCCAACATACAGTGTTAATGATTAACTTGAAGATTACATTTGAAATCAACCAAAGCTTGAAGTCCTAGGCCTTTATGTACTCTCTATGTTTTGCTGAACCCTGGGATGACTTTGCAAACGCTATGTAGGCCTAAACAACACAATTGATGATATAATTGATGACTTATAAAGTATGGTTACATTTCATTTGCATCGTTAAACCTCCCCTTTGGAATGACTTCGCTACAACAGTGAATATATTTAGTTATTAAGACATCTCTTAATAATAATTCTCACGATAGCACATGTGTGGTATTCAGTGACAAATGTAAAAGTGAAGCAGGGCTTGGTCAAAACCCTGGACAAGAGACCTAATAAATAAATAGGTGTAGATCAACTCTCCAGTAGGAAGTGCTGCCCAGCCTATTGTTTGTTAAACCTGAAGATCCAATGCCGTTTCAAAAGGTACAAATTCAACATACTGTATCTTATACAAGGTTTGTCTATGATGAAAGTTGGTTACAATGATGACATAATCCTGTGAAATTGCACTCAAAACAACAGTTTGAGTTGATGAGTTCAGCCATTTTGTGCCCAGTGGGATGTTATTGTTTATATGTTATATGTCAATAAATGTAATAACTTAATAATAACAACTTAATAATAATAGATTAAGTTCATCATAAACTTAACCTAATGGGCTCTTATGACGCCTTACATAACGTTGTTTTGGTTGTCATGGTCAGATGACATGTCCTTGGCCAGCAGCATACCACCCTGCATCCCACTGCTGGCTTATCACTGAAGCTAAGCAGGGTCAGTCCCTGGATGGGAGACCATATGCTGCTGGAAGTGGTGTTGGAGGGCCAGTAAGAGGCACTCTTTCCTCTGGTCTAAAAAAAGATCCCAATGTCACAGGACAGTGATTGGGCACATTGCCCTGTGTAGAGTGCTATCTTTAAGATGGGATGTTAAACGGGTCTTGAGTCTTTGTGGTCACTAAAAGATCCCATGGCACTTATCGTAAGAGTAGGGGTGTTAACCCCGGTGTCCTGGCTAAATTCCCAATATACCCCTCATACCATCATGTCCACCTAATCATCCCCAGCTTCCAATTTGCTCATTTGTCCTCCTTAACTATTCCCCAGGTCGTTGCTGTAAATGAGAACGTGTTCTCAGTCAATTTACCTGGTAAAATAAATATAAACAATTGACCACCGTGGTTGGACTGACAGAAAGGCTGACACATTTCTCTCGTTTCTTTTTGAACAGCATCTGGTGTTGCCACCAGAGTAGTCTACTCTATTCAGCTTCGGCTGAGGGACACGGTTGTACGTCCTGTCTTGAAAGTTCCTACAATTTACATCGACAGGTGCAGTCATGAATTATGCAAACAGGGCCTACAAAGGAAACCCAGCCAAGTTGAGCCAACTCCAGAGTGGTCCTCCCGACATGGTCTGAAATGTTCAAACCTGACTGTCTGTTTCGCCTGAGAAACGGAAGGAGAGCAGGGTGATATGAGTGAGACAAGCCAGTCCGCTGTTCTGCTCCGTCCCATTCAATCTCCAGACTCCTCTCTCTCTCTCTATAAAGAGATGTCTCCCGACCGGACCTAGCCTGCTGCTGGCTGCCCAGTGCCCACACACAGACACGCGCGCACGCACACACACACACACACATAGGCGCGCGCGCAATAACATCACAAGTCCGTAGCCTACCTTCCGTGTGACAGCTGGAGGAGAGGATGGTGCTTGAGGGTCTGAAGAGGTAAGGAAGGTACCGGGAGAAGCATTTCATATTTTTTGTTGTTGTTGGCTGCGCATCACTATCAAGTCCACATCGTCTACACACACTGCACTGACAGAGCGGAAAGAAACCGAGCGCTGGAGACAGAGCCCATAGTCTTCGGCATCACTTTTACTCGGTTTAGATCAACGGGAATCCTTCCTTCGGGGCTATAGTAGCAGGAAGAGAAGAGAGGTCTCCACGCGCGATGCTACTCTCGTAAAACATTGTTCTTCCCCTAGTCGCCAGCAGGACACGAGAATATGTTATTTTTTTGCTGGAGTCGGATGCGAGGGAGGGAGGGTGTTGTCGGAGGGAGGAGGACCGAAGCATCAGGGTTATTTCAGGGGAGGCTGGGGAGCACCTGCTCTGTCTGTCGATAGCCGCATGCTGCCTCTGTTGGTCGCTCGAGAATTGACTGTTATGCCTGTGAGTGTCTCTATTGGTATCCGCAGGAAAGTTTCAAAGCCCATTTTGAAGAGAGAATATAGCCTACGTGCGTCTGATAAATAAATTTAGACTATTTATCATAACCATATCAGTTATCACTCCTTATTGAGACGAGCCGACATTTAATGATACTGTTGATGATGGGTTTATAGAATAATTTGCCTGTGTTGCTTTTACTTCAAGCATATTCTCCATGTAAAAGCCACGCTATGTGGGTCATTAGGGCACTTGAAGTGTCTGGGTCTGTGCTCTTGGGAATCCCTGGATAACTCTGGTGACATCTCCAGTCTGTAGGCTAATGAACTGGGTCACAGAGCATCAGGACTGCCAAGGCCATATAACAGTCATTCAGTTCACTTAACTCAGGGGTGTCAAACTCATTCCAAGAAGGGCCGAGTGTCTGCGGGTTGTAGTTTTTTTCCCTTACAATTAAGACCTGGACTAGTGGTTCCCAACCAGGGGTACTAGGAGCCCTGGGGGTACTTGGCCTATCCACATGGGGTACTTGAGAAGACTCATGAGACCATAGGCCTACTGATAAAATCCACAAGGTGGTACTTCAGGGGTACTCAGGACAGAGAAAAAAATCAGTTGGTGGTACAATAACCCAAAGCGATTGGGAACCACCGACCTAGATTAAGATGTCGGTAGTGCACAAAGGGTGATAGTGGGTTGCACAGGGAGAAGTTTTTGGAGAATGGGAGCGATTGGAGAAGATGGCAGAAAAAGAAATAAGGAAGACAGTGGAGCATATTATGAAGAAACATGGAGTGGGGGATTACACAGGCCTTCTGAAAGGTCTGGTGAAGGAGATTACACAGGCCTTCTGAAAGGTCTGGTGAAGGAGATTACACAGGCCTTCTGAAAGGTCTGGTGAAGGGGATTACACAGGCCTTCTGAAAGGTCTGGTGAAGGAGATTACACAGGCCTTCTGAAAGGTCTGATGAAGGAGATTACACAGGCCTTCTGAAAGGTCTGGTGAAGGGGATTACACAGGCCTTCTGAAAGGTCTGGTGAAGGAGATTACACAGGCCTTCTGAAAGGTCTGGTGAAGGAGATTACACAGGCCTTCTGAAAGGCCTGGTGAAGGAGATTACACAGGCCTTCTGAAAGGTCTGGTGAAGGAGATTACACAGGCCTTCTGAAAGGTCTGGTGAAGGAGATTACACAGGTCTTCTGAAAGGCCTGGTGAAGGAGATTACACAGGCCTTCTGAAAGGTCTGGTGAAGGAGATTACACAGGCCTTCTGAAAGGCCTGGTGAAGGAGATTACACAGGCCTTCTGAAAGGTCTGGTGAAGGAGATTACACAGGCCTTCTGAAAGGTCTGGTGAAGGAGATTACACAGGCCTTCTGAAAGGTCTGGTGAAGGAGATTACACAGGCCTTCTGAAAGGCCTGGTGAAGGAGATTACACAGGCCTTCTGAAAGGTCTGGTGAAGGAGATTACACAGGCCTTCTGAAAGGTCTGGTGAAGGAGATTACACAGGCCTTCTGAAAGATCTGGTGAAGGAGATTACACAGGCCTTCTGAAAGGTCTGGTGAAGGAGAAGATGATGGACAAGTTAAAAAGGAAGAGAGAACAGTGGAAATGGATATAAGGGAATGTGGAATGATTTCACAGAACCTTTGGAGGAACTTGAGGACATTGAGAGTGACGAAAGTGAGGATAAATTAGTGGTGGCAGGTGCAGTGATAACTGTTGAGAAAAAGTTGAGTGTAGAGGGAAGCAGGGTGGCGAGGAAGTTTGGCGTCAAGTGCAAAAACAGGGATACGTGTTCCAGTAGCTCTCAGATGTAATCTGACGAGAGTGTCGATGAAGTTCCTGCAGTAAGGACCGCTGAGGTCGGCCTCGGTTCGTGGATGTAAAGGATGATTCTGGTCCAGTGGGAGTAAGATTTGTGGAGAGAGTGGATCCTTGCATTTTTGCTGATCCATATGTGGTGGTAGGTTGGGTAGAGGAGAGGTTGGGGACTACTGAGTTGGTGAAAGTAACTAGGAGTGATGATTTATTGTGTTTCTTCAGCCCAAAGGGAGCGGGCACTCCGAATCACTCGATTAGGGACAATAAATGGGACTTGCTTTCCTCTCCGGAGCAGGGCACCGTTGAAAGGAGTGATAACGGAGGTGGCCTTAAATGTTTAGGAAGATCAGTTAAGTGAAGATTCCCGGTGTCTGTGACGCTCGCCGTTTGGTGCGACGCAGATCCGGTGGAGAGAGTGGGGAAACAGAGAAGACGTTGTCTGTCCTGTTGAGTTTTGATGTAGTCTTTGCCAGATAAGGTTAAGGTACACTCTCAAAGTTCTTCAAAGAACCTTAAGGATCTTGGCACTGAAAATTGACCCCAAAAGGGACTTCCATGAACCCCATAGGAGGTGGGGTTCATCGAGGAACCACCTTAGTTGGTGGGGGTTCTTGCAGGAATCTAACTGCCAAACTGAAACATTTGGATATGAATTTGAAAGGACAGCAGGTGCAGGCACTTAACTGAAATATGTAAAGATCTCCTAAATTTAAGATCTAAATTTATAGATGGTGTCATCAGAAAACTATCTTTTCATATTTGTGCAAATCTTTCTAAACAGAAAATGGACACAATTCAATGGATATCAATCAACACAGATGTAAGAATATGTACTGTAGGCTATAAGAATATGTTGAAGTCTAGCTGTATAGCGTGTAGCGACTGAACTGCTCACTTTTGTGTCTGCAGGTATACAGACGAGGAGGCATACAAAGATATGTCTATTGGTATTGGTATTAATATGCAGATCACATTTACCATCCTCCTCCCTTACCTCTTCAATAAATATCCCATAGGCCTCTACATTATGGACAAGGTATACCATTTTTTTCAGTCACATTTTACCACAGAAACCAAGGTATGAATACTGTCGTAGGAATGTTTTGTTAATCATCTGTATAATTACTATTTTGGGGGATTCACAGACTTCACCCTCCCTACACCTCTGATGAATATAACAGGAAACCTGTTTGATCACCATGCACTGCAAAATCATTCTGGCTATGGATACAGAGAACATCAACACATTTAACATCAACATACCAGAGGATATACCCATTGGACTTGGGTCTCTGCTGGGAGTTTACCTCATATTTGGATTTTATAATTCTGCTTTACCACTAAAATCATAAGAAACACTGACAACTAAAACATTGTGCTATTGTTGTTATTGTTTTTATTGTTAAGTGTATTATTATTAACAATAATAATAATAGGGGAGGGGGTGTAGTTAAAAAATGTACCCCAAAAGGTTCTTCGAGGATCCATTAAAAAAGGCATTCTTTGAAGAACCCTTTTTTTTAAATGACTAAATGTTGTTGTGGTCCTGTTGTGGACGCAATTTAGTTTATTTTGTTCCAACAAACCTGTTTTTAAGCTCAAAAGACTGCACTCTCAGGAGAATTTAACAATAAGGGAGATGGACCGGCTCCCTCGTGGGACTCCTCTGAAAACACAGCATATGGCCAGCTACTGATGATGTTATACAAGCAGGCTGTCTGCTGGAGGCATTAGAGTGGCAGGGGTGCATCTCTCCTGAGTCATTAAAGGTGTGTAGTGTGTGGCAGATGTGTCATTTATTGGAGTGCAGTATTGAATAATGACATTCTACAAACAATGACCATGCAACGAGCAACGATTTATTCTCCGAAAGGCTCCTATATCATTGTTTGAAACATTACGCCATAGGGAACTGCATCCACTTATAACTGTGGTACACCCAGTGTACATAACACAAAGAATCTTGTCTGTCACAGAGAATGATCGAATCCAACGAAGCATATGATAAGGTGATTAACTCTCTCCTCAGAGAGGAATAGTCATCACCATCATTAGCAGCTTGACACCACCACAAACACCCTGGTGGGGATCCATCTACTAGGCTCTCATGACTGGGTTTCCCCTACTGATTAGCAGGAAGATCCCGTTCCCATCATTACTAATATAACTGTTTGTTTTTCTATTCAGAAAGAATCTGTCTGTTGCTCATGTACAGTACCAGTCAAAAGTTTTGACACACCTACTCATTCAAGGGTTTTTCTTTATTAAAAACAAACTATGAAATAACACATATGGAATCATGTAGTAACCAAAAAAGTGTTAAACAAATCTAAATATATTATATATTTTAGATTCTTCAAAGTAGCCACCCTTTGCCTTGACAGCTTTGCACACTCTTGGCATTCTCTCAACCAGCTTCACCTGGAATGCTTTTCCAACAGTTTTGAAGGAGTTCCTACAAATGCTGAGCACTTCTTGGCTGCTTTTCCTTCACTCTGTGGTCCAACTCATCCCAAACCATCTCAATTGGGTTGAGTTCGGGTGATTGTGGAGGTCAGGACATCTGATGCAGCACTCTATCACTCTCCTTCTTGGTCATATAGCCCTTACACAGCCTGGAGGTGTGTTGGGTCATTGCTCTGTTGAAAAACAAATGATAGCCCCACTAAGTGCAAATCAGATGGGATGATGTATCGCTGCAGAATGGTGTGGTAGCCATGCTGGTTAAGTGTGCCTTGAATTCTAAATAAATAACTTACAGTGTCACCAGCAAAGCACCCCCACACCATAACACCTCCACCTCCATGCTTCACGGTGGGAACTACACATGCGGAGATCAACCGTTCACCTACTCTGCGTCTCACGAAGACACAGAGGTTGGAACAAAAAAAATCTAATTTGGACTCATCAGACGAAATGACAGATTTCCACCGGTCTAATGACCATTGCTCATGTTTCTTGGCCTTCTTCATTTTGGTATCCTTTAGTAGTATTTTCTTTGCAGCAATTTGACCATGAAGGCATGATTCACGCAGTCTCCTCTGAACAGCTGATGTTGAAATGTGTCTGTAACTTGAACTCTGTGAAGCATTTATTTGGGCTGCAATTTCTGAGGCTGGTAACTTTAATGAACTTATCCTCTTCAGCAGAGGCAACTCTGGGTCTTCATGAGAGCCAGTTTCATCAAAGCACTTGATGGTTTTTGCGACTGCACTTGAAGAAACTTTTGAAATTCTTGAAATGTTCTGTATTGACTGACCGTCATGTCTTAAAGTAATGATGGTCTGTCATTTCTCTTTGCTTATTTGAGCTGTTCTTGCCATAATATGGAATTGGTCTTTTACCAAATATCTTCTGTATACCACCCCTACCATGTCACAACACAACTGATTGGCTCAAATGCATTAAGAAGGAAAGAAATTCCACAACTTAACTTTTAACAAGGCACACCTGTTAATTGAAATACTATTCCAGGTGACTACCTCATGAAGCTGGTTGAGAGAATGCCAAGCGTGTGCAAAGCAGTCATCAAGGCAAAGGGTGGCTACTTATTTAAAATATATTTTGATTTGTTTAACACTTTTTTGCTTACTACATGATTCCGTATGTGTTATTTCATAGTTTTGATGTCTTCACTATTATTCTACAATGTAGAAAATAGTACAAATAAAGAAAAACCCTGGAATGAGTAGGTGTTCTAAAGCGTTTGACTGCTACTGTATATCATTATCATCATTAACATCCGCTCCCGCTCTCTGCCTCTGTCAACATAATAAAAAATGGGGAATCTCTTAAAATATGTGTGTGTGTGTGTAATAAATGACTTGCATTCTTTGGTTAAGTAATCTACAGGGTGTCAGCTTAGAAGCCAAACTAGAAGGGAGATACATTGTGGCTGCCCATGTGGACCATGCTCTGCTTTACAGTGCATGCAGTCGATAGTTGGGGCAGCAGTTATGACGTTTGTTTCTTTGTGCTGGGTGAGTAGTGGTTAATTAACGGATACTTTTACATGTTTCATAAAAGTATGGTGAGGAAGTTGCGCAATGAGTTGTCCTTTCCTCTTCAGCTGTACAACAATAAAAAAAAAACATTGATAATATGAAAATTAGTTTTACACTTACTATTTCTTTGTTAATTTGTACATTCTCATATTAGCTCTCTATGGAGAAAAAAAAAGCTGACACTGAGCAGAATTAACCGCAATGGTCTTAAGCGCTGAGGAAACCAAAGATAAGACAGGTTTGGCTAAAATTGCAGTCTGTCTATTTAGACTATATTTATGTTTCATCTGCAATATATACTATACCCTCTAGAGGGAGCCAAGAAATTCATACAGAGACTAGTCTAGCACCAAGATGGGCAACTTTGATGGGGGTGGGGGCTGAACTCTGAACTCGTCATGATGGGCCGCAGTGGCTTGCGGGTCTGCATACCCACATCCATACCCACACATGCCTTTTGGGGGTCCTAAGCAAAATTTTGTTGCCCCCCTTGCGAGTAAAACATATTCACCTTTCATTCAGGAATCATGGTAGCATCCACGTTAATGCAGTGGTGGAAAAAGTACCCAATGGTCATACTTGAGTAAAAGTAAAGATACATTAAAAGAAAATGACGGAAGTAAAAGTGAAAGTCACCCAGTAAAATACTACTTGAGTAAAAGACTAAAAGTATTTGGTTTTAAGTATGTATCAAAAGTAAATGTAAATCACTAAAATATACTTATATATCAACATTTACAACAAGTAAAAGTATGAATCATTTAAAATGTATTATACTAAGCAACCCAGACAGCACAATTTTCTTGTTTTTTTAATTTACAGAGAGCCAGGGGCACACTTCAACAGTCAGACATAATTTACAAACGAAGCATTTGTGTTTAGTGAGTCCGCCAGATCAGATGCAGTAGGGATGACCAGGGATGTTCTCTTGATAAGTGTGTGAATTAGACAATTCTCCTGTCCTGCTAAGCATTCAAAATGTAATGAGTACTTTTGGGTGTCAGGGAAATGTAAGGAGTAAAAAGTACATTATTTTCTTTAGGAATGTAGTGGAGTAAAAGTTGTCAAAAAATATAAATAGTAAAGTAGTAAAAGTTGTCAAAAATATAAATAGTAAAGTATATATACCCCCAAAAACGACTTAAGTAGTACCTTAAAGTATTTTTACTTCAGTACTTTACACCACCACATTAATGTGGAAGGGTTTAGAAACATATTCTATTCTTATTTACAAAAGTGACTCCAGAATTACATTATTTACCATTCATTTTTATTGGGCACAAAATACACAACCAAAATGAATTGCAATTGCATCCAACAAGTTGGTAGAGTCACAAGCTTGATGTATTCATTGCGTGCTAAGAATATGGGACTAAACTCAACATTTTGACCTAAAGCTTTTTGAGGAAAAAAAGTATTACTTGTTAAACAAAATCTCTTTCTATGAGCAATTGTATTAGAATGAAATAATATAATTTTCCACACAAAATAGCTCAGGATTTGAATGATTTATTTGATACAGTCATTATTGCTCATCCTTGTCAAGGGTGTCAATCATTTCAGACCCCACTTTTTATCTGTCTCTGCAAGAGTAGGGAGCATCCAAGTTAAAGAACTGAGCCCCATGGGCTGACTTCAGAAATACAACCCTTGGAATTCAGTTCTCAAAGTCAAGAACTCAGGGTGTGTTCAATGCGCTGTTTTACAGATGGACGCACAGCTCATCCTGCCTGTGAAGTGATAAAAGCAAACATTTTACTGCAGCGGGCTAAATCAGGGATGTTTCTTGGTAGACTTAAACAAATCTATACTTTGAAATAAAAGTATACACCTCACACACGTGGAATAAAGTCGGAATAAAGTGACAGAGAGATGGCGACGTCTGTGGATCTGCTGGGGCGGTATGGGAATTGGAGTGGGTCCAGGTTGTCTGGGATGATACTGTTGATGTGAGCCGTGACCAGCCTTTCAAAGCATTTCATGGCTACAGATGTGAGCGCTATGGGGCGAGAACTCAAACGGTTTTAAATGAAAAAGGAGACCTTAGTTGTAGCAGGGCCGTGCACAGACCATTCATCATAATATTTAAGAAGGCTAGTTACAGTGCCTCCTAAAGACATGACTGACATCGGGAAAAGAGGGTAGGCTGATCATTGATGTTGATGATTGATGTACTGTAAATCTGCTAGTTAGGTAGCAAATTGTTTTTGTTTTTTTACTGATTGCGATTTATCTTCAATGCTCTTAAGTAGTAACTTCATAGTATCATATTTATAATCTTCAAACTCATAATATATGGCTGGCTGGCTAGTGACTTGTGTGGATAATCTACACTGAACAAAATGTAAACGTTACATGTAAAGTGTTGGTCCCATGTTTCATGAGCTGAAATAAAGCTTATTTGTCAAATGTTGTGCACACATTTCTTTACATCCCTGTTAGTGAGAATTTCTCCTCTGCCAAGATAATCCATCCACCATTGTGGCATATCAAGAAGCTGATAAAACAGCATGATCATTACCCAGGTGCACCTTGTGCTGGGGACCATAAAAGGCCTCTCTAAAATGTACAGTTTTGTCACACAACACAATGCCACAGATGTCTCAAGTTTTGAGGGAGCATGCATTTTGCACGCTTATTGCAGGAATGTCCACCAGAGCTGTTGCCAGATAATTTAATGTTCATTTCTCTACCATAAGCCACCTCCAACATCGTTTTAGAGAATTTGGCAGTATGTCCAACCGGCCTCACAACCACAGACCATGTGTAACTTCACCAGCCCAGGACCTCCACATTCGTGAGACCAGCCACCCAGACAGCTGATGAAACTGGGTTTGCACAACAGAAGAATTGATGTGTCTTTGTGCCTCTCTCTGCAGCGCATAGGCTATCAGCCAACCTTACCGAATGTTGATTATGATGTAAATAAAATGTTATGCTGCTCTGGCAGGACTGTTGATATTTAAACTAGGTAGCTTGCTATAGACACACACTCGACCGGTGACCGCATCTCAAGGAATGCATCTTTGGATACCGGACGTGAGCAATCTCCATACAGGCATAGCCACGGGAAGATGTTTGGGGGGGGGGGGGGGGGGGGGGAGGGGAGCTGGTTACAATAATAGCCGTATAATTAGCAAGAATCGTGCAAGCCAACAGGCAGGCCACAAACAAGCAAATAACGGCGCAGTACAACATTGGTGTGCAGAACGGCATCTCGGAATGCATAACTCGTCAGTCCTAGTCACAGAGGGGCTATTGCAGCCACAGCGGGTCCCACTCCCATCAGCTAAAAACAAGAAGAAGCAGCTTCAGTGGGCACGCGATCACCAACACTGGACAATTGAGGAGTGGATAAACATTGCCTGGTCCGACAAATCCTGGTTCCTGTTGCGTCATGCTGATGGCAGAGTCAGGATTTGGAGTAAGCAGCATGAGTCCATGGCCCCATCCTGCCTGGTGTCAACGGTACAGGCTGGTGGCGGTGGTGTAATGGTGTGGAGAATGTTTTCCTGGCACACATTAGGTCCTTTGATACCAATTGAGCAACGTTTGAACTACACACCTTGTAGAATCCATGCCCTGAAGAATTCAGGCTGTTTTGGAAGCAAAGGGGGGTCCCGACCCGGTACTAGATGTGCGTACCTAATAAACTGGTCACTGAAAACTGGTCACAGAAACTCCCCTGATTATCCTTTCGCACATTATTGTAGTCTATGCATATTATAAGGTATCACGTATTGCACTTCAACATTTTAGGGAGATGGGTCCTAATGTTAGAATAGTCTAAACTATTAAATGCTGTAAAGTCACCTCTTAATGCATTCTGCACAAATTAATCTGTTGATTTAAATAGAGGCCCATAAGAATAAAATAACCATACATTTGAATCATTACAGTTACAAATGTGCCAACTTAAACCATTCTAATGTTTGTCTGTAGCCCAGGGCTTTCTCATTAGTTAGTCACTTTCCTTTTGTACTTACCATGGGTTTTTCTTTCTCTGGCTTCATCATCATTAGTACGAATCATTTTTTGTTCCAGTGCTGTCAGCATCACGACCGTGCCACTGCTGAATCATTTCGCGGTGCTGTTTGGGTGAAGAGGGGCACTAGGAGAACATTAGCTGCCTAAACCTCACAGCTTTCACGATGGGCCTCAAATAGCGGTATATAAGGGAAGCATGGCTGCTCATTTGCATAGGCGTATATTCCATTTAACAGGCAGCGTACACATATAGTCACGGAAACTCCCATTGTTTTGTATCCCATTGCACACAGAGAGATTGCAAAACTCTGTGACAATGCATCATGACGCATGCATGGGGCATATCCAAATAGAACACCATGTGTTGGTTAATTGCAAGCATTCTCAATAATTTGCAACACCGGACAAATAGCAATGTTTCTTTTTTAATTTTCATGTTCATGCAGACATACAGGACCGTGGGTTTCAACCAATGACGCATTGGTTACAACCGATATCTGTTTAGGAAAACCCCAAACCAGAGCAGATACAGCGTTTCCGCTCTGTAAACTCCGTGGGTTGCGACGGGGAAATCCTAAAACCTGGTAGGCATACCAGCCACCATAAACCATCATCTATTTAGATCTTGTCTTCACGGATGTTGTTGTCCATTAGAGTTTGTCATTTTTAAATCAAGGTTAGTCTTGATCAACATATTTCCAACCAAATATATACATTTAGCACAACGACAGCAATGATTGCTTTATTGTGTGAAACTTATAGTATTGATCAACATATTTCCAAACAAATTAATTAATTTAGCTCGACAACACTAATTATTGGTTTTGTGTGTGTATGCACGTGGAGGTGTGGGTGTGTATCTGTCAGTGGTGTAAAGTACTTAAGTAAAACTACTTTAAAGTATTACTTAAGTCGTTTTTTGGAGTATCTGTACTTTACACAACTTTTACACCTCTACATTTTCCCTGACACCCAAAGGTACTCACTACATTTTGAATGCTTAACTGGACAGGAAAAGTTTCTAATTCACAAACTTATCAAGAGAAAATCCCTGGTCATCTGGCAGACTCAATAAACACAAATTATTCATTTGTAAACTATATCTGAGTGTTGAACTGTGCCCCTGGCTATCAGTACATTTAAAAAACAAGAAAATTGTGTTGTCTGGTTTGCTGAATATAATACATTTTAAATGATTTATACTTTTACTTTTAATACTTAAATACATTTGAAACCAAATACTTTTACTCAAGTAGTATTTTACTGGGTGACTTTCACTTTTACTTGAGTCATTTTCTTTTAAGGTATCTTTACTTTTAGTCAAGTATGAAAATTGGGTACTTTTTCCACCACTAGTATCTGTGTGTCTCTCTCTCTCTCTCTGTGTGTGTGTGTGTGTGTGTGTGTGTGTGTGTGTGTGTGTGTGTGTGTGTGTGTGTGTGTGTGTGTGTGTGTGTGTGTGTGTGTGTGTGTGTGTGTGTGTGTGTGTGTGTGTGTGTGTGTGTGTGTGTGTGTGTGTGCATCCCTTTCATATTTATCCACGTTTTTCTTTATATCTGAAAGGTATTGCCGGTATCAAAGCCAAAACCTGTATTTCCGCCAAACAACCTAGTAATAATTTCGGTAAAGTTCTTCCAACTTTTTGGCCCTGACAGAGACATGGATCACCCCAGAGAACACTGCTACTCCAGCTGCTCTTTCTTCATCTGACTAGGTTTTCTCTCATAGTCCGAGAGCATCTGATCGTCGCAGTGGTGGCATGAGTCTACTCGTTTCTACTAAGTTTTCTCCCTCTCTTACCTGTCCATCTCTTCATTTGAATTCCATGCTGTCACTGTCATTTGTCCACTCAAGCTTAAAATTGTCATTGATCACCAACCAGGTGCCCTTGGAGAGTTGCTCAATGAGCTTGACACATTGATAAGCTAATTTTCTGACGATGGCTAGGCGTTCTTAATACTTGGCAACTTCAACCTCATGACGTCTGCCTTCAATTCATTTCTTTCCAACTTTCTTTCCCCTAACCCTTTCCCAATCCCCTCCAACTCACAAGGCAGGCAATACACTTGACATCATCTTTACTAGAGGCTGCTCGCCGACTAATCTCACTGCAACCCCCTCCAGGTCTTTGATCACTACTTTGTTTCCTTTTCTGTCTCCCTTTCCTCCAACCCTAACCACTCAGCCCCTACCCAGATGGTCATGCGAGGTTGCAATGTTTGCTCTCTCACTCCAACTACTCTCTCTTCTATTAAATCCTCCTTTCTGGTAAATCCTTCTCCCTCCCGTCTTCTGCCTCTTCAACCCTACTCTCTTCCCTCTCCCTATGACTCGCACTGTCCCTTTTCAGCTGAGCCCTCCCCTCCTGCTACGTGGCTGACTCATTGCGAGCTTACAGACAGGGCTGCGGGCAGCTGAGCAAAAATGGAGGAAAATGAAACTTCCAGAGGACCTATTATCCTTTCACTCTCTCCGCTCTACCTTCTCTTCCTCTCTCTCCGCTGCTAAAGCTTCTGCCTCTAACCCTAGGAAACTATTTTCCACCATCCCCTCCCTCCTTAATCCCTCCCTCTCTGCAGACGACTTTGAAAAAAAGGTTGACGACATCCGCTACTCATTCACGCCTATTGAGTCCACTGGTCTCACTCACACAGAACTACCCTACGCCTTGACCTCTTTTTCCCCTCTCTCTCCAGATGACATCCTGCGAATAGAGAGGTCTGGCCACCTGACAACCTGCCCGCTCGACTCCATCCCCTCCTCCCTTCTCCCGACCATCTCTGGAGACCTTTTCCCATTCCTCACTTCCCTCATCAACTCATCCCTGACCACTGGCTGTGTGGACCACATCTGACTTAAAAATGGACCGAGTTGCTCTTTTCCTTAAGAAACCATCACTTGACTGATCTGACGTCAAAAACTATATACCTGTATCCCTTCGTTCTTTTCTTTCTAAAACACTTGAGCATGCTGCCTCTGATCAACTTTCTCATTATCTCTCTCAGAACAATCTTCTTCACGACGGGTCACTCAACCAAGACTACTCTTCTATGTCACGGAGGCTCTCCGCACTGCCAAAGCTGACTCTCTCCTCTGTTCTCATCCTCCTAGATCTATCCGCTGCCTCCCAGGGATGGGTGTCTCAGGCTCTGCACACTCTTGGATTGCATCCTACATGGCAGGCCGCTCCGACCAGGTGACTTGGAGAGGATCTGTGTCTGCACCACGTACTCTCACTGGTGTCCCCCAGGGTTCGGTTCTAGGCCCTCTCCTCTTCTCTCTATACACCAAGTCACTCAGCTCCATCATATCCTCACATGGGCTGTCTTATCATTGCCATGCGGATGACACTCAACTACTTTTCTCCCCCCCTCGCCCCACCCTCCTGACACCCAGGTGGCGACACGCATATCTGCATGCCTGGCAGATATCTCAACTTGGATGTCGGCCCACCACCTTAAGCTCAACAAGACGGACCTGCTCTTCCTCCTGGGGAAGGCCTGCCTGCTCAAAGACCTCTCCATCATGGTTGACAACTCCACAGTGTCACCCTCCCTGAGTGCAAAGAACCTTGGCGTGACCCTGGACAACACCCTGTCGTTCTCTGCAAACATCAAAGCAGTGATCCGCTCTTGCAGGTTCATGCTCTACAACATCCATAGAGTATGACCCTACCTCACACATGAAGCAGAACAGGTCCTAATCAAGGCACTTGTCCTCTTCTGTCTGGACTACTGCAACTCACTGTTGGCTGGGCTTGCCGCTTGTGCCATCAAACCCCTGCAATGAATCCAGAAAGCTTTAGCCAGCCTGGTTTTCAACCTTCCCAAGTTCTTTCATGTCACCCCGATCCTCCGCACACTGGCTTCCAGTCGAAGCTCACATCCACTACAAGACCATGGTGCTTAAATCAAGGCCAGTCTGTCTGTGTGGGACATTCAAATCAAGGCCGGTCCAGACTGCACCAACAAAAAAGATGTCCAAAAGACCTCGCCGTCAATAGTTGTTTAGTGGAAAACAACATATGGTGCAAAATGTCCTTGCACAGTACCTGTGAATATCCCTCCCTGAAACCATTGACAATGAGTCCTGTTGACCTTGTGATATCAAGACGTGTGTGACGGGGAGAATCATGCATGTCTTGCAATGTGAGGTAGTACATAAGATCACACAGCTGCCATCTCCTCCCACACAGACAGACAACGTGATCAGAGAGCATGCTACTCTGCCAAGGGCCCACTTTTACCTCACAGGCGTATTTCAAACAGGAGAGGCACACACCCTCTTTACCCCAAATGGCTGATTGGTAGTTCTTGTCCCTTTTGCACCCTACATTTCATAAGAAAATAACATTGAAATGTCTAGATATTGAACTGATTGTTTTTTAAAGGTATGCTTAAAATCTGCAATATTTACATTTGTTCAATGGTCATTTTTTAAATTAAAGATGTAATTTATATGCAGTGGAAGTGAAAGAACTAAGAAGCCTTTTGTGTAGTTGTATGTGTTTTACTGTAAACCTGTTTGAACAAGCAAACCTTTATCATTTAATAAACCTCAATACAAATTACCAAGCAAATAAACAAACATACCTTCTCCCCCCCAAAAAATATGGACCACATCCCCAAACACTTCTTCAAAACAGCATGGTCACAAAATGGTTGCTCTCACACAAAAGACTAGTAAAAGCAACGACCCCGCACAGCCAATAAACACAGAACCTCCCCTGAAAGCTTTCGCCTGTTCTGGGATTTATACATTCTACCGGTTCACCACTATTTACACAGGAAACACTGCCCAAAACTAAGGTTACTAGAAATTATTTATATGTACACTAGATGACTGTTAAGGGGTGCTGTGTTGAAGCCACCGCATCTCCAGGTTGGCACTCCCCACATTGTAAAAATATTTTGGAAGCTATAGAAACGAATTCATTAATGTCAACATTCGTTTTGTTACATTTATTCTATTACAGTCATCTTAATGCATACTTTTAAATTATATTATGTAAGCTAAACATAATATATATATATATATATATATATATATATATATATATATATATATATATATAAACATCTTAAAGTATATTTTGTATTACTAATGTTACTGTCCCCACTACAACAATTCAGGGTGTATATGCATCACTTGATACTAGCACGTCACCGTAGGCAAAAAAAAACAGATCAATAATTGTGTATTTATCTCATAACAATGGTATCCTGGTTCAAATCCCAGCATTTGATTGATCCTTTTATTTCAATAAGCACAAAGGAAAACTCGGATTAGATTATACTCATTCAGTTTAATTTTCTTCCCGATGCTGAAGAGGGTGGGGATGCCAATGATGCTCTCGTGCAATGCCATTTGTCGAGCTAACGGCCTTTTCCAGATCACGTGGTAATGTTGCCGGATATTGATCCACATCTTGCCAACGGTAAAACCATTCATAATCGTTTTTTTTATTCATCTCCAAATTTCACATACTTTACATGTGTTATTCTATTACGGGGATAATCATATAGTGCCTCATTCGTTTACGATTGATACCTAATTTCATTCGCAATTGGCGGATTTGGGCGACAGACAAAACATGCAGTGACTCGCTTGGCTGTCGCATCACAGTTCTAGCATCCATTCCTGCATCATGCACTGGTGTCTTCCTTTCCGATTTCTTCTAACATTACTATCGTCAATCTTGGCACTAGGAGACTCTGGATTTGCACAACTTGATGGTACTCCACCTTCAAAAATAGGTAAAGTAGATAGCTCTATTTTGTCTAGATAACGTAAGTTAGCTATAGTTTTGCGGACATGTGTGGCTTGCAGTGCTGCTAACGTTAGCTAGCTGGGTTTGCTAGCTAACTAATGATAAGTTAGCCTAGGAGCTTTCAGGGGGCTATTCAGCCACAGAGAAATGGAGTAGCTACCAAAACTGCCATGTAAATTCCCTGGTTGTGGATGACTTGTTTTTTTTTGACAGATCATTAAATTGTAGCATACTGATGTGTTTCTTCTGATGTCCGCAGCCATTGTAGGCGCTGGGATAGGCGGGACCGCCACAGCGCATTTTCTAAGGCAGCACTTCGGGCCAGAAGTGCACATTGATGTGTTCGAGAAGGGAACAGTCGGAGGGCGCCTGGCCACAGTCACCGTGAACCATCAGGACTATGAGTCCGGGGGCTCCATTATCCACTCCCTAAACCTGCACATGCAGGACTTTGTCAAGCAACTGGGTGGGTCCATCGCTGTCCCGTTCATAGATGGTACATTTTAGTATCACCGCTTTTATCTGTCCAGATCCCTCTGAGAAAGTACAAGTGAAGACCACAAAGACAAAAAGGTGTTCTGTTCATTGCCATTACATGCACACCAAAGCAGAGGAGAAACTGAGGGTTGTAGGATAATCTTCCATACCCGTAGGCTTACTGCTTTGCTGGTAACTACAGGATGCTGTTCCACCCATCACACTATTCTATTTTTGTTGCAGGTCTTAAGTATCGTAAGAATGTGGCAGGGAAGACGGCTGTGTTTAACGGGGAAGAGTTCATCCTGGAGGAGACTGACTGGTACCTGCTGGATCTGTTCCGCCTGTGGTGGCGCTATGGCATCAGCTTCATCCGCCTGCAGATGTGGGTGGAGGAGATCATGGAGAAGTTCATGAGGTGAGCGGCAGCAGGGGAAGAGAGCTCAGACGAGACAGACAGGGGAAATCCTTCTCGCTGTAAATTGGTTTACGCTTGATTTCAGAGCGCTGTCAAGCTATTCAACATGCCTTACATCCCCTATACAATCTGTCTCTCTCCTTTCTGTGTCTATGTGTTCAGGATTTATAAGTACCAGGCCCATGGCTATGCCTTCAGTTCAGTGGAGGAGCTGCTGCACTCTCTGGGCGGGTCAGGGTTCCTGAATATGACTCGCTGCTCTCTCTCTGAGTCTCTGCTGGAGCTGGGGGTGTCACAACGCTTCATTGACGAAGTCATCGCCCCCGTCATGAGGGTCAATTATGGACAGAATATCAGCATCCCAGCTTTTGTCGGTAGGAACTAAGGCCAGGAGGATACCAGTATTGCGATACTCATTAGTATTGTAGCAAGGAAACAAAACACAAAGTGGATTTAACTTCTTTAAGAAAACAGCCCTAATGTTGGAATGTTGAAAACAAACATCCAAGCTATACCGCACAATATTCTACATACAGCAGGTTTTTAAAGGACCGAAGAGTAAGGTCTGCTTTGTGTTTTCATTTTTGCCATGGGAAAAAATATAGCGATAAAGGTGTCTTCGCAGCCTTCGTAGGAACTCAAAGAACATTTGTAGTTGTTGTGTGCCGTTCAGGTCATAACGTTCTGCCAGTCTACCACTGCAGTTGCTCATCATGATCAATCATGTTCACATGTTTTAATCTGTGTAATAGGTGCCGTGTCATTGGCAGGTGCACAGGCCAACCTGTGGGCAGTGGAGGGAGGGAACAAGCTGGTTTGCTCTGGTCTGTTAAAACTGGCTAAGGCCAACCTTATCCAGGCCCAGGTCACAACCATCTCCCCCCATGCAGCTGGTAAGTGACTAAACATAGAATTATGTTTATAACATAGCATTAACCAAGGTGAACTGGCATGTTTTGCAAAACTGCGTTTTAGCACATATTAATTTACTTGCTCCAATCCCATTATTTCTTTACCTGAATTGAAGGAGAGTCTACCCAGTACCAGCTCAACTATGCCACTCTGACTGAGAAAGGATCTGAGTTCTATGACATTGTGGTGGTGGCGACTCCCCTGCAGTCCAGTGTGGGCTCAGGTATCTCCTTCCAGGGCTTTGAGCCTCAGCTGCCTGATATTGCTGGTTCCTACCACCACACAGTGGCCTCCATCGTTCACGGCTACCTCAACTGCTCCTACTTTGGCTTCCCAGACCCCAAGCTCTTCCCCTTTGCCAGTGTTCTCACCACAGACTCACCGGGACTCTTCTTCAACAGTGCTGCTAGCATCTGTCCCGTCAACATCAGCACTGGATTCCGCCGCAAGCAGCCCCAGGAGGCTGGTGTTTACAAGGTATTCTCTCCCCAACCCTTAGATAAGCCAGCGCTGAAGACACTGTTCAGGTCCTACTACTCTGTGCAGGTGACAGACTGGCAGGCTTACCCACGTTATGGGAGCACCCAGGACCTGCCGCCAGTTGTCCTTCATGAGAGCCTGTACTACCTCAATGGCATCGAGTGGGCCGGCAGCGCCATGGAAATGAGCTCAGTGGCAGCCAAAAACATTGCTCTGCTGGCCTACCACCGCTGGAGCAGGCAGCTGGAGATGGTCGACCAGAAAGACCTGATGCACAAGATCAAGACTGAGCTGTGACACGCCAACTCCGCAGACTCAGGCTCCGCTGGCTAGCTGCGGGGATTGTTTCTATGGAACCTTGCTGAAAGATGTTGTAGCATGATGCCTAACCCTAAGGAGTTGTGTTTTATTAAGTTACTGCTGCTGGCTGCAATGCAAAATAAAAACATGTTTTAATTTAATGCCACGTTGCATTCCATGGAAAGTGGCTCATTTTTAGCTGTTTGACTTGATATTTCATTGGGCGGCAGGGTAGCCTAGTGGTTAGAGTGTTGGACTAGTAACCGGAAGGTTGCAAGTTCAAATCCCCTGAACAGGCAATTATAACCCACTAGGCCGTCATTGAAAATAAGAATTTGTTCTTAACTGACTTGCCTAGTTAAATAAAGGTTAAATTAAATATGTAAATAATATGGACTTTATTCAAACTAAATGCTTGTAGTCATAAGGCATTCTGATAAACAAATACAATATGGTTAGAATTGATTTACTTAACTAAACTACTGTCAATAATGCACTGATTAAAGGCCAGTTTTAATAATTGCTTTTATTTCTTCATGAGTTCAAGTAATAACAAACTGATTGTACACATGTGTTTGCCTGATAAGAAATTAAAATGGTTGTTCTGAATTTTTTTGCTCTGTCATGCAAAAAAATGCTCAGTGTCATCTTTTCTTCTGTTTTTTTTTCCCCGATTCACTTTCTGATGCACCATATTGCACCATATGGCAATCTAGTTTTAAACTGAGTTTAAAACTGGAACTTCTCTCTGGAAGCAGCTTCTGCTGTTGCTACAGTCATCAACGCTTGAAGCCTGTTACATAGTTGTTACATAGTTGCATCTCTGCTGCATAGTGACAAATTGGAACATTGTTATCTCTAATGACAAATATAATACTCCTAACTGCATTATTTACACATTACTACAATGTATCAACAATAGGCTACATTATGCATTATGATTATTGACATAGGAACTTTCATCACGTGACCTGACTTCCTGATTCGTCTGCAGCTCTCACAGAGATATTGTAATTCTCGGGAAGTTAGTCTAATGTAGTTTTAAAACCACATTCTTAAATTAACAAACAAATCTTAAGATGCAACATGGCTTTTGCCATTCCGATGGTTGTACTGTATTTACACTGTTTTGGTCATTTGTTGAAGGGGTGGTACAATGGTTTAATCTCAAGGGACCAAACCGAATGTCTAGCCTCTAGTATGGCAGAATTCCTTTTCTAGGTTGCAGGAAATGTAAATGGGTTGACAATGACAAATAGTCTTAGCTAACTGTAGGATTCTATTGCATAATATTGATATTACATCACAAAAAGTTCATGAAATGAGCAAAGTTATTTTAAGTTATTTTTTTTATTTAAGTTATTTTTTAAAGTTATTGTTATGGGCAACTTTTTGATGATGTGGTTTTAATCTTCACTTCCATTGCATTACTGTTTGAATGGCCATGTCTGTGTTTCAAAGGGTCATCATTTTCTTGCTAGTATGGACTGCAGTTTGCTGATACTTGTAAGTATAACCATGTGACGAAATTCATGGAGGCTTTGCTGTGTATCAACTATATTTCAATATATTTCAATTATTTCAATAATATTTCAATATTTCAACACACAAAAATATTTTGAAGAGCAGTGACAGACAAGCACACAGGGCCTTCAGAAAGTATTCTTAACCCTTATCCCTTGATTCTACATTTTGTTGTGTTACAGCCTGAATTCAAAATAGATAAAAAAAAAAAAAATCCCACCCCATCTACACCCTATACTGACAAAGTGAAAAGAGGTTTTTAGAAAGGTTTGCAAATTTATTGAAAATTAAATACAGAAATATATCATTTACAAATTGCATTCACACCTCTTCGCTATGACACTCCAATTGAGCTCAGGTGCATACAATTTCCTTTGATCATCCTTGAGATGTCGCTACAACTTGATTGGAGTCCACCTTGGGCCAATTCAATTGTTTGGACATGATTTAGAAAGAAACACCTGTCTATATACAGTAAGGTCCCACAGTTGACAGTGCATGTCAGAAAGTGTCATGTTTTCATACTACAGAATAGTAGGCTGAAACACATCCAATACGGTAGGTGGCGGCATGCACCTATAATATTTGTTTGCGGACTGCCATAAAACCAAAGAAGAACAATAAGAAGTGCATGTCAGAGCAGAAACTATGCAAGCAAGCAAGAAGGACCTTGGTCAGGGAGTTGACCAAGAACCCAATGACCACTGAAATGGTAGAACCTGCCAGAAGGACAACAGTCTCTACATCTCTTCACCAATTTGGGCTTTATGGGAGAGTGGCCAGACGGATGCCACTCATGAGAAAAAGGCACATGAATGCATGCCTGGAGTTTGAAAAAATGCATGTGAAAGACGAAGCATGAAGCAAAAGATTCTGGTCTGATGAGACAAAAATGTAACTCTTTGGTCTGGAGAAAACCAGGCACAGCTCATCACCCGTCTGACACCATCCCTACCGTGAAGCAAAGTGGTGGCAGTATCATGCTATGGGGATATTTTTAGGCGGCAGGAACATGGAAACGGGTAAGGATAGAGGGAACAATGAATGGAATCAAATACATTCACATCCTTGATGAGAACCTGCTTCAGAGTGCAAACGACCTTAGACTGGGGTGGTAATTTGATGTACGTTCCAACAGGACAATGACCCCAAGCATACAGCCAATTCACTGGAATGGCTTCAGAACAAGAATGTAAAAGCCATTGAGTGGCCCAGCCAAAGCCCAGACTGGAATCCCATTGAAAATCTGTGGAAAGACTTGAAGAATGCTGTTCACTGCCACTCCCTATCTAACTTAAAAGAGCTTGAGAAAATCTGCAAGGAAGAATGGGAGTAAATCCCCAAATCCAGATGTGCATACCCAAGATGACTCAAAGCCATAATCACCACCAAAGGTGCTTCTACTACTGTGAATACTATTTCTGTATTTCATTTTCAATACATTTGAAAACATTTCTAAACATGTTTTCACTTTTTCATTATGGGGTATTGTGTGCAGATGGGTGAAGGGGGGAATTAATTTAATACATTTGGAATACACAACTAAATGTGGACTAAGTTAAGAGGTATGAATACTTTCTGAAGGTGTGCAATATTGTTCCACTTGTATGCATTAAGAGGCAGTAAATACCAGATATCATGTGTGTTCATTGGTTCACGTTTTAGTAATTTATCAGACACTCTTATCCAGAGCCACAGGAGCAATTGGGTTTAAGGGCCTTGCTCAAGGGCACAGATTTCTCTAGATTTTAATCAGCAACATTTTGGTTACTGGCCCAACGCTCTTTAACCACTAGGCTACTTGTCACCCATAGCTCTGCCAAGAATGCGAAAGAAACAGAATAGTATTTTGTATACAAGTGTGTGTGTGAGAAACTAGTGTGATTCACAAGAGGATCAAACTGGGGACCTTTGCCCTGAAACTGTGAGGAAATGCAATGAGCTCAGTAAGCCACATATTTGTTACAAATCCCCTTCTTTATTTGGGGGTCTGTTCAACTTGCGCAACAAGGTAGTACTTATGTTCACTGTTCACTGTGCCTGTTTGGCCTGTATTCATATTTTACAGATATCACCACTTAAACCTTGTAGCCTAATGAAACCACTCTTGCCAGTTATCAGTGTTTTGATGGATAAGTAAGGGTCTCTGTGCTTCCGAAACAAATGCCAGAGAGTGGGCTTTTAGTTGCTCTCTCTCTCTCCCCTGGCAACTATGACAGCTGGACTGATTAGAGTACAGTAAGATTCATGCAGGCGGACCCAGGAAACACAAGAAACAAACGGCAGCCAGTTCTCTTCACTTTGGATTGTCTGATGCATCTATTTAAATAGAAAAACGTTGATAAATGTTGAGCTTGTGGAGCTGCCTATGTCTGTGTGTTACTGAGCCTTGTGTTAATGAACCAGCTGACGACAGCAGCTGACCACAACATTGAAGGCAAATGTAGAAAACAAGCACAGTGCATTGTCTCCTCAATAACATTTGGGGAATTCATAAAAAAATGTAACCTTTATTTAACTAGGCAAGTCAGGTAATTCAATGACAGCCTAGGAACAGTGGGTTAACTGCCTTGTTCAGGGGCAGAATGACAGATTTGTACCTTGTCAGCTCAGGGATTTGATCTTGCAATCTTTTGGTTACTAGTCCAATGCTCTAACCACTAGGCTACCTGCTGCCCTATTATAATGAAGAGAGGTTGGTTTGCTGAACAACCTATTTGATCCCAAATTGTTTATCACGCCATAGTACAAACTATTATAGTATGTTGATCATTTGTTTTTAATCAATGGATCAAAAAAATGATCCACATTCTAGCTTTGGTCATATTAAAGATGAATTCAATACAAAGGGGATAAGAGTGCTTGAAGCAGATCGGGAGAGTACATTATGAATAAGATAATTGAATTGACTCAATGTTATCATATTGTGTTTTTCCTCATCCCTGTTCTTCCACAGCTGGTTGACAGCTATTCTCTCCCAGCTGAATCCACTGTTTGAACCTGCATTGAGTAATGACACCATTTGGTACATGTGACTCCACTGGCCCTGACTCTGTCCTCAACTCTGCCCTCAATGACTGAGAAAGGCCTAGGAGGATCAAGAACAAAGGCATCCTAAACCTGTCAACCATTTAGCTTTTCTAAACTTTAAACCTGTCACTTGGTTTACTTAAGATAATAAGGTAATGAATGTACTGCAATGGCTTGCAAGATGGAACTCTGCTCAGCCTGTAAGTCACTCAGCAGCATCTAGTGATGCTGTTTTGGAATCTATACGTGTGTAGGAATCTGAAAACGGGGAGGCAAGTAGTTGAGATACAACGTGTCATTCAAAGTGAAAGTGTATTCATTTGGTTTCTTACTGCTGAGTAATAGTCTCTTCTACAGAGAGAGCGAGAGAGTGAGCTGGCTTGTGTCCTGGGAGCGCCAGGCAGATCTAAGCAGGATGTGCACTACGGAGTTCTCCAGACTAGCCCTGAGTTCAGACCCTCCCACAGATGGAATCCTTGGCTTAGTTTATATTTATTTTTAATAACCGACATAGTTACTATCCCTTTTTGGGAAAATGCTTTTTGAATATAATATAGGACCTTTAGTCATGGTTGAACACACATTACCTTGTTCATCCTATCAGATGTAAGTTTTTCTCAGAACTCATGTTGTATTGTGTAATTATTTGACCAAACTTGTCTGTTACAATGAATATGTGTAGTTGCCACAAAAACCACTTTGTGATGTTTTTTGTGCTGTATGTTTTTGGGGACCTCCTATGTAGAAACACAACGTGCCCAAGCACTTCCTGTAAGGCAATATGGGAGACAGGGGCAAAATGTAACACTTTTTGCATTTAGCTTATTTATGAAAAGATTGTTTGAGTTAGATTAATAATATACATACAAACAGGGTTGGGTAGGTTACTTTCTAAATGCAATCCGTTACAGTTACTAGTTACCTGTCCAAAATTGTAATCAGTAAATTAACTTTTGGATTACCCAAACTGATTACATTCAGTTACTTTTAGATTACTTTCCCCTTAAGAAGCATTAGAAGAAGTCAAAAATGTACAGTACCAGTCAAAGGTTTGGACACACCTACTCATTCAAGGGCTTTTCTTTATTTTACTATTTTCTACATTGTAGAATAATAGTGAAGACATCAACACTATGAAATAGCACATGTAGAATCACGTAGTAAGCAAAAAAGTGTTGAACAAATTAAAATATATTTTACATTTGAGATTTTTCAAAGTAGCCACCCTTTGCTCTGATGACAGCTTTGCACACTCTTGGAATTCTCTCAACCAGCTTCATGAGGAATGTTTTTCCAACAGTCTTGAAGGAGTTCCCACATATGATGAGCACTTGTTGGCTGCTTTTCCTTCACTCTGTGGTCCAACTCATCCCAAACCATCTCAATTGGGTAGAGGTCAGGTGATTGTGGATGCCAGGTCATCTGATGCAACACTCCGTCACTCTCCTTCTTGGTCAAATAGCCCTTACACAGCCTGGAGGTGTGTTGAGTCATTGTCCTGTTTGAAAAACAAATGATAGTTCCACTAAGCGCAAACCAGATGGGATGGCGTATCGCTGCAGAATGCTGTGGTAGCCATGCTGGTTAAGTGTGCCTTGAATTCTAAATAAATTACTGACATTGTCACCAGCAAAGCACCTCCACACCGTCACACCTCCTCCTTCATGCTTCATGGTGGGAACCACACATGCGAAGATCATCCGTTCACCTGCTTTGTGTCTCACAAAGACACAGTTGGAACCAAACATCTCAAATTTGGACCGGTCTAATGTCCATTGCTCATGTTTCTTGGCCCAAGCAAGTCTCTTCTTCTTATTGGTGTCCTTTAGTAGTGGTTTCTTTGCCGCAATTCGACCATGTAGACCTCATTCACGCAGTCTCCTCTGAACAGTTGATGTTGAGATGTGTCTGTTACTTGAACTCTGTGAAGCATTTACTTGGGCTGCAATTTCTGAGGCTGGTAACTCTAACAAACGTATCCTCTGCAGCAGAGATAACTCTGGGTCTTCCTCTCATGTGGCGGTCCTCATGAGAGCCAGTTTCATCATAGCGCTGGATGGTTTTTGCGACTGCACTTGAAGAAAATATCAATGTTCTTGACATTTTCCGGATTGACTGACTTTCAAGTCTTAAAGTAATGACAGACTGTCGTTTCTCTTTGTTTATTTGAGCTGTTCTTCCATAAACTAGGATCCGCACTTTGCAACTGTTGCAAGAGCGCATTTTTCACTGGCTGTCCACAGGTTTAAAAGACAATGACTGACAGGCAGCTTAAACTTCTTGAATTCAACCATTATTGGGTTCAAATACACATTTGGATTTGTATCCACAACAACCACAATCCGTAAGGCGCAAATAGCTAAATGAGAGAGCAGCAGTGTGATTCGCATCAACTCGCTATTTAGACATCAATAATAAGTGATAGCCGTATCGCGGTAGATTACACCACTGCTGTCATCCTTACCTCCAAGCGTTTGTTCAAATTGGATAATCTTTGGATGCCGACAGCAGTCACACCATTGGAAGACATACCTTGGACTGAAGTCTACAAAAGCCTGTTCATGCGCTTTTCCCGGGATCGATCAAACACATTTGGTGTGTCATCATAGTGGTCTTTCACTTGCGGTCAGCCTCGCTCAGGTGGAAGAAACTTACATTTGCACCTTTTTTAATGCAGATTTCAATGTCATTGAGAAAACAGAGAAGTGTCAAATATTTTTTTCCGCAAACTTTCTTTCTGAATATCAAAGTAATCCTCGAAATAATCATCTAGTTTTTTTTTCTTCTGGTAACGTAACGTATTACAGTAGCCGTTTTTGTAATCCCTTACATGTAATCCCTTACATGTAATCCCCAACCGTGCATACAAACAACATACATGTTAGACCATTAGACACTGTAACTACTTTTCTAGGACATACCAGTTTTTTAGAATTCAACCAAGAGTGGCTGAAGTGAAATGTTACTATTGTTAAATGATTCAACCAAGAGTGGCTGAAGTGAAATGTTACTATTGTTAAATGTAACAGGCTGCAATATTAAATGTAATACCATCTTCAACGGTAAAAAATGATGGGTAATTGAAAAATGTTATGATTTGAAACTGATATTTGGATAAAAATACACAAAATTGATAACGACAAAAAATGTTGATATTTTAGGCATGTCACAATGACCGAAAACGGAGTAGCGAAAATGTTAATACTTCACTTTAGGCCTAAAAATGTATTTATGGGTACTCCTAAAACTTCTCAGCTATGTAGAGAAATTAATCAAGCATTAGCAAATTGAATAACAGCTTTCTAGGTGGTTTCTTATTTGAATTATTTAACTTTTACAACTGACCCGGTAATATCACCTAACATCACCAACATGCATAATAGTCTTTCATGGTTGAGGGTTGATGAGAAATTGACTACTTCTCTTGCAGAAACATTTCTGTGTTGAAAATGCCTAACCACTTGTATAATCTATTTGCATACACTTCAAACAGACATACATACCCCACCAGACACGCCACTATGGGTTTCTTCACTGTATCCAAACCAAAAACAGGTTTAATGCGCCGCTCAGTTATATAGCGAGCCATGTCATAGTGGAATACTCTGCCACCAGAGGTTACTCAGGTCACTCGGGCAAAAATAAAGTTTAGCTTTAAAAAGCAGATTTAAAAAACATATTGTATCACAGCGCCTCTCTCTTAAGATCATATTTAACTGTATATAATACTATGAATATGCACATATGAATAGTGTGTAAATAGAATTCCAATATATAACTTTCCTGGTTTATAACGGTTTTGTACTTCTTTGTCATGTATTTGTATGTTTTATGTGAAGTTAACCTAGTCTGTGTGATTTTCCCCAAGAGGTAACAATAGTGAAATCACAGTACATAAGAGATAGTATTATGACAGATCTAATCAAAGATGGTATTTATAGTCTTTCATTTGTGAACCCTTAGGAAACACGACTTGGGTTTCGTGCCAAATAACTGTAACCTAGGGCTTTTGGAAAAAAATATAATAAAAAATGTCTGGATAACTGTATTATAGCATATGAAGTGTGTGCTATGCCATCCATGGTGGCAGTAGCATACTGTAAGGTATGTACAATGTTTTGGGTCAATCTCAAAGCCCTGCTGCGATTGGTCCGTGAAGGACCACATGACTAGCAAGTCACGCGCTTTCCAGGAACCCGTCAGGAAGAAGATAAACAAAACAAATGCAAGAGGAAGGCAGCGTGGACTCCATTGAAATTGCTTTATTATTGCTCAGATAGGATTAAACACGAAGCGAAACACGACACCAAACTTTCACATGGGGTTTCTAACGGTGAGTTGAACGTTTTTCAAACCATTTGAAAACTTTGTGCATCATGTTTTTTCGCTGGATGCTTCTCACCTCTTGGTAAGCTAACGTTAGCTAGTTGTATCTGCTGCTGTGAGAGGGGCGGGACGGAGGCCATACTGTAGTTGGTAGGGAACTAGATTTAGCTTGTTTCGTGTGAAATCCTGGTGAACTAAAACCGCTTACCTATTTAAAAAAAAAAAAATTGAATCACGAATAGGTACTATATGTGCAGGAGCATTGTAGCTCGTTACAAGAGCTTTATTTTACAAAATATTTTTTGGGGTGTTTACAAGATTAAAAGTGTAAACTTGATTAATCATGACGATGTTGAAGCCAGGTGCTGCCAATCAGGCATTCCCCAATTAATACATGTATTGGTCAACTAAAAATCAACACACATCCAAATCCTCTCAGGGTACACCCCCCTCCCTCAACCACAGCCAGTGTGCTGATAGAGAGAGTTCGAGAACATTCTAGGTAAACTGAGTAGAGAAAAAAAATACAACAGTTGACAGATTGGCTTTTCGGGGATTTGAAGGCGTCAACTAGTCCGGGCAGTCGTCAATGCTTAGCGAGCTACTTTTGTTCAGTTACCGAGTTCTCCGTGTCGTGTGTTTATGTTGACTATATGACAAAGCTAGACATGCGTGTCTTCTGTAAGATTATAATAAGAGGATAACATAGACTCCTGTAAAATTACACCCTATGCGAATTCTACGTGTCATGGGGTCATTTTGCATGTATTTAATTAGTTATTTAGGCCACACAAACGATGCTTTGAATTGTTTGTTTTCTGTCTCAACCTAGTTATATTGAGATGGGATGTGTTTTTCTCTGAAGTATCTCCTACGATTGACATCAATGTGGACCATTCGCGCATATTTGAAGGCGGGCTATGACTGCATTTTGACCAATAGGACTGTAAGATTGCGTGGGCGTTGGCCCAAGTAGGACGTTGGTTTGACGTTGCATTTGTTTGTGTCAGGGTCTGTGTAGAGTGTTAGTGGGTCAGCCTAAAAATATATATTAATTCAGTTGATTAGTTATTGTAGTTTTTACGGTTTATTTATCTACTAGCCTGTATATTATATATATATATATATATATATATAAATAAATAATTTGGCCATATGCCTCTCTGAAAGTCAGATTTTGCCGAGGTATTCATTATGCTATGTAGCTAGGTCCTCATCGCCTGTAACGCTAGACAGCAATCGGGGCCTAAATCTAGTTTATAGGTGATATATGTGAATACTTTTAACCTTTTTCTGCGTATGTGATCGATTTGCCACCATAAACTTAGGGGTGGCCAGCGTTACAAATTTGATGCAGAATGCGATGCGTGCTGAGAATACCACACACATTTTTGCCTTGGATCTTTGCTCAACTTCAATATTAGCTAAATAATATGGAACTTGGACATACTTAGCAGTGCTAGATCTATATATTTTTTTGTGCACGGCAAAGGGGCACAGGGGAGGACCCTGTGTTTCTAGAATACTCCTATCCTGGCATTATTTTTTTATAAAAAAAACAACATATTTCAATATGCTTATATCAAATACACTTGTATTAGTCACATGCACTGAATACAACAAGTGTAGACCTTACAGTGAAATGGTTACTTACGAGCCCCTAACCAACAATGCGGTTAAAAAATATATTAATATAATATATTAATAATATTGCCTAAGAAATAAAGAGCAGCAGTAAAAAAAAAAAAAAGATATCTATAAGAAATAAAGAGCAGCAGTAAAATAACAATAGCAAGACTATACAGGGGGGGGGGGGGGTGTTCCCTGTACAGAATCAATGTGTGGGGGCACTGGTTAGTTGAGGTAATGTGTACGTAGTTATTAAAGTGACGATGCATAGATGATGATAACAACAGAGAGTAGCATAGGTGTAAATGCATAGGTGCAAGGCAAATAGTCTATATGATCGGTTCTTCCTGTTGACAACCAAAGCCACAGAGTACAACCAGGTTTCACGTTGAGGCCACAGAGATAACGGCCTGTCTGCTTTACAGTTAGATTCATCCTGTGCAATTTCAGCTATGAAACTGTGGTGGCCATCAAGAACCGAATGTGAGGTATTCTTAACATGGTCTAGGTAGTATAGTACATATTGGTTGTTTTATGTGGTGTCATATTAATGGATACTGGTATGAAAGCAGGCAATGAAACATTGCAGCATACCTGAGTTGGTCCTGTAGGCAGGTTTACGAAGAGAAATGGAGCTCTTGCGCGGGCCCCCAGGTCTCGCACTTACAGCCAGAAGTTCAAAGGACTGCCTGTTGGAGTTTTGTTCAGTCCAAAACAGGCTGAACTATGAGAGCGCATTCATATGATATCACATCACATGCATTTCACTCAACAGTCTACACCTGTTTTATTCAGGGCATTTGACTAGAGGTCGACCGATTATTGGAGGACCAAAAAAGGCCGATACCGATTAATCGGCCAATTTTATTTATTTTTTAAATTGTTTTTACATTTAAAAAAATGTGTAATAATGACAATAACAGCAATATTGAATGAACACTTACTTTAACTTAATATAATACATCAATAAAATCAATTTAGCCTCAAATAAATAAATGTTCAATTTGGTTTAAATAATGTAAAAACAAACAAAGTGTTGGAGAAGAAAGTGAAAGTGCCATGTAAGAAAGCTAACGTTTAAGTTCCTTGCTCAGAACATGAGAACATGTGAAGCTGGTGGTTCCTTTTAACATGAGTCTTCAATATTCCCAGGTAAGAAGTTTTAGGTTGTAGTTATTATAGGAATTATAGGACTATTTCTCTCTATACCATTTGTAGTTCATTAACCTTTGACTATTGGATGTTCTTATAGGCACTTTAGTATTGCCAAAGAAACAGTATAACTTCCATCCCTCTCCTCGCTCCTACCTGGACTCAAACCAGGAACACAGCGACAACAGCCACCCTCGAAGCAGCGTTAATAACTACTCCAAGTCTCAGAGCGAGTGACGTTTGAAAACGCTATTAGCGCGCACCCTGCTAACTAGCTAGCCATTTCACACAGGTTACACCAGCCTAATCTCGGGAGTTGATTGGCTTGAAGCACAGCGAAGAGCTTCTGGCAAAACGCAGGAAAGTGCTGTTTGAATGAATGCTTACGAGCCTGCTGCTGCCTACCACCGCTCAGTCAGACTTAGTTATAACATAACGCACAGAAATACGAGCCTTAGGTAATTTAATGTGGTCGAATCCGGAAACTATCACCTCGAAAACAAGACATTTATTCTTTCAGTGAAATACGGAACCGTTCCTTATTTTATCTAACGAGTGGCATCCATAAATCTAAATATTCCTGTTAGATTGCACAACCTTCAATGTTATGTCATAATTACTTAAAATTCTGGCAAATTAGGCAGCCCAAACTGTTGCATATACACTGACTCTGCGTGCAATGAACGCAAGAGAAGTGACACAATTTCACCTGGTTAATATTGCCTGCTAACCTGAATATGCTAAATATGCAGGTTTAAAAATATATACTTCTGTGTATTGATTTTAAGAAATGCATTGATGTTTATGGTTACGTACACATTGGAGCAACGATACGCACTGCATCGATTTATATGCAACGCAGGACACGCTAGATAAACTAGTAATATCATCAACCATGTGTAGATAACTAGTGTTTATGATTGATTGTTTTTTTAAAGATACCTTTAATGATAGCTGGCAACTTACCTTGGCTTCTACTACATTCGCGTAACAGACAGGCTCCTCGTGGAGTGCAATGTAATCAGGTGGTTAGAGCGTTGGACTAGTTAACTGTAAGGTTGCAAGATTGAATCCCCCTAGCTGACAAGGTAAAAATCTGTCGTTCTGCCCCTGAACGAGCCAGTTAACCCACCGTTCCTAGGCCTAGGCCATTATTGAAAGTAAATGTGTTCTTAACTGACTTGCCTAGTTAAATAAAGATTTAAATAAATTTGTTTAAAAAAAATCGGTGTCCAAAAATACCGATTTCCGATTGTTATGAAAACTTGAAATCGGCCCTAATTAATCGACCATTCCGATTAATCGGTCGACCTCTACATTTGACAAATAACATTTGATTTGATTTGACGTGCTCTATGATTTGCCCTTTCTGAGAATGGTGTCATGTTCAGTGTTTCCCCTAGATTTTCCTTTATCGACATAGGTGGCAAAGTTAGCGTGCAGGGGTTAATGGACGTGGCCAATGGCGTGGTCTAACACAATTTTAGAGGCCCTCTTCTTGAACAAAATGTTGCTGTTTTTAAAGCTAATTTCTTGCAATTAGTGACTCGAACATGATAACAAAATCATTGGGGGCCCAATGCCATAACATTTTGGGAATTTAAGATTTCCTTTACTCTAGTTTTTATTTTGGTTGTTATAATGAGCAAAAAATTATACTGCAACATGCCAATGTATACGATTTTACTGAGTTACAGTTCGTATAAGGAAATCAGACAATTGAAATAAATTAATTAGGCCCAAATGGATGGATTTTAAGATACTTAAAAATTTTAAAAAGGTAGGGGCGTGGATCAGAACCAGTCAGTATCTGGTGTCACCACCATTTGCCTCATGCAGCGTAACATATCTCTTTGGCGTAGAGTTGATCAGGCTGTTGATTGTGGAATGTTGTCCCATTCCCCTTCAATGGCTGTGCGAAGTTGCTGGTTATGGGCGGGAACTGGAACATGCTGTCGATCCAGAGCATCCCAAAAATGCTGAATGGGTGACATGTCTAGTGAGTGCAGGCCATGGAAGAACTGGAACATTTTCAGCTTCCAGGATTTGAGTACAGGTCCTTGAACCATTATCATGCTGTAACATGAGGTGATGATGGCAGATGAATGGCATAACAATGGGCCTCAGGATCTCATCAAGATATCTCTGTGCATTCAAATTACCATTGATAAAATGCAATTGCGTGTGTTTGCCTTCCCATACCTTAACCCCACCACCACCATGGGGCACTCTTTTCACAACGTTTGACATCAGCAAACTGCTCGCCCACACGACACTATACACATGGTCTGCGGTTGTGAGGCCAGTTGGACGTACTGACAAATTCTCTAAAATGACATTTGAGGCGGTTTATGGTAGAGAAATGGACATTACATTCTCTGGCAACAGCTCTGGTGGACGTTCTTGCAGTCAGCATGCCAAACGCACACTCCCTCAACTTGAGACATCTATGGTATTGTGTTGTGACACAACTTCACATTTTAGAACGGCATTTAATTGTCCTCAGCACAGGGTGCACCTGTGTAATGATCATGCTGTTAAATCATCTTCTTGATATGCCACACCTTTCAGGTGGATGGAATGTCTTGGCAAAGGAGAAAGGCTCACAAACAGGGATGTAAACAAATGTGTACACAGCATTTTTGAGAGAAGCTTTTTGTGCGTATGGAACATTTCAAGGATCTTTTATTTCAGCTCGTAAAACATGGGACCAACACTTTACAAGTTACGTTATATTTTTGTTCAGTGTAGTTCTCAAATATGATCTTATTTAAAAATCGATTTTCCAGTGCTAGCTGGGAGTTGTAGCGATGAGACAAGATAGTAACTACTAACAATTAGTAACTACTAACAATTGGATACTATGAAAAGGGGGTAAAATTAAACAAATAAATACATGTTTAAATAGATTTTCTACATACTTTTTATCTGGTTTTAGTCATTGAAATTTTATTCTGAAAACCATTTTAAAATCTCAATGTTATTTTTTGCCTGCTTCTGCCAAATTAATATAGGGAAAACGCTGTTGATGTTTGTGTGCGTGCCTGTGAGTGAGATCCTCCCACCTTGTAGTTGGTACAGGAGTGTGGCTGTCTTTTATCCCACACAATCAGATTGTAAAGGTGGGCTCATGTTTCCTAAGGCCTTGAAGGGCTTAATGCCTTTCCAATTGTGTTGAGAGACCTTTGAAGCCAGCCAATGCAGAGTGAAGTTGTGTGTATCAGGAACAGCTGGTGCCATCCATTGTGACCCATATCAGTTTAGTGCCCATAGTAAACTGACTTAACCTGTCCGCCTGTGTGCTTAGCATAATGAAGAAGCCATTGCGCTTTAGTCTCTGGTGATATCTAGTTTCAAAATGTTAATTCATGCACCCAAAAGGCTAAAACACGTAGCCTACCCTAATCTAAATGGACTACACTGCTGTCAGTACAGGGTGTGTGGCACATAGTAGTTTGTCTGAATTCTGCTATTATTTCCACCCTTTCGCCTTCCTTTCAGTTCCCTTATTCGGCCGTCAACAGAAACCGATCGTCAGAAATCTGACGAGGAAGTGAGTAGTCAATCATAAACATAAGAGAGAGACCTACTCTGTAGCGCGGATTTTAGAAATGGTTGCAGAAGGCAATACATCATGCAGTGTGTTTAACTTCCAGGGGAATGCCTGTGTAGAGAGGACAAAGATATTAAAATGGCAGTTCAGTGCAGTAGCCAGGCAGGCAGTTTTGCATGGCATCAGCCGATTGCAGCAAGGGCTTCCCCACAGTGCCTCCCAAAACACAATCGCCGTCATTTTAGTTGTTCCAACAGGTGGGTGGATCTTCGCAGTACCAGGACTGCACTCGTACAGATGGCTCAAAAGTTTTCCTTTGCGTGGCGTATCACGACTGTTAACTCCTAAAGTGTGCTAGCTGGCTTGGGGGGGGGGGGGTTTCTTCTTTTGCGGGCTGAGATGTATGCAAAAGCAGACAGATGATACGCACACCAGGAGGAAATTACGTCATCCACTAGGCTTGGACGATATAGCGTTTATACCTGGGTATTTTGTGGGTTGGGGCACCTGCGTGCTTAATTATAAGTTAAGTGTAACTATAAGAAATCTAAGATGTATGTCAAATAAATTATATCCAGCTCAGGGCTTCAGCTAAGCATTTGGTTTGCTAACTTGCTAGTTGAGTGGCTAGATGTCAAGATCAAGCTTCTTGGTTACAGCAGAGACATTCAATCTTCTCCTGGATATGTTGGCAAAACATTTTTTGCTTAATTTGAATCAAAACATTTTTTAAGGAGCTGGATTGTTTTGCTTGGTGTTGCAGCTGGCCAGCACAGTGCCCGCTCTCCCCAGCATATTTCTCATGATTTGTTATGCAAACGGCACCCAAGCGACTCTGCTCCCTCCGTTTGTGACTCTTAGTAGGCAGTGGGGAAAGGTAGCTAGCTAGAATCATTTAAAAATAGCCTAGACACAGTGTTGGTTCAAAGCTCATTCTGTTTCGCATCAAACTAATTTTCTGCATCTGAAAGGCTGCAACCGGACAATGTCTGCAACTTCACTCGGCTTCAACAAGGTCTCTTTTACATGGACAAGCATGGAAGGGCCCCCAGTTTGCACTGAGCGTCACCAACGCAGTCGTGAGTTAAGCTCGCTCACACTAGAGTTGATAGAAGTAGGCTGTGTTCTGATTTAAATGAACAGCCGGTCTTGACAGGCACTTTCAGAAGCAGTGTTTGACGATCAGAATCTCAGCTTGTAGGCAAAGTTACATGATTGCATATAAGATTGTAGGAGTGCCATATGCTGTCAAGTCTACCTAGTATGAAGGTGAAGTAGTGAAATGTGCAAACATATGTCATATCTTACCAATTTAACCCTTCCATTCCCCCTGTGTTCTCTCATCTCGCTCCAGACACCAGGGATCAGAAGAGAAGGCGGCGAGACTTACATGAGTCACTGAGTTTTCCACAATAAAGAAGACTTTGTTGCTTAACCCATCTAATTTTCTACTGGAGGTTGATATCATCCAAAGACGACTGGGACACGAGGTGGAAGAACAATTCACAGTAAGGAACAGAGATCGGTGCTCGGCGATGCCTCAGGTAATGGAAGGGAGGGTTCTTTTAGAAGTGGTCCAACTTTAGTCAATGGTCTCGCCGTAATCTTACAATTGACCATCTTTCAGCACAAACAACCTCTTCAGCAAAAACAACTAGGTTGCTGGATAGTTGATTACCATTATCCATAACGATGTATCTCAGATCTTCACACATTGTTTTCCTGAGTCTGTAGCTTAAAACTGACAGACCTTCGCCTAGTTGTCCTGCAATTACACCGTGGATGGTATATGGCGAGTTCCCATGTTGGACATGGGAACGTTCCCACATTCATCCTGGCTTACACAACACCACAAATGTTGTATGTTCATTGTTACTCTCCATGCTTAACTAAATGTTTAAAGTGGTACTATGTACATACCCACTGATTCTTGAAGAATATACATTTATAAATGCCTCATGAACTGTCATACCCCATCAGTACCTAAAATATAAGCTTGTGTTACTCCGTTGTTTGTAAAGCCTAAAAACAGATTGCCCCTTTAAAACTACGACTAATCATCTCTGTTCACCGTTTCAATAGTTTGGAATGTTTATTTCTCCTTAGCCCAGCATCAGTGGAATGGATCCTCCCTTTGGGGATTTCTTTCAAACTTATACTTTTGCTGACCAGGCACTAACCAGCACAGACCTGTTGGCGAGTAACACAGACCCAGACTTCATGTACGAACTGGTAAGTGTTCTCCATGCAAAGTGGCCTCTGGGCAAGATCACAGTTTACAGAGCTCACAGAGAATCAGGATAGACAGGTGGCCTAGTAGAGAACACAACCCGCTACGGCAATAGAATTATAAAGATGTAACGTCTCTTTATTTACACATACAATATTTTTGAGTGAATATGGTTGCATACTTAGCCTTATCACACATCTGTCAAAGGATAAGACAATAACATGCATTTAATGTAGCTTTTTTAAATCTTTATACTTCCCTTTCCTCCCCAGGATAGAGATATGACCAATCGCCAAAGCCCTAAAGGTGATCACTTCACAGTGGGGGACTACAAGGAGATGGAGTGTGGGGAGTACCTCTTGGAGCTGGTGGACAGTGACCCGGACTACAGCTCTAACTTTGAGCAGTGGGATACGTACTGGGAGGACATGACCAAGTACACCCGCTTTACCAGCTGTGACATCTGGGGCACCAAGGAGGGAGGCCTGGATGACTTCTCCAGCCCCTACCAGGACGAGGAGGTGATTGGCCAGACCCCCACCCTGGCCCAGCTCAACAGCGAGGACTCGCAACCACCTGTGTGTGACACGCTTTACCACCCTGATCTGCTGATGGGGGGCCAGAAGCAGCACACCTCCCTCCCCCCACTCTCCCTGGGCAAGAAGATGGCTGCCCGCCCGGGCCCCTCGTTCTCCGCCTCCTGCTCCAACCTGGTCAGGGACCCCCTGGGTGACTTTGCAGAGGGTTCCCTGAGCGCCACTTGGCCTGTCCCCTCCACCACAGAGACTATGTCCAAGGCCCAGGGTCCCAGCAAGATGGCTGCTCTGGGCCACCACTGCAACGACTATGTGCGCAAGGCCACGGTTCGCGTCAGCATGCCTCGCCGGCCCCTAGTCGACATGCCCATGGCCTCCCATCAGATTGAGTCTGAAGACCACTCCCCGTACCCCAGCAAGCCCCCTGAGGTGGCCACCACGTCTGGCTGTGCTGCCCCTGTGGCTGCTCCTGCTACTGCAGCCTCAGCCTCTGCCAGCATCCTGGCGTATGAGAAGAGAGAAGAGCTGCCTTGCCGGGTGATGCCCCCCGCCTCAGTGGGCACATCTGGAGCTGTGCCCCCCATCCTCCACTACCCTGTGGCTGGGGCCAAGGCCAGCGAGACTCTGCTGACTGCCAGTGGGAGTGCCCTGGGACATGACCCAGTCTCTGACAAAAAGAAGGAAGAGGAGCACAACTACTCCCTGTTCCTAACCCGAGCCAGGCTGGCTGGGAAAACCCTCACTGAGATGGATGAGGAGGAGGAAGAAGAAGAGGTGGGGGAGATGGAGGATGAGGAAGATGCTGAGGGGGTGGAGCTGGATGAAGATCATGATGAGGGTTTCGGCAGTGAGCATGAGCTCTCTGAGAACGATGATGATGATGAGGAGGATGATGATGATGATGAGGAGGATGATGATTATGAGGGCGATAAAGATGACGACATGAGTGACACCTTCTCCGAGCCAGGTAGCCATGTATCAGGTAGTCATTTCAATGTCCATGCACCTTGAATTATAGTAACCATTTTTTGTTTTTCATGTGAAGTAAAGTTAGTCGCTGAAGGTGCCCACTTCAGAACGGCGGGTATATTACTAATGTCTGGTACCTGTAAAGAAAACATCCCCTATATGTCTAGATGGGAATCTCTTTGTAGCTGAAGGACGGAAAAATTTAATTAAAATAACATTTGTGATAGGTTCACTTATTCCCTGTTGGAAATCCTTGATCGGGCCCATTGTGTTACAGTGAGTCATTCTGTTATTGTAAAGGAAGAATTTCAACCTTTTCTTGTCCAGGGACCCCCCCCCCAGGCAAACTGGCGACCTAGGGACCCCCATCGTACGTTAGGAAACTTCTTTTTTTTCTTTCTTCACATGTCTTGTGAATGAAAATGGCAAGGAGAAGTAATCAACATTTTTAAATGAATAGATTTGGCAGATAGTTTTTCATTATTTTGACCTCCCCACATTATAATTGGAAGAGGAAGTGTAAAATCTAACAGCCTTTTAGCTAGAAGGGTGACTTAAACACATTTTCGGTATGAGCTGCTATTTAGCTGGTTAAACAAAGGTTAGCCATGTGTTGGCAAAATTGTCCAAGTCAAGGAAGCTTGCCAGCAGTTCTCTTTAAATTTGGTGCACCTTTTTTAATTAGACTTTTGTCAACAGACTCCCTAGAATATATGGAGAGAACGATTCAGAATATTAGGGATCAATGAAAGAAAGCCATGTAAAACACTCATATTCCTCTTCTTTTCATCAGATAAAAAAATAATCTGATCTTGTAATATTATTTAGGGTTAGGAAAGTATTTGTGAATAATAAAAACACAGGTTTGGAGAGCCTTTACACACAAAATATATTTGTGAATCAAAAATAGCGGTTTGATTCATCTTGAATGTTCCCATATTCAATTGTTCAATCCATGGAATATTGTAAGGTGAAAAAGTGTACAATAGGTGTTGAACAGTAGTCCTATAAATCTACCCTAATAATCTTCACTAATCATGGAACTGCGACGACAACGGTCCAGTCCTCGTCAACTGTGTGCCATTCACCAGGTTTAAACGGCTCTGTATGGTCTGCCTTCCATAACGATTCAAATAGGCTACATGTCCCAAATTATTGCACAACTTGTAATACTAAATATGATCCACCATTGCTAGCGATCCTCAGGAACAACCACACAAACGTGACAGGAAAGAAAGGTAAACTATGTAATGATGCTAAATGTAAGGAAACTAACAATGTAGTGCCAATTATAAATATATGTGGGTATAACTGACGGTGGCTACCGATAGTGGATGATATTTAACACAATACAAATTCTAAAAAATATAGTGACATTATACCAGACATTAGCATTTAATAAAACATTCTAGCAATCAACTCGGTACGCTTGCCGCTATACTGTCATTTGCGTATGGCTACAGAAGCCTATAGCTTGGGTCTCCAAATTTCATCCCTGCAAATTATAAAGCCAGCATTTCATTAACTTCACTGTGGAAAAGGTAATATGTTGATATGCTTCAGTTTTCTTCCATTGGTGCCATAAGGTGAATTAGATCTAAAACAATTGTAATTTACTGTATATTCACAATCCCATTATCCAAATGGCTTGCTCATTTACCTAGCTCTTAGCAAAAGTGCTTATCAATTTGTAAATTACAGTTATTTCTATCGGGGGGAGAAGAGACAACCTACAAGTTCATAATTTCATTGTGCGTAAAGGTGGTGGAATTATGTAGGCATGAAGTCAAGGTCAGAATACGGCGTATTTGTAGACACACCTTCATTTCTTTGATCTCCACCCCAAAACATATAGCAGGTGAATATCATGCTATTCTCCTGCTTAAGTTCAGGGTCAGAATATGCAGAGAAAGAAAAGTGCATGCTTGCTCGAGTCGGAATTCCCGCCTATGTGATTGGGACAGTATGATCATCAGGCTCAATGGTTTATTTATACTATTTTATAAGTGGGGGGTCGTCTCTGATCAACTGAACCTCTATGCACTTTTCTCATCCTCACTCCCTATCCTCATCTCTTCTCCTCACCCATATCTCCCTCTAATCTTTTCTTTCTGATCTTTCTTTCTTGTTGTTCCCTCACCTCTCTCTCCCTCGTCCCTGTCCTGTCTGTTGTGATCAGGATGTGACAATGACACGGTGGGGGACGTGAAGGGCCTGACAGCAGGGATCTCCAGGAAGAGGGGCAAACGCCGCTACTTCTGGGAGTACAGCGAGCAGCTCACCCCCTCTAAGCAGGAGCGCATGCTCAAGCCCTCCGAGTGGGACAGACAGACCCTGCCCAGCAACCTCTACCAGAGGAACGGCCCACACCACGGTGAGACACACAACTTTATCTCTCTCATAAACACACACACTCATACTGGTCAGTGGTTATGTGTGCACTGAAAAAATATATATAAATGCAACATGCACCAATTTCAAAGATTTGACAAAGTTACAGTTCATATAAGGAAAGGGGTGTGAATCAGAAAACCAGTCAGTATCTGGTGTGACCAGATGCAGCGCAACACTCCTCTTTTGAGTAGAGTTGATCAGGCTGTTGATTGTGGAATGTTGTTCCACTCCTCTTCAATGGCTGTGTGAAGTTGCTGGATATTGTTGGGAACTGGAACACACTGATGTACACTTCACACCAGAGCATCCCAAACATGCTCAATGGGTGACATGTCTGGTGAGTATGCAGGCCACGGAAGAGCTGTGACATTTTCAGCTTCTAGGAATTCTGTACAGATCCTTGCGACATGGGGCCATGCATTATCATGCTGAAACATGAGGTGATGAATGGCACGAAAATGGACCTCAGGATCTCGTCATGGTATCTTTGTGCATTCAAATTGCCATTGATAAAATTGTGTTTGTTGTCTGTAGCTTATGGCTAGAAATCATTAACGTTATATTTTAAAATTAGTGTCTAACTTTTGGGATAACTGGTCAATTAAGGTAAAAGGTAGTCACTTTTGACCACAGCATGGGTTGGTAATTTCTATAGCAATATATTGAATTATAATCACCAAAAATGACTTAACTGCCAATCGTATCCACTTATTCTTTACGTTTTTTTTCTCCAAAAGGTTCAAGTCATGAATTTGTAAACTTGGAAAAGTAGGAACAACCTCATTAATATAACGAAGTGTTCTTAATAAGTCCAAGTAAAGGAAGTGGAATTGCTTTGCAAACCTCTAGTCCATATATTCTCTCTGAGTAATATTAACCTGAAATTTACCAATGAACTCCTCAAACGGCAGGAACTCCCCAGTGTTGTCTAACAAATCACATACAAAATGAAAACCTTTGTCAAACCAAAGGCCTTTGAAAATTGATTTCCTATTAATTTTAATAACTATTATTCCAAATCAATGTTTTTCCAGAAAAGTAAAATTTGCTGGTGAAACTTACAGTACCAGTCAAAAGTTTGGACACACCCACTCATTCAAGGGGTTTTTCTTTATTTTTACTATTTTCTACATTGTAGAATAATAGTGAAAACTTAAACTATGAAATAACAAATGGAATCATGTAGTAACCAAAAAAGTGTTGAACAAATAAACAAATCAAAATATATTTAAGATTCTTCAAAGTAGCCACCCTTTGCCTTGATGACAGCTTTGCACACTCTGGAATGCTTTTCCAACAGTCTTGAAGGAGTTCCCACAAATGTTGAGCACTCGTTGGCTGCTTTTCCTTCACTCAGTGGTCCAACTCATCCCAAACCATCTTAATTGGGTTGAGGTCAGGTGATTGTGGATGCCAGGTCATCTGATGTAGCACTCCACTCTTTCTTGGTCAAATAGCCCTTACACAGCCTGGAGGTGTGTTGGCTCATTGTCCTAAAGAAATTATTTTCCCACTAAGAGAGAACCAGATGGGTTGGCGTATAGCCGCAGAATGCTGTGGTAGCCATGCTGGTTAAGTGTGCCTTGAATTCTAACTAAACCACTGAGAGTGTCACCAGCAAAGCACCATCACACCACCCTCTCCATGTTTCACGGTGGGAACCACACATGCGGAGATCATCCGTTCACCTACTCTGCACCTCAAAAAAACACTGCGGATCCCTTTTAAATTCTCAGATTTGTTAAGAAATATGGCTAGTAAATCTGGCTAAAATAAATAAGAGGGGATATTGTACAACTCTGTCTAATTCCTCTAGCAATAGAGAAACGAGGGGAGGTTCCATTACTCATAGCTAGCGAACTGCTAATGTCATTATATATCAATCATCCTTATCACTTTACAGAAATTCTCCCTGAACCCAAAAGTAGAGCGAGTTCTAAATACAAAGTTGTGCTCTAAAGTGTCAAAAGCCTTTAAAAAAAATCTAAATACAATATAAAGCCATCATCTTCTATGAACTCACTGTAATCTATAATATTTCAAACTAATCGTATATGGTTATGAATACTCCTTCCTTTAATGAAGGCTGAGTTTCACAGATTTTTATATAATTCAGGCCTTTTTTCAGCCTATTGGCATGAAGCGCACTTCTGTGTGCCAGTGGCCATCGAAGGTGAGCATTTGCCCACTGAAGTTGGTTACGACGCTGAACTGCAGTCTGGTCAAGACTCTGGTGAGGACGACGAGCATGCAGATGTGCTTCCCTGAAACGGTTACTGACCGTTTGTGCAGAAGTTCTTTGCTTGTGCAAACCCACAGTTTCATCAGCTGTCAGGGTGGCTGGTCTCAGACCATCCCGCAGGTGAAGAAGCCGGATGTGGAGGTCCTGGGCTGGCACGGTTACAAGTGGTCTGCAGTTGTGAGGCCAGTTGGACATACTGCCAAATTCTCTAAAATAATGTTGGAGGCGGCCTATGGCAGAGAAATGAACATTCAATTATCTGGCAACAGCTCTGGTGGACATTCCTGCAGTCAGTATGCCAACTTCACGCTCCCTCAGAACTTGAGATGTCTGTGGCATTGTGTTGTGTGACAACTGCACATTTTAGTGGTCTTTATTGTCTACAGCACAAGGTGCACCTGTGTAATAATCATGCTGTTTATTTCAGCTCATGAAACATCGCTCCAAACACTTTACATGTTGCGCTTATATTTTGGTTCAGTATAGAAGCACACCACAAACTACCTATTGAAGTATGAATTCTCACACTTACAGTTGTACCTGATCAAAGCCACATGCTTCATAGTTAATTAATTACAGTAGATCACAGGTTATACATGTAACATGGCTGTTCCGTTATTCATGATGTGCATTCATGGGTTTTGGATGAATCCATTTGGATACAAATGCATCTGACTGTCGCTGCTGACAAAGGGGAAACGTCTCAGTGGTTAACCGGCTCGGTGATTTGGTTGTGTGAACAGGGAAGTACAATCTGAAGAAGTCTCGACGGACGGACGTGGAGGACCTAACCCCTAACCCTCGGAAGCTGCTGCAGATCGGTAACGAGTTGCGTAAGCTCAACAAGGTGATCAGTGACCTGACCCCGGTCAGCGAGCTGCCCATCACAGCCCGCCCTCGCTCCCGCAAGGAGAAGAACAAACTGGCCTCCAGGTACTGGATTCTCACCTTTTCAACCTCCATATGTTCAACACTCAGTAGCTGGGTCTGACATTTTGACACCCTTGATGAAGATGAGCAAAAAATGTCTGTATAAAATAAAACATTCAACTACCGAGCTATATTGTATGTACATTTTTGGGGCGGTAATTCTATTATTTTATACTAATACAATTGCTTAGACAAAGATAATTAGTTTAATAGGTACGCTATTAGTTTTTTTTCCTCAAAGGTAAGGGTAAAAATTGACACCTGTTTTCAATACCTCACCTCGCGAGCATAATGTTTTATGAGTTGGAGAACACATTGGGAGGGATCTTAGACCATTGCTCCATACAGATTCTTTCCAGATCCTTGATATCCTTTGTTTGCGCTTATAGACTTCCCTCTTCTATTCAAACCACAGGTTTTCAATGGGGTTCAACTCCGGAGACTGAGATGGCCATCGCAAAATGTTGATTTTTGTCGCCTATTAGCCATTTCTTTGTGGATTTTGATTGTGCTTGGAGTTGTCTTGCTGGAAGAACCGATTGCGGCCAAGTGTTTGCCTCCTGGCAGAGGCAAGCAGGTTTTCGGCTAAAATATCCTGGTGCATGGTAAAGGAGGCTGAAACTTTTCCACAAGTGGATCGTCCAGCAAGACCATAACCCCAAGTGCACATCAAGAAATGTTTAATTTGCCATAACATCAACGTTTTGCAATAGGGCTGCAACAGGGGCTTCCTGAGGTGGATTCTCAATCCTTGAAACCCAGTGGTGATATCAAATATTAGCGATTAGCGATATTACTGTGCAACCTAGACGTTCTATTTTCTAACGAGATTGCAAATCAATTCGTATGTTGTGTTCATCGGTTATGAATGTTTCAGCCTCTGTGTTGAGAAATTTGTGTTTTTACTGTCAGTTTCCATTTCAAAGAATCTGTATTGTCCAATCTCTGAGCAGATGGAAGTCAGATGATCTATTAGCGAACACATGATGTGCCATCAAGGATCTGGAAAGATTCTGTATGGAGGAATGGTCTAAGATCACTGCCAATGTGTTTTCCAACTCATAAAACATATATTTAAAAGGCTCAGTGCCGTTATTCTCATAAGGTGTAGGTATTGAATTAAAGGGTGTCTAACTTTGAGAAAGTCAATTATTACTTGTTAAAAAATATATTTTTTTGGAGCAATTCTATTAGTATAAAATCATTTCCCTATTGTTTTAACATACAATATCAGTATTTTAATACTTTTTTATGTACAGTCATTTTTGCTAATCTCTATCAAGGGTATCAGTAATTTCGGACTCCACTATATATGTTCAATGGTCCCTCTCAAGAACCGTCCCTTTCTGCTTTGTTAACTTTGATACACACAACTACCAGCACTACCACTACTACCACCACCACCACCACTAATGCTACTACGCCTTTAAACCACTTGTTTGTCTCTCTTTTCAGGGCCTGTCGGCTGAAGAAGAAGGCTCAGTATGAGGCCAATAAAGTCAAGCTGTGGGGTCTGGGCACAGAATATGGTATGTTTTAGGGTGTTTGTCCATAAAATATTATTTAATTCAATGTTTATGAAAATGCAATTCAGAGACACAGGGTTTGGACTTATATATTTCTCAAAACTTAGACTATTTACTCAGAGAATTTAACGCGATTAGAGTGAATAGAATGTAAATACGGCCAAAAAGTGGTTACTGCTAAATAGAACTCGGTCACTGCTTTTGGGAAGAACAGCGCTAATTTAGCCTGTCAGTTGACATTCGATCTAGTGGCTGCAGATTTGTGTGTGATAACATGGCCTTTTTCTAATTGAAATGCAAAACAAAATTACACTGATAGATAGTGAGTGTGTTTGGAAAGTTTTCAGACCCCTTGACTTTTTCCACACGTTACAGGATTATTTTTGAAATGCATTAAATAGTTTTTTTCCCCCTCATCAATAGACACAATACCCCATACTCACAAAGGAGGGAAAAAAATAATTTTTAAAAATGTTTGCAAATTTATATGAATAAAAAAAACTGAAGTATCACATTTTCATAAGTATTTAGACCCTTTACTCAGTACTTTGTTGACGCGTCTTTTGCAGTGATTACAGCCTAGAGTCATCTTGGGTATGCCCCTACAAGCGTAGCACACTTGTATTTGCGGAGTTTCCCCCATTCTCTGCAGATCCTCTCAAACTTTGTCCGGTTGTATGGGGAGCGTTGCTGCACAGCTATTTTCCGGTCTCTCCAGAGATGTTCAATCGGGTTCAAGTCCGGGCTCTGGCTGGGCCACTCCAGGACATTGAGACTTGTGCTTAGGGTCATTGTCCTGTTGGAAGGTGAACCTTCGCCCCAGTCTGAGATCCTGAGCACTCTGGAGCAGGATTTAATCAAGGACTATTCTGACTATTCTCCCAGTCCCTGCCGCTGAAAAACCTCCCCACAGCATGATGATGCTGCCACCACCATGCTTCGCACGTAGGGATGGTGCCAGGTTTCCTCCAGACGTGACGCTTGGTATTCAGGCCAAAGAGTTCAATCTTGGTTTCATCAGACCAGAGAATCTTATTTCTCATGGTCTGAGAGTCCTTTAAAACCTTTTGGCAAACTCCAAAACGGGCTGTCCTGTGCCTTTCTATGAGGAGTGGCTTCTGTCTGGACCACTCTACCATAAAGTCCTGATTGGTGGAGTGCTGCAGAGATGGTTGTCCTTCTGGAAGTTTCTTTCTCCCATCTCCACAGAGCAACTCTGGAGCTCTGACAGAGCTCCAATCGGGTTCTTGGTCACCTTCCTGACCAAGGCCCTTCTCCCCTGATAGCTCAGTTTGGCCAGGCGGCCAGCTCTCGGAAGAGTCTTGGTGGTTCCAAACTTCTTCCATTTAAGAATGATGTGTTCTTGGGGACCTTCAATGCTGCAGAAATTCGACCTCGTGCTTGGTTTTTGCTCTGACATGCACTGTCAACTGTGGGACCTTAATATAGACAGGTGTGTGCCTTTCCAAATCATGTCCAATCAAGTTGTAGAAACATCTCAAGGATGATTCTTGGAAATCAATTTTGAGTCTCATAGCAAAGGGTCTGATTACATGTATAAATAAGTTATTTCTGTTTTATTTTGAATAAAATGGCTAAAATGTCTAAACTTGTTTTCAATTTTTCATTATGGGGTATTGTGTGTAGATTTGAGGATTCCATTTTTTTTTTATTACATCCATTTTAGGATTAGGCTGTAACGTAGCAATGTGTAAAAAGGGAAGGGGTCGGAATACATTCTGACTGCTGTGTGTGTACAGTACCAGTCAAGTTTTGACACACCCACTCATTCATGGGTTTTTCTTTATTTTTACTCTTTTCTACAATGTAGAATACTAGTGAAGACTTAAACTATGAAAAAACACATGGGAACATGTAGTAACCAAAAAATGTGTTAAACAAAACTAAATGTATATTACATTCTTCAAAGTAGCCACTCTTTTCCTTGATGACAGCTTTGCATACTCTTGGCATTCTCTCAACCAGCTTCACCTGGAATGCTTTTCCAACAGTCTTGAAGGAGTTCCCACATATGCTGAGCACTTGTTAGCTGCTTTTCCTTTACTCAGCGGTCCAACTCCTCCCAAACCATCTCAATTGGGTTGAGGTCGGGTGATTGTGGATGCCAGGTCATCTGATGCAACACTCCAGCACTCTCCCTTCCCGGTCAAATATCCCTTACACAGCCTGGAGGTGTGTTGGGTCAGTTGAAAAACAAATGATCGTCTCACTAAGCACAAACCAGTTGGGATGGTGTTTCGCTGAAGAATGCTGTGATAGCCATGCTGGTTAACTGTGCCTTTTTAATTCTAAATAAATCACAGTGTCACCAGCAAAGCACCCCCATATTATCACACCACCTCAATGCTTCACAGTGGTAACTACACATGCAGAGATCATCCATTCACCTACTCTGCGTCTCACAAAGACATGGTTGGAACCAAAAATCTCAAATTTGGACTCATCAGACCAAAGGACCGATTTCCACTGGTCTATTGTCCATTGTTCGTGTTTCTTGGCCCAAGGAAGTCTCTTATTCTTATTGGTGTCATTTAGTAGTGGTTTCTTTGCAGCAATTTGACCATGAAGGTCTGATTCACGCAGTCTGAATTGTTGATGTTGAAATGTCTGTTACTTGAACTCTTGGGCTGCAATTTTAAGTCTATTTTGGGCTGCAATTTCTGAGGCTGGTAACTCTAATGAGCTTATCCTGTACAGCAGAGGTAACTCTGGGTCTTCCTTTCCTGTGGCGGTCCTCATGAGAGCCAGTTTCATCATAGCGCTTGATGGTTTTTGCGACTGCACTTGAAGAAACTTTCAACGTTCTTGACATTTTCCGGATTGACTGACCTTTATGGTGTTAAAGTAATGATGAACTGTCATTTCTCTTTGTTTATTTGAGCTGTTCTTGCCATAATATGGACTTGGTCTTTTACCAAATAGGGATGGATATCTTCTGTATACCACCCCTACCTTTTCACAACACAACTGATAGGCTCAAACGCATCAAGAAGGAAATAAATTCCACAACTTAACTTTTAACCAGGCACACCTGTTAATTGAAATGAATTCCAGGTGGCCATCTAATGTAGCTGGTTGAGAGAATGCCAAGCTTTCATTAAGGCAAAGGGTGTCTACTTTGAAGAATGTCAAATGTTAAATATATTTTGATTTGTTTAACACTTTTTTTTGTTTGTTACTACGTGATTCCATATGTGTTATTTCATAGTTTTGATGTCTTCACTATTATTCTACAATGTAGAATAAAGATAATAAAAACCCTTGATTGAGTAGGTGTGTCCAAACTTTGGACTGGTATTATATATCTACAAATAAACAAAGCTAACAGACTGAATTTCAATACCTACCCTCGTGAAAAAATCTGATCCAGATTTTCAAATCAAACTTTGTCACATACAACATGTGTAGACTTTACTGTGAAATGCTTACTTACACGCCCTTAACCAACAGTGCAGTTCAAGAAGAAGAAAAGATTTACCAAGTAGACTAAAATAAAAAGTAATAATAAAAAGTAACACAAGAATAACATTAACGAGGCTATATACAGGGGGCACTGGTACCGAGTCAGTGTGTGGGGGTACAGGCCAGTTGAGGTTCATTGTGAATTTCTGACTCTTTCCCTTTATTAATTGCCATAAAAACGACCCCTCTCAACATTGATTGACCAGAGTTAGAGGAATAGAAATCCACGGATCTGGAGATGAAACTACTATAGTATCAAGTTGATTTTGATTGGTCCAAAGCGCAGAAACGCATCCTAATTTTACCACCGCCCAACGCCGAAATATAGAGGAGATAAAACCAAGAGCTGCGCCGTCTAAATTAGCAATGGTCACAATGAACAAACTTTCTTGTTTAATCAACACTGTTAAGTACAAGCCTATTAAGGTTGTAATATTGTAGGGAAATATCTAATGATTAATTGTGTGACACAATGACATAGGCTAAAGAGAATTAGGTTTAGACATTTAATTTAGTCGCACCCTCTTGAATTGACCTGCTTTTCACTCAATTCTAGAGCAGTGAGTGAACGCCTTGTAGGTTTACCAGTTATGTTGAATAATACACTTTTCTCACTGTCAATTTCCCTCTTCAGTTTTGTACATTGTGTGATTGGTAGGCTGGAATATGTCCTTGAGGTTTAGGGAAGGAAGGCTTTTTGCCAACCTCACATTTTTCAGTTTAAAAGAAATGGCTGTTTTTTTTTGTCTCCAGATCGGCTTCTGTTTGTCATCAACACCATAAAGGAAGAGATGGTGAACAGAGTGCAGGATATCTGCGACAAGGAAACAAGCATGACTGAAACGTTGGACAAACTCATCGAAGAAACCCTTGGTAAGATGAGGATGATTTGTATTTCGTAAGTAGCAACAGAAATATAGTGTGCAGTAGGTTGTCTTCAGGAAATGGCCATGAAATGAGGCAGACACTCTCTCGTCCTTAGCTAACCTGAGCCTATTGAGTATATTTTGGGGAGTCAGCATTTGATCAAGATTGCAGAGAGTTTTGAGCCCAAACACAGTTTTAACAATGGCTGTTAAAAGCAGCTAAATAACCAGCACACTATAAACGTTTCTTTCTGCAGTGAAGTCCCCAGTTGCCGGGGAGACTTCAGACTTTGTGAACCAGATCCTGGAGAACACTGGCAAGGGGGATCCCACCGGAGGTCTGGTCGGGCTGCGCGTACCCACATCTAGAGTGTAGACAGGCCCTGTAGAGAGGCCTGGTGATGGCACACTCCAAGCCATCCCGCACCATTCTTGTCCCACACTGTAACGGCACACCCTCTGCATGTCCATTCCATCCGGAAACGCATTCCCAATGCTGAGTGGGAAGACATACATATACCATAGCTTCACATGTATGTATTCACACAATGCGCATGTACAGAAATGAAACTAGTAGCTATCTCTGCACTTAGTAGTCTGTTACTTGCCATTTGTTGCAAGTGGCTAGTGACCTTCACGAGCCACAGTGTTGCGAATTCAAAGCCAATATATGAAACGATAACTCCTGAAATGTTTTATGTTGAGAAGTGAAGCAAAACAGAATGATCATCAGTTCTTGCTGTAGCCATTTCCTGTAGCGTTCAAACAACCCGTTTCATGTCTGCGTACCAGAGTGGGAACGCCAACACAGGATGCAGTTCTATTTAGAGTGAGCCGACAGGAGATATTCAATATAAATATTCTCCTGTCAAGCCCATGTCCTTTTAATCAGCTGCCTTGTTATTATGCCACCTTACTGAACTGTGTTCCCAGTGAAGAACAGCCACTGTGTATTCCATAGTGTATACTGTTAGGAACACCTAATACCTATTGATGCCAGTTGTCTGTTTTCCCATTCTTGTACCACGGTATTTACATAGGAGGAGAAAATGTAACCCTATACATGTCAACCTGCAAACCACATAAGGCAACAAAAACACAGAAGCACCTGAAATACTACTAATATTAAGAAAATAAATAGTATATTTTGAGGGAATGATTCTTAAAAAAAAAAAAAAGTAAATGTTTGGGGGTTACACATTTAGGACATGAATGCAGTGAGGAAGGTTGGTTTGCGATTTAGCCTGATTGTTTCTGTTCCTGTGTTTCTGCAGTTGAGAAGATATTTCAAATGGACTTGAGCAGAAGGCTAAGATCCTAAGTCGTCTCGACTATAAGCTAGATGATGTGATTACAACAATCAATTTTCTCTTTCTATATACACTTTGTTTGAAGTGTCTTCAAATGAAAATGCCATTGGCTTCTTGCAAAGTAGGGATGAGAGCGCTAAAAGTTCAGAATTCCTTAGTTGGGGTGTTCGTATTTGTATTTGATTCATTGTGCCTTGTATTTAAAGTGAGATGATTACAAAAACTCCCAGAGGTTGAAGGGTAGTGGACCATTTTACAATGAGGGAGAGCAGAACATGGTGCAGGGAACGTCACGGTGTGGGTTTGTAATGTATTTCTGCTCTTTAAAAATATTCTGAATGTACATATGAACATGGAACATGTAGATAGATATATGCCACAGAGTCTGTGCATTGTATTATAAGATGGCTCTGACAAACATTTACTTTGGTTATCGGTACTTAGACTTTGGGAATGGGAGGGTTTAAAAAAAAAAATATTCGTATAGAATTTCAAAATATTTGCACACTATATTTTGATGATTTTTTTTTTTGTACCAAAGACACATGCAACAAAAACGGTGACTAGCCAGATAAAGTAAGGTTTTGCACAGCTTACCTGACACCGTATTGAATGTAGGAAATGTGGTAGGGTCAGGGATTTTCATTGAACTGTGAAATTTGCTTGGGTCCAATTTATGTCCTGAAAGAAGCATTCATTAACATTTTCTAAAAGGCTTGCTCTGTCAGTTGGCTTCTCAAGTAGATTACTTGGAAACATTTTGATAGATTCCTGAAGTTACTACTCCCACCTCTTTTTATTGTGCTTTGGCACAAAGTAGAAAAGGGATGGAGCGCAATTTGGATGGTTTTTATTTTATTTTGCCTGTCAAAACGTCAATCACAAATAACCAAAAGGTATATAACTTGTATCATTTATGTAGGTGAGATGGATACACATACATCATTGACGTGACGTGATTTATGTTGTGTATTTATAGTACTGCCCATTCATGCATACAGTACACGTATATCTATCTATTATGAATTGCCACTTTTTCAAATTGATACGTTTTAATAAGCATGACACATTTCTAAGGTCTATCCTCACATTCAGAGAAACTGGAGAGGGGGTGACAAAGAAAGAAAATATTTTTGTAATATTTGCCTCGACTTTTTTCTGTTGGTGTGCAGGCATTTCATTTGAGAGAGATACATTTCTGGAGTGTGACTCTGCATAAGATAAGGAAGGGTTCCTCTGTTTTTTGTGAAGACGGTATAGTTTTTTAGGCGTACTGAAAGTAAGTGGTTGAATATCATGGATATCGTTATGGTTTCTTTGTGCCCTCAGCCTCAGTTCTTGACACAAAGCTGCTCCGTTGCACTGTCATGGGGAAGATTGGTAGAAAATGTATGGATGATGATTCTCAATTGAATACTTGCAATTGTAGTCTTAACCTGTTACGATCTCAGCCCAGACGAAATGAGACGCGCAGCTTTTAGAGAGAATGCTTTTAGCTCAAGGATCTCTCTTTGCTGCTGCAACTTGTCGATCTTCTCAATTTGAAGGACTAGGTTTTCTAATTCCAAGAGAATGTGGTGATTTAAGGCTAAATTTAATCAAATTGGCACAGCTGCAAACCCTCCCTGCAGAACAGTACCATTGTCCCTATGCTGAAAAAAAGGCATGTTTTAATTGAAAATGTTTTATTTTATCCAGTGAGCATCTTATTTGAGTTCTTACATTATCTGAACATGCCTTTCGTTTGCTGTAGAGGGACAATGTTATTGTTCTGCAAAGCAGGTCTCCCACACTGCACGCCATAGACTGATTAACTCATGATTTTAATTAAAAGGGGAGAAAATATACTTTCTCTGAAACTAGAATGATACTTTATGTTTATAATAAAATATCTTATTCTACTTTGTTAGTGTAGTCAAGATTCTCTATATACCATCCATGGTTTGTTTTTGTAGTGTTTCATTTTGTAAATAGATTAAGCTGAAATGTATCTTCTAAATATTATATTTGTATAGTATATTATATATTACGTGTATGGAAAAAGAAAGCACTTTGTTAAAAGAAAAAAAGGAAAATACAAACAAAAAGTTAAAAAAATTCCTTCCATTTGCTGCTAAACCGACCTTGTTTGAATGCTGCAGTGTGTGCTTGACTTCTGTAACCTGATCAGGACAGTGTGTTGGGGAGGTCTTAAGAGGGCAATCAACATTTTGGTTATAAGGCCCCTATGTTTTGAATGACTCTGAGTCTAACGTCATGAATTAATTTGCCTTCAGTAGAGATTTCCTATGGAAAAACAAATTCTGCTTTGGGTTTTTCTTCAGGTTGATGTACAGTGTAGACGCATTTCTTCTGGGCATTTGCCAGAGTTATATTGTTATAATTTTTTTAGTAATTTGTACTTGTAACTTAATGGGTAGGGGGAGACTGAGGTACTCACAAAGGCCCATGTCCTTTTGTGAGTGCCTCAGAAGGAAAACTATCAATGTACTGTATGGCAAGTAATTTGTGGTGGAAATGTAATCCGGATACTTTTTGCCTTTTCAAACACCCATCCATTCACGTAAGATGGCCAATAGTTGGTTCAATTGCACAGCAGTGTTGCTGTGGAAACCGATATCAGCCAATATTGTACAGTCTACAACCAAGAACTCCAACCTGGTGATATATGCTCAACTCAACAATGGCCTCTACATTGGGATCATTGATGGCAAGTGAGGTTGAGCTAGGGGAATTGATGTTATGTAAGATGCTAGTAAAACATCTTATCTAGAAAGAGTGCTGTGAGTAGCTGATTCTAGCGTCAGGGGTGTTTCCACACAGGTTTTCACATTTAACATGATGGGCGCAAGCTGTGCAACTTTACATTCTAGCCAGGAGACTCTGTGGCATTTTAACAGTCAAGGAAGTGGTTGTCATTCAAAGCCAGTAAATATTCATTCTGCTCTATTGACATCAAACATATATAAACAGATATTAAGCTAATAGATAGTGTAATTATGTGCTACTCTCGTCTGATAATTGAATCCATTATGGTCTTTTCTGCTGCGAATCAGGGTAACGACCATTCTATCAGAAATATATGTAACGAAATATTAAATCAAAGGAAAATATATTTATGTAATCCAAATTGTTGCGATTTATTTCTGCAGTTCAATAATATTGTGTGCGTTAATGGAGAGTCAATGTAAAACAAAATGGTGCGATGGATAAGAATAGTCAACGGCCAATGGACTTGTAAGTAGAAATATTTTTCCTAGATTTGCTTTTCTTTATACTCTTAACATGTGTAAACATACAAAAATGTATTTTTCAAAAGGGAAATAATTTTGCTTTATAGTTTTGATCCAACCTGGGTTTTACCATGCTGCTGGTCATCTATGGTTGGTAATTCCTAAATGTTTACTGTATGAAAAATATTATCGTTTATGATACATTACATAGACCTTTTTATTTGCTAACAAATGATCACATTTGAGTCAACCTTATGCTATAGTCTTAGACCTTCTGCTAAGTCTATAGATGTCTAATGGCAGCGTTACCCAACAGTTAGATCACAATGCGAAAGTGACCATACTCGATTTGTTCCAAATGGCTACAGTAGACTAGAGAGGAGGCGGCAAGCGTGTCTTGCCCCCTTTTTTTTCTCCTTTTTTTTGTTCAATTCCTGATATGATTTTGGCTTGCTTTCTGTATGTAGTGGTTTGTAGTGTGTGATGACAATGTTCTTAAAATGGTGCACTATGCAGGTCTTACTCGTAAGACGGTGTTTCTTTAGTTTTCAGCTGTCTCGTGTCTGAGCAGAGCATTTTATTTGACGTTCTACAAAGACATTTACTCTGTCTCCATAACCCCATGGAGTTGTTCCTAGTGGTGAAAGGCAGGTGGGGTGGAGGTATTCCCTCTGAAATGGAGGAGCCAGGCGTGTGTAACGGAGAAAGGTCCCATCTCGTCGAACACTGCTAAATTGACATGTTCTTCTCTCCATCTTATCTAACCAGTGGAATGCTTTTGTGTTTTTGTTTTAATCTGTCATTTTAAAGGACCCTGTAAAATGCATTCTGCCATTACATATACCTTTTCCCCCTACACCCACAGTGTCTATAGAAATTCAATACTTTTTTTTTTATAGCAAATTGTCGTGGGCTGTATTTGAATTTTTCTTCAATGCTTAAGCATTGCAGAAGCATTTTGAAAAGCCTCGTTTCATGTCATAACTTGCTCAACTTCCCCTATTGCTTGTAGAAATCCTCATACTCCAAGGTTCTATGCTTTATATGTAGTATAACCATTTTTGTGTAATATATTATTTGATAAATACATGCAGCGAATATTTCATAGGGAATGAGCATCGTGCATGAAAATCTCACTCATCTAATGTATTTGTTTATTGGTAAAACATTTACTAATTTACTAGCAATGGGTGCATCTTCACCCTGAGTTTAATGATTTTGTATGTCTCAAGGACTTTATTGGAGATATTTCAACATAAAAGAATGAGCGCAAAGAGATTTTGTTTTGGATGTTGATCAATATATTTAGACCAAACTATTTTCCGTTGCTTACCCACTGTTATGACAACAAATAGTACAAACAGAAGCATACCCACATTGCACTTGGTTTTACAAAATGTCAAACATTATTTTTAATACAATGCCTGCTAAACCAGGTGCCTTACAAAAAAATAAAATAATCCAAACTTGATCTACACCCTTCAAAGTCTTGGAAGTTTTGTATGGATACAATATTTACTATCTTTCTGCCCACGATGCTAAGAATTCTGACATTTACTCTGTCTGGTGTTTTAACAGTGTAGAGTGGTGATCTCATGTACTTATGAAAATTGTTGCTGCTTTGCCTCAGACAGTTTTCTTATAAGTTGAATGTAGTCTTCCTTCGAGGGATTCAATTGAATATACGGATGTGTTCATACTCCAAAATATCCTAGTGTAACACTGGGTGAGAGAGACTATCCAAAGAGTGCTGCAATCATGAGTCGAAGGAACTTTGTCGTCCTTATATCTGTGAACCTTTTATTATTTCTTTGGTATTTATGCTTTAAATCTGTAAGTTGTTGCACATGTTTGAATTTGTAGATTTTTTTTTTTTTTTTTTGGTGCCTTTTGTACTTTCCGACTTGCCATACCATTTATTATATTTACTTTTAACCTAAAGAAATGACTTTACCTACAGAAATTATTTTAGATATTCATGATACTGCAGCGAGCTATACATTCTTGCTGAAATACATTTAGCAGACCCAGAGCGTCCACCTACGATTTATTTTTTTATATAGAACCGGTAGATCTGCTTTGCAAAGACGATGTCCAACCTTTTCTAACCTATTGTGTCCTCTCCACAAATGATCAAGATAATTGTGCCTCTTTGTTCATCATTTTCTACTGTTCCACAAATGGCTGGGTTGCACTTTACCTGGAGCAGTGGCGCATACAAGCAGGTGGCCTTTAGCAGCCGTTCTTCAATGAACAAGTACGGTTTGAAATAACTCTTAATGACACACCGAGGTTTGCATTGTTCAACTTTAGATCTATATTAACCATGGAGCTCCAGGAAACTGCATAAATATTTTTCATTAGAGACCAAGGTAGGCAAGGTTTTAAACATGGCAACCCCTGTATAACACTTAAAGCGATGATAATCTTGAAGTGGTGGGCCTCTGCACATAATCAGTTTCCTTGATTTCTCCAAAGTGGTGCTACCGCACAGTTCCCTTTATATCACCGAAGGTTGAAGGGAGCACTAATTTGAGAGTGAGTTTTAAACAAACAATGCAAACAGCTGATAGGTTGTCACCACTCACCAGCCATGGTGCTGAATCTCAGACGTACTTGAGCTCACTCGAGAGCTGCCTCTCGGCTCCTGTTGCCATGTTTGCACGCTGCTTGGGAGCGTTGCAACTCTTTACCAGTTCCCAGAGAACTTCTCTGGACAGTGACTGATTTGCTTTAAGACCTGCGCTAGCCACTGAGGTATCAGTGCCAATAAGGCCTTGTCCTCAGTAATGGTCACCGACGACCATGTTTGAATTTGATTTGAAGTGGATTGGCCGGTGGTGGTGCTTTTTAATAGGATTATTTTTACTTTGGGAAAGGCATAGAGATCGGTTAGAGTCGCTAGGGCTGCTGGGCAGAGATCTCTCATCCCTGCACTGAAGTGTTGAGGTATGTACTCCTGCATGTGACGCATGCAGACCAATTCAATGATTACCAATGCCGCTGAGAAAATGGGTATAACCCTCTTTCCAAACACCATAAACACATCATATTCACACTGCAATGATATACATTTCCTTCCAAACTTGCCAAATGCATGGAGTGAGAGGGAAATGTACCTAACATTTATTTGTGGTTTTTGTAAGGTTAACTCCAAATTATGTTTGAAAATCCTTACAACTCTTGATGAGTTCTATTTAAAACCCATTCTAAAAACGACACAATTCCTGCCCTTGATGTAATGCTTCTGATGTTGTATGGTATTTAAATTGATAATTTAGCATGTAGTAGTGTGTGTACTCCCCAAGTGTAGAATATTTGTCACAGTAGGAGAGCTGTATGTCAATGCTAAATTCTCTGTAATAGATCTCTTGGTAAGATTCATAAGAAAATCTGCAGAAGTATATCTTGCTGAAACTAACAGTAACTTGATCCTATTAGCAATGTATATTTGTAGTTCAAATACATTATCTTGACAGTTGTCATATGTTTTAAATGTTGTGCTGGGTTTATACTTTTGTCGTACTCTTATTTTTTATTTTTGGAGGCACAAATAGTTGGAGAACTGTTATGGATAATAAGCCTTGAAAATGTACAGATGTGATTTTGGCTAGGTTCAATTGTGAACTGGCAGGGTAGCCTAATATTTAGTGTTGGGCCAGTAACCGGAAGGTTACTGGATCGAATCCCCGAGCTGACAAGGTAAAAAATCTGTTGTTCTGCCCCATAACAAGGCAGTGATCCCCAGGAGGCCGTCATTGTAAATAAGAATTTGTTTTTAACTGACTTGCCTAGTTTAAAAAAAATAAAATTGATTGGAAAATGGGTCTGCTTGTGTAATTGTGCCTCTTTTTTAAAATCTTTTTCACAGGTACCAACTCTGCTCAGAGTTTGTACCACAGTTTTGCGGTTTATGTTAGAGTACAGCTATGGACAGAAATGACGTTACGTAGCAGGTAAGGAGAATTCGGTAAGTGTAAGGGAAAATGCTACAGTTGTCCCCATTGCGACTCGAACATCTCACTTTTGGTCTGTAGCTGTATTCCATCTAGCCACAACCCAGTTTTGCTTGTAACCATGATAGTCTAAATCTACTATTGATTTTAATATAAAAATAATTTTAAAAACCTTTAGAAACCACAATTTGCTTAATGTTTTACAATTGTTTTATTTGTGTGATTGACACTGACGCACAGTCCAGACATCTGCCATAAGATGTTATTGCATAAGCATTGATGTTAGAGGCCGAATCCTAGAAATATAATCGCATTCTAGTTCTGTGGGCTGACTGACCTACTGTACTGACAAATGAGTTCAAATAGCCTGGCAGCTTCACTTTGCATTGTGATTCACATTTCCTTTTTCTGCCACTAACTGTTATGTCGCCTCCTGTATATTTATTTTCCATATTTCTTGTCTTGGATGAATGCCAGTATCATCTCAGATCTTGCTGGGGTGGGTGGAAAGAAAATGTTGCAGTTTTAAAGCTACTTTTCTTGCAATTCTTTACATTTTTCCATGTCTAATGTGTATTCATTTGATAAGAGTGACAAAAACCTACATTCAAAAAAAAGTTAGCTGTTGTGGGCTAGTTGATCTGGACATGTCTGACAAGTAATAAACAGCTCTCTAATGTATACAATGACTAACATGACAAGAGGAACTGATGATGCACTACCCAATTTCGAAATTGCACCTTGTGCATTCTACTATTAAACTTTCAAGAGTAGGTTTGAAGCCGGACTTAGTTTCCTAGGGGGCGCGCCTCACAGCTTGGGAACCACTGACTTAGGTAATTGTATTAGACTTGATTTGTGGTCAACTTACTACAACTCTAAATTTTCAATGAATTTCTTATTTCATGCAATTACATAGATACATGATGAGGCGTGGCTTAACGTGACCACGGCCCCCGAGTAGGGTACAGACGTTGGGTACTCCCATATTAAATTGCCTACTTCACTCAACCAGACAACAGCTGTATTCTTACTTTTAGTCTATAAACATTTTGGATATGCTTGGTTAGTCATTTTTTTAAATTTCCATGTCTTAAATGAAAAATTACATCATACCTAAAAACACTGATTCTAAATGTAAAAATGTTAGCATGAACAGAGACTGTCGCATGGAATGTAGCTACGTCAGCCAACAAGCCGATCCCAAATGACTTTCTTCAGATCGCGAACGTTAGCTAACTAACCCTGCTTTTATAGATAAAATGCAGAGAAGCTGTTGCGTACCATTTTGTTTGAAGAAAAGACCACCAAATCAAGTTTCATCAACTGCCCAGGTTAGACGAACCTCTCATGGTTTCAGGCTATAGGCCGCCATTGATGGAAATCTGTGGGTACCGGATACTCGATACATTTCAAGCACTTAATTCACTGTAAGTGGCTAGCTAACACTTTTATTTATTAATTTTTATTTCACCTTTATTGAACCAGGTAGGCTAGTTGAGAACAAGTTCTCATTTGCAACTGCGACCTGGCCAAGATAAAGCAAAGCAGTTTGACACATACAACAACAGAGTTACACAAGGAATAAACAAACATACAGTGGAAAAAGTCTAAATACAGTATGTGCAAATGAGTTAGGATAAGGGAGGTAAGGCAAAAATCGGCCATGGTGGAGAAGTAATTGCAATATAGCAATTAAACACTGGAATGGTAGATGTGCAGAAGACGAATGTGCAAGTAGAGATACTGGGGTGCATAGGAGCAAAATAAATAAATACAGTATGGGGATGAGGTAGTTGGATGGGCTATTTATAGATGGGCTATGTACAGGTGCAGTGATCTGTGAGCTGCTCTGACAGCTGGTGCTTAAAGCTAGTGAGGGAGATATGAGTCTCCAGCTTCAGTGATTTTTGCTGTTCTTTCCAGTCATTGGCTGCAGAGAACTGGAAGGAAAGGCGGCCAAAGGAAGAATTGGCTTTGGGGGTGACCAGTGAGATATACCTGCTGGAGCGCGTGCAACGGGTGGGTGCTGCTATGGTGACCAGTGAGCTGAGATAAGGCGGGGCTTTGCCTAGCAGAGACTTGTAGATGACCTGGAGCCAGTGGCTTTGGCCATGAATATGAAGCGAGGGCCAGCCAACGAGAGTGTACAGGTCGTAGTGGTGGGTAGTATATGGGGCTTTGGTGACAAAACGGGTGGCACTGTGATAGACTGCATCCAGTTTGTTGAGTAGAGTGTTGGAGGTTATTTTGTAAATGACATCGCTGAAGTCAAGGATCGGTAGGATGGTCAGTTCTTCGAGGGCATGTTTGGCAGCATGAGTGAAGGAGGCTTTGTTGCGAAATAGAAAGCCAATTCTAGATTTAGTTTTGGATTGGAGATGCTTAATGTCAGTCTGAAGGAGAGTTTACAGTCTAACCAGACACCTAGGTATTTGTAATTGTCCACATATTCTAAGTCAGAACCGTCCAGAATAGTGATACTGGACGGGCAGGTTGGTGTGGGCAGCGATCGGTTGAAGAGCATGCATTTAGTTTTACTTGCATTTAAGAGCAGTTGAAGGCCACGGATGGAGAGTTGTGTGGCATTGAAGCTCGTTTGGAGATTAGTTAACACAGTGTCCAAAGAAGGGCCAGAGGTTTACAGAATGGTGTCGTCTGCGCAGAGGTGGATCAGAGAATCACCAGCAGCAAGAGCGACATCATTGATGTATACAGAGAAGAGAGTCGCACCCCATAGAGACTGCCAGAGGTCCAGACAACAGGCCCTCCGATTTGACACACTGAACTCCATCAGAGAAGTAGTTGGTGAAACAGGCGAGGCAGTCATTTGAGAAACGAAGGCTGTTGAGTCTGCCGATAGGAATGTGGTGATTGACAGAGTCGAAAGCCTTGGCCAGGTCGATCAATACGGCTGCACAGTAATGTCTCTTATCGATGGCAGTTATGATGATGTTGTTAAAGAAGCAATAAAACTGACCTTTAGACTTGTTGAGTATCTGGCCAGTCTGAAATATGTATTTTCCTTTGCAACTCTGCCTAGAAGGCCAGCATCCCGGAGTCGCCTCTTCACTGTTGATATTGGCCACATACTCAACTAGTCTAAAGGTCAGTTTTATTGCTTCTTTAACAAAAAACACCCGTCGTTGAGACTGGTGTTTTGTGGGTACTATTTAATGAAGCTGCCAGTTGAGAACTTGTGAGGTGTCGGTTTCTCAAAGTAGACACTCTAATGTACTTGTCCTCTTGCTCAGTTGTGCACTGGGGCCTCCCACTCCTCTTTCTATTCTGGTTAGAGCCTGTTTGCGCTGTTCTGTGAAGGGAGTATTACACAGCGTTGTACGAGATCATCAGTTCCTTGGCAATTTCTCGCATGAAATAGCCTTAATTTCTCAGAACAAGAATAGACTGACGAGTTTCAGAAGAAAGGCTTTGTTTCTGGCCATTTTGAGCCTGTAAATCGAACCCACAAATGATGACGCTCCAGATACTCAACTAGTCTAAAGGACAGTTTTATTGCTTCTTTAATCAGAACAACAGTTTAACTGTGCTAACATAATTGCAAAAGGGTTTTCTAATGATCAATTAGCTAATCCAAGTAGATCATATTAAAAGGCTAACACAGGAGTGATAGTTGCTGATAATGGGCCTCCGTACGCCTATGTAGATATTCCATTAAAAAATTGTCTGTTCCCAGCTACAATAGTCATTTACAACATTAACAATGTGTAAACTGTATTTCTGATAAATTTTATGTTATTTTAATGGACAAAAAGTGTGTTTTTCTTTCAAAAACAAGGACATTTCTAAGTGACCCCAAACTTTTGAACAGTAGTGTAAGAAGGCTGTTCATTGACTATAGCTCAGCCTTCAACACTGTAGTACCCTCCAAGCTCATCATTAAGCTAGGGTACCTGGGTCTGAACCCCACCCTGTGCAACTGGGTCCTGGTCTTCCTGACGGGCCGCCCCCAGGTGGTGAAGGTAGGATGCAACACCTCCACTACGCTCATCCTCAACACAGGGGCCCCTGCGTGCTCAGCCCCCTCCTGTACTCCCTGTTATCCAATAACTGTGAAGCCACGCGCGCTTGCAACTCAATCATCAAGTTTGCAGATGACACAACAGTAGTAGGCCTAATTACCAACACTGACGAGACAGCCTACAGGGAGGAGGTGAGGTTCCTTGGCGAAGTGGTGCCAGGAAAATAACCTCCCCCTCAACGTCAACAAAATGAAGGAGCTGATCGTGGACTTCAGGAGACAGCAGAGGGAGCACGCCCCCATCCACATGGGATGGAAAGAAAGAGATTATGCTCTAAAAATAGCCCTAAGATCCAAATTAGAGCATAACAGACGTAGGTTTACCATGTTGAGAAATAAGGTGATGAAAAAAATCAGACTGGCCAAGGCAAACTTTTTTATTAACATAATTGGTGAAGGGAAATTCTAAATTGATCTGGGGAATCTAAAAAGAGTTAACAGGGAAAGACCATAGTAACACTGCAAAAAGACTAGAAATCATGGTGAATAACAATCTTACACATGATGCAGTCGAAATGGCACTAGCCTTCAATTCCTACTTTATTGACTGTCAGGGTACTGACACAGAACCCCTCCACTGGTTTCTTGGGCTCAGTGCTAGCTCAGCTCAGACGCTCAAACTGTCTTCATCATAAGGGTTCATCATAAGGGAGGTTTCTGAGTCAAAGGTGAACAAGGTGATTAGCTCACTAAATAACTCTAAAGCCAAAGATGTGTTTGGGCTGGACTCTACCTTTCTTAAAAACTACAAAGAGTCACTCATTGACCCCATTACTAAGGTCACCAACACATCTATTGGTCTCGCGGTGTTTCCAAGGGTATGGAAGTCGGCCATAATAACGGCCATCTTTAAATCAGGCAACCCTGCTGACGTGAGTAACTACAGGCCCATTAGTATACTACCTGTGGTGTCAAAGGTTGTTGAAAAGTGTGTAGCAGAACAGCTGATTGCCCACCTCAACAACAGACCCTTCACATTACACTCCATGCAGCTTGGCTTCAGAGCGAAACACTCCACAGAAACAGCCAACTGCTTTCTTCTGGAAAATGTGAAGTCCAAGATGGACAAAGGGGGTTTTGTTGGGGCTGTGTTTCTGGACCTAAGGAAGGCTTTTAATACTGTTAACCATGAGATTCTCATCACAAAAATGTCCAAGTTCAACTTTTCCCCCGATGCCTTGAGATGGAAGAAATCATTCCTTGAAGGCAGAACTCAGTGTGTCAGAGGGAGTAATGAGCTGTCGCCCACTCTTAGCTATGATGTGGGCGTGCCCCAAGGGTCAATACTGGGGCCCCTCCTGTTCAGCCTGTACATTAATGATCTACCTTCTGTCTGTACTGGGTCTGAAGTTAAAATGTATGCATATGATACAGTGATATATGTGCATGCAAAGAGCAAACAACAAGCTGCACAAGAACTCACTGAAAAAACTGTACTTCAAATTTATGATACTCCCCCACTTAACATACTGCTTGACTAGTTGGGCCCAAGCTTGCTGTACAACATTAAAACCTATTCAGTCGGTTTACAAACAGGCTCTCGAAGTGCTTGATAGGAAGCCTAATAGCCATCATCATTGTTACATCCTCAGAAAGCATGAGCTCCGGAGTTGGTAAAATCTTGTGCAATACACCGACGCATGTCTTGTATTCAAGATCCTAAATGGCCTGGCTCCCCCTCCACTCAGTATTTTTGTTAAACAGAAAACCCAAACATATGGCAGCAGATCCACAAGGTCTGCCATGAGAGGTGACTGTATAGTTCCCTTAAGGAAAAGCACCTTTAGTAAATCCGCTTTCTCTGTGAGAGCTTCCCATGTCTGGAATACACTGCCACCAGACACACATAACTGCACCACATATTACACTTTCACAAAATGCATGAAGACATGGCTAAAGGTCAATCAGATTTGTGAACATAATCCTTAGCTGTGTATTGCCACTTTCCATGTTGTCTGTGAGCTTGTGAGGTGTGGAAACACTTTGTTGCTTTTATGAATTTTGTCTTGCTGCTTTTTGTTCTATGTTGCTCTGTCTGTTTGACATCTTGCTTGTCCTATGTTGCTCTGCATGTGCTCACTTCTCAATGATTGTCTATATTGTAATTGTTTTTAAGAACCTGCCCAGAGACTGCGGTTGAAAATTAGCCGGCTGGCTAAAACCAGCACTTTTACAGAAACATTGATTAATGTGCACTGTCCCTGTAAAAACAAAATACACTCAACTCAACATCGACAGGACTGCATTGGGGAAGGTGAAAAGTTTCATGTTCCTCGGTGTACACATCACTGACAATCTGAAATGTTCCACCCTCACAGTGTGGTGAAGAAGGTGCAACAGCGCCTCTTCAACCTCAGGAGGCTGAAGAAATTTGGCTTGGTCCCTAAGACCCTCACACACTTTTACAGATACACCATTGAGAGCATCCTGTCGGGCTGTATCACCACCTGGTATGGCAAATGCACCACCTGCGTCCGCAGGGCTCTCCAGATGGTGGTGCGGTCTGCCCAAAGCATTACCGTTGGCACACTGCCTTTCCTCGAGGACACCTACAGCTCCCAATGTCACAGGAAGGCCAAAAAGATCATCAAGGAAATCAACCACCTGAGCCAAGGGCTGTTCATCCCGTTATCATCCAAAAGGTGAGGTCAGTACAGGTCAGGGTACTGGGACCGAGAGACTGAAAAACAGCTGTTATCTCAAGGCCATCAGACTCTTAAATAGCCATCACTATCCGGCCTCCACCCAGTACCCTGCCCTGAATTTAGTCACTGTCACTAGCCGGCTACCACCTGGTTACTCATCCATGCACCTTAGAGGCTGCTGCCCTATGTACATAGACATGGAATCACTGGTCACTTTAATAATGTTTACATACTGTTTAACTAATTGCACATGAATATACTGTATTCTACTGTATTATAGTCAATGCCACTCCGACATTGCTCGTCCTAATATTGATGTATTTCTTCATTTTATTATTTTACCTTGATTTGTGTGTATTGTTGTGACTTGTTAGATACTACTGCATTGTTGTAGCTAGAAACACAATCATTTCGCTAGACCTGCAATAACATCAGCTTAATATGTGTACGTGACTAATACAATTTGATTTGAAGTAGGTGTAGATATTGACATAGGCTACATTGGGCCATTTGGTAGGGTTGTCTGCACAGCTGGTCTCAGGCAAGTTGAAAGGACATATAGGCAAGTGAACAAGAATCAACTTTTCTAAATACCTAGACCGTTCAAGCTTAGGCAAAAACTGGAAGTAGTTATGCGGCATATCTAAAACTAGCGAAGCAAGCTAGACAGCAAGCTAACTAGGAAAAAGCTTAGGGTTAACAAACAGTGACGTAAGTACACTGCTCAAAAAATAAAGGGAACACTAAAATAACACATCCTAGATCTGAATTAATGAAATATTCTTATTAAATACTTTTTTCTTTACATAGTTGAATGTGCTGACAACAAAATCACACAAAAATGATCAATGGAAATCAAATTTATCAACCCATGGAGGTCTGGATTTGGAGTCACACTCAAAATTAAAGTGGAAAACCACACTACAGGCTGATTCAACTTTGGTGTAATGTCGTTAAAACAAGTCAAAATGAGGCTCAGTAGTGTGTGTGGCCTCCACGTGCTTGTATGACCTCCCTACAACGCCTGGGCATGCTCCTGATGAGGAGGCGGATGGTCTCCTGAGGGATCTCCTCCCAGACCTGGACTAAAGCATCCGCCAACTCCTGTTGGTGGATGGAGCGAGACATGATGTCCCAGATGTGCTCAATTGGATTCAGGTCTGGGGAACGGGCGGGCCAGTCCATAGCATCAATGCCTTCCTCTTGCAGGAACTGCTGACACACTCCAGCCACATGAGGTCTAGCATTGTCTTGCATTAGGAAGAACCCAGGGCCAACCGCACCAGCATATGGTCTCACAAGGGGTCTGAGGACCTCATCTCGGTACCTAATGGCAGTCAGGCTACCTCTGGCGAGCACATGGAGGGCTGTGCGGCCCCCCAAAGAAATGCCACCCCACACCATGACTGACCCACCGCCAAACCGGTCATGCTGGAGGATGTTGCAGGCAGCAGAACGTTCTCCACGGCGTCTCCAGACTCTGTCACGTCTGTCATGTGCTCAGTGTGAACCTGCTTTCATTTGTGAAGAGCACAGGGCACCAGTGGCGAATTTGCCAATCTTGGTGTTCTCTGGCAAATGCCAAACGTCCTGCACGGTGTTGGGCTGTAAGCACAACCCCCACCTGTGGTCGTCGGGCCCTCATACCACCCTCATGGAGTCTGTTTTTGACCTTTTGAGCAGACACATGCACATTTGTGGCCTGCAGGAGGTCATTTTGCAGGGCTCTGGCAGTGCTCCTCCTTGCACAAAGGCGGAGGTAGCGGTCCTGCTGCTGGGTTGTTGCCCTCCACGTCTCCTGATGTACTGGCCTGTCTCCTGGTAGCGCCTCCATGCTCTGGACACTACGCTGACAGACACAGCAAACCTTATTTTCTCAGCTCGCATTGATGTGCCATCCTGGATGAGCTGCACTACCTGAGCCACTTGTGTTGGTTGTGGACTCCGTCTCATGCTACCACTAGAGTGAAAGCACCGCCAGCATTCAAGTGACCAAAACATCAGCCAGGAAGCATAGGAACTGAGAAGTGGTCGGTGGTCCCCACCTGCAGAACCACTCCTTTATTGGGGGTGTCTTGCTAATTGCCTATAATTTCCACCTGTTGTCTTTTCCATTTGCACAACAGCATGTGAAATGTATTGTCAATCAGTGTTGCTTCCTAAGTGGACAGTTTGATTTCACAGAAGTGTGATTGAATTGGAGTTACATTGTGTTGTTTAAGTGTTCCCTTTATTTTTTTGAGCAGTGTATAATGTAGCAGCTTTACTAGCTTTATGGCACATTCATAACTACTCGGAACTGGGAAATCTCCGACTTCCTTTCTTTCAAAACTGGGAACTCGGGAATAAAACAAGCTCCAAATGGAAAAAAATATTTTGAACGGTCATCCAACTCGGAATTCAAACTCAGGACTCTTTCTAGAGCTCCGACTTGAAGATCACTCACAGTACCAGTCAAAAGTTTGGACACACCTACTCAAGCAAGGGTTTTTCTTTATTTGGACTATTTTCTACATTGTAGAATAATAGTGAAGACATCAAAACTATGAAATAACACATATGGAATCATGTACAGTAGTAACAGAAAAGTAACTAAACAAATCAGAATATACTTTTATATTTGAGATTATTCAAAGTAGCCACCCTTGACAGCCTTGACAGCTTTGCACACTCTTAGCATTCTCTCAACCAGCTTCATGAGGTAGTCACCTGGAATGCATTTCAAATTTGAGATTTTTGGTTCCAACCTCCATGTCTTTGTGAGATGCAGAGTAGGTGAACGGATAATCTTCAAGACTATTGGAAAAGCATTCCAGGTGAAGCTGGTTGAGAGAATGCCAAGAGTGTGCAAAGCTGTCATCAGGGCAAAGGGTGGCTACTTTTAATAATCTCAAATATGAAAATATATTCTGATTTGTTTAATTACTTTTCTGTTACTACATGATTCCATATGTGTTATTTCATAGTGTTGATGTCGTCACTATTATTCTACAATCTCGAAAATAGTAAAAATAAAGAAAAACTATTGAATGAGTAGGTGTGTCCAAATTTTTGACTGGTACTGTACGTCATGATCTTGATCTATTTTTCTGAATTCCCAGTTGTTTTGAACATAGCATTACTGTCAGTGTTAGCAGGTCGGGTAACACATTAGTGGAAATATGTATCATGCCAATAATTTGTTGTTGTGAGAGCCAAGTATGTTAATAAAGACACGCGAGGCTGATGAAAACGTTTGTTGAAACGACAGTGTCAGTAGTTTGCTTAGGATGACGCCAAAGATAGGCTAATTACATGGGAGTACCCTACCTAAAACACTGGCCAAAATAACAATTTTAATAGGATATCTGTGTCTAGTTTGCTAACGTTATTTGTGATCACTCAAATAAGCACCTTTTCATATATAGGCTATGCACTATATTATGCTATATATTATTTATTAGATGTGTCCATTAGTTATTTTGTCCGATTTATAGTGAATGATCACGGTCAACGTTTTCATAAAACAACGCGCTTCAAGTATTGCGCGATTTTTGGATTAGTGGTTTCGCCGTACAACAACAACAGAAATGGCGTCTTCCCAGGATGTCCACGTCCGTATTTGTGGACAAGAAATAATCAAATATGATCTCGAAATTAAAGCTCTCATTCAGGTACACCCATCTTAACAACTTTTAACTTATTTTTATTTATTAGGTTTACCTTGTGTAATTTCAATATGCGGTTGTGAGCCAAGATAGTGTACATTTGTCCAGCTGTCTAATCTAGCCTAGTTAATTTGGCTGGCTAGCTAACTAGCTAATTGCGGAGAGCAAGCGATGCAATATAGCCTGTTTCACGAATGTGTATTATATTGAATGGACAGTTACATAAAACTATATTCTCTTGATTAGGACATTAGAGAATGTCCGGGGCCACAAAGTGTGCTGATGGATTTCAACTCCAAAGTAAAAGAGAAATTAAATCAACTGCGACTGAGAATCCAGGTAGTTATGTAAATCAATGCTAATTTATTTTAGATCGCATTTATTGTGATTAGATAGCTAGGAAAAACTCATCTGAACTATACATTACATTCACAGAATATGGAACAAATGGCTAAGGAACAAGACAGAGAGACAGACAAACAAGCCATCCTGAGTGAGACAGAGAGTCATCGCAGACAGAATCTGAGGTGAGAGATTGGGATCCAGATTCCTATTTAACATGCCATTGACCTCACACCTTTTGGAATTCCCTGACTGAATATTTTCATATTATTATCTACAGTAACCAGACAGCTTGGAGGAAGGCAAACTTGGCATGTAAACTGTCCATTGACAACCTTGAGAAAGATCAACTTCTGAATGGTGGAGACTCTACTGTGAGACAGCGGTGAGTAGTGCTCTTCTCACCAGGCACAGCTGTTAGCTATTTTATTAATGCTCTATGTCCAGTTTCTTATTCCTACAATCATTATTCTTCACAGCCTGAAAAATCCTATTTTCAACACACCCTAATGTACAGGCTAAAAGATACCCCCTCTAACAGGGTGACAGGGACAGAAAGTTGAGATTGCATTGAATTTAGTTCTAGTGTGTCATCCCCTCTCTGTGTGCGTGTGTGTTCTCAGGAAAGCAACTAAGGAGAGTCTGGTCCAGACGTCTGGTGACATCACAGAGAGCCTGATGAGCATCAGTCGTATGATGGCCCAGTCGGTGTCTCAGAGCGAGGAGACCATCGGCACTCTGGGTAAGAGACTACTCATTCAGGAAGGGAGAACAGTCACAAAATGGGTGCCAGTGGTTAGTGCTTGAAGACACGATAACTTTGTCCATTCACATTTTTAAAAAAAAGTTAGCATACAAAATACACAATCAATACACCATAATACAAATAATGCAATACAAAAATGGCTGGAAAGTGAGAACACATTCACATAGCCTAGTCCCTTTGGCATACTGTCCTCAGTGTCCCTGGGTGGTTAGAGACTTCGTCCATTAGGCTAGAACACTTTGCATTTCCAGCACCTATTCTAATTCATGCAAGCCACTCTCTTATTAAGCTATGATAAATTACTGTAAAACTTTAATTAAACGCTGAGTCTCAAATAGTCGCCTGTGCCTTTTAATTAACCAGGCAACGGCACACATTTCAGCTAATAAACGCCGGTTTCAAATAAATGAATTCTAAATTACTTGTTTACGAGGTACCTATGAATTAACAATAATTGTTTCCGAGGTTTAATCTTTGATTTTTTACATTGCCATAATTTGAGTCACTTCTGAATTATTTAATCTGTTTTTATCGGCAGTAAGAAACTGCTACCTAAGTGGCAAGCACAAAAACAGAACTTCAGGGGAACAGACCCCCAGAAATCGTCAGATCGCCCACTAGTGGCGGAAGTAAGAATTGCCCGAAAATGCAGTCGAGAAGAATAATTATGTCCAGGAAAATATTTTTTTTTCCATAGAGGCCTTTTTGCCTTTATACAGATTACAACTTTTAATTTCCGACTAATTGAAAATGAAACTTTGTTTAAAGTATCACCCTTTCTTAAACAAGCCGTACAAAGCTGGTTACAATTTCATCCTCCAGAACAAATATTATGGTTAAACTTTTTAAATTATATGAACAAAAAAATTTCAATTTTATTTGGAATGGCAAGCCAGACAAAATTAAAAGGGCCTATTTATATCATGAATATGAATTTGTGGGGCAGAAATTATTAAAGCATTAGACCTCTCACTAAAAGGTATCAGTCATACAAAAGTAATATTTAAATCCAAAATGGTTCTCTAGTAAATTGGTAGGAATGTCTCACCCCATGTTCAAGAACGGCCTTTTTCCCTTTATTCAGATTACAACTGCTCACTTTCGGTTGTTTGAAAACAGAATCATCTCCAAAATATAGTTCTTTAAACAAGCCTTAAAGGTTGGTTGCAATTTTAGTTTAATCCACCTGAAAAAAACTGAACAAATATTGTGGTTAAACTCAAACATACTAATGGATAAAAATAACTTATTTTTCGATAAATTAAATAAATAAATATATTTTGTTGTAAATTATATCATAAATAGGACTGGTGGAGTTAGGTCACATGCAGCCAACACAGACATATGGAAATGTCTGCTCTACCCAAAAAGTAAGGAACTTGTCTGTCGGCCCTGCATTAAAGACCATAAATGGTTAAAGAAAATTGTGATAAATAAAAACCATATACAAATTTCATTTAAGGACCAAAACATTGACAGCTGTGCCATATAAATTGCAAAATAGTTAGGAAGAGTTTTTCGGTGTACCTATTCCATGGCACATGGTTTATGAATTGACACGCAAAACAACGGCAGATTCAAAACTTCGAATTTTTCAATTTAAATGATTATACAAAATTTTTGAAATTAATAGAATGTTATATAATTTATTTATTTTGGTACTATCCATATGTATCTCATTTTTGGTCACAGGTCCAAGAATGGCTGAAGAATTGCAGCATTTGCCTAGAACTAACGCTGCAGATAGCAATACTGGGTGATTTGAAAAGTCAGTCAGTCAATCAATCAATAATATAATTATTATTTCAGCAAAAAATGAGAAGCTATGAGAATAGAAAGGTTTAGTACTTCTGTGAAGCATCACAGCACAGTTGAAACATATATGGCAAATATAAATCCAAAAATGGATGGTGTTAAGAGATAGATGGGAGGGGTTGAATGGAGCTGAAGGGTGGGACTAATAACAAGATAACCAATGTAAAACATACGGGGTCTGTAAAATGTATACAGGTTCAGAAATGTTGTTAAGTAGCACAGTTACAAATAGAAATCAAACTGGATGGACATCAGAAATAGAGGAAGGACTAAAAACAAACAAAATATAACTATTGTAAAATGTGTGTAAACTGAAGGTAGAAGCCTAAGTGTTATTGTTTATTAGTTTACTCCAATTGGGGGAGGGTTTGCAAGGAATAATAAAGGTATATTCTAAAAAAAAGTATATGTATCTATGAATGTTTATGTGTATATATGTACAGTTGAAGTCAGAAGTTTACATACACTTAGGTTGGAGTCATTAAAACTAGTTTTTCAACCACTCCACAAATTTCTTGTTAACAAACTATAGTTTTGGCAAGTCGGTTAGGACATCTACTTTATGCATGATACAAGTAATTTTTCCAACAATTTTTTACAGATAGATTATTTCACTGTATCACAATTCCAGTGGGTCAGAAGTTTACATACGCTAAGTTGAATGCGCCTTTAAACAGCTTGGGTGGGGGGGGGGGGCTTTAGAAGCTTCTGATAGGCTAATTGGCATCATTTGAGTTAATTGGAGGTGTACCTGTGGATGTATTTCAAGGCCTACCTTCAAACTCAGTGCCTCTTTGCTTGACATCGTGGGAAAATAAAAAATCAGGCAAGACCCCAGAAAAAAATTGTAGACCTCCACAAGTCTGGTTCATCCTTGGGAGCAATTTCCAAACGCCTGAAGGTACCACGTTCATCTGTACAAACAATAGTACGCAAGTCTAAACACCATGGGACCACACAGCCAACATACCGTTCAGGAAGGAGACACATTCTGTCTCCTAGAGATGAACGTACTTTGGTGCGAAAAGTGCAAATCAATCCCAGAACAGCAAATGACGTTGTGAAGATGCTGGAGGAAACAGGTACAAAAGTATCTATATCCACAGTATAACGAGTCCTATATCCACATAACCTGAAAGGCCGCTCAGCAAGGAAGAAGCCACTGCTTCAAAACCGCCATAAAAAAGCCAGACTACGGTTTGCAACTGCACATGGGGACAAAGATCGTACTTTTTGGAGAAATGTCCTCTGGTCTGATGAAACAAAAATAGAACTGTTTGGAGGAAAAAGGGGGAGGCTTGCAAGCCGAAGAACAGCATCCCAACCGTGAAGCATGGGGGTGGCAGCATCATGTTTTGGCGGTGCTTTGCTGCAGGAGGGACTGGTGCACGTCACAAAATAGATGGCATCATGAGGGAGGAAAATTGTGGCTATATTGAAGCAACATCTCAAAACATTAGTCAATAAGTTAAAGCTTGGTCACAAATGCATCTTCCAAATGGACAAGACCCCAAGCATACTTCCAAAGTTGTGGCAAAATGGCTTAAGGACAGCAATTTCAAGGTATTAGAGTGGCCATCACAAAGCCCTGACCTCAATCCTATAGAACATTTGTGGACAGAACTGAGAAAGCGTGTGCGAGGAAGGAGGCCAACAAACCAGGCTCAGTTACTCCAGCTCTGTCAGGAGGAATGGGCCAAAATTTACCCAACTTGTGGGAAGCTAAAAAAAAAGCCTGTGGATACTATGCTATTAGAAAGGTTCAAAATTAATGTAGAACAGCACAATTTGAAAATATATGGCACAGGGAAACCAAACGAGGGTGGTCTATGTTGATGGGCAGAGACTGCCTAAGCGGTGGGATTAAAGAGTTTATGTATTATGTGATTGCTTTATATAAAAGTACCATGTATATAAAATGTATGTAGCAGAAAAGCTGTAAAAAAATAGATGTCCTCCGAAGAGGTGGATGAATGAATAAAAAAATAAATAAACACATTACTGCAGGAAATGTATTAATATGCTGGAATTAACTATGCAAATGAGCAAAAGCTGTGTCCGTTATGGAAATAGACACCTGGCTCATAAGCGCCTGTTGTGTTCAGTGATTTCAGCAAATAAACGCCCAAGCTATTTTTGAAATTTTACAGTAGTCATGCTTTGTAGAAATGCACATTCACTCATACAGTACTTGTCCTCTATATAGCTACATCTTCAAGAACAGTCCTGGAAACGGATGAAGAGTTCAAATCCATGACAGGAACCATACATTTGGGAAGGAAACTGATCTCGAAGTATAATCGACGAGAATTGACTGACAAACTACTCATCTTTCTAGCAGTAGCTTTGTTTTTAGCCACTGTCTTGTACATTTTGAAAAAAAGGCTGTTCCCATTCATTTAGAGGAAATTGTAAGCAATTGCCAGTTTTGTCCTTTGATATTACTCCCCAAAACGACATCTGTAATGTCACTGCAGTCATGCTGCATTTCTAACCTTTCAATGTCTTTCTTTCCCTACTACAGCCTTGTGCATGGCCATTTTGCATCTTCAAAACTGTCTGACATGCATTATCTATACCACAGAGGAATGACCTTTAATGGTAAACTCACCGCAGATGTTGAGATGAAAGGACTGCTCTGAGTATCTTGTGCACAGGTGCGCTTCACGCTGCTACAAAATGGAAGCTACAGGACCAAAACAGAGAAGTTTAGCCTTGCGGAAATTGATTCACTTTCGTGCATGCAACATCTCGTTGAGTATCTTTACTGGCAGGAATTCTTTTTTATTCCATTACCTTATTTTTACTGTATAGTATACCTCAAATGTACACCCTGGTGTTAGTCCATACGAGGACATGACAATGGTTACTGTACATCTGAAACAGTATAATAAAGTTTGGACGTAATGTCTGCCAATGGTTTTTGGATAGAGAACATTACATATGGCCTAAACGCACCAAAGGAGACTGTGCGTGTGTGTAATTTGAGAATACATTTTTGAATTATGACTCAATTGAAGCCGAGCGTGCGGGTTTTCCACTTTAACTCCTCGCTCAATTAAGTCTATTGTAAAGTTATTGCTGGTGCTGTTAGTCACAACAAAATGTGGTCAATTTCACTTTTTTTTTGGAAGAGGTAGCTAAGGGTTGAGGCTTTACCATACATGGTAAATTAGACCAATTCATCCACTTATGGAAACATAGCAATCCTGCTCTGCCTGTCCCGTCCTTTTCTGCTTGCTCCACCTTGTTCTGGTAAGTTCTTTGCATTAGTGTAGGAAATTGAGTTTACATTGAAGTTGAAAAACTATTGAATAAACAAATATTTCGTGTCTTATTGCTAGGTAGCGGAAAGATCTCTCCAATACGACTTCTAGTCTGTCCATTTTGGATTCCTCCAATACATGTTCTACATATTACCAGTAGATGGCAGTAAGCATCCAATGTATCATGGCCAGATTTGCCAGTTTTGTTTTAAAGAGCAGACCCTTTTTTCCCCCAAAATTTGCACCCGAAAGGACATATCCTTGCTATAGACAGTAAGATTGGGGTATGCATTCTTGGTACCATTTGAAAACACATTTAAGTGAGGAAATGTGAGAGGAACGTAGGATAATAACACACTGATTTGGTAAAAAGAAACGTTTTGTACCATCATCTTTGAAGGCCATAATGTATTATTCCAGCCCAGGTGGCCACTAGATGGCAGTGTACGTGAAGTTTTAGGCAAAGAACCATTGCGTTTGTTCAAAATGTTGTATGAAGACTGCCCAATTTGTTCAAAACTGTACATAGCATGGTATTCTTTCACTGTACAGTTGGATTAAATTCTTAAGTTTTGACAATAGATGTCTGTCCTGGGAAATTCTCGTTACTTACCATCTGTACGTCAGGGTATCCACCGATCCTGAAGACGTTCCAGTTGAAGTGGATTTAAATAAAATCAATTGTATGGAGGTCAATGGGAGTATGTCAAAATAAATGTCTATAATTTGCTGTGTGAGGTTTACTGACAAAATTTTGCAATGTTTAGGTTGGCTAGAATGTCCCGCCTTTGTGGTAATATATTTACACTGTTAAGGCATTGAGTCCTGTCTCGTCATTATCGAGATCTTTGGAGATGGCTTGTCTAATTTCGCAATCGCATTAACGCTTTATTTTCACGCTGACCTTTGAGTGGAGTCGGCCCTCTCCCTTCGCCTTCCTCTGGGATTACGATGTAATTGACAACTTTTGCGCAGTCGTAAATTGACTTCGCTCACTTCAAATTGTACACGTGGGAGTTATTTAAATCAAGTCTCAATTAGTCAATTTGCACTCAAACATTTCAATAAATGGTCAAAATAGCAACAAAGTATGTGAAAATGTTTAATGTCCAAAAGTACAGAACAAAAGAGATGTATAAAATGGTTTGCTTGCATCAAGGTCTAAGCTTAGCATAGCTTATTAAAAACAAAAGACATTGAATCAGAGTACAAACAAACTTCATAAGAAATAAGTTGTCTTTAAGTACAGACCTTCATTTTCCAATAGGTAAAAGTGAATGTCATTCATTTGATTACAATTAGGTGATAATACTGACACAGAAGTTGTCAGTACTAGCATATAAACCAACCTGTACAAAATGCATGTAAAAATGAATGTGTGAGATAGCGGAGTTGTATTCATACCAGTTCAATGTCCTCAATGTGTCCAGTATGAAACATCTCTAGAGCTGGCATGGTGTGAGGTAGGTTCCTTGGAGTACTAATGATGAAGTTAGAACAAGCATTTGATGTACAGTAGCTAGCCATTTGCATCAAAAGCTAGTAAAATGTTGAACCGTCAGTGGCAAAATGTTCTGATATGACACTAGTCATCCTGTGACAAACACTTTGTAGTTGAAAAATACATTGCAGTAGACCCTATTTGATACATACGTATTATCCAAGACCTCTGAGAATAGTCCAAGGCCCATAATATTTTGAGTGAATATACATAACCATGTTGCAGAGTTGTTACCATTGTGAGATTTGTTACAAACTTTCCTGATTGTGGTAGGCCACTTGTTCCTTGTAATTAGTGATCATGTACCAGAGATGTACTTCCCTTGTGGAGTTGATGTGCAATTACTGAGTTGAAGGGGAACGTAAACCTGTCTTAGACATACAAATGAAAATAGTAGAAAAATGTTTCCACAGAAACGTTGAACTTGCAATAGCACTAATCTCTATACAAATGTTTTTCAGTAGTGACAGTATAAATGGGTCGAGCGAATGCAGTATTACCTATTTTATAGAATGTAAAGCGTAGTATCAGAGGGACAGTTTACTTAAATTATATTTACCTCATCTTCTGGATACCTTGAAATCTATGACCTGGAGTCAGCCATCCAAAATGTGGGTGTTTAAGTATATTAGGAGATGTACTTGAGACATCATAGTATCTCAAAAGCAATAGCTCACAGTCTCAATACATTGTATGTACCAAGTTAGTGTCCAGCTAAAACTACATTACAGCCACAATTAAGAAATGGGAAACATCCAACCTTCTGCAAGAGTCCTTGCTATGACAAGCACTTGTACAGCTTCACTGAACCTATATAAAATGTTCATACTGTAAATTGTATATACAGTGGGGCAAAAAAGTATTTAGTCAGCCACCAATTGTGCAAATTCTCCCACTTAAAAAGATGAGGCCTGTAATTTATCATAGGTACACTTCAACTATGACAGACAAAATGAGAAGAAAAAAAAAATCCAGAAAAATCACATTGTAGGATTTTTTATGAATTGATTTGCAAATGATGGTGGAAAATAAGTATTTGGTCACCTACAACAAATTTCTGGCTCTCACAGACCTGTTCTTTAAGAGGCTCCTCTGTCCTCCACTCGTTACCTGTATTAATGGCACCTGTTTGAACTTGTTATCAGTATAAAAGACACCTGTCCACAACCTCAAACAGTCACACTCCAAACTCCACTATGGCCAAGACCAAAGAGCTGTCAAAGGACACCAGAAACAAAATTGTAGACCTGCACCAGGCTGGGAAGACTGAATCTGCAATAGGTAAGCAGCTTGGTTTGAAGAAATCAACTGTGGGAGCAATTATCAGGAAATGGAAGACATACAAGACCACTGATAATCTCCCTCAATCAATCTGGGGCTCCACGCAAGATCTCACCCCGTGGGGTCAAAATGATCACAAGAACGGTGAGCAAAAAATCCCAGAACCACAGGGGGACCTAGTGAATGACCTGCAGAGAGCTGGGACCAAAGTAACAAAGCCTACCATCAGTAACACACTACGCCGCCAGGGACTCAAATCCTGCAGTGACAGACGTGTCCCCCTGCTTAAGCCAGTACATGTCCAAGCCCGTCTGAAGTTTGCTGGAGAGCATTTGGATGATCCAGAAGAAGATTGGGAGAATGTCATATGGTCAGATGAAACCAAAATATAACTTTTTGGTAAAAACTCAACTCGTCGTGTTTGGAGGACAAAGAATGCCGAGTTGCATCCAAAGAACACCATACCTACTGTGAAGCATGGGGGTGGAAACATCATGCTTTGGAGCTGTTTTTCTGCAAAGGGACCAGGACGACTGATCCGTGTAAAGGAAAGAATGGGGCCATGTATCGTGAGATTGAGTGAAAACCTCCTTCCATCAGCAAGGGCATTGAAGATGAAACGTGGCTGGGTCTTTCAGCATGACAATGATCCCAAACACCGCCCGGGCAACGAAGTGGCTTCGTAAGAAGCATTCAAGGTCCTGGAATGGCCTAGCCAGTCTCCAGATCTCAACCCCATAGAAAATATTTGGAGGGAGTTGAAAGTCCATGTTGCCCAGCAACAGCCCCAAAACATCACTGCTCTAAAGCAGATCTGCATGGAGGAATGGGCCAAAATACCAGCAACAGTGTGTGAAAACCTTGTGAAGACTTACAGAAAACGTTTGACCTCGGTCATTGCCAAAGGGTATATAACGAAGTATTGAGATACACTTTTGTTATTGACCAAATACTTATTTTCCACCATAATTTGCAAATAAATTCATTAAAAATCCTACAATGTGATTTTCTCCCTCATTTTGTCTGTCATAGTTGAAGTGTACCTATGATGAAAATTACAGGCCTCATCTTTTTAAGTGGGAGAACTTGCAGAATTGGTGGCTGACTAAATACTTTTTTGCCCCACTGTACCCATTTACTTCTAAAAGGAATCAAATGAAAGCTATTTTACAATACAATGTTTTACATTGCACCTGTAATTAAAACAAAAGGAACTACTACTACTGAAAAACAAGTGCATGGCCTCAAATCTACATTTGACCACACATACCCTGTCACCTTTACAATTTAGGACAGTATGAATGGAGGAGCATGGTACAGGACCATTACTCATCCTTTGTCATTGTTTGTAACCACTGAGGTTATCAGTAGTAGGGCTGTTTGAGGGGGAAAAGGGGTTAGGGGCAGCTATGTTGTGTGTCAACAGGCTAAAGACATTGCACTCAACGTTTCACCCCTGGATGGCGGTATTGGGTGGTTGACTGGCCACAGCGAGCCCAAGGTCTGTGGCATTGTCCAGGGGCTCCTGACTGAGACTCACAGAGGGGTGGAGGTAGCCCCTGTCTAGCTGGCCCGTCTTAGGTTTCTCCTGTTCAATGTCTGGGAGGAAGAGCTGTCCAGCAGGATGCAGAGAGGCGGGAGGGACGGTGATGTGTTGAGGGTCATCTGAACGACCGAGGGAGCACGGGCTTAGGCTGTCACACAGGGCCCCCCAGTTCTGCTCACACTGCATCCTCACTCTCTGTGCTATGGCCGTCTTCACCTCCTCACCACAACCCAGCAGGATGTTCACCAGCTCCACATGAGTCCTGAGGTAGGAGGAAAAATTATATTTCTGAATGCAGACTACTACAGTATTTGAATATCAGATAATGTGGAGTCTGGAAACACCCTACAGAGTTAAAATGAAATGGAAAAAGGCCTCATGCTCACCCTTTGTGGAAGAGGTCCTGGAAGTGGATCATCTCCACCATGACATTGATGTTCTCCTGGATGGCGGAACAAAGGTTGTGTTTGACGTAGCACTCTCTCTGCAGGTGGATCATCATCTCCTTCACTGCCAGGCACTTCCTGCTCACACAGCTGAACCGGTGCCTCAGGCTGTGGGCCATGCACTTCAGGGCATCCTTGATGAAGGACTTCCCCTACAGAGTTCAACATAACAGCTGACACGTCATCTCAGGGCTGGCACAATAATTGTATCATGTAACCTACAATTATGGACAAAAAAAAAAAGTCACTACATTTTAGGAGGGAGGTGTTCAACTTTATTTTCAAGTAGATTTAGTTTACCCAATAGCAGTTTCATATTTACATGAAGACGGTAAAGTTGGTAATCATTTTACGATCAGAACGTTTGGGAGGAGAATCTTAATTTACAAAAGTTCCAAGCAGTCAAAACTGTTTGAGACAGAACAGAACTTTGGCAGCACCCCTACTAATTAGATACAGTTGAAGTCAAAAGTTCACTTATGTTGGTGTCATTAAAACACATTTTTCAACCACTCCACAAATTTCTTGTTAATTAACAAAACTATAGTTTTGACAAGTCATTTTTCCAACAAATTGTTTAGTGGGTCAGAAGATTACATACACCAAGTTGACTGTGTCTTTAAACAGCTTGGAAAAACCAGAAAATGATGTCATGGCTTCAGAACCTTCTGATAGGCTAATTGACATAATTTGAGTCAATTGGAGGTGTACCTGTGGATGTATTTCAAGACCTACCTTCAAACTCTGTGCCTCTTTGCTTAACATCATGGGGAAAAAAAGAAAAAAAAAGATCAGCCAAGACCTCAAAATAAAATTGTAGACCTCCACAAGTCTGGTTCATCCTTGGGAGCAATTTGCAAACGCCTGAAGGTACCACATGCATCAGTAATAACAATAGTACAGAAGTATAAACACCATGGGACCACGCAGCAGTCATACCACTCAGTAAGGAAACACGTTCTGTCTCCTAGAGATGGTGTGAAAAGTGCAAAATCAATCCCAGAACAGCAAAGGCCCTTGGTCTGGATGCTGGAGGAAACGGGTACAAAAGTATCTGCAGCCACAGTAAAACGAGTCCTATATTGAAATGACCTGAAAGGCCGCTCAGCAAGGAAGAAGCCACTTCTCCAAAACCACCATAAAAAAGCCAGACTACGGTTTGCAATTGCACATGGGGACAAAGATTGTACTATTTGGAGAAATGTCCTCTGGTCTGATGAAACAAAAATAAAACTATTTAGCCATAATGACCATCGTTATGTTTGGAGGAGAAAGGGGGATGCTTGCAAGCCGAACACCATCCCAACCGTGAAGCACCGGGGTGGCAGGCTTTGCTGCAGGAGGGACTGGTGCACTTCACAAAAGAGATGGGATAATGAAGGAAAATGTGGCTATATTGAAGCAACATCTCAAGACATCAGTCAGGAAGTTTAAACTTGGTCGCAAGTGGGTCTTCCAAATGGACAATGACCCCAAGCATACTTCCAAAGTTGTAGCAAAATGGCTTAAGGACAACAAAGTCAAGGTATTGGAGTGGCCGTCACAAAGCCCTGACCTCAATCCCATAGAACATTTGTGGGCAGAACTGAAAAAGTGTGTGCGAGCAAGGAGGCCTACAAACCTGACTCAGTTACACCAGCTCTGTCAGGAGGAATGGGCCACATTTCACCAAACTTATTGTGGGAAGCATGTGGAAGGCTACCTGAAACGTTTGACCCAAGTTAAACAATTTAAAGGCAACGCTACCAAATACTAATTGAGTGCATGTAAAATTCTGACCCACTGGGAATGTAATGAAAGAAATAAAAGCTAAAATAGATCATTCTCTCCACTATTATTTTGACACATTCTTAAAATCAAGTGGTGATCCTAATTTTTTTACTAGGATTAAATGTCAGGAATTGTGAGAATGACTTCAATTGCATGTTGTAGCTAATTTGCAAAGATGCATTATGATAAGCTACAAATATATTTTTACAAAGATGTAAATTGTTACACCAAATTCCAGAATAGTCACATCATAGGTATCATTTTCCAAGTTGTTCTATAACATACTAAACATGTTCATACAGTTACATAAAGGATGTACTGGCTGTAGTACACTCTTAACACCTTTTTTCTATCTAGAACCTTAAGAGGTTCTTCAGCTGTCCCCATAGGAGAACCTTTTCTATAGCGGGTTCAATGTGGACCCCAAATTGTATTTATTTTTTCCTACGGGGACAGATGAAAAAAACCTTCTGGACCCCTTTTTCTAAGAGTGGAGAGCATTTGTGGAAAACCCTCTATGACAGCAGCACAACGGTTTAGGAGAAGTGGAATACCTTGGAGTCAAACTTGCCGGCATTGTGCAGAAATGTCACGCAGATCTCATGTAGGCCTCGTATTTCACAGGAGTTGTTGTTGAAGCATTCGAACATGCCACAGCCCACATCCCCAGCATTCACCAGACAGTGCTGGATCTCCGCTGATGGAGGGAACATGTTACTAAACAGGAGGGTGGCAAGCATGTTTGTGGTCTCTTCAGAAGAGAACAGTAGCTTGTTAATAATAATGCAACAGTCGATCTTGTGTCAATGTGCTGGTTCCTAGGGAATCATTGAAAAGTCCTCCAAATATGACTGCTGCTTTTTCAGTAAAGAACAATCCTCTTACAAATTATACAACCAACTGTGGAGACGTAATATTGTAAAAGTATTTAAAATGTTTCAGGGTTAGACTAGTGCCGTCAGGACTCGTCCTGGTCGTTCTGCCGCCCTAGAGACAAAGAAAAATGGGTCCCTCCTATACAGTGGCGATCCGTCATTCAGGGCAGGCACATTTTTTGCAAAAAAATAAAAATAAAATAAAGGGTGGCTTGCCTGTTTTGCATGTAATTTTGGCATTAATACATTTTATTACATTTATTTAACCAGGTTGGCCAGAACAATCTCGTTTACAACTGCGACCTGGCCAAGATAGCGCAACAAACAAACAGAGTTACACATGGGATAAACAAATGTACAGTCAATAATAGAAAAATCTATATAGACTGTGCAAGTGTAGTAAGATCAGGCAATAAATAGGCCAGTGGTGAAATAATTACAATTTAGCAATTAAACACTGGAGTGATAGATGTGCAAGTAGAGATACTGGGGTGCAAAACACCAAGATAAATAATATGGGGATCAGGTAGTTGGGTGTGCTATTTACAGATGGGCTGTGTACAGGTACAGTGATCGGCAAGCTGCTCTGACAGCTGATGCTTAAAGTTAGACTTTTGCAATTCATTCCAGTCATTGGCAGCAGAAAACTGGAAGGAAAGGCAGCCAAAGGAGGAGTTGGCTTTGGGGGTGACCAGTGAAATATACCTGCTGGAGCGTGTGCTACAGGTGGGCGTTGCTATGGTGACCAGTGAGCTGAGATAAGGTGGAGCTTCACCTAGCAAAAGACTTAAATGACCTGGTGCCAGTGGGTCTGACAACGAATATGTAGCGAGGGCCAGCCAACGAGAGCATACAGGCCGAAGTGGTGGGTAGTATATGGGGCTTTGGTGACAAAGCAGATGGCACCGTGATAGACTAACATCCAATTTGCTGAGTAGTGTTGGAGGCTATTTTGTAAATGACGTAGCCAAAGATCAGTAGGATAGTCAGTTTTACGAGGGTATGTTTGGCAGCATGAGTGAAGGATGCTTTGTTTTGCGAAATAGGAAGCCAATTCTATATTTAATTTGGGATTGGAGATGCTTAATGTGAGTCTGGAAGAAGAGTTTAGTCTAACCAGACACAGGCATTTATCCACATAATCAAAGTCAGAACCGTCCAGAGTAGTGACGCTAGTCGGGCAGGCAGCAATCAGTTGAAGAGCATACATTTAGTTTTACTAGCATTTAAAAGCAGTTGGAGGCCATGGAAGGAGTGTTTGGCATTGAAACTCTTTGGAGGTTTGTAAACAGTGTCCAAAGGGCCAGATGTATACAGAATGGTGTCGTCTGCGTAGAGGTGGATCAGAGAAACACCAGCAGCAAGAGCGACATCACTGATGTATACAGAGGAGTCAGCCCGAGAATTGAACCCTGTGGCACCCCCATAGAGACTGGCAGAGGTCCAGACAACAGGCCCTCCGATTTGACACACTGAACTCTGTCTGAGAAGTAGTTGGTGAACCAGGCGGGGCAGTCATTTGAGAAACCAAGGCTATTGAGTCTGCCGATAAGAATGAGGTGATTGACAGTGTCGAAAGCATTGGCCAGGTCGATGAAGACTGCTGCACAGTACTCTTATCGATGGCGGTTATGATATCCTTTAGGACCTTGAGCGTGGCTGAGGTGCACCCATGACCAGCTCAGAAACCAGATTGCATAGTGGAGAAGGTATGGTGGGATTTGAAATGGTCGGTGATCTGTTAATTTGGCTTTCGAAGATTTTAGAAAGGTAGGGCGGATATAGGTCTAACATTGGGGCTAGATTGTCTTTCCCTTTGAAGAAGGGGATGACCGCTTTCTAATCTATGGGGATCTCAGACGATACGAAAGAGGTCAATCGTAGAGGTCAATCGTAGAGGTATCGGTGGTGACAGTGTCTCCTAGCCTCAGTGCAGTGGGCAGCTGGGAGGAGGTGCTCTTATTCTCCATGGACTTTAGTGTCGCAAAACTTTTTGGAATTAGTGCTACAGGATGCAAATTTGTTTGAAAAACACTAGTCTTAGCTCTCCTAACTGACATTGTATATTGGTCCCTGACTTGCCTGAAAAGTTACATATCGCGGGGGCTATTCGATGCTAATGCAGAACGCCACAGGATGTTTTTGTGCTGGTCAAGGGCAGTCAAGTCTGAGGTAAACCAAGGGCCATATCTCTTAGTGCTACATTTTTTGAATGCATGTCACATCAGTTTGTTAACGTAAAAAATATATATAATTGAGTTAATAAAGCTGCTTAAAAAACAGGCAGCTCCAAAATGCAGGTGTTTCAGCCTAGCTCATTGCTTTGTCGTGGTGGGGCAGGCCAGCAGAAAATAGGAGCACCAAGATTTACATGCTAAAAATCGCCACTGCGCCTATACCCTGCAAAAACTAAATAAACACTGCAGACTAGGCACGTGGAACCATGATTACATTGATGGATTACATAAACCCAGGGTATTAAAAAAAACGTCGTCGTCAACATATTCACGGTGGTGTGTGGCTGCGCCGGGGGTAAGAACAGCTTGCTGTCAGAGCTTGTGTTGGCATTTCAACGGGAATGTGCTTGGATAAGAGTTGGTCACTTGGCGCATTGAATTACAGTGAAGTGACAGAACTAGAGATCACTGCGTACCTGCGTAGGACGACACTATAAAACCAAATTCTACCACAGGTCATTTCGGGGGACATCATTTTGTAAACTTTAATTCACAGTGAAATAGTTTCATGTGGCCTAAAAAGAATACGACCGGAGAGTCACAAGGGCATTGTGCAGACCATTTTATGAAAACGTGTGAAACTTTAGACTATCTGGTGAACGTATAATCCGCATTTCAGACATACAAGTACGAGGCAGTAGCTATAGCCTACAAGCAACATTTAGCCAACATACCTGTGTTTTGCAGTGAGAGTCGTCTTTTCTGATGGTTCAATTGTTTCTCTTGAGGGGTTTCGTGAAGTTCGTTTGGGTCTGTCGCCTTTACTTGCTGAAAGGCTATACAAAGAAAGACCGCCAAAGAAAATTTAAGTAGCATCTCCATTCGCACTAATACACTCCAAAAAGAAAATACCATTCTAAATATATATATATTTTTTAAATGTACTAAATTCAACTAAATGGATAACTTTCCAGTAGAGACGTGAATCAAAACGAGCATTGCGGGGGAATGGATGCTGCCTATATTTCCCTCAACTCTTATGTCAGTTTTAATGAAGGCGCTAAACAGGTGCTGTCGTTTGTGGCTGCCGACCAATCACATGTCAGGCATCCACGGCCAAAGTTTAAATGGCCTGCGTTCAATAACATTTCGCCATACTGTACTAAAGAATTGGAGGAAGTATTGAAGTCAAAGGCTGTAATATATTTCATATTACAACGCAGTGATGCATTTATGTTTTTGAATTTTGTGATGGGAAACTACAATGTAAGGGTGGAGTTGGGTTTTTAACAGATGCTGAGTTGTTTGTTATAACAATGGAGGCTAGTAGTTACTGCTGTTGAGGTGGCATTTAAAAAAGACCGAATAAAATGTTGAAATGTAGTTTCTTGAAGAGTGTGCATGCACATAGACATGGATAACAAAGGCTTGTGGACTACTAGGACACATGATATTGCCATTGCCTGAATGTATACAGTGGCACAGGAAAGCAATGTCCCTTACCCCCAAAGAACCTAAGCACATTGTAAATCAGTCACACTGATGGGATTATCACTTCTAGCCTCAATTATTCTGGCAGCTAACGGGGTGAGATAATGTCAGTGTGCCCGTGACAGCCAGTGTGGCGGTAGGCAACTGCAAAGTAGTAGCCTTCATGAGGGACATGCTCGAGGGATCAGTTTTGCAATACTCCAGAAAAATGTCACTTAGTTTTGAGTCTTTAACGGAGAGATAGTCAATGGGGGGGGGGGGGGGGGGGGGGGGGGGGGGGGGGGGGGGGGGGGGGGGGGGGTATACTGTGAAGTGGTGCTATTCAAAATAGTTGAGTGGAAGTCAGGAGCCTTAGTTCCCATAGGCTGGGCAGTGATTTGTGGGAAATATCTTGCTGTCTTGCCTAAAGGTTACAACTGCATGAGAGGCATAGTACATACCATGGAAAACAGAATGTGACAAAGTGGCCTATAGTGCCAAAGGATCCCAAAGGAACATGAGGTGAGAGAGAATCCGATGCCATTACCAGGGCTCAGTGCCAAGCCAAACATATCCCTGTCATCCTTATATTGGCACTGTGTGTCAGAGGCACACTTCAGGAGGCCATCAGAAAGTATTCACACACCTTTGTTGTGTTACAAAGTGGGATTAAAATGGGTTTACAACCCCAAAAAATACTCTGTCAGTGGCAGACAAATTCTAACATTTGTAGTTATTGTCCTGCTGAAAGGTGAATTAATCTCCCATTATCTGGTGGAAAGCAGACTGAACCAGGTTTTCACTCTAGGATTTGACCTGTGCTTAGCTGCATTCTGTTTCTTTTTTATCCTGATAAACGCCCCAGTCATTAACAATTACAAGCATACCCATAACATGATGCAGCGACCACTACGCTTGAAAATATGGAGAGTGGTTCTCGGCAATGTGTTGTATTGGATTTGTCCCAAACATAACACTTTGTATTCAGGACAAAAATGGAATTGCTATGCAATTTCTTTTGCAGTATTACTTTAGTGCCTTGTTGTACAGGCTTCCTTCATTTCAGGCTGTCAATTAGGTTAGTATTGTGGAGTAACTACAATGTTGTGGATCCATCCTCAGTTTTCTCTTATCACAGCCGTTAAACTCTGTGACTGTTTTAAAGTCACCATTAGCCTCATTGTGAAATCCCTGAGCAGTTTCCTTATTTTCTGGCAACTGAGTATCTGTATCTTTGTAGTGACTGGGTGTATCGATAAACCATCCAAAAAGTAATTAATAACTTCACCATGCTCAAGGAGATATTCAATATCTGCTTTTTTTTTACCCATCTACCAATAGGTGCCCTTCTTTCCAGCACTGGAAAACCTCACTGGTTTCTGTGGTTGAATCTGTGTTTGAAATGCACTCTTGGACCTTACAGATAATTGTATGTGTGGGTGTACAGAGATTAGGTAGTCATTCAAAATGAATGTTAAACACTATTATTGTACACATTGAGCCCCTACAACTTATGATGTGAGTTGTTAAGCACATGTTTACTCCTGAACATATTTAGGCTTGCCATAACAAAGGGGTTGAATACCTATTGACTCAAGACATTTCAGCTTTTTATTTTTGGTATTAATTAGGAACATTTTCGAAAAACATAATTCCACTTTGAATGAGGAATTATAGGGTATTGTGTGTAGGCCAGTGGCAAAAGACAAACAAATATCAATCTAAGTCAAGGGGTGTGAATACTTGCTGAAACCACTGTACCTTAAAGCGGACTCTTGAAGTCACTTGAGTGACAATTCAATCTCTTCCGGTACAGTTTAGAAATGTGTATATACAGTATATACGGAATAAAAATATAAAGGCAACAGGTAAGTGTTAGTCCCATGTTTCATGAGCTAAAATAAAATATCCCAGAAATTGTCCATACGCACAAAAAACCTATTTCTCACAAATTCTGTACACAAATTTGGTTACATCCCTGTTCGTGAGCATTTCTCCTTTGCCAAGATAATCCATCCACCTGACAGGTGTGACATATCAAGAAGCTGATTAAACAGGATGACCATTGCACAGGTGCACCTTGTGGTGGGAATAATTAAAGGCCACTTTAAAATGTGCAGTTTTGACACACAACACAATGCCACAGATGTCTCAAGTTTTGAGGGAGTGTGCAATTGGAATTGGAATGCAGATGGCAGACAGTGTGTATGGTGTTGTGTGGGTGAGCGGTTTGCTGATGTCAACGTTGTGAACAGAGTGCCCCATGGTGGCAGTGGGGTTATGATATGGGCAGGCATAAGCTATGCACAATGAACACAATTGCATTTTATCGGTGGCAATTTGAATGCACAGAGATATCGTGATGAGATCCTGAGGCCCATTGTCGTGCTATTCATCCGCCGCCATCACCTCATGTTTCAGCAATGATAATGCATGGCCCCATGTCGCACGGATCTGTACACAATTCCTGAAAGCTGAAAATTCCCCAGTTCTTCCATGGATCTGCATACTCATCCGACATGTTACCCATTGAGCATGTTTGGGATGCTCTGAATCGACGTGTTCAACAGCGTGTTCCAGTTCCTGCCCATATCCAGCAACTTTGCACGGCCATTGAAGAGGAGTAGGACAACATTCCACAGGCCACAATCAACAGCCTGATCAACTCTATGCGAAGGAGATGTCATGCTGCATGAGACAAATGGTGGTCACACCAGATACGGACTGTTTTTCTGATCCACGCCCCTAGTTTTTTTTTAAAGGTATCTGTGACCAACACTAGATGCATATCTGTATTCCGAGTCGTGAAATCCATAGATTAGGGCCTAATTAATTGTTTTCAATTGGCTGGTTGCCATACATGAACTGTAACTCAGTAAAATCTTTAAAATGGTTGCTTTTATATTTTCACATTCAGCAGACGCTTTCATCCAAAGCGACGTAGTCATTCATGCATACATTTTATGTATGGGTGGTCCTGGGAATCGAACCCACTATCTTGGCGCTGCCAACTGAGGTACAGGGGACCACAGAAATGCCCACAACCAGCATCTTCAACTCAGACGTCATAGACACATTTCAAAACAATTTGTCTTTGCTTTCAGTAGTAAGGTGCTTAATTTGAGACGTCCAATGTGTTTGTTTGGAGAAGTCCAATTGGCTTAGTTAATATCATTAGCATTACTCCCAGCTGCCTGGTAAGGGGTGGGGGTGGGGGGGGGGATCTGAGGTTTACAAAGCATCTATCATTCACGGCTGTGTACTGAGGTCGGGGAATAATGGCATACTTCCCTCAGTAGTAGCAGGGACCTAGGGGTGGCCCCAGTGTTTAGTTAGGCTAATATTCATGTTACAGAATGGGTGAGATCCAGTAATGGGACTGGATCAAATGTTGGCCCTCTGAAATGGCTGTAAATGGTTTAGGGTTGAAAGAATTTCGCAAGCTGATTACACAACTCCAGTTAAGCCGAGTTTAATTCATTCCCTCAATAGCGTGGGTGCTGAATGTTTCGGCTGTTGAATATACCGATATTTACTTTATTAACAACAGCTCAAGTGTTTACATAGCATAGACATATCACTCTCTAAACTTCCTTAGTGAAAGTGTTCAGTGCCACAATGGCGCCAGGAACATAAGTGACACTGAAGAACAGTCAAATAGGGACATACGGAAAGTATTCAGACACAATTACTTTTTCCACATTTAGTTACATTTCAGCCTTATTCTAAAATTGATTAAAATAAAAAAACACAATCATCACTCTACATACAATACAGCATAATGACAAAGCGAAAACAGGTTTTGCAAATGTATATAAAAACATAGATATATTTTTTTATTTACATAAGTATTCAGACCCTTTGCTATGAGACACAAAATTGAGCTCAGGTGCATCCTGTTTACATTGATCATCTTTGAGATGTTTCTACAATTTTATTGGAGTTGTAGTAAATTCAATTGATTGGTCATGATTTGGAAAGGTACGTTTATATGTTTATATAATGTCAGAGCAAAAACCAAGCCATGAGGTCGATGGAATTGTCTGTAGAGCTCTGAGACAGGATTGTGTCCAGGCACAAATCTGGGGAAGGGTACCAAAACATTTCTGGAGCATTGAAGGTCCCCAAGAACACAGTGGCCTCCATCATTCTTAAATGGAAGAAGTTTGGAACCACCAAGACTCTTCCTAGAGCTGGGGAGAAAGGCCTTGGTCAGGGAGGTGACCAAGAACCCGATGGTCACTCTGATAGAGCTCCAGAGTTCCTCTGTGAAGATGGGAGAACCTTCCAGAAGGACAACCATCTCTGAAGCGCTCCACCAATCATGCCTTTATGGTCGAAAGCCTGACGGAAGCCACTCCTCAGTAAAAGACACATGACAGCCCACTTGGAGTCTGCTAAAAGGCACCAGAAGGACTCAGACCATGAGAAACAAGATTCACTGGTCTGATGAAACCAAGATTAAACTATTTGGCCAGAATGAAGGAAACCTGGCACCATCCCTACGGTGAGGCATGGTGGTGGCAGCATCGTGCTGTGGGTATGTTTTTCAGCGGCAGGGACTGGGAGACTAGTCAGGATTGAGGGAAAGATGAACGGAGCAAAGCACAGAGAGATCCTTGATCAAAACCTGCTCCAGAGTGCTCAGGACCTCAGACTGGGGTGAAGGTTCACCTTCCAACAGGACAACAATTCTAAGCACACAGCCAAGACAAAGCAGGAGTGGCTTAGGGACAAGTCTCTGAACGTCCTTGAGTGGCACAGCCAGAGCCCGGACTTGAACCCGATCGAACATCTCTGGAGAGACCTTAAAATTGTTGTGCAGCGACACTCCCCATCCTACCTGACAGAACATGAGAGGATCTGCAGAGAAGAATGGGAGAAACTCCCCAAATACAAGTGTGGCAAACTTGTTGCGTCCTACCCAAGAAGATTTGAGGCTGTAATCACTGCCAAAGGTGCTTAAACAAAGTAATGAGTAAAGGGTCTGAATACTTATGTAAATGTGACATTTCAGTTTTTTAAACGTTTTTAAAAAAAACATTTGCAAACATTTCTGGTTTTGTTTTGTCATTACCGGGTATTATGTGTAGATTGATGAGAAAAACAAACAATATAATCGTAACAAAATGTGGAAAAAGTCAAGGGGTCTGAATACTTTCCGGATGCACTCTATATACTGCATGTCAGGCAGGGGTGATGACAATCAACCATGAAGTGGACTACAATTTACCACATAATCATAGCTATGCGTTGTCATGGAATGTGGTTGGTTGTTCCTTACTTTGAGACAATAGAACCCTACAATGGATGAGATATGAGCAGGGAGTTGGAAGAATACAATGTTTGGTTTATCAACAAGTAAAAGTTGTAACATTCTAAAGGGATTGACCATGTTGGTGGCTAATTACTACCCTAGTGTTCTGTTTTTCTAAGACCTCTGCTTGAAATCAGGGTTTTTATCTGAAATGTTGGAAGAGAGAATATCTGAAACCTCTGGTTTTGCTCAGCCACAGTTTTTCCCACAATAATATTTCTCTGTGTGCAATCATGATTGTGAAATAGTCCAATTCCTTTTTTCCCATATGCAGGTAACCGATACAGGGATACTGGCCGTACTCTGTTGTTCGGTAGTAAATGTATGCTGTTTACCCTTCTGACTTTCACCCAACACATCCAAAGAATGTGGTCCTCAAAACAGTCGACATCATATGTCTCTTGTGTAATACCGATACCACCACATGTAAAACTTGTGTAACCACTCTGGAGTCAGATTAAACAAAATGACTTCATGAAAACAGTTGTCATCAATAAAATTGGCTATTGCTGACTGGTGGAAGGTATTGAATAGCCTGCTTTTCCAGACCTACACGCACAAGTCCTCATTAACTGTGGCAACACAATCACATAGGATTAACCACACTGTTGACGGTGTGGTTAAGGGGTGGTGTTCTCTGGGTGTGCTGTGGGTGTGCTGCTCTCAGGCAGCGGGCCTAATGGAGCCGGTCTCGGGTCTCTGGTGGCAGCAGATGCTGACTCTGCAGAGTGAATCTGAACTGTCAGAGGAAAGCAGCGATGGTCTCACGTCAGGGCACATTTAACAGACCCCGCCTGCTGCCAAGAAAAGGAGCAGGCTTCTCAGGAGGGCAGTAAGTTTGGGTTTAGGAGGGTTGCTGCCGCTGTTCAAATAAACTCACTTTACCAGGCTGAGAAAAGAGTTCAGGCTGCAGGGCCAGGCAGGCCTTCCCCAGGGCCCAACGCAGGGCAGGACTACCGCATTTGGGCCCCTGGAAAACGTTATTTAATTATTTTATTTTTTTTTACTCATTTGTACACACCTTCTGTGCAGTTTTATAATGCTATTCTTCAAATTTCCTCACGAGTCTATGAGAAAATGTTGCCGTTTTAAAGCAAGTTTCCTGCTATTCTACAGGGGTCTGTGCAGGCCAGTCAAGTTCTTCCACACTGATCTCGACAAACCATTTCTGTATGGACCTCGCTTTGTGCACAGGGTATTGTCATGCTGGAACAGGAAAGGGCCTTCTCCAAACTGTTGCCACAAAGTTGGAAGCACAGAGTCATCTAGAATGTCATTGTAAGCTGTAGTCTTAAGATTTCCCTTCACTGGAACTAAGGGGCCTAGCCTGAACCATGAAAAACAGCCCCAGACCATTATTCCTCCTCCACCAAACTTTACAGTTGTCAGTATACATTGGGGCAGGTAGCGTTCTCTTGGCATCCACCAAACCCAGATTCGTCCGTCAGACTGCCAGATGGTGAAGCGTGATTCATCACTCCAGAGAACGCGTTTCCACTGCTCCAGAGTCCAATGGCAGCGAGCTTTACACCACTCCAGCCGACGCTTGGCATTGAGCATGGTGATCTTAGGCTTGTGTGCGGCTGCTCGGCCATGGAAACCCATTTCATAAAGCTCCCGACGAACAGTTCTCGTGCTGACATTGCTTCCCGAGGCAGTTTGGAACTTGGTAGTGAGTGTAGCAACTGAGAACAGACAATGTTTACACGCTATGCGCTTCAGCACACACCAGTCCCATTCTGTGAGCTTGTGTTTCCTACCACTTTGCGGCTGAGCCGTTGTTGCTCATAGACATTTCCTTTTCACAATAACAGCACTTACAGTTGACTGGGGCAGCTATAGCAGTGCAGAAATTTGATGAACTGACTTGTTGGAAAGGTGGCATCGTATGACGGTGCCATGTTGAAAGTCACTGAGCTTTTCAGTAAGGCCATTCTACTGCCAATGTTTGTCTATGGAGATTGCATGGCAGTGTGCCCAATTGTATACACCTGTCAGCCACTAGTGTGGCTGAAATAGCCGAATCCACTCATTTGAACGGGTGTCCAAATACCTTTATGTATATGTAGTGTATTTGCAGGGTCACAAAACCAAGCTTTGGCACACACATCCATGATCTCACATGATCTCTCTGAGTTGGGACTAACAATGAACTTGGAAAAGAGCTCTCTGGTCCCAACTCAGTGTGTGCACTTCCTGGCCTTGACACTGTAAGCTCAAATCATGCGAGCAACAGTCTCCAGAAAGAGTGGTATATCTTTGAGAAATTGTCTTTTGACATTCAAACTGAAAAAAACAGGTGTTAGCACTATAGAGTCAGAGGCTCCTAGGCCTCCAAGCTACTGCAGTCCATGTTGTACCATTGGGCTTGCTCCACATGTGGCCAATACAATGCTGGTACAACAGACATACTCTATGTCCCAAAAGGGCCAAACACAAAAAGCTGACAATTTCAATGAGTCACTGGAGAGCAATACAATGGTGGTGCCTAGCACATCAAACTCCCAGTGGATTTCTCCTATGCCCAGTTCACAACCGGGTCTTTGAACACAGAGCCTCCCTACAGGGATGGGTAGTAGTCTGGGGTCCATGGTGTATGGTCAGCACTATGGACAACGGCTCACATCAATGTACTGGAGCTCAAGGTGGTTCACCTTGCACTCTGGCACTTCCTCCCAGTATTGAGAAGACAACATGCACTGATATGGACAGACAACACAACCGTGGTTGCACACATCAACCACCCGGGAAGGATTGAGGTCAATGACACTGCACTAGCAAAGGAGCTACTGCTTTGGGCAAACAGACACCTGAGAGCAATACACCTGCCAGGGGTGGAGAATCAGGCAGCAGAACATCTTCTCCAGAGGAGGCCTTCTTCCTCTGTAGTGGAGAGGATCTGGGCGCGATTCAGAATGGACGTCACCGATCTGTTTGCATCGCAAGATTCAACCCATTGTCCTATGCAGTTCTCCAAGGGTCCTGGAGGCCCACTTGGGGCGATGCCATATCACACAGATGGCCAAGGGGGCTGCTGTATGCGTTTCCACCAATTTCCTTGCTCCCTCGGGTCTTGAAGAAGATCAGTCTTGAGAGTGTGTAAGTTATGCTTGTTGCTTCACATAGGCCACAACATCACTCGTTTTCAGACCTTGTACAGCTGACAACCTCCCAACCATGGGAACTCCCGCTTCGAGCGGACCTCATGTCACAAGCGAACGGCAAGCGTTGGCACCCCAAACCAGCATACTGAAGTTGTGGATGTGGCCCCTGAAAGTAACTGCCTTGTAGCTGCAGGGTTGCTCTCTTTGGTAATGGATACAATTTAGGCAGCCAAGGCATCCTCTACGCAAACCCTGTATTCCTACAAGGGAAATGTGTTCAGGAAGTGGTGTGTCGACCATGCAGAATTGTTAACTTCCTGCCCAATTTCTGTCATTTTGACTTTCCTCCAGGAGCTTATGGCTGCAGGGAAGTTCCATCTACATTGAAAGTGTGTACGGCAGCCATCTCTATGGATCATGACCAGATTGCGGATGCATTACTACAGGCACACCCTCTAGTATCACAATTCATGAAAGGTGCTCTCAGGCTACGGCCACCCAAGGCTCCTTTAGTACCCTCGTGGGAGTTAGATGTTGTCCTACGATCATTTATGAGTCCACCATTTGAGCCCCTGTCGTCACTTGAGCTATGGGAGCTCTCAGTCAAGACTGCCATTCTATTGTCTATGGTTTCAGCCAAGCGAGTTAGAGAATTACAGTACATGCGCTTTCTACCCAACCTTCATTACTCACTTTAGCAGAAGATGGATCTAAGGCAGTGCTTTGGCCAAATCCAGCATTCTTACCTAAGGTCCTTTCATCATCACATGTTAACCAGCCCTTAATCATAGCAGCATTTCACCTGCCTCCCTACTCATCACAGGAGAGTCGTGAGTTGCATACACTTTGCCCGGTTAGGGCATTGAGTGCCTATCTTGCTGCGAGAAGAACTGTTCGTCGAACAGAACAGCTTCTTGTGTGTTATGGGGGAAAATCCAAAGGGCGTGCTGTCTTGAAGCAGAGACTGGCACATTGGATGAAAGTCCCAGGGTGCATAACCTGTTTTTGTGAACGATCCCCCTGGACTTTGTGACAGTTTAGTAAAGCCCAAGGGCAGCATGATCATGTGCAGCACGCCATGATGACATCACAGGGTCCCAGTGGAGTAGCGCCACACAGACATGGTGATCTCCGGTCTCCTCCCCCTGGCCCTGGGCGATTGAAGATGGGAGGGGGAGCTGTTGTTTTGTTTTGGGAAGGGGGCGAAGAGGCCGTGTGTGTGTGTGTGTGTGTGTGTGTGTGTGTGTGTGTGTGTGTGTGTGTGTGTGTGTGTGTGTGTGTGTGTGTGTGTGTGTGTGTGTGTGTGTGTGTGTGTGTGTGTGTGTGTGTGTGTGTGTGTGTGTGTGGGTGGTTTTACACATAGTGGGCCCCATGTTCGGACTGGTGACTGTCCAGCTCTCTTTCATCCTCGCAGAGAGCTTTCAAAACAACCAAAGAGAACAGTTCCAACTTCAGGCAACCTCTGTGTTGATCCCCCACTGAATGACCCCTGCCCTAGAAACATATGCCTGCCTACACATTGTCTCAAACACACAACGTTCATGTGCATTCTTGTACCCCTGTCTCTCACATGATGATGTTGTGAAAAATGCAAAACGTAAAACTGGTTTTATGAGTTGTAAAATGCAAGTCTTGTGCGTGCATGTTGTATGAACACAATTTGAGTAGCTTTTAAATGATGATGGATTAAACACAAAAGAAAAGGTCATGCAGGTGTAGTATAAGCATTCCAGAGACTGTATTTTGATATTGGGGTCATTCTTGAATTACGGTGGCATTTGGGAATGGCATTTTGGAAATAATTTACTTAAATGTAAATGTATCTGGGTACATTTTCCCCATTCTAAATCAACTAATATGGTGGCAAAATTATTGGAGTGAAGAGATGGAAGATGTGGGTTGAGAATGAACTCTGTGAGACACTCAAATAAAATGTTCTGATAGTGTTGAAGGCACCTGGTTTGTGTTCCACTGTGATACAGTAGGTCATGACAATGCATACAGAGAGAGTATTTGTCCTGTCCCCTACTAGCGGCCCCTAAGCACGTGGGAAAAGACAACAGGGCCCACTACACACAACGTCTACTCAAATCTGCACATTGCCTGACATTAAACATGTGAGTTGCATACACTTTGCCCTGTTAGGGCATTGTGCTTCAGACTCATGCCAAAAACAAGTGGATAAATCAATGAAATTACATCAGCGCTGACATCTGCAGATGAATAGAATAGCCAAGCTGTGCTCATGTTACGATCTTACTTTCTTCTTTCTCACTCTGAAAAACAGCAGAATGTGCTTGTAATGGCCGAATTCATAATATTTTTTAAAAATAAAATGTACTATGAATACAATTGCCTAATATGTATATAGGCCTGCTAATAATTCTCTCTGTGTCATGAATTGATTCTCTTCTCTTTTTTTTTTTACAAATAAACTGTAGCCAGCCGCTATCCTCTGTCCTTATTGAGTCCTTATTCCGCAACTAATTACTTCAAAATATAACTTTCCAAATATGATATAAATCAGAAATTTGCTAAGAAAATTTGCTAACATATTCACCATGCATACAGTCAGGTCCAAAATGATTGGCAACGTTGATGAAGATGTGCAAAAAAGACTGTAGGCCTGTAAAATAAATCATACAAATACTGTTATATTGTATGCAAAACATTTTTTGGAAGATTATATTATTTTCTGCTAATACATTTGCTCAGAGAAAGAGGTTTGGTTTAACAAGCAATAAAAACAAATCTAAAGAAGATGGGGGTCAAAATGATTGGCACCGCTGAATTCAATACTAGAGCACGATACTGAGCCTTTTTCTAAAATGTCTAAAACACACACCAGGGGTGGGTTTGGTGTCGAAAAACGGAAGCATATGCAGAAAAGTATCTCATACCTACTGTAAAATATGATGGTGGATGTTTGATGTTCTGGGGCTATTTTGCTTCCACTGGTCCTGGGGCCCTTAAGATCAACGGCATCATCAACTTTTAGCCAAAAACCTGGTTGCCTCTGCCAGGAGGCTGATAATTGGCTGCAAGTGGATCTTCCAGCAAGACAATAACCTCAAGCACATCAAAATCAATAAAGAAATGGTTAATTGACCACTAAATCTACATTTTGCAATGGCAATCTCAGAAACCTGTGGTTTGAATTGAAGAGAGCAGTCCATAAACGCAGACGATGGATATCAAGGATCTGGAAAGATTCTGTATGGAGCAATGGTCTAAGATCCCTCCCAATGTGTTCTCCAACTCATAAAACAATTTAGAAAAAGGCTTTTTATTTATCCTCGCGAGGGGAGAGTGTTTGAGTACTGAAAACAGGGGTGCCAATAATTGTGTATTATACCTGTTAAACAAAATCTCTTTCTCTGAGCAATTGTATTAGTATAAAATAATGCAATTTCAACAAAATAAATGTGAATGCAATATACGGGTAACTGACAAAATACAGGAAACACCAATATAAAGTTTCTTAATTAATTGGGTGTTGGGCCATCACAAGCCAGAGCAGCTTCAACCTTGGCATATATTCTGCAAGTGTCTGGAACTCTATTGGAAGAATGCAGCACCATTCTTCCATGAGAAATTCCATAATTTGGTGTTTTGTTGATGGTGGTGGAAAACGCTGTCTCAGGCACCACTCTAGTGTTCAGTTGGGTTGAGATCTGGTAACTGAGACAGCCTTGGCATATGGTTTACATTGTTTTCATGCTCATCAAACCATTCAGTGACCACTTGCGCCCTGTGGATGGGGACAATGTCATCCTATGGGGGCATGGCCATGGTAGCCAAAATAATTGCCTGCCCAGCATTTTTAAACATGACCCTAACCATGATGGGATGTTAATTAACTCATGGACCTCACCTGTGTGGAAGCACCTGCTTTCAATATACTTTGTATCCCTCATTTACTCAAGTGTTTCCTTTATTTTGTCAGTTAACTATAGCTCAGTATTTTGTATTATTTATTTTCTACAGTTTTTTTGCTCCCTAATCACTACACCACAGATTTGAATACACATTATGTCTGCATATTCCCTGGCTGAAGTGGAGAGAAGAGACTGAGGAACTTGTGCCTAGTGGTAAAAGTGACCTTGCCTGGATCGGGCAACCTCAGTGTGCCACTTTATGTAATGAATCCCCCTACTGATGTGTGATAAAAATCTGAGGGGCAATAAAATGAACAGATGCACTAAGGCTTTGCAGAGGAACGGGGATTTAATTGTTGTGGCTTGGGCCTCTGAGAGCCAACTCTGGGACCAACGTGCAGCTGTGCTCTAATGGGGGTAAGGGGAGGGGCGTGGGGGGGTGACTTTATCCCCCCTCTGTCCTCTTTCAATAATATCTCTGGTGATTTATAATGTCCAGAAGACAAATGCAACGACAACTGAGACTTCCCAACCCAAGATGTGCAGTGAACAAACAAGTTCACATTACCTGTGCCCCCCAAGGACCCCAAATTGAATTGCTGCAGATCTAAGGCTAAATGTGCTGTGTCACTTGGTTGCTTACACAATGCACTGTTCAACCATGTGTGTCATTTGCATTTGACATTTTAGTCATTTAGCAGATGCTCTTATTTGTATTTGTACTGGTGTCCTCTCTCATCAGTGAGTAATTGGGTACATCTGTGGATTTGAGTTTTTTACACTTGATGATAAATGATTTACTTGCTATGTCCTACAAATATGATAAAAACCTTTGAATTTATTGTTATCATTATGCGATATGAAAAATTACAATTAGGGAGTCATGATTGCGTGTCATGATTTGTTGCCGAAGTATAGACAAAACAGTGGGAGTAGCCAGTGCCAGAGCCGAGGCACACAAATGAACCCCACAGGTGACCAGATATCTCCCAATTAATACCCCTTCCTGTTGTATTGGTTGCATACATTGTTCTTCGCCAGAAATGATACATCATACTTTGTCAGCTATGTCAAGCCAGACTCAAGAGACACGGCTAGAGGATGATGTCCCTTAGCTAGTTTGGATCACTATGCCCCCTTTGTGGGTTTTGTCTTACATTTGAGATACTGCCAAAGCATCTGCTTCAGCACGGCCTTGTGTTGCCCTGTACACTGCACAGTACTCCTCCATTGTGTGGGAGGAATATGCAGTTGTTGTGAGAGCTCTGAAACACAACTTGGTCACCACTTGACCTTTACTATTCAGGATAAAAAAACGAGTGTGTTCAGACCATCTGGTCGTAAGTTGCCATGGCTTTTAACTGAGTTACTGGTATTATGCGTGTGTAATAAGTGGCTTTACTTGACTTGATGCAAAGAGTGTTAGTCGATAATCCCAACCACATACAATGACCTGCATAACAGGTACGGACTAGAGGGAGTGAGGACGAGAGACTTCCAGCTAGAGTGCAACGGAGCCAGGTCGTTCAATTCCTCACCCTGCTTTCTGATTACTCCCGCCAGACAGCTGACAATTGTGGTGTTAAAATCAGGACAAGATCGGCTTTCACTAGGTGTCACTTCTCTTAGCAACCAACCAAATGAGCTATATTCAATGTCCAATATGTCAATAGTAACCACTTTCCACTTGCCCTTATCGATCTACTACACTCCCCAATGTGTTTTTTCGGACAGTGAAGCTAAAGCTTTTCACTTGGCGCTACAGTGCCTTGCGAAAGTATTCGGCCCCCTTGAACTTTGCCACATTTCAGGCTTCAAACATAAAGATATAAAACTGTATTTTTTTGTGAAGAATCACCACCAAGTGGGACACAATCATGAAGTGGAACGACATTTATTGGATATTTCAAACTTTTTTAACAAATCAAAAACTGAAAAATTGGGCGTGCAAAATTATTCAGCCCCTTTACTTTCAGTGCAGCAAACTCTCTCCAGAAGTTCAGTGAGGATCTCTGAATGATCCAATGTTGACCTAAATGACTAATGATGATAAATACAATCCACCTGTGTGTAATCAAGTCTCCGTATAAATGCACCTGCACTGTGATAGTCTCAGAGGTCCGTTAAAAGCGCAGAGAGCATCATGAAGAACAAGGAACACACCAGGCAGGTCCGAGATACTGTTGTGAAGAAGTTTAAAGCCGGATTTGGAAACAAAAAGATTTCCCAAGCTTTAAACATCCCAAGGAGCACTGTGCAAGCGATAATATTGAAATGGAAGGAGTATCAGACCACTGCAAATCTACCAAGACCTGGCCGTCCCTCTAAACTTTCAGCTCATACAAGGAGAAGACTGATCAGAGATGCAGCCAAGAGGCCCATGATCACTCTGGATGAACTGCAGAGGTGGGAGACTCTGTCCATAGGACAACAATCAGTCGTATATTGCACAAATCTGGCCTTTATGGAAGAGTGGCAAGAAGAAAGCCATTTCTTAAAGATATCCATAAAAAGTGTAGTTTAAAGTTTGCCACAAGCCACCTGGGAGACACACCAAACATGTGGAAGAAGATGCTCTGGTCAGATGAAACCAAAATTGAACTTTTTGGCAACAATGCAAAACGTTATGTTTGGTGTAAAAGCAACACAGCTGAACACACCATCCCCACTGTCAAACATGGTGGTGGCAGCATCATGGTTTGGGCCTGCTTTTCTTCAGCAGGGACAGGGAAGATGGTTAAAATTGATGGGAAGATGGATGGAGCCAAATACAGGACCATTCTGGAAGAAAACCTGATGGAGTCTGCAAAAGACCTGAGACTGGGATGGAGATTTGTCTTCCAACAAGACAATGATCCAAAACATAAAGCAAAATCTACAATGGAATGGTTCAAAAATAAACATATCCAGGTGTTAGAATGGCCAAGTCAAAGTCCAGACCTGAATCCAAAAGTGTAGTATTTGGTCCCCTAGCACGCAATTACTACATCAAGCTTGTGACTCTACAAACGTGGATGTGTTTGCAGTTTGTTTTGGTTGTGTTTCAGATTATGTTGTGCCTAATAGAAATAAATGGTAAATAATTTTGGAGTCACTTTTGTGGTAAATAAGAATAGAATATGTTTCTGAACACTTCCACACTAATGTGGATGCTCCCATGATTACAGATAATCATGAATGAAACGTGAATAATGTTGAGTGAGAAAGTTAGAGGTATAAATATCATACCCCCCCCCCCCCAAAAAAGGCTAACCTCCACTGTTATTGGTAAAATTGAGTGGTTAGCATGTCTCGGGGGTATGATCTTTGTGCCCATGCATCTACATATGCAAATTTGTAAAAAAAAAAATGTATGCCAGACACCTTCAAATGGGGGGACTAGATACACAACGTGCTTTCATTTCTAAACGGTAAAACATATGTATGAAAATACCCTCAAATAAAAGGTAACATTCTGTAGTCATGAAACATTTGATCTCAAATCCAAAATACTGGATTATAGAGCCAAGATAAATGTTTTAGCTTCACTGTCCAAATACACAGAGTGTATATATAATTTCCTTCTGACTTTTCTCCTACTACTTGTACAAAGACCAGGAGAGCGAAGAAAACTCATTATGTTGTGTCGGGTGTGTGGAAGTATCTGATATTTTAAAAAAAGACAACAGAAAGGCCTGCTTGCCAGTTCTCAATGATGCAGCATAGAGGGCCTGCTAAGTCTGCACATCCTCAAAGGCGAGGTGGTGAAAGACAAAAGCAGCTCTATCAATTTAACCTTTGTCCCAGCCAGGTGGGAACACTCTGCACAGCTCATCCAGAGCCCCTCGTCCCCTTCCTGGGGGCTGCATCTTAGGGCCATTGAGCTAAGCCTCTCCTACACGGCCAAGGGTAGCAAGAGAAATATAGCATGGATGTGGAGACAGCAACATGCCGTGCCAATCACCTTGCACCCTGTCTGCCCAGAGAAATGCCAACAAACCTGTCAGAGGCAGCCTGTTGGATCCCCCCTGGGAGCTAGTTTCATATCCTGGGCTGTACTCCAGATGTCAAGTCTCAAATTGGCAAAGACTGTAACACCCTTTTATGGCTAAGGTTTTGCCCAGGACTGTGTGCTCTATAAGGAACACATTGCACCTCCCTCCCCTCAAGAGATCTCACTGATTTTGCTCTGGATGGCTCCAAATTGTATAATAATGCTGAGATCATTCTAATCTAATAAGAATATAGTCAGATGTAGCAGAGGTATGGATCATTTAATCTAGGCTAACTCAGCAATGAAGTCTTACCATGGCCAGTACAGCACATTTTCTATTGACCCAGTTTAAAAATGAAAGGGCGGTGTAAACATTTCTACCAAATCATTTATTGTTGAAAACATTTATTTACAAAATTCACAAAAAAAAAAGTGGCAAAACATTGGGGGATAAAATCAGTTAGCAAACATTACGAAATGACTACTTCTGGCTTTTAAGAAATAAAAGTGACCATTCTATTGTTAATTCAATAACCACAAATGCAATTTAAATCAGAGCAATTCATACAACTTTATCTGGAAGTAAAAGATGGTATATTTAGCCAATTGTGCTAGCTACACAATAATGTGTCATTTTGCACGATTCCTCCTGTGACTTGGTAGTTGGTAGGCATGTCCAGCATTGACAGCTAAAATCCATGGCTTGGTTTCTCCACATGAAGAATGACTAAGAGTTGTGGAAACCTCCACACTAGTTTTTAAAGTTGGAGTTCCTTGTCCAGTCTGATGGAGCTCTAGAAAAGTCTACCTTTAGCAGAAGACGTTTCTCTGCACCTGAAATAAAGATAAATTACAAACTGAGAACCTGAAACATTCTGAGGAGATTATAGTTCAATACCTTTCCCATGATTTGTATGTTTATGTTGATTTCAGCAATCTTGACCACAGGTGTGACACACTGACCTCATGGTGTTTTGGGTCCAGTGTGGCTTGGAGCCTCTTGCTGTTCTGTCTCTGATGGAGTGTTGGATGGACCCTCCTCCTTCTTCTCAGCAGACAGGAAGTCGTGAATGGCTTCCTCAATGTGGGGCCTGAAGGTGTGGTTAAGCTTGGGATCCACCACCTGGGTGATGATTCTGTCCACTCCGGACTCCAGCATGCCGGACCTGATACACCACAGAGACAATACATATGACTGTCACATATACCCTAAATTTGTAAACATTGGCACCCTCATAGATATTATCCTGACCAACTTGCATTCCAAATGCACCTCTGCTGTTTTCAACCAGAATCTCAGCCTCATTGTCTGCATCTGCTATCGGTCCACGGTCAAACGACCACCCCTCATTACTGTCAAACGCTCCCTAAAACACTTCTGCGAGCAGGCCTTTCTAATCGACCTGGCCCGGGTATCCTGAAAGGATATTGACCTCATCCCGTCAGTCGAGGATGCCTGGTCGTTCTTTAAAAGTAATTTTCTCACCATCTTAAATAAACATGCCCCTTTCAAAAAATGTAGAACTAAGAACAGATATATCCCTTGGTTCACTCCAGACCTGACTGCCCTTGACGAGCACAAAAACATCCTGTGGCGGACTGCAATAGCATCAAATAGCCCCTGCAACATGTAGCTGTTCAGGGAAGTCAGGAACCAATACACAGAGTCAGTCAGGAAAGCAAAGCTTTTTCAAACAGGATTTTGCATCCTGTAGCTCTAACTCCAAAAAGTTTTGGGACACTGTAAAGTCCATGGAGAACAAGAGCACCTCCTCCCAGCTGTCCACTGTACTGAGGCTAGGTAACACGGTCACCACCGATAAATCCATGATAATCGAAAATTTCAATAACCATCTCTACGGCTGGCCATGCTTTCCTCCTAGCTACCCCAACCCCGGTCAACAGCTCCGCCCCCGCAGCTACTTGCCTGAGCCTCCCCAGCTTCTCCTTCACCCAAATCCAGATAGCAGCTGTTCTGAAAGAGCAGCAAAACCTGGACCCGCACAAATCAGCTGGGCAAGACAATCTGGACCCTCTCTTTCTAAAACTATCCACCGCCATTGTTGCAACCTCTATTACCAGTCTGTTCAACCTCTCTTTCATATCGTCCGAGATCCCTAATGATTGGAAAGCTGCCGCAGTTATCCCCCTCTTCAAAGGGGGTGACACTCTAGACCCAAACTGTTATAGACCTATATCCTTCCTGCCCTGCCTCTCTAAAGTCTTCGAAAGCCAAGTTAATAAACAGATCACTGACCATTTCGAATCCCACCGTACCTTCTCCGCTGTGCAATCCGGTTTCCAAGCTGGTCACGGGTGCACCTCAGCCACGCTCAAGGTACTAAACGATATCATAACCGCCATCGATAAGACAGTACTGTGCAGCCGTCTTCATCGACTCTGTCAATCACCGCATTCTTATCGGCAGACTCAATAGCCTTGGTTTCTCAAATGACTGCCTCGCCTGGTTCACCAACTACTTCGCAGACAGAGTCCAGTGTGTCAAATTGGAGGGCCTGTTGTCCGGACCTCTGGCAGTCTCTATGGGGGTACCACAGGGTTCAATTCTCAGGCTGACTCTTTTCTCTGTATACATATCAATGATATATCCACCTCTACGCAGACGACACCATTCTGTATACATCTGGCCCGTCTTTGGACACTGTGTTAACTAACCTCCAAACAAGCTTCGATGCCATAAAACACTCCTTCTGTGGCATGCTTTACAACCTTTCGCTGCCCGCACACGCCCGCCCGACTAGCATCACTACCCTGGACGGTTCTGACCTAGAATATGTGGACAACTACAAATACCTAGGTGTCTGGCTAGACTGTAAACTCTCCTTCCAGACTCATATTAAACATCTCCAATCCAAAATCAAATCTAGAATCGGCTTCCTATTTCGCAATAAAGCCTCCTTCACTCACGCCGCCAAACTTACCCTAGTAAAACTGACTATCCTACCGATCCTCGACTTTGGCGATGTCATCTACAAAATAGCTTCCAATACTCTACTCAGCAAACTGGATGTAGTCTTTCACAGTGCCATTCCTTTTGTTACCAAAACCCCTTACACCACCCATCACTGCGACCTGGATGCTCTAGTCGGCTGGCCCTCGCTACATATTCGTCGCCAGACCCACTGGCTCCAGGCCATCTATAAGTATATGCTAGGTAAAGCTCCGTCTTATCTCAGCTCACTGGTCACGATAACAACACCCACCCGTAGCATACGCTCCAGCAGGTATATCTCACTGGTCATCCCCAAAGCCAACACCTCCTTTGGCCACCTTTCCTTACAGTTCTCTGCTGCCAGTGACTGGAACTAATTGCAAAAATCGCTGAAGCTGGAGACTTATATTTCCCTCACTAACTTTAAACATCAGCTATCTGAGCAGCTAACCGATCGCTGCAGCTGTACATAGCCCATCTGTAAATAGCCCACCCAATCACCATATTGTTTTTATTTACTTTCCTGCTCTTTTGCACACCAGTATCTCTACTTGCACATAATCATCTGCTCATGTATCACTCCAGTGTTAATCTGCTAAATTGTAATTACTTCGCTACTATGGCCCATTTATTGCCTACCTCCTCACGCCATTTGCACACACTGTATATAGACTTTATTTTTTCCTATTGTGTTATTGACTGTATGCTTGTTTATTCCATGTGTAACTTTGTGTTGCTGTTTGTGTCGCACTGCTTTGCTTTATCTTGGCCAGGTCGCAGTTGTAAATGAGAACTTGTTCTCAACTAGCTTACCTGGTTAAATAAAGGTGAAATAAAAAAAATACTGGCATTAGCAGGAACACCTGATTGCAATCCAGACTGGGTACATGATCTTAACCATTCATGTGCAGATGGCACTGTTTTTGGCTTGAAAACGTGATTTAATTGTTATGTACTGTCAACAATTACAATGCATTAGACATTTACAAGCAGAATTATAATCATATATATAGTAGCTACTCACTGCACGACGCTTTGTCTTAGCACATTCCGCACTTGATTTTTGTTGATTGATGGGTTCCAGTCTTGAGTGTTCAAATGAGTAGAGACGAAGTTGTCAACTTTCTGTCGTAGATTCTGGTAGGCAGGCTGATGACAACAATGACAGAAGCACGTCATTTACGTTACCCATTGATCAATAGCCGCAACATTTCCAACAGCTGGCTAGCTAGTTAGCTAAGCTAAAAACAACAACGTGGGACAAATAAAGCGGAAACTATTTGCTAGCTAACGTTAAATAGCAGGTTTAAAGGAACGTTGATAGCTAGTCAGAAAAAGTTGAAAGCTAGATTAGCTACCTTTGTATCCACATCTGCCAGGCAGTCTCTGCGGAACTCGTCGAACAGGCCTCGGTTCTTGAGATGTTCCACGATGAGCCCGATGAGCTGCGGATCTCCGGGGGGAAGATTCACTGCGTTACCGACAGCCTCCACCATACCGGTGTTTGTTGAAATTCAGCCCGTCAATTAGTTTTGTACATATAGAAGTGTATATAATTTCAAGAAATGACACAAAATAACTGCTGGTGGCTCTAAAACCTAGCTACATTATTTAGCAGTGTACACAAGTACCAACATGCTATGCAATAGGAAGTCTCTTACGTTGGGTGCGTTCGTAAATTAATCAGTTATTCTGCTCGCTGCAGACTCGTACGGGAGTGATCGGAGTAGATAGCCAGAGCGAATCTACGAACGTGCCCATTGCGTCTTCTTCTTTAACATTCTATGTTACGGGCATGATGGTAGACTACACATATTGGTGCATTTCCGCCACCCACTGTACGGGTTATTAAAACATTTATTACATTGCGGGAAGAGGCACATTGTATATTGGGATATGTAGTATTTACTTAGCTAGTTTTACATTTAGTTTTGGTTTACAGAGGGAATGAACTGTATTATATTTTCATGGTTACACACAGTTCTGCCTAAAAACGCCCAAATATGCTAATGACAGTGAGTATGACCAGATAATTTGCATGATCATTTTTGAGGAAACAGGTGATATAGAGTACCACAGTATGAGTCATAATACCCATAACACCTAGCAGTCAAACAGGGAAATTGTTCCAATCGTTTTTCCACCATTCATTTTTCCCATATGAGATTTTAGAAACACTTTTGTGTAGGTTACCCTGGTGTGACGTTTTGATAACTGTGTAAATCTCTCTAGGACAAGGTGACGTTTATCAATATTGGGTTCTTCAGAGGGTGGTGGGGTCTGCCTAACGCATCACCGGGGGCACACTACCTGGCCTCCAGGACATCTACAGCACCCGGTGTCACAGGAAGGCCAAGAAGATCATCAAGGACCTCAGCCACCCAAACCACAGCCTATTCACCCCGCTACCACCCAGAAGGCGGGTGGTGTCGCTCTTGCTGCTGGTGATTTTCTGATCCACCTCGACACAGACATCAACATTCGGTATACATCTGGCCCTTCTTTGGACACTGTGTTAACTAACCTCCAGACGAGCTTCAATGCCAAGTAAAACTTGCTTTAAATGCAAGTAAAACTAAATGCATGCTCTTCAACCGATCGCTGCCCACACCTGCCCGCCCGTCCAGCATCACTACTCTGGACGGTTCTGACTTAGAATATGTGGACAACTACAAATACCTAGGTGTCGGGTTAGACTGTAAACTCTCCTTCCAGACTCACATCAAGCATCTCCAATCCAAAAATTAAATCTAGAATCGGCTTCCTATTTCGCAACAAAGCATCCTTCACTCATGCTGCCAAACATACCCTCGTAAAACTGACTATCCTACCTACAAAATAGCCTCCAACACTCTACTCAGCAAATTGGATGCAGTCTATCACAGTGCCATCCGTTTTGTCACCAAAGCCCCATATACTACCCACCACTGCGACCTGTATGCTCTCGTTGGTTGGCCTTCGCTTCATATTCGTCGCCAGACCCACTGGCTCCAGGTCATCTATAAGTCTTTGCTAGGTAAAGCCCCGCCTTATCTCAGCTCACTGGTCACCATAGCAGCACCCACCCGTAGCACGCACTCCAGCAGGTATATTTCACTGGTCACCCCCAAAGCCAATTCCTCCTTTGGCTGCCTTTCCTTACAGTTCTCTGATACCAATGACTGGAACGAACTGCAAAAATCACTGAAGCTGGAGACTCATATCACCCCTACTAACTTTAAGCACCAGCTGTCAGAGCAGCTCACAGATCACTGCACCTGTACATAGCCCATCCAACTACCTCATCCCCATACTGTTATTAATTGTATTTATTTTGCTCCTTTGCACACCAGTATCTCTACTTGCACACTCATTTTCTGCACATCTATCACTCCAGTGTTTAATTGCTATATTGTACTTATTTCACAACCATGGCTTATGTATTGCCTTATCTTCCTTATCCTACCTCATTTGCACACACTGTATATAGACTTTTTATATTGTATTATTGACTGTATGTTTGCTTATTCCATGTGTTACTCTGTGTTGTTGTTTGTGTCTCACTACTTTGCTTATTTTGGACAGGTCCCAGTTGTAAATGAGAACTTGTTCTCAACTTGCCTACCTGGTTAAATAAAAAAATATATATACAAAAAAAGGTGAGGTCGTCACTTTAGAGGCTTCTGCCCTATGTACATAGTCATGGAATACTGGTCACTTTTAACAATGTTTACATTCTGTTTTACCCACGTTATATGTGTATACTGTATTCTAGTCAAGGCCTATCCTTTTTAACTGTTGCTGCACATGTTCTATTATTCAGGTATACTACATATTGTATTCATATAGTGTCCATATTGTATATACATCCCATCACATATACAGTGCCAGTCAAAAGTTTGGACACACCTAATCATTCAAGGGTTTTTCTTTATTTTGACTATTTTCTACATTGCACTTTGCACACTCACTTTGCACATTCTCAATTATGTCTGACTCATATTGTCAGACAGCATTTTCTGTTTATTTGAATATTAATTCCAAATGCCTCTTTTAAAAACCATTGAGGCAATTGTTGGTTGGAAAACTATTGGCCAAGTTGATGATTTATAAAGAACTTGAACGTGAATGTGTTTGCAAGGCCTAGTTGTAAAATAAACTACAGAGACATGATTTGGCCTTGCAATTATTTTCTCTAATAAATGTAGTTATTGTAAAGTGTGGGCGTGGTCTTTAATTATGAAGTCAACTGTAGTCTCAATTTCCAGGAGGAGCTGGTTGCCAGGCAACTAGGGAGAGGAACCATGGTGACCCTGAGGGAGGGGGGGGGACAAGAGGACCTGATGAGGAAGGCCGTGACAAGTATATCAAATGTATTGTAGCATTGGGTCTATTTAAGTACACAATGTCCTTGTAGGCCTTGCCCCAACTCATGCTTTCTGTCATCTGGGGCGACGAGGCAAATGGCCCAGGTACACAAGGATAATACCAGCCAGTCAGCCCTTCCCCCGTCAAGAGGTCAAAATGCCCCTCTCACTCTCACACACAGTTCCCAGAGGACTGAATGCTAAAATGCATGTGTGTTAGAGTAATATTATGGCATCCATGTTTGGTATCTATCTGAAACGTTTTCCCTGCAGAGAACGTCGATGCCATCTATATGGATGTATGATCTCTGTGGTAACTTGTATCCATTCAGAGTGAACTCTAAACTACTGTGAGCAAGAGAGTTGATTGTCTTTTCAGGAATTCTACCTTATCTGTGTTTCTCTCTCCAACCCTCCAATCGTGACACCTCTGGGACCAGATTCTGCTGGTCCTGTAGGTCTGAGGCTGAGTTACACTAATGCTATTGGTCAAAAACTCAGATTTTGAATCCAAACAGTCAGCGCAGATGATGCTGAGTACCATTTTGCACAATGACGCTGTCGGTGTGATCAAGGTGTTAGGATATGTATGCCTAGAATAATGCCTGGTTAATGCCTTGTAACATATCATTTCGCCTTGTATTATGGAACTCGTTCATCTTACAATGTTAATTAAATACTTGCTTTGATATTCGTTCTCATTACTATTTCTTGATCTTAGTCAGGTACTCATAATACTTGATTGCACATTGTTTTACCATAATATTAAAAGCATTAAGTCAGATTTATTTTTATGTAGATTGTTAAATATTATTTAGCCCTATAGCCTTCTATGTATTTTGGCTGGAGCCTGAAGGCCTGGTTAATTTGACTCTCATTGGAAGATGAAAAATGCAAATAGGCCAAATGTGAATTGACAACCCTTCTGCAATTGCCAATGTGTTTGGAGAGGTAGAGGCCAACCAGATGATCTCAAACTTCTTTTTCAGACACTTCTGTACGGCATTGTCTTTTTCACTTGCAGTTATGCATATTAATCCATTGAATTAATTTCATAAAGTACCCTCGGGATGGTTCAAGAAAAGTAATTTAATCTCAATAAAGGTTCAATTTAATATGAAAAAGTAATTTCATCTCCCACATTTAGGCCACAAGGTGGTGACATAACATCAATGTGTCAGAGTTAAAGCAGTTTAAGCAGAGGTTTAATTATGCAATACCCTCTAATTTATTCTCCAGTTGTAGTTGACAGTTTTCGACATGTGCAGCGGCATATGTATCTTTGATCTTTAGAATAAGATATTCTGTAATGGCCACCAAATAACAAAAACAAAGCACTCCGGCAGAAACACACACGCACGCCCACACACACAATTCTTAATGGAACTAGTCCAATGCATAACTCTGCCAATTTATCAGAATCAGGCAGGCCTGGTGTAATGTAATCAGGGGTGCACTGGGACAAGAATTCGGCCCTGGTATTTTATCCACACCAGCCTACATCACTGCGCACGGTGTCAACTCAACCCACACATACAACTCAGACCCTACACCCTAGTTAGACACAGGCAGTAGTGCTGACACATAACATTGGCAGTACAGTACAGTACAGCGTTTCTCAACCATTTCTTTACCAGTGACTGGTGAGACATGGTCCTCCTCTTCTTTTTTAAGCAGCGCATGTTTAAAACAAATGCAATATGTAAAAACACCACTGGCAATACAACTCATAAATAACAGTTGTAGGATCTTAATTTAAGACAGTTTGGTCAAGCAGGAACATTTTATTTGATTTCATCTTTAACTAGGCATGTCAGTTAAGAACAAATTCTTATTTAAGACGGCCTACCCCGGCCAAACCCTAATGACACTGGGCCAATTGTACGCCGCCCTATGGGCCTCCCAATCACGACAGGTTATGATACAGCCTGGAATCGAACCAGTCACAACAGGAAATGTGAATTGTTATGTGGATTATAATTAATGGACATTTTTGTAGGGGTTGATACATTTTTCACAAGGGAAAATCAAGTCTGAAATTTCAAAGTGGAAATTAAACTTCTGAAGCCTTTTTAAACCTAAAATTCTCTACATTATCCTGCAACACGGTGCTCAGATTAATGTTTTATCCTCCTATGTCTGATTGAAAATGGGCTAATGAAATGTCCATCGCCCAAATGATTTTACCTGTTCAAGCGCTGAAAATCATTGTGCTTCTTCACATGAAGGTGACATATCTGAGCATACATTTGCACCACATTCAGTAGTAGGCTATACAAGCCATGGAAAGGCAAACATCCACATATTTAATCCAAGTTGCTATTTCCAAAGCACATCTTTGATATTTGTGTAAAAAGAAAAAATGCTGCATAGAAAATCCAGAGCTCCAATCATAAAACCTATTCTGGAAGATAAAAACGTAAACCAATCTTTGAGAAAAGTTATTTTATTAATTTAACAGAAAATTCAAGTTGCACATGCAACTGCCCTGTTTGTTATTTATGAACGATGCGATGGGTGCAGATTGGGTCGTCAGCGGTGGTCCCTTGGAGTCCAGACCCAAAGTGGTGGTAGTGTTGGTCTGTGATCCACTCAAAACTATCAATACATACATTGTGAATCAAAATTATGATATTGCAAGAAAATATTGCAATTCCACATAACCATACCACAAGGTAGAGCTACTTTAGCTGCTTCATCATGACGAAAGAACTATAGTAACTGAAACTAAAGTTAGACAGATAGCCAGCCAAGTTGCTAACATATAAACTCACCCCATTCCGTACAAACCGCAACATTCAAATGAGGCTTCAAAGAAAACTAATGGGACTGTAGCGACTGTGTTGACTTCAAAATCGGGGGTGTGAACTGGGTTTCTATTCAAGCGTTGATCGACATGGTAATGGCTCTATAGTATTGGAGAAAAGTTGAAAAAACGTGGCATCGTGGCGTGTCATGTCGTAACGTACAGCAGCATAAAGCTACTATTTCTGTCTTACAATCTCTCTCCACCAGGTGTAGCACTTCTCTCATCGCTTAAAAACAAGAAATGGACAGTGACGGGGGTAAGGGGGGTTACCTAGTAATTTTTTTCGTCATCATTGCATGCGATCGTCATTCTCAAAGCCGGTTTTACATCTAAGATCACTTTTAGCACCGCCCCAAAAACCCGATTCAAATTCGACACAAACCTTCGAATAGGTATGTAGTGACACATTATATAAACTCTTTATAGTGTTTTATTTTCCTTTTAGAGGCGATAAGGTGATGGACAGATCTAGTGAAAAAAAGCAATTTTCCCACATGACAACTGTCCTTCTCACTATCACGCATTAGTTTCGCATCTCCACCCGCCATTTTTAAAAAGACCATTGGGGGCTCATTGCCTGCTTGAATTATGCAGAAACGGGCAGCGTTTAGGTCATGTCATTTATTTTGTTGGAAAGGGGAGCAATTGTGCTTTACAATGGTATTGACATTACAGTTGATCTGGAAGTATTACGTTTTTGGGGCGCTAAAATAAGGGCAATTGTACGGACCAAGGCGATGTACGAGTTTACGTTAGTTAGTTAGCTTATATTAACTAGTAATATAAAATACGCCTAAACGTTTTAAAACATTAGCTGTCACCTTGGTGCTTGATAGGGGGTAAAAAATATTTCCCCAGAAGGGAAGGTAATTCCGTTATTTGTTTACCCCCCTATCAAGCCTAGCTAGCTAGCCCTACTGCTACTTGACAAATTAGTTAACGTTATTGATTCAAGTTACTAAGATAATTCAAACAGATCTCAAATTAGCTACTAATTTTAGCATTTACTTAATTGAGATATTTTCTGAACAGCTTCTTACTTTGTTTCTCTAGTTGTCAGTTCAATCACACCGTTTACGTTGCACTCATTTGCGGCAGAAAATACGTAATTCTTGTTGCTAGGCTACACGTTAATGCTTTTTTTTAGCTTGCGGTTTGCGTGTGCCTTTATCCAGAAGTAAAATGCAAAAATATAGGCCTAGTGCCTGAAAGAATGATATGGATTTAATATTTGTCAAATTATTGAGCATGTCCTCAAAACTCAAATAAGCATCAGAAAGTGTCCCTATTTAGCATATCAAAATGCATATCAAGGTCCTGATATGGACCTCAGCCAAGAGAATATGCATAGTATGTGCTGATAACATAAAATATACAATGTTGGCCTAATGTCAGTATTTGTCAACATATAAAGCAAATAAGATAGGCCTATCTCATGATATCTAATGAGTCCATATCCGGCCATATGATATCCGGAGGGAATCCAAAAAGTATATGTGCATGAAAGAAAAATATGGATTTCATATTTGTGAAATTATTGAGCACATGCTGAAAACTCAGAAATGCATTAGAAATCATCCTTATTTTTAGCATATCAAGATCTGGGATATGGACCTCAGCCAAGGGATGCAAATGTTTATATATTTTTTATTTGATTTAACCTTTATTTAACTAGGCAAGCCAGAACACATTATTTTTTTACAATGACGACCTATATCTGGACTCAATGTAGCTTCCTGTCTTGAATGTGCTGAGAAAACGCATATGCTATGTATACAGTCAGTATTTGTCAACATGAAGAGAGAACATAGGATTTCACTTATCCCAGGATATCTAATGAGTCCATATCCGGCCATAGTAAATGTCCATGTGTGATATTCTGAGTAATCACAATATCAAATTGGTCTTAAAGACACGTCTGGATTCAGAGCTTGTCAATGATATGGTGGATATCCACAAAACTCCAAATATGCATTGGAAATGGTCTGTATTCTCTAGATAATCAAAAACGTGTCATGTAAAGATATCCCCTGACATGGACCCTTTTCGCCCGGTGCAAAGATATGCGACTTTGTGATACTGCAAACCGAAGTCAACGTAGTAGGGAGACAACCTACCTCCAGTTACCAAACTGTCATCAATGTTTACCAAATGCTTGATTATTATTCAGTGTTTTGCCTAGGTAGGATGAATCAAGTGCAACTGCTTGGGATGTGGCTGGCTGGCAGAAGCAGCAGGATGTCCAGTGCTACTGTCGGTAGTGGTGCGGCTTGTCTTGCAAATTCAGCGCAAATAACATGCTATAATAGAATTGTGTTATTTGACCCGTCAAATGAAAAGCTTAAAATAGTGTAATATGACGCGTAAAAGTGTTATTTGACGTGCATCTTTTTTTGACACACGAAGACCAAAACTGCGCGAGCGCGCCGCTCCGTATGTGAAAGCAATATCAAATATCTTGGTAGTAAAATAGTTGCTATTGAGCTGAATATTGAAAGTTGAGAAATAAAATGCCTACAAAAAGCTGAGACCCTCTCTATTCGACAGGGACAAGGGGACGAAGCTTTCAAAGCTGTGTTTTTCGTTTTGAAATGTTAATAAATGATGAACGCATTTTTCTTTAGAGCAAGTCATGGAATGAGAGTTGCTCGCTCATCACAGCAACAGGCCACAGAGAGGCACAGATGCAATGCAGACACGTTCATTACATGAATCATGAGCGTATTGTACTTTACTGTTTGACCATATCATGGTTTTAGCCCCCACATAAAATAGGACGTTTTGAGTGGGGTAAAAATGTCCTCTTTCTCTTGTTTATGATCAATGATCTTGGCTGTTTAACTGATGAGGAGTTGGAGCAGGTATCTTTGCTGATGCTGTGTTTGACCTTGAATGTGAGTTTGCCGACCTCAGAAAACCAGGCCGGCCCATCTTGGTAGGGGGCCAGCCATTAATCAACGATCAACCAAAAGCTCATTCATTATACAGTGAGGGAAAGAAGTATTTGATCCCCTGCTGATTTTGTACGTTTGCCCACTTACAAAGAAATGATCCGTCTGTAATTTTATTAGAAGGTTTATTTGAACAGTGAGAGACAGAATAACAACAAAAATCCAGAAAAATGCATGTCAAAAATGTTATAAATTGATTTGCATTTTAATGAGGGAAATAAGTATTTGACCCCTCTGCAAAACATTACTTAGTACTTGGTGGTAAAACCCTTGTTGGCAATCACAGAGGTCAGACGTTTCTTGTAGTTGGCCACCAGGTTTGCACACATCTCAGGAGGGATTTTATCCCACTCCTCTTTGCAGCGTAGCCTAGTGGTTAGAGCGTTGGAATAGTAACCAAAGGTTGCAAGTTCGAATCCCCGAGCTGACAAGGTACAAATCTGTTGTTCTGCACCTGAACAAGGCAGTTAACCCACTGTTCCTAGGCCGCCATTGAAAATAAGAATTTGTTATTAACTGACTTGCCTAGTTAAATAAAGGTAAAATAAATAAATAAAGATCTTCTCCAAGTTATTAAGGTTTCGAGGCTGACGCTTGGCAACTCGAACCTTCAGCTCCCTCCCTTCTATGGGATTAAGGTCTGGAGACTGGCTAGGCCACTCCAGGACCTTAATGTGCTTCTTCTTGAGCCACTCCTTTGTTGCCTTGGCCGTGTGTTTTGGGTCATTGTCATGCTGGAGTACCCCTCCACGACCCATGTTCAATGCCCTGGCTGAGGGAAGGAGGTACATGGCCCCGTCCATCGTCCCTTTGATGCGGTGAAGTTGTCCTGTCCCCTTAGCAGAAAAACACCCCCAAAGCATAATGTTTCCACCTCCATGTTTGACGGTGGGGATGGTGTTCTTGGGGTCATAGGCAGCATTCCTCCTCCTCCAAACACGGCGAGTTGAGTTGATGCCAAATAATTCCATTTTGGTCTCATCTGATTTTCCAGATTTGTATTCCATTCAATTTATAAATGCATTTTAGTCCCTTATTGGGACAATATACGCTCAGATAGAGGTGTCAAAGGCACAACACAAGTAAGGCTGAGTTGTGACAGTATAATGTGGATTCTCATGGGCCATATATTTACCTATGTAATTTGATCACCCTGTTGCAGGAGAACTTTCCTGCAATGCAGGACATTTCTAACTTGTAGTGTATTTGTCACACCCTGATCTGTTTCACCTGTCTTTGTGCTTGTCTCCACCCCCCTCCAGGTGAAAGTTTTCGATGCTCTATTGTCCTGGAGAGAGGCTGCCCTGAAGTTAAGACTCCCGCAAGACTCCCGCACTGTGGCAGACTATGCAGTGAATTTCCGCATGTTGGCAGCGGAGAGTGTCTGGAATCCGGAAGCGCTGTTCGACATGTTCCTGCACAGGGTATCGGAGGAAGTAAAGGGTTAGCTTTCAGCCTGGGAACTACTGACGGATCTCGACTCGCTCATCGCCTTGACCATTTGGATCGATGGGCGACTACGGGAACGAAGGAAGGAGACGAGATTCAATTTCACGCGCCCGCCCAAGGATTCCACCTTGCCTCTGAGGCATCCCGGAAGTCCCCGACAGCTCCGTTGCCGAGATAACCCGAGGCTACCCGAGTTCCCCTGATAGTCTCCGAAGTCTGCCGATTCACCTCTTCCCGAGCCAATGCAACTAGGCAGAGCTAGACTGTCTCCAGCCGAACGGCTATCCAGGCTTCACACTAAGAGTTGCATGGATTGTGGGACTACTGGTCATTTCGTCTCCACCTGTCCACTAATAGACCAGGGTCACTGGTAGGAGCGAGTACTCTGGTGGGCCATACAATAACTTTTCCTCTCCCCTTGCTTGCACCCGTTTTCGTGCCATTTTGCTGTGGGGAAACCAGTCTAAATCTCTACGGGTACTCATCGACTCTGGGGCCGATGAGTGCTCTATCGACACAATCCTGGCGTTGGACGGGCACTCTATAGGCCGGGTCACCCACAATACCACCCCCATCAACCTACGTGTGTCAGGGAACCACAGCGAGACAATACAATTCCTGCTCATTAAGTCTCTTCAGGTTCCCGTGGTATTGGGATTCTTTTTGCTCCAGAGACACAATCCCCTTATTGACCAGTCTGCTTTTGCCATCATGGGCTGGAGTCCATTCTGCCATGCTCATTGCCTAAAGTCAGCACAGCCTGCCCCGGGACATCTTTCCTGGGGCTTTGAAGTTGCTCTGGACCTCTCCACCATTCCCGCGGAGTACCAAGACCTCTGGGAGGTGTTCAGTAAGGCCCGGGCCACATCGCTTCCACCGCACCGACCCTATGACTGCGGGATTGACCTTCTCCCTGGCACCACTCCACCCCGGGGACGACTGAACTCTCTGTAGGGTCTGGAGACCAAGGCTATGGAGACCTACATAGAGGACACTCTAGCTGCTGCAGGGTTCATTCATCCTTCTGCCTCCCCCGCCGGTGCAGGGTTCTTCTTTGTGGAGAAGAAGGACAAAACCCTGCTCCCGTGCAGCAACTACCAGGGCCTCAACGACATCATGGTGAAGAACCGCTACCCGTTACCCGCTACCATCATCTCCTCTGCCTTCAAGCCGCTCCAGGGGACCACGTGTTCTCCAAGCTGGACCTACAGAACTCCTACCACCTGGTGCTGATACGGGAAGGAGACGAGTGGAAGATGGCCTTCAACAAGGCCAGCGGTCACTACGAGTATTGACATGTTGATCTTTGTCTACCTCGACGTCATCCTCATCTTCTCCCGCTTCGCCCAAGAACACATGCTCCACATCCGACATTCTCCAATGCCTCCTGGAGAACCTTTTTGTGAAAGCAGAGAAGTGCGAATTCCATCGCTCCACCATACTCTACTTGGGTTACATCATCGCTGCAGGGAGTGTACAGATAGATCCCGGGAAGGTGAGAGCGGATTCGCCAACTTTTATCGCCACTTTATCCGGGGTTACAGCAGCCTGGCTTCCCCCTGCCTGCACTCACCTCTCCCAAGGTTCCGTTCACGTGGTCCCCAGCTGCTGACCGGGCGTTCTGGGATCTCAAACACCGTTTCACCACAGCTCCCATCTTGGTTCATCTTGACCTGTCCCGCCAGTTTGTGGTGGAGGCCGATGCTTCGGCTGTCGGAGTGGGGGCTGTCCTGTCCCAGCGTTCTGCCCTGGACCTCAAGTTACATCCCTGCGCCTTCTTCTCCCATCGCCTCAACGCCACTGGGAGGAACTACAATGTGGAGAATCGTGAGCTTCTCTCAGTGAAGATGGCGTTGGTGGAGTGGAGGCACTGGCTGGAGGGGATGGAACATCCGTTCATTGTGTGGATCGATCACAAGAACCTGGAGTATCTCCTCACTGCCAAGCGTCTCAATTCCAGTCAAGCTAGGTGGGCCCTGCGTTTCACCCGGTTCAACTTCTCCCTCTCATACCGACCGGGATCCAAGAATGTCAAGCCGGATGCGCTGTCATGCCACAAAAGCCCCACAGCTACAACCCCTGAATCCGAACCATCCTTCCCACCTCATGCCGGGCGACGGCACTCAGCTCGTGAATAGGGAAAAATGTTTGTGAGGCACAGAGTTCCCAGCCGAACCCAGGGAGGGCCCAGATAGCCGGATGTTGTTCCAGATGCTGTTCGCTCCTCGATCCTGAAGCGGGCCCACTCCTCCAGGCTTGCCTGCCACCCGGGCTCCCGTTCCACCCTGGCCTTTGTGCAACAACGCTTTTGGTGGCCTACCATGGTTCCTGACGTCTCCGCGTTAGTCACCGAATGCACAATCTATGCGCAGAACAAGACTCCTCTGCAAGCTCCAGCTACCTGTCCCTCACCATCCCTGGTCTCACATATCCCTGGACTTTGTCACGTGTCTCCCCCTGTCAGATGGCAACACCGCCAGCCACTTCCTCTCCCCAAGCTACCCCCGGCCAAAGTCACAGCCCAGCTCATGGTGTAGCACGTCTTCTGGATCCATGGACTCCCATTGGACATGGTCTCCGACCGGGGTCCTCAATTCTCTTCCCGGGTCTGGAAGGCGTTCTGCACACTCATTGGGTCGTCAGCCAGCCTGTCCTCCGGGTTCCACCCCCAGTCCAACAGCCAACCAAGACCTGGAGATTACTCTTTGCTGCCTGGTCTCCACCAACCCCACCACCTGGAGCCAGAAACTAGCGTGGGTCGAATACTCCCGCAACACCCTTCCTTGCTCTCCCACGGGTCTCTCGCCCTTTGAGTGTTCCCTGGGTTATTAGCCCCCGCTCTTCCCCAAGCAAGAGGAAGAGGTCGGCATACCTTTGTCCTAGATGTTTATCCGCCACTGTCGTCGTACCTGAAAGAGAGCCCGGTCGGACCTTCTCAAGACCACCTCCAGGTATCGACGACAAGCGGACCGCCAGTGGACCCCCGGCTCCCCGGTATCGTCTCGGGCAGAAGGTATGGCTGTCCACCCGGGATCGGCCCCTCCGGGTGGAGTCCTGCAAACTTTCCCCCCGGTTTATCGGCCCTTTCCCGATCTCTAAGGCAATTAGCCCCTCTGCTGTTCGTGTTCTGCTGCCCGCCGTATACATCCCAATTTTTATGTGTCTAGAATCAAACACATGTCTCACAGCCCTTGGTCTCCTGTTTCCAGGCCCACCCCTCTCCTCCGTCTGATTGACGGCCAACCAGCGTACACGGTGAGGCATCTCCTGAAGGTTCGACCTCCGGCAGTGGATTCTAGTGCTTGGTTGACTGGGAGGGTTATGGCCCGGAGGAGAGGTGCTGGGTCCCTGCTAGGGCTATCCTGGACCCAGGCATCATCTCTGATTTTTAACACCGGCACCCCGGTCAACCAGGTATGCACCCAGGTAGGACGCCAGGTGCCATCCCTAGAGGGGGGGATACAGTCACACTGTGATCTGTTTCACCTTTCTTTGTGCTTGTCTCCACCCCCCTCCAGGTGTCGCCCATCTTCCCCATTATCCCCAGTGTATTTATACCTGTGTTCTCTGTTTGTCTGTTGCCAGTTAGTTTTTATACGTCAAGTCTACCAGCGTTTTCCCCTTGCTCCTGTCTGTTTCTATTTCCTGTTTTCCCGGTTTTGACCATTCTGCTTACCCTGACCCTGAGCCTGCCTGCCGTTCTGTACCTTGTCACTCCACACTGGATTATTGACCCCTGCCTGCCATTCTGTACCTTTTCGACTCTGATCTGGATTACTGACCTCTTCCTGCCCTTGACCTGTCGTTTTGCCTGCCCCCTGTTATTTCGACACTGTCTGCACCTGGGTCTTTCCTAAAACGTCATAGTATTTGAGGTTTAAAAAGGCTTCTAAAGTTTATAATTTCCTCTTTGAGATTTCAACCCCTACAAAAATGTCCATTAATTATAATCCCCATAATAATTCACATTATTGCTGCAGGATTATTTTCCTGCTGTAGCAAACTGTCTCAAATTAAAATTTTACGATCTAACATCTGTATGTTAATTGTAGACACTTACCACCTCCGGGAATAGTTAATGTAATATAATGCACACAAATTAAACCAGTTGACCACAGAGACCAATTTTCTCCATTGTCTGAACATACAAGTCTCCGTTGCCAAGGCAACTTCTCCAGATTTAACATTTTCAACTGAAGAGACATTTTACGGATGTAGGATCTTAATTTGATTACCATGTTGCAGGAGAACTTTCCTGCAATGCAGGAAATGTAAAACATATAGTGTATTTGAGGTTTACAATGGCTTCTGAAGTTTGTAATGTCCTATTGCTGGAGGATTATTTTCCTGTTGTAGCAAACTGGCTCAAATTAAGATCCCACATCTGTATGCACTAACGGCTTCATTTATCTTTATCTTATGTCTTTAGGATTATGACATCAATTATCATATCATGTCTTAGTCTGTGCTGCAGTAGTTACAGTTCAGATAATATTCATGAATGGATATTCCTATGGGCTTTTACTGGGGTAAAATAGGGAGGAACTGCATGGAGAAGAGTTCCACCACCATGGTGTAGTGACAACAATGGAATGGAATAGAGTTATGTTACAGTAAAAAATAGTGATAGAAAATCCATGAATTATATTGACAGTTCAACCCCAATAAAATACCAAATTGACCCCTGCATGTAAGTGATCTATCCTGCCTACCAATACCTCTAACCTACACAAACTATTCTGTCCAGAATAAGTCATTTAAAAATAAGTTTAAAGCTGTTATTTTTTGCTGTACAATCTAGGCTAATGTAAGCAGTGTATTGCTAGCAGAAGCAAGTGCATAGTAGAGCTAGCCAAGCGAGAGAGTTAGCATCGTCATGGACGGCAGAAAATGATTTGAGATGGACGTTGGAACGGGAAAACAACTCAGATCACAGTTAATCCTGTGTTGTCTGCTGAGCAGTAACCTCAGGAGGCTGAAGAAATTTGGCTTGTCACCAAAAGCACTCACAAACTTCTACAGATGCACAATCGAGAGCATCCTGTTGGGCTGTATCACCGCCTGGTACGGCAACTGCTCCGCCCACAACCGTAAGGCTCTCCAGAGGGTAGTGAGGTCTGCACAACGCATAACCGGGGGCATAACTACCTGCCCTCCAGGACACCTACACCACCTGATGTCACAGGAAGGCCATAAAGATCATCAAGGACAACAACCACCCGAGCCACTACCTGTCCACCCCGCTATCATCCAGAAGGCGAGGTCAGTACAGGTGCATCAAAGCTGGGACCGAGAGACTGAAAAACAGCTTCTATCTCAAGGCCATCAGACTGTTAAACAGCCACCACTAACATTGAGTGGCTGCTGCCAACACACTGACTCAACTCCAGCCACTTTAATAATGGGAATTGATGGTAATTGATGTAAAATATATCACTAGCCACTTTAAACAATGCTACTTAATATAATGTTTACATACCCTACATTATTTCTCATACGTATATACTGTACTCTATCATCTACTGCATCTTTATGTAATACATGTATCACTAGCCACTTTAAACTATGCCACTTTGTTTACATACTCATCTCATATGAGTACTCGATACCATCTACTGCATCGTGCCTATGCCGCTCTGTACCATCACTCATTCATATATCTTTATGTACATATTCTTTATCCCTTTACACTTGTGTGTATAAGGTAGTAGTTTTGGAATTGTTAGCTAGATTACTCGTTGGTTATTACTGCATTGTCGGAACTAGAAGCACAAGCATTTCGCTACACTCGCATTAACATCTGCTAACCATGTGTATGTGACAAATAAAATTTGATTTGATTTGATTTAACACAAGAGAAACGACTAGCTTGTTTTCTAACAAGATGTAATAAACAACAGCAGTGTAAGAAAGGACTGTATGGAAAGTATGGAATTAGCTACATATGCTATCTGAAGATAACACAGCAGGGTTATTCGCAGCAGAGCTACAGAGGTACAAAATCAGGCTAATAATGTCTTCCACTGTGCTTCAAATATCAGAAGTTCACTTTTCTGAATGCTGAGGTCGGATATCTTTGGAACAGTCAAGAGTAGGGGAGAACCAGGACGAAAGTAACACTTTTTGTTTTATTCCTAATTACTCAGAGAACAATAGAGCTAAAGACACCACATTCTATGACAAACAACGTATATATATCATCTACCGTTAGCAACTGTAATTTCATTTCTAGGGTAAATTTGTTTAAATGAAATAGACCGAGAACAGAACTACTGCAACGTTACCTTTGTACCTGCCTGCAGGGCCGGGAGTAACACAGCCTTGGGATGGAAGTAACAGCTGGCGAGAAGTACACAATATTCATCTTATCTCCATGTTTTTGGTTTGTAATGCTAGTTACTTTTAACAAATGCACTATAAGCCATCATTTCATGTTAGTGTCGATTTGAATAATTAATGATATAGGTTTGAAATATATGAAAATGAACCATGCGTCAACATCGCAACATTGCTATATTAACCATAATTTTCTCATCTCACTTCAATGGGAGTGCAGTAGGAGATGTTTTTCACCATTTTCCTTGACTAATGCTTAGCCCCACCAATCAGGTGCTCTGTGGCTGTCCTTGTCATGCGTGCTCCTCGTGTCTTGATAGAATAGATGTTTTCATTCTCTTCACAAATGGCAAACTCATCATGCTTATCACATTCCCATGGCTTGCCACAAGGTAATTGACACCCAGAATCATAAAGATATATATTTTTAACCACTAACCTGTCGATAAAAGCTTATGCAAGAAGCTGATCCATCCATTCAATTGATTAAGGCTAACGATGTCATATATCATTTTCAAACATTGACACTTGTTGATATTTTGCTAACATTATAAAAATCAATATGAACTAGAGGAGACAACGCCTGTGCTTAAATGTTTATTTTGATTTATTCCAGGTCATCAGTTAACATTGTGTTACTTTCGTCCCAAATGTCTCTCCTGTAACTCCCAGGCTAACACCCAAGACTAGCTAGCATGATACTTAAAACCTATGCTGTCATTTAGTCACTAGATGGTTTAAGAAAATGACTAAATTCAACTCTACAACTGAAAAACCCTCCGGGTCCATTTTTGACTTACATCTCTCAAAACCACTTTTTTGTTGATAACTCAGCAAAACATGGTCAGACTGGGCAGTTTTTTGTTGTTGCAGGGAGCTCGTCCTCCGCATTAAGAATGTGCTGTCTTCACTACGTCATTCTAGCTTCTGTGTTATCAGAGAAAATGGGTGTGTTGCTTTTACCCCGTGTTACTTATGTCCCAGCTCTCCCCTAGCCTATTTCCATGGCAACAATGATTCTAGGGCAATGCGACCACAGAGATCCTATTAAATTCATATTCTTTTCATATTCTTATTACTCATTCTATAACTGTGACAAACACCAGCAATATACAGAATATGCAATGTCACATCTATATCAGAGGCCCCTTTTCAGCACACGACACACTGACGTCACGTACAGATGCGCGCAACTCATGCCTGCAGAAAGAAAGCCCTCGCCATCTGCACCCATTCAACATAGTCTAGATTTAAGTTATTTTTACTTCTAAACAAAACAACTTTTTGGAGTTTTCATACCCTAGAATGTTGTTTTTGATTGAACTTTTGCTAAGATTATATTTGGTTGTGATCTTTGCAAAATTCCTATTTTGGATGCAGCATCAGTTTGCTAGAATGCTAATGCTCATTGACATAGGCTTTAGCAAAACCTAGCCGAAGAGCCATTTTACTGTTTGAAGTGCACGCATTGCCCTCTTAGGATGATAATGTTGGAAATGGTTTGTTTAAGAGTCCATTTTCTGTTGGACATTAAGATTGAACATTCACCCAGAACATTGTCTTCATTCATCACTCTCTCTCTCTCTCTCTCTCTCTCTGCCTATACATGTCACCATACTCTGTCACACCTTAGCATCAGCTCTCAACCCCACAAGTCTCAAAGACAAAGTGTAATGTTCTGTCTGAGTGACATGAATACTCACACAATGGTCCTTGAAACTCATCCCTGTTACACCCATTCATCCACTGGCCATTTACCCTCCCCTGGTGCTCATCCAGCCTCACATGGCCCAGCAAATTATCCTTGTGAGTTTCAGTAGCAACCTCAAAATGGAGGTCCTGTTTCACTGCATGAAGTTTGTGCAGTGTACGATCTGTCATCTCCCTTGTACACAACATTGTGGTAGTTCATCAAGGCAAATGATTATGATAGCGATGTTGATGATGGATACCATGCATGATTTATGTGGGTTTTACAGTGCAAATCAGTATGATTGGAATGGATTGTATGGCCATCTGTGTGGTTGGCTTGGTTACTAGAATGGAACAGTGGAGCAGAGTCCTGGTTCAAGGAGACTGTAGGTGCTGCTGAGTTCTGCTCAGAAAGTTGTTGCAGTTTTCTTTTCAGCTTTTTTCGTTAGCATTCCACTTAATTCAAGTAGGCCTATATGTAAAGTATGCTATCAAGATTTGAGCTTCCACAGCATATTTGTGTGTGTGTGTGTGTATGTGTGTGTGTGTGTGTGTCTAATCCCGCCTGATCAATTATCCACTTTGTAGAACACAACTGATATGACGTGAGACGGAGTGGGAGGTCAGACCCAGAGTACTGTGCTGACAGACTAATGCTCTGGAAGATTGTGTGTGTGTCTGTGTGTTTGTGCACAAACACATGCATGTATCTATGTGCACGCTATGGGTGCAGGGTATCCATGTCCTCCTCACAGATGATTCATCTTCATAATGTTGGACTTTAATGTGAAGAATCCCCTCCCACCATCCTCAGGTCAAGAGGAGCGAGCACCAACCATGCCACCATGAATAAGTAAAGACCGCTGAGCTGGGAGGGAACATGTAAGTTAGCCTGCATCTAGGTCCCATCTCTATGGAAACAGGTAAAGGGATAAGTACAGTTGAAGTCGGAAGTTTACATACACTTAGGTTGGAGTCATTAAAACTCATTTTTCAACGACTCCACAAATTTCTTGTTAATAAACTGTCGTTTTTGCAAGTTGGTTAGGACATCTACTTTGTGCATGACACAAGTCATTTTTCCAACAATTTTTCCAACAATTGTTTACATTCAGATTATTCCACTTATAATTCACTGTATCACAATTCCAGTGGGTCAGAAGTTTACATACACTAAGTTGACTGTGCCTTTAAACAGCTCGGAAAATTCCAGAAATATATGTTATGGCTTTAGAAGCTTCTGATAGGCTAACTGACATAATTTTAGTCAATTGGAGGTGTACCTGTGGATATATTTGAAGGCCTACCTTCAAACCCAGTGCTTCTTTGCTTGACATCATGGGAAAATCAAAATAAATAATCCAATTGTAGACCTCCACAAGTCTAGTTCATCCTTGGGAGCAATTTCCAAATGCCTGAAGGTACCACGTTCATCTGTACAAACAATAGTACGAAAGTATAAACACCATGGGACCACGCAGCCGTCATACCGTTCTTGAAGGAGACGCGTTCTGTCTCCTAGAGATGAACGTACTTTGGCCCGAAAAGTGAAAATCAATCCCATCCCTTGTGAAGATGCTGGAGGAAACGGGTACAAATGTATCTATATCCACAGTAAAACGAGTCTTATATCGACATAACCTGAAAGGCCGCTCAGCAAGGAAGAAGCCACTGCTCCAAAACCGCCATAACAAAAGCCAGACTACGGTTTGCAACTGCACATGGGAACAAAGATCGAACTTTTTGGAGAAATGTCCTCTGTTCTGATGAAACAAAAATGGCCATGATGGCCATAATGACCATCGTTATGTTTTGGAGGAAAAAGGGGGAGGCTTGCAAGCCGAAAAACACCATCCCAACTGTGAAGCATGGGGGTGGCAGCCTCATGTTGTGGGGGTGCTTTGCTGCAGGAGGGACTGGTGCACTTCACAAAATAGATGGCATCATGAGGCGGGACATTTTGTGGATATATTGAAGTGTAATGGCTCTCTCCTTCTTCTGATGATGAGGAATAGGAATCATCGGACCAACACGCAGCGCGGTAAGTGTTCATAGTAAATTAATTAAATAAACTGAACACTGAATGACAAAAAACAACAAAGAGCGTGAACGACACGAAACAGTCCTGTAAGGTGAAAAAACAGGAAACAACTACCCACAAACACAGGTGGGAACAGGCTACCTAAGTGTGGTTCTCAATCAGAGACAACGATTGACAGCTGCCTCTGATTGGGAACCATACCAGACCAAACACATAGAAATACAACACACAGAACAAAACAGAATGCCCACCCCAACTCACGCCTTGACCAAACCAAAATAGAGACATAAAAAAGGAACTAAGGTCAGGACGTGACATGAAGCAACATCTCAAGACATCAGTTAAAGCTTGGTCGCAAATGGGTCTCCCAAATGGACAATGATCCCAAGCATACTTCCAAAGTTGTGGCAAAATGGCTTAGAACAACAAAGTCAAGGTATTGGAGTGGCTAACACAAAGCCCTGACCTCAATCCTATAGAAATTTGTGGACAGAACTGAAAAAGTGTGTGCGAGCAAGGAGGCATACAAACCTGACTCAGTTACACCAGCTCTGTCAGGAGGAATGAGCCACAATTCACCCAACTTATTGCGGGAAGGTTGTGGAAGGCTACCCAAAATGTTTGACTCAAGTTAAACAATTTAAAGGCAGTGATACCAAATTCTAATTGAGTATATGTTAACTTCTGACCCACTGGGAATGTGATGAATGAAATAAATCATTCTCTCTACTATTATTCTGACATTTCATTCTTAAAACAAAGTGGTTACCCTAACTGACCTAAAACAGGGAATTCTTACTAGGAATTGTGAAAAACGGAGTTTAAATTTATTTGGCTACGGTGAACTTCCGACTTCAACTGTAACTATTTTGCAGTAAAAAAAATAAAAGCTAGAGAAAATAATGTATTTTTCAAAAAGTCTGATGCTCACTCTGCCATCCAGCAGAAGGTCAAGCTTTGATGTGCAGTAAGGTTTGGGTACTACAGGGCTGAGCAGAGAAGACTCCTTTTGTTTATCCTCTAACCAGAGAACCAAGAGACTAGAACCCCCTAGAGGCAATGGAATCATTGTTTTATTTGTATTTAAATTGTCATTTTATTCATCAGAATTCATCTGATTAAGCTAGAGATTTCCAGGTTTCTCTGTTTTGCTCTACGACGGCCACAAGCTTTACAGGACTCGTCTGAAGTCGGTCCCTTCGGTCCCTGTCGATTTATATATTTTTTTACTAAAACTTTATAAATTCAGAACGGTTTGAGATACAAACTAATGTGAGCCCACTATGGACCCCACTATGACACCCACAAGATTCACAGGACTTGTGAGAAGGTCATCCGTGATTGTGCTGTAAATAATTAGTGAAAACGAATACAATTGAATAGGCTTTTTTTGAAGAAGTGTTGTTTTTAATGTTGTCGCTGAATGTATTATTCAATGCGTTTCCATGGACTAATAGCAGTAAGGCCATAGATATAAGGCAGGCTTCAGGAAAGCTCTGAATTATGGCTCCTTCTCTTTCTGCTCAGATGGAGCCAGTTGGAGCGAAGCCATTTTGAGATTGCAGGGGGGGTATGGTAGCTGACTCAATGTGTCACTGTCTTAAAGCTGCATCATCTAGCAACAAACAGCACTACCCAGATGTGTGTGGCCCTGATTAGGACCTGCTGATTGTCTCTAAACCAGCAAATATACTACTGGAAGAGGATCACAATGGAAATAAGGCCCAGACATTGTTGTGTGTTATCCTTGATGATTTGACTCATGTACTTGTATGTCTTTTTCAAGTTTCATGTGCGCTTGTTTTTAAAATGGTCAAATTAATAAACTAAACTAAATCAGTGAACACATATATTCTACTCATTGAACATGGCAGGTTAAAATGGTATGCCTTGTACAGAATGCATCCCGAGACATCCCATAGCAAGAGCAAGATGTACAGTGCATTCGGAAAGTATTCAGACCTCTTGACTTTTTACACATTTTGTTACGTTACAGCCTTATTCTAAAATTGATGAAATATTTTTTCTCATTAATCTACACACAATACCCCATAATGACAAAGTGAAAACAGTTTTTTTGTTTTTTTTGTTGCAAAAAACAGAAAGAAACTTATGTAAATAAGTATTCAGACCCTTTGCTAAGAGACTCGAAATTGATCATCCTTGGGATGTTTCTACAACTTGATTGGAGTCCACCTGTGGTAAATTCAATTGATTGGAAATTATTTGGAAAGGTCCCACAGTTGATAGTTCATGTCAGAGCATAAACCAATCCATGAAGTCGAAAGATTTGTCTGTAGAGCTCCGAGACAGGACTGTGTCAAGGCACAGATCTGGGGAAGGGTACCAAAAAATGTCTGCAGCATTTAAGGTCCCCAAGAACACAGTGGCTTCCATGATTCTTAAATGGGAGAAGTTTGGAACCACTAAGACTCCTCCTAGAGATGGCCGAACTGAGAAATCGGGGGAGAAGGGCCTTGGTCAGGGAGGTGACCAAGAACCCAATGGTCACTCTGACAGAGCTCCAGAGGTCCTCTGTGGAGATGGGAGAACCTTCCAGAAGGACAACCATTTCTGCAGCACTCCACCAATCAGGCCTTTATAGTAGAGTGGCCAGACAGAAGCCACTCCTCAGTAAAAGGCACATGACAGCCCACTTGGAGTTTGCCAAAAGGTACCCAAAGGACTCAGACCATGAGAAACAAAATTCTCTGGTCTGATGAAACCAAGTTGGAACTCTTTGAACTGAATGCCAAGCATCACGTCTGGAGGCAAACTGGTACCATTCCTACTGTGAAGCATGGTGGTATCAGCTTCATGATGGAGGAATGTTTTTCAGCGGCAGGGACTGTGAGACTAGTCAGGATCAAGGGAAAGATGAACAGGACAACGACCCTAAGCACACAGCCAATACAACACAGGACACAGGCTTCGGGACAAGTCTCTGAATGTACTTGAGTGGCCCAGCCGGAGCCCAGACTTGAACCCGATCTAACATCTCTGGAGAGACCTGAAAATAGCTGTGCAGCGACGCTCCCCATCCAACCTGACAGAGATTGAGAGGATCTGCAGAGAAGAATGGGACAAACTCCCCAAATACAGGTGTACCAAACATGTAGTGTCATACCCAAGAAGACCCGAGGATGTAAATGTGATACATTTCTAAAAACCTGATTTTGCTTTGTCATTATGGGGTATTGTGTGTAGATTGATGAGGGGAAACCCCCCCGATTTAATCAGTTTTAGAATAAGCCTGTAACGTAACAACAACTGGAAAAAGTCAAGGGATCTGAATACTTTCTGAATGCACTGCAACTGCTGTGTTAATTGCCATGATAACCCTTCGTACAATCTATTGGCGCTCATTTATTTTTCCTCTACTGCAATTGAAATTAGGTTGGGAGGGGTGAATTTGGAAGTTCACAAAAGCACAATTACCTTTCTAGATTGATGCTTGAAAAATAGAATGGATGATTTATGTCATTGTAAAACAGATCCATGTACAATAATGAGGGCTAACAGCCTTGACGTATTAAATTGTTGCCTTTAAAAATGACGCAGATCCAAGGCAACGCGGAGGAGTCGGAGGAGGAGGAGGAGGAGGAGGAGGAGGAGATCATGGTGGATGGATGGCAGCAGATTCCAGTCGCCATCTCCTGACACACACACACACACACACACACACACACACACACACACACACACACACACACACACACACACACACACACACACGCACTAGAATAACACTAATTACTGTCTGAATGCTCCATCCTACCAGCACCCTGACAGGGTTATAATAGCTCTGTAATATAGATGAACAGTATAGGGCTGGAGGAAAATGGCTTCCACAGATAGAAGAGTACTCTGTCATGGCAACTGCAGCTGATGACATCATCTAGTGTCACATGATCTTATGCATTCCTGCCGGACATTACAGAGATATTAAGTAAATATCAAGGGGATGAATATCTGATTTGCGGATTGCCCACCCCTTCCCAACCCAGGTGTGAATGGTTTTGTTTGATATGAAAATTGTTCTCTGCATCCTGCTGAAGTGCTAGATTGAATTCTGTGTGTTGTTTTATTCATGCCTCCAGAGAATCGCTCCCATTTGTTTTCCTCATAGATGAGCTGCACTGCTTGAAGCACGAGCGTGTGTGTTATGCGCACGGGAGACTGTGAAATATTAAGTCACTGTCATCTTAAGGCAAGACACTAAGGGGAGAGGAAATGATGTGACATGTCCCTCATCTTTGTTTTACAGCACTCACATTCACACATTGGTGCACTAGACACTCTAATCAAACAGCAAAATTGAGGTGACATTAAACCAACAATAAACGTTTATTTTGAGGAACGTCTGTTCTCTACCCAGGGGTGGTGCATCCTGTTACATTAACTAGGCTTTTCTTACTGAATGTGAATAACCAACTATGAAATCTTCCCTCTGTTCATTGAAAATGTATACACAATGTGTACATCTGCATGAAGTGCTTTTTATGCAAAATGTGTGTCTGTTTGTGTGCATGCATGTGTGAATGTGTGTGTTTTACTATACCTCACAGCTGTCTCTTAAACCTCTGCAGGGGTTCCTCTGTTGTCTGGCAGCCAAGTCGTTTTATTTGATGCCGTTAGTCTCCAATTATGCTAATCATCGTGGGGACAGAGATTATCCACGTTGTCTGCTGCAAACCTTCACTCACATCTGCAAACCATGTTTGCAAATGCATGCTAATTCAATTAGACATTACAGTCATCACTCAGTCACAGGAGAGACTGTCAGTCTGAAACGTTGGGGCCTGATAGGCTGGTGTGCCTTCAGAATACGAACATGTCATTGTCTTATCCCACCAGGTTGCCAGTCTCCTTGCAGCTGGAATCAACTCATGCTCCTTCTTCCCTTTGCAAAGTGTGAAACCCAAACAAAATGGTGAATCTCAATAAAATGGAGATTGTAAGTGACATCGAGAAAACCAAACCCAAAACCCAGATGTACAGGTCTGCCTGGCTGGTTAGCAGGCCTGGGCCATATGCTTGCCTGAGGCGGCTCTCCTCACCAGATGCATCATTTGTGAATTTAGTATTGTGTGTATTTGTGATTTGGCTGTGGAGACAGACAGACTGAGGAAATAGACAGGTTGAGCCTCTGCAGGTGTCAGGCAGGCACGGAGGAAACGTCCTTGACAGAGCTGGAGGCCGTCGTCGGCCACTAGAGGGCATGTGTCTCACTGCTCACTCCCTGCTGCTCACTCCCTGCTCTACTTTACACATCATCTTACCCACTCACTCATTACTCGGAGAACGCAGAGGAGAGAGATAAGTCTCTTTCAGTTGTAAAGAGTCATGTTCTAATGGAACTTTCTGCAGTATGACCTATAATTCAATAAGATCTGAATAGAAATAGGTTCCTTAAACCAATTCTAAATATGCCTGTGAAGTGTGATGCTCTCAAACAAGAAAGACATCTCAGGAATTCATGAAAACCAGGTCAAATCAGCACCACCAGAGTATCGTCATCTTCCTCACATTTATGAAACCTCAATCGATCAATGTGTCACGCCGTGGCAAATGTAATGAGAATCGGTCCCATTTGAGGACATGTGTCATAGGTGGGCGGGCAGGCAGGATAACACACAAAGGGGCCGGAAGGTTCTTGTACCGAAGCAAAAGTTCCCAAATCTCTTTTCATCTTGCCATATTCTGGAGAGAGATCAAGCCCCCTCGAAACAAAGAGCCGGCTTTTGTTTTTTGATAGGCTTATTTTAATAGGAATTCAGCGCTGTATGAAATATTTAAAACGGTGTCTCTCTCTTCCTCTCTCGCTCTATATACACTACATGACCAAAAGTATGTGGGCACCTGCTCGTCGAACATCTCATTGCAAAATCATGGGCATTATCATAGAGTTGGTCACCCCTTTGCTGCTATAACAGCCTCCACTCTTCAGGTAAGGCTTTCCATTATATGTTGGATCATTGCTGCAGGGACTTGCTGGGCGATTAGGTCTGGCTCACAGTCTGCGTTCCAATTCATCCCAAAGGTTTTCGATGGGGTTGAGATCAGGGCTCTGTGCAGGCCAGTCAAGTTATTCTACACTGATCTCGACAAACCATTTCTGTATGGATTCGCTTTGTGAACGGGGTTATTGCCATGCTGAAATAGGAAAGGACCGTCCCCAAATTGTTGGCACAAAATTAGAAGCACAGAATCGTCTCTTCCCTTCACTGGAACTGAGGGGCCTAGGCTGAACCATAAAAAACAGTCCAGAACATTATTCCTCCTCCAACAAACTTTACAGTTGGCACTATGCATTCAGGCAGGTAGTGTTCTCCTGGCATCCTCCAAACCAAGATTAGTCTGTCGGACTGCCAGATGATGAAGTGTGATTCATCACTCCAGAGAACGCGTTTCCACTGCTCCAGAGTTCAATGGCGGCAACCTTTACACCACTCCAGCCGACGCTTGGCATTGCACATGGTGATCTTAGGCTTGTGTGCGGCTGCTCGGCCATGGAAACCCATTTCATGAATCTCCCAATGAACAGTTGTTGTGCTGATGCTAATTTGGTAGTGAGCATTGTAACCGAGGACAGACAATTTTTACCTGGTATGCACTTCAGCACTCGGCTGTCCTGTTCTGTGAGCTTGTGTGGCCTATCATTTTGCAGCTGAGCCGTTGTTGCTCTTAGACATTTCCACTTCACAATAATAGCACTTACAGTTGACCGGGGCAACTCTAGCAGGGCAGAAATTTGAAATTTGACGAACTTACTTGTTGGAAAAGGGGCGTCCTATGACTGTGCCACGTTGAAAGTCGCTGAGCTCTTCAGTAAGGCTATTCTACTGACAATGTTTGTCTATGGAGAATGCATGGATGTGTGCTCGATTTTATACCCCTGTCAGAAACGGGTATGGCTGAAATAGCTGATTCCACTCATTTGAAGGGTTGTACAGTCGTGGCCAAAAGTTTTGAGAATAACACAAATATTAATTTTCACAAAGTCTGTGCTTCAGTTTTTATGATGGCAATTTGCATATACTCCAGAATGTTATGAAGAGTGATCGGGTGAATTGCAATTAATTGCAAAGTCCCTCTGCCATGCAAATGAACTGAATCCCCCAAAAACATTTGAACTGCATTTCAGCCCTGCCACAAAAGGACCAGCTGACATCATGTCAGTGATTCTCTCGTTAACACAAATGTGAGTGTTGACGAGGACAAGGCTGCAGATCACTCTGTCATGCTGATTGGGTTCAAATAACAGACTGGAAGCTTCAAAAGGAGGGTGGTGCTTGGAATCATTGTTCTTCCTCTGTCAGCCATGGTTACCTGCAAGGAAACACGTGCCGTCATCATTGCTTTGCACAAAAAGGGCTTCACAGGCAAGGATATCCCTTGGATATCCCACAGCATCCCTGTGGAACACTTTCGGCGGCTTGTAGGGGGGATGGTGTTCTTAATCTTTTCTACACTCAGTATATATCTCTCTCTCTGTCTATTGATCTCCCCACCCATTTTATTTGCCGCTAATTAGACAGTTGACGAGCTTTTCATGCTTTCTCTGTGTTGCATCTCTGTACTCTCCAGTCTGTGTGTAAAGCCTGCAGATGGGTGCCGGTGTGAATTCAAAGCAGTTTCCTTGTCAGCATTTAATGCACATTCCATGCTAATGCAAGCTAGCTTCCCGAAAGATCTCTATTTTTACACAGAAAATGAATGTGTTAGTGTGGATCAATGGAGGAGTTTTTATGGAGGACATGACTCCACTACAAACACGGGAGCGAGGCTCCACTTTCTCACGCTATGTATGACGAAGCGGGAGAAATGGGGATAGAGAAAGCAGGAGAGCGAGAGTAAGAGGAACAGAGAGAGAGTGTGGGTGGCAGGCAGCATATCCCTCTGCAATTAAAAGCCACTCTCTCTCCTCCTCTCTCTCTCTCTCTTTGTGTTGTTAGGTATTCCCCAAATCCTGATTCCCTCTCCTCTGCGTCGTGCCGCAATCTACAAATATCATCAGGATAATTATTTGCTCACGGCATCTGAGGCCCAAGCATCTGCCCCTTCTTCTGTTGACCTCCACTCCCCCTCCCTCTCCTGCCTTTTCTCGTAAGCCTGTTATGCCTTCCTACCTCTCAGATTGATTAGCTAAAACAGAGGCTTGGTCAATCATAAATGCATGTCTTGTCTATTTTTTTTTAGAATGAGAAAGAAAGGTAGATAAAAATGTAGATGGATTATATAAAGAGAGAGAGAGATGGGGGGGGGGGGGGGGCAGAGAGCATTGGGAGAGGAAATGATTGATGCTTCAGCATTGTATCAATCAAAGAGGCGTTCATGTACAAATGGGTAACTTTGATATAGGAAGCTATCAGCGTGTTGCTTGTCTAGATCTTTCACACTAGGTCCAGCTACTCCTGATCCACTGATGCTTGGGATGGGATGGGTGTGCATTGGATCAGCACTGCAGGTCTGGTCCTGCAGCTGGTGTCACAGCTCCCTGGGGTGAGGGCTTAAAGCATGCTTGTGCGTGCCACTGGTCTGTCACACCAATAGGATTGGTCCCTAACCATGATCCCTTTTCAAAGTTGTCTTGTGGCCCTTCCCCCTTGCTTCTGTTTCAGCCACTCAGGAGTCAGGATGGTGGAGACAGTCATGAGGGTGGATAAGAGTGATGGGTGGTTCTACTGCACTGTAGTAAGTTTTATGTTCTGGATCTGTGGCTCTAGTTGTAGGTAACAGCTGAGTCATTCTCTGTTACTTAAACGCCATCGACTTGTAAGACACAAAGTGACTCCATATCACCGTCTGTACACTCCGGTATTAAACCGCTTTGCAAGTACTGATATGAATTATGTGTCAGCATGGGATTGAAAGATCCTGTATCAATCCTGTTCATTATGTGGACCATCTTTGACTTAGCTCTGACATAAGTGACTATTTGTCAAATTACTGATTTAGTAGTTGTAAGAACAAACAAAGACACGCATTATGCATCGTTATGCAAAGAAATCCCTGGCATCGTGAAACATTATCAGCCAGTCCATCTCTGTCTGGCAGACATCACCAAGCATGCAAAGCTCATCAACTGTCTAATTAGCAGCAAATAAAATGGGTGGGGATATCAAATGACAAAATACTAATGATACATGTACATTAGAACCAGTGAGAGGGGGGATGGGCTCTCCAATTACTCCCGTCTCTCCACGATTCACATAGTCCAATAAACACAGGAGAGCATAAAGAAGCTTCAGTTTGTGGATAGGACCCTGGGAATTTGGGGGGCACAAGGCACACCCTTTTAATAGATACGAGTCATAGACTATGTCTCTCCCTTGCATGGTGAAATAAAGGAACCATTGCCAGCTAGCAGGGCATGATTCAGATTTCAGACTGCCCTGGCATAGTCTGTGTATAAGACTTCCTTAGCATACGGCAGCATCGATAAGACATGAGTGATTTTAGGGGGCGTGGGTAATCTCTCTGTGGCTGCCATGTTCATGGGGGGGGCGTGCATTCTTAGAAAAAAGGGTTCCGAAAAGTTTCTTCGGCTGTCCCCATAGGAGAACCCTTTTTGGTTCCATGTAGAACCCTTTCCACAGAGGGGAAGGTAGAACCCAAATGAGTTCTACCTGAAACCAAAAGGGTTATACATGGAACCAAAAAGGGTTCTCCTATGGGGACAGCTAAAGAATTCTTTAAGGTTCTAGATAGCGCCTTTTTTTCTGGTGTAGTGAAGGCTGTGCCCCCATGCGGAGCGTGGTGAGGGCGGTGTGGGATGTAGCGTGGCTGCCATGGAAACCCCTTCTCCTTGGCTCAGAACAGAGCGGCTCTGGGGAAAGCCCCAGTGTGTCTTCTCTCTCTCTCTTCTCCTCTCCTTCCCTCTCCTGCCCTCTTAGCACTACTGCTAACATTGTGCAGATCTGCCTCAGTAGATCCGCTAAAATGATTCAGGCTCCACATTTATACTGAACAGAAGTATAAATGCAACATGCAACAATTTCAAAGATTTGACTGAATTACATTTCACATAAGGAAATCAGTAAATTTAAATAAATTCATTAGACCCTATTCTATGGATTTCACATGACTGGGCAGGGGTGCAGTCATGGGTGGGCCTGGGAAGGCATAGTTCCACCCACTTGGCAGACAGGCCCACCCACTAGGGAGCCACGCCCAGCCGACCAGAATATTTTTTTTCTCCACACGTCCTGCGCTGGCGTGGATACACATGGTATGCGGATGTGAGGCCGGTTGGACGCACTGCAAAATTCTCTAAAACAACGTGGCAGTCAGCTTATGGTCAAAAAATGAACATTAAATTATCTGGCAACAGCTCTGCTGGACATTCCTGCAGTCAGCATGCCAATTGCGTGCTCCCTCAAAACCTGAGACATCTGTGGCATTGTGTTGCGCGCCTATTTTTAAAAAAAAATTTTGGTGGCCTTTTATTGTTCCCAGCACAAGGTGCACCTGTTTAATGATGATGCTGTTTAATCAGCTTCTTGATATGCCACACCTGTCAGGTGGATGGATTATCTTAGCAAAGGAGAAAGGCTCACAAACAGTGATATATATATTTTATTTCAGCTCATGAAACATGGGACCAACACTTTACATGTTGTGTTATTATTTTTGTTCAGTGTACATAATTGTGGGCTCAGAAACGTGTCAGTGGTTCCAATTAAAAGCATGTTCTTATGACGTCAAATGGTCTATGGCTGGAAGAATAAGGTGTGTTTAAACCAGCCACTGTATTTCAGTACGCTCTCATCTTTTTCAGCCTCTTAGGTCCGAGTGGGTTTGGGTTTTCCTCTGCTTCCAGCCCTCTCTGCCTGCCTCTGTAATGCAGTGGACGGGTGTTTTTGTTTTCAATACACGAGCCTGGCTGGTTTCATTAATCTCCTCTTCCATTTGCCTAGCAACAAAAACCTGCCAGAATGAAACAGAACAGAAGGAAAAGAACAGCGTAACGCAGGGCAGCAATTTCCACAGTGAACAAATCAATAGCCTGGGATCTACCCAGCTAACAACAAACCTCCCCACAATTTTAGAGGACATTCCCTTCAGAGTCTCATTAGGTTATTAACTAACGTTGTAATAGGAACGTTCCCGTGGATGTGCAAAGAATGTTTCCAAGAGGCTATTCCCTTCATGTAAAATAGAACTTACCCAGAACGTGGTTACCATGTTACCAATTTAAGATATTCATGTTCTAGACATGTTTCATGGGAACGTTGCAAGAGCAATTCATGTGTCCAGTTTTCTGGTGGTTAGTAGAATATTTGATCCATGTCACACCAAAACATGTACACGGAGCATTGTTGCCATGTTCTCAGAACAAAATATGTTAAAGTTCTATACACATTTCATGGGAACGCTGCAAGAGTATTTCTGTGTATCAATTGTCAAGACATTCCCAAAGAAACGACCCCCCCCAAAAGTTTAATTACACATTTTAATTACACGTCACACCTTGTTACTGTTGCCAAGCCCATCAAGGCCCTGATTGGTTAACCACTGATCCATTTATACAGTAATTATTATTCAACATGTCCTCACCTGGGATCTCACAACCACTTGGTTCACGGTACACTGATCTTCCCGCTACGCCACCATGTGTCAGGTATTGGTTAATTTGACTATTCTCATCATTGATTTGATTTACTTATTTTAGCAATTTAAGGTCTTTCTGTATAGTTGTCTAATGTTGGTGGGGCATGTTAACCTGTTTAAATGATACTCTTGAATAACATATTTTTTCTTGAGTGTACTTTTAAACAGAGCTGACATTTACGGAAAAGTGCATTCACCCTTTTGCTTACACCTATCACGTTGTTTCATCTACATAAGTGCCTAGGGAGGAGGGGTTATGGATTATTTTGGACAGGGCCTAACTATACTGGCCCAACAAGCACATGACCTAGAAATATCCCTTATTGGAACAGTGGTTAGGGCATTCGAGCCCAACTAGGAGAATCACCCGACACTCACTTTTTTTTAATGAGCTTTTTTGTTGTTGTTACTTATAAATATAATTTACACATGCCATTTTATATACTACATAAATGGTACTTTTATATACAGCATTCACCTGACAAAGATATATATATATATACAATTCATTACCGAAAGTATGGGGTTGAGGTCAGGGCTCTGTGCAAGCCAGTCAAGTTCTTCCACACCATTCTCGACAAACCATTTCTGTATGGACCTCGCTTTGTGCATGGGGCTATTGTCACGCTGAAACAAGAAAGGGCCTTCCCCAGATATGTATCTGTTTGCCACAGATACCTTAAAAAAAAGGTTGGCGAGTGGATCAGAAAACAAGTCAGTATCTGGTGTGACCACCATTTGCCTCATGCAGTGTGACACACCTTCGCATAGTGTTGATCAAGCAGTTAATTGTGGCATGTGGAATGTTATCACATTCCACTTCAATGGCTGTGCGAAGTTGCTGGATAGTGGCGGGAACTGAAACATGCTGTCGTACGCGTCGATCCAGAGCATCCCAAACATGCTCAATGGTTGACATGTCTTGTGAGTATGCAGGCCATGGAAGAACTGGGACATTTTCAGCTTCCAGGAATTGTGTACAGATCCTTGCAACATGGGGCTGTGTGTTATCATGCTGAAACATGAGGTGAGGCTGGTGGATTAATGGCACGACACCGGGCCTCAGGATCACATCACAGTATCTCTGCATTCAAATTGCCATCGATAAAATGCAATTGTGTTCGTTGTCCGTAACTTATGCCTGCCCATACCATAATCCCAACACCATCATGGGGCACTCTGTTCACAACATTGACATCAGCAAACCGCTCGCCCACACAATGCCATACACGCTGTCTATCATCTGCCTGGTACAGTTGAAACCAGAATTCATTCGTAAAGAGCACACTTCACCAGCCTGCCAGTGGCCATCGAAAGTAAGCATTTTCCCACTAAAGTCTGTTACGACGCCAAACTGAATTCAGGTCAAGACCCTGGTGAGGACATCAAGCTCACAGATGAGCTTCCCTGAGGTTTCTGACAGTTTGTGCAGACATTCTTTGGTTGTGCAAACCCAGAGTTTCATCAGCTGTCGGTGTAGCTGGTCTCAGACGATGGTCTCAGGTGAAGAAGCCGGATGTGGAGGTCCTGGGCTGACGTGGTTACACATGGTCTGCAGTTGTGAGGCTGGTTGGATAAACTGCTAAATTCTCTAAAACAACGTTGGAGGCGGCTTATGGTAGAGAAATTATCATTAAATTATCTGTCAACAGCTCTGGTGGACATTCCTGCAGTCAGCATACCAATTGCACGCTCCCTTAAGACTTAAGACATCTGTGGCATTGTGTTGTGTGACAAAACTGCTCATTTTAGAGTGGCCTTTTATTGTCCCCAGCACCTTGAGCTCCTGTGTAATGATCATCCTGTTTAATCAGCTTCTTGATATGCCCCACCTGTCAGGTGTATGAATTATCTTGGCAAAATACTCACAATAGCTGGGATGTAAACAAATCTGTGCACAAAATTTGAGAGAAGTAAGCTTTTTGTGTGTATGGAACATTTCGGGGATCTTTTATTTCAGCTTGTGAAACATGGGAACAACCCTTTACATGTTACATTTATGTTTTTGTTCAGTATAGTTAGGCCCTGTCCTGTCCAGATGAAACCCTACCCCCGTCCTCCCTAGGTCCTTGTGTAGATCTGAAACAACTTGACAGGTGTAAGGCTGTAAGCAATAGGGTGAATGAACTTTGAAGTAAATCTCAGTTCTGTTAAAAGTACATTCAATATACACTTGTATTGATGATAGGGATTCAGAAGTATCAGGTTATCATGCCCCACCAACATTAGACAACTATACTGAAAGCCCTTAAATTACTGAAATAAGTCAATCAAATCAATGATTAGAATAGTTAGATAAACCGATACAAGACACATACATAGTTTCGTAGCAGGACAATTGGTGTACCGTGAACCAAGAGGTTTTGAGTTCAAATCCCAGGTGAGGAATGTTGAATAATAACTACTGTGTAAATGAAAATGCACAATGCAATCAGGCATATCAAGTGTGTCAAATATGCAAGTTGGAAACACTCCCACTGGGCACAGATGTCATTTCAACACCTAGTTTTGATTTTACATTTGGTTGAATGGTCAACTAATGTGAATTAAACGTGAAATCAACCCAAAAAATGTCACCATGTCTTTGAATCTAGATTGAAAGTTGGGCGAAGAAAACATGAGATTCCCTTACGTCGGTGACATCGACGTCATCACATAGATTTTTATGTTGTTGAAATGATGTGGAAACAGTGTGCGGTTTTGCCAAAAGTGCTGTGTTTGTGAGTATCCATAACCTTGCCAACAGACAAAGAGCTGTGAATGGATCAGTAGTTTCCCAATCAGGGTCTTGATTGGCACGGCAACAGGCGTGGTGTGTAAGGAAACCATTTTTTTGGCGGAGAGAACATTTCATTGGTTCCATCAGGCGACCTGACAACTGACACACAGAAGTGTTCCTGCAACGTTCCCATAAAAAAGTATCGTGAACATGAGTATCTTATGTTCTGGGAATATGGCAACAATGTTCTGTGTTTGTTGGGTGGAACATTGATGAAATATTATCCTAACCCTCAGAAAACTGGAAACATGAATTTTCTTGCAACGTTCCCATGAAACGTGTCTTGGAAATGTATAGATTATATTCTGAGAACATGGCAACCACAATGCTGTGTATATTTGGTGGGATGTTGATGGAATATTCTCCTAACCCTCAGGAAATTGGACAGAAATGTTTTTGCAACGTCCCATGAAATGTGTCTAGAACATTACAGTTTTTTTCGATTGCTAAACGACAGTGGACACAACTGGAGTCACATGTGCAAAACTCTAACTGCAGTCTGCACAGCAGCAGTTCATGTGGACCAAACTCTAGTTCGTTTTTCATTGCTTGAACACAGTTTTCAAAACTCTACACACTTATCCCATGACTTTAACCACAACCTGCACAACACTGTGGATTTACAGCACTTTGTTCAAATGCTAACACACTGCTGTCAAAACTGTGAACCACACATTCAAAACGGAATAGATTTAAGCCTTGTGCCTTTCAAACACTGCTGATTGCAATTTCAGCTGAAAGGCTAAGCAGGTGTCTTGTTTTAGACTTGTTAGTGAACACACACACACATATTACACTATATATAGGTAGAGCTCAGAAAGACTCATTTTGGAAATGGAACAAGGAAGATGGGTTCGTGGAGGGAGAAGGGTGGCAGGGAGAGGGCGGATGCGTGGAGGAAGACAAAGAAGACAAAGAGCTGTTATTTCAGATGAAATAAGGGCTACACTTATAGACCATGTCGTGAACCATGGTCTCTCATTGAGAGAGGCAGGGTTGAGGGTGCAACCCAATCTGCAAAGATCCACAGTGGCATCTGTAATGCGAATTTTCCATCATGCAAACAGGTGAGAGTTACATCCTTACAGTAAATGAAAACATTACAGGAATCTATTTTGTATTGCAATTATAGAATATTTACACAGATATATATTACAGTAAGTTTGACTGTAAAATATATTTTTTACAACAGGACCCAAAGGCTGTCCCCAACAGGGGGAAGAGGAAAAATATTTTCAGATGCACAGGAAAATGCTATTGTTGACATGGTTGTTGTCAACAATGCAATAAAACTGCGGGAGATTCAAGATAGAGTGCTGGCTGATAATGATATATTTGAAAATGTTAATTCTGTCAGCACAACAACTATTGCTCGAGTCCTAAAGAAACACCAAGTTACAATGAAACAGTTATACACTGTACCGTTCGAGAGAAACAGTGAACGGGTAAAAGAGCAAAGATACCAATATGTCCAGGTAAGACGTCTGAGGTTACGTACACAGCTATACAAAATATTTACAGTAAAAAAAAACACTAGCATTTCTACAGTAAAACTGTGCACTTACTGTTTTTCAGAGAGTAATGCAGGTGGAAGCACTGGAAAGACCACATTCATTTGTATTTATCGATGAAGCTGGATTTAACCTTGCCAAAACACGGCGCAGAGGAAGGAATGTTATAGGTCAAAGGGCCACTGTGGAGGTTCCAGGCCAAAGGGGGGGAAATATCACCATGTGTGCTGCAATGGCCAATGATAGTTTGCTTCTCAACACACCACTCATTGGCCCATACAACACAGAAAGGCTTATAGCTTTCCTAGAACAGCTCTATGCTCAGCTAGTGCCAGCAGAACAGGGGGAGCCAGTAAGAAACCCCCAAGTTTTTGTCATAGTTTGCGATAACGTTGCTTTTCACCACTCTGCAGCTGTCACAGATTGGTTTGCAGCACATCACAGATTTATGGTTTTGTACCTGCCTGCATATTCACCCTTCCTCAACCCAATAGAGGAGTTTTACTCTGCCTGGAGGTGGAAAGTGTTTGGTCACCACCCACATGACCAAATGTCTCTTTTGGAAGCCATGCGTGCCGGATGTGAGGACACGAGTCCAGAGGACTGCCAGGGATGGATAAGGCACTCCAGAAGGTTCTTCCCCAGGTGCATGGCAAGAGAAAACATTAGATGTCATGTTGAAGAAAACCTGTGGCCTGATGCTAGAGAGAGGCAGGATTAGCCCCTCAATTATTTGTTCGAATTACAGTATGTACTTTTAGTTTCTACCTTTTTTTCTCATTACTGTAATTCCGTAAATTACTACAGACTATTGAAGCAAACTGCTCATTTTCATTTACCTTAAAGAATTGTTATGTTCTAAAAAATTTAATAAATCATGTGAAAGAATGTCACTCTTTTCTTTGAAGAAAATATTACTTTGTATGAAGTCACTGAAATTGTTCAAACTGTAAAGATAAAAAGTTTGTATTTTCTGTATTGGTGTTTGATGCTAGTGTTTTTACTCTCAGTGTGTTCTGAGTGACAGTGTGTGTTATCTCAGTGAGGGTTGTGCATAGTGTTTGGCTGCACTGAGCGTGTTTTGAGCCATGTGTTAAGAGTTGTGTTGCTTGGAATGAGTTTTGCAGGTGATGTGAACTGTTTAGCTCAGGTGACTGTTGGTAGTGCAGACTGTAGTTAGAGTTTTGCACATGTGACTCCAGTTGTGCCCACTGTCGTTTAGCAATCGAAAAAAACTGTAATATTGTATATTCTGAGAACATGGTATCCATGTTCTGGGTATGTTCTCTTTGACATTAAGGGAATGTTCTCCCCCCTCTAACGCCAAAACACGCTAAAAAGGTTCTCAGAAGGTTTTTGCTAACATAGATAGAATGTTCCCTTAACTAACGGAAAACTGGACACTCAAACATTAGGGGAACATTATGGGTAACATTACAAAAACGTACACTCTCCCTAGAATTGTTAGCTGGGTAACATATCTCCTGCCCAAACTATGACTCAGAGCTCGAGGGGAATCAATACGGCCTGTAAGTGATTGCCATAATGGGAGGCAGTGGTGGTGCTTGTGTTCTTGTGTCTTCTGTTTTTGGTTGTGGGTGGGTGTGTGTCTGTGTGTGTGTGTGTGTGTGTGTGTGTGTGTGTGTGTGTGTGTGTGTGTGTGTGTGTGTGTGTGTGTGTGTGTGTGTGTTGGTGTGTGTGTGTGTTTGTTGGCCCTGCATATTTCTGTGTGTGTGTTTGGTATTGTGTATGTACTCCAGTGAAGGCCAGACATATGGGGCATGGTTCATGGCGGGCAGACTGGACCTCACTCCCAGCCGGGGGTGTATGATAACAGTAATTCAATTGAGTTGGCGTGCCGAGGCCGATGGGGTTTACAAAGTGCGGGCAGGTGTGTGTGTACTGTCTTTGTTTGTGTATATCTGTGCGCATGAGTGTGTATGTGTTTGCTGGTGTGTTTGTGTGTCTTTGTTTGAGTAACTCTGTGTGTGTGTGTGTTTATATGCTAGTGTGGGGGTTGACATTACAGGCAGGCCGTGATCTGTGATTGTGTGTGTTTTTTTTTCAGTAGGGGGCAACTTGAGAAGCCTGCCTCTTTCCCTCTGTGTCCAATAAAGAAATGATAAGTGGGAGTGGATTAATTATTGAAAAGCCTGTGGAGGCAGGAAGAGATGACATGTCCATACAGCTTGGGAGGTCAAGGGTCACCAATCTAACCAATGCCAGGGCTAGGTTTCTCCAACACTGACATGTGTGCTGAGGCATGTCCTGTTCTCCTGCTCCTCCTCCTTCCCAGTCCAGTTTGAACAACCATACCTTGTTGGGACCTGCCCACAGTGTTGGGGAGTAGTGAACAACATTTAGTTCTAGTAATCTACTAGTAAAATAATTTCATTTTGCATTAGATTGGTGGTAGTTGAACTAAATCCAAACCTTGGTATTGTTTTCAGTATTTAATAACTTTTTTTGCCACGTAGTGGTGTTGCTAACTACTGGAACTACACATTACTTTCTTTTGCAAAAAAATAAATATGGGTGAAGTAGGCAAGAATGTCCTTTTCAGCATCAGACCAATCTAATTCTCACTTTAAAAATAGTTTGTGTGACTAGTTCAACTGCGTTTAATAGGCTAAATGACACATTCTGTTAACATCTGACTCCAGATGGAACTGTTCTTGCAATTTGTAGTCTATGACATTTCAGATTTAGATATGCTGGTTTTTCACAAAGTAGTTTGGATGTAATGGACTACTTTTTCTAAGTAACTTCAATTAAAGAGATTCTCTGTTAGTTGCGTATACCTTTTAGCCAGTAGTTCTGAAAGTAGCGCGCACAAGCAAGTAGTCCCCGATAATTGCATACTACATTACATATGGTACCAGTCAAAGGTTTGGACACACCTACTCATTCAAGGGTTTTTCTTTATTTTTACTATTTTCTACATTGTCGAATAACAGTGAAGACATCACAACTATGAAATAACACATATAGTAACCAAAAAAAGTGTTAAACAAATCTAAATAAATTTTAGATTTTAAATTCTTCAAAGAAGCCACCCGCTGCCTTGATGACAGTTTTGCACACTCTTGGCATTCTCTCAACCAGCTTCATGAGGAAGTCACCTGGAATGCATTTCAATTAACAGGTGTGCCTTGTTAAAAGTTCATTTGTGGAATTTCTTTCCTTCTTAATGCGTTTGAGCCAATCAGTTGTGTTGCGACAAGGTAGGGGTGGTAGACAGAAGATGGCCTTATTTGGTCATTGCTCTCTCTCGCGCTATGCTGTGTGTATCTTGCTAGCAGTCACTCAAAATGCGAGAGGCTGAAGTTCATTGGCTAGAAATTGAATTGCTAGGGGGCCTGCCCACGTGGGGGAAAATGGCACAGCATGGCTTCCAGAAAAACAATCACTTTCAAACTAGGGATTTTGTGGCTAACTGAGGTAAGACAGTAATTCTGCTCATAGATTATGCATGAATGAACTACACATCCAGCCCGAAGCGGGAGATTTAAAAATGACTCAGTAGTTGCCAAAGTTCCGGAACATGTTACTAAGTTGGCCTAAAATATATTCTTCTTAAGAGTAGCTTTAGTGTAGCTTAGCTTCTTCCAGTGTGAAGTACTTGGTAGCTTGGTAAGCTACATTTTCAGAGTAGCTTCCCCGACATTGCCTGACCAAATGGAAACAAACAGCCGATTCCCCACCAAAACCACGCCACACGTCCCACATTCCCCAGTCTCCTCTCCCCTCTCCTCTCCCCTTTATTTTTCTGTTCCTGCACATGCTGTACCCTAATCCAAAGCTAATTAAGACACCAACTGTGTTGTGCTCTCTCTCTCTGTGTGTGTGTGTGTGTGTGTGTGTGTGTGTGTGTGTGTGTGTGTGTGTGTGTGTGTGTGTGTGTGTGTGTGTGTGTGTGTACTTGCGTTTGTGCATGCGTGCTTGTTAGTCTCTGTTGCCTCCACATGAGACAGTATTGTGCCCTGGTTGGGACGGGGAGAGATTCATGTAGAAGTGGGTGTGTGTGGGGGTGGGGGTGGGTGTGATGGATGCAAGCCCAAAATGCCCAGATTGTAAGCTCATGGTGACACTTTAATGAGAAGAGCTCAATATGCTGCCTGCCTCTGGCTTATGGGATCCCAGGCAGTCAGCCTGCAGACTGAGTGGTACCCCTGCCAGACTCCTGTCCTGTGATACTGTGACAATCCATTGTGCCCTCCAGACCCAGTTAAAATACGGAGCATGCATATTTGGCTGAATCAGATGATGGCCAACCTAAGGCCATATTGTCTGATATAGGCATTGGGAACAGGTGCTAGTCACCAATAAACCATGGTGAATTTGATATATCTCGTATCAAGTCATATTCTATTCAGAGCATTTCCTGCAGGGTCAGCTAGAGCTACAAAATTGCTTCCATTCAGGTATCCCATGCATTATCCATTCAGCATTATCCAGCAGGAGCTCAGGAGCAACTCATTCTGAGAAATGTTCAAATCTCAGTTGATTAGAAGCGTAATCCTTTCATGCCCCCATTTTCCATCCATTAGGATTCTAAATATAGGCTATGAATACTAGTAGGGATCCGGTGCACATGCAAGGTCTGATTACCACATGAGTGTAGCCCTCCTCGGGCACACGTCGGTCATGGCCGGTAGAATGGTAGAACGGCACTGTGCCATTCTCAGGCTCCCATCATATTGGCAGGCTACAGTTAGACTGTAGTTAGAGCTTGTTGTTCTAGAGAGCAAGAGAGAGAGAGAGAGAGAGAGAGAGAGAGAGAGAGAGAGAGAGAGAGAGAGAGAGAGAGAGAGAGAGAGAGAGAGAGAGAGAGAGAGAGAGAGAGAGAGAGAGAGAGAGAGAGAGAGAGCGAGCAGGGCTTTAAATTCCCTATTAGTACCACCACAGACCATGGCAACTAATCTCCAAAGAAACACACTTCCTGTAGCTCCCCCTGTTCCTCGCTGGCCTTTGATTGTGATAAAGGCAGGCAGAAGGATACGTCTGACCCCTCCCCAGCTATGTTGGGGACCAGAAGTCCACACAAGGATAGTAAAACAACGACAATTCGTAAAGTGGGGACATTTTGCCGGAAAAGGCTATTTTAGGCTTAGGGATTAGGTTTAGGGCTACAATTAGGGTTAGAGTTAGGGTTTTGGGTTAAGGTTATGGGTTTGGGGTTAGGGGAAATATGTTTTTTATTCTTTGGTCCCCACAAGGATAGTAAAACAAAGGTGTGGGTGTGTGTGGGTGTGTGCATTTGTTTGTTCGTGGAAATAACAAATGGTTCAAGAATAAGGTTAAAGAGAGTGGACTTACCCCTTCTTCTCTTTTCCTTTGTCCCTGTAAAATCTCTGTCTCTTTCAGGCTAAAACTCTCATGCTATATCACATTCATCTTTCACATGACTGATTCATTAATACAGTTCCTCTACAGAGGTTTCCCATGGTCAATTATAGAGGATTTATGTGAAAAGCTAATCTAGCCAGCAATGATGAGGTAACACTGTGTCACACAGAGAGGAGCTGGAGAAACCCACGGTGATGGTCTAAATGACATAAAAACAGTAGAGGATCAGGATGTGGTTTGTATATCAGCTTCTACATGGGAACTAACAATGTTCCAGTACAGGATATCCTCAATATGGCAGATCTAATGATCTATGAACAAGACAGAAACAGGGAGAGAATATTATGAAGAGGGTAGCTCGCTCGCTTGCTCACTCTCTCTCTCTCTCTCTCCCTCTCTCTCTCTCTCTCTCTCTCTCTCTCTCTCTCTCTCTCTCTCTCTCTCTCTCTCTCTCTCTCTCAGCAGGTGTAATCTTGGGCCGCTTGGCTGGGATCTGAGATCTGCAGCTCTGTGCCTCTATTTATGGCTCTCACATGCATCCTGTCTGATAACTGTGCCAAACCGGGCTGGGATAGGATGGGGTGGGTTAGATGAGATGGGGCGCGGTTGACCTGGGCTGGTCCTGGACTGGTCTTGGACTTTGAAAGGGTCGGATGGGGTGGGGTTGGTTGGGGTGGGCGCTAGCCCCCTGCACCACACCCTATGCACATCAAAGTCTCCACAGCACAATCCATTTAGCCTATAGCAGACCTTCCCTGTCCCTGTGCTACTTTATGTGTAAATACGCTTTGACAGGGTCTTCCTGGCTGGCACTTTCCTGTAGAAGGTTTTGCTTTCTGAACTAGCTCCCGTGCATTCTGCTTTTGTTTGTTCAGATAGCAATTTATGGATGTTTGATCATTAAGTTTAAGACCAAAGTGAATCCCGGTGAGGTAGCACCATTTGTTCCCACATTTTTAACAGACATGCCACTATGCAAATCTTATGCCATTAGTAATCCTAACATGTAATACATGTTGCTTTAAAAAAACATACAGCGCTCTGCCTATGATACAATTAACAGACACTCACCTCTATTCCTCAACCCCAATATCTATATACCTCAGCCCACTTACCCACACACCTAAACCCAATTACCCACACACCCCAGCCCTGTTACTCCCATGTCCTAACCCTACACCCACATGTCAATACCCTAAAACGGATACAATACCGATACACCCATATCCTAGCCCTAAATGCCCTATTTGTTACTCATAGACACCAGTTATTTTGCCAATACATGTTACTTTTCATTTGAATTGCCTGTCTCAGCCCTGTTACCCACTTTCCTTTGTCCTGTATTCCAAGTAACCAACAGTAACCTATATCCAGCTATTTGCTGCACATCCAAACCCTGTTATTTACATATCTTAGTCATCAAATCAGATGTATTTATAAAGCCCTTTTTACATCAGCAGATGTCACAAAGTGCTTGTTCAGAAACCCTGCCTAAAACCCCAAAGAGCAAGCAATGCAGATGGAGAAGCACGGTGTCTAGGAAAAACTCCCTAGAAAGGCATGAACCTAGAGAGGAACCAGGATCTGACGGGTGACCAGTCCTCTTCTGGCTGTGCTGATAGAGATTATAAGAGTACATGGCCATTAAGGCTAGATTGTTCTTCAAGATGTTCAAACAATCATAGATGACCAGCAGGGTCAAATACTAATCACAGTGGTTGTAGAGGGTGCAACAAGTCAGTACCTCAGGAGTAAATGTCAGTTGGCTTTTCATAGCCGAGTATTCAGAGGTCGAGACAGCAGGTGCGGTAGAGAGGGGGAGGGGGGGAAGAGAGTGAGAGCGAGAGAGAGAGAGCGGGTTGAAAACTGCAGGTCTGTGACAAGGTAGCACGTCCGGTGAACAGGTCAGAGTTGTCAGAGTTGATTTGAATGGGTAATAGACGTTCATCCAGACCCATTACCTGTATGAGCCTTGTGTATCCCTAAACCCCATTACTCATACTGTTTAAACCAGGTAAATCCATGGGCACACTCATATAGAAGAGGTTTACCCCAGTGCCGTAGCTTCCAGGTCGAGCTGCAACATTCATACAAACCAGGTCTACACTTGTACTTTAGCCCCAATATTCTTACAGACCAGGTGTCCACCTGCACGTCAAACTCAATATGGATTCAAACAAAGCAGGTCTACTGCTACAGGTCTGTCCGCACCAATTGTCATAAAAATAGGAGTACTCCTGCATTTCAGCCCCAAGATTCATACAAATCAGGTCGACACCTGTACTTCAGCTCCAAGTCACTTACCTACGAAGTCTGCACCTGTGCTTGAACCCAATTAGTCAACAAAGCCAGGTCTTAATGTGTCAAAGCCTGAATACTCATAAACTGTATACCAGGTCTATCCCTGCACCTCAGCTCTGTATACCAGGTCTACTCCTTTGACTGAGTCCCAAAACTAATATAAACCAGATCTACCCGAGTGACTATTCAGCAACTCACATAAACCAGTTATACCATTGTGTAAGAGACACTAAACAAACTTTTTGACCTTCAATATTTGTTAAGTTATTACACTAATTCATGGCCAATTCTCCCCTTGAAATAACAAAATTACATTTTACAATACCTCTGTTTTAAAGATATTTAAAGGCTAATGGATAATGGTAAAATCATCTGAAAGATCGTCTTGAATCCTTGAATCCAATATCCATATCCCGACTAAACTTCAATCTACTGAAAAAATGTATAATCTGCTATGATTAAATATACTGTATACAATAAATTAGACTCACTGCATTTTCCCATCGGTCACAAATGTGACCGTTAAGATATTTTCGTATACAACAGGCATCATGGATTCAATGTATTGAAAATGAAGGCACATATATAAACTAGACCCTTTAAACATTATATTTACAAAGAAAATATTTCAACATTTCAACAATTTGTTTTTTAAGTTGTTGAATACAGACTTCTGGTGTCAAATCGTCTGTAAAAGTACACCTTGGAGATTTATGCTTGTGGTCTTGACCATTTTGAGAAATCATATGAAACTTGCCTGAATCATACTAGACACCTTAACAATGCAGAATATGGGACTTATTTGTTAATTATGTACAACTTTAACTTCTGTAGAGGCTGTAAAGTACAAACATTTTTCTTCTTCACTGTTGTGACCGCTGGGATGAAACGGGTTATTAATGGACTCTTTTAACTACTTTCATCAAAGGTAGCATGGGTAGATTGACTGGAAACCTTCAACATGGCAGCTAGCAGCTGGAGGGTTGGGTGGAACTGAACTGCCACATAGTTTCATGTCTCCGCTCAACCATGTGCTCTACGATGGAATGTGAAAAGCAAGTATCAGCACTATCTGCTCTAGAAAAAAAAGGCCCAAACAAAACAGTAGGCATCTCTACCCCTCAGGCTGTTCCTGGCTGGCCAATGACCTCCCGCCCCGCTAGGTTGTTAATCTCTTGCCAGCCTTGAGAGTGAAAGGATTAATCAGCTGAATTACTGGAAGTTATCGGTCTCAATCAATTAGGTCTTACAGGGAGAGCCGTGTGACCTCCTCCCAATGCAGCTCTGACCAATCCCAACAGCAGTAGGGAGGGAGGGGATTCCTATCAGTCACACAGCACAGAACCTGCTCCCCTGCCTTACAGGGTAGAGGCAGTCAGGCGAACACATAGGCTATGCCCTCAGACTCTGTCAAACAGATACAACCCACACACTCCTACTCCTACTAACACAAACAGTGCTGTGTACATACTGTAACTGGCTGCACAAACAGACTGATTGACGGGGGGGATGTACAAACACACAGGCTCCTATGACCTACACACACACACAGACTGATTGACGGGGGGGATGTACAAACACACAGGCTCCTATGACCTACACACACACACAGACTGATTGACGGGGGGGATGTACAAACACACAGGCTCCTATGACCTACACACACACACAGACTGATTGACGGGGGGGGATGTACAAACACACAGGCTCCTATGACCTACACACACACACAGACTGATTGACGGGGGGGGGAATGTACAAACACACAGGCTCCTATGACCTACACACACACACAGACTGATTGACGGGGGGGGGGATGTACAAACACACAGGCTCCTATGACCTACACACACACACAGACTGATTGACGGGGGGGGGGATGTACAAACACACAGGCTCCTATGACCTACACACACAAACAGACTGAAAGCAAGACACGTGCCCAAGAACAATGTGCAAAAAAACAGTGCGGAACTCAAGAATATCCTCTGAAAATGCATATGTTCAATGCATGGGGACTGTATATTTTCAGTACATTCAGATTCTCCCTAACAGTATTGCAGACAGTGCTATAAAATGATAGCTACGGACTTTCACCACAGATCAGAGAAGTTGGTTAAAAACACATTGACAGAGCTCATGTGGAGGTCTCTGTTTATGGCAGGGGAGAGAGGGGGTGGGGGTGGGGGTGGGGGGGGGGGTAGATAAGGGTGTGCCCTCCCTTCTCATTCCACAGAAGTGTGTGAGGCCTTTATCAATCTGCCCTATCAGCTCCACTGTTGTCATGCAGGAAAGATACTCCGCTGAGTTGAATGTCTAGCCTCTTCAACCTTTGAAACATGCTGGCTCGCCCTTACCTCCCTCTCTGATCAAGGTGCGTGATTAATGGATCTAGCCGGGGGGAAATCTGAAGAATGTTCAGCAATTTCACGGAAGTTTGACTAGCAAAAATGCATCTATTACTATCAAGACCAACGATTGGTCACATTTCTAGTGTTTCCTACCCCACTGTACTGTACATGACCAGGTCACATGTGTTGTTGTTCTGTTTGGCCAAGTGCTTAGCATGGGTTGGTTATGTAAACGCTGGAACAGAACCGAGTAAGAGGTGCATTTGTTAACTGGTGAGAATGAAGGAAAACAGCCCTGCAGATTAGATTAACAGTGGACTATGACTGACACTCACACAGCAGAGCTATAGCCCCCCCCCCCCCCCCCCCCCCCCCAAGCCTTGTGTTGTTCCTCACATGACTATCTCTCCTCTGCACACTGCACTAGCCCTCTGTCCTTGTGTTGTATCTCTGCCCTGCACTCTGTTTGGGCAGTCAGCATGGTGACGTACTGTATGTGCAGGGCTGGGTGTCTCTGGGTGGCTAATTAGGCCACAAATGATCTATTTAGTCCGCCCAAAACTAAAAAGTGAGAGATTCTGAGTCGGCTTGTGAACAAAGCTGCCATACAGTGCCTGCTGAAGGGCCGTCCCCTTGCTGTGTTTGACATGCGGATGTGACAGAGGCTGTGACGTTCCTTATCACATTTAATGGACTTTTTCCAGGCTCTTTAGATGGCACGTCCTCTAATTGTGTATGAGCATGACTAACTTGTGTATGTATGTAAATCATAATGGAATTTCTTTGCTTGTATACTGTTAGAGTGGACGCGTTTATGACTAAGATTGCCTTATGGTATATGATCTACAGTATTGTTGTTTAACTGGCTGAACTAATGATTTTGATAATGAGTTTGACTTACTCTCATAGACATACACTCATGAAGACTGATATTGACATACTGTACACTCATATATACATACTGTAGACTCATATATACATACTGTACACTCATATATACATACTGTATACTCATATAGACATACTGTACACTCATATAGACATACTGTATACTCATATAGACATACTGTACACTCAGATATACATACTGTACACTCATATATACATACTGTACACTCATGTATACATACTGTATACTCATATATACATACTGTATACTCATATAGACATATTGAACACTCATATATACATACTGTACACTCATATAGATTTATAAAGACTCAAAGACGAGACGAAGTGTGACAATGATGCAGTCTAGTTATTCAGGCGCTCCAGATCCCTCCAAAGTCATGTGTCTGGTGAGAGGTTAGGCATGGCTGTGTGTCACATTGTCACCTGACCCAAACTCTTCTGTATTGCTGAATGAATTACAGAACAAGATTTGTGCAGAGGTGTCCAAATTTCTCTCAACTGGCTACCACGTGTGTTTCTGTTAGCAAAAAGCTAGTATGTTTGTGTGGGTGAGTGTAAAGTACAGCATAATCCGCTTGTGACTATGTGCCTGTAATCAGCTGTGTGTGTGTGTGTGTATTTCATTGCGCATGTGTATTTGTGTGTGTGTCTGTTATTGCGCATGTGTTTACAGTATGTGTGTGTGTGTTTGTTTGTGTGTGTGGGTGTCAGTGAGCGCTCTGAGTGTTGGGGGAAGGGTAGCTAGCTAGCTAACTAAGTGAGTGAAAATTCGGAACAGTGCTAGCTATTATGCATTTGCATGTGTATATAGATACAGTCCACACAGTAGGGGGTGGATAACATAGAATTACACGAGAAGTAAACCGATAACCGTGCTTCTACACCTGCATTGCTTGCTGTTTGGGGTTTTAGGCTGGGTTTCTGTACAGCACTTTGAGATATCAGCTGATGTACGAAGGGCTATATAAATAAATTTGATTTGATTTGATTTGATCTTTTATAAGCCATGGAGGGATGAGAGACTGGGGCAGCTGGGTGGTACGTGTTTCTCTTACACAATCCCCAAATTTCCATTGAGTGAAGAGTGCCGTAATCAGCGCATGGAGTTCCTCCTGGGGGTCACCAGCCCCCAGAGAACAGTGTTTCTCCATCTGCAGTAACGTAACCTTTTGTACACATGCCTACATAATCATAGAACTGCGGTGTATTCACCAATAGAACTAGGATAACTATGTGGTCAATTTGCCATGTAACGAGATAATGGTTGACAATGCACCCAACAGACAGGGCCAAATAAATAGTTAGGTTTCCATCCAGTTGGTGACAGATTTTCACGCGAATATTCTCAAATCTGTACCCCAGAGTTCTGAACCCTTCAAAACGGACTTGTTGAGGATAACATGCTGTGCGTGATGACATAGTGTACATAAATAACACTGACGTTTCCATGTACCGAATAAAAAGCAGAAGTTCAATGGGTTGGGATAAATAGCAAACTTTCTCAATCTGGTTTTGGTGCGTGCTGTCTAAACAACAGTTCGCTGATCAAGTGGACAGGGTAGGTTATACGATGAGATATGGCACCCTCAATATTTATTGGAAATTTGCGTCAAACTCATCAACGTCCATCACTTAACCACCATGAAGGCCATCATAAATTATTATTTCATCGGCCTATAAACTCTCGAAGCTTTCCAAGGTCGTAATGGTAGTACAATTTAGCATGTCATTGAGTTTCCACCGCAATTGTGGCATAATTAATTTGTTTCCATCACACTTGTCGGGATTTTTTTTATTTTTATACGGTATGACTTTACTCGCATTAAAACTGTGGATGGAAACATAGTTAATGTCATGGAAACATCTGTATTGTAGAGCTGGTGAAACATAGAGAGACATAACTGTAGATTAAGTGACATAATCCAGCAGGAAGGAATCCCACAACACTGTGGATTTCCGTGAGCACCGGCTTGTCACACTGCAGGCTTCTGAGAGAGAGAGACTCACATGGCCGAAAGTAAGTCACATGGGCTCACCATGTGCAGCTGCTCTGTGTCGGGTGGACTGGGTCGGCTGCACTGGAGCTCAGCCTCTGGGCTCCACACAACAATCCCCTGTTTGTGTGTGTCTCTCTCTCTCTCTCTCTCTCTCTCTCTCTCTCTGTGTCTGAGTGAGAGCCTTTGTGCTTGTGTCGTTTGAATGTGTGCATGTCTGTGTGTGTCTGTGTGAATGTGTCGTTGTGTCTGTACTTGTGTCTGTCTGTGTCTCTCTGTGCATCTGTTTATGTTCCTGTGCACCCACCAGGACCTGAGAGACTGTAGGGAGACAGAGAGAGCAATAAAGAGACAGCGGGAAAGAGAGAGGCGATAGGATGGTGGATGTAGACAAGGTTCAGCATCAGTGACCGTCTAATTCCTGAGCACTGCATGCTGGCTCTCCCCGCTGCTCTAGAGTGTCTGGGTACCTAATGGAGTCTGAAGAAAACAAACCACTGGAGCACCATAAACAACAGCTGTTCCTACGGCCACCTCTGTGAAGGTATGCCACACAGACCGACACACTGCTGTCCCCATAGTTCTGTGAGGTATGCCACACAGACAGACTGCTGTCCCCATAGTTCTGTGAGGTATCTATTTATTTTACCAGGCAAGTCAGTTAAGAACAAATTCTTATTTTCAATGACGGCCTAGGAACAGTGGGTTAACTGCCTGTTCAGGGGCAGAATGACAGATTTGTACCTTGTCAGCTCGGGGGTTTGAACTTGCAACCTTCCGGTTACTAGTCCAATGCTCTAACCACTAGGCCACCCTGCCGCATGCCACACAGACAGACACACTGCTGACCACATAGTTCTGTGTGGACCGCCACACAGACAGACACACTGCTGTCCCAATAGTTCTGTGAGGTATGCCACACAGACAGACACACTGCTGTCCCCATACTTCTGTGAGGTACGCCACACAGACAGACAAACTGCTGTCCCAATAGTTCTGTGAGGTATGCCACACAGACAGACACACTGCTGTCCCCATACTTCTGTGAGGTACGCCACACAGACAGACAAACTGCTGTCCCAATAGTTCTGTGAGGTATGCCACACAGACAGACACACTGCTGTCCCCATAGTTCTGTGAGGTATGCCACACAGACAGACACACTACTGTCCCCATAGTTCTGTGAAGGTACGCAGCACAGGCGGACACACCGCTGTCCCAATAGTTCTGTGAAGGTACGCCACACGGATAGAGTGGCATGAAGGCAGACCACCCCAGCAAAGCCACCCCTATATCCCATAGCTAAACATGACACACTTACCTTCTAAACAGACAACTACCCTACAGAGGTGGAGGAGGAGGAGGGGGGGGGGGCGGGGGGGGGGTGTTAGATGAGGAGGATGAGGGGTCAGTTGGGCGGCAGTAGGATTAGCTAGGTACGGCATTCGATGACAAGGAGCAGGTCATGGCTTAACCTTGAGATCCTTGTTGTCTCCGCGATAACGGTAACTGGAGACCAGCCAGGTCTCCTCTCTCTCTCTCCAGTCAAACAGGGCTGAGGTCACTCAGCGCCGTTGTATGGCCAGTTCTGAGTAAAGTAAAGGGAGAAATGTGTTCAAAACAAAACATTGCTGTCCTAGATTTTAACAGGGTTAAGTCGGTATTGTTCTTTAGAATCCAAACATCCTATTATTCATTGTGATCATGGCAGCTACAGATGTAGGATCTTAATTTGGATCTTAATTTGATCATTCTTTTGTTGCTGAGAATTTTTCTGCACGGCAGGAAATGCAAACGTGTAGTGTATTTGATGTTTAAAAAGGCTTCTAAAGTTTAATTTCCACTTGAAAATGTCAGACTTGATTTGCCCTAACGTAAAATGTATCAACCCCTACAAAAATATTCCATTAATTATAATCCACATAATTCACATTTCCTGTTGCTGCAGGATTATTTAACTGCTGTAGCAAACCTGCTCAAATTAAGATCCTATATCTGTAGCTACTATTGTGGGGAGTAAACAGACACTGGCCTGGAAATGGAGAGGGGGCTCATCAAAATCAAGCCAGCTTCAAACAGGAGCCTGGGGTGGAGGGATGTGGGTATGGAAAAGTGGGGCATGATGATGCGGGGGAAATGGAGGGGTTGGATGAGTTCCGATATGGGGCATACAAGGGTTGATGTGGGCATTTGATTTGGGTAGGGTAGTGAAAGTAGTGAGAGTGAGATGGAGGGGGGGGGGGGGGGGGGGGGGTCCACTGAGGAATGTGGTAGTGTGTAGGGGGACATGGAGGCCGGGAAGGGGGCACAGAGGGATGGTGTGTGGGGGGAAAATGGAGGGGTTGGCATTGAAATGGGATAGGTCATGTGTTGCAAGAGGTGCGAGGGCCCTGGCGATAACGCAGGGCAGGCTGGGCAGTGGATGGTGGAGGTGCTGGAGCACCCATTCCTGGGGCTGTGCTGCCTCTCCAGCCTCTGTATGGAGCTCATTGTTCCTAATCCGGTCATGAGAGAAGCCAGATCACATGCAACAGCTACACACCCACAGATACCAACCAACGCAGATCAACCGTCGCACAGATCCACAGGGTTGTTGGTTGTCACGCGCACACACACACACACACACACACCACACACACACACACACACACACACACACACACACACACACACACACACACACACACACACACACACACACACACACACACACAGCAACACCTTCCTAATATTGAGTTACCCCCCACCCCGTTTGCTCTCAGAACAGCCTCAATTCGTCAGGGTATGGACTCTCCGAGGTGTCAAGCGTCCCACAGGGATGCTGGCCCATGTTGACCCCAATGCTTCCCACAGTTGTGTCAAGTTGGCTGGATGTCCTTTGAGTAGTGGACCCTTTTTGATACACACGGGAAACGGTTGAGCGTGAAAAACCCAGCAGCTAAGCAGCTCTTCAAATCAAATCAAATTTGTCACCTGCGCCGAACAGGGGAATACAGTGAAATGCTTACTTACAAGCCCTTAACCAACAATGCAGTTTTAAGGAAATATCCCCCCAAAATGATGAGTTAAGAATAACAAATAATAAGAGAGCAGCAATAAATAACAATAGCGGGGTTATATACTGGGGGTACCGGTACAGAGTCAATGTGCGGGGCACCGATGGCGAGGTAATTCAGGTAATATGTACATGTAGGTAGAGTTATTAAAGTGACTATGCATAGATAATAACAGAGAGTGGCAGCCGCGTAGAAGGGGGGGAGGGGGGTTAATTCAAATAGTCTGGGTAGCCATTTGATTAGATGTTCAGGAGTTTTATGACTTGGGGTAGAAGCTGTTTAGAAGCCTCTTGGACCTAGCCTTGGCGCTCTGGTACTGCTTCCCTTGCGGTAGCAAAGAGCAGTCTCGGTAGCCATTTGATTAGATGTTCAGGAGTCTTATGGCTTGGGGGTAGAAGCTGTTTAGAAGCCTTTTGGACCTAGACTTGGCGCTCCGGTACCGCTTCCCGTGCAGTAGCAAAGAGAACAGTCTATGACTAGGGTGGCTGGAGTCTTTGACAATTTTTAGGCCCTTCCTCTGACACCGCCTGGTATAGAGGTCCTGGATGGCAGGAAGCTTGGCCCTGGTGATGTACTGGGCTGTACGCACTACCCTCTGTAGTGCCTTGCAGTCGGAGGCCGAGCAGTTGCCATACCAGGCAGTGATGCAACCCGTCACGATGCTCTTGATGGTGCGACTGTAAAACCTTTTGAGAATCTGAGGACCCATGCCAAATCTTTTCAGTCTCCTGAGGGGGAATAGGTTTGTCGTGCCCTCTTCGTCACAGTCTTGGTGTGCTTGGACCATGTTAGTTTGTTGGTGATGTGGACGCCAAGGAACTTGAAGCTCTCAACCTGTTCCACAACAGCCCCGTCGATGAGAATGGGGCCATGCTCGGTCCTCCTTTTCCTGTTGTCCACAATCATCTCCTTTGTTTTGATCAAGTTGAGGGAGAGATTGTTGTCCTTGCACCACACGGTCAGGTCTCTGACCTCCTCCCTATAGGCTGTCTCATCGTTGTTGATGATCAGAATCCAGTTGCAGAGGGAGGTGTTTAGTCCCAGGGTCCTTAGCTTAGTGATGAGCTTTGAGAGCACCATGGTTTTGAACACTGAGCTGTAGTTAATGAATAGCATTCTTACATAGGTGTTCCTTTTGTCCAGGTGTGAAAGGGCAGTGTGGAGTGCAATAGAGATTGCATCATCTGCGGATCTGTTGGGGCGGTATGCAAATTGGAGTGGGTCTAGGGTTTCTGGGATAATGGTGTTGATGGGAGCCATGACCAACCAGCCTTTCAAAGCATTTAATGGATACAGATGTGAGTGCTACGGGTCGGCAGTCATTAGTTAGGCAGGTTACCTTAGGTTTCTTGGGCACAGGGACTATGGTGGTCTGCTTGAAACATGTTGGTATTACAGACTCAGATAGGGAGAGGTTGAAAATGTCAGTGAAAACACTTGCCAGTTGGTCAGCGCATGCTCGGAGTACACGTCCTGGTAATCCGTCTGGCCCTGCGGCCTTGTGAACGTTGGTTGACCTGTTTAAAGGAACAGCTGATGCTCTCATGCATGTTTCATTGTTACTTGCCTCAAAGCGAGCATAGAAGTAATAGTTGGCTCTTGTCACTGGGCAGCTCTTGACTGTGCTTCCCTTTGTAGTCTGTAATAGTTTGCAAGAAAAATACAGGTGAAAACAATCTAGGTAGTTAGTGTGGTCTACAGCTTATCATGAGATACTCTACCTCAGGCGAGCAAAACCTTGCAACTTCCTTAGATATCGTGCACCAGCTGTTGTTTACAAATATGCATAGGCCCCCACCCCGTGTCTTACCAGAGGCTGCTGTTCTATCCTGTCGATAGAGTTTATAACCCGCCAGCTGTATGTTATTAATGTCGTAGTTCAGCCATGACTCGGTGAAACGTAAGACATTACAGTTTTTAATGTCCCATTGGTAGGATATACGTGCTTTCCGTTCGTCCCATTTATTTTCTAGCGATTGAACATTAGCTAGCAGTACGGATGGCAAAGGCAGATTAGCCACTTGTCGTCTGATCCTCACAAGGCACCTCAATCTCTTTCTGCGAAATCTCAGTTTCTTTCTCGAGCGAATGACGGGGATGAGGGCCTGTTTGGGAGCTTGGAGTATATCCTTCCCATATGAATCATTAAAGAAAAATTATTTGTCCATTTCATGGTGAGTATTCGATGTCCAGAAGCTCTTTCCGGTCATAAGAGTCGATAGCAGCAACACTGTACACAAAATAAGTTAAACACTGCGAAAAAACGAACAAAACAGCAAGGTTGGTTAAGAGTCAATTAAATTGTAGCCATCACCTCCAGCGCCAGTTTTTTCTTAACACACTTAAATCAGTGTGCCTGGCACCTGCACTCTTAGAAAAGAGGGTTCCAAAAGGGTTCTTCGGCTGTTCTCATAGGAAAACCTCTTTTGAGTTTCATGTAGAACTCTCTGTGTAAAGGGTTCTACCTGGAGCTGAAAGGGTTCTATCTGGAACCAAACAGGGTTCTTCAAAGGGTTTTCCTATGGGGACAGCCAAATAACTCTTTTAGGTTCTGGATAGCACCTTTTTTTCTAAGAGTGTACCACCATATCCTGTTCAAAGGCACTAAAATATTTTGTCTGCCCACTCACCCTCCATGTCTCAATTGTCTCAAAGCTTAAACATCCTTATTTTTAACCTGTTTTTATTCTCTTTTCACCTGGATTCACCTGGTCAGTCTGTCATTAGGTGTTCCTAATGTTTTGTATACTCGGTGTATACTGTAATCACACACACTGACCAATGCGTGTGAATAAAATAGAAAGTATTCCTACTTTCCTATCTAATCTTTTTTATATCCCAGTTTTTAACCTAGATTCTCTACTTGAGTACTCTTACCTTGTAAATGACTATAAAGACTCTCTCCACTCCTCCCCCACCGCCAGATGTGACCTATCACAAGCTCCATCTGTCTAACGCATCTCAGAGCACCAGCAGTGCCATTTCTATGACAGGGTCCAGGATACCTCTGACACACACACACACACACACACACACACACACACACACACACACACACACACACACACACACACACACACACACACACACACACACACACACACACACACACACACACACACACACTCACTCACTCACAAACAGACCCACAGACCCACTTAAACACACTGTCACGCCAAATGGATGCTGTAGGCTCTAAAGGAACTAGAGTGCTTGGCAACCATTTTAGACTATCCACTGCATGAGATGCATAGGATTTATATCGTATGCTTTTTCTCCATCTCGATCGTGTCTGTGTTGCAGTCTGTTGGGTGATTTTGGGGAGCTGTTTTTGAGCCTAAATGTCGATCATTCATTGTAATACTAAAGAATAAGTAATCATTCATCTGATTAAACCACCCATATATTCTGGCATGTTGTAGAGACTAATGTTTGGTGCCTTCATGTAGATAACCCACTCACCTCGCCTTGCCAGCTGTGTTCCCAATCCTTTCCACAGCACAAGATGGTGTCCCTCACTCCCACTAGCGCATGGAGATGCCTGTCTTCCCTCTGTATGAATGTGCTCTCCATTGCTTCTACCCCACAGCCTTCACGTGTAGGCTGCAATGCAATCATCGCTGTTGCCATGGAGAGGGAGTACAGGCACCATTGGCGGTGGCGGTGGCTTTTGGGTATACATGGACACACGCTTGCATGACCTCGTGAGGAATAGCTTGGCGAAGGAGCAGCACACTGCCTGAGTATGATTCTGCAATGAGTCACCATGAGAAGCCGTGCACAGAACACTGCACTGCCACGTTGCTCCATCACGTTGTCATGGTAATTAGTGTTTTCTTCGTCACCCACAGAGCCATAATGCATTGTTTATGTGGCACGGCAAGGGACAGCAAGAGAGGGCTCTGGGTATAGGGACGGACAGTTTTGAGCGCTTCAGTGGCATCAGTGATTTCTCTATCCGTAAATCAGCTTTACAGAGCGAACTGTACTGTAGCCTATATGCACTCAGCTAAATCTGCTGCATGTCAGGCAGCACACCACACCATAGAACCCTGCTGCATTCAACCTTCACTTTAAGTCTGACCTTGTGCTGATGCATTGACTGAGAGAGAAAAGAAGGGAAAAAAGCTTTTTGACTGTCAGCTGAATCCAGCCCTGGGAAAAAGCCAGACTTCTTCCTGTATGGGTAATTCAGTTCTGGGCTTGATACACTACACCGGCAGGCCACGGCACCTGAAACAAAATGGCCCCGTTGTTGAGAGTGACTGTGCAGTTTCTTCTCAACAGTGTGGTCTATGAGGCGTTGCCCTGAAACCGGGCCCGTGAGGTTAACAGTGGTCAGGGTGTGAGACAGGAGCCCCACTCCATGCCAGGACAGAGGGCTGGTCTGTGCTGGGCTAAGCAGCTCTGTCCAGCCTGGTCTCATACACTAAACGTAACATCCGGGACACTCAAATTAGTATAATATGTTATGTTTGGTATAGTTACATAAGACAGAAGGTTACTTCAGGCAATAACGAAATTAGGGTGCTTGGTCGAGGTTAATGGGTGGGCGGGCGTATAACGTGAACGTCTAGAAACCCAAAGGTTGTGTGTTTGAATCTCATCACGGACAACTTTAGCATTTTAGCTCATTTGCAACTACTTACAAATTATTTTCTACTTTGCAACTACTTAGCATGTTAGCTAACCCTTGTACCCTAACTCCTAACCCTAACCTTAACCCCTAGCGTAGCTAATGTTATCCACCTAGCTCAGGTTAACATTAGCCACCTAACGTTTGCCACAACAAATTGGAATTCGTAACATACACTGTAATACTTTTTGCAAAATTGCAATTCATTACGTATCGTACGAATTGTAATTCATAACATATCACTCAAAATGAATGATGGACAAATTAATACATACCACACGAAATGTAACATATCATATCAATTACCTTTATTATGTTATGTCTAACCCGGAGTCCAGGTTGCTCGGTCGGGGGCTGGAGGAGCAGACTAGAACCGGTTTTCAGGGCAGAGCTGGAGGGTAAACATCCCCAGCTCAAGTAGCCCTTAGCCTCCTCTCTACTTCTAGAAAGAGTAGAGTAACAGACTAAAGGAAAGAGAGAGAACCTGAGCACGGCACTCTATGACACACAAAATATATTTCCTCATTTGCGGACAATAAATGACACCTGAGCGTGAGATGGGAACCTGGACCTGAATGTAACAAAGTTAATCGTTAAGAGGCTGAGGCTAGGTAACACCGTCACCACCGATAAATCCATGATAATTGAGAATTTCAATAAGCATTTCTCTACGGCTGGCCATGCTATCCTCCTGGCTACCCCAACCCCGGCCAACAGCTCCGCACCCCCGCAGCTACTTGCCCAAGCCTCCCCAGCTTCTCCGTCTTCATAGACCTGGCCAAGGCTTTCGACTCTTTCAGTCACCGTATTCTTATCGGCAGACTCAATAGCCTTGGTTTCTCAAATGACTGCCTCGCCTGGTTCACCAACTACTTCTCAGACAGAGTTCAGTGTGTCCCTGATCCACCTTTACACAGACGATACCATTCTGTATACATCTGGCCCTTCCTTGGATACTGTGTTAACAAACCTCCAAACGAGCTTCACTGCCATACAACACTCCACTCCTTGGCCTCCGACTGCTCTCAAACGCTATTAAAACTAAATGCATGCTTTTCAACCGTTTGCTGCCTGCACCCACCCGCCCATCTAGCTTCACTACTCTGGACGGTTCCGACTTAGAATAAGTGGACAACTACAAATACCTAGGTGTCTGGCTAGACTGTAAAGTCTCCTTCCAGAGTCATATTAAGCATCTCCAATCCAAAATTAAATCTAGAATCGGCTTCCTATTTCGCAACAAAGCCTTCCTTAACTCACGCCACCAAACAAAGCCTTGTAAAACTGACTATCCTACCGATCCTCGACTTCAGCGATGTCATCTACAAAATAGCCTCCAACACTCTACTCTGCACACTGGATGCAGTCTATCACAGTGCCATCCGTTTTGTCACCAAAGCCCCATACACCACCCACCACTGCGACCTGTATGCTCTAGTCGGCTGGCCCTCGCTACATATTCTTCGCCAGACCCACTTGCTCCAGGTCATCTATAAGACTTTGCTAGGTAAAGCCCCGCCTTATCTCAGCTCACTGGTCTCGATAACAACACCCAACCGTAACACGCGCTCCAGCAGGTATATCTCACTGGTCATCCTCAAAGCCAATACTTCCTTTGGCCACCTTTCCTTCCAGTTCTCTGCTGCCAATGACTGGAACGAATTGCAAAAATCGCTGAAACTGGAGACTTATATTTCCCTCACTAACTTTAAACATCAGCTATCTGAGCAGCTAACTGATCGCTGCAGCTGTACATAGCCCATCTGTAAATAGCCAATCCAATCTACCTACCTCATCCCCATATTGTTTTTATTTACTTTTCTGCTCTTTTCCACACCAGTATTTCTACTCTCACATCATCATCTGCACATCTATCACTCCAGTGTTAATTTGCTAAATTGTAATTACATCGCTATTATGGCCTATTTTTTGCTTACCTCCATTTGCACACACTGTATATAGACTTTCTTTTTTTCTATTGTGTTATTGACTGTACGTTTGTTTATTCCATGTGTAACTCTGTGTTGTTGTTTTTGTCGCACTGCTTTGTTTTATCTTGGCCAGGTCACAGTTGTAAATGAGAACTTGTTCTCAACTAGCTTACCTGGTTAAATAAAGGTGAAAAAAAAAAAATGAAAGATGGGAGTGCATTGGGTCTTGTGTTATCACCAGGGCTATGACACGTTCCTGTTGGGTGGCTATCTGGGGCTGCTTGCTGTTAATGATTCAGGTAGAGGGGGTATCCCACCCCCACTGAGACGAGGGGTGCAGCGGCGACCGAAGTGGAGCAGAACGACGGGGTCACCGCATCTTGGGGTGCCATGGCACTAAAAGATCAATGGCATTCAGGCAAGGGAGAAGGCTGTCTTTATAATGATGATTCCTGGCGCCAATTACAGCATCTGAATTAGACTCCTTATCTGTAGCAGCTATATGGGGCGGCAGGTGGCCTAGTGGTTAGAGCGTTGGGCCAGTAACCGAAAGGTTGCTAGATTGAATTCCCCAGCTGACAGAGTAAAAATCTATTGTTCTGCCCCTGAACAAGGCAGTTAACCCACTGTTCCTAGGCCGTCATTGTAAATTAGAATTTGTTCTTAACTGACTTACCCAGTTAAATTTAAAAAGTATATAAATAAATATCTAGTCTGGTAAATCTTAAAGAGTAAACTGAAAAAAAAGAGCAAGCAGCTAACAGAGGAGTTTTCTTGTCTCTCTACTCCTCCTCCTCAATGCCAGTGCTGCTGAGCCAAAGAGCAGACTAGCTTTGTGATTTAATTGCACACTAGAGCAACCTCAGAGAATCCTGTAGGGTGCACTTGCCAAAACAGTTTGTGTTCTTTCTTTTTCTGCATTTGGAGAGAAAAAAACGTAGCTGCTCTAGAAGCGGTAGTGGTGCTTGTTCAAGGCTGAGTAGGACTGCTATACACCAGCCCTTTTCACCCTGCTCTGGTCTGACCTTTGTGCTCTTAAACCCTTTGGCATACCTACCCCCGGGGAGGGGGGGGGGGGGGGGGGGGGCAAGTTACTAATGTGGAAGAGTAACTCCTCTCACAAGGGGTGGGATGAACTAACTGGAAATCCTTGACAGAGAAACCGTTGGGCCTTCAAACACCAACTTGAGCTGCAACTGTATCGTAAGGGGCTTGGGAGTGTGTGTTTGTGCAGGGCCCGTTCAGCCAGGCAGGCAGCGATGTGATGTTATTTTTTTTAACCTTTAGTTAACTAGATAAGACAGTCAAATAACTAGGCAAGACATACAACAAAATCTTATTTACAATGAGAGCCTACCGGGGAACAATGAGTTAACTGCCATGTTCAGGGGCAGAACAACAGATTTTTACCTTGTCAGCTCGGGGATTCAATCCAGCAACCTTTCAGTTACTGACCAAAAGCTCTAACCACTAGGCTACCTGCCACTCCAATGTGATGTCCTGGCTGTTCATTATCCCCACTGGCAGAGTGCCTCCTGCCTCCTCGCTTCTGTGGGCAGCTGAACAAATGACCTTCCAGCAGGAATTCTCTCCCCCACTGGGTAGGCAGGTAAACAGTCAGAAGGTGCTCTGACCTGGCCTCTCCTAAGGAAGGGTGAGCTGGCTTAAACCCTGATCAATGGTAATGTTTTGGCTTGTAATAGAACCGGACAGAGATTAAAGTGGACTTTGTATTGAGAGATGTTGCAGCACTCCTATTGGATGTGAAGGAAGAAGATAACTTAAAGGATAATGGGGCAATGGTTGACTTGGCAACCAGCACAGAGAGTTGTCGTTTACATAAAAAGACATACATAAAAGTTGCGCCTGGGAGATGACTTACTAGTGCCATCTAGACTAGCATGCCTCTGGTATACAGCGTCTATGTCTGCCTCTGTGTAGTATATTAGCTGATATCCCCTATCAAGTCAAGATTAATTGGTCACGTGCACATACAATACAGCTTTGTCTCAGGGTGTGCTGCTGCGCTGGCCTTGCTATGGGGAATGGGCCGTGGCCTTGCACAAGATGGCCCGGAGGAGCGCCTGGTCTGACAGTGATGTGTGCTGTCGTCCACACCTTTCAATGCTCACACACTGCAAGATGCAACACACTCGGGCTCAGCCGTTGCCATGAGCACAAGGACAGAGGACCCCTTCTCAATGCCTGGCTGAATCAAAATCAGGTAACAGAAAAATAAATACTATGCTTAACCAGGATTCCTTAGAACATGTCTTACCTTTTCCATAAAATTATGTTTTCTTAGATTTGCTCTTAATTGTTTAAGCGATAAAATACAGTACCATAACAGATATTTATGGGAAAAAAGCTAAATAATACACAACAAAGATTGGTCCATGCCAGAGACTGTCATCATTCAATGGACAAACGCTAATGTTTGTGTTGTTGCAATGTTTGTGGGACGGTTGTTCGATAATGGCTGTGAGTTACTGTGAAGGTTAGAGCCTGAAAGTGCTATACATTGCATAGCAATTGTTTATGTGTCAATAAAGATTTATAGACAGCGAATGACAGAAATCAATCTAATCAGCTCCCATGTTGGCCTGTAGCAGAATGGCCTGCCAGTGACCCAGCCAGACCTGGTGAGTGGAAGCTGAAAGAACATGTTTCCCAAAAAAACTGTGCCACATCCCTTCACCCCCTCCCCCAATCAGCTCTCCTATCCCCAAAAAAGGAGGAGCTCAATGAATGCAGATGAAAGAGAAGTTCAATGGAGGGTAGTATTGATCATAGCTAGCTACACAGGTTTAAACTGAATTCATAAAGGTTTAGAATGGTCTCAGAGTATTGATGACCGGTAAACGTGTGCGTGTATAAGTCTATGGCTTCAAAGGTTAGAGGCACACATAAACAGATGCATCAAACTCATCCAAAATAGAGCAAATATATAAACCAAGACCTCAAAGCCTTTTCTCTCACACAAGTACCTATTCGCTCCATTCCATTCCTTTCCTCCAACACCATCATGTTGCTCCGTGGCGTCTCTAAGAGGACAGACAGTATGGGAGTCGACACATGCAGGGATGTCCTGTACGTAGTGTTTCTGTGAAGGTAACTGGTAATGGGAGACTAGCAGGGCGTGTTGTCCCAGGCAGGCAGCACAGGGCTGGGTCTGTCATGCTAGCCTTGGAGGGGGGTGGAGTGGTGGTGTAAATGTTTTGTGCGATTGCAGATTGCTGGTCTGATATGTTGCATCATGCCATCTGTCCCCTGCCTAGGCCTGCGTTCTGAACGGAGAGATGGAGAAAAAGAGAAAGAGAAGCAGAAAGATGTAGTCATCGGCGTTCCCTTTCCCTGCCCATGAAACCGTAATATCAAGAGGTTATTAGAGGGCGTCATAAGTGATGATCAAAGGATATGCTAAATGGTTTCCTCATGGATTTTGTATGATATTGATCCTGCATGGTGGTGCAGTGTATAGGTGGGGCCGGGGACAGCTCTTTTTCATGTACAGTGCACACTGCAGGGCCTCTCCTTTGGTTCCCTCGTTGTTACCTAGGCAGCAGTCCCGTTGTGCTCGGAGGCTGGGAGCATCCAAGGCAGGGCTGGGAGGAGAGTCAGAGAGAGATTTAAACTGATTAATAATCTATGTGTTATACTTCAATCAATGGGACCAACTATCAATTCGCCAGGTTGTGAACTCTGCAAACTGAGGTCAATAAACATAACAGTGCCTCGGGGGCCCTGAGGGGAAATCAATCTCTTTACTAAAGCCCAGCCTCGCTCTGGTCCTGATTAAAAGGTCAACAGTCCTCTTCACATCATAAAAACACTGTGGTGCTAATCATAATGTTCCCAGGAAACAGAAAATAAAACTGAACTGTGACTCGAGGATCCATGCCCTTCCATTTGTATTAACTCTGTCTTCAATTATTTATTCTGTAAGCACCGGCACCCACTTTGGAATATTGGATTGAACCATACATTAAAGCTACAGTAAACGTATGATCATGTATGACCTGGAAGGCTGAAACCCAACCTGGACTAGGTACAGATACAGTTTACCTCATGCATAGCCAAGCCAGTTGCCCAGACCCAAGTAGGCTACTGTATACTGAAAGCAGTGAAGAAAAGAATGGGGCTATGCCAAGCCTCAGGGAATCCATCTTAGTTCTCTTTTGTCTGGTGCTAAAACACAGGAAGTTTATGGGGACACCAAGAAACGAACATCTGGAGCAGTAATTCAGACAGAAGAATATGAGCTCTGGAAAGAGAGCGAGAGAGGGAGTCAAAAACATAAGTATCTTCCCTCCTCAGGCTTTCAAGATTTTATGATGATGATGTTCTCAAGCACTCCTGGGACAAGTAGATAACAGTTTAGTGACTGGCGCAACTCTTTTTCACTCTCCTTCAAATGTAAAACACTGTTTAGATTCTGTTGAAAAAGAGTCAGGTTCTTTCTCATGGGAAGCCACTGTATCACGAGTGGCTGACACATAGACATTACATTGTCCATGGGCTGACAGGGCATCAACTGATGAGGTTCATGTTGAAACTCCATCCGTCAGCTGAGTAGAAGTAGAACCATAAACTGTAGGCTATGTCCCCTCAAATACAGCATGGCGGAGGACTTTACATTATTGATGAGGCCCCACTATGCATCTCTGCCGGGGTGAAGGATGGCTCAGGTCGGTCTTACTCAGCACTTCTGCTTCCAAAGCTCCATTATTTAGGACGCGTCAGCATTACGTGAGAGAGAAGAGAGAGATACATGTAGGTGGAGAGAGGGGAGTGAGGTGAGAGAGAGGGGTGAGAGGAAAGAGAGGTCGTTCTAGGTGGATTGGTAGTGTGAGTGAGATGATGCCAAGGTAGCCATTTTGATCATTCTCCCTCGCTGTAAGCTATGTCACTAGCTCTGGCCACTGTCAGATGTTCCCTGTCAACAGGCCAAGCTCATCAACAGTGGAGAGCTGCCCCAAAAGGAAAGTGGACCCAGTGCTGGTAGAGGGAGGATCTCAATTGTTACACACACACACACAGCTGGTCCATTGTAATTTATTCCTTACAGTGCCCAAAGGACTAATGAAATCAGTAAGACCTTTCTGACATCCACCATCCAACATTCCTCCCTCAAACACTGATATATTCCACTGGCCAGACCTCTTTGGCTTAATTAGTATTTCATCCCTGGGGAAAAATGCACTAGGACAAATACACAGAGAACAATATGAAAAACCCCTGGCCTGCTGTACTGGAACATAGTCCATGACTATATTCCATTCCTTTCAAACAAACTACGGCGATAAGGAATGGATTAAGTGTCAAATATAAGGAGGCAGTCTAGAAATATAGTGGAACATGCTAGTGTAAATTTAGGTTGGGCGTCTGGCCCTTACATAGCAGTGGTGTTTAAGCACATGTTGCTGAAAAAAACACCATGTTTATAGTATATACACAACACGTCAAACATAAATGATGCCTTTGTTGATCCTCCTGCCTTGCCCTCATGAGGACAGACGACTGCTGTGAACACAAGGCCAGGTACCCAGTAGCTTTCCCAGATTGTTTTGTTTGGTGTATGTACACGGCTTGAATATTTTATGTGGCGCAATACAATGGCATTACGCAACATAATGTGGCTTTGTTACAGTCTATTCTCAGCCCTCTAGGAGAAATCGCACCATAATTATGCCTTAGGTAGGGGTGATTAATTTTTTAATGGAATCAATGTTTTATTCATAGCCTCCGCGGCACTATTGCAATATATATACATGGGAAAAAACAGACACAAAACATGGCTGGATCTGCGATTGGTTTACATGCTACGGTGGACAAACAAATGCACATCCTGATAGGAAATACAGTAGGTTACATAGTTTAAAAGCTATTATCATCCGCCAAGCTGCTCTCTCTTTTAAATATGGATGGTATTTCCCTGGGTTGCATGGGAAGGAAGATGAGTTTGGGGGGGAGGGGGGGTCTCTCTCTGAACAAGGCCAGTAAGACCAGTTCTTCTATTCATCTGTATTCTATTTGCCTACACTTCAACAGCTTCCCCCCACTGTGCGAGAAAAATATGTACAGTATATCAAATGGTCCCTTCCTCTGGCTCTTCCCACTATTGTCAAGGTGAATGATAAAATATCCCGAGGACCGTGTTTGCTGAATTGGAGAGAAAATGGGAAAATAACGGGTATAGGACAGAGAGCTATGGAGGTGTCTACTGTCTACATCAGAGTTTCCCAAACTCGGTCCTCAGGACCGCAAGGGGTGCCTGTTTTGATTTTTGCCCTAGCACTACACAGCTGATTCAAATAATCAACTAATCATCAAGCTTTGATAGACCAAAACGTGCACCCCTTGGAGTCCCGAGGACCAAGTTTGGGAAACACTGGTCTACATTAACTGACACTATGTAATTACTACTGTGTAAGCATTAGGCTGCTATCTGTCTCGGAACTGGAAAAACTATGGGCCATAAATAAGCATTTACTCAGTGTAAAAAAAGCTGCTCTGCCACAGTTCTGAGAACAGCAGCACCCAGGGAAACAGAGTGGTTCCCTTTTACTCCTTTACAGAAATCCTGAAATGTTGGCTGAAGTGAACGAACCCCATTTAAAGGGACATGACAAATGTAATGTCATGGCAGAATGATTTGATCTTGAGCTGTTAAAAGAGATGTTCCCGAAGATTGAAAACAACCTCAGTATTTTTAACGACCTCCCGTTTTGGACTCGACGTATAAATGTATGGCTCGTACATGAAAAAATGAACGATCTGCAGTCTTTTTCCCAGTGGAAAAAGGCCACCCTTACATTCTAACCTGCCGTCAAGACACACCGTGCTTGTTCCTGTCATGTAGTGAACGCGCACTCTGAAGCAAGTTTTCAAGTGGCTGCATGGCTTACCATTAGCTGTTTTGATAGCAGCAGAAATGAATTGAATAAATTGATCAAATCCATGCATCATCAGTTACAAAAAACATCAGAAATTAGAAGTTTGATCTATTAGACCTCAGTATTATTTTGATGCTAATTGGCTTATTGTAACATTTGTGCTTTTAGAAAACCTCAACATTGTGCTATTTATTTTGTGTACGTGTGGTATGTTGTTGTTGGGGACAGTATTATTGAAAATATAAAATAATTGAAAGAACGACCTTGTGGTAGTTTCATTTCCCTGTCAATGCATTTCTCTGCAAACCAGAAAATGCCTGGTATGGCGTCACTGCCTGGTACAGCAATTTCTCGGCCTCCGACCGCAAGGCACTACAGAGGGTAGTGCGTACGGCCCAGCACATCACTGGGGTTAAGCTGCCTGCCATCCAGGACCTCTACACCAGGCGGTGTCAGAGGAAGGTCCTAAAAATAGTCAAAGACCCCAGCCACCCCAGTCATAGACTGTACTCTCTACTACCGCATGGCAAGCGATACCGGAGTGCCAAGTCTAGGACAAAAAGGCTTCTCGACAGTTTTTACCCCCAAGCCATAAGACTCCTGAACAGGTAATCAAATGGCTACCTGGACTATTTGCATTGTGTGCCCCCCCCAACCTCTCTTTTACACTGCTGCTACTCTCTGTTTATCATACATGAATAGTCACTTTAACTATACATTCATGTACATACTACCTCAATTAGCCCGACCAACCACTGCTCCCGCACATTGGCTAACTGGGCTATCTGCATTGTGTCCCGCCATCCACCACCCGCCAACCCCTCTTTTACACTACTGCTACTCTCTGTTTATCATATATGCACAGTCACTTTAACCATATCTACATGTACATACTACCTCAATCAGCCCGACTAACCGGTGCCTGTGTATAGCCTCACTACTGTATCAAGCCTCGCTACTGTTATTTTTCACTGTCTTTTTACTGTTGTTTTTATTTCTTTACTTACCTATTGTTCACCTAATTCCTTTTAGACATTTCACAGTTGGTTAGAGCTTGTAAGTTTGATTTCAGACACTATCAGCCTACCTATATTTTGTGTCAACCATCCATCAAAATTAACTAATTCCATGTAATCCACCTTTTGTGTTTCTAAACTTTCACACACAAATTCCACGTTATGGGGTAATCCAATGTGGGCACCACCGCAGCTGTTGATTGTTCGGCTGTCAACCGAACTTGATGTACAATGTTGATTGGCAGGTGGAAGGATGTGCAAAGAGGTTACAAGATTAAAGTGGGATCAGATCAGCAAAGTATTGTCCAATGAGGTTGCGGGGTGAGCCCAACATACACACCCCACATAGGTTGTCTTTTTGGGGGGCACATGCTATGGAAGATAAAGAACAACGACGTTGTACACAATTTTTAGGGACCCGTTTTGGTTCGTGAGCGTTACATTCAAAACTACTGGCTGCAATTATACAAAGCCTTTATAACATATCTTTAAATGGCGCCTAACGCTGCATTATAACGCGGAGTATTGGAATCCATTGCAAACAAATGCCTCATTGTATTTGAATTCCGTTGGCTTGTCAAACACAACAATGGCAGCACAGGCAGATAATAACACACACATTTGAATTAAATTCAGTCAAAGCTGTTATCAACAGGTGAAGGGACATGTCTCACTGAGTGAAGTATGAGGTTAAATAGAAATGAGACGGAACATTCTAAAATGGGCTCTCATGCTCTAGTAGCCATGGTCACCACCAGCATGCGGTTAAATCACTCGGTAGAACCCCCAGTACACCACAATCACACTTAAAAAAATAAAATGGGACATTTATTTTTTATTTGTTTCATGAAAAGGAAAATTTGAGAATTTCAGTTAGTTGTGACCCGAGCAGCCCAGGAAAATCATCAGGCAGGAAGAGCTTGATTAGTGGGTGAGAGAATAGAAGACTAGGTAGCAGCTTGGTTTAATTAGATCTCTGTCTGTGACACAGCTGTTCAGAGCGGAGGCTCTCTCTCGGTGCTCCCTGACCCATCATTTCACAGCCCACTGGTAATGAGATTGATCCTGCATGCCCAAAAATGGAGAGAAGAGAGCAAGCAGGTGCCACCACCACTGCCACAGACAGCAGGCCTTTCCCTCGCTGTCACAATCTGCCCCATCACCACCAACTTGCCTTTCAAAACCACAGAGATAGGAAGAATTTCAGGAAGTTGAAGAAGATATTTGCATCCCAAGCTTCCATGCCTATGGCCTGCAGTTAAAGGGCTGCATGCTCATTTAAGGCACATCACATGATCCTGGTTGTCTGTGAGTGTTTGATGGTCTAACATCAGAAGAGCATGCTCTCTTTTCCATGTTGAATATTGCCCTCAGAAAAGCCTCAATTCGTCGGGGCAATGCCTTTTCTGGGTCAAGATCACTTTCCCAGTCAAAATTCAAGCCGAGATCTACCGCTCAGATGTTTTTTTTACACATCTTAAATTTAACAGTTCTGCAGGAATGAGGTTTGTGCTGTAGGCCTAATACATTATCACAACACATTTGCTATATGCCTGGCCTGCCAATATCGTTCTTCTCAGACCATATCTTATATTTAAAAACTTGAGCTTTGATAACATAATAGATCAGTTGGTGTAGCACTTGCAAGGCACAGCTCAGGATACATTGAAATAATTTGATAACAATTAGCTTTTTTGCTGGTCATGGTGCTTTCAAGATTCAATCTGGAGTGCCAGAGTGCACTCGTAAATTCAGAGCGTTTCGCTCTGGAAGCGTTCAGAGCTACTTCCAGACACATATGAGAGAACACCTCACTCTGACAATTTTACTCGCCCTAGCAGAGCTGGTTAGGCTGTTTTCATGTTATCCAGAGCGTTGGTGACTAACTGTACTACTGGCAACAATTTAATTACTCTTTTTTTTCCGACGTTTACTGACACCGGCCATATTCAAAGGGTGTTGAGAGTTCATAAATTCCTCAGTTATTCTGCGTTCTGGCACACAGACGACAGTGCTCTAAAATCGGAGTAGATCGCCGAATTGAATTTACGAATGCACCCCTAGAAAGATGCCAGAGTTTCCGACTTGGAATTCCGAGTTGGATGACCGGTCAAAAAGATTTTTCCCAGGCAGATCTTATTTTTTCCCAGAGTTCCCAGTTGTTTTGAACACGACATTCGTCTCAGAGGGAGGGAGAGAGCAGCAGAGGGTCAGCCTCTCATGGTCCCTGCTCTCTCCTTCCTTTCTTCTGCTGAGACTGACCAGAGACCTGATGGCGAAACTCTAGTCACACAGCATCATGCACAAATTAATTTTGTTCCTATGACCAGAGAAAGTGAAATATTCTTTGATATTCATTCACTCATTCATTCCAACTGCAACGCGTGTGGACATAGAGAGACACGCTTTTTATCTTTTGTAATAGTGAAGAATAAAACAGTGTTGACAGTGTTGGATAAAAACCTAAACAACCTAAACATAAACTAACTGATAACAGCAGCTCTTTGCTGTATTCTTTGACAGTCCCACTCTGGTCATGGTTTAAAAACGATGAAATCTCAAGTAGGCTAGTATCAAACTTTGCTGTGGCAGGGGTCGTAGAAGCTGTAGGCACGGTGTTTTAAGCTGTCTGATTGGCACAGTAGGCACACTCAATTTGGCCACAGATCTCCCGGTCCGCCAGGTAGGCAGAGTTTGTCTTTTCAGACAAAGTAAATGGTCCCAAAATAGGAACACTTTGCCTACCCAGTGTACAGGGCTTTATCATTGGCTTTTCTACAGAAAAGTTTGATGATCTATTAGGGATGCCTTGAAGATTGACCGGCTGATGACCACTGGACAACAAGGTGTCGAAGCATTCCACAGGGATGCTGGCCCATGTTGACTCCAATGCTTCCCCACAGTTATGTCAAGATGTCTGGATGTCCTTTGGGTGGTGGATCATTCTTGATACACACGGGAAACTGTTGAGCGTGAAAAACCCAGCAGCGTTGCAGTTCTTGACACTCAAACCGGTGCGCCTGGCACCTACTACCATACCCCGTTCAAAAGCACTTAAATATTTTGTCTTGCCCGTTCACCCTCTGAGTGGCACACATACACAATCCATGTCTCAAGGCTTCTTTAACCTGTCTCCTCCCATTCATCTACACTGATTGAAGTGGATTTAACTGTTGACATCAATAAGGGATCATCACTTTCACCTGGTCAGTGTCATGGAAAGAGCAGGTGTTCCTAATGTTTTGTACCCTGTGTATATGCATCTACGAGTAAGGTAGGACTGTCACTATATAATCATAACTACAGCCTGGTCAATGCTTTAATTCTGCTCAGGATCCATATCATTCACCTTTTTCAATCTTTCTGTAGGAGGCTCATGACATGGTTGCATAAGATACCGTGCATGGAATGCAATTTCAGCTGGATCTCATCTCTCACGATTCAACCCTACAAGGTGGAGACTTGGCGTGAAGAGAATATGCATATCACGTTTAAAGACCTTAAAAGGCGGACACATCTTTCGCATGTGCGCCTTATTTGGAAAAAATGGGTGAGGCTACTTTTTGTATGACCAATTACACGACGCTGTCTCACGAGGTGTGGGTGGTGTCACGAATTGACGCGAGGCTCTCAGCCATCCGCGGGAGGGCTTTAAGGAGGGGGCAGAGCTCTAACCGGAAGTGTCTTGCGGATGAGAACCTTGTCATTTGGCCACGGTCGGTTCTGAGGAGAGGTAGAGCTACGGCGAAGAAACGCAGAACAAGTCAGTTGACTAGAGGAACATTTGAAATAATTTTAACAATGAAACCGACCGAATAAGCCACTACACTTAACTAGTATTGAATGAGTTGTATATATTTAATTCAATGACGTAATTATTTTTTTATACAGTCAAGGTTAGCGCTCTCAAGAGAGGGTTGTGTCATTGATCAGGCAGGACACGTCAGGAGAGAGAGAGAAAAGCTGTTTAGCCATAGCTACTGTATGAGCGAAAGGCATAGAAGGACCATATCGCTTGAGTCATAAACTTTCTTTTCGTTATTTCATCAGACACATCGAGGTTGCAGGTTAACTACAGGACGGATCGAGTCATCGCTTGGATCAAAGGTAGCGACCAAAAGGTGAAAAGGGGATTTTATGATCGATGTTTGCAGCGTCGCTTTAGCCAGATTATTCAGAAGTTAGCTAGCTAGCATCTACGACTATCGACTTGATAATAACCGTTTCATATTTTGCCTAAAACAACCAGAAACAATATAAATAAAGAGATTGCTAACGCGTTAGCTAGCTACGTCATAAGTTTTATGTAATTAATAAAGGGTCGAGTCCAAATAGCACCCACACAGGGAATAGGCTTTGACAGCTGTCACGCAAGGTCGCTTGTCTGTCATGTTTTCGTTCTAAATTTACCTAGCTAGATACATTTTCCAAATACTCTTGAATAATACTATTGCAACTAGAAAGCTAATTGAGCCTGTTATCGACAAAAGTGCTAGCTATTATTAAGTTAGTTGGCCTTATAAATGTTGGCTCAACTGTCGACTGGAAGAAATAGCAGGCTAACGTTTACTAGCTAGGTAGGCTAAGCTATCCGAGTTGCTAGCAAATTGGCTAGCTGCTAGCGCGTAGCATATGCTGACTGTGGCAACGTCATGAGCCTTTAGTTAAATATGTTGCTAGCTAGCTAAACAGCTAGCATGCAAACAAAATAGTTAACTACAGGGAACTGATGTGGCAGAGAAACATGTATCGTTAGTAAGGTTGTTATATTGACAGCTATTCTCGACAGACGTTAGCTGAGTATAGCTAGCTAACTGCTTTTCGACAAGCAATAAGGGATCATCTCATTAGCAGCAGAAAATGAGAAAGCTAGAGTGCTATCAATGTCCTGTCTGATTTCTCTATCAGCCTGATTCTCATTTACAAACATTGAAATAATAACGGGTGTATTTTGTTTTTTTCCCCCCTCTCTTTAGGAGCTGAAGATCAAGGGATAGCAGATATTGTGTGTGGGAAAACAAATGGGGGATTACGGGTTTGGAGTCTTAGTGCAAAATAACACTGGCAACAAGTCTGCTTTCCCAGTTAGAATTCATCCACATCTGCAACCTCCACACCATCATCAGAATGCGTCTCAAAGCCCTGGTGCTTTTATAAACAGTACCACAGCTGGCAATGGCAGTAACAATGGGTCACCTTGGCTGTTTTCAGCCACAGCTGCCCACAGCAGCATGCAAGATGAAATTCTTGGGTCAGAAAAGCCCAAAGCCCAGCAACAGGAAATGCAAGAAACGCAAGAAAAACAGCTACTATCCCCTGGCCACCCGGAGTCTGGAATCGTATCTGAGTTAGAGAAGGCGAGGTCAGAGGAGAACAAGGTGGAGGGCGGCCTCTCTGAGGGTAGCAATGGAAAAGAGAAGCTGCGCCTCGAGTCCCCAGTACTGACAGGCTTCGACTACCAAGAGACATCAGGTCTTGGGACTCCGTGCCAGTCCAGTACCTCCTCGTCCCTGACTGGCTTCAACAACTGGTCAGCTGCTATTTCCCAGACCCCCTCCACCATCATCAATGAGGATGTCAGCTTTTTTAACCCAGCTGCCTCTGCTAACAACGGGCCCCTCCTGTTCCAGAATTTCTCCCACCACGTCAGCCCAGGCTTCGGGGGAAACTTCTCTCCCCAGATTGGACCCATCTCCCAGCACCATCCCCCACACCCCCACTTTCAGCATCCCCACAACCAGCACCAACAGCACCGAAGGTCCCCGGCCAGCCCCCACCCTCCTCCCTTCCCCCATAGGAATGCTGCTTTTAGCCAGTTGCCGCATTTGTCCAATAACCTGAATAAGCCCCCGTCACCTTGGGGTAGCTACCAAAGCCCTTCTCCCTCCCCCTCCTCCACCTCCTGGAGCCCCGGTGGGGGCTATGGTGGCTGGGGAGGCTCCCAGGGGCGTGAGTACCGTCGAGGCCTCAACGGAGGCATGACTCCCCTGAACTCAATCTCCCCGCTGAAGAAGACCTTCCCCAACAACCACGTGCCGTCGCAGAAGTACTCCCGCACCAGCCCTGGCTTCAACCCCAAGTCCTGGATGGACGAGAGTGTGAGCAGGAGTGAGAACATCTTCCCCTTCCAGGTCAGTGAATAATTCCCACCGCTTTTATACCTCTTAATTCTGTAATCATACTTAGAGCCACTCAGCGAGATGTAATTGTATTTTATGTACCCAAAGGCCCTACTCTCCGTTATATGATGAATTTGTCACGATATTAATGTTAGTCCTATGCTTTTTTTTGCCAGAGGCCCCTTATGACTAACATAGCTTTGCCACTGCAGTGATGGGTGCCACGTATATGAGAGAGAGAAGCTATGATATATATTTTTCTTCATCCATAGAACACGCAGTAGAGAAATGGATGGAGCATCAATTACCCATCTTCCTGTGAAACAGTGATTTTAAGATTACAGGGTTAATAATAACCCAAGACTACCGGTCTACGCCGTCTTTATAATGCAGTCTCATTTTTAATGCAATTTGATAGCGCACAATTAAGATGACTTAGACAACAGTGTTATGTGCAGAGAACACTGATAGGATTGATGGAAAGGGCATGGAGGTTATTTTATTGCTCAAGCACAGGGGTGTCTGTGGGGTGAAGGTGGTTGCGGGGGTTGGGCTGATAAATATGTGCTGGAAGGCCTGATTGAAGGCTTTGAGGACCCCCCCCCCCCCCCCAGAAGTGCTTCATCAGCCATGATGCCATACCGACCATGTTACATATTGCTAATAGCCTAGCTACTATGTTACTATATCACACAGCAGTGCTGTGCCCTTGTTGGTTTAGAATCACCGTGTTGCTCAGGCTAGCTCGATTATGACACTCTGCCTTCTAAATGCATTGGGGGTAGAGGGTTAGATTGGGGGTTTTAGCTTCCTGACGCAGGCTGTAAATACTTCAATTTGTCTTTTCAAGAGGATGGATATTCTCACACGTTAGGTTGGCCTGATCGGCAGTTCAGAATGCAGAGCGTTGAATAGAGACTGTCAGAATGAAGTTGTGGTCTTAAAATCCATTGGAAATGAAGTATATTCAACGGTTGAGTAGAGAAAGGACAGGCTACTTTTGTGTGACTGGACTGAGGGATCTGTTTTGAATCTAAATGCAGTATAGTAGGCTAAGGTTAGCTATTTGGAAGTGCTGTTGATTTATTCCATTTCTACTGTGCAATCATGTTTAGTCACACTAGGCTAACTCTCATGGTTGTGTTCTATTTTGAGTGTTTCCCCTAGGATTTTTTTCAGCAGTGGTGGCAAGGTTGGTGGGGGTGAATGCATTGCTACTAGCGTTAGCGCAATGACATGCTAGCTGTTCCCATAGACTTCCAATTATTGAGCCAACGACTATCCAATTAAAAGCGCATCTCGGTCACCGCCACTAAATTAATTTAGGGGAAACACAGATTTTTGTAGTAAGGACATTACTACATAATAACTAGGTTTCCTGTTTGTCTCTGTCCCTGACCAAGCAATGTTTTCAGCTTAAAGTGCACAGCGATGGTGAACACAAGTCCATTTCCATGGATCACATGCCTTTCTCTTGTGACTGCCAGGCATTTCCAAATGGCTCCACATAGTTTCCATTTTATCACAGAGGCAACATGTGGGTGATTGCGGTGTCCTTTTGCAGATATTTTGTCCCCTGTTTGTTCACTCCCTATTCATTTTTAACCACTTGCCTGTTTTAAAATAATAGATTGAAGCAGCATATAGGCTGTCACCAATTTCCCTTTTTAGCGTAACCTACAGCCATCAAGCTTACACCACATTTAGGCTACATTGCTCAAGTAATATTGTGTAAAAATACCTTGGTACCGTACTGTAGCAGCACATTTTCATAGAAACCCTTGGTTATGTTAATCAACACTGGATGTCTATTCAGTAATTGTTTAGGTGTATGCCTTAGGGACTTAACTAGTTACATTGATACAAGTGATGTGATGCCCATCTCTTAGTCAAAGCTTAATGGCGCTGTAGGTTTCCATATGCCTCCTGTGTCTCCACCTAGAATATATCATGTTTGGTGTAGAGGCTTCTCTGGTGGGGTAGGAGAGCACGGGTTCCATGCAAGCTGACACAGGTGAGGCGTTCATGATTAGGCTAACTAGCATCTTATTGAGAAAATAAGAGAAGGGAGATGCTGCTCCCACTCGGGAGAACAAAAACGGGCAACAAAAGGTTTGTCAAGAGACAATGGTGCTAAAAACAAAAGGCCCCTCCTATTTATTTAGATGTGACGTGCATCCTGTGATGGCCTTGGGCTGTGCTGCTGATCACAGATCAGTTCTGTACTGGGAGACCTAGACTACTGTAGGAAGGCTGTTTGTTTTGCTGGCTAGGCCACTGTACTCTGTTTGTTTCTGTATTAGAGTAGCTTTTGTTATTGGGTGCAGGTGCCCATGACAAATAGTCAGTCGTCTGTTGCCTAGGTCCAGTGTCATCTTTCAGGGATTAGTGACTGTGCCTCCCAGAGAGGGATGTCATGATAATATTATACAACGTGGACGAACACATACACACCAGTATCATCTCATGATATTATTTCAAAGATTGTACATAGGAGACAGTTTGTGTGAAGGGCCCTGGTCCCTACTATACTGCCTTTGGGTGTGGTACTAGAGCTGTGTTATTAGGCCTCTCTGCACTGAGGCAAAGCAGGTTTTTCACTTTCTAAAACCCAAACTTCCTCTTAGCCCTGTGTAAGCTGCTCTACAGCCTTCCGTGACTGGGAGGAACAGGGCCTGCTGCCCGGTAACATGCCTTTTGGATTTGGGGCTGGGCAGGCACCCAAAGGGCCACATTAGCAATCTACGTGGGAAGTTGTTAGTAGAGGTAGGTTATGGTATTCTGGTTAGCTAGTTTAAATGAAGGACATACATTTGCTTGAATGTATAACCGCTCCAAATCAGAATTGAGGTTATCATATACTTATATTTTTTATATTTTTTGAACCATGCATTATATATTGATGCCCTAATATAATTATGGGGACATTGGGCTGTGCACAAGGACCTTATTGGATGGGGATTGCATTGTCCTTGTATACAAGACTGAACATTTTGAATCTTGAATGAATTTAATATTTTCTCATTTTAAAGAGATTCATAAATCCTGATTGAATAGGTATGACTGAAATACCCGTAAGTCATTAGTTTATAGTAGACTTGCTGCTTTGTGTTTTTACAATCTATAAGGCATTACGAACATTCAAATTAGTCTGCTGTCCATTGGGTCACAATGTGGCAGGATGTCTTGTTGTTCACATCACTGTTGTATCAGTTAAGTGTACTAATGGGAATATGTTTTTGATCGTGTGGACTGGACTGTGTGACTGACTGCTGTTCTGAGGTCAGTTCCAGATTGAATCTTTTGTTCTACTGCTGTAGTAACCAGCCTCATTCATTAATTGTCATTCAACACCTTGTTTATGGCCAGAACACTTCCAGCTATTAACATTTTGAGGACATCAGACAATTATGGAATGATCCTATGGTGTTAAATTCTGCAAATATCCCTGGAATAATGAAATAACCATCAGTGAGTAGCGCATAATTGTGTTGTGTACTATTCGCCCTTCTCCTACCCTTGAATGTCGTTTTGAAACAGGAAGCATCTTGTGTGTTGTAATGAGAGATAAAAGAAATGAGAGCGATAGAGAAAATAAATGTCAGAAGTGTCACAGGCATTTAACACCCCTTCTCTGATTAGGCTCTGTTGCTGTTCATTAATTACTTTATCACCAAAGTAGATCTGGGTCCCCCGTGGGACCAGTCTGCACCCCCTGCCTCCCTAACCAGGCTCTGAGGCTGGATTAATGGGCTTGAGGGTGCTTTAATGTGCAAGGCTTTGAAATACTCTGACCAGCAACACAAAAATCAACAGTGTCAAAGCTGGGCCCCTTATACCTACCTACCTCCCTCCCCCTGTTCCATTCCCTTTTTCATTAGTATAGCTGTGACATTGTAGATTAATGTTGTAGCAGAAACACCCTTAGCATGCCATACTTAATCATTCCGCTCAGGGTGTATCATCAAGGCCTATTTTAGCAGTGTTCTTCACGTTGGATAGTTTGGCCCTAGCTTCAAGCTCCCAGACACAGGCTCTCTGCCTGGAGAGAGATATTATAATACAAATGGGTTACACTGGTTTGGTCTCCTTCACAGTTTCCTTTGTTACACCGGTTTGGTCTCTCCCTCACTGTTTCCCTCGATTCTTTTGTTTCTGTAAGGTGCAACTTTTTTTCCTCATAGTTGGGGTCTGGGGAATTCTTTGATTACTTTCCTGTATATGTGCAACTCGCATATTATGTGGACTGAAGGCGTCGTCATGCTTCAGTTTGGCTGGCGGCTAGCCGAAGTTCGTTAGGCGAACTGAAAGTGTGTGCTGGCATACTCCCTTAAGACCTTTTGGAAAAAATGGCAATAGTACTGTTTGGTTATTTTGAGACGCCGTTGCCAGTACACACTACCTCAAAATAGTCTGAATTAATCTAATCTGTCATTCATTGAAAGTTTTCTTAGAATGCAAAACGACTCGTTTTCTAAGATGTTTGCTGCAGTATTTCTCAAATAAAAAATGTGCATGAATACGAGTCGTCTCTCGTTGAATCATAACAAAGACTTTGGTCAACTGTAGGGATTGTTCAATAATCACAGACGAAGGGGTGTGGACTTCGGCTCCCGAACTTCTGCTGGCTTCGGGGAGAACATTTTGTTTGCCCAAACGGCAGAAAGAACCAACAAAAATGTCAATGTCTCCATTATATATTAAAACTCTTCTGAAACTGTTTCGGCTGGGAAGCGTGCGGACGCCTGAAGCCTGCCTTTTTATTTTATACATTTTTTTTCTTTCTCCAAAGGTTATTGTTGAGCTTGTTAAGGAAGTGCCTTATCTGACCCGCGCACCTTTCTATCTGTGTACCTTGGAGATTAACCAAACTTCTGAGGCTGTGAGATAGACACTGAGGGCCAGGCAGGTTCAGCTGGCCCATGCCATGTGTGCTCTTAAGGGCTGTTCGCCTAAGTACGTAGCCTGGGCCCTCTAAGCTTCCAGGGATGAGTGTTGCTGCCTGTTCATCAGATGGGAGGAGGTGCGTGAGAAAGGAGGGCAGAACAAATAGTTAATCACTACGGTTGCCAATCCATTCAGATGCTTAGCAACAACAACAGCAGCCATGTTTGTGCGTCGTCGTGGCGGAAGGGTTTTACAGGATCTTTCACAATGTCACACCTTTATGGCATCTCGTTACTTAGTACTGTACTAGAACCTAGATTTTTGTGGAGAATTTCATTTGTAATGAGTATTTTTGTATTAATCTCTGGTAAACCACGGTCTACTGGAGCACCAGCCTGCTGGTAGTAGTTTGGTTGTCCCTGTCAAGGCCATGGTTGTTAATGTTATCACTTTAAATGGTGGCCATGGAGCATTAAACGTCTGCTTCAATTCCCACCACCTAGCATGATGTGTGTTTTTTACCTGAAGGTGATAGGCTGTCGCGTACGTTTTATTTAAAGCATGGATTATTTCATTAAACAGTATTGAAATTCCTAAAATGGAGCCTGTGTAGAAATCCTGGTATATGATTCCATAACATGTGAGACGTGACCATGTCCCGAAAACCACATGAGCCTTCATACTAGTGCTTCTCCTGTCATATGACAGCCAGATCTTGTCTAGCCTGGGTTGAAGGATACTGTGAATCATTTCCAGCTCTTGCGCAACAAGCCTCACATTATCATCAGGTAGGACTTGTCTTGTGTTATTCCTGGCTGGCCTCTGGAATGCCATTCAGTAGAGGGGTTTAACCTGCTTGCTGCTCAAGTAATTCTTAGAAATGAGTCGCGACTACCATTGTCATGGGAAGTGTTGAGTGTCCATTAAACCTTCCAAGTCAAGGACAGCGAGTGAATGGCTGCCTTGTTTTAGTAGTAGGCCTCCATATTGTTTTTGTATACAAGTTGAACTGCTGGCTTAAGAGCGTGTTTGGTTTAGGTTATGAGCGCTCTATCGCACTGCCACGTCGTGCCCGACTGACTAGAAGAATTGAACATTTCCAGTTTGGTCGCGGTGTCAGCCCTTTTTCATGGTCGTGTTTAAAGTTCATCTCAATCATTGCTTGCCTGAGCTTCCTCTGCGTGCACAGTGAGCGTGTTTTTGAGCCGACGACCTGCATTCTGTACTGAATAATACTTGCAATGAAAATGTGTAGATACAGATTTACTTCTGTAAGAGGGAGCTATAAAATAATTATAACTCTGCAGCAAAAAATAAGCGGTCACGATTGCATTTACTTTATTCATAGTATTCTGTATTCCATGCATGAAGTGTGTGTGTGTGTGATGAAAGCATAATGGAAATTTCATGGCGTCGGACTCCGAATATAGGCCAACAAATGTAACATTTAACCAGCGGCGGCTCCATCCCTCTAAAGCAGAACTCTCATCTATCTTTTACACAGGAGCGCACCAGATCCTTTGATGGCTTCAACATGCACTCCCTGGAGAACTCTCTCATTGACATCATGAGGGCTGAGCAAGATACCCTGAAAGGTAAGATGACAATCGCACAACACCAGGATCGCATGTCCGGTCACAAAATTGCTGTTAACGGCCGTATCTTACAACCTTTGTCCTCCCAAATCTGCTGCAAGGTCATCGAGGACAGCCATGTCAAACAACTGATTTTGAGTTTTCCTTTCAGTGGCCCTAGAGTAGACTAGGAAGTAAGGTGTGGAGGCTTATGTAGGCTATTCTACTGAGATTTCAAATGGACTTGTGCAGTAGGGGTGTAATGGTACACATTCGTGTACTGGGACCTCGGTCCGGTAAGTACATAATAATTATGTAAATAAATAAAACCCCTAGGCCTATAAGCTATGCCGGGTTGTATGCCATTGCCACTTGAGTAAATCTGAGCTGAAAAAAACCCAAAACATTGTAGGCTATTCCATTAAAGCTACACCTGACCAGATTCACATAGAAATTTGAGTTATAGATCTTTCATTCCTGTTGAAAGCAAGTCGAAGAAGTGTGCTATTTCTGTGCTTCCTTTTCTGAACTTTTTTTTTGGGTCATTTGGTTTTGTACACCAGTTTCAAACAGCTGAATATACATTATTTTGGGTTATGGAAAATATATTTCACAGTGGTTTAGATGGTACAATGATTCTCTATGATTCTCTGCTTGTTTTATCACAAAATGAAATTAGGCAACCTATTAAAATTTGAGCAACCAGGAAATGGTGGTGCGATTTCTGCGTCTTTTTTTATTGCTTTCGCAATATTAGGCTTTATTCATTGAGTGAGAGCCACTGCAATTTGCTAGGTTATTTTTTTATCAAATGTGCTGTTGAAAATGTTTTACTGGAATGAAAGTAGCCTAAGCTACCACCAGAGACACGACTCTCATCTGGCTACAGCCCAACTTCCTCCCGTGTGACGCAGCTGTCTTAAGGCACTGCATCTCAGTGCTAGAGGCGTCACTACAGACCCTGGTTCGATTCCAGCCTGTATCACAACCGGCCGTGATTGGGAGTCCCATAGGGCGGCACACAATTGTCCCACTGTTGTCAGGGTTTGGCCGGGGTAGTTTGTCATTGTAAATAAGAATTTGTTCTTAACCGACTTGCCTAGTTAGATTAAAAAAATAATAAACCAAATCGGGGTTTATATTTTATTTTAATTGTCCAGGTTCACCATGAGTAATAGATTTGGTAGTTTTACTTGAAACAATTAGTATGGTCATTTTTAGATATACAGTGTAAAGTTGATACTTTCTTAACGGGGACAGCAGTCACTTTTGCTATAGGAAGAGGAGCTCACTCCGAGAAGCTCTCATCGCATCTGACAACTTCCAAACGGTCCCCAAATTAATAAAAATGAGCTGATAGTGGGGGTGGTTGTTTCTCTCATGGCTCAGCTCAGGTGCCTACTTACCCATACACATTCACACACCACACACAGAACCAGGTCAGAGAGGCTCATAAGCTCATAGGCTCGTAAGCTCCATCAGCAGCAGATGCTAATTTACAATGGAAAAAAACAAATGTGTTTGCATCGATTCCTTCCTCTAATTAAACCGTTATGTTGCAATGCCACGGTCCCCACTAGACCTCTCAACTTTGCATTGTATAAGGTACGAAAGTCCCATTTCAGGTGTGAAGTCAAATGGAACAGACATGCAGAGATAATCACTGACGAGACTAGGTTTTCCTTCCCAACTCTTCCTTCTTCCTTCATAGTTGCCTGTAGTTCCCCATTTTTGAGGTCGTTGCAGATGGATTTTGAGCAGCTCCCCAACTTAGGTCCATTAGAGCTGTGCGGCTGCACACGTACAATGCCGTGGCGCAGCAGACTGGTGTTAGCAGCAGCTACACTGACCCATAAATGCCAGCACCTCTGATGGAGTGGACCTGCACAGGTGCCTCTTTCCCTGGCCCAGCCATGGAGCACTTGTGCTGGGTGTGCTGACAGGCCCTCTCCGTGATGCAAGGCTTCCTCAGGATTAGTCAGGCTGATCCAGGATGTGGAGGGTGGGGATGTTGTGACGTGGAGGAAAGGGACTCCACCACTAATAAAACTGTCTGGATTTTTGAATCGTTTTATAATGATGTAAAGGGAGGCGTTTAGAGGTCGTGTTTGAGGTTAGGTGCTGGTTGTGTGGGAGGTATTTTCATAGCTGCAGCTAGTGAAGGGTTTGTTGATTTCGCAGAGTAAAAAATAAAAATAAAAAAATATTTTATGGGGCATGTAAATTAAACGCTTGCGATGGTCTCTATAGTCTGTCCGTCTGGTTTGTGACGCAAGCATTGCAAACCGGAACGTTCCTGTTGTCAGTCAGTGAGGACGATCTACTTTACACCTAGGCTACTCTTTGTTATGTTTGGGAAAGGACAGACTGGGTCACGGTTGGTTAGAGGGAGTAGCTTAGGCATGGGTTTCTAATGTTTATCTCTTCTGTAGCGTGTATTCATTTTTACACCTCTGTATTGAGCTGTTAAACCACACAGTGAAAGTCAACAACTTTGTGTCACACACAACAGCTCATGACTTCAGGCTCTCTGCCTCTGATGTTCTCCAATCTAGTTTGTGCCTTTGCTGATTATTGGAATGACGCTCCCAGTGCTGCGTGCCAGCTACAGAAGGCAGAGAAAAACATCATTATGATGCATCATTTGCCTTGTGAGCGAGCAGCAACAGCAGTTCCTTGCCACTGTCTCCAGGGCAATGTGTTTCTTCATTAGAAAGATCCACACAGATGCAGGCCCTACTCCGGCTGTGTCCTGACCTTACTGGGTCGCTTTGGGTGAGCTCCAAGGGTACCAAAGCAGCGCCCCGGCCCGCCTATCCCTAATTGAAAAGAATGATCTGACCGTCAAACGTGGACCTCTGTAGAACAGATTAAAAGGAAAGAGGGGGAAAAATGGACTGTAGAAGTGGCTTTGAATCGATTCCAGCATTGTCCTCTGCGACTAAAAAGAGCACTCTGTTCTCTGAGAAGTTACAAAATGGTGTATTGGCTCTGTGTCACCATTGACTGCTGAGCCTGTCCACCAGCCTGTTCTCTCTCTTTGATTGAATAGGTGGAGGGAGGTTAGGGGCTTAGAGAATTTGTGTGACAGAACGGATTTCACCAATCACTGCACTCTCATCTGGTCCACACAGGAGCCATGTATATAGAGAGTTGGTCAAACAAACAAAGCGAAATATTGTTCCAATTCTAAACATTAAATATTCCCATGTAATGCATATGGGGCGTTGACATGGCTGCCATAGAATGTTGAGTGTCATGTAAATGCATCAACGCTGAAACCTCAATGGCCCAACTCTCTCTAAATACATGGCTCCGGTCCACACCAGTCACAATGGGTTTACTATTACGAGGGGGTGGAGCTCCTCGTTCCCCTACCGCTCCTCATTCTAGTATCTTTTCTAACACGTCTCCCCCAGAACTGAATCTATTTTTTTTGCTCTGGATGTCAGATTCATTGAATAGTGATAGGATTGGAAACCTACGGTAGACTAATTTACCAAATCTACTGCAATCTTGGATCTTTTTGGTAATTAACAGATCATTTATTGTAATTTTTACTAGAATAACTTAAAAAAAAGGTATTCATAAGCCTCCCGATTGGTGCAACGGTCTAAGGCACTGCATCGCAGTGCTTGAGGCGTCACAACAGATCCGGGTTCTATCCCGGGCTGTGCCGCAGCCACCCGGCCTGACCTGGAGAACCATAAGGCGGCGCACAATTTGGTCCGGGAGAGGGTTTGGTCGGTCGAGATGTCCTATCCCGCTCTAGCGATTCCTGCGGTATGCCGGGCGCATGCATGCTGACACGGTTGCCAGTTGGACAGTGTTTTCCCCCGACACATTGGTGCGGCTGGCTTCCGGGTTAAGTGAGCAGTGTGTCAAGAAGCGGTGCGGTTTGGCAGGATCTCGACCTTCGCCTCTCCCGAGTCCTTAACGGGAGTTGCAGCGATCGGACAAGACTGTAACTACCAATTGATATCACGAAATTGGGGCAAAAAAGGGGTAGTACAACAACAAAAATGTCATAGTATTCATTTTTTTTATATTCTACCACATTGTCCATGAGTTTCTAGTAGATAGATCATATGGTTCAAGAGAGAATAGCCTAATCAATTAAATGGCATCTAATCAACAATGGCATTTTTTTCTATTAACTCTGCAACTCTTCCAGCTATTGACTCTTTTTCACAACTGCCACAAGTTTGGCGCCAACACATTTACAATAAAGACATATTGACTTAGTCAAATAATAAGGGTGTTATTAAACATTAGTGATAAAGGACATTTCATGCGGAGTCCCTCATATTTAACAGCAGTGGAATTCACTAAGTTGATGGTTTATATTTAGGATAATGTTTTACAGCTTTGTCATTCTAATTTCTGCTTTTAAATCATGTTCTGAGACTCGGAGAGACTCCGGTGGATCTCTGGGCTCTCAGTTGCACGTCGGCTTATGCATATCAAAATACAGTTGAGGAAGCTGTATGTTATATTTTTGAAATTAACATGTCATCATCCCTAGGCAATGGGTTTCATTCTCAAGTAAGAACACAAATGGGGACCTTAGTTCTTTCATTGCATAGGCAAGATATTATTTTATATATTTTACATGTGATAAGGCCAGAGGCTATGCTATTTGCATTCAGCCAGACCTCTAATTTGCCTAGCTATGCAATGAAAGAACTAAGCTCCCCATTTGTGTTCTTACTTGAGAATAAAACCCTATTGCCTGAAGATAGTGACATGTTCATTTAAAAAAATATAACATACAGCTTTCATTTTGCATTTTGATATGCATAAGCCGACGTGCAACTGAGAGCCCAGTGATCCACCATGGAGTCTCTCCCTGAGTCTCATAGTGTTAGCCTATATTGCTTGGTCATATAGTGATCAAACTGTACAGATGGTGGTCCTGCATAGATACCATTCAGAGAGTACTAGTCTTAGAGGCGTTCACACCAGCTGGTAGTTACTCTGTGGAATGCACACGCGTGTATCAGAGAGTGTAAAACCACCCTCCACTGACTTCCTGAAGAGCTGCTCGCCATCTGACCCATGGAAGAGAGTGGTTCCTCATGACACAAGGGCATCCTCTGGCTCTGTCTGCCATGTACTGCTGGGCACTGAGGAGGCAATACAGCACTAATCACGTGTAGGATTTGACTGCAAAGGAGAAGGGCATGTGTTGTGACTGAAATAATTAGCATTTCAATGAAACTGTTGATGTTCTATGCATCCCTTTGTTCACCTGTCTTGTTTTTACATGCAGCAAGGAATTATGGGAGGAGACGAGGTAAATTAATTATTTTGGGTTATTCAAGTGGATTATGTTTGTTTGGTTTTACCTTCAAAACTGGCATAGAAAGAGCCTGTCTTTTGCATCCATGTCCAGTGTTTATGAAGGGGGGCAGTATGTGTTTGCATGTAGATGTTGTGCGTCATTGTTGGTCTGTGGTGTTGTGGTTGTCAGCATTACATTTGTTTGTGTACAGAGCGAGACACACAGATACACACACGTCAAGCAGTGACCACTAGCCGGCCCCTGCCCAGTAGCGTGCCCTGTACTTTAGTCACTGTCACTAGACGGCTACCACCGAGTTACTCTACCATGCACCTTAGAGGCTGCTGCCCTATGGAACACTGGTCATTTAAATACTGTTTACATACTGTTTTACCCACTTCATATGTGTATTCTAGTCAAGGCCTATCCTATTTAACTGTTGCTTCACGTGCACATGTATTCAGGTATACTACATATTCTATCCATATAGTGTCCATATTGTCTATACAGTACCAGTCAAGTTTGGACAAACCTACTCATTCAAGGGTTTTTATTTGTATTTTTTTACATTGTCAAATAATAGTGGAGACATCCAAACTATGAAATAACACCTATGGAATCTTGTAGTAACCAAAAAAAAGTGTTCAAAGTAGCCACCCGTTGCCTTGACAGCTTGCACACTCTTGGCATTCTCTCAACCAGCTTCACCTGGAATGCTTTTCCAACAGTCTTGAATGATTTCCCACATATGTTGAGCATTTGTTGGCTGCTTTTCCTTCACTCTGCGTTCCAACTCATTCCAAAACATTTCAATTGGGTTAAGATCGGGTGATTGTGGAGTCCAGGTCATCTGATGCAGCACTCCATCACTTTCCTTGGTCAAATAGCCCTTACGCAACCTGGAGGTGTGTTGGGTCATTGTCCTGTTGAAAAACAGATTATAGTCCCACTAAGCGCAAAGCTGACGGGATGGAGTATCGCTGCAGAATGCTGTGGTAGCCATGCTGGTTAAGTGTGCCTTGAATTCTAAATAAAACACTGACAGTGTCACCAGCAAAGCACCCCCATGCCGTCACACCACCACCTCCATGCTTCACGGTGGGAACCACACATGCGGAGATCATCCATTCACCTACTCTGCGTCTCACAAAGACACGGTTGGAACCAAAAATCTCAAATTTGGACTCATTAGACCAAAGGACCGATTTCCACTGGTCTATTGTCCATTGCTCGTGTTTCTTGGCCCAAGCAAGTCTCTTCTTCTTATTGGTATCCTTTAGTAGTGGGTTCTTTGCAGTAATTTGACCATGAAGGCCTGATTCATGCAGTCTCCTCTGAACAGTTGATGTTGAGATGTGTCTGTAACTTGAACTCTGAAGTGTTTATTTAGCTGTATTTCTGAGGCTGGTAACTCTAATGAACATGTCCTCTGCAGAAGAGGTAACTCTGGATCTTCCTTTCCTGTGGCGGTCCTCATGAGAGCCAGTTTTATCATAGCGCTTGCTGGTTCTTTTGCAACTGCACTTGAATAAACTTTAAAAGTTCTTGAAATGTTCAGCATTGACTGACCATGTCTTAAAGTAATGATGGACTGTTTCTCTTTGCTTATTTGAGCTGTTCTTGCCATATGTACTTTTACCCTATTTGGTAAAAGTCCATCTTCTGTATACCACCCCTACCTTGTCACAACACAACTGATTGGCTCAAATGCATTAAGAAGGAATTTAACTTTTAACAAGGCACAACTGTTAATTGACATGCATTCCAGGTGACTACCTCACGAAGCCAGTTGAGAGAGTGCCAAGAATGTGCATTTCTGGTTACTGCATGACCCCATATGTTATTTCATAGTTTTGATGTCTTCACTATTCTACAATGTAGAAAGTAGTTCAAATAAAGAAACCCTTGAATGAGTAGGTGTATCCGAACTTTGTGTATTTTTTTATATTACATTATTTTACGTTGTTTTGTGTGAATTGTTAGATACTACTTCACTGTCAGCGCTAGGAACACAAGCATTTCGCTACACCCGCAATAACATCTGCTAAATATGTGTATGTGACCAATAAAATTTGATTTAGATTTTGACACAATACACACAGTGTACAGACTCGGGGCTAACTCTCTCACGTAAAGCTGCTCAGCTCTGGTTTCCGTCACTTGGTTAGGAATAAGGCTGGGGTGGCTCCAGGACACCCGGCCGGAACAATATTTTAGGCATGCCCGGCCCCTGCTGCTGCCATGGGCTTGGCTGCAGGCACTCATGTGGGTGTGTGGACTGTGTGTTTTGAGCTGAAATGGGGAGGGGTGGCTGGTGTAGTTCTGTGCTGGGGACGGATGTGGAGAGCGGGAGATTGATTAGTATCCCTGCCTCAGTCCCTGTTAACGCAGATCAGCAGGGCCTTACTGTAGCATTGTTTCTGGCACTCAATGATTCATGTCAGATGAGCTACTGTAAAATGGGCACGTTGTTGTAGCTAAAATTGCTAGACCATACCTAACCATCCAATGATACCCCCTCCACTCAACTCCGGTTGATGATACACCTAGGAAATAAACCCAATGAGTATTGATCTTTTTGTTGTTGTATCAGTTGTGTTTAGTCATGCTATCCTCTGTTATTGGCTGACTGCGTTGTCTGATCCTCTCCTCAGTCCATTCTTCCCTGTTCCCCATGGAGGATGGTTTCCCTGACGACGAGCGTGGCGAGCAGAGCCTGCCTGGCCTAGGCTCACCCCACTGCTTCCCCCACCCGAACGGGGAGCGAGTGGAGCGCTACTCACGCAAGGTCTTCGTTGGCGGTCTCCCCCCTGATATTGATGAAGGTAACCTTTTTACATTTTATTTTAAATGTTATAATTTCAAAAAAATATACTAACGGCTTCACTTGAATACTGCTGACGACGGTTACATAGGTGGAGGCAATGAACTGTGAACACAAGGATGATACTGGACACCTGGTTGATGGGGTGGAGGTCTAGAATGTGCATATCTTCATGGGCTGTAGTCTAGGGTTACACGATGGAGGTTGAGGATGTCTCCCTTTGACCAATTTCTGCTGTAAGAGCAGCGCTGCGTAGTGAAAGCCTCTATTCATTTTTCTCACTGCATAACACAACATCTTGTGTTATTTTGTTCAGTTTCTGCCCGGTTCTTATTGCTTCCTGAGGGTTTTGGCTCTTAAGTAGGCATAGTTGTAGTACATTCTCTGTATTATTTTTTTTTTAATAAGGAGTGGAGGACATCTCGTGTCAGATTGGTGTTGCTGGCAGGGGACTAGAGAACAGCTGAGGCCCTGCTTGTTTTCTTGATGCTACCATCTGCTCTGCTTTATTCTCCTTGTTTACCGTTACAATCTACACCCAACCTAATGGGGACTCACATATATCCCTGTAGTCTACACCACTAAGAACAGGCATCTGATATTACACACATGCACCATATCACAGTATAACCACTGTGAAGCAATAGTTGAATGTTTTTCTTTTTCGCCTTTTAGATGAGATAACGGCTAGTTTCCGTCGCTTTGGACACCTCTTTGTGGACTGGCCTCACAAGGCAGAGAGCAAATCTTACTTTCCCCCGAAAGGTGAGTCTCGTTTTAAGTCAACCTACTGCTACTGCCCTTATCGTCAGCCACATACAGCATTGCCATCAAAATGTACTATCAGAATTTACTATTGAGGCCTAAATAGTCTGAAATATTAAAACAAACTCGTGAGCAGAGCGGTCTTACCATTGACAGTCATTTCCAGCTGCAGACAGAGAATGAAACGGTAGAGGTAAATCCTCTAGTAATCTCTGTGACATTGTTCCGTGTAGGTGGTTTGAGTGACCGTGTCCTCTGTTTGCTCTGTAGGTTATGCCTTCCTGCTGTTCCAGGATGAGAGCTCTGTGCAGGCCCTGATTGAGGCCTGTATTGAAGAGGACGGCAAGCTCTACCTGTGTGTGTCCAGCCCCACCATCAAAGACAAGCCGGTGAGCGGATTGCCCCATCACCCATCTGCTATTATCTTCTCTCCCCTTCTCTCATGCTATTGTGAAAGCTATCAAGATGCAGCGCCACAGCAGCGTTTTACTGCCTCATTTATTATTTAGTGAGCCCATTCGATTAGTGGCTGACCAAGTGAATAACCAAGCAGCAACCCTTCTTTGTGAAATTGGCGTAACATGGTGGACATGACAAACGTTAAGACGTAACATGTTGTGATACATACGTCTCCCTGTGTATGTGTGCAACAGGTCCAGATCCGCCCCTGGAACCTGAACGACAGTGACTTTGTGATGGACGGCTCCCAGCCTCTGGACCCCAGGAAGACCATATTTGTGGGTGGGGTGCCACGCCCTCTCCGTGCAGGTAACCTATTGACCCTAGTCCACACTCCCATTGGCACTTTAGTCTTGGGCTGTGTCCTAAATGGCACCATATAGTGCACTACTTTTGACTTAGGGGGCCCATAGGGAATTTGGGATGCAGCCCTAGCTCCTCTATGGTATATTAAAAACTGGTTAGATGAGCGTTGCATTTCATCACATCAGCATGTGTGTAATGGGGGGACGTTTGTACAGCTATTTGGAATATTATGGCCAAGTTCGGAATGTCACATTAAATCTGAGGCTAGATCCTGGAACTGTGCTGCATTTGAACCCTTTCGTAACCTGTGTTTCCCTCCTTTCACAGTGGAGCTAGCAATGATCATGGACAGGCTGTATGGAGGGGTGTGCTACGCCGGTATCGACACAGACCCCGAGCTCAAGTACCCCAAGGGAGCAGGGCGGGTCGCCTTCTCTAATCAGCAGAGCTACATTGCTGCTATCAGCGCTCGTTTTGTCCAACTGCAGCATGGAGAAATCGATAAACGGGTTGGTGAAGACTTCTTTTTTTTTTTCTTTTTCTCTTCTCTCTCAGGAAAATGCAGCATTACACACAAATATGCGGAAGGACAGAAATGTTGTACAAAACAGATAATAGGCTCGTCTCCTGTCTTTTAAAAGGACAAGTTGTTCTTTATTGTTCTGGTTTTAAAAGATTAAAGCAAAATATTTGTTGGCATTTTGACTGGGGCGTACGAGGACAGAAAACAAATGCCTTGTACCTTTTAACCAGCTGCCACCTGCAGAAGAATTTGGCTATTTCACTCGGTCACGCTGGAATAATAGTTCACACATTAGTATGTGCCAAGCCAACATGTCTCTATTTTTGTAGTGACTTGAGAATTTTTGTAGATAAAAAAAGTTTTTGTAAAAAGGATGACGTGCGTAATTGTCAGTACAATTATGTGTTGTGTGTTAAATCTTTGAAGATGCACTGTATAGCAATATACAAACATATGTGGACACCCTTCAAATGAGTGGATTGGGCTATTTCAGCCACAGCCATTGCTGACAGGTGTATTAAATCGAACACATAGCAATGCGGTCTCCGTAGACAAACATTGTCAGTAGAATGGCCTTACTGAAGACCTCAGTGACTTTCAACTTTGGACTCTGGAGCAGTGGAAATGCGTTCTCTGGAGTGATGAATCACGCTTCACCATCTGGCAGTCCCAACGGACAAATCTGGATTTGGCGGATGCCAGGAGAACGCTACCTGCTTGTATCCATTGTGCCAACTGTAATGTTTGGGGGAGGAGGAATAATTGTCTGGGGCTAGGCCCCTTAGTTCCAGTGAAGGGAATCTTAACGCTTCTGCATACAATTACATTCTAGTCGATTCTGTGCTTCCTACTTTGTGGCAACCGTTTGGGGATGTCCATACAGAAATGGGTTGTTGATGAGTTGGAACCCCGACTGAGAGCCAGGCCTAATCGCCCAACATCAGTGCCTGACCTCACTAATGAGTGATGTAGTGTACATTAATGTAAATGAATCCTAACTTTATTCTCTAGTGGGTGTCTGACAGTTCTCTCCTCTCTCTATCTCTCTCTACAGGTGGAAGTGAAGCCATACGTCCTGGACGACCAGCTGTGTGATGAGTGTCAGGGAACCCGGTGTGGGGGCAAGTTTGCCCCCTTCTTCTGCGCCAATGTCACCTGTCTTCAGTATTACTGTGAATACTGCTGGGCGGCCATTCACTCACGCGCCGGCCGGGAGTTCCACAAGCCACTGGTAAAGGAAGGAGGGGACCGGCCTAGGCACATCTCCTTCCGCTGGAACTGACTGACACACAGAGTAAGAGGCAGAGGCAGAGGGGGGAGTCGGAGTCGCAAATCATTGTACAAATAAATGCACTTTTCAGTTGCTGGTTACTTTTTAGCTCTAATTTGGAAAAAAAATGTTTAATTTTAAATTCATATTTATTTTAAAGATGAGAAACTGGAATTATATCCCGATATGTCAAGGAAGGAAAAGAAAATGTTTAAATCCCATTATTTTCTTTTACTTCAGTTGATTTTATATTTTATTAGTGCATATAGACATTTAAAAAAAAAAAAAGGGCTTTCAATTGTCACTCTGCTATCCAATTTGGCGTGTCATTGACCATGAATTTTAAAGCAGTATGTTCAGTTGTAGTTCAGAGCAAATGTGAATATAAAAGGTGTCGCTAAAGAAGAGTGCACTTATTTATTTACTTTAGAGTGCAGATGATTCAGTATAAAATCCCAGTAGTTTAACCAAAGCTTAATCTCAATTGGTTTGAAAAAGAAACGACTACAGATCAAATGTTTGAAATAATGTTTAAGACCATGCTAATATTTGATGTTACTTGACAAGATCGATTTCACAACAGGCGTTTGAGTTTGATCTCCATTTTGACATGCAAAAACTAATACCTCAAGCTTAGCTGCTAATGTGCCGAATAAGTTAAAGAAAAGAAGCTGGTCTCCACCTTTCCCTTAGGACCACAATCAAAGGGAAACGGCACACTTTTCTAGACACTGCTTTGTCACTTCCTTATTTTTGTAATCCAACCAGGGTTGTAGTAAGAATGAACAGAGCATCTTATTGAGGAATGTATGGCGTTGGAGGTCCCAGAGGCCCTGAGTGCTGGCCGGTGTCGGGATAATAAGTGAACCCCCCTCTCTGTGTCTGTGGTCTTGCTAGCTCGGAGAGGAGGAGGGGCTAGGGTCTAGTTCTCATTGGGGCTGCATGTGAGCAGAAAGCCCTGTTTTTTTCTTTTCGTTTTTTTTTTTCATTTATTATTATTAATGCAGATGTGCAAATCTCCCAAGCCTTTATCCACAATCCTATTTTGTTTTTACCCCCCTTAAAAAGAAAAGAGAAATTAATTAGAAAAGTTGGGGGTTGTCATCAACACACATTTACCCCTAGAGGCATTGATATAGCTAGAACAGCAGACCTCTTTTCCTGTGCCAGCCGAGCTAACTCAGCCAGTGTTTTAAGCATAAATGAAGATACTCCATGTAATGTGCTCTACTATGTGCGTCCCACATGCAGTTTCTTTCACTCAAGACTGCAATAAAGAGTTTATACCTAGACTCTTTAGGGAAGCAAAGACGGCTGTGCAGTAGTGAGTAATACTAGCTCATTTCTTCTTTTTTTCTTTTTTTAAGAGTTTTCATTCTCGTTTTTATATCATTTCTACCCTTTCCTTAAGAAGACCAGATGGACACCAGTAAACCAAAGATTGGCCTTGAATAGATAACAGTGCAGTCAAAATCCAGGAAAACATTAGTGAAAACAACTGGATTTATTGAGCTTACAAGCACCCAGGCCTTTTCACCAGTCAATCCGCTCATTTCCAAAGGTCAAAATGGAGAAGCTTCTTGCTAGGCAGTTGTGTAACTTGGATAGATCTGCAAAAGGTTTGGAAATGTAACACAAAAAGCTAAACAAAGACTCACAGTTGGTCTGGTTAATATAGTCATACAGTATCTGAATCTACTAGCGTTAAATATGTCAGGGAGTAAGTGCTAAAATATAACTTAATACACTAGTGAAATACGTATCCTTGTGTTGGCTTGATGGTGTGATAATGCACCAGTTCTGCACCATGAATTTAGCTTGGGTGTGGTGGGTGAACATTTTAGAAGTAAAAACCCTTTTTGAAGAATTTGCTGTTAATGAGAAAAAAGATTATTTTATACATGGCCTGCTGATTTTTGGTACAGTGTTTTCTAGCTAAATTATTTTGTCATGCACATATAAACATTTATTATGCACTACTTTTCTAAACATTTTTTTCAACAGTCATTTTAGGCACATTTTTTCACAAATGGGAAAAGTCCTTTTTGCAATACCTCAATTTTTCACATTGTGAAAGGTAGCTTTTGTACTTTTGTTACTGAGAGATCTGCATATATGGAAATTTTAATTTAAAGAAAAAAGTTGAGTGATTTCAATATATTATTTTCAATTATGCTTTTTATTATACATTTCAGTGCTGAGGAATCTTTACAACTAAGTGCACACTTATGTTGATGCGACTTCAAAACTGCAGAGGGATGATGAAAGTGTATTGCTTAAGGTATTAGATCTCATACACTAAATGTTTCACAAAAATCTGATCTTAACAGCATGGTGAGAAAACGTTGTCATTTAAAATGAATGTTTAAAAAAATGGCTACCCTAGTTGGAAAATGGTAACTTCTATTGTTTTTGGTTTCCTCTCTCCATAGCTGGAATGTAACAATTATAAGGAGAATGCAAATGATGGTTCATAATTAGGCTGAATCTCGTATCACAAGAATGGATGTTTGGTGTTTAGATATTTTAACATTGGAAAATGTATATTCTTGAACTTGCCAACTAGCTCCTATTATAATCCTTAGCATGCATGATTAAAAAAAAAGAAGTACATGAATTAGCTATTGAAATTAATTGTTGTAGTGCACCAGATGTTTCACAACTTTTAATTTATTAAGGACACCCCCACACCTCACTCCCCTCCCATGTGTTCATCTCTTTGCCTTCCCCATACTCAGACCTCTGCAGGATGCACAGAAAAATATACAAGAAAATAAGAAGAAAAAAAAAACTCTAAAATATATTTTAGCAGTGCAAGACTTGAGCATCTTTTAGGACACTGTTGAAAAGACTTGATAACTCATCTCCACTGTCTGTTGAGGCAAATCAACCTAGTTGGAGGAAGGGGAACATTAAGACTTGAATGTGGTAAATGTTGCAAGTTAACTTCGAGTTGTTATGTGCAATACTTTTTTTGAACTTTTTTCCAGAATAAGACTTTGCAATGTAATTCTTTAATGCCGTTTTTAATTGCAGACATTTAAAGAAGATGTTAATATGTTTTTCACAGTCATTTTCTACTGTTATTGTAATCCTTTTCATGCTGGTGTTTGTAAAAAAGAAAAGAAAAAGAAATCAAACTATTTGTACTAATATAAATAATTGAAGTTATTTTTTAAAACATTTAAAGGTTTTGTGCTCATTTGCTTAATTTGTTTATTTCAAGCTACTGTGATTGGTTGCATTGTAATTATTAGGTCAATAATGTATTTAGCTGTTTATTGGTATATTTTTAATTGGAATGTATAATTTTTTATAATTTTGATCAGATTTTTGTTATATTTTTGAGGTGAAGCTTTTAATATGTTAGTGTCTAGTTTTTACTAATTGCTATATTGTGCTCCACAATATATGGTTCACATTTTCTGAAGGAAATAAATATTTAAATATTGGTCTGTTATGATGTTACTTAATGGCAAAATGTCAATAGTTTTTAACTGTGTATGGGAAGGTTGTATTTATTAATGTGTTTTTTTTTACTTAAGATATCACCATAATTTTTATTGTCATTTCACTTTATAAGTTACTATTTTTGTATTTTCCTTTCAAATTAAGTTATGTAATACAAAATGTCCATATTTCTAGGAGTTGGTCTGTAAAAGTGCTAGTGAAATGAAAAAGAGATCTAATGTTATTTAATTGTTTGCAGCCAACTATTTATAACAGTATGCATAACTTTTAAATATTTGTAATGTGAAATGTTGAATGAATAAAACTTAACTGTGACAATAAGGCCCATTGTGTTTTTCTTTGTGTGGACAGTTAAGTGTATTGCGTTTTCTGTAGGTGTTCATTGGTTGCTGCTTTCATAAAGCTAGGCAGCAGCCATTGCTGGGCCCTGGCTGATAAAACCTCAGAATGAATTCAGATATCTTTACTGCATACAAGAAAATAAGGTCGCAACGAGTTATGAACGCTATGCTGTGTGTGAGCGAGAGAGGATGTTAAAATGGCGACCACCAGCAGCTTTTGCAAATGTCAGTATCAGATTAACCATTCATATTTTATGAGCAGTTATTTTGCAACCATTATTTCCTTTTCCAGGCTAAGAAGTCAGTGTGTTTGTATGCCAGTCGTTACTGGATCCTTTCAAAGAATGTCACTATAATGCTACTCGTTCCATGGAGGGCCGGGTGTCTGCAGGTTTTTGTTCCTCCCTTGTACTCGATTGATGAATTCAGGTCATTGATTAGTAAGGAACTCCCCTTACCTGGTTGTATAGGTCATAATTGAGAGGAAAAATTTAAAACTAGCAGACATGAGGCCCTCCATGGAATGAGTTTGACGCCCCTGCTTTATACAAACCGGTGCTGATGAAACCAGTCATTCAAAATAGATGTACCATCACACATGCCAGGGTATTGATAATCCTGCAGAAATGTCCTGGGATAAAGAATGTCAGTCTACAAACATACTGTAAGTGATCATATTCATCAGACTCAGCAGCTCCACCTGCCTGCTGACTGGTACATTACCAATATAAAGCACCACTCAGAATTCACTCTAATGTACTGCAGTCTTCTGTGTCAAACCTGAAAGAAAACCATTAGCTCACTAACTTTGGGACCTTATGTACCGTAGGTAGCAGCACTCACATTGCCTGAGTAAGTGTAAAGCCATACCATTTTCCTTCAATGTAGGCAAAACCATGAATTACTTTGCTATCATCAAAATAGGTAATGCAAGAGAAAAATTGTAGGTCCCTGGGGCTGTGCGGTGCATTTGGGAAAACCTTTCCTCATGAGGTAGCATCAAAAACAGTAGTTGGGCTCCAGTCAATATGGACCCCAACCCTGTACTCGGATGGCATTGCATGGATATACCGCTGCAGGAAGTGTACATATACTGAACAAAAATATAAACACAACATGTAAAGTGTTGGTCACATGTTTCATGAGCTGAAATAAAAGATCCCAGAAATGTTCCATATGCACAATAAGCTTATTTCTCTCAAATTTTGGGCACACATTTGTTTATGTCCCTGCCAGCGAGCATTTCTCATTTGCCAAGATAATCCATCCACCTGACATGTGTGGCATATTAAGAAGCTGATTAAACAGCATGATCATTAACCAGGTGCACCTTGTGCTAGGAACAATAAAAGGCCAATCTGAAATGTGCAGTTTTGTCACACAACACAATGCCACAGATGTCTCAAGTTTTGAGGGAATGTGAAATTGGCATGCTGACTGCAGGACTGTCCACCAGAGCTGTTGCCAGAGAATTGAATGTAATTTCTCTACCATAAGCCGCCTCCAACGTCAATTTAGAGAATTTGTCAGTACGTCCAACCGGCCTCACAACCACAGACCACGTGTAACCATGCCAGCCCAGGTCCTCCACATCTGGCTTCTTCACTTGCGGGATAGTCTTAGACCAGCCACCTGGACAGCTGACAAAACTGAGAACTATTTATGTCTGTAATAAAGCCCTTTTGTGAGGAGAAGCAAATTTTGATTGGCTGGGCCTGGCTCCCAAGTGGGTGGGCCTATGCCCTCCCAGGCCCACCCAAGGTTGCACCCCTGCCCAGTCGTGAAATCCATAGATTAGGGCCTAATCTTTTTTTTTTCAATTGACTGATTTCCTTATATTAACTGTAACTCAGTCAAATCTTTGAAATTGTTGCATGTTGCATTTATATTTTTGTTCAGTATAGAATAATAGTGACAAAAAACTTGGATGAAAGATCCAGATGACATCACGCCTGTCTCTCTGACAGTGGAGACAAAGGTTCTGCTGAGCCAATCCATTCTGCGACCGGGTGCCTGCCTCTCTCTCTTTCTCTCTCTGCCTCTGTAGCAGCCAGCAACCAGGTCACAGAGACATGGACCCCTCATTAAGCACATCTAGGCCGTGGTGTCTGGTAAGACTCATAGCAAGGAAAAGCCTCTGCCCTGGACATATCGTCCCTTAGGTAGTACATTTATAAGAATGAGTACTCTAGGACAAGAATTTGAAATCTCCTTAGATTATTGTTATTGATCACTGTTTTGGTCCTATGTGCCCTGGTCAAAAGTAGTGCACTGAACCCTTGAAACAAAGAATGTAACGTTGTGACTTCTGTTTCATGAAGGAGGGAAACGAGGTACATCATACTATGGGGAGTCGCACTCTCGCGACTTCGGTTGAAGGATCCTAAATCACGCCTGACAAAGCCAATGTGCCTCGATGGAAGAACCGCCTTCCACAGGTGATAAGCGTGAGGCTTGGATTCATTCCTTCAATTGAATAATGCTCTTCACCAAGCCCAGGAACGGGCGGTGCGGGGCCAAACAGGTGTTGTATCTCCTTTCCCTCCTTCAGGGAACAGTAGTTATAGTCAGAACATTACGTTTCCTTTTAAGTCAGTCAACTTCGGTAAAGCGTACTATGGGGAAATATAATCAGGCCCCAATGGCCCATGGCAGACAACCCAGACCTGACACCACCAGATGTGACAGTCTGGGTATTGAGCACACCTAAGTGACTGCCTAAGTGACTTTCACCTGTCCTTACCGTAAGCAAAAGTGTGTGGTGATGCCCGACTCACCGCAGCACAAATATCTCCTATAGTCAACCCTTTAAACAACACCCAAGATGCCGGTGAAGTGGGCGCTTACTCGTCTAGGTAACCCCTGCTCCTTGCTGCTATATGCCATGGGAAATATGCCACAATCATATCAAATCAAATCATATCAAAATCAAATCAAATTGTATTTGTCACATGCACCGAATACAACAGGTATTTCACCTTACAGTGAAATGCTTACATACAAGCCCTTAACCAACAATGCAGTTTTAAGAAAATACCTAAAAAAAAGTAACAAATAAAGTAACAAATAATTAAAGAGCAGCAATAAAATAACAATAGCGAGGCTATATACAGGGGGTACAGGTACAGAGTCAATGTGCGGGGGCACCGGTTAGTCGAGGTAATTGAGGTAATATGTACATGTAGGTAGAGTTATTAAAGTGACTATGCATAGATAATAGAGAGTAGCAGCAGCATAAAAGAGTGGAGTGGGGCAATGCAAATAGTCTGGGTAGCCATTTGATTGGAATTTCAGGAGTTTTATGGCTTGGAGTACAAGCTGTTTAGAAGCCTCTTGGACCTATACTTGGTGCTCCGGTACCACTTGCGGTAGCAGAGAGAACAGTCTATGACTAGGGTGGCTGGAGTCTTTGACAATTTTTAGGGCCTTCCTCTGACACTGCCTGGTATAGAGGTCCTGGATGGCAGGAAGCTTGGCCCCTGTGGTGTACTGGGCCGTACGCACTACCCCCTGTAGTGCCTTGCGGTCAGAGGCCGAGCAGTTGCCATACCAGGTAGTGATGGCCGACAGAGATGGCCACCTCGCTTCGCGTTCCTAGGAAACTATGCAGTTTTTTGTTTTTCTACGTGTTATTTCTTACATTGGTACCCCAGGTCATCTTAGGTTTCATTACATACAGTCGAGAAGAACTACTGAATATAAGAGCAGCGTCAACTTACCATCAGTACGACCAAGAATATGACTTTCCCGGAGCGGATCCTGTGTTCTGCCTTCCACCCAGGACAACGGAATGGATCCCAGCCTGCGACCCAAAACAGCGACGCCGTAAAAGGGGCAGACGAAGCGGTCTTCTGGTCAGGCTCCGGAGACGGGCACATCGCACACCACTCCCTAGCATACTACTCGCCAATGTCCAGTCTCTTGACAACAAGGTTGATGAAATCCGAGCAAGGGTAGCATTCCAGAGGGACATCAGGGACTGTAACGTTCTTTGCTTCACGGAAACATGGCTCACTCGAGAGACGCTATCGGAGTCGGTGCAGCCAGCTGGTTTCTCCACGCATTTCGCCGACAGAAACAAACATCTTTCTGGTAAGAAGAGCGGCGGGGGCGTATGCTTTATGGTTAACGAGACGTGGTGTGGTCACAACAACATACAGGAACTCAAGTCCTTCTGTTCACCTGATTTAGAATTCCTCACAATCAAATGTCGACCGCATTATCTACCAAGGGGATTCTCTTCGATTATAATCACAGCCGTATATATATTCCCCAAGCAGACACATCGATGGCTCTGAACGAACTTTATTTGACTCTTTGCAAACTGGAATCCATATATCCTGAGGCTGCATTCATTGTAGCTGGGGATTTTAACAAGGCTAATTTGAAAACAAGACAGCATATCGATTGCGCAACCAGGGCTGGTAAAACCTTGGATCATTGCTATTCTAACTTCCGCGATGCATATAAGGCCCTGCCCCGCCCTCCTTTCGGAAAAGCTGACCACGACTCCATTTTGTTGCTCCCTGCCTACCGACAGAAGCTAAAACAAGAAGCTCCCACGCTGAGGTCTGTTCAACGCTGGTCTGACCAATCTGATTCCACGCTCCAAGACTGCTTCCATCACGTGGACTGGGATATGTTTTGTATTGCGACAGACAACAACATTGACGAATACGCTGATTCGGTGAGCGAGTTCATTAGAACGTGCGTTGAAGATGTCGTTCCCATAGCAACGATTAAAACATTCCCAAACCAGAAACCGTGGATTGATGGCAGCATTCGCGTGAAACTGAAAGCGCGAACCACTGCTTTTAATCAGGGCAAGGTGACCGGAAACATGACCGAATACAAACAGTGTAGCTATTCCCTCCGCAAGGCAATCAAACAAGCTAAGCGTCAATATAGAGACAAAGTAGAATCGCAATTCAACGGCTCAGACACAAGAGGTATGTGGCAGTCAATCACGGATTACAGTCAATCACGGACTGCAGTCAATCACGGATTACAAAAAGAAAACCAGCCCAGTCACGGACCAGGATGCCTTGCTCCCAGGCAGACTAAATAACTTTTTGTCCGCTTTGAGGACAATACAGTGCCACTGACAAGGCCCGCAACCAAAACATGAGGACTCTCCTTCACTGCAGCCGAGGTGAGTAAAACATTTAAACGTGTTAACCCTTGCAAGGCTGCAGGCCCAGACGGCATCCCCAGCCGCGCCCTCAGAGCATGCGCAGACCAGCTGGCTGGTGTGTTTACGGACATATTCAATCGATCCCTATCCCAGTGTGCTGTTCCCACATGCTTCAAGAGGGCCACCATTGCTCCTGTTCCCAAGAAAGCTAAGGTAACTGAGCTAAACGACTTCCGTCACCATGAAGTGCTTTGAGAGACTAGTCAAGGACCATATCACCTCCACCCTACCTGACACCCTAGACCCACTCCAATTTGTTTACCGCCCAAATAGGTCCACAGACGATGCAATCTCAACCACACTGCACACTGCCCTAACCTATCTGGACAAGAGGAATACCTATGTGAGAATGCTGTTCATCGACTACAGCTCAGCATTTAACACCATAGTACCTTCCAAACTCGTCATCAAGCTCGAGACCCTGGGTCTCGACCCCGCCCTGTGCAACGGGGTACTGGACTTCCTGACGGGCCGCCCCCAGGTGGTGAGGGTAGGTAACAACATCTCCACCCCGCTGATCCTCAACACTGGGGCCCCACAAGGGTGCGTTCTGAGCCCTCTCCTGTACTCCCTGTTCACCCACGACTGCGTGGCCACGCACGTCTCCAACTCAATCATCAAGTTTGCGGACGACACAACAGTGGTAGGCTTGATGACCAACAACGACGAGACGGCCTACAGGGAGAAGGTGAGGGCCCTCGGAGTGTGGTGTCAGGAAAATAACCTCACACTCAACGTCAACAAAACTAAGGAGATGATTGTGGACTTCAGGAAACAGCAGAGGGAACACCCCCCTATCCACATCGATGGAACAGTAGTGGAGAGGGTAGCAAGTTTTAAGTTCCTCAGCGTACACATCACAGACAAACTGAATTGGTCCACCCACACAGACAGGAGGCTGAAGAAATTCGGCTTGTCACCAAAAGCACTCACAAACTTCTACAGATGCACAATCGAGAGCATCCTGTCGGGCTGTATCACCGCCTGGTACGGCAACTGCTCCGCCCACAACCGTAAGGCTCTCCAGAGGGTAGTGAGGTCTGCACAACGCATCACCGGGGGCAAACTACCTGCCCTCCAGGACACCTACACCACCCGATGTCACAGGAAGGCCATAAAGATCATCAAGGACAACAACCACCCGAGCCACTGCCTGTTCACCCCGCTATCATCCGAGGTCAGTACAGGTGCATCAAAGCTGGGACCGAGAGACTGAAAAACAGCTTCTATCTCAAGGCCATCAGACTGTTAAACAGCCACCACTAACATTGAGTGGCTGCTGCCAACACACTGACTCAACTCCAGCCACTTTAATAATGGGAATTGATGGGAATTGATGTAAAATATATCACTAGCCACTTTAAACAATGCTACTTAGTATAATGTTTACATACCCTACATTATTTATCTCATATGTATACGTATATACTGTACTCTATATCATCTACTGCATCTTTATGTAATACATGTATCACTAGCCACTTTAAACTATGCCACTTTGTTTACATACTCATCTCATATGTATATACTGTACGCGATACCATCTACTGCATCTTGCCTATGCCGCTCTGCACCATCACTCATTCATGTATCTTTATGTACATATTCTTTATCCCTTTACACTTGTGTGTATAAGGTAGTAGTTTTGGAATTGTTAGCTAGATTTACTCGTTGGTTATTACTGCATTGTCGGAACTAGAAGCACAAGCATTTCGCTACACTCGCATTAACATCTGCTAACCATGTGTATGTGACAAATACAATTTGATTTGATGCAACCCGTCAGTGAGAGAGACAATGCTTAGAGAACACCATGCACTGCCCGAAGTGAGAGTAAATGTGCTCTGCTCCACAGCAACAGGAAGCCAAGGTGAGGAGGAGGAGGAACCGAGTTCCCTCTGCCTGTTGATGTATGCCACCATTGTCATGTTGTCGGATCTGACCTGCACATCATGGCCCGGCAAACGCGGGACTAGGCGCCTAAATGTATGACACTGTCCATACTGCCCAAATTGAGTAACCATCGCACAGCGTGCCCCATCATTGGGGTGACGCATCTGTCATGACCACCTTGCGAGATATCACCTGGCCCATAGGAGCCCCTTGTGACAGCAGCCGGGGATCCCTCCACTGGACCAGTACCCAAAGGAATGTCGGGGACACCGGAATCGACCAGTTTAGGTGGCAAGATGCATCCAAGCTCATTGCTAGTACCCACTGCTGGAATGGCCGCGTCAATAATAGTCCCAGGGGAATGACCACTATCATAGAAGCTACTATCCCCAGTAGGAGCAGTAACTGGCAAAAACGTACTGTGAGCCCCAACCGAAAATGGGCCAAGCAGAGCTGGAACCCGAACATCTTCCCGTGACTGTTGCTATCAGCCAATCGTCCAGATAGTCCTATACCCTCAGCCCCTGGCTCCTTGTGGGTGCCAGAGCTACCTCCACCACCTTTGAAAAGATGGAGACGAGAAGCTCGTAGGCTTGTCTCTTTATGGAATCTCAGGAACTTTCTTTGACTTAGGTACATGGGCACATGAAAGTTTGCATCCTTTAGGTCAATGGTGGTGAACCAACGCATGGACTGGAACAGCCACTGATTTGTGAGCATCTTGAATTAGTAAACTCTGATGTTTGTTCAGGGCATGTATGTCTAGAATGGGGCGTAACCCCCTGTCCCTTTTCGGTTCCAGGAAATTCCTCCCTTAATACTGGTGCTGAGGCCAGGAGAACAGTCAACGTCTTGACGCCGCAGAAAAATAGGGTACGTACAACAATTTGTACCCCATTGTTATGGTTTGCATTACCCAGGGCAACACTGTGCATGCGAGCAGGCAATGAGTCTCCCGTAAAGGGCCATCTGAGGGGGCATGACGTCTGTCGTGGACTGGCAGAAATAGGTTATTTTTGTATCTTTAAAAAAAAATCTCCACCACTCTTGATAACCTTGTGTCTGAATGTGTAGGAGGGACATGCTTTACTGAACTCACTGAAACTCCTGGAGCCGTCCAGAGACACCAAGTTATCATCCTAACCTGGGCTTTGTATGTAACCAACTGTCTCACTATCTCCCTGTCGGGATGCTAATTCCATCTGTTCCGACCACAGCCCCAAGTCTCTCTCCTCTTCCGGCACCTCAGTCCAAGCCGAGGTACCTGCATTTGGGAAAGGAAAGTCGCCATCGGTAACTCCAAGCTTCCTCAAGAATGCTACATGTCTTTCCAGGGAGTTTGTCCGCACGTACGTGGCAATGGTTCGAGCGAGGGCCACCTGAGCGTGTTCTAAGCCAAGACAAACTACACAAATCGTGAGTATCTTTCATAGAAATACTATAACCGCATGACTGGGGTCATGATCTCCACCACAAACCCGGCATAGCCACACGTTTCGGTTGCTTTCTTAGCCTTCTTACTCATTGTGCTAGCAAATTGTTTGTGATTAGGAAACTAATGAGAACAAGTACAAACTTCAGCACAAAACGTCCAGCAGGTGAGCAGGCTATAACACAATGCAACAGTTTAAACAGTCTCATTTTCCAATTGTTTGTTTTAGTAGCGTGAATCGTTCCCGTTCACACCGAGATGAAGAGAGGAATGATTGAAGGAATTAAACCTAGCCTCATGCTTATCACCTGTGGACGGCAGGTTCCCAGCGTGGCATGGATTTTATTGGCCCTGTCAGGCTTGATTGTTGAACCTTCAAGCGAAGTCGCGAGAGTGCTACTCCCCATAGTATGTTGTGACGAAGTTGGCTGACTGAAAGGGAACCATGCATGTGCGTTTAAAGGGAACCATGCATGTGCGTTTAAAGGGAACCATGCATGTGCGTTTAGAAAAATTAAGACATTGTCAAAAAAAATAATGGGGGGGGGGGGGATTTGTACACCACATCAAGTGTCATTATTAAAAGAAATCTCTCTTTCAATTCTACTTCTTTTCAATTGTACTTTACTTATATTTTCCATACTTTTTTATATTCATGAAGTCTATTTAATTATTTTCAAAAGGCACATATGTGGTTCTTGGATGCATCCACTATTTTTATCACTGAGTGTACAAAACATTGAGAACACCTGCTCTTTCCATGACATAAACTGACTAGATTAATCCAGATGAAAGCTATAATTCCTTATTGATGTCACTTGAAAAATCCACTTCAATCAGAGTAGATGAAGGGGAGGATACAGGTTAAATAAGGATTTTTAAGCCTTGAGACAATTGAGACATGGATTGTGTATGTGTGCCATTCAGAGGGTGAACGGGCAAGTCAAAAGATTTATATAAGTGCCTTTGAACGGGGTATGGTAGTAGGAGCCAGGTGCACCGGTTTGTGTCAAGAACTGCAACGCTGCTGGGTTTTTCACGCTCAACAGTTTCCTGAATGTATCACGAATGGTCCACCACCCAAAGAACATCCAGCCAACTTCACACAACTGTGGGAAGTATTGGAGTCAACATGGGCCAGCATTCTGTGGAATGCTTTGGACACCTTGAAGAGTCCATGCCCTGACGAATTGAGGCTATTCTGAGGGCAGAAGTTTGTTTCTCTAGGTAAGGGACAAATGGAGCTTGGGTTAGGGTTATGTTTGAAGTTAGCATTAAGGCTGTAATAATAACTGCAAACCCGAACCCTTAAAGGGTATTGCAATGGCCCTACAGCTGTAATGCTAAGCACAAACCACAAACCTAATAGGGTCTCCCCCCCCCCCCCCCCCCCCCAGCTCCCAATTCCACATGCTTTACTTGTTCATACAGTAGATTGATGGGATGGGTGCATGTTTTCATGTATATTTGTGCCCTCTTGTGGTGTTTAGTGGAACAGATTTTGGAATTGATGGCCAGATTAAACAGGTGGACAACACAGCCCTTTAATATAACGTACATACAGACAGTTAAAACATAGGCTAACACTTTCAATGCACTAGATTTATATTTGATGATGGACAGATCATTGCCTTTCTCATCTGATTATCTTTTACATTAATTGTGGCATAGGGGCTGGATATACAAAACAGATGGCTTGGGACGGGGACCTTTCTTGACATTAAATCACTTTTGATGTCTCAAAACATCTGTCAAATTTGGACTTTGAAGTGCAATAATGCCCCTTTTTACGGTCTTGCACTTTAGTCCTTCTTTACCAAGCCTATATAGCCTCCAGTAGATAGACTATTATGCAGAGGGAGAGATACAGACACGGCACAGTTCTAACGTTGTCTCTAGGTGGCGATAAAGACTAAAAAACACAACTAAATGGGGTTTGTGGTCTTTTTCAAGTCAGGCATAACAAATGTGCGATTTCATTCAAAAATCCCCCTAGCGGCGCCAGATGCAAGCATAAAGTGAGGAGGCAGTGTTTGGAATTGGGTTCTGGGTTGCCTACGGAGCCCTCTAGTCTCTGCAGCGATCGGGCTGTCTAGTTCCCTGCATCAGCATCGCTGAGCTTTGATTGCAACTCCGCCCGGTCTGCCTGCATGCATCTGCTCCTTGCATCCTGTCTTTGATATAACAAAACAGCAGACGAAGAAACGAAAAGGACTTATACAAGTGCGTCCATCGTAAGTAGATGTTTTAGTTTGAGCTCTTTTGTTTTTGGACGAAAAGAATGGCGAAGTAGTCTAGGCTAGGCTACTGCAGGTGCATCCCTATGCAGTTACCCTATGAACGGATATAAGATTTATTTTGACGCCTGCTCTATGGCGCTGGAAAATGGGATTTTCCATCTTTTTTTTTTTTCCACCACCAATATTTAATTTATCCAATATTTAGAAAATTAAAACGAGCGTTTTATTAGACTGTAAAAAAAGTATAATTATAAAGTTAAAGTTCAAATCCGATGTATGTAATTTAATGTTCAAAGAAAAAACATTGATTTGCGTGCTCAGTAGATGTTTTATTGTATGATAAATTAGACATGTACAATTAACTAACAGTGTCTGTCATATTTACAGCATCTACTATTTTTCTATTGGTAAAGATGGTTAAACTGGGGAGCAATCTACAAGACAAAGGCGCTAAACCGGTCAGTGTGGAGGATGGCTTCCAAAACGTGCCGCTCATCACCCCTCTGGATGTCGGTAATCTCCAGTATGGAGCCCCAGACAAGGTAAAATGGACTGTCTGTCTGCTGAGATTTCCTCTGATTCACACACACTCCTTGATTTATGGCCAAAGCCATTACATAATAAAACAGCAAACCCATCTCTTTGTCATCTCAATTGCCCTGTTGCCTCCTTTGTTTAAAGCACAGATTAAAGAAGCCCTTGTTGTTTATAACTGGGATGCACGTCATCCATTCTAGGAAACCAGCAAACATGTCATCCCTAATTTACTTTGACAAGGGGTTTTATTTTTGAACCAGACTGCGTCTTATTACACAGGATGATTCATGAATTGACTAAAGCCATATAACAGTTTCGATTATTACATTTCCAGTGCTGCCTCACTGAACTGAATATGTTAATATGATTGATATGAGTGATGATATTTCTAATTGTTTAATAATGCACATAATTTAATCTTACTTTGAAGTGATTTTCAATCAAAACAGCTCCATATGATCAAAGTAGTTTAGAATATATATTTTTTCCATAGGAGTGAAGGACAGATCCTTTGTTGTGTTATCACAAGGCCTACAGTACCTACTGAAGTCATTTCATGCATGTTTGACTTCAGGAGTGAATGCTGATATGCTGAAATGATGCTCCTCTGTGATTTATTTGTCAGCTCCCAGCCTATCATAAGGCTTGTGTTTGGCTTATTTGATCAGCAGCACAGAAGAGCCCATGGCCCCATGCAGGCTGAACCCGTCACTCTGTAGTAAACATTAGGGGAAGAGCCCTGGCACCTTTGCAGAGTGGTGTTTCAGCCCTCGTCTTGGATTCTGCTGTCTTAACCATGCCGGCCCGAGGAGGAATTGGAGCACCATTCAGGATTTTCAATGGGTTGATAAATGCCTCTAAATGTTAAAAAAAAGAAAAAAAGATTTACCATGCAGAGGGTCAGCTAAGTACATATTTTGTGGTTGTTTGGAGATGGAGTTGTTGAAGTGGACTAGGTGCCATGCCAGTAGATTTCCCCAAGGTGGTTGGAGAAAGGAAAAATGTAAAGACTCATACAGCCTTGGAAAATACCAAAGATTTCGTTTTTTATGCGGAATTATTGACATTTGAAACAGTAGAGTTAAGGCTCATTTCATGACGTGTTTACAGTGGTCCTGTGTTTGCTGAACAGGGCAAATTACATGGCTCAAGAAACACAAGGAAATCAGATGGTTTGAATAGGCTACTTGGTTTGTCGTCTTTGAATATATGAAGAGTAGAACTCACTAGCTCCTTTTCAACCTGGTTCTAACATGCAACCTTTGTCCTGATCTTGTCCACATTCTGATTGTGCCCACATTTTTAGACAAGTGTAGACAATCAAAAGATACATTGTGATCTGATTGTGATCAGATCTTCCTGCCCACCTCCGGAGGTAGTCAGGCAGGCATTGTGTCTGGATATCTTACAAGTGTAGATGGATCTGGACAGTAAAAACATTTTAATCATCGTTATTCCACCCTCTAAAATCATTGACTTATGGCATCAATATGTGTCAAAATAAATATTACGAAAGAATGTCAAATAACTTGCATATAGGGAGGGATGCGGACACAGTGGAGCAGACAAGAAAATGTGGCCACAATCATAATGTGAACAAGATCAGGACACATTAGAACCGGGTCTAAATGAGGCTACAGTCTCCAGATTCCACTCAAAGAACGGTCATTCTTGTATCCAGTTCATCCCTGTCAGAGATTGAGAGGTGGTCCATGCAGGCTCTCAGAGCTCTGGGGGCAGTGGTGTGAGTAGAGTGGGCACAGGGCGGTTTCGTTGGGCTATACAGATAAGCCATAGCAGTGGGAACAGTTCACATTCTGCTTTACGCAGATTCTATTTTCACCCTCATGTAAAACGCCTCCCAAGCCTGAGGTGATGCTACAGTACCATGTTTCTCAGAGTTTCTTGGCTGTATGAAAATAATGTCCCTGTATTACCTTTAAAACATTTCTCAGATGGATGTATAAAAAAAAGATGTTTGAAATAGACGAAAAGGAAAGTCAACCATTACTCCCCCTCCGAATAATATACACATTGTACCTTCAAAAAGAACACTGTGGGTTTAAGTCCATTCTGTCATCCTGTGTGGGAGGAGTTGTCAGTGAGCTACAGATGTTTTTATCGTTCTAACCACTGCTGGCTGTGGGACCAGGGCTACACAGGGCTACTGGGCAGCAGTGAGACAAACGTGCCTGATAAACACAATCCTCAGTAGGCCAGTGCTGAGGGAATGGGGAGGAATTAGCCTTGATCCCATCTGGACGGCCGGGGATGCGCCTACAGGGGCACCAATATCTTGATTGGATGGACAGTGATTTCAGGGAAACTAGCAGAGCTTGACTAGAAATGGTTGACCTGCGGAGTGTAGTGGAGAGTGGTACATGCAGCACTTTGAATAAATCATTTTCTTAAGAATTGAGGCTCCAGGCTGGGCCTTATTATTGCACTTCTTTCAAGAACAAGCTGCCGTTTGCCAAAGTGAACTGGATGACTTATCACTTGGCCCAGAGATCTGAGAGCCTGTTGGATGAGGGATGCCATGTTGTTACTCTGTACAGTATAAATTAGTCAATATATAACTGCAGTGCTTTTTAGTAAAGTGAACACATCAAAACATCAAAAAGAATATAGCATATGTAAAGAGCATATTTGGGTGCTTTGTATCATGGTATTCTTCCTTTGGAGTTTCCGTTTCACCTCATTACTCCTGGTAGCAGTGATGCAGTGATTCATGTGCATTATTCAGACAGGAAGTCATGGGATACGTCCCAAATGGCAGCCTAGTCCTTATTTGGTGCACTACTTTTGACCAAGCCCTATCCCTAAAAGTATTGCACCATTGAGAGCATCTTGACTGGCTGCATCACCTCTTGGTATGGCAACTGCTTGGCATCTGACTGCAAGGCGCTACAGAGGGTAGTGCATACGGCCCAGTACATCACTAGGGCCGGCTCCCTGCCTTCCAGAACCTCTATACCAGGCGGTATCAGGGGATGACCCAGCCACCCAAGTCATAGACTGTTCTCTCTGCTACTGCATAGCAAGTGCACCAAGTCTGGAACCAACAGGACCCTGAACAGCTTCTACCCCCAAGCCATAAGACTGCTAAATAGTTTGTTACATAGTCCGGGCAGCTATTGGTTAACTATCTGCATTGACTTTTTTTGCACTAACTTTTTTGACACGTCACATACGCATCTGCTACTGTTTATTATCTATCCCGTCACTTAGTCACTTTATCCCTACCTACAGTGTCTTCGGGAAGTAATCAGACCCCTTGACGTTTTCCACATTTTGTTAGGTTACAGCCTTATTCTAAAATTGATTAAGTAGTTTTTCCCCCCTCATCAATCTACACACAATACCCCATTATGGCAAAGCAAAAATAGTTTTTTAAGACATTTTTGCTAATGTATTAAAAATAAAAAATAAACAGAAAATAAATGTACTTAAGTATTCAGACCCTTTATTCAGTTCTTTGTTGAAGCACTTTTGGCATCGATTACAGCCTCGAGTCTTCTTGGGTATGACGCCACTGTCCAAGCTTGGAACACCTGCATTTCTAATGTGTCCTGAACTTGTCCACATTATGATTGTGGCCACATTTTCAGACATGCGTCTTCTCTACAGAATCTCTCAAGCTCTGTCAGGTTGGATGGGGAACATTGCTGCAAAGTTACTTTCAGGTCTCTCCAGAGATGTTCGATCGGGTTCAAGTCCGGGCTCTGGCTGGGCCACTCAAGGACATTCAGAGACTTGTCCCGAGGCCACTCCTGTGTTGTCTTGGCTGTGTGCTTAGGGTCGTTGTCCTGTTGGAAAGTGAACCTTCACCCCAGTCTGATGTCCTGAGCGCTCTGAAGCAGGTTTTCATCAAGGATCTCTCTGTGCTTCGCTCTGTTAGTCTTTGCCTCGATCCTGACTAATCTACCAGTCCCTCCCTCTGAAAAACATCCACACAGCATGATGCTGCCATCACCATGCTTCACCGTAGGGATGGTGCCAGGTTTCCCCCAAACGTGAAGCTTGGCATTCAGGCCAAAGAGTTCAATCATGGTTTCTCATGGTCTGAGAGTCTTTAGGTGCCTTTTGGCAAACTCCAAGCGGGCTGTCATGTGCCTTTTACTGAGGAGTGGCTTCTGTCTGGCCACTCTACCATAAAGGCCTGCTTGGTGGAGTGCTGCAGAGATGGTTGTCCTTCTGGAAGGTTATCCCATCTCCACAGAGGAACTCTGAATTTCTGTCAGAGTGATCTCCCCCGATTGCTCAGTTTGTCTGGGCAGCCAGCTCTAGGAAGAGTCTTGGTGGTTCCAAACTTCTTCCATTTAAGAATGATAAAGCCACTGTGTTCTTGGGAACCTTCAATGCTGCAGACATTTTTTGATACCCTTCCCCAGATCTGTGCCTCAACACAATCTTGTCTCGGAGCTCTACGGACAATTCCTTCGACCTCATGGCTTGGTTTTTGTTCTGACATGCACTGTCAACCCTGGGACCGTATATAGACAGGTGTGTGCCTTTCCACATGATGTCCAATAATTTGTTGTAGAAACATCTCAAGGATGATCAATGGAAACAGGAGGCACCTGAGCTCAATTTGGAGTCTCATAGCAAAGAGTCTGAATACTTATGTAAATAAGCAATTTTTTAATTAGTAAAACAATGGGGGGAAAAAAGGTCTGAACCTGTTTTTTGCTTTGTCATTATGGGCTGGTGTGTGTAGATTGTAGATTTAGAATAAGGCATCACCAGTGGTGATTTTAAAATGTAAATATTGGTGGCGCAAATTTTAGTAAAAGTGGGATGAATGCCAGCAAAGCTACTACACAACACAACACTAAACAATGCATTAATTGCAATATAACGGTGACAAACGGTGCCCACAAACTGTTAGGGCCTACATAAAACCGTCCCAACAGCAGTCCAAACCTCTTACCACTGCTACATCTGGCTATCAGCGGAGCTTTGTCTGGCAGCAAAACAGTTAATTCAGCCTCATATACTGCCTTTAAAAAAAAACATAGCTGATATGGCTGACTTGCTTTAGCAAATATGGTTTCTAATGACAATTGAGATGTACAAACTATGGCATAAGGGGACAACAAGCAGATAAGAGGCAATCTGTAATTTCAATTAAGACATTAATGAGCGAGCTAGGACGGACGTAGTCAATATAACTATTTGTTTAGCACTTTTGAAATGTACAGCGACAGAATTCAGAACATGGGCCGTTCTTACAGTGTTCTCCCGGTACACCAAATGTACACCAAGTCAGAACCGTAGGATAACTAAAGGGGGTGTATAAGCAGACAATGAAAGCTCTTAAAATCTTTGATGATTACATTTCTCTAAAACAGGTTATAGGCTACATGTACCACCAAGTCAGAATAGTAGGCGAAATTAAGAGGGGTAAATTGACTAAATTATTAGGGTGAGGCACATGGGCTACTAACATCTTACTACACAACATACTTAGTTTTACTTTCATAGCTAAAGTATACATATCCCCCTGGCATATTACATCATTTATGCAGCAGCATACAATACATTTTTGGACACCTTGTTGTGCTGTGCTCACTTGAACAGGAAGGTGGTGCAGCGGTCCTTCGTGGGCAAATTTTGTCATCAAAGTCTGGCATTCTCTGGATTTATGGTGCTTTCAAAACAACTGGGAACAAGGTTGAATAATGATGTCATTGATCTTTATGTCGTAGCTCTAGAAAGTTGAGTTGGGTGACCGTTCAAAACATATTTTCTGGGTCGGAGCTTGTTTATTTCCGACTTTCCAGTTGTCTTGAACTCACTGAAGTGAAGTTTTCGCAGTTCCTAGTTAAAAGTTGTTTTGAGCGCGACACAAATCATGCTTCATTGACAGCATGGCCAATGTTGAACGTTTATCATTTTAAACTTGAAAAAGAGCCCCTTAATACCAAATTTGGGACCATCACTCATTGTTGAATTTATGTCCAATGGCTGTTCAGCACCGATACGTTTTATCTATAATTTCTCTTTATTATTTATCTTCATATGACAAGGATAAAAAATGATTTTCTAGTAGATTGTCGACTTGATTCATGATGATGACTGCTAGCTAAGGTTTTGAAATTATGATGTTGACATGATCAGCCCAATCAAAGCTACTGTACATATAACGTGATTTGACGTCATTTTATCTGTGGCCAATGACCCTGAGCCTTCTTGGATTGGCTCTTCTAATGTAACTCTATGGCAGCACCCAAGAGGCTCGAATTTTCGATGTCTCCCCTTAGACTTGGCGTTGACGTAGTATCCCTATGAGTGACAGAACACTGAGTCAATCACGGCGCAACGCTCCGTATTTTCTGCTGGTTTGCCCCACCACCACAGAAAGCACTGATCTAGTCTGAAACACCTGCATTTTGGAGCTGCCTTACTCAAGAAAACAAAAAAGAGACCATGCTTGAATGTGACTTTATTAACTCAATGATACAGTTGAAGTCGGAAGTTTACATCCACTTAGGTTGGAGTCATTAAAACTAGTTATTCAACCACTCCACAAATGTATTGTTAACAAATTATAGTTTTAGCAAGTTGGTTAGGACATCTACTTTGTGCATGACACAAGTACTTTTTCCAACAATTGTTTACAGACAGATTATTTCACTTATAATTCATGGTATCACAATTCCAGTGGGTCAGAAGTTTACATACGCTAAGTTGACTGCGCCTTTAAACAGCTTGGAAAATTCCAGAAAATGATGTCATGGCTTTAGAAGCTTCTGATAGGCTAATTGACATAATTTGAGTCAATTGGAGGTGTATTTGTGGATCTTTTTTAAGGCCTACCTTCAAACTCAGTGCCTCTTTGCTTGACATCATGGGAAAATCAAAAGAAATCAGCCAAGACCTCAGAAAAAAAATTGTAGACCTCCACAAGTATGAACCAGACAATTTCCAATTTCTAAACACCATGGGACCTTACAGCCGTCATACCGCTCAGGAAGGAGTTGCGTTCTGTCTCCTAGAGATGAACGTACTTTAGTGCGAAAAGTGAAAATCAATCGCAGAACAACAGCAAATGACATTGTGAAGATGCTGGAGGAAACAGGCACAAAAGTATCAATATCCACAGTAAAACGAGTCCTACATCGACATAAGCTGAAAGTCCGCTCAGCACATGGGGCACATGCTCCAAAACCGCCATAAAAAAACAGACTACGGCAGCTGCACATGGGGACAAAGATTGTACTTTTTGGAGAAATGTCCTCTGGTCTGATGAAACAAAAATAGAACTCTTTGGCCATAATGACCATCGTTATGTTTGGAGGAAAAACGGGGAGGCTTGCAAGCTGAAGAACACCATCCCAACCGTGAAGCACAGGGGTGGCATCATGTTGTGGCAGTGCTTTGTTGCAGGAGGGACTGGTGCACTTCACAAAATAGATGGCACCATAGATAAAGGAAAATTATGTGGATATATTGAAGCAACATCTCAAGACATCAGTCAGGAAGTTAAAGCTTGGTCGAAAATGGGTCTTCCAAATGGACAATGACCCCAAGCATACTTCCAAAGTTGTGGCAAAATTGGCTTAAGGACAACAAAGTCAAAGTATTGGAGTGGCCATCACAAAGCCCTGACCTCAATCCTATAGAAAATGTGTGGGCAGAACTGGAAAAGCGTGTGTGAGCAAGGAGGCCTGAAAGAAATGAAATAAATAAAAGCTGAAATAAATCATTCTCTCTGCTATTATTCTGACATTTCACATTCTTAAAATAAAGTGGTGATCCTAACTGATCTAAGACAGGGAATTTTTACCAGGATTACATGTCAGGAATTGTGAACAAACTGAGTTTAAATGAGGTGTATGTAAACTTCTGACTTCAACTGTATATACTTATTTTACATTGTTTGCAAACTGATATGGGACACACATTAATGCCAAAATAAGGCTCCCCCAAAAAAATATTTATACACTACTGGTCAAAAGTTTTAGGACACCTACTCATACAAGGGTTTTTCTTTATTTTTACTATTTTATACATTGTACAATAGCATCAGCATCAACTTCCGGTAGACAGGCAAAGTGCTAGTACGCTCAACTGAAAGGGATACCGTTCGTTTACAGTATGCTAAAATGAACTAATAGTATATAGAAGGTAGTATATATTCATTATGTATGTAGTATACAATTTGTTAGTATGGGTATTCGAACACAGCTCTTGTCTTTTTATGGGGCCCACGTCATAAGAACTATAGTCAAAAGTTTGTTGTTTTATTGTGTGTAGCAATGTCACATAACATTTTATTTAATTGAGACAATAAAGCCTTTTCATTGTTAAAATAGGTCTATGATTTTTTTTCTCTTAAAAAAATGAATACTCTTGCAAGTATTCAAATTCTAACGTCCGTTTGGATATTTGAATAACCGTGCCCATCCTTTATTATTAGCCATTTTGATCCATGTAAATCATAATGCAAATACAGTCCCTTTTGGATTATATGACTCAGGAGAAGCTCCTAGTACTTCCATTGACTAGAATTACCTACCTGGGAAACTGCAGGTCCTCACCCAAGGGTAGCCTAACCATTGCTTTTATCTATGAATGAGAAATGAAATGACAGTGGTAATGATAACAGGGTCTCTCAAATAATAAAGGGGAGCATGGAGAGAAAAATGGGTGCAGACAGCCTGGTAATTCGGGGGGAAAATTAAATGTCAAAGTGATCGGGAGGGAGTCGGAGAGGCTGTAATTGCAGTAGCCGAGTCTCCTCTTGGAGACTTCAGGATAATATAATGCCATTCATTCCAGATTGTGAGTTGGAGAGTGGAGGTACCAGGGGTTTGTGGAAGGCGTAATTATTTTGGAAATATATTCCTTGATCCATCATTACTGGAAGTGCTAGCGTCACTCAGTTCCTGTGCTTTTGTCAAGTTAGAGAGGTTCAGGTGAATAGTGTCTAATAGCTGAGAGAAACAGTACAGTGGCCTGTAGAAGTGATAAGGAACCAGCAGTACAAACCGCTGAATTCATCAGTCATTTACCGCATAGGTACTTTCTGCCGACACCTTAGGTGTAACATTCATACAAGCAGCCAAATGAGGCTCACACTTGCACATTTGTATCTCTCTCTCTCCCCCTCTGTATTTTGACTGCAATTCTGAGCCAATTTCAGTGAAGAATAGCAGAGTGACATTACTAGGACAGACCCCTGCTTACCCAGCTCTCTGTTCTTCTACATCATGTTAAAAGAGAGTTGATTGGTTCTGATTGGCGGGCATCATACGGGACAGTGCCTAAAATAGCCACCCCCTGACAGTTGCTTGGCAGAGGTTTTTGTTTTCCTCTCTGCCTTTGCCCTTTTGTATATATAACACAGTGATGACGTAACAGTAGGTCTTTGTGGTATGATGGCTTATGGCTGTGTCTAACCGAAGTCCAGCCAACCCATTAGTGATAATGTGCTGTGTCACTGTAACCGACTGACTGTGTATTGTTTTCCTCTCCCTGCAGGTGGTGGTGAAGACACGGACTGAGTACCAAACGGACCAGAAGAAAACCAAGCTGAAGGTGCCCAAGGTGGAGGAGTTCACCATCAGCTTCACTGATGGAGTATCAGAGAGAATCAAGGTACTAGGAAAGTGTATTTCTTCATTCACTGAGACATACCAACTATTCCCTCAGTGCTAAGATGTGCTAAACAGGAGCTATAGGAGGATGGGCTCACTGTAATGTCTGGAATGGAATTCATGGAACGGCATCCAACACATCAACCATATGGAAACCACATGTTTGACTCAGTTCCATGAATTCCATTCCAGCCATTACAATGAGCCCATCCTCCTATAGCTCCTCCCACCAGCCCCCCCTGGCTGCGGCTGGCGTTTTCAGTATTATAATTCTGGTCCTAAGCACATAACCATCGTTCCTGATGAGGAGTTATCTTTGGGAAAGCATCAACTTCATTGGATCCGGATGGTAGTTTAATTTCTTAGGTGCTCTATGGGAAACAAAATGGTAATTTGGTTGTCATGGTAGCCAGAAGTCATGCATAAACTCATGAGAGTCTCTAATACTTGAGCTAGCAAGCTTGTACTGAATGCCTGTATGAATATTACAGTGTGCGATCCACAGTACCTGAGTAAATTCTGTCTGTATCATCTGAATTTATCACATTATTTACATACAAATTAGATTTCCAGGATGATATTCAAACCAAGATGCACTACTATCTTACCCAGAGCAGCTCTGTCTCGAACAGTGAGTGGAGACCCAGAGCATAGAGTGAAATGGATTGACCTCATCCATAATTAACACACCCTCTGCTTGATGAATGTCAATAGCAGTGGTCATTGTCCCCTTCACACCTCAAATCAAAGAGCTGCAATTCCTTATACAGTCGATGAGAGTGAGGCTATAACCATTTGGTACTGTTACATTTTGATGGAAGAGAGAGTTCTGCAGAGTGTTTGACTATAATTAATGTGAGATGGAGAAAGGAGAGCAGAGAGAGGGGAAGTTTGGCTTTGCCGTTAAGGTCATTTGAGGAGCCAGCAGAGAAGAAAGAGAATTAGATATTCAACACAAACAGAGGCTGTGAAGCTTGTCTGAGTGGGGTTGTGACTGACTGAGAGGCGGATATCTTCTGCCTTGCTCCCTCCGTGGCAGAGTGGAGAGGCTTGATCGACCATGCCTGGCCTTCCCTCCCACACCGGCAGATGAGACGGAGACATATGACCCGGAAACAAGGAGGGCCCTCCCTTGCAGACTGCAAGGCGCAGTGAGCTATCAACTTCTGTTGGGTGGAAGGGAATTCAAATGAGACTTTTTTTACTCAGCCTGATTTGTGTGCTGTAGGGACTTTTGGGGTGGGCTGCCTGCCTTGCGTGACTGATGAACCTGGCCCAGCGCTGACTGAGGAGAGAGAGACGGATCTGTGTCGAAAGCTCGCACATCCCCTCTCCAAAGCTGTGCAGATTGTGTTGATGGATGAAGTTCTCCGTGCGATTGCTCCCTGATGAGCGCAGCCAAATTCCCCCTAGTTACTTTATCCGGGAAACAAGGGAGGAACGTTCTCCCTCATTAAACACACAAAACAAAAGAAGACGGAGGTCTCTTGGTATCTGATGCAGCAAAGCGGAACATATTAACATATCATGTCGAAATAAAAGGGGGAATTAGAAGGACTCAATTAAAGTGGGGAGGCGGATTGAGGGATGGATGGATGAGTGGGTGGATGGATAGGTGGACGGGGTTTAAGCAGGCTGCTGGGGCTCGGAGTGCAGGTTATTGCTCCTGCTTTTCTTTCCAGGCAGGGAGGCAGGATGTTTGACACACACAACCTGCCAAGTAGAGCACACAGCAGCAGCCACGTCCAGAGTCCTGCCCACACCACACAACCAGAGAGACTCATCCAAAGCAATTATCCTATAATTATCTTCTGAGGAAATCTAAATCTGAAGATAAAAAGGCCTGTCGCAAGTAATGCTCCACTCCACCGAAGTGTTTGTGTTCTAACAGGTTGGAGGTCACGGATGTTCTACAAACAGCATATGACCTACACAGTCGTTTCAGTTGGATGAGTAATGCTGCCATACAGAATGTTCCGTGTGTGATTATTTTGTCATTTTTTGTTAGGCACGCACACATGCGTGCACACAGGAAAATTGGTTCATCTGCAACACTAGCTAGGCTCTCCCCATGTGCACATGAGGAGAAAGAAAATGACGTGAAAGTGCAGAGATCTGAGCTGAGATGCCTCTCTCTCTGTCAAGGGACTCGTCCTCTAGAGAAGCCGGCAGGCTGCAGAATGAGAATGAAGGACAGCGCTGGCTGGGTGTCTCGGCTTGCAGAGAAATCTCCACATATTCAACAATACTGCTAGTTTAGACCCCGATGCTGTTTTGTCTGCCATTTTATCAGTGGACACCGAGAGAGATGGAGTAGAGAGTCGGGATACAATGCGAAGCAGCGCAATTTATAAAAACTGTTTGTGCAGGTGTGGGTGTTCTCTTTATTAAGAGACAACGTACACTCACCGGTCAGTTTATTAGGTACACTCATCTAGTACCGGGTCGTACACTCCTTTGCCTCCAGAACAGCCTGAATTCTTTGGCATGTGTTCTACAAGGGGTTGGAAACGTTCGTTGCTCAATTGGTATCAAGGGACCTAATGTGTGCCAGGAAAACATTCCCCACACCATTACGCCACCAGCCTGTACCGTTGACACCAGGCAGGATGGGTCCATGGACTCATGCTGCTAATGCCAAATCCTGACTCTGCCATCAGCATGACGCAACAGGAACCGGGATACGTCGGACCAGGCAAGGTTTTTCCACTCCTCAATTGCCCTAGTGTTGGTGATCGCATGTCCACTGGAGCTGCTTCTTCTTGTTTTTAGTTGATAGGAGTGCAACCCGGTGTGGTCGTCTGCTGCAATATCCCATCCATGAAAAGGATTGGCGAGTTGTGCGTTCCCGAGATGCCGTTCTGCACACCACTGTTGTACTGCTCTGTTATTTGTCTGTTTGTGGCCCGCCTGTTAGCTTGCATAATTCTTGCCATTCTCCTTCGACCTTTCTCATGAACAAGCTGTTTCCGCCCACAGGACTGCTGCTGACTGGATGTTTCTTGTTTGTCGCACCATTCTTGGTAAACCCTAGACACTGTCGTGTGTGAAAAACCCTGAGTTACTGGATCCGGCACGCCTGACACTGACGATCATACCACGCTCAAAGTCGCTTAGGTCACTTGTTTTGCTCATTCTAACGTTCAATCGAACAGTAACTGAATGCCTTGATGTTTGTCTGCCTGCTTTATATAGCAAGTCACGGCCACCGTAACTCAACGTGGTGGTGGACCTAATTAACTGACCAGTGAGTGTATGTTTTGTATTGTGAGGCGTCACATGGATTTACATGGATTCTCTGTGGAACTCTAAATATGTTACAAAGAAACGTATCATTTCCATGTAGAGAGGCTGTTACGTACGCCTCTAGGAGGGGGGAACGCAACACCCTGCTACAACTCAACTCCCTGGGGAGTGAAAAAAGGTATGTGATTGTAGGTGCGGGTAAGGATGACAGAGAATATTACAGTTTACAGGGAATGTATTCTTCCTTCACACGGTAAGGTGGGGAAAAGGGGCTGGATGGAACCAAAGCAAAGGAAGTAAAAAATAAAGTTCCTCTCCTACCTACCCACTGGTTACCTATTCTTAGCACCACCTGGCGCACTAACCAAAATACAGGGGGTGGTCCGCCCAGGTCTTACCTAGTGTGCATAGACATAGTAAATACTACGGGTATATGTATGCTAGCAGTCCTCTTGCCTAAACACTCCCAAGGTGCCTTCCCCTTCCCCGGGAATAAATTCAACAAAATAATTCACCAAACTTAGTGAACAATTTGAATAAACCAAAAACACTAGGTACTATGGTATACCTCTACAGGAGCGGCTACAAAACACAGGACATACAAAGAAGCTCTCTCTTGAAACAAAGGAACACTCGCTTTTCAAGCTGCAGAAGGAGTCGGTAATTGCAGACAGCTGTATCCCCTGACGAGAAGGTGGGGTCAGAGCTCCAATTAGTGATGTGCCGACCAATCAGCTGCTTTGGAATCCAGGAAGCCATTTCCTGAAATACGCACATACATATACACAAACTCACAACAACACAGACACTGGGGAACGTAACAGAGGCTATTCTCCCTGTATTCAGACAGCCCTTCAGACTGACAATAAGTAATGCACTAGCTCACAGCGTCCCCAACGTGCATATTTGACTAACATGCTTTCCTCAGCTCTGCCACACAACTGAGGCATGTCAATGGCCAGTATGAATCAGCCTTTGATACAGTCAGTCCTCCAGTCAGTAGCTATGTTATGGCCTCTGGCCAGCAGCAACCACCAGTCCTCTACAATTTTGTCAGTCTGTCACTTGCGCCGTAGGAGTGCTGCAGACCAACTAGTAAATACAAACACTCACCCTCTGACCCACTCACCCTGGAGCCATGGAAACACTGCCAGGTCCTAGTGGTAGCCAATTAGAGACACCTTCATGGTGAATGCTGGCCATTGATTGGATCAACATGGCATTGCATGGGGAGGTTAAACTTTTAATGGTTATGGCATGAGTAGATAGGAGGCATTGTTTGATAGCTAAGATTGAGCATGTGGAGAAAGTGTTACAATGAATTGCTTTCCCCATTATTGCCACTCACACATATACAAACAGGCTACAGATGGGAAATACGATATGCTAATTTATAACTCCTATTCACTGTTCCATTGGACCAAAAATAACAACAAAAGACGGCTAGTAGTGTGTGCGCCAAAGGGGCAATTTCTTTTTGTGATTTGTCATTTCAAAAAGGACAGCGTATTTGAGGTGCCATGGGGGACAAGGGCTTTTGTGTGAACAATGCCTGAGATGATTTATAGAGCCAGATGGCTTTTTCTCTGTTCTAACGCTGATTAATCCCACCTCTCAGCTGCCTCCAATACCTCACAATCATTACATCTGAATATAGAGCTAATATTAAATCCAATGAACTTTGTCCCTAATGATTACACATTCTGTATAAAGTTTCAGGACGAGTTCAATTTTCCGTCAACTCTACCAGGTTTACATTCTGTCATCTGTTTTTCACTCCCTGCAGAAGTGATTGGAACATTTGATCTACCATGATGTGGGAATAGAACGGTGCTCACATTGAGGAGGTAGCATATCTTCTTTGTGATCCAAGCAGTCCATGTCAGGGATGCTGTGGTTTGTTTCTGGTTAGTGTGACTGACACTTTCCATAAGCACTGTGCATGTTGTGAGACCATGATGAAAACAGTGGGACTCTCATTGACTGCTGTGCTCTGTCAGAGCTCTCTCCTCCATCAGACTACGGCATTTGGGGCCCCGGGGCACCTACCTTCAGGGGGCCTCCATTCCTGGCCTGGAAAGGTGAGCTTGGGGATCAATTAGTGGCTCCAGATACAGAACAGGTTTTGTTTTTCTCTCTCTCTCGCCTCCCCAATTCTCTCTGTGTGTTATTACAGTATGACACTCGCTGGGCTCTATCTCTCTAGATGTATATCTGTTCGTCTTTCTCCTCTACTCTCTATCTCTTCTCTTTCTCTCTGTACTGTACATCATTACATTTCGGCCAACTGGCCTGAGGATCCCTTGGCACCGTGGCGGTGGAGCCACTGCCCAGGAGCACCGGCCTTGTTGTTGTGCCGCCGATGATGCTCTCAGACAGTGACTCAGTGGAGTAGGCATTAGGTACATATAACTAAGCACTTGGTAGCACACAGCCAGGCAGGCAGGGTCCACATAGGGCCATGTGGAACTCTCTTCATCTCCTCATCAAGCTGCTCCTCCTCTCCCTACATCTAGCACATACGAGGTGTGTGTGTGTGTGTGAGACGCTGGAGACTGAGTGACCCGAAGATATTAATGTCTAAGGGATGTTAAAAGAGGAGGTTTGAGGACTGTTTAGTTGTTCTTTACCAAGACTATGGGGTGTTGTCGGGTAGATTTCCCGAGCCCCGAACACATCAGCATATATCTCCTCTTTCTCCTCAGCAACGCTCTGACATGCTTGCTTGTTAGCAAATCAAATTTGTTTTGTTTGCATATCCTCTGAACCTCGTTAGTGGTGTGTTTACTCAGAACAGGTAGATGGCCAGGATTCCACTCATTTAATCGCAAAAAAAAAAAAAATCGCTTTGAATGAGTGCCATGCTGCCAGGAAGAAGATGAGGCTCAGCTCCGGTCTCTGAGGTTTACTCCATGTCCTCTTCTCTGTGCATGCGTATATTCATAGAACGCCACTGCAGTATGTCTTCCGAGTGTTATCCCTAATAAAAATCAAGATCGTGTCCCTAAATTCATAATCTTGAGCCAGGGACTGTCCTTATTAGACATGGCAGTGTGTTCTTTCACACCCTTGAAGTTCTATCTCCTGAGAGACCTGTCCTAATTGGGAAACATTAACATAATGAGACATGAACTCATACTGAACATGACACTGCTTCCTTTCTCTAATGGATAAGTGGCATTCTATTGGCATTTGTGTGTCAGTGTAATTGTGTGTTGATCATTATACACATACAGTCAGGTCCATAATTATTGGCACCCTTGATAAAGATGACCAAAAAAGACTGTATAAAATAAATAACACAAAATACTGAGCTATATTGTATGCTCGGAAAATTGGGAAATTATATTATTTTATACTCTTAGAATAGAGAACGAGATTTAGTTTAACAAGTAATACAAAAAAAAGATTAGGGACAATGTTATTGTCACCCGTTTTCAATACTCTAGCATCCTCCCCTAGCGAGGATAACGAGCCTTTTTCTAAGAATGTTTTATGACATTGGAGAACAGGACCTGTAGATGCAAGTTATGAGGTACTTTTCTGCATATTCTTCTCTTTTTCAATACCAAACCCACCACTGGTGTGCGTGGCCAAATAGCTCTATTTTCATCTGATCATAGCACTGCCTTTGGATTGGAAGCGGTGCTGTGGTCAGATGACATGAAATTAGAGCTCTTTGGCCACGCACACCAGTGGTGGGTTTGGTATTGAAAAACAGAAGCGCATGCAGAAAAGTAACTCATACCTACGGTAAAATATTATGGTGGACCTTTAATTTTATGGGGCTATTTTGCTTTCCACTCGTCCTGGGGCCCTTGTTAAGGTCAATGGCATCATGAACTTTACCAAGTACTCAAGTATTTTAGCCCAAAACCTGGTTGCCTCTGCCAGGAGGCTGACACTTGGCCGCAAGTGGATCTTCCAGCAAGACAATAACCGCAAGCACTAATCCAATCTACAAAATTATAATTTTGCAATGACCATCTCAGTCTCCGGAGTTGAACCCCATAGAAAACCTCTGGTTTGAATTGAAGAGGGCAGTCCATAAGAGCAGATGAAGTATATCGAGGATCTGGAAAGATTCTGTATGGAGCAATGGTCTAAAGATCCCTCCCAATGTGTTCTCCAACTCATAAAACAATTTAGAAAAGGCTCAGGGGTGCTACAGTATTTAGATTTGTTTACTTGTTAAACAACATCTCTTTCTCTGAGCAATTGTATTAGTAGAAAAAAAATAATTTCCAAATTTCTTGGAGCATACATTATAGCTCAGTATTTGTATATTTTTTTGTATACAGCCTTTTTTTGCTCATCTTTATCAAGGGCGCCAATAATTATGGACCTGACTGTCGGTATCATAATTGTCATACAGATTGTACTGTACAGAAATGTGATTTTGTTGCATTGAAGATGTACGCGTTGCTGTGTAGAGCTGACCCGAGAGAGGCAGATGACATCTCAACAAGAGAGAATATGTTTGTACTTTGTGGTTGTTCTAGACATGGTTACCTCCACAGGATAATCAACCCGCATGGGGACACCCATTCTCCCCTGGCACGTCTCCTGTGCGACACTCCTCCTCTTCCCTTCCTCAGCTACTACAGTACCATGCCCTAGTGGGCATTCCCCTGCAGGTTGCCATGTTGCTCACTCCTCTGAAACCATTTCATAAGAGCATTGGCAGGAAATCTAAGATGATTACATCCAAGAAAAGTAAAGAAAAAAAAAAGACAGTTGTAGTTCCCTCAGTCTTACAAAGCTCCCTCCATTTTACGAAGTCTTAGACTCGGAGATGCAGTTATCTGGTCATTGTCGTGAAAATGGCAGACGAAGATGATTTTCTTCGCGTTATTTATCTTACAATAGAAGAAAATGGTTTATTTTCTGTGCCTGGCTCTGTGTTGAGCATCGGCTTCAGCATAATAAGAATATGACGCACAGACAACGGGCCTTTATTCCTCAATCAGGGACCTATTGATTTACTTAGGACTTATCTTCCCATTGTTCTGTCAGCACCAACCTGGTGCTAGAGGAAGAAGAACAGATTCTCTCTAGCTTTCTCTCTGCCTCTCACTATCTCCCCCCTGGAGCGACTGTAAGAGTTTTCGCTCTAACATATGGCTGGAAAAGTGGTCTTGCTGTGAGGGTGGCGTTCTAACAGCATACGGGATGGAGACTGGAATTACAAGTCTGGGTGAGCGTTAGGAAGGAAAGGGTAGATAAAACTGACACTTGTATAGCAAAGCCATATGTCTGATGGTGACAGAAATGGTGCTGAAGAAACATAGCAGCCATATGCTGACATTTCCCCCTGCATTCGGAACCTACAATAAATCAAGATTTGAACAGCAACCTATTACACAAAAAGCCACAGATGATTCAGTGAACTGCTGAACAACATGTGGGGGAGAGGAGATTAGGGGTGATAGACAGAAGGGAGTGAGAAAATGAAAACAAGCAGTTGTTGTGGGCGGTTAACAGAGTCATTGAGATGTCCAGCCATCCACAGTATGGACATCTGCAGTGGGGCTCAGCTCAGGGAGAGCGACACATTCATGTCTGACTCTTTAATCTGTTTGGATTGTCTTTTGTTTCCTCAACGTGGCCAGCTGAAGAACACACCCTCTCTGTACTGTACCACTCTGACTGTATTGTTACTGTAGCACCGTAACACATCCACCCTGCTGCACTCCAGGGATGTTTAGCCAGTGAATATATCCCACTGCTGCCGGGGGATTTAGAGCCTCCGTCTATATGGATTATACTGACGTCAGATTATGACGCCGACAACAACAACAGCAGTAGAAACATCAACCTTGAGCCTCAGCAGCAGGGCAGATTAATAAACTAACATCCAGGCGAAGAAACAGTGCTGGCATAGGAGAGGCGAGCAGATGGTCTAACGTCTCGCCTATGTCTGTCTGCACTAACTAGACTAGAGCTGCAATGTTCGGGGCAAATTTGACCTCATTTGATGACGTCCCTCCCTGACCTCATTGAAGAGTTAAGTGCTAAGGGAATGTTCATGTAGGCCCACAATTGGCACAAGGACAAATACACTTTGGCATTGCCACTAGCCGGAAAAAGCTTTCAAAAATGAAACCGTGTGTATTTAATCAAAATACAGATCAAAACAAACGGTGTCATGGCGGTACAGATACCAGACCCCTGACTATCCCAGTGAAATAATACCAGCACTTCAAATGGGCCAATTTGATGGCACAGGGTCATCTGTCACTGCACACCAATGTAATCCCCATTACAGTCCAAGCAAGTCCAGGCAAAATAGAGGTCATCCTATTCTCAACTAACCCAGTGTCATTGTGGAGTACACATCTGCCAATAACCACACGAAAAAATACTACAGTTTACTGAAGAATACTACAGTACTTCCTACAGAATTCTGTAGAATAATTAAGTGATAATGCCTGAGAAGCCGGTGTTTGGAGGATATATTGGCACAGGTGTTGTTAGGCCCGAGACGAAGTCAACCTTTTTATACAACAGGTTACCAACATATTCAAATAATGATTGACATATTTTCATATTTCATATTCATTTATTCATACTTTTTCATCCTTCCACAAGATATAGTCCTGACACAAATCTAGGGTTGCTACCCAACCTGGCTGGTTGTTCGTTATACCGGTTCGGTTGCCAGAGAAGCGACCCAGTCGCTCAGTATTGTTCTGTATCTAGGGATGCGACCCAGTCTTTCGTTCTAAATGTTCCATTGCCATACTGGCTGGCAACGTTTTTATCCCTTGCTTTCTAGCTAGCCAACTACGGCTAATTTACAGTCACATCAAACATTGTAGCCAGATTACCAGCAAAGTAGCTGCATTTGCGTTTGTTTAAGCTGCTTTCTAGTGACATTTATTTGGATACATCCATAACAATGAGCTAATGATGTGTGATTTCGCCTGGCGCAGAAAATGTGCTCATTCGTCAAGACACTGTTGTTCAGAGGAGCTAGCCAACAACACAGCTAACACAATCACTTTAAACTGAAGCTGGAAAGACTGCAAACTAGCTGCACTTTGTTTCGTTTACATGTTTTCTATTGATAGTTCTTTGTATATATTCATGAAAATGATGCTGATTCATAATTTCGACTGGCTGAGAAAAGCTGCTTGCTTATCGGTCTCATACCGACTCCTGACTCCTGACACATTCATTACTATGGGACAGCTGGTGATCGAATTTAAATATTGAAACAATGTTGCAAATTTCGGAGAGACATACAGCAAGGTTTATACAAATCTCCACTGTTGAAAACTAAATGTTAGTCTAAAAGAAATGTGAGATAATGTAAAGATGATTTTTTTTATAGTTCATAAATTGCCTGGCTGGGCTGATGAGACAGTGGATTGCGCAGTCAGATGGAACAGAGTAAATAAGCATTTCAACGTCATAGATTTAGCCCGTGGTAATTTCTGGAATAAAAACTGACTGGAATACGGTTTTAACCCATCAGCATTCAGGATTAGACCCTCCCCTTGTATAGTATACTACACACTGTAGTATCCCTTGATCATGTGTAGTACTTACTATAGAATGTTGTAGTGTACTCTAGAACAGTGATTCTCAACTGGGGGGTCAGTGATTTGAAGGGGTCGCAAGACTTGTGCAAGAATATATATATATAAAAAATTTATTTTATTTTGAACGGTAATCGCCGCACCTCAACATTTATTTTGAAAGGATACCGCCGCACCACTTATTGTTGCTGACTTTACAGAACGTTACTGCTACACACAGGCGTGCGTGCGCTGTACGGCTTATTGTTGCCGACTTTGCACGTGCAGAACGTCCAGAGTGATGAAATGGCTAGCTACGTTCGGACTCAGAGGGTTTTCGCGCTGCACATACTCACTGACCAAAACAATAACGTCCTCGCCCCACACATACCCACTTCAAGCGGAGATTGCTATGTTTCTTTCGGAAAACATGTCACCTCGGGCTGAACATTTTGATTGAAAGGAGTAGTTCACGAAGGTTGCCTACCTGGCGGATTTTTTTAATAATCTGAATTCGCTCAATGTGTCAAAGCAAGGGACGGGGGCACAATCAATTTGAACAGAGGGACAACGTGGATGCCTTCAAGATGAAGCTTACCGTTTGGGCAAATCATATTTCTAACGGGAGGATTGACATGTTTCCCCAATGCTGATTCCGAGATTGAGAATCTGATCAACAAAGCGCACAGCGGCACACTGAAAACAACTGTTAAATAGCATCTTGTCAAGCTGAAGGGAAAGTTTTGTGAATACTTCCCGGATGAGAACAGGAGACGACTGTATACAGGACCCCTTACGAATGGAGATGGGAATCGTCACGTTGCCAAGCAAGACGATCAGCTGGTGGAGCTGTCATTTGAACGTGGACTGAGCATGCGCTTCCCGGAAATGACACTGCAATCAGAATCATGTTACCGTTTAGCACTACCTATCTCTGAAAGTGGCTTCTCTGCTATGGCCGTGCTGAAAACAAAAAGCAGAAACAAACTGGACAGCCAGCATGACCTCCGAGTTGCCCTGTCAACCATCACCCCAGACATCAATAAACTTATCAAACTGAAGAAACACCCCCAGGATTCCCACTGATAGGCCACACACACACGCAATAACAAAACAGATAAATTAGTTATTGTTCACTATGTTAATTATTATTGTTAATTAATTCTGACATTCATATTACATTTTATTGAACTAGTTAAAAATATACACCTCTTCAAGGTTGTGAAGCTATTCATATGGTAATTATGATGACCAAATCCTAATGATTGTTTTTTTTCTTCGATTTTAAACACTGGTATGTGTTACTGTTCATTAACATTATTGGACTGGTTTCGATGTCATGTTCTGAATCTGATCATTAATTACACCCACTCCTGAACTGGTCGCCTAATTAAATGGCTTATTCTCCTGAATTGATAATAAATGTTTTCTCTGTTAATATGGCTGTGTAATGACTTTCTTTAATACCCTAATAGTAGCCCATTGACATGCGGACAACACCACTCGATTCGCAAAACAAATTTAAACATGCACCTTACTCAATTATTGCACCCACACTGCGACTGCGTTGCCAAGGGCTAAAATTGAAGTCGGTTCTATTTGTGATGCTGATCGCGGTGCAAATTCTGCCTCTCCCATCTCCTAATTGGTTTATAGAAGTTATACCCATGTGGGTGATTGGAAGATGAACTGAGTTTGGTCGGTTGTCGTGGTAACTGAGATGACAATCGCCATATAAAGTTCAAAGAAGAAACAGCCCGGAAGGAGGAGAAATGACTAGAAACGATTCGGTTGACCGTTTTATAGGTGGATTAATTGTCGGCGTAGAAGACCTTGTGCATTTCAGGTAAAATAACAACTCAATGTTTATATCCTAGGACTAATTAGCTATCAACAGCAAGCTAGCTAAATAAGACAAATTAACTAGGAACTGCAAGCTAGCTAGCTAAAATGCCATAAATGTTTAATGCTTTTCGACCTGTCCCCAAATTAATATAATTGGTTCAGAGTTTGTTTTGAAATTTAACCTGCGTGTCTTGAACGCGTTTTGTGTGGGGGGACAAAATAAATTTTCACACGATGGCGCACGCACACCGCTGCTTTGGGTACGTTGTGAGACAGAGTCTGCGGTCCAGAAGATGGCGCCGAAGAGCATGGCAGACGTTTTACATTCTCCCAACCAATTGTGCTGTTTTGTTAGTTTTTTTGCGTTTTGTGTAACTTATTAAAACTTATTGTGTACATAAAGTTGCTGCTACCGTCTTTTGTGACCGAAAATAACTTCTGGACATCATAACAGTGATTACTCACCGCGGACTGGAAGAAACTTTTTCCTTTAATGAGTCCGTCGAGAAGGATATCCTGCTTTCACTGGAACAGGCCCAGATTCCCACCTTTTGCATGAAGAAAAAAACTAACATCTAATGTTATACCGAGATGTGGCTGAACGAAGATACGGACAATATATAGCTAGCAAGATTTTCCATGCACTGGCAGAACAGAGACGCTACCTCTGGTAAGACGAGGGGTGGGGGGGTGGGGGGTTATTTGTCAACAGCTGGTGCTCAATGTCTAATATTAAAGAAGTCTCGAGGTATTGCTTGCCTGAGGTAGAGTACCTTATGATAAACTGTAGACCACACTATCTACCAAGAGAGTTCTCATTTATATAGTTCCTAGCTGTCAATTTACCACCACAGAATGAATCTGCCACTAAGACCTCTCTCAATCAACTCTATTTAAATATAAATATATATTTCACCTTTATTTAACCAGGTAGGATAGTTGAGAACAAGTTCTCATTTACAACTGCGACCCGGCCAAGATAAAGCAAAGCAGTTTGACACATACAACAACACAGAGTTACACATGGAATAAACAAACATACAGTCAATAATACAGTAGGAAAAAAAAGTATATAGACAGTGTGTGCAAATGAGGTAAGATAAGGGAGGTAAAGGCAATAAATAGGGCATGGTGGCGAAGTAATTACAATATAGCAATTAAACACTGGAATGGTAGATGTGCAGAAGATGAATGTGCAAGTAGAGATACTGGGGTGCAATGGAGCAAGATAAATAAATACAGTATGGGGATGAGGTAGTTGGATGGGCTATTTATAGATGGGCTATGTACAGGTGCAGTGATCTGTGAGTTGCTCTGACAGCTGGTGCTTAAAGCTAGTGAGGGAGATATGAGTCTCCACCTTCAGTGATTATTAAAGTTTGTTCCAATCATTGAGAACTGGAAGGAAAGGCGGTCAAAGGAGGAATTGGCTTTTGGGGTGACCAGTGAGATACAGTGCCTTGCGAAAGTATTCGGCCCCCTTGAACTTTGCGACCTTTTGCCACATTTCAGGCTTCAAACATAAAGATATAAAACTGTATTTTTTTGTGAAGAATCAACAACAAGTGGGACACAATCATGAAGTGGAACGACATTTATTGGATATTTCAAACTTTTTTAACAAATCAAAAACTGAAAAATTGGGCGTGCAAAATTATTCAGCCCCCTTAAGTTAATACTTTGTAGCGCCACCTTTTGCTGCGATTACAGCTGTAAGTCGCTTGGGGTATCAGTTTTGCACATCGAGAGACTGAAATTTTTTCCCATTCCTCCTTGCAAAACAGCTCGAGCTCAGTGAGGTTGGATGGAGAGCATTTGTGAACAGCAGTTTTCAGTTCTTTCCCCAGATTCTCAATTGGATTCAGGTCTGGACTTTGACTTGGCCATTCTAACACCTGGATATGTTTATTTTTGAACCATTCCATTGTAGATTTTGCTTTATGTTTTGGATCATTGTCTTGTTGGAAGACAAATCTCCGTCCCAGTCTCAGGTCTTTTGCAGACTCCATCAGGTTTTCTTCCAGAATGGTCCTGTATTTGGCTCCATCCATCTTCCCATCAATTTTAACCATCTTCTCTGTCCCTGCTGAAGAAAAGCAGGCCCAAACCATGATGCTGCCACCACCATGTTTGACAGTGGGGATGGTGTGTTCAGCTGTGTTGCTTTTACGCCAAACATAACGTTTTGCATTGTTGCCAAAAAGTTCAATTTTGGTTTCATCTGACCAGAGCACCTTCTTCCACATGTTTGGTGTGTCTCCCAGGTGGCTTGTGGCAAACTTTAAACGACACTTTTTATGGATATCTTTAAGAAATGGCTTTCTTCTTGCCACTCTTCCATAAAGGCCAGATTTGTGCAATATACGACTGATTGTTGTCCTATGGACAGAGTCTCCCACCTCAGCTGTAGATCTCTGCAGTTCATCCAGAGTGATCATGGGCCTCTTGGCTGCATCTCTGTTCAGTCTTCTCCTTGTATGAGCTGAAAGTTTAGAGGGACGGCCAGGTCTTGGTAGATTTGCAGTGGTCTGATACTCCTTCCATTTCAATATTATCGCTTGCACAGTGCTCCTTGGGATGTTTAAAGCTTGGGAAATCTTTTTGTCTTCTCTGCGCTTTTAACGGACCTCTGAGACTATCACAGTGCAGGTGCATTTATACGGAGACTTGATTACACACAGGTGGATTGTATTTATCATCATTAGTCATTTAGGTCAACATTGGATCATTTAGAGATCCTCACTGAACTTCTGGAGAGAGTTTGCTGCACTGAAAGTAAAGGGGCTGAATAATTTTGCACGCCCAATTTTTCAGTTTTTGATTTGTTAAAAAAGTTTGAAATATCCAATAAATGTCGTTCCACTTCATGATTGTGTCCCACTTGTTGTTGATTCTTCACAAAAAAATACAGTTTTATATCTTTATGTTTGAAGCCTGAAATGTGGCAAAAGGTCGCAAAGTTCAAGGGGGCCGAATACTTTCGCAAGGCACTGTATACCTGCTGGAGCGAGTGCTACGGGTGGGTGCTGCTATGGTGACCAGTGAGCTGAGATAAGGCGGGGCTTTACCTAGCAAAGACTTGTAGATGACCTGGAGCCAGTGGATTTGGAGACGAGTATGAAGCAAGGGCCAGCCAACGAGAGCGTAGAGGTGACATCGGTGGGTAGTATATGGGGCTTTGGTGACAAAACGGATGGCACTGTGATAGACTGCATCCAATTTGTTGAGTGTTGGAGGCTATTTTGTAAATGATATCGCCGAAGTCGAGGATCGGTAGGATGGTCAGTTATACGAGGGTATGTTTGGCAGCATGAGTGAAAGATGCTTTGTTGCGAAATAGGAAGCTGATTCTAGATTTAATTGTGGATTAGAGATGCTTAATGTGAGTCTGGAAGGAGAGTTTATAGTCTAGCCAGACACCTAGGTATCTGTAGTTGTCCACATATTCTAAGTCAGAACCGTCCAGAGTAGTGATGCAGTTGGTAGGTGCGGGCAGCAATCGGTTGAAGAGCATGCATTTAGTTTTACTTGCATTTAAGAGCAGTTGGAGGCCACAGAAGGAGAGTTGTGTGGCATTGAAGCTTGTCTGGAGGTTAGTTAGCCTGTTTGGGATAGGGGGCAGCATTTTCACGTTTGGATGAAAAGCGTGCCCAGTAAACTGCCTGCTACTCTGTCTCAGATGCTATATATGCATATTATTTGTAGTATTTGATAGAAAACACTCTGAAGTTTCTAAAACTTTTTGAATGATGTCTGTGAGTATAACAGAACTCATATGGCAGGCGAAAACCTGAGACAAATCCAACCAGGAAGCGGGAAATCTCTGGTTTGTAGTTTCATTTAAGTGATTGCCTATCCAATATGATGTGTCTATGGGGCCAGATTGCACTTCCCAAGGCTTCCAGCAGATGTCAACAATCTTTGGAAGTTTGAGGCTTCTATTGTGGAAGGGGCTCGAATAACAGCTGTTTCAACAAGTGGACTAGGCTGTGGCCAATCAGTTGTTTACTGCGCGGTCACGCGGGCGTGCCGTTCCTTCTTTTTCCTCTGTAATGAATACGCTATTGTCGGGTTGGAATATTATTGAAGATTTATTATAAAAAGACCCTAAGGATTGATTGTAAACATTGTTTGACATGTTTCTACAAACTGTAATGCAACTCTTTTGACTTTTTGTCTGGATTTTGCCCTCGCACATTGTGCCTTTGGAATAGTGAACTAAACGAGCGAACAAAACTGAGGTATTTGGACATAAATATGGACGTAATCGAACAAAACAAACATTTCTTGTGGGAGTCCTGGGAGTGCATTCCGACGAAGATCAGCAAACGTAAGTGAAGATTTATAATGCTATTTATGACTTTTGTTGACTCCACAACTTGGCAGGTAACTGTATGGCTTGCTTTTGTGGCTGAACGCTGTTCTCAGATTATTGAATATTGTGCTTTTGCCGTAAAGCTTTTTTGAAATCTGACACAGCGGTTGCATTAAGAACAAGTTTATGCATGTGAAACATGTATCTTTCATCAAAGTTTATGATGAGTTTTTATGTTATTTGATGTGGCTCTCTGCAATTTCTCCAGATGTTTTGGAGGCATTTCTGAACATGGCACCAATGTAAACTGAGGTTTTTGGATATAAATATGAACTTGATCGAACAAAACATACATTTATTGTGTAACATTGAGTCCTGGGAGTGTCATCTGATGAAGATCGTCAAAGGTTAGTGATTCATTTTATCTATATTTCTGCTTTTTTGACACCTCTGGTTGGAAAATGGCTGAATGCTTTCTGTGACTAGTTGCTGACCTAACATAATGATATGTTTTGCTTTCGCCGAAAAGCCTTTTTGAAATCGGACACTGTGGTTGGATTAAGGAAAAGTGTATCTTTAAAATGGAGTAAAATATGACTATGGTTGAGGAATTTTAATTATGAGATTTCTGTTGTTTTGAATTTGGCACCCTGCACTTTCACTGGCTTTTGGCGAGGTGGGACGCTAGCGTCCCAAACTATCCCAGAGAGGTTAACAGGTCAACATTCACAAGGCCGCAGGGCCAGACAGATTACCAGGGCGTGTACTCCGAGCATGCGCTGACCAACTGGCAAGTGTCTTCACTGACATTTTCAACCTCTCCCTGTCTGAGTCTGTAATACCAACATGTTTCAAGCAGACCACCATAGTCCCTGTGCCCAAGAACATTAAGGTAACCTGCCTAACTAATGACTACCAACCCGTAGCACTCACGTCTGTAGCCATGAAATGCTTTGGAAGGCTGGTCAGAGCTCACATCTACACCATTATCCCAGACCCACTCTAATTTGCATACCGTCCCACAGATCCACAGATGATCCTATCTCTATTACACTCCACACTGCCCTTTCACACCTGGACAAAAGGAACACTTATGCTGTTCATTGACTACAGCTCAGCGTTCAACACCATAGTGCCCTCAAAGTTCATCACTAACCTAAGGACCCTGGTACTAAACACTTCCCTCTGCAACTGGCTCCTGGACTTCCTGAAGGGCCGCCCCCAGGTGGTAAGAATAGGCAACAACATGTCTGCCACTCTGACCCTTAACACTGGGGCCCTTCAGGGGTGTGTACTTAGTCCCCTCCTGTACTCCCTGTTCACCCACAACTGCGTGGCCAAGCACGACTCCAACACCATCATTAAGTTTGCTGACGACACAACAGTGGTAGGCCTGATCACCGACAATGATGAGACGGCCTATAGGGAGGAGGTCAGAGAACTGTCAGTGTAGTGCAAGGACAACATCCTCTCCCTTAATGTGAGCAAAGCTAAGGAGCTGATCGTGGACTACATCGACGGGGCTGTAGTGGAGCAGGTCGAGAGTTTCAAGTTCCTTGCTGTCCACATCACCACCGAACTATCATGTCCAAACATATCAAGCCAGTCGTGAAGAGGGCACGACAAAACCTTTTCCCCCTCAGGAGACTGAAAAGATTTGGCAATGGTCCCCAGATCCTCAAAAGGTTCTACAGCTGCACCATCGAGAGCATCCTGTCCGGTTGCATCACCGCCTGGTATGGCAACTGCTCGGCATCTGACCGCAAGGCACTACAATGGGTAGTGCGAAAGGCCCAGTACATCACTGGGGCCAAGCTTCCTGCCATCCAGGACCTATATAATAGGCGGTGTCAGAGGAAAGCCCAGAAAATTGTCGGAGACTCTAGTCACCCAAGTTCTAGACTGTTTTGTCTGCTACCGCACGGCAAGCGGTACCGGAGCACCATGTCTAGGACCAAGAGGCTTCTCAACAGTTTCTACCCCCAAGCCATAAGACTGCTGAACAATTAATAAAATTGCCACCAGACAATTTACATTGACCCCCCCATCCCTTTGGTACACTACTGCTACTCGCTATTTATTATCTACGCATAGTCACGTCACCCTCACCTACATGTACAAATTATCTCAACTAACCTGTACCCCCGCACTCTGACTCGGTACCGGTGCCCCCTGTATATAACCTCATTATTGTTATTCTTATTGTGTTACTTTTTTATTTTAGTCTACTTGGTAAATATTTTCTTAACTCTTCTTGAACTGCACTGTTGGTTAAGGGCTTGTAAGTAAGCATTTCACGGTAAAGTCTACACTTGTATTATAGTATTTATACTATAGTATTTTTCTATGTGGGTGGTGTTGTATTACTGTAGGACATTTGATGTGGTGAAAATTGGCCAACGTATCCTCACCTAGAGGAGGAATATATTAGATTGTGTGATTCAGACTTCCCTGTTCAATAGTAGGGTTCCATTCCCTCAATATACTGTAGTGTTCTGACTAGGACACAGTGACAAAGCCAACCATTGTATTGGCGATACCTGACGAGGGAGACAAACTAAATAGAAATGGATTCTAGCTGTGAGATGAGTCTTATACAGGCTTAACAAATGCTGGCCACTGGTAATGGAAATATTATGATATACAATACCAGTCAAAAGTTTGGACACACCTACTCATTCAAGTTTTTTTTTTTTTATTTCACTATTTTCTGCATTGTAGAATAATAGTGAACACATATGGAATCATGTAGTAACCAAAAAAGTTGTATGAAATATATATATATATATATATATATATATATATATATATATATATATATATTTATTTATTTCATATTTAGGATTCTTCAAAGTAGCCACCGTTTGCCTTGATGACAGCTTTGCACACTCTTGGCATTCTCTCAACCAGCTTCACCTGGAATGCTTTTCCAACAGTCTAGAAGGAGTTCCCACATATGCTGAGCACTTGTTGGCTGCTTTTCCTTCAGTCTGTGGTCCAACTCATCTCAAACCATTTAAATTGGGTTGAGATCGGGTGATTGTGGCGGCCAGGTCATCTGATGCAGCACTCCATCACTTTCCTTCTTGGTCAAATAGCCCTAACACCGCTTGGAGGTGTGTTGGGTCATTGTCCTGTTGAAAAACAAATGATAGTCCCACTAAGCGCAACCAGATGGGATGGCGTATCGCTGCAGATGGCCGTGGTAGCCATGCTTGTTAAGTGTGCCTTGAATTCTAAATAAATCAGACACTGTCACCAGCAAAGCACTCCCCCACCATCACACCTCCATGCTTCATGGTGGGAACCACACATGCAGAGATCATCCGTTCACCTACTCTGTGTCTCATAAAGATGGCGGTTGGAACCAAAAATCTCAAATTTGGACTCATCAGACTAAAGGACCGATTTCCACCAGTCTAATGTCCATTGCTCGTGTTTCTTAGCCCAAGCAAGTCTCTTCTTATTGGTGTCCTTTAGTAGTGGTTTCTTTGCAGCAATTCGACCATGAAGGCCTGATTCATGCAGTCTCCTCTGAACAGTTGATGTTGATATGTGTCTGTAACTTGAATTCTGTGAAGCGTTTATTTAGGCTGTATTTCTGAGGCTGGTAATTCTAATGAACGTGTCCTCTGCAGAAGAGGTAACTCTGGATCTTCCTTTCCTGTGGCGGTCCTCATGAGAGCCAGTTTCATCATGATGGTTTTTGCGACTGCACATGAAGAAACTTTCAAAGTTCTTGACATTTTCCGGATTGACTGACATTCATGTCTTAAAGTAATGATAGACTGTTGTTTCTCTTTGCTTATTTGAGCTGTTCTTGCCATAATATGGACTTGGTTTTTTTTACCAAATAGGGCTATCTTCTGTATACTCAAACGCATTAAGAAGGAAAGACATTCCACAAATGAACTTTTAACAAAGCCCTCATGTTAATTGACATGCATTCCAGGTGACTACCTCATTAAGCTGGATGAGAGAATGCCAAGATTGTGTAAAGCTGTCATCAAGGCAAAGGATGGCTACTTTGAAGAATCTATAATCTAAAATATATTTAGATTTGTTTAACACATTTTTTGGTTACTACATGATTCCGTATATGTTATTTCATAGTTTTGATGTCTTCACTATTTTTCTGCAATGTAAAAAATAAAGAAAAACCCTTGAATGAGTAGGTGTGTCCAAACTTTTGACTGGTACTGTAGATATGGACATATAGATAGATAAAGAAAATCCAATATCTACGCATGTCAAATTAGTGTTATGGCATTAAACCAAATCCTGTGAGGTTTAGGGTTCATTGAGTTTATGAATAATGTAAAAAGTTCATCATTAATATTAATAGACCACATGCTTCTGTCAATATTATCAATACTCTACAAATCTAGGTTAAAAGCTATCAATTGAATGCTTAAACACTCCCGTACTGGAATAATGTGTTTATACGTCATATGGATAACTGCCGTTAAAGCCCTAATACCCTTTAAGCAGCCATTTCACATGTTCAGGGTGTGTGGTAAGCAAATGTAATTTAATGAACATTCTGACAGAACCAAACATGTGTCCTCACATTAACACCTAAGTCAATAGTCATTTAGCCTCTGTGCTCCCCTTTTTACAAATCACTCTGATCTCTGCTGATCAGCACGCTAGCTACATGTAAATCCCCTAGCCTAGCATCCTGCCGAGGTGGCGTGATCGGCGATATGGAGGGAGGCCATTGGAAACGGGGAAATGGTTTTATGGTGCATTATGATTAATTTTGGAAGTGAGGATGAAAATAGCCATTCGGTCACTTGATTTGACACTGTACTAAACCAGAGTCTAACTGTACTACCACCACATATTATGGTAGAGCTTTGTCGTGTGTACACGTTCTTTCACTCCTCTCTAAAGTAATCAGATTGCAAAACCATTCTAACATCTCTCAGCTATCATTTGACACACATTTGCATAATGTTAATTAACCAATCATAGATTCAGGAGGAACAAGGGAGAAAATCGGTCTTGTTATATGTTAATCTCCCACTATAAAATCATCTTGTCTACCAGGGAAATACACATTTGAAGCACCAAATTTCTACATCAAGTAGTTATATAGATGTACTTATTTGGATCACTCTATTGACAGTAATGTATTCTGACATATTGGATTGTCTTTTTTAGGAATGTGGTTATGGAGCTATTTTTTTTCCAGCTTCTGTCTGCTTCAACTGCATTTTGTGACCAATTTGGCTGCTGGGTTGTGAAAAATGTAATTAGTGAAGGTGTTTATTGAATCTGTTCGTCTACACTGGGCTTAATATAGCAGGCAATGAACACGTTCTACCTCTACTCAGATGGCATTTCTGGAGACAAATGATGATTAGTTATATCCTGCAAATTGACTTGTTTTCTCTCACCTTGTCACCAGACAAATGATGGTAGTAGTTGTTTGAGTGCTCTTTTGAACATATACCGATATTATAGTGTCAAACTCCATCGAATCTATTAAATAACAGAAACTTGCTTTAGGATGTTTTAGATCTCCGCGTTGACAGGAAACCTGACTTCGCTGGCAGCTATTAAATTGAATGGTGTGTATCTCTCATTCGCAGGTCACTATCCTCATAGTCCTGGCCTTGGCCTTCCTGGCCTGCATAGTGTTCCTGGTGGTGTACAAGGCGTTTACCTACGACCACAGCTGCCCAGACGGATTCATATACAAGGTGAGTGGGCCCAAATGGCACCCTATTCCCTATATTGTGTATTCCTTTTGACTAGAGCCATATATACCCTGGTCAAAAGTAGTGCACTGCATAGAGAATAGGGTGCTATTTGGGACAGAGCGTTACAACTACACTGGTTATTTGTCTGTACAGTCACCTTTAGAGGTTTTTGCTGTGGACTACAGGCATGTTAGCTGAAGTAGATCTAATTTAGACACAGCTACTGCACTCTCCAGAGGAGAAAAAAAAAACTCTTCACCAGAAAAAGCCCTTAGTGCTGTGCAACAGTGTGTAAATGAGGAGAGTATGATATTGAACCCTCCCCACTCTCTCCCTCTCTCCCCCTCTGCAGCATAAGCGGTGCATCCCTGCCTCTCTGGAGGCCTACTACACTGCTCAGGATGCCAACTCCCGAGGGCGCTTCTATACGGTGATCAGCCACTACAGCATGGCCAAGCAGACCACCTCTCGCTCCGTCTCTCCCTGGCTCCCTGCTGGCGCTGCCCCGCACGACGCCAAGCCGCCCAACACAGACGGGCACTGAGTCTGCCTGCCCAACCCTCCCACCAACCCCACCTCGTCTGCCCGTCTCCATTCCAAGCTTTTAACAGGGAGTGTCTGTCTCCCCAGTGTCTTGCTCGGCTCAGAGTACTCTCACACCCGCCTTCCTGCCCGTATCTGAATCTCCCTTCTCTCCCGGCTGTCTCTGTTCTCATCCCTCTATGTATTTATTATTTATCATCACTATTTTTTAAAACTTGTTATTGCTGTTTTGTATTTGATATCAAACAACTGTTTGTACAAAGGCACGAGTCAATGTTGAAATCCACTCAGAGTCAGTTTTTCTGAGCTGCTACTAACAAGAGTCAAACTTCATTTTTCAGATGTGTGCGCCTGTTATCTGCTAGGCCTCCTGTAGTGTCATGACTGTGTGTAGTGGAAGGCATGTAATGATAAACACTAGGAACATGTTTCTGATTCAAGTCCAGGCTTATCTATGTCACTCTGTGCATAATCATACTGGAATACATTCTTATAAAAAAGGTTTTCCCAAGTGAGTATCGATTTGTACATCTATGGAAGTTGAACATGAACACCAGTATACAATAGATTTCCTGAATTATCTGAGCAAAGCTAGCTAAATATTCTCTATCATGACGGTTTGATAACTGAACACTTTTCAAGGTACTGTACTGTATGTCATAGTTCCGTCATTGAGGCAAGCTGTATAAAGCCCAATGCATTCATGCTAGTTTCTGTGTGTGCATTGTTGTAGCTAGGTTTCATGACGTTTTTAAAAATAATTCAATGGGAGAAAAAAAAATGGCCTTATTGCCAGTTATGTTTTGCTTTAGAAAACAGTCCAGATACTGTACACAACATGAATATGTGGACCTAGCTAGGGATAAATACCCAAGACGTGGAGATTATGGGGAACAGTGTGCTAATCACTGTCTTTGCTAAAACTCATGGTTCTGCAATGTTTAGATACATTTTTAGATAAGCTTCTCTGCGTAGTTTTGTTCCGTTACCATTTTTTTTTTATGTTGTCAAAAAACGCTTTTTGAATTATTGTGATTTTGGTAGATAATATGTAGCAAAGCCTGGAGTAGTTTCTCAGTGTGCATCCCATAGGTTTGAGATGAAAAATAAAGCAAGCTGTGACCTGTACAAAAAGTATTTGTCCTGTTGTTTTCAATGTTCCGGACTTCAAATCTCTTCATTATCCTGGTCCACATCTGTACAGTAGTGGTTGGATTCAATCTGTAGCGCCGAAGATCAGCGTTGTAGTGTGATTCAATTGAAGTCAATGTTTCACTTTTTTCCCCCTCATCAATCTACACACAATACCTCATAATGACAGCAAAAACATTTATTTTTTATACATTTTTGCAAATGTATAAAAAACTGAAATATCACATTTACAGCGATTCGGAAAGTATTCAGACCCCTTCACTTTTTCCACATTTTGTTACGTAACAGCCTTATTCTAAAGTTGACTTTTTAAGAATTCTTCCCTCATCAATCTACACACAATACCCCATAATGAAAAAGCAAAAACAGGTTTTTAGAAATGTTTGCAAATAAAAAAACTGAAATATCACATTTGAACAAGTATTCAGACCCTTTGCTATGAGAGCTAAAGTGCATCCTGTTTCCATTGATCATCCTTGAGATGTTTCTACAACTTGATTGGAGTTCACCTGTGGTAAATTCAATTGATTGGACATGATTTGGAAAAGGCACATACCTGTCAATATAAGGTCCCACATTTGACAATGCATGTCAGAGCAAAAACCAAGCCATGAGGTCGAAGGAATAGTCCATAGAACTCAGAGACAGGATTGTGGCGAGCCATAGGGTACCAAAAAAGGTCCCCAAGAACACAGTGGCCTCCATCATTTTGAAATGGAAGAAGTTTGGAACCACCAAGACTCTTCCTAGAACTGGCCTCCCGGCCAAACTGAGAAATTGGGGGAGAAGGGCCTTGGTCAGGGAGGTGACCAAGAACCCTATGGTCACTGAGCTTTTTTAATCATAGCCCAAAAGTGGTTTATTAAATTCTTCCAACTTTTCATGACTTTGTCAATCAACTTGCTCTTAATAAATCAGAATAATTGTGTTGTGTTTCTGTATCGATATGGACTTCAGTTCTTTAATCCATGGTAATGTTGGAAGATTAGTGTACATGTACAATTATAACAGGGAGAATAGGGTGTCAATTGCCTGCACTAACCATGGAACTGTGTGATGACACAGCCCAGTATGGCACCATGTGTCGTGTTTAAACTGTTACGGCTTGGTCTGCGCTCCACTCCATAACAATTTAATTAGCCTACATGTCTTTTTTTATATTATCAACTATTGCTAATGATCCTCGGCAACAACCACATGGTCGTGGCGGTGTTAAAGAGGAAGCAAATTAAGCTAAACGAAACAATGGAATTAAATGGAATGATCATGTATGCTATACCAACTGAAAGTAACTAACAGTAAATTGGCATTTGAATCGGTGTTGTTATTAGGCCCACTGACAGTCGATACTGACAGTGGTTAATATTTAACAAGTTAGAAATAGGATACAGAGAATGTCGGGTAGCCTATAATTAAGACATTAAGAGAGTGCCCATCCCAAGGCCGTTGATATGTTAATATGCTTCAGTTTGCTGCCATATGTCTGGTTTCACATCTGTCTCCAGGGATTATAAGGTTAAATATATCTAAAGCAAATGTCATTTATATTTACAATTCCCTCATCCAAATGGATTATTCATTTGCGTAGCTCGTATCAATAGCTTTCATCAAGTTGTAAATTACAGTGCATGGAGAATGGTGTTATTTATATCTGAAAAAATGTAGTAGATGCTTTTTCCACATGGAACCGATAGGTTCTCTAGACCAGGGTTTCCCAAACTCGGTCCTGGGGCCCCACCCTGGGTCCACATTTTGGTGTTTGCCCTAGCACCACACAGCTGGTTCAAATAACCAACTCGTCATCAAGCTTTGATTATTTGAATCAGCTGTGTAGTGCTAGGGCATAAACCAAAATGTCGACCCAGGGTGGGGCCCCAGGACCGAGTTTAGGAAACTCTGCGCTAGACCTTCTTCATAGTTTCCTCCCGCGTAAAGGCGGTGGTATTAAGTCAAGGTCAGAATACAACCTATTTGTAGACACACCTCCACCACACTTTCATTTAATTGCTTAAGTTCAAGGTCAGAATAGGCATAGAGAGAAAAGTGTAGAAAAAGGGAATTACGTTCCATTTATGTGCTCTTAACTCGGGCCAAAATTGGGCCCTAAGTGCAACTTGTTAAGATATTTTGTTTGCTATACCAAAAAAATGTAAGTGACTTTGAGGATTTGGCCATGCTTGCTGAATCATTCTGCCATAGGTACTACCAATCCCATTGTGTCACTAGCGGCGACTGTGGGGTAAGTAAATAAAGAAAACTAAGCCATATGTTTGGTCATTGTTTCTCAGGATCAATGGATGAAACACTTTTTGTCAATAAAATTACTTATATTTCAAATTTTGGTGTACCGCACCTTTAAATTGCAGTCATTTTTACCACATAAATATGGCAGAGTTCATATTTACTTCAAAATTCTAAAAACTAAATAATAATACAATGAAATTATGGTAAATCAGCTTTTTAGTACTAATGTGGACTGCACAGTCGTGGCCAAAAGTTTTGAGAAATATTAATTTTCACAAAGTCTGTTGCCTCAGTTTGTATGATGGCAATTTGCATATACTCCAGAATGTTATGAAGAGTGATCAGATGAATTGCAATTAATTGCAAAGTCCCTCTTTGCCATACAAATGAACTGAATCCCCAAAAAACATTTCCACTGCATTTCAGCCCTGCCACAAAAGGACCAGCTGACATCATGTCAGTGATTCTCTCGTTAACACAGGTGTGAGTGTTGACGAGGACAAGGCTGAAGATCACTCTGTCATGCTGATTTAGTTCGAATAACAGACTGGAAAATTCAAAAGGAGGGTGGTGCTTGGAATCATTGTAGTTCCTCTGTCAATCATGGTTACCTGCAAGGAAACACATGCCGTCATCATTGCTTTGCACAAAAAGGGCTTTACTAGCAAGGATATTGCTGCCAGTAAGATTGCACCTAAATCAACCGTTTATCGGATCATCAAGAACTTCAAGTAGAGCGGTTCAATTGTGAAGAAGGCTTCAGGGCGCCCATGAAAGTCCAGCAAGCGCCAGGACTGTCTCCTAAAGTTGATTCAGCTGCGGGATAGGGGCACCAACAGTACAGAGCTTGCTCAGGAATGGCAGCAGGCAGGTGTGAGTGCATCTGCACGTACAGTGAGGCAAAGACTTTTAGAGGATGGCCTGGTGTCAGGAAGGGCAGCAAAGAAGCCACTTCTCTCATCAGGGACAGACTTATATTTTGCAAAAGATACAGGGATTGGACTGCTGAGGACTGGGGTAAAGTCATTTTCTCTGATGAATCCCCTTTCCGATTGTTTGGGGCATCCGGAAAAAAGCTTGTCTGGACAAGACAAGGTGAGCGCTACCATCAGTCCTGTGTCATGCCAACAGTAAAGCATGTGGCATCTGTCAGGATGTGGCCCTGAAGTTAATTGACAGCATGCCAGGGCAGATTGCAGAGGTCTTGAAAAAGAAGGGTCAACACTGCAAATATTGACTCTTTGCATCAACTTCATGTAATTGTCAATAAAAGCCTTTGACACTTATGAAATGCTTGTAATTATACTTCAGTACTCCATAGTAACACCTGACAAAAATATCTAAAGACACTGAAGCAGCAAACTTTGTGGAAATTAATATTTGTGTCATTCTCAAAACTTTTGGCCACAAGTGTACTTTGGAGAAAAAAAGCTGCACATTATGTACATTAAGGGAAAAGTGTATATTTTCATTTGACAGACAATGCAAATGAACTGTAATTGTGCTAAAATAATATTATGTACACGTCTAATTATATTTTGATAGGAATTAAGTTGATATTTTGCAATGATTATTGCTTTTTCCAATAGTTTCTTCTTGGGTCAGTTTGTAACCCATGCACAGAATGTCACGACTTCCACCGAAGTTGGCTCCCCTGCCTGTTCGGGCGGTGCTCGGCAGTCGTCGTCACCGGCCTACTAGCCGCCACCGATCCCTTTTTCGTTGTCTGTTTGTTTTGTCTTATTAGTTGCACCTGTCTATTTGTGTGCTTGACTGGTTTCCTTATTTATAGTACGTTTACCCGCCCTTGTTTCGTGCGGGATTACTCATATGTTACGTGTGCATGTTTTTTTGGTGTTCGTGCTCTGGACCTGGTACCCTGTTGTGTTGTGTTGGTCCACATTTTCCGCGCCCTGTTTTGGTGGGCATTATTTTCTGTGCGATATTAAAACTGCACGTCTTCCTGTGGAACTATATGCTCTCTGCGCCTGATTCTTCCTTCACGCACCAAGTTACCCGTGACAGAATCCTGCACCTGGAATGGAATCAGCAGGAGCAGCTGCACCTCCTCTCCTCAGCACCTCCTCTCCTCTCCTCTCTCTCATGGATTTGATGATGGAGAGGATGGACCGATGGGAGAGGAGTGGCCTTCCCACCTCATCTCCAGCACCCCCTCCACCAGCACCTCCTACCCCTGCTACAGCATCTGGCTCCGGGGCTCTGCGTCTGGCGCTCCCTAGGGAGTATGATGGGACGGCGCCTGGGTGTCAGGGGTTCCTCCTCCAACTAGAACTATACCTGGCAACCGTCCGTCCTACACCCTCCGGGGAGGAGAGTAGGGGCGAACGTCCTATCTGACGGGATGAGCCCTGGAGTGGGCGAACGCAGTGTGGAATGGCCCAGACTCTGCGAGGGATCATTACCCTGAGTTCACCCGACGATTCCGAGCAGTGTTCGATCACCCACCAGAGGGTCGTGCGGCTGTTCCACCTGCGACGGGAGACGAGGAGCGCGCAGGACTTTGCCCTGGAGTTCAGGACCTTGGCCGCAGGAGCGGGGTGGAACGACAGGGCGTTGATAGGCCACTACCGCTGTAGCCTCAGGGAGGACATCCGCAGGGAGCTAATGTGTCGGGACACCACCCTCAGTTTGGATGAACTTATAGACATGTCCATTCGTCTTGACAACCTGCTGGCTGCCCGCGGGCGTCCGGAAAAGGCCCTGTTGTTTCCACCCCCCAGCCCTCCAGCTCCTATCCCCATGGAGTTAGGGGGGGCTGCATCGAGGGGGAACCGGAGAAGGAGTCTCCGTTGTGGTTGCACCAGTTGTGGTCGGCGAGGACACACGGCCGACCGGTGCTGGAGGAGCTCGGGAAGGCAGGCGGTGCACTACTTGGTCACCCCAGGTGAGTCAGCACAAGACTCACCCAGAGCTTACTGTTGGTCATATCTTTGTGTTAACCTCTTTTCCTGGGTTTTCTCCCTCTCTACAGCATAAGGCGCTAGTTGATTCAGGCGCAGCTGGGAACTTCATGGATCGTGGGCTCGCGTTAAGGCTAGGGATTCCCCTGGTGTCGATAGACCTACCTTTCCCTGTGCACTCCTTAGATAGCCGACCATTAGGGTCAGGAGTGGTCAGGGAGGCCACGGTGCCACTGGACATGGTAACGCAGGGGGGTCATAAGGAGCGGATTAGTCTGTTCCTTATCGATTCACCTGCGTTTCCAGTGGTGTTGGGAATTCCCTGCCTAGCTCAGCACAACCCGGTGATTTCCTGGCGACAGGGGGCTCTTTGAGGGTGGTCAGAGGAGTGTTCAGGCAGGTGTACAGGAGTTGCCATGGTGCAATTACGGTGGAGAGTCCTGACCAGGTTTCCACCGTGCGCATTCCCTCTGAATACGTCGATTTGGCTATCGCCTTCAGTAAAAAGAAGGCGACCCAATTACCACCCCATCGTCGAGGGGACTGCGCGATAGACCTCCTTGAGAATGCTGCACTTCCTAGGAGTCACGTGTACCCATTGTCCCGGGAGGAGACAGTAGCTATGGAGATATGTTGCTGAATCGCTGGGACAGGGGTACATTCGGCCCTTCGCATCACCCGTCTCCTCGAGCTTCTTTTTTGTGAAGAAGAACGAGGGAGGTCTGCATTGATTATCGAGGTCTAAATTCTATCACAGTGGGGTTTAGTTACCCACTACCTCTCATCGCTACGGCGGTGGAATCATTTCACGGGGCGCGCTTCTTCACAAAACTGGACCTGAGGAGTGGGTATAATCTGGTGCGTATCCGGGGAGGAGATGAGTGGAAAACCACATTTAGTACTACATCTGGCCATTATGAGTACCGCGTCATGCCATATGGGTTGAAGAATGCTCCAGCCGTCTTCCAATCCTTCGTAGACGAGATTCTCCGAGACCTGCTCGGGCAGGGAGTGGTAGTGTACATCGATGACATCTTGATCTATTCTGCCACACGCGCGGCGCACATGTCTCTGGTGCGTAAGGTACTTGGGTGACTGCTGGAGCATGAACCTGTATTGCAAGGCCGAGAAATGTGTGTTCTTCAAACAGGCCGTTTCCTTCCTGGGTTATCGTATTTCCACCTCTGGGGTAGTGATGGAGTGTGACCGCGTTACAGCCGTGTGTAATTGGCCGACTCCAACCATGGTGAAAGAGGTGCAGCGGTTTTTAGGGTTTGCCAATTACTACCGGAGGTTTATCCAGGGTTTTGGTCAGGCCTCTGCGCCTGATTCTTCCCTCACGCACCAAGTTACCCATGACACAGAATGTAAAATATGTTGGTAGTATGAGGGTTAAAGTGCATACAGAGCTAGTCGAACATGTGCATCACAGGGTCATATAAGCACATTCTACCTGGGAATACCTGAAACAGTTCAGACCAAAACGGAACAGATATCCAGAGATATACCATCAGTGGTGTAAAGTAGGTAAGTAAAAATACTTTAAAGTACTACTTAAGTCGTTTTTGGGGGTATCTGTACTTTACTTTACTATTTATATTTTTGACAACTTTTACTTTTACTCCACTACTTTCCCAAAGAAAATAATGTACTTCCTACTCCACACATTTTCCCTGACACCCAAAAGTACTTACATTTTAAATGCTTAGCAGGACAGGAAAATTGTCTAATTCACGCATTTAAAGAGAAAATCCCTGGTTATCCCTACAGCATCTGCATCTGATCTGTCAGACTCACTAAACACAAATGCTTTCTTTGTAAATTATGAGTGTTGGAATGTGCCCCTGGCTATCCGTAAATTAAAAAAACGTTGTGCCGTCTGGTTTGCTTAATATAAGGAATTTGAAATTATTTATACTTTTACTTTTACTTTTGACACTTAACTATATTTTTGCAGTTACATTTATTTTGATACTTAAGTATATTTAAAACCAAATACTTTTGAACTTTTACTCAAGAAGGACTTTACTGGTTGACTTTCACTTTTACTTGAGTCATTTTCTATTAAGGTACCTTTACTTTGACTCAAGTATGACAATTGGGTACTTTTTCCACCACTGTATACCATGCATATCACAGGGCTGTACTATAGGTACAGATATACAGTACAGTAATACCTTACCTGTTCTTTGTTACTGCTGCCTCACAGGGAGGCAGTGTGTTTTGTCTCTGCAGAGAGTCAGTGAATGACAGGGTTATTATATCTACTGTTCTAATTAGCACTTCTTCTCTGAGCTCTCTGCTCCCCATATGCTCACAACGGGAAACCTCAGACACATCTTGAATGTCAAGATTCAGATTTCAGATCAAAACGCAACCAGGAGCTGGGAAAACACATGCAATTAGATATTCATAGGGCAGAGGCAACGTGAAACAGGAGAGATTTGTTGCACAAACATTGAACAATATCAGTAAACAGGATGATTGAATAACTCCAGGGACAATACAAGCAAGATACAGCACATTCCATGCCTTCAGAAAGTATTCACACCCCTGGACTTTATCCACATTTTGTTGTGTTACAGCCTGAATTTAAAATGGATTCAATTGAGTTTTTTTTGTCACTGGCCTACACACAATACCCCATAATGTCGAAAATGTTTACAAATTATTAAAAAATGAAAAGCTGAAATGTCTTGAGTAAATACATACTCAACCCTTTTGTTATGGCAAGCCTAAATAATTTCAGGAGAAAAACATTTGCTTAACAAGTCACATTAAGTTGCATGGACTCACTGTGTGCAATAATAGTGTTTAACATGATTTTTGAATGAATACTTCCTCTCTCTACCCCACAGATATAATTATATGCAAGGTCTCTCAGTCTCTCAGTGGATTTCAAACACAGATTCAACCACAAAGAACAGGGAGGTTTTCTAATGCCTCGCAAAGAAGGGATCCTATTGGTAGATGGGTAAAAAATAAAACAAGCAGACATTGAATATCCCTTTGAGCATGGTGAAATTATGACACTTTGAATGGTACATCAATGCACCAAGTCACTATAAAGATACAGGCGTCCTTCATAACTTGTTGACGGAGAGGAAGGAAACCGCTCAGGGATTTCACCGCCAATAGTGGCTTTAAAACAGTTACAGAGTTGAATGGCTGTGATAGGAGAAAACAGGACGGATAAACAACATTGTAGTTACTCCACAATACTAACCTAAGATTGACAAGAAGGAAGCCTGTACAAAATAAAAAATATTCCAAAACATGCATCCTGTTTGCAACAAGGCACTAAAGTAATACTGCAAAAAATGTGGCAAAGCAATTCACTTCATGTCTTGATTACAAAGTGTTATAATTGAGGCAAATCCAATACAAGACATTACTGAGTACCACTCTCCATATTTTCAAGCATAGCGTTGGCTGCATCATGTTATAGATATGCTTGTATTCGATAAGGACTGGGTTTTTTTTCAGGATACAAAATACATGGAATGGAGCAAAGCACAGGCAAACTCCTCAAGTAAAACCTGGTTCAGTCTGCTTTCCACCAAACACTGGGAGACGAATTCACCTTTCAGCAGGACAATAACCCAAAACACAGTTGGAGTTGCTGGGTGTTCCTGAGTGTCCAAGTGACAGTTTCTTGAAAATCGATGGCAAGACTTGAAAATGGTTATCTAGCAATGATCAACAACCAATTTGGCAGATCTTTAAGAATTTCAAAAGGAATAATGGCCAAATATTGTACAATCGAGGCGTGCAAAACTCTTAGAGACTTACCCAGAACAACACAGCTGTAATAATTGCTAAAGGTGATTCTAACATGTATTGACTCAGGGGTGTGAATTCTTATGTGAATTGTTGTATTTAATTTGTTAATGTTACACCCATATACACACATTACCCCATAATGACGAAGAAAAAACATGTTTTCAGCAATTTTCGTTAATTTATTAAGAGAGGGTTGATTGTTAATATTGAACCAATATTTACCTCAATCAAAGATTGATTCCTAAATGGGGATTTTCATAATTGAAAATAGCCTCAATTGTTAGGCTGTCCAGGTTGATCAAACCCAATAAAACCTGCACTAGTCAAGTCCCTGTTAGAGACGTGCCTTTTGTCTTTGTGGACAGTCTTTACTATCTGTGAAGAGAGCAGGACAGGAGATAATAGAGGGCTATGCAGCCTTAGCACTGACTGACACCCTCGTGAATTACTGTTGACACGTGGAAATGAACAGCTATTTATTTTCTCACCGAAACAGCCATGTTTAAAACACCAATTTTAATACTGACGCTTTGATTGGTTGTTTTCAATGCTAGCCGATAGTACCCCCACCTTCCTCTCCGTCCTTCTCTCTTTTATTTGCTTTATCTTTAATTGAACATACTTCATTTTCAAAGACACTCTTTCCTCTTTTCTTTAGGATTTCTTGGTGAGTTTTTAGAGCGCATAGAGCACCATTTCCAGATTTCAATATTTCAGGCTGAATATGAAAAGTGGGTGGCGTAATCTCAACAAGGTGTATTGTCAGGCTGCTTGTTTGACAGAGTGGCTCCAGACTGAGATGCCAATGATTCAGGTACATTGGATGCTGCTCGATGCTGCTTGCTAGAGGAGTGTTGTGTAGGACTTACCCACTGTACGCCATCTGTGGGGTTGTGTCCCAAATGCACCCTATTCCCTGTGGTGCACTACTTTTGACCAGTGGGAGCTGGTCAAAAGTAGTGCACTACACAGGGAATAGGGTGCCATTTGAGATGCAAACTGTGTGTCTACACCTTCATCTCCTCCACCTGCTGTCGTGCTGTCAGAGAAAGGCTGCAGCTCAGCTGGACACCCAGGCAGGGGGACACAAGCACCAGGGGAGACATTAAGTAAACAAGGTCAAAACAGAACACATACACATAACACGCACACACTCACACACACAAAAACACAGACATGCACACACACACGCACAAACACACACACACAGACATGCACCCCCCCCCCCCCCCCAGACACAGCTAATGTTTTATTAAGTTTTGACACTTTTAACAGTCCTGACCTCTGTGAGGCAGTTAAAGTTGAAGCCTCATTTGTTGAGCTGACAAATGTGTGTAAAGGTCAACAGGGATCTGTTCACCACAGAGGAATCTATTCTGTTCTATTTAAGGACTGATTTGTGACAAATAAATTCATTCCATCCCCTGAAAAATAGAAAACAGGGAACAGGTCTCTGAAACTGTAAGAATTGGATTACCCATAGCCCTGCTGCCTGACTCTTGTTTTAGTCTTTTATTTTATTTTATTATTACTATTTTCAAGTTTCAAATTTTGTCACATGCACAGGCTACAACAGGTGTAAAACAGTACAGTGAAATTCTTACCTTGAAAGCTCTTTCGAAACAATTCAGTAATAACAATAATACATGGTAGATAATAATAGAAAATATAATTTAAAACAACACACAAGAAGTACGAGACAGGTTGAAGAAACAGGAGAGTGCAGGTCAATGCCAGTACCTTATTCAATTTGAAAAGCTCAGTGGCGGCCGCTGACCGGCTGAATACCTGGGACGTGAGGTGGCTGGAGTGGTTGGAGTCAACAAAACATCATAACAGAAATATGATGCCAAGTTATCGAACTACCGGTAGTTTCTATGAAAAGATATATCAAGTGATCTGTGCATTTGAACAACAGCATAAAAACACCTATCTCACTTTTGCATTTCAAAAACCGAATGACAACTCCTGCACATGCTGCCACTGTTTTGAACAGATTACTATTTAAGAACAAGCATCCAGCTCAAGAAAGAACGAGTGCACCAGGGAGAATGCAACAAGCATGCACATGCAATAAGTGAAAACACATGATCTAACTGGGGATAGCTAGCTAACATAATGTCACAAAGCATGATGCTCTAGTCAGTAAACGTTCATTCTGAAATAACTTCAAATGTATGACATTAGATATTAGCTTAGAAAGAGTTGAAATTGGCATGGGAGCTAACTAGCTAGCAAGTTAACAGCTAGCTATAGCTAACTAGCTGTTTATCAAAGGTAGAGAGCTAACTGATTAATTTGACCAAAACATTTAACCAAGAATGTCTCAATGTTTCTCAGGATTACTGTAGCTGGAAAATTCATTTGGTCATGCTTTGGGATACACTGTATGCCGTTTTAGTCCACACAACATGTTGCCCTTTCACCTACAATAGAACCTTGCAAACAACATCGGTGGGAAACAATCCAATTGGCCATGCTTTTTGCCCTACCAGATCCACAATAAAAAGGTTCTAGCCAGTATATCCCTCTGTCCTTTGACTCTTGTTGGATGTAGTCAGCTGGTTTATCAGGCACAGTTTTCCATGACTGTTATGAATATTTATTTACAAGTTAATTACTTTGCTTTTGGCGTTAGCTCAATCTGTACCTGACAGAGCACATATTGTCCCACGTGAGGAAGTAAGTATTTACCATATTTTATGAGCATTTAAAACAATCCATGATTTATATAATATATATAGAGATATTTTAAATACATACAATACCAGACAAAAGTCTGGACACACCTGCTCATTCACGGGTTTTTTTTTATTTTATTTTTTACTATTTTATACATTGCAGAATAATAGGAAGACATCAAAACTATGAAATAACACATATGGAATCATGTAGTAACCAAAAAGGTATTGAACAAATAAAAAATTTTAAATATATTTTATTTTTGAGATTGAGATTCTTCCAAGTAGTCACCCTTTGCCTTGATGACAGCTTTGCACACTCTTGTCATTCTCTCAACCAGCTTCATGAGGTAGTCACATGGAATGCATTTCATTTAAAGTTCATTTGTGGAATTTCTTTCCTTCTTTCCAATCAGTTGTATTGCAGTTGCAAAAATCATCAAGCGCTATGATGAAACTGGCTCTCATGAAGACCGCCACAGGAATGGAAGACCCAGAGTTACCTCTGCTGCAGAGGATAAGTTCATTAGAAATTGCAGCCCAAATAAATGCTTCACAGAGTTCAAGTAACAGACACGTTTCAACGTCAACTGTTCAGAGGAGACTGCTTGAAATCATGCCTTCATGGTTGAATTGCTGCAAAGAAACCACTACTAAAGGACACCAATAAGAGGAAGATACAGTGCCTTGCGAAAGTATTCGGCCCCCTTGAACTTTGCGACCTTTTGCCACATTTCAGGCTTCAAACATAAAGATATAAAACTGTATTTTTTTGTGAAGAATCAACAACAAGTGGGACACAATCATGAAGTGGAACGACATTTATTGGATATTTCAAACTTTTTTAACAAATCAAAAACTGAAAAATTGGGCGTGCAAAATTATTCAGCCCCTTTACTTTCAGTGCAGAAAACTCTCTCCAGAAGTTCAGTGAGGATCTCTAAATGATCCAATGTTGACCTAAATGACTAATGATGATAAATACAATCCACCTGTGTGTAATCAAGTCTCCGTATAAATGCACCTGCACTGTGATAGTCTCAGAGGTCCGTTAAAAGCGCAGAGAAGACAAAAAGATTTCCCAAGCTTTAAACATCCCAAGGAGCACTGTGCAAGCGATAATATTGAAATGGAAGGAGTATCAGACCACTGCAAATCTACCAAGACCTGGCCGTCCCTCTAAACTTTCAGCTCATACAAGGAGAAGACTGATCAGAGATGCAGCCAAGAGGCCCATGATCACTCTGGATGAACTGCAGAGATCTACAGCTGAGGTGGGAGACTCTATCCATAGGACAACAATCAGTCGTATATTGCACAAATCTGGCCTTTATGGAAGAGTGGCAAGAAGAAAGCCATTTCTTAAAGATACCCATAAAAAGTGCCGTTTAAAGTTTGCCACAAGCCACCTGGGAGACACACCAAACATGTGGAAGAAGGTGCTCTGGTCAGATGAAACCAAAATTGAACTTTTTGGCAACAATGCAAAACGTTATGTTTGGCGTAAAAGCAACACAGCTCACAGCACCCCCACTGTCAAACATGGTGGTGGCTGCATCATGGTTTGGGCCTGCTTTTCTTCAGCAGGGACAGGGAAGATGGTTAAAATTGATGGGAAGATGGATGGAGCCAAATACAGGACCATTCTGGAAGAAAACCTGATGGAGTCTGCAAAAGACCTGAGACTGGGACGGAGATTTGTCTTCCAACAAGACAATGATCCAAAACATAAAGCAAAATCTACAATGGAATGGTTCAAAAATAAACATATCCAGGTGTTAGAATGGCCAAGTCAAAGTCCAGACCTGAATCCAATCGAGAATCTGTGGAAAGAACTGAAAACTGCTGTTCACAAATGCTCTCCAGCCAACCTCACTGAGCTCGAGCTGTTTTGCAAGGAGGAATGGGAAAAAATGTCAGTCTCTCGATGTGCAAAACTGATAGAGACATACCCCAAGCGACTTACAGCTGTAATCGCAGCAAAAGGTGGCGCTACAAAGTATTCACTTAAGGGGGCTGAATAATTTTGCACGCCCAATTTTTCAGTTTTTGATTTGTTAAAAAAGTTTGAAATATCCAATAAATGTCGTTCCACTTCATGATTGTGTCCCACTTGTTGATTCTTCACAAAAAAAAATAGAAAAAAATACAGTTTTATATCTTTATGTTTGAAGCCTGAAATGTGGCAAAAGGTCGCAAAGTTCAAGGGGGCCGAATACTTTCGCAAGGCACTGTACTTGCTTGGGCCAAGAAACACAAGTAATGGACATTAGACTGGTGGAATCTGTCCTTTGGTCCAAATTTGAGATTTTTTGTTCCAACCGCCATGTCTTTGTGAGATGCATAATAGGTGAACGGATGATCTCTGCATGTGTGGTTCCCACTGTGAATCATGGAGGAGGAGGTGTGATGGTGTGGGCGTGATTTGCTGGTGACAATGTTGGTGATTTATTTAGAATTCAATGAACACTTAAACAGCATGGCTAACACAGCATTCTGCAGCGATACGCCATCCCATCTGGTTTGCACTTATTGGGAATGTAATTATAATAATATAATTTTTCTACAAGACAATGACCCAACACACCTCCAGGCTGTGTAAAGGCTATTTGACCAAGAAGGAGAGTGATGGAGTTCTGCATCAGATGACCTGGCCTCCACAATCACCTGACCTCAACCCAATTGAGATGGTTTGAGATGAGTTGGAACGCAGAGTGAAGAAAAAGCAGCCAACAAGTGCTCAGTATATGTGGGAACTCCTTCAAGACTGTTGGAAAAGCATTCCAGGTGAAGCTGGTTGAGAGGATACCAAGAGTGTGCAAAGCTGTCAAAGGGTGGCTACTTTGAAGAATCTAAAATAAATGTTTATAAAAAAAAGTGTTTGGTTACATGTAGTAACCAAACACTTTTTTGGTTACTACATGATTTCATATGTGTTATTTCTTAGTTTTGATGTCTTCACTATTATTCTACAATGTAGAAAATAGTAAAAATATTGAATGAGTAGGTGTGTCCAAACTTTTGACTGGTACTGTAGGTGTTAATTCAGGGCTTTTGATTGGGGAAGCAGTGAACCTTCACTGTTGGAACAATGTCAGTGATGCATTTCCTCATTAAGCTGGTGACGAAGGTGGTTGCTCGTTGATGCTATTGCCAGTCAAATTCCAGTCAGGGCTAGCAAAACTGTCCTGGAGAATGTCACAGGTACTTCCTGTTTGAGCTTCTGTTCACCCCTAGTGGCGAAGGAGATGTGTTGATAGTAGTTGGGTATCACGTGCCTTAGTGATGCGAAACTAAAATCACCGGCAACAAGAAAATGTTTTTTTGTACCTTTATTTAACTAGGCAAGTCAGTTAAGAACAAATTCCCTCCTCTAGCACTGAGATGCAGTGCCTTAGAATGCTGCGCCACTTGGGAGCCCTTAAAAAGCAGCCTCCAGATGCATGGTTTCCTGCTTGTTTATAGCCTCATCCAGTTTGTTAAATCCCAGCTTGTTGTTGGTGTCCTGAGGTGGAATATATACAGCAGTTTTGATAACAGATGAAAAATCTCTTGGTAGGGTAGAAGGGTCCGCATTTGACCGTCAGATATTCCAAGGTGGGTGAACAATAGGTTGAGACTTCTACTGCACTACAGTCTGCACACCATTTGTTGTTGATGAAGAGACATATTCCTGCCCCTCTGGATTTCCCTGAATCCAATATCCTTCGAGTTGGATAGCCATGGGGGGTATCTTTTCCAAAAGCCTGTTTCAGAAAAACAGGGAACATTGCAGTTAAGAGAGTCCCATTGATAGCAAATCCGTGATCAGAGGTCCCCCATTTTATGATAAAGTGACTAACAGTTGCCCATAGAATGGAGGGAAGTGGGGCCAGTAATTCCCTTCGCCTTTGTCTCACCGGGATGCCCGCTAAAAATTCTTCCTCACGTCGGCCTCAAGATCAATATCATCCAGTCCTCTGGGACAGCGGGTGCTTTCATGCATGGCTTGATGTTATTTTTGTCGAATAGTGCATTAAATGCATTGAGTTCGTCTGATAGAGAGGCATTGTAGGAAAGATCTTGGCTAGGTCTTCCCTTGTAATCTGTAATAGACTGTTGCCCGTTTATCTTATTCTCAAGTGACTAATAGAGTGTCCCATAGAATGGAGGGAAGTGGGGCTAGTTTTCCCTTCGCCTTAGTCTCACCAGGATGCCCGCTCTCCTGAAAATGACTGAAGATGTCTGCCTTACTCATGTCATCCTCGAGAGCAAGATCACCCAGTTCTCTGGGGTGGCGGGGGCTCTCGGGCATGGCTCGGTGCTCCTGCCTCTTTTATGCTCCTGCCTCTTTTTCGCTGGCATTTCCTTTTGGGTAGCCCAACGATTGGGTCGGAGGTGCACAAAGAGCCCAGGGCAGATGAGTAGAAGTCGAAGTTGAAGCTGGAATTGAGGTTAGTAACTGCCGAACTGATGTTCAAAGGTTCTTGCCGATCGTAAGAAATGATAGCGGATACATTCTGTGCCAATGAAGTAAAGATAAACGGCAAAAGTACAGTATGCCGCCATCTTTTATACCATTTAATGGTGTTAGAGTAGGATATCGAACAAGAGAATGATAGTCTGTTTGTCATTGTGGACACAGAGTTTTCTGACCTGTGAGTCCTCCTTCAGTCTTCTGGTCTCTCTTAATGGAGACTTGGCTGGGTCCCCTGAGGAATCCTAAGGGTTGTGTGTAATTTAGGCTTGGCCTAGTTTATTTTGAGACATTTAAAGCAGGCTTTGTACAGTTCTTCACTGGTGTGCTTTGGGGACCCACCTTCAGTTTGGTACATGCAATATTCAAAGCATGGAGAATCATTTAATTATTTAGAAAATGTGTCTGGCGAGGACATGTAAATCCCTGTCTCGACGGCTGAAACATACTGTACCAAGTGCAGAGCCTGAGTGCAACAGAAACCTGTAATGGTGATTCCATCCATTCCCTCTAGTGTCTGCCTGCCGGCCTGCCTGCTTGTGTCTGCCTGCCAACACTTTTTGCTTCTGTCAGAAACTAAATCTAAATCGCACACCTCGGTTCTAAATCACACACCTCATTATATAGGACCTATCTTGTAATGTGTTGTTAATTGGAAGCGAGTTTTATGCAAACTTTGGTTTTCAACAGAATTTAAAGGAGCAAATGTTTCAGTTAGCTATTTTCAGGTTGGTATCTAAGGCTTATGTAATTACCAGTAATAGTCTATATTCATAGTGGTAATTCATAATTTGATCATACTGAATTAATGGCTCATTCCCCAGCTAGATTCCATTTAGCGTATGCGCACATTCAGTTAAAACAACTTCAATGTATCTCATTGCAAACAGATAGAGTAGACTAAGTGCTAACAGTTAAACTGGGTCATGGGATAATCCCCTGGTCATGTCAATCATATTAAATAACTCCAAGTATGCTGACACACTGACTGCAGCCACTGATGACACATACTGCAAAATACACTAAGTGTTGCCTTCTGAATAATGAGTATCCAACACAGGATAAATCATATACAATGCTATGCTAAGCCAATAAAACTTTGCAGTGGATTAAGAAACTGCATTCTGATTAATTGTATTCTTATGACAGGACAGGCAGGCCGTCACAGGATAGCCATAGAATTGATGGGTAATTCCAATGGTAACAGAGTGATGCTGAGACTCAGAGTTTTTACTTTAAAATGTACTGTATCTAAAACAAAACTTATTGAAAAGTTAAACTATACAACCCTATGCACAAGGACAACTTTTAACAATTTACAAAACACAATTTACATGAAGAAGAACAGTGCATATGCAAAGTTTGGAAACATAATGATGGTTTGTGCTGTTGGTGCCATAATTCTGTTACCAAACTTTGCATCTGCACTGGGCTCGTGTGGTGGAGGAGATCTTCGTGGACTATACTCCGCCTTGTCTCAGGGTAGTAAGTTGGTGGTCTGTTGATATCCCTCTGGTGGTGTGGGGTCTGTGCTTTGGCATAATGGGTAGGGTTATATCCTGCCTGATTTTCCTTGTCCGGGGGTATCGTTGGACAGGGCCAGTGTCCCTCGACCCCACGTGTCTCAGTTCCCAGTATCTATGCTGCAATAGTCTATGTGCCGGGGGGCTAGGGCCAATCTGTCCTATGTGGTGTAATTCTCCTGTCTTAGCTGGTGTGCTGTGTGATCTTAAGTATGCTCCCTCTAATTCTCTCTCTCTCTCTGAGGACCTGAGCCCATGGACCATGCCTTAGGCATACCTGTCCTGACGACTCCTGTCTGTCCCCGTCTCCAGTCCACCTGGTGGTGCTGCTGATCCAGTTTCTGTTGTTCTGCCTGCGGCTATTGAACTGGACCTGCTACCTTATTCCCAGACCTGCTGTTTCGACCCCCCCCCCTCTCTCTCTCTCACACACACACACACACACACACACACACACACACACACACACCTGCTGTCTCGACCTCTGAATGCTCAACTATGAAAAGCCAACTGACATTTAATCCTGAGGTGCTGACTTGTTGCACTCTCTATAACCACTGTGATTGTTATTAGACCCTGCTGGTCATCCATGATTGTTTGAACATCTTGAAGAACAATCTAGCCTTAATGGCCATGTACTCTTATAATCTCTATCAGCACAGCCAGAAGAGGAATGGCCTCCCCTCAGAGCCTGGTTCCTCTCTAGGTTTCTTCATAGGTTCCTGCCTTTCTAGGGAGCTTTTCCTAGCCACTGTGCCTCTCCATCTGCATTGCTTGCTCTTTGGGGTTTTAGGCTGGGTTTCTGTATAAGCACTTTGTGACATCTGCTGATGTAAAAAGGGCTTTATAAATAAATGTGACTGAAATTTGATTGATTCTTCAAGTAAATGTGTTTTTGTAAAATTTTCTGTGGAAATTGTTAAATGTCATCCTTTTGTCAAACATTTTGAAGTGAAACATCAGAGTCTGAGCATTTCTCTGCTACCATGGAATTGCCCTTATATCACCAAGTAACAGAGAGACTAAGCAAACAGTGAAAGTCAAGCTAGTCGTAAGATTTCTGTCCCTTATCAGGGAATCTTCTTTCCAATTCCCCACACTAATGAAGCTTTAATTGGGCCCTCATTCACTGGCCTATCAGCCAGATCATGCCACTGCCTGGCTATTAAACCTCATCTGGAGAGGCAACATTAACCAGGCGAATAGCTTTGTCTGGCTGAACCAATAAGAAACAGAGGCTGTTCCACTATCTTCACAGGCCTGGCCCCTCCCGGATGAACGGTAGCCATCATTTATTATTATTATTTTAAAATGTAACCTTTATTTAACTAGGCAATTTAACTATCTCACCAAAGCAGGGGATATTGTACATTCTTAGTAGATGTTCTTATCCAGAGTGACTTACAGGAGCAATTAGGGTTAAGTGCCTTGCTCAAGGGCACATTGACAGATTGTTCACCTCATCAGCTCAGGAATCTGAACCAGCAACCTTTCTATTACTGGCCCAACACTTTTAGTAACTCCTAGGCTATCTGCCAGATGGCAATAATATAACTTTCTGGGAAGATTAAATAGGGAAAAAGGCTACAGGTTTATTTGAATAGCAAGAAAACCCCTGAAAGAGAAGAAGTCCTCTGACAGCAAGTTCAACGTACTGTCTCATCTACTGACTGGTTCCTTTGAGCCTCTAGCCTAAAGGGGAGAAAAACACAACTAAAGAGTATAGGAAGTGGACGAATCTCCCAAAGGACACTGTTATATGTTCTTGAGCAAAATATCCTGCATTACTTGAATATCCATGTAAATGCATCATTTTTATGCTGCATAAGGTAAAGTAAAAAGCTGAACTGCATATGTAAACAGGATCTATGTTTGAGAGGTTGGTGCAATTCTACAGTATTGGCACTTTCTGTATGATCCAACATGTCAGATGAGTGACTGACTGGGCTGCTTTGCTCATGGATTGAGATAGTCAAGGACAGGTGACTCTCTCCCTGCTCACCATCAATGGTCCATCTGTTTCCCACACACTGCATGACTAGACTGCTTCATCAGCCACAGGACATATACTGACAGCCACAAATATGTAGGCTAGATAGAGATAGGTAGATAGGACACAGAAACACTCACACGCAGACACATAGACACGCGCACGCACACACACACACACACACACACACACACACACACACACACAGTGGGGACTGGGTTGTCTGGCGTTTCATCTTGAAGCTGCGATGACTGACAGTGCGTGAGGTGGACTGGTGCATCCAAGGGGAAAGTGGTCAGCAGATAATGTGCAGACACTGTTAACACGACACCAAATGCCCAGTCTCCTCCGAATGGGACCGTGGGACTAGACCACTGTAGCAGGAAGAAATCAATACCATAAGAATTTTAAACTCATACAATGCAGAGATGCTAGTTGTGGGTCCCAAGTAGGGTTGCAAAGCTACCGGTAATTTACCAAAGTTACCGGAATCTTCTGTAATTTTGGTAATTAACAGGTAATCTATGGCACTGTATGGTAACTTTGGTAATTTATACTTGAATAAATTGCTTACTTGAATTAAATAATATAAAGTATACATCTTTTGTATATACAGTACGTGACCATATTGTCAATGTGCTTTAGTGGATATGCCATATGGTTCAAGAGAAAATAGCAGAATTAATGAAAAAAAAGGATCTAGTCAACAATGGCATTATTTTCAATTAACTCTGCAACTCTTCCAGCTATTGACTTTTTTCACAACAGCCACCAACAAAGACATATTGACATAGTAAAATAAATGAGTGAGTGCCGGTCTCACCAGGACACCAGCCCATCTATGCCTGCAGTTTTGGTAGCCCATGAAACAAAGGAATAGGGTCCGGTATGAACAAGGGAACAGCTGAGTCAGAGTTGGATTTGAAGTCAAGAGGTTAGTAACTGTCAATCTGATTTCAAAAAGTGGCGGTCATATGTGATAAAAGTATGAACTTTCTGTACAAAAAAATGGAATTAAAACAATTTTATTTCATTGGTCATATACACATATTTAGCAGATGTTATTGCGGGTGTAGCAAAATGCTTGTGTTCCTAGCTTCAACAGCACAGAAGAATCTAACAATACAAACAAAACTAAAAGTAAAATAATGAAATTGAGAAATAAGTATTTAGTCAGCCACCAATTGTGCAAGTTCTCCCACTTAAAAAGATGAGAGAGGCCTGTAATTTTCATTATAGGTACACTTCAACTATGACAGACAAAATGAGAAAAAAAATCCAGAAAATAACATTGTAGGATTTTTAATGATTTTATTTGCAAATTACCTCCATCCCAGTCTCAAATCTCTGGAAGACTGAAACAGGTTTCCCTCAAGAATTTCCCTGTACTTAGCACCATCCATCATTCCTTAAATTCTGACCAGTTTCCCAGTCCCTGCCGATGAAAAACATCCCCACAGCATGTGGGCCCATTCCGATTCCGATCCCCAGTGGATCTGGGCCGATTCTGACTGAGACTCGGCCGACGTCATGTGGCCAGAGTCTGGGCTGCCTTAGGCAGTATTACTTATGGCTAGAATGCGGGGATTGAGCTCGGGCCGATTCCAGTGTGAGTTATCTGGCCCAAATATATTACTTGGGGCTCGGGCCGATTGGGGCTACTCTCTGCCAGATAATTACACGGGCTGCTTTATATAATTACCATTTCATTATTTATTTATTTCCCCATATTTTCTCATTGTTTCTGTGATCACAAAATACAATTAACATTTTAAATAAATTCTTTAAGAGTGCTGTTTAAGTAGTATTTTAGTATTTTGATACTTTGTGCAAGGCAATTGATAAGCATTAAAAACTTTGTGGATGGAGCCTCCCGAGTGGCTCTGCGGTCTAAGACACTACATTGCAGTGTGAACTACGTTGCTACAGATGCTTGCTTGATACCTGTGCCGGCTGCGACCGGGAGACCAATGAGGCAACGCACAATTTATCCATTGTCATCCGAGTTAGGGGAGGGTTCGGCCGGCTGGGATGTCCTTGTCCCATCTCGCTGTAGCGACTACTGTGGCGGGCCAGGCCATGCACGCTGACACAGTCACTAGGTGTATGGTGTTTCCTCCGACACAATTTTTTTGGGGATGGATGGGTATAATTTGTATGCATCAAATATCATGCCCTTCTGGGGGGATTCTGGTAAGATGCCGGCAAAGTCGACTGAATTCCAGGTAGACGGAAACGACCTGATGTACTTGGGCTGATTCTTGGCAGTCATTCATTTTGATTCCAGGCTGAGTCCGACACCTGATTCAATCAGTTCCGGCCACCTGGAAGAGGGCCGCTTCTCATTGCTAGCTGGTTAATGATGACAGAAGTGAGTGCTACAGGGCAATGGTCATTTAGTTCAGTTATCTTTGCATTCTTGGGTACAGGACAAATGGTGGACATCTTGAAGCAAGTGGAGACAGCAAACGGGATAGGGAGAGTATGTCCGTAAACACTCCAGCCAGCTGTTCTGCCCATGCTCTGAGGATAGGGCTAGGAATGCTGTCTAGACCAGCAGCCCTGCGAGGGTTAACACGCTTAAATGTCTTACTCACGTCGGCCACAGTGGCACTGTGTTATCCTCAAAGCAGGCGAAGATGTTGTTTAGCTTGTCCGGGTGCAAGACGTCGGTGTCCGCGATGTAGCAGGTTTTCCCTTTGTACTGATGTTTGCCTGTTTGATTGCCTTCTGGAGGGAATAACTACACTGTTTAATTTTTTTAAAATTTGGATTATTTATTTTTTGATGGGTAGATCAGCTTTACAGTGCAGTTAGATTGTAGATTCCATCAATGTAATTGTCTGCATCATTTCCAACCCCCCATACAGTTGAAGTGAAGTTTACTTACACTTAGGTTGGAGTCATTAACACACGTTTTTCAACCACTCCACAAATTTCTTGTTAACAAACTATAGTTTTGGCAAGTCGGTTAGGACATCTAATTTGTGCATGACACAAGTCATTTTTCCAACAATTGTTTACAGACAGATAATTTTTGATTTATAATTCACTGTATCACAATTCCAGTGGGTCAGAGGTTTACATACACTAAGTTGACAGAAAATTAGGTCATGTCTTTAGAAGCTTCTGATAGGCTAATGGACATCATTTAAGTCAATTGGAGGTGTACCTGTGGATGGATTTCAAGGCCTACCTTCAAATTCAGTGCCTCTTTGGATGACATCATGAGAAAATGAAAAGAAATCAGCCAATATCTCAGAAAAAAAATTGTAGACCTCCAATTTTGGTTCATCCTTGGGAGCATATTCCAAACGCCTGAAGGTACCACGTTCTTCTGTACAAACAATAGTATGCAAGTATAAACACCATGGGACCACGCAGCCTTCATACAGCTCAGAAAGGAGACATGTTCTGTCTCCTAGAGATGAACGTACTTGGGTGCAAAAAGTGAAAATCAATCCCAGAACAACAGCAAAGGACCTTGTGAAGATGCTGAAGGAAACATGTACAAAAGTATCTACAGTATATCCATAGTAAAACGAGTCCTATATCGACATAACCTGAAAGGCCGCTAAGCAAGGAAGAAGCCACTGCTCCAAAACCGCCATAAAAATAAACAGACTACAGTTTGCAACTGCACATGGGGACAAAGATCATACTTTTTGGAGAAATGTCCTCTGATCTGATGAAACAAAAATAGGACTGTTTGGCCATAATGAGGAAAAGGGGGGAGCTTGCAAGCCGAAGAACACCATTCCAACCATGAAGCACGGGGGTGGCAGCATCATGTTGTGGGGGTGCTTTGCTGCAGGAGGGACAGGTGCACTTCACAAAATAGATGGCATCATGAGGAAAGAAAATGATGTGGATATATTGAAGCAACATCTCAAGACATCAGTCAGGAAGTTAAAACTTGGTCCCAAGCATACTTCCAAACTTGTGGCAAAATGACTTAATGACAACAAAGTCAAGGTGTTGGAGTGGCCATCACAAAGCCCTGACCTCAATCCTATAGAAAATGTGTGGGCAGAACTGAAAAAGTGTGTGCAAGCAAGGAGGCCTACAAACCTGACTCAGTTACACCATCTCTGTCAGGAGGAATGGGCCAAAATTCACCAAACTTATTGTGGGAAGCTTGTGGAAGGCTACCCGAAACATTTGACCCAAGTTAAACAATTTAAAGGCAACGCTACCAAATACTAATTGAGTGTACGTACATTTCTGACCCACTGCGAATGTGATGAAAGAAATAAAAGCTGAAATAAATCATTTTCTCTACTATTATTCTGACATTTCACATTCTTAAAATAAAGTGGTGATCCAAACTGACCTAAGACAGGGAATGTTTACTAGGATTAAATGTCAGGAATTGTAAAAAAAAACAACACACAATTTAAAAAAAAAATGTATTTGGCTAAAAGGTGTATGTAAACTTCTGACTTCAACTGTATATTTTTTGTAAATATATACAGTACCAGTCAAAAGTTTGGACACACTTACTCATTCAAGGGTTTTTCTTTATTTTTATTATTTTCTATATTGTAGAATAATAGTGAAGACATCAAACCTATGAAACACATATGGAATGATGTAGTAACCAAAAAGGTGTTAAACATATCAAAATATATTTTATATTTGAGATTCTTCAAAGTAACCACCCCTTGCCTTGATGACAGCTTTGGCATTCTCTCTTGGCATTCTCTCAACCAGCTTCACCTGGAATGCTTTTCCAACAGTCTTGAAGGAGTTCCCACATATGCTGAGCTCTTGTTGGCTGCTTTTCCTTCACTCTGCAGTCTGACTCATTCCAGACCATCTCAGTTGGGTTGAGGTCGGGTGATTGTGAAGGCCAGGTCATCTGATGCAGCACTCCATCACTCTCCTTCTTGGTCAAATAGCCCTTACACAGCCCAGGGATGTGTGGGTCACTGTCTTGTTGAAAAACAAATGATAGTCCCACTAAGCCCAAACCAGATAGGATGAGTAGGTGTTCTAAAATTTTTGACCGGTAGTCTATTTGCCATATATTTTTCAACTCTGCTGTGATGTTTCACAAACGTTCTGAACCTTTCTATTCTCATAGTTTCTACAGATTGTAAATTAAAGATAACATTTTTTTTGCCAAAGGTTTTCGCTTGTTATGTTGCCTTACTACAGCTACACTTATGTGACCGTTTGAGAGTAAACTACCGTGGCTGTCGTTTCTCTTATTAGTAATTTGTTTGGAATGACTTCCTTATCTGTGGAAGTCTTGTTATCTCATTCCTGTTTAGCACAGATACTACAGTAACTCCACTGCTGAGGTAAACAAGACCGAAACAAACCGACTACTGTTTCACAAGACGTTGTTAAGTGCACAAGCTACCGAGTAGTCATCGCAGTATAACGCTGTTACAGCATACTGTACCATTAACTGACAAGGACAGCAGCTGCAGGCAGGACAAATTGCAGGGAGGCAGTGATAACAATCTGGATACTGCCAAGGTAATAAGCTGTATACTATACAGCGACGGCCAAGGTAGACAGAATCCCATGCACATAGAATTTCCAGAAATGAAAGTAATAAAGGTGCAGCAATAAAATGACCAAATGTGCCATTTCAGATCATTTACGTTTCAGAGAAAAAAAATCGAAATGATTGCATTGTACAGCAATCATGTTTTTATTTCTAAGGCTGCTGGTTTAAAGACATAGCCTACTATAGTGTTTCATGTTGATGAAAAGCTCTGCTGCAAAAAGGCCATGTTCTATCCTCATTTTTGGCCTTGTACAGCAAAGCCTCTGTGGGCTCCTGTTCATTTTACTTCTCACTGCTCAGGTCAATTATGCCCAAAATGGAGCTTGTAAAAGAGCCAGCTGTCCTGCTCTTTGTCATTATAATTTTGAACCAAGGCCATGTTGAGATTTGCATGGACATTAGGTTGGGGATGAAGCCCTGTGTGCTGTGCTGTCAGTGCCAAGACATCCTGTGGCTCACTGACCAGGCTTCACCTCAGCAGCAGCAGCAGCAGCAGGAGGAGCCATCAGTACTGACGGATGACTGGCAAGAAGGCCTTGGAGAAAAATACTGCACAGTGCCATTACCAGCCTCTGTCAAGGTGTTGTATTAGGGGGCTGAGAATGGCAAGGTGATGTACAGCTCCAGAAAGGGCATCTCAGGAAAACGGCACCATTTGTCAAAACAATAACAGGACACCTACCCAGCAAATAGGTTTCTAACTGTACTTGTTTGTTTTAGAGTGGGATGAGGGGCAAGAAACTGTATGTGAAACACACCACTACTATTCTAGTGTGTTTCATATTCTAAAGGGAAGGGTTGTCGCTTTTGATCTTATAAAAGAGGACAGATTTAGCAGCTTGCATCTGTTATGGATCATTTGATGTTCCAGCTAGCGGGAGGATTGTGCTCTTGGGTCGGCTGAGTATGTTTATACATGAGTCACAGAATGTTCTATAGACTGTAAACTGTGGTAGCTTACAATATAAATGATTAATGCCTCCATTTTTTTTCTATTGTATAACAACACATACAGAGAGTTGCCCATAAAAACAACAATTAAGGCATGACTTTGCCCCTAAGCTCCCCACTACACATAAACTTGTTTGTTTCCTGCATACATTTTCTTATAGCTATTCAAAATCCTCACTGTCATGTTTATCACCACTATAACTGTACAATAGTACAATAGTTCCTGGTGTAGCATTTTTATCACACAGGGCCATAGGGAAAGGCTAGCCGTCAACTGCTTAAACAACCAAGATAAAAATGAATTCTGGAGTCAGCGAGATCAGAAAGCCCAGCGTGTCGGCAATGATGTCTGTTGAGATGAGATCAGGATTACCAAATCTCCTGTCTGACACTTCACACTTCTGTCTGTTGCTGTCCTGCTGGGTCCAGTCATGAATAGAATAGAATAGGACAGGGCAGACACAGACAGACAGACAGACAGACAGACAGACAGGCAGGCAGGCAGGCAGGCAGGCAGGCAGGCAGACAGGCAGACAGGACAGGACAGAAGAGGACGCTTGGTAGGGCCATGTGTTCCTGTAGGGATTTGATGGCATCCACTAGGGGAGTTATTCCCTGGTGAATCCAGGCCCGAGGCCATTCTGCTCTCTGTAGCCTTCTCTCTCTCTCTAGCCCTCTCTCTATCCCTCTCCAGAAGCCATGACCTGCCTTTCAAGGTCAATTTCAACCATATGCTACACAGACCCAGACTGCAACAGACAGACACACTGGGGACATATGTGCCAGACTGCACTGGAAGGTGACGAGATTGCTGAAGACATATGCACTAAGAATGTGATCCCTATAACAATGTTTTTGTAATGTCTATCTTAAAACAGGGTAATCGAGACAATCATGCGAGAGCTAAGGTATACTGTACGGTGCGTTCAGAAAGTATTCACACCCCTTTTTCCATAAAATGTGTTAAATTTAGATGTTTATTTCACTGGCCTGGAATTATGTTTTTGGAAATTCTTACAAATGAATAAAACATGAAACCTGAAATGTCGTGAATCAATAAGTATTCGAACCCTTTGCTATGGCAAGCCTAAATAAGTTCAGGGGTAAAAATGTAATGAACAAGTCAAACAATAAGTTGCATGGACTCCCTCTGTGTGTAATAATAGGGTTTAACATGATTTTTGAATGACTACCTCATCTTTGTACCCCACATCTACAATTATCTATAAGGTCCCTCAGTCCAGCAGTGCATTTCAAACAAAGATTCAAGCACAAAGACCAGGGAGGTTTTCCAATGCCTCACAAAGAAGGGCACCTATTGGTAGATGGGTAAAAAAAAAAAGGTCAAGCAGACATTGCATATCCCTTTGAGCATGGTGAAGTTATTAATTTCACTCACTTGCCAAAGAGGAAGGAAACTGCTCAGGGATTTCACCATGAGGCTAATGGTGACTTTAAAACAGCTACAGCGTTTAATGGCTGTGATAGGAGAAAAACTGATGATGGATCAACAACATTGTAGTTACTCCACGATACTAACCTAATTGACAGAATGAAATTGAAACACGTACAGAATATTCTTTTCCCCAAAACAGGCATCCTGTTTGCAATAAGGTACTTTAGTAAAACTGCAAAGAACGTGGTAAAGAAGTTTTAAAAATCCACCTGTTCGTCAATCAAAGTAACATAATAAAAACATACAAAGCATTATGTTTGGGGAAAATCCAACACACATGGTGGTGGATGCATCATGTTATGTGTATAAATGTTATCGGCAAGGACTAGGGAGTTTTTTTTATGGTAAAAAGAAACAGAACAGAGCTAAGCACAGGTAAAATCAAATCACCGGTCAAACCCGGGCCGACGCTGGTCCAATTGTGCGCCGCCCTATGGGACTCCCAATCATGGCCGGTTGTGATGCAGCCTGGAATCAAACCAGGGTGTCTGTAGTTGTCACGACTTCCATCGAAGTCGGTTCCTCTCCTTGTTCGGGTGGTGTTCGTCGGTCGGCGTCACCGGTCTTCTAGCCATCGTCGATCCACTTTTCATTTTCCATTTGTTTTGTCTTGTTTTCCTGCACACCTGGTTTTCATGTCCCTCATTAATTGTTGTGTATTTAACCCTCTGTTCCCCCCATGTCTTTGTGTGGAATTGTTTGTTGTAAGTGCTTGTGCACATGTTGACTGGTGTGCGACGGGTTATGTACCCATGTGTTGTTATTTTTATGTGGTTGGTTTTGCCATTAAACTGCTCCGGCTATTACCTAGTTCTGCTCTCCTGTGTCTGACTTCCATGCCACCAGTTACGCACCCCTTTACAGTAGTGACGCCTCAAGCACTGAGATGCAGTGCCTTAGACCGCTGTGCCAATCAGGAGCATTTGAACGTAAACATTTACATTTCTTTAATCAAAATGAATTTTTGGGTAGAAATGCATTCTGGAACATGTGAACTTTCATGTGCCTTAATAACAAGTGTGTATGCCATCTGTAATTACACATAAAATTGTTACATTACAAGCCTAGTTGGTTTAGCCATGGAAAAAGTCAAGAACCTTCCCGCTAGCCATGATTGGCTGAGATAATGGATGGGCTGGACATGCTGAGAGACGAGTTCGGATTTGTCTGCAACGTAGCATGCTTCTGTCTATAATATGAGCTGCTCAGTATGTGTCGATAATCCTTGCTACCACTAACAACAAAGATCAGTGGGAAAAAGTTCTGCAGGACTTCTTTCTGGAGGATGATCATGCCATGCTGACTCTCTTTAAGTCTGAAAATGAATGAGACAATGAGGAAATCCCTGACTTAGGTAAAAACATTTTCATTGTACCAGAAATTGTAGCAATCAACAGTGTTTTTGTCATGGAAGAAGTTGACTGAGTTTTGAAATTAATGGAATGCCCAGTGGAAGCAGAGTATGATAGCTAAGGAGATGGAGAAAATTCTGCTGTTTGATTTCAAATGCGGAAGGAGATGAAAAGAGAACACAGAAAGCTGTTGTATAAAACACCTGTCTCCAGGTTTACATCATGGCATCCGTGATAGAGAGGGAGAAGCGTTCATCCATGCACCGGTAAGAGTCTAGCTCTTAGTTAAAGTGTACTGTTAGCTGGCTGGCTCGCTTGCTAACATTATGTGTATGATCTGTGTAGTAATATTATTTGTATCTCAGAAAGCAATTTGTATTGCTAGTTATAGCCTAATTTTAGCTAGCTAGCTAACATTGAACCTAGTTGGTTAGCTTTAGCTGCCTGCAGATCCATACTACAGCATTTCATGCATGGTGACTAGCTATAACAATCCGTTTGTGCTGTATGGGTTGGGATTATGGTTACATGTTTAAGCAAAAGACTCCACTTTGCCAGAGGATTACATGACCCATTCAGTTAGCCAGGTGTGTCTGGGGGTGATTACAGACATCTATTGTATTTCATGAACATCTGTACATGTCTAGATAATAGTGACCCATCCACTTAGCTAGATGTGGCTGGGGGACAGTTATAGCATTTCTTTCACATGACCCATGAATTTAGACAAGTGTGTCTGGGTAACCATCGTCTAATAATTATAAAATATTTAAACAATATTTTGATCTGGACACTTCCTATTTTTTGACATTTATACTATGCAAATATGCAAGTAACCACTGTAGTGTTTACACCTTCTGTATCCTGTGCATGTGAAAAATGTATTTAGATTTGATTTGAAATAGTGTGTGTTTACCATAGACTGCACCAACGTCAGATTAGGATATAGGCCAAGGTGTAGATAAAGTGTGTTTTTACCTGGAGTTTTTCCTTATTGGGGCGGCAGGGTAGAGTGTTGGAAGCAACCGGAACCGGAAGGTTGCAAGTTCAAACCTCTGAGCTGACAAGGTACAAATCTGTCGTTCTGCCCCTGAACAGGCATTTAACCCACTGTTCCTAGGCCGTCATTGAAAATAAGAATTTGTTCTTAACTGACTTGCCTAGTTAAATAATAAATAAATTATTGTGGGCTACTACTTTTAGTCTTGAAGTCTTTGGTTGTTTACTACACTACTTTACCCACTCTGTTTAGCACATGGCCTCACATCTGAATCCTTGAAGAGATGGGTGGGGCTAAGGCGTAAGAGGATGTGAACAATGCTGAATGGGTATAGTACAAAGAAGAGCTCTCCCGTAGGTGTACCAAAACATTCAAGGGCCATTTTCTCAAAGTGGGGTTACAAGTTTATCAACTTACAAAGAATAATTACTTTCCAATTGTTCCTCAACTGTAGTGGAATATATAAACACTTTTTTTTGCTCTGAGTATCTATCTACTTTTATCCAATGTAAAAAAAAAAACACCATTTCAAATTATGCTACATAAGACCGCATTGAGGTGGTCAATCACCTTTCAGCAGGACAATAACTTAAAAAACAAGGCCAAATGTATACTGGTGTTTCTACCAAGACGACATTGAACATTCCTGATTGGCCTAGTTACAGTTTTGACTTAAATCTTCTTGAAAATCTATAGCAAGACTTAAAAACTCTTCAGGTGTACCATATTACATATTGGATCGTTAAAAGACACAATGTTTACACTACCTTGTAGTTTACCAATACAATGCGTGGATGGTGAAGTAGACATCCTTGCTATTCATATACCAAAAAATATATATTAACTTACCACAACCAATTTCAATATAAAGTTTTTAAAAAAAGCTAAGATTCTGCAACCATTGACAGATAAGTACTTGTCTATCGAAAAAAATGCCCTTTCTTACCAGTTCCCTTTTTCCACATTTCGTTACGTTACAGTGTTATTCTAAAATTATTAAATTAAAAGTGTTTCTCTTCAATCTACACACAATACCCCAAAATGAAAAAGTGAAAACAGGTTTTTAGAACTGTTTGCAAATGTTTTAAAAATAAAAAACAGAAACACCTTATTTATTCAGACTTTGCTATGAGACTCGAAATTGAGCTCAGGTGCATCCTGTTTCCATTGAGATTTTTCCGCAACTTGATTGGAGTCCACCTGTGGTAAATTCAATTGATTGGACATGATTTGGAAAGGCACACACATGTCTATATAATGTCCCACGGTTGACAGTGCATGTCAGAGCAAAAACCAAGCCATGAGGTCGAAAGAATTGTCCGTAGAGCTCCGAGACATGATTGTGTGGAGGCACAAGGGGAAAAGGGGAAACCAAAAATTCTGCAGCATTGAAGGTCCCCAAGAACACAGTGGCCTCCATCATTCTTAAATAGAAGACGTTTGGAACCACCACGACTTCCTAGAGCTGGTTGCCCGGCCAAACTGAGCCATCGGGGGAGAAGGGCCTTGGTCAGGGAGGTGACCAAGAACCCGATGGTCACTCTGACAGAGCTCCAGAGTTCCCCAGTGTAGATGGGAGAACCTTTCAGAAGGACAACAATCTCTCCAGAACTCCACCAATCAGGCCTTTATGGTAGAGTGGCCACTCCTCAATAAAAGGCACATGACAGCCCGCTTGGAGTTTGCCAAAAGGCACCCAGAGGACACTCAGACCATGAGAAACAATATTCTCTGGTCTGATGAAACCAAGATTGAACTCTTTGGCTTGAATGCCAAGCGTCACGTCTGGAGGAAACCAGGCACTGTTCATCACCTGGCCAATACCATCCCTACGGTGAAGGATTGTGGTGGCAGCATCTTGCTGTGGTGATGTTTTTCTGCGGGAGGGACTGGGAGACTTGTCAGGATCAAGGGAAAGATGAACAGAGCAAAGTACAGAGAGATCCTTGATGAAAACCTGTTCCAGAGCGCTTCAACAAAGTACAGAGGAAAGGGTCTGAATACTTACACTTACACTACCGTTCAGAAGTTTGGGATCACATAGAATTGTGCGTGTTTTTGAAAGAAAAACACATTTTCGTCCATTAAAATAACATCAAATTGATCAGAAATACAGTGTAGACATTGTTAACTCTTACTTCTACCCCCTCCTTTTTCGAACATTCTGTTAAAAATCGCGCAACTTTTCAGCGTCCTGCTACTCATGCCAGGAATATAGTATATGCATATGATTAGTATGTGTGGATAGAAAACACTCTGAAGTTTCTAAAACTGGTTAAATCACGGCTGTGACTATAACAGATCGTGTGTTTCATTGAAAAACGCAAGAAAAACTGCTCTCTGAAAGCTAAAAATAATTTCCATAAGTCACTTCCATGAAATGTTAAAAGAGGACAAAATTTAATATCGACCTGCATGCAATTCATACAAATTCCACATGATGTCGCCATTGTCGTCATTTTCAATTGAATTATTTGTTGGAAAATCCATCTATCTGGCTTCCGTTTCTTCCAGTCTTCACCCGGATGTTGTTAATGTGGACATTGGCAGCCATTGATTTGCAAACGAGGAGCTATTGAATATACATCGCCCTGTAATCATTTTGATAGATTATAAACGTTTACTAATACCTAAAGTTGGATTACAAAAGGATTTCGAAGTGTTTTGTGAAAGTTTATCGTCGACTTTTTTAATTTTAAAAAATTACGCAGCGTTTAAAAACGATGTTTTTTTCTGAATGACACAGCTTCTATAGAAAGCTATTTTGGGTATATATGGACCGATTTAAACGAAAAAAAGACCCAATTGTGATGTTTATGGGGCATATAGGAGTGCCAAGAAAGAAGCTCGTCAAAGGTAATGAATGTTTTATATTTTATTTCTGCGTTTTGTGCTGCGTCGGATAAGCAGAGTCTTTGTTTACGTCGCATTCAGGCATTTTCAGGTGGTGCATGCTATCAGATAATAGCTTCTCATGCTTTCGCCGAAAAGCATTTTAAAAATCTGACTTGTTGGCTAGGTTCACAACGAGTGTAGCTTTAATTCAATACCCTGCTTGTGAATTTTGATCAAGGTTTGAGTTTTAACGAGTACATTTAGCATTTAGCGTAGCGCATTTGCATTTCCAGGTGTCTACTTGAGACATCTGCGTCTCAAGTATAGTCAAGAAGTTAATGTTGTAAATTACTATTGTAGCTGGAAACGGCTGATTTTTTATGGACTATCTACATAGGCGTACAGAGGCCCATTATCAGCAACCATCACTCCTGTGTTCCAATGGTACGTTGTGTTAGCTTATCCAAGTTTATAATTTTCAAAGGCAAATGGATCATTAGAAAACCCTTTTTCAATTATGTTAGCACAGCTGAAAACTGTTGTTCTGATTAAAAAAGCAATAAAACTGGCCTTCTTTAGACTAGTTGAGTATCTGGAGCATCAGCATTTGTTGGTTCGCTTACAGGCTCAAAACGGCCTGAAACTCGTCAGCCTATTATTGTTCTGAGAAATGAAGGCTATTCCATGCGAGAAATTGCCAAGAAACTGAAGATCTCGTACAACGCTGTGTACTACTCCCTTCACAGAACAGCGCAAACAGAATAGAAAGAGGAGTGGGAGGCCCCGGTGCACAACTGAGCAAGAGGACAAGCACATTAGAGTGTCTAGTTTGAGAAACAGATGCCTCACAAGTCCTCAACTGGCAGCTTCATTAAATAGTACCCTCAAAACACCAGTCTCAACGTCAACAGTGAAGAGGAAAGTCCGGGATGCTGGCCTTCTAGGCAGAGTTGCAAAGAAAAGCCATCTCAGTCTGGCCAATAAAAATAAAAGATTAAGATGGTCTAAAGAACACATACACTGGAAAGAGGAACTCTGCCCAGAAGGCCAGCATCCCGGAGTCGCCTCTTCGCTGTTGACGTTGAGACTGGGGGTTTGCGGGTTCTATTTAATGAAGCTGCCAAGGTCAGTCCGGATTGATTAACCTTCATGTCTTAATGTAATGATGGACTGTCATTTCTCTTTGCTTATTTGAGCTGTTCTTGCCATAATATGGACTTGTTCTTTTACCAAGTAGAGCAATCTTTTGTATACGACCCCTACCTTCTCGCAACACAAATTCTTGGCTCAAACGCATTAAGGAGGAAAGAAATCCAACTAATTAACTTTTAACAAGGCACACCTGTTATTTGGCATGCATTCCAGGTGACTACCTCATAAAGCTGGTTGAGAGAATGCCAAGAGGGTGCAAAGCTATCATCAAGGCAAAGGGTGGCTACTTTGAAGAATCTCAAAATTAAAATATTTTGATTTGTTGAACACATAGTTTTGATGTCTTCACTATTATTCTACAATGTGGAAAATAATACAAATAAAGAAAAACCCCGGAATGAGTAGGTGTGTCCAAACCTTTGACTGGTACCATATGTAAATGAGATATTTCTATATTTAGTTTTTAATAAATGTGCAAACATTTCTAAAAACATGTTTTCACTTGGGGTATTGCGTGTAGATGTGTGAGAAAAAAAATGTATGTCATGAATTTTGAATTCAGGCTGTAACACAACAAAATATGGAATAAGTCAAGGGGTATGAATACTTTCTGAAGGCATTGTACATACTGGTATAAAATATTAAAGCACCACATTTCCTTGATGTCACTAACACCTATAAAGCCCTGCCATTTCACTACCGACTCATCAGTCCCAATACCCCACAATTAGGTTCATCGGATACCCATAAAAGCAACCTTGGTAATATGCTTATTATTTTGTTCACCCTGTAATGTCCATCTTTAAACCAACAAACTTCTGTGACTTAAAAAAAATGCATAGTGGCATGCCATTAACCTAAAGACTAGAGGCAAAACACTAGAAATGCCAAGGATGATTGAAAGATTCCAGGGGAGAAAAGTATTTCTCTATTGAATGCAGCCTCTGTATGGTCTGATTGTGAGGGCTTTTGGAGAACTGAATGGAGAACCGAATGCGCTATAAATCCTTTAATCTGGTTGTTTACTCGCTGACTGAAATTAATTCAGGTTAAGCTTTTGCATTTGAAGATTTCATATGTTTCATTGTCCTTTAAAGATAAATATGGCTGTTGCTAGACAACATTGTTCTGTAGCTAGGTCCTGAAAATTCAAATTCTGCTTTCCATTCTGCAAATTCTCACTATAAATGTTTTGTCTGGTGTACAGCTTCCAGCTAACATTTTAATTGGAAAAATAATATCTAAGCATGGATGTGATGTAAAAGGTGTTTTTATATCAATATTTCTTTGCACGTTACATCAAGACATTCACCTCTATCACCGCCTCTGCAGGAAAATTACTATTGAACTAGTTTGCAGCTTGAGGTACGTCAATATTCAAATGATTGGATCTTTTTGAATGTGGGAACCTTTCCATTTCTCATTCTCATCATACTGAATTGACTGACTAAGTGCTGAAATCACTGCATTCACTGTACAGTATTCCCTTTCCAAGTTATTATAGTTTTGTGTTTTTAGATTTAGTTTTTATTTCTATTAGTTTTAAGATTTATATTTGAAATTCAATTGAGATTCAATTAGCTTTCAGATCTGATTTACAATTTCTTATTTAGTTTAAGTTTATATACACTGCTCAAAAAAATAAAGGGAACACTAAAATAACACATCCTAGATCTGAATGAATGAAATATTCTTTTTAAATACTTTTTTCTTTACATAGTTGAATGTGCTGACAACAAAATCACACAAAAATTATCAATGGAAATCAAATTTATCAACCCATGGAGGTCTGGATTTGGAGTCACACTCAAAATTAAAGTGGAAAACCACACTACAGGCTGATCCAGCTTTGATGTAATGTCCTTAAAACAAGTAAAAATGAGGCTCAGTAGTGTGTGTGGCCTCCACGTGCCTGTATGACCTCCTTACAATGCCTGGGCATGCTCCTGATGAGGTGGCGGATGGTCTCCTGAGGGATCTCCTCCCAGACTTGGACTAAAGCATCTGCCAACTCCTGGACAGTCTGTGGTGCAACGTGGCGTTGGTGAATGGAGCGAGACATGATGTCCCAGATGTGCTCAATTGGATTCAGGTCTGGGGAACGGGCGGGCCAGTCCATAGCATCAATGCCTTCCTCTTGCAGGAACTGCTGACACACTCCAGCCACATGAGGTCTAGCATTGTCTTGCATTAGGAGGAACCCAGGGCCAACCGCACCAGCATATGGTCTCACAAGGGGTCTGAGGATCTCATCTCGGTACCTAATGACAGTCAGGCTACCTCTGGCGAGCACATGAAATTCCACCCCACACCATGACTGACCCACCGCCAAACCGGTCATGCTGGAGGATGTTGCAGGCAGCAGAACGTTCTCCACGGCGTCTCCAGACTCTGTCACGTCTGTCACATGTGCTCAGTGTGAACCTGCTTTCATCTGTGAAGTGCACAGTGCGCCAGTGGCTAATTTGCCAATCTTGGTGTTCTCTGGCAAATGCCAAACGTCCTACACGGTGTTGGGCTGTAAGCACAACCCCCACCTGTGGACGTCGGGCCCTCATACCACCCTCATGGAATCTGTTTCTGACCGTTTGAGCAGACACATGCACATTTGTGGCCTGCTGAAGGTCATTTTGCAGGGCTCTGGCAGTGCTCCTCCTGCTCCTCGTTGCACAAAGGCGGAGGTAGCGGTCCTGCTGCTGGGTTGTTGCCCTCCTACGGCCTCCTCCACGTCTCCTGATGTACTGGCCTGTCTCCTGGTAGCGCCTCCATGCTCTGGACACTACGCTGACAGACACAGCAAACCTTCTTGCCACAGCTCGCATTGATGTGCCATCCTGGATGAGCTGCACTACCTGAGCCACTTGTGTGGGTTGTAGAGTCCGTCTCATGCTACCACTAGAGTGAAAGCATCGCCAGCATTCAAAAGTGACCAAAACATCAGCCAGGAAGCATAGGAACTGAGAAGTGGTCTGTGGTCACCACCTGCAAAACCACTCCTTGATTGGGGGTGGCTTGCTAATTGCCTATAATTACCACCTGTTGTCTATTCCATTTGCACAACAGCATGTGAAATGTATTGTCAATCAGGGTTGCTTCCTAAGTGGACAGTTTGATTTCACAGAAGTGTGATTGACTTGGAGTTATATTGTGTTGTTTAAGTGTTCCCTTTATTTTTTTGAGCAGTGTATATATATATATATATATATATATATATATATATATATATATACAGTGCCTTGCGAAAGTATTCGGCCCCCTTGAACTTTGCGACCTTTCGCCACATTTCAGGCTTCAAACATAAAGATATAAAACTGTATTTTTTTGTGAAGAATCAACAACAAGTGGGACACAATCATGTAGTGGAACGACATTTATTGGATATTTCAAACCTTTTTAACAAATCAAAAACTGAAAAATAGGGCGTGCAAAATTATTCAGCCCCCTTAAGTTAATACTTTGTAGCGCCACCTTTTGCTGCGATTACAGCTGTAAGTCGCTTGGGGTATGTCTCTATCAGTTTTGCACATCGAGAGACTGAAATTTTTTCCCATTCCTCCTTGCAAAACAGCTCGAGCTCAGTGAGGTTGGATGGAGAGCATTTGTGAACAGCAGTTTTCAGTTCTTTCCCCAGATTCTCAATTGGATTCAGGTCTGGACTTTGACTTGGCCATTCTAACACCTGGATATGTTTATTTTTGAACCATTCCATTGTAGATTTTGCTTTATGTTTTGGATCATTGTCTTGTTGGAAGACAAATCTCCGTCCCAGTCTCAGGTCTTTTGCAGACTCCATCAGGTTTTCTTCCAGAATGGTCCTGTATTTGGCTCCATCCATCTTCCCATCAATTTTAACCATCTTCTCTGTCCCTGCTGAAGAAAAGCAGGCCCAAACCATGATGCTGCCACCACCATGTTTGACAGTGGGGATGGTGTGTTCAGGGTGATGAGCTGTGTTGCTTTTACGCCAAACATAACGTTTTGCATTGTTGCCAAAAAGTTCAATTTTGGTTTCATCTGACCAGAGCACCTTCTTCCACATGTTTGGTGTGTCTCCCAGGTGGCTTGTGGCAAACTTTAAACAACACTTTTTATGGATATCTTTAAGAAATGGCTTTCTTCTTGCCACTCTTCCATAAAGGCCAGATTTGTGCAATACACGACTGATTGTTGTCCTATGGACAGAGTCTCCCACAGCTGTAGATCTCTGCAGTTCATCCAGAGTGATCATGGGCCTCTTGGCTGCATCTCTGATCAGTCTTCTCCTTGTATGAGCTGAAAGTTTAGAGGGACGGCCAGGTCTTGGTAGATTTGCAGTGGTCTGATACTCCTTCCATTTCAATATTATCGCTTGCACAGTGCTCCTTGGGATGTTTAAAGCTTGGGAAATCTTTTTGTATCCAAATCCGGCTTTAAACTTCTTCACAACAGTATCTCGGACCTGCCTGGTGTGTTCCTTGTTCTTCATGATGCTCTCTGCGCTTTTGACGGACCTCTGAGACTATCACAGTGCAGGTGCATTTATACGGAGACTTGATTACACACAGGTGGATTGTATTTATCATCATTAGTCATTTAGGTCAACATAGGATCATTCAGAGATCCTCACTGAACTTCTGGAGAGAGTTTGCTGCACTGAAAGTAAAGGGGCTGAATAATTTTGCACGCACAATTTTTCAGTTTTTGATTTGTTAAAAAAGTTTGAAATATTCAATAAATGTCGTTCCACTTCATGATTGTGTCCCACTTGTTGTTGATTCTTCACAAAAAAATACAGTTTTATATCTTTATGTTTGAAGCCTGAAATGTGGCAAAAGGTCGCAAAGTTCAAGGGGGCCGAATACTTTCGCAAGGCACTGTATATATATAGTGGGGCAAAAAAGTATTTAGACTGCCACCAATTGTGCAAGTTCTCCCACTTAAAAAGATGAGAGGCCTGTAATTTTCATCATAGGTACACTTCAACTATGACAGACAAAATGAGAAAATAAATCCAGAAAGGATTTTTGTAGGATTTTTTATTAATTAATTTGCAAATTATGGTGGAAAATAAGTATTTGGTCAATAACAAAAGTTTATCTCAATACTTTGTTATATACCCTTTGTTGGCAATGACAGAGGTCAAACGTTTTCTGTAAGTCTTTACAAGGTTTTCACACACTGTTGCTGGTATTTTGGCCCATTCCTCCATGCAGATCTCCTTTAGAGCAGGGATGGTTTGGGGCTGTTGCCGGGCTTTCAACTCCCTCCTGCCAGATCTTACAACACCTACAGTAGATAGGTATTTTACATATCAGTTAACTACATCATGGTCGCATTCCACTGCTAAGACGTTGCATGCATCAACCAATGGTTTCATGCCACGTCATCGACTGTGCAGTCACTGACACATAAAATACTTATCCAGGCGTTGTAAGACCTGGCATACGTCAGCAGAGGAACACAACTGACATGTAATAGCAATCTGGTGCCGAACTGCACAGTAGATGAAGTGGCACACAACCATTGGTTGATGCACGCAACACCTAAGCAGGGGAACGAGACCAATATCTGTGGTGCTGTCCTTGGCGTTGGAGGGCCTTGAGGGCCCGGAGTGAGGACAGATAAAAACTGAGTGACTTTAGAAGACACTAATTCACTCCTTATGAATAGTGTTGATGATATTAGGCTAGAAGCGATAGGTGGATAGCAGTCGGGACTCCGTGACTCGCAGAGAAGAGGTGTTACTGTGAATAATTGATTTATTATATTGAGTTATATACAGCACATAGAGTGTATACAGAAAGTATTCAGACCCTGTGACTCTTTCCCCATTTTGTAAAGTTACAGCAGCATTATTCTAAAATGGATTAAATCATTTCCCCCCTCATCAATGTACACACAATATCTCAGAATGACAAAGTAAAAACAGGTTTGTAGACATTTTTGCATATTTATTAAACATGAGAAACTGAATTATAACATTTACATAAGTATTCAGACGCTTTATTCAGTACCTTGTTGAAGCACCTTTGGCAGCGATTACAGCCTCATGTCTTCTTGGGTATGACGCTACAAGATTGGCACACCTGTAATTGGGGAGTTTCTCCAATTCTTCTCCACAGATCCTCTCAAGCTCTGTTAGGTTAGATGGGGAGTATCAATGTACAAGCTATTTTCTGGTCTCTCCAGAGATGTTCGATCGGGTTCAAGTCTGGGCTCTGGCTGGGCCACTCAAGGACATTTAGAATCTTGTCTCGAAGCCACTCCTGTGTTGTCTTGGCTGTGTGCTTAGGGTCATTGTTGGAAGGTGAACCTTTGCCCCAGTCTAAGGTCCTGAGCGCTCTGGATCAGGTTTTCATCAAGGATCTCTCTGTGCTTTGCTCCATTCATCTTTCCCTTGATCCTGACTAGTCTCCCAGTCCCTGCTGCTGAAAAACATCCTCACAGCATAATGCTGCCACCACCATGTTTCACCATAGGGATGATGCCAGGTTTCCTCCAGACATGGCACTTGGCATTCACTTGGCCAAAGAGTTCAATCTTGATTTCATCAGACCAGAGAAATCTTGTTTCTCATGGTCTGAGAGTCCTTTGGGTGCCTTTAGGAAAAGTCAAAGCGGGCAGTCATGTGCCTTTTACAGATGAGTGGCCTCCGTCTGGCCACTCTACCATAAAGGCCTGATTGGTAGAGTGCTGCAGAGATGGTTGTCCTTCTGGAAGGTTCTCCCATCTCCACAGAGGAACTCTGGAGCTCTGTCAGAGTAACCATTGGGTTCTTGGTCACCTCCCTGACCAAGGCCCTTCTCCCCTGATTGCTCAGTTTGGCCGGGCGGCCAGCTCTAGGAAGCGTCTTGGTGGTTCCAAACTTCTTCCATTTAAGAATGATGGAGGCTACTGTGTTCTTGAGGACCTTCAATGCAGCAGACATTTTTTGGTACCCTTGCCCAGATCTGTGCCTCGACACAATCATGTCTCGGAGCTCTACGGACAATTCCTTCGACCTCATGGCTTGGTTTTTGCTCTGACAGGAGCAAAGAAACGGAGAGGTACAGTCTATAATCAGTGCAGAGTGGAATATCTCTATTAATTCAGTGTGGACATGTGTGTGCCTTCATGACCAATCAATTGAATTTACCACAGGTGGACTCCAATCAAGTTGTGGAAACATCTCAAGGATGATCAATGGAAACAGGATGCTCCTGATCTCAATTTCGAGTCGCATGGCAAAGGGTCTGAATAGTTATGTAAATAAGGTATTTCAGTTTTTTTATTTTGAATAAATTTGCAAACATTTCTAAAACCCTTTTCACTTCATCATTATGGGGTATTTTGTGTAGATTGATGAGGAACACTTTTAATTTAATCATTTTTAGAATAACGCTGTAACATAACAAAATGTGGAAAAAGGGAACTGGTCTGAATACTTTTCCGAATGCACTGTGTACTTGATGGATAGGTGAATTCCTTTGCAATGGGTTGGAACCTGTTTGGTTTGGTTTTAAATGATGCTGCAACTTATAGCTAAGACTCCCTGTGGAATATGTTGGAGATTGAAGATGCCTGAGGTTGGCCTTGCCATTTCTTACATCTGTGGTCACACTCTAGTTGTGTCTCAAATGGTACCCTATTCCTTAAATAGAGTACTAACACACTATATAGGTGCCATTTGGAATGCACACTCTAACTCTCACTGCAGTGCCAGCTTCTATCTCACCACAGTCCAGTCGATAGCTGTTAAACACAACCTCAGTGTAATGCCGAGCCAATCCCTGTTTATTCAGCTCAATGCAAACACATCATACATTCATGAACAGAGATATAGACTGACTAACGGTAAGGCGTTAGAATTACTGCCAGAGCCGTGGAAAGACTGGAATTGACTGTAACTGTTAGTGTATCTATCTGTGGCCATCATACATTTTTTACTCGGCCGCAGGGCCGTTCAAGGAGACTTTGAATTATTCAAGTGGCAGTTAACTTTTCCCTCTCAAATCGCCTCGACTACCCCTGCTGCTATGGGTGGAGTTGGAGCTGTGAACAAATTAATAGTCAGCAACAACAACATAATAACCAAAATAACCAACAGGAACTTGTACAGCTCAGCATGTTCCTAAATATTTATGACTGTAGTTTTCTCACCAGAATCGTCTCAGAACAAGCAGGTTCTGGCATTTGATTCAACTCCCCAATCTGGTGTGAATGTTTGAAGAGCAGCACAGGGAGTGTCGGTTGATTGAAAAGCCAGTCAACCAAACTCTGGCCAGCTGTGTTTAGGTCGACTGTCCTGCTGTCCCAAGCCAAAGAAACGGAGAGGTACAGTCTATAATCAGTGCAGAGTGAAACATCTCTATTAATTCAGTGTGGACTTTGTGTGTTGTTAAGTGTTCAGAGGCTGCTTATGTCTCATGAAAATGTTGTGTAGAGTGTATGTAGCAGATCATTATTATATGATAGCATTTTACCAGTGTGGAAATTACCACTGATTTTTAAAGCCTGCCAGCAACAGAATCCATGTTGCTACACTAACATCTGACTCGAGACAAACTAACACTTGAAATGTGTCCCATTATGAACTGAAGTACATTGTGGGGAGACAAGCTTTTGTAAGGATCCAGCACAGACACTGTCATTTAGCTACTGGCCTTCACAGAAGCTAGCAGTGCGCATGCCCCGCCCACCTAAGGATCTGTCTTTTCAGCCGTCTAGACTGTGTTTGAGGGTTGCAAAATCCACTTTTCACTTAAATCTCGCTGAATTGATTGCTTTTATTTTACTCCTGTGACTATTTCATACTCTTGCTTGTGCTTGTCGTCTTTAACCTTTAACGTTACGACAGCGGAAACTTTGTAACGACCTGTCAAACACACTCCGGTAATGGCTTAAATGGGCTAAACAGAATACATTGTGTTTCCGTTGAATCTATAAGTACGCTAAAGCTTCGTTGGGGATTTAACGCACCGTCAACACTTACATCACAAGAAGGAGAAGAGAGATAACTGTTCATTTTTTTGTGGAATTGAAAAAAGTAATAATTTAATACAGTTGAAAGGTTTACAAATGTAGATGCACTGAAATGAAAGCAACTTCCAAAAAGGACTGAGTTTGGTAAGCCATGTGGTAGACAGGGCAAGTGTCTGGTGTTGCAGCCCTGTTCCACCCCTTTATGTTAATTTATTCATATATGCAGATATGCCTTGCATATTTTCACACGTGCACTTATCATTTTCTTTATTTTAACACAAAAATATAAAACAATACGGGATACAATAAGAAAATGTATATATGAATGCATTCTAAGAAAAATAAAGTTACCTTTTACAATAAATGTAATACTTGAATTCCCACCCTGAACTCCATTCATTATTTGTCTGTGCAAGATTTTTTTTTAATTATACAATTTTTAAAGGTTTGGAGTATCTCCATCCATTGTCCAACTGTTGCATTTATAATTGTTTTTAAAACCTTTCAACAATTTTGATGACAGTTGCTACAGAAAGACATCCCTGCCGAGGGGAAACAATCAAGGAAACAATCAAGACACATTCAAAGGGGCCAAGCATGAACGATTATCACTCATCGGAATGATGATTCATGATGTGTGATTCATAGTAAATCAAAGATGACTGTGATAGAGGAACATCATACTGGAACATCACTGGATCCTGAGTTATGTTTTTCCCGAAAAAGGTTTTCATCATCAAGCACTGGTAAAGGGGGATCATTGTTAATCGATACAAAGCTACAAGTGGAATGTAAGCATAGTGTATGGATTCTCTAAGGGAGGGACATGATCACACCCAGTGGAGATTTTTACATGTAAATCTTGGTGGGGCAAAACTATTTATTTTTGGGGGGGATGCACTACACAACACTAAATAGTATATTAATTGCACTATAACGGTGACAAACTGTACCCACAAACTGTGGGTGCCTACATAAAGCTGTCCCAACAGCAGAGCCAACAGCAGTCCCAACACCTTACCACAGCTATACCTGGCTATCAGCAGAGACTTGTCTGGCAGCGAAACAGTTCATTCAGCCTCATTTACTGCCTTTAAAAAAACATAGCTGATATGGCTGACTTGCTTCAACAAATGTGGTTTCTACTGACAATTGAGATGTACAAATTATGGCATAAGGGGCCGACAAGCCGATAAGAGGAAATCCGTATTTTCGATTAAGGCATTAATGAGCGAGCTAGGACGGATTCAGTCAATATAACTATTTGTTATGTACAGCGACAGAATTCAGAACATGGGTTGTTCTTTCAAGTCAGAACCGTAGGATAAGTAAAGTGGGCATATAAGCAGACAATGAAAGCTCATACAATATTCAATGATTACATTTCTCTAAAACAGGTTATAGGCGACATGTGCACCACCAAGTCAGAACAGTAGGTGAAATTAAGAGGGGAAAATAGACCAAATTATTAGATTGAGGCACATGGGCCACTAACAGCTTACTACACAACATACACTTAGTATTACTTTCTTAACTACAGTAAACATATCTCCCTGGCATATTATATAATTTATGCAGCAGAATACAGTACATTCTTGGACTCACCTTGTTGTGCTGTGCTCGCTTGAACACGAAGGTGGCGCGGCAGTCCATCGTGGGCAAATATTGTCATCAAACTTTGTCATCAAAGTTTGGCATTCTCTGGATTTATGGTGCTTTCAAGACAACTGGGAACCCTGAAAAAAATCAAGGTTGAATCATGATGACAGTCAGTGATCTTCAGGTCATAACTCTAGAAAGATGCCCAAGTTTCAAACTTACAATTTTGAGTTGGATAACCGTTCAAAACGTATTTTGCCGGTCAAGGAAATTTTTTTTCCCGAGGTCCTAGTTGTCTTGAACTCACTGAAGTCAGATTTCCCAGTTCCGAGTTAAGAGTCTTTTTGAGCAGAAATCATGCTGGATTGACAGCATGGCCAATGTTGAATGTTTATCATTTTAAGCATGTCAAAGAGACCCTTTAAACCAGAATTGGGACCACACACCCACTCCACTGAATATCAGGCTAGTGATTGCTTTGACATACTTGCAGTTAGCCACTGATTCCTTCCAAACCACTCATTGTTGAATTTTCGATTTCCAACTTGTTGTGTAATGTTTTTGTCCAATGACCACTATACATTTTATCTATCATTTTTCTATTTATTATTTATCTTCATATGACAAGTGTTAAAAAGGATTTGCCAGCAGATTGTTGACTTGATTTGTGATGATGACTGCTAGCTAAGATTTTGAAAGTATGATGTTGACATGGACAGTCCAATCAAAGCCACTGTAGATATCATTTTATTTGTGGCCAATGACCTTGAGCCTTCTTGGATGGGCTCTTCTAATTTAATTATATTGCAACACCCAAGGGGCTTGAATTTTCAAGCTCTATCCTTAGATTTGGCAGTGACCCCTTGAGTGACAGAACACTGAGCCAATCACGGAGCAACTAGAGAACATTACCAACCCCTACGCTCCGTATTTTCCGCTGGCTGTTCCACCAGCTAGGCTGAAACATCTGCATTTGAGCTGCCTTACTCAAGAAAGCAAAAAATAGTACATTTTTGTATGAAGGCTTTATTAACTCATTGATTATTATTATTATTTTTTTTTACATTGTCTGCAAACTGATCTGTGACAACTATTTATGCAAAAAAATAACATGCAAAATAGGAAACCCCCCACAAAAATGTGGGGCTCAAAACAAACAAGGGTGTCGACACTGATCACAACATTGTGACATCAAACCTGGAGCACAAAAAGAAGAACAGAATGGTATGAAGAGTGGGTAGAACAGTGCATGAACCAAATCAAATTAAATCAAATTGTATTTGTCCCATACACATGGTTAGCAGATGTTGCGAGTGTAGTGAAATGCTTGTGCTTCTAGTTCCGACAGTGCAGCAATATCTAACAAGTAATCAAACAATTCCATAACAACTACCTAATACACACAAATATAAGTAAAGGAATGGAATAAGAATATATACATACATATAAATATATGGATTGTTAATGACAGAGTGGCATAGTCAAGATGCAATAGATGGCATAAAATACAATATATACATATGAGATGAGTAATGTAGGGTATATAAACATTATTAAAGTGACTAGTGATCCGTTTATAAAAGTGGCCGATGATTTCAAGTCTGTATGTAGGCAGCAGCCTCTCTGTGTTAGTGATGGCTGTTTAAAAGTCTAATGGCCTTGAGATAGAAGCTGTTTTTCAGTCTCTCTGCCCCAGCTTTGATGCACCTGTACTGACCTCACCTTCTGGATGGTAAGCGGAGTGAACAGGCAGTGGCTCGGGTGGTTGTTGTTCTTGATGATATTTTTCACAAGCCACATTTCTTCAGCCTCCTGAGATTGAAGAGGCGCTGTTATGCCTTGTTCACCACACTGTCTGTGTGGGTGGACCATTTCAGTTTGCCGTGATGTATACGCAGAGGAACTTAAAACTTTCCAACTTCTCCACTGCTGTCCCTTTGATGTGGATAGGGGGGTGCTCCCTCTGCTGTTTCCTGAAGTCCACGATCATCTCCTTTGTTTTGTTGACGTTGAGTGAGAAGTTGTTTTTCTGACACCACACTCCGAGTGCCCTCGCCTCCTCCCTGTAGCCTGTCTCGTCATTGTTGGTAATCAAGCCTACTACTGTTGTGTCGTCTGCAAACCTGATGATTGAGTTGGGGGCGTGCACGGCCACGCATTCATGGGTGAACAGGGAGTACAAGAGGGGACTGAGCACGCACCCTTGTGGGGCCCCAGTGTTGAGGATCAACGAAGTGGAGATATTTTTTCCAACCTTCACCATCTGGGGGCGGCCCACCAGGAAGTCCAGGTCCCAATTGCACAGGGCCTAAAGCTTAATTATGAGCTTGGGGGGTATTCCTCTTGTCCAGATGGGATAGGGCAGTGTGCAGTGTGATGGCGATTGCATTGTCTGAGGACCTATTGGGGCGGTAAGCAGAGGGTAGTGCGAACGGCCCAGTACATCATTGGGGCCAAGCTTCCTGCCATCCAGGACCTATATAATAGGCGGTGTCAGAGGAAAGCCCAGAAAATTGTCAGAGACTCCAGTCACCCAAGTTATAGACTGTTTTCTCTGCTACCGCACGGCAAGCGGTACCTGAGCGCCAAGTCTTGCACCAAAAGGCTCCTCAACAGCTTCTACTCCCAAGCCATTAAACTGCTGAACAATTCATAAAAATTGCCACCGGACAATTTACATTGACCTTCCCCATCTTATTGTGTTACTTGTTACTATTACTTTTTATTTTAGCCTACTTGGTAAATATTGTTTTCTTCTTAAACTGCACTGTTGGTTATGGGCTTGTAAGTGAGCATTCCACTGTAAAGTCTACACTTGTTGTATTCGACCCATGTGGCAAATAAGATTTGATTTGATTTAATGATGACAGAAGTCATTTAGTTCAGTTAGCTTTGCATTCTTGGGCACAGAAACAATGGTGGCCATCTTGAAGCATGTGGGGACAGCAAGACTGGGATAGGGAGAGATTGATATCGTCTGTAAACACACCAGCCAGCTGGTCTGCGCATGCTCTGTGGACGCGGCTAGGGATGCAGCCTTGCGAGTGTTAACCAGTACAGGTGCATCAAAGTACAGGTGCACCAACTAGAATGAAAATACATCAGTGTCTTGTCCATGAAATAGGTAAATGGATCACTCTGTATACACAGCAATGATTTTCTTTAGGTAACTGGGTTTACCACTGGCTCTAGCGGTGTACAGATGTAGAATCTTAATTTGATCACCCTGTTGCACCCTGCAATGCATGACATGTAAAACCTGTAGTGTATTTCAAGTCTAAAAGGGCTTCTGAAGTTTGTAATTTCCACTTAGAAATTTCAGACTTGATTTTCCCTTAGTAAAAATGTATGAACCCCTAAAAAAAATCCTGCTGTAGCACACTGGCTCAAATTAAGATCCTACATCTGTATGCATGCCCAAAGCAGTGGCATTGAATATTGGATGTAATTGATCATATCTAAGAGAACATGCTGCTTTGGAGGAGAGATGGCACTATAAAGTACAAAGTAAGATGTTTGCTTATAATCCCTTATCTGAAGGTTGGATTTAGGTTCCACTCGCCTTCATGGCCCAAACAGACAAAAGAAATGCCATTCACTATGAGTAAGGGTGATTAGTTCCTGTCATGTTTGGAGAAAGGCTTTTAAGAACTCTTTGTTCAAAGTAATTTCAGTGCATTTACTCTTTGTCATGACTCATTTGTATCAAACAGTGCTGGTAATGTGTCACTGCACAAGTACAAATTCAGGTCTCATACTGAAGGCATACGTCAGCATATTGAATTCTATTGAAAAAAAAGGTGCCATTTAGAACCGAAAAGGGTTCTTTGGCTGTCCCCATAGGAGAACCCTTTGAAGAACCATTTTTGGTTCCAGGTAGAATCCTTTGAGGGTTCTCCATGGAACCCAAAAAGGTTCTACCTAGAAACAAAAAGGGTTGTCCTATCTGGAAATCCGTGAAGAACCCTTTTGGAGCCATTTTTCTAAGAGTGTATATTTGTTCATCTGTAGCTTCACATCAAAGATTCATGACTGCAAACAAGCCTAGCAGTTCCTGAATAAAAATGTGTGGGTTACTCCAGGGAGTGCACAGTCTGTATTTGTTTCAATAATGTTTTATTTTCAAATAAATTGTCCCAAAAAATTATATCACACCAAATACAAACATACTCATACATACAACTTACAGATGCTCACTAACAAGGAGTACATCTCCTCTTCCCAGACTCGCATCCCTAGTGCCTGCACTTTTGTTTGCCACATGGCCTGAAACTGCACCATTTTGTTTCTCTCTTGTAGCCACTCACTTTCAATATTTAAATCATGAATCATTAGATTTTTCCATTGTGTTAAGGATGGCGGATTGATTGATTTCATTTTTTGTAAATGTTTTTTCAAGATTAGTGATGAGAAGAGAAAAGTCCAACCCATCGGGTATCTCACAACACCCCTATATGCCATGTCTTGAAATATGCAGACAGACTGATTAAAAAATACTTTTACATTGTAATACTTCTGACAGGCAACTTTTTAGCTCCGCCCACAATTTCAGGACTTCATACCATTCCCAGAAAGCATGGATTATTGAACAATTATTAGTTTCAGACTTAAGACATGACTCTGCACGCTGTGCTGTAGAATTAGTTAATTTTGTCTCTTGTATAATAGATTCTATACATTAGTTTATACTGGATTAAGCATACATTTTTGTTAAATGTCATTTTGTTTGTTATGCTCCAACTTTCCCTCCATTTTGTGCCAACATCAGTTCTTTTTTAAGTCTTGGTTCTAAGTCTTTCTGACAATCCAATACCACAGCCTCCTGTTACCATGGCTCTTATTCCTCCGACGGAGAAGGAAGTGTCAACAGCCATTGTGGAGATGAAGGGAACCTCTCCTCACTGATACTCCCCCATCCAGAGGCTTACATTGCAGCAGCCAGCCAGCCCAGCCAACCAGCCAGCCAGTCTTACAGCCTCCACATTAATAGATTATCTGTCTCATTCCTCTTTGATGTTTTATATGTTATTTAGCTCTCCGGGGAGCCTTGGAGCTTCTTCTGCTTCACAACCAAGATGGAGGAGTGACAGCTCAACTGAGATTTACCTAGCGAGAAGCAGAGATAGTACAGGATTATAACTGGGCTGATTTTGAACGCTCTGCACTATATTACAGTTTTATATGTGTATTGATTTTACACCCAGTGTTTTTTGTCCTTTGACAGGTGGGTTAAATAGGAGGAGTAAAGGTGTTAAAGGAGTAAAGTAGGTTAGATGCAACATAGGCTACAAACTAAAGCCCAGAGTTCTCTGTGGTCAGGTGACATGATCAGGATAAAGATGCCCTAGTTATGATGAGAACAGAAAGCAAAGAATTACAGCCAAAGGCCTCTATGTGGCACCCTACTGACATTACAGTTCATTAGCTGGCACTGATCTGTTGGATTATCCTGTCTCCCCTGCCTCCATGCCCATCTCTCTCGCAGCAAAACAAAGTTGAAGACTCATTTGCTGGTCAATTATGACTCATTCTCCATTCTGCCAAGTATGTTTAAGCTCTCAGCACATCAGAGTCCCATACCATTTGATCTATTTTCCAATTAAGAGGAAGCTGAAGGCTTCTGCACACTGCATTGTGAATCATTAAATAAATGTCATTGACGGCTATCATCTCCTGGAGTGGAGTTAATGAAACAGTCGAGTGCAGAGGTGTTGCTACACTAAGAGGATCAGCGATGGTAAAGCCTTTAAATGAACCCTGCTGGAACAAACACCAGTGACAAAACGTCCCAAATATTAAACACATTTATTAAATACTGGAGTTGATTCTTGCCTGTTTAGGCAATGCAGCTACATAGCCGTTTTAGATATGCTTACAGCACATACATAGGTCTTGAAACGTAAGTGGAGTTGAAATGTAGACTGAGTTGACGAGCCACGTTAATGACAATACAAACAGTTCTTCAGCTTCTCTCCTTGACAGGAAAATGAAGAAATGACATTCAAATCCGGACTGCTTTTGAACATGTGTGTGATAGGTAATAAATAACAAGCCACTGTAATAAACCCAAAAGGGGCTGCTCTATTGTTTGAACAGGGGTTACTAACGAGTCCCTTTCAAACGCCCTCTCTCCTCTCTCCCTGAGGTTTATTATGCACCACAGAGGCCAGTGATCACAACCCTGTTGGACCCACAATTCATCTGTGATGGGATATGTCTTATCTTCATTTCCATGCAGCCATAACAGTCAGCCAAGGCCCAGTTAAACCAGTCCTCATCACTTTGTTCTCCCTCCAATACAAGCACTGGGATAGGGGTTTATTCAGACTAAGCCTGTGTACAAGCTGTTTGTTCCAATCTGTCTCTCAGTGACTGTTATGCTATATTTCCCATTCTGTGGGAGTAACCCTGATGCATTGTGCTTGGTTTATAATACTGCTGTAAGTAAGAGAAACGGCACCCTCCTCCACAAACGGCATATTCTTTATGCCTCATTAAACACAATGATTTTCATCACAATTACCTTGAATTATGTGTACTTAAACTTTTTCCATGCAGAGTCATTGTCTGAGCAATGTTTATTTTTACTAATCTTATTATTTTCATTTCGTCTGATTGAATCCTAATAAAAAAAACTAATTAGTTTGACATCTAGGTTATACATTTCCTATGAAAAAGAAATAAAACAAAACAGACAAAGACAATGAAAACAAGGTTGCTATGGAGACCTTCCTCAAAGCATTTAGCCTTTTCCAACATGTTCTAGCAGGAGCAGCCAGTCAGTGACTCTGTATAGTTGTCTAATATTTGTGGGGCATATTATTCTGTTTTAATGTTACTCTTGAATGATAAATATAGATTTGTTCAAAATACACTCGAAAGAAACGAAGACTTACTTTGAAGTCCGAAGTGTAGGAATACAGGTGAAATCAATCATTGACACAGACATGGTGGTGTAGCAGGAAGATCAGAATGCTGTGAACCAAGAGATTGTGATTTCAAATCCCAGGTGAGGACATGTTGAATAATAATTACTGTATAAAAACATTTACACAATGTAATCATGTGTGTTGAACATGATAGTTGAAACACAAACTATTTTGAGACATTGTTTACAGGGCATCTCATGGGGAAAAGTAAATCCATATGTGAAAGGTTATGTGAAAAAATATCATCCCATGTGAAGTGTTCCAAAAACCACATGATTTTACATGGCAAAGGTTATGTGATCCCATGTGAAATATCATCACATATGAAGTGTTTCAAAACCACATGGTTTCACATGTGAAATACAATTTTACATGTGCAAAACATGTTGAAATTTCACATGCGAAGTCATGATTTTCCACATGTGAAATCATGTGGTTTTTCCATAAGGGCTACCTAGTGAGGTTGTCGCTAATGGTTTGGTGTGAATAATATGGTGTCTATCATGACTGTGAAAATGTGGGCCCATGATAGCCCAGTGCGGTTGAGCTTTGTGTAATGTAAACCATTTGAGGTGGGAAGCACAGAGTTCTTCAGTTGAACTCTTTTATCATAATTCAATTAGGTTTGTGTAAACAATGGGAAGCGGAGCATGGTAGCAAAACAAACCCAGCTAGGCGTGACGTCAAGGGCATTTGTGGTCTCTTTTTTGTTCTCGGTGGCAAAATGTCAAGTGTTCTCACTCTGCTCAACTTATTTTGGGTCACATATTTCCTCATTCATTCAAGTTAAACTATGTTCACGTTATGGTTAGAATTATGTTTTAATATATGATGCTATAAACTACGCTTACGACAGCTTCCTCTATGTCCCCTTTTCAACATAAAAAAATGTAAGCATGTCGATCACAATGCTGAAATTCAGTGGCGCAAGTGCTACCAGAGGTGCAAGTGCTACCTGTTTCTCATCCGGCCAGCCAATACGTCTCCTATTGAATGTAATGCATTTCGAAAGGATCACACCCATATGACGATTTACAACAAGCATCATCACATCACACACGACTCGAGAGAGAGACAGAGAGACATAGGTAGATTTCGAACAATTTAAGTGTGTGCCACTGAAGGAGCGATGGAGTCTGGGCTGCTGCTCCCATCAGATGGACCAATGACCCCCATTTCCAAGGTGTCATCCACTATGTCACTTTAATTTTCCCACCTGACCCTCCCGCCTGCCTGTCATACCTAGATCCGGATGAATTTCCATCTCTCCAAAGACATACAGAGCCCAGTCACTCATTGTGTCGCAGTTATTCAAGGAAAAGGCATTGACGAGTTTCCACACCCTGACTAGAGCCATGCTCGAAGCCCACTTTAGTTAGACATAATACAGATTACTATTCATGTTTAATATGCTCATTTGGTATTCATTGGTTTAGATAGCGGTTAAGATTAGGGTTATGGTAAAGGTTAGGGTTAGGGTAAAGGTAGGGATTAAGATTAGAGTTAGGGTTTAGGGTAGGGACGTCCCAGGGAATTCCAGACAGCATTAAACATGCTTGAATCTGTTTAGAATAGTTTTTTTGAAATATGCATTGACTTTCCCTTAGGCTATGATAAAGTTAGCACTGCACACCTCCATGCTAACAATGTTTAACATTCCACAGATGAAGGATAGATCTACCTTGATAATTTCCAATTAGAATTCACTTGAAAGAATTTGGCCCGTGCGACAAATGGGAGCATATTAAGTACCTTGGTAATGTGTATATATATCCATTCTGAAAACTCTGATATTGATTAGATCATACACGGGTGTAGTCCTGCCGTACTGCGGGAGAGCAGAGCTCCCTCACTCATTTCAATTAGAGAATACACAGAGCTGGTAAAAATATTTATGTAAAATGTAGTCTGAGTAAAGTATTTAATTGCCACAAAAATGTAAAGAAGACAATAGAATGACAAACTAAATCATTGTTTAGGGTATAGCAGCCTATATAGATGTTGGATCTTAATTTGACCCATTTCAGCTCAGAATGACACTATTCCTGTATTATGAGGATTATGAATAGCTGAATAAATTTTTTGAATCGCCGCAAAGGCGGATTATAATACATTTGTAATGGGCATTTGTATTTTTTGTGAGGGAAAAGTCTTTTTTTAACAATTGTTTTATTTTATGTTCAAGGCAACAATTAGCAGAATAAATTATTGTGAAACATTAAAGCCACACAATAGAGGCTTTCAAACCCCAACAAGGATGAATTCAAATGCTGGCATCAAACTGAAAATATAGCCCACGCATAGCAAATTAGCAATGGAATTGGAAATCTCATTTACAGTATGTAAGGGCAATCCACACCAAAGACCAAACCATAAATATATATTGACAAATTATACATAGCCTAACTATAAAATGTGGGTGAGCATTCACACTGGAGGAACGTTTTTTGTTCTACAGCTACACCTGTCAATCAACTGATGGCCCAAATCATGTACTTAACTCAGCCAAGGAAACACAGTAGCCTATTATAGTTTTTCACACCTGTCGTCATTATGTGACAATGGATTGGCTAAAGGGTAGCCTACAGAATGCATTGGAATATAATCAAATAACAAGGGGCCTATTGCTACAATCGATGGCACTAGAGTATCGCCAGCTGATGTCTCAATAAACCGTTAATACCTGCTGAATTCACCCGCACAGCTGATCTTAATTGCAACCATTATAGTTCACGTCATTACCGCTCCCTAAAAGATGATGTCGGTGATCGGTTTGCAACCAGTTTTGCAAGCAGTGGCGGTCGGTGCCGTTTAAGATGAGGGAGGACAATATATTTTTTAATAGGCATGGGGCCTTATTTCTATTACAGCATATTGGTTGACTGTCATTCATATTCCATTCACCCAGTTCAATGTAACATTGATAGGTTTAAGCTACTACATGATACTCAAATTGTCCCTATACCCATCATGAGATTGCTACAACCTAGCCCATGAATGAAACTTTACAATGTAGGTGCACAGGTCGAGATAATATTTAGTAATCAAGGTGACAGAATCATTAGTCCAAAAGTTGTAAACAAGAATATCTATTGGACAAATTCAGGTATGTTTATCCCCGTTTCGTTCTGTTTGCTTCCGTTGAAGAAAAGTTTTTCAACAGAATCGGCAGAATAAATACACCCCTAATCACATACAAACACTGCAAATCAATTTATAACATTTTTGACATGCGTCTTTCATGATTATTTTGTTGTAATTCTGTCTCTCACTGTTCAAATAAACCTACCATTACAATTATAGACTGATCATTTCTTTGTCAGTGACCAAACGTACAAAATCAACAGGGGATCAAATACTTTATTCCCTCACTGTATGTGCGCCCTGAGGTGCTAAGATTATGTCTGGACCCCTGCAAAGTTGGAATTTTGCTCACAAAGTATAGACTACCAATCGCTGTCCATGGTTCTGAAATTGTGACATCTACGTGGCTGCCTATCAATACTCCACGCGCTCTCTTGAAAGTTTGTGCTGTGTAAAACCAGTCTATTAATGCCAAATAATCAGTCCACCGAGAAGACCCAGATGCAGACACCTGGAGGGAGGTGGAGACAAGCACAAAGACAAGTGAAACAGATCAGGGTGTGACAGTACCCCTCCCTCTAGGGGCACCACCTGGCGTCCTACCTGGGTGCCTACCTGGTTGACCGGGGTGCCTGCATTGGAAATCAGCGATGAGGGCTGGGTCCAGGATGTCCCTAGAGGGGACCCAGCACCTCTCCTCCGGGCCATAACCCTCCCAGTTAACCAGGTACTGGAATCCCCTGCCCCGTGGTCGAACTTTCAGGAGACGCCTCACCGTGTACGCCGGTTGGCCGTCAATGAGACGGGGGAGAGGGGTGGGCCTGGAAACAGGAGACAAAGGGCTGTGAGACATGGGTTTGATCCTAGATGCATAAAAAGTGGGATGTACACGGAGGGTATGGGGCAACAGAAGACACACAGCAGAGGGGCTAATGATCTTGCAGACAGCCATACCCTCTGCCCGAGACGATACCAGGGAACCGGGATCCGGCGACGGTCCGCTTGTCGTCAACACCTGGAGGTGGTCTTGAGACGATCCGACCGGGCTCTCTTCCAGGTATAACGACAGTGGCGGACAAACATCTGGGTCGAGGGTATGTCAACCTTTTCCTCTTGCTCCGGGAAGAGCGGGGGCTGAAACCCAGGGAACACTCAAAGGGCGAGAGACCCGTGGCAGGGTAAGGAAGGGTGTTGCGGGCCAATTCGACCCACACTAGTTGCTGGCTCCAGGTGATGGGGTTGGCGGAGACCAGGCAGTGAAGAGTCATTCCCAGGTCTTGGTTGGTTCGCTCCGACTGGCCGTTGAACTGGGCGTGGAACCCGGAGGACAGGCTGGCTGACGACCCAATGAGTGTGTAGAACTCCTTCCAGATCCAGTACGAGAGACATTGTCCATGTCTACTGGGAATCCATGGATCCGGAAGACGTGCTGCACCATGCTGCACCATGAGCTGGGCTGTCTTTTTGGCAGAGGGTAGCTAGGGGAGAGAAATTAAGTGGGCAACTTTGGAAAACCGGTCAACTAATGTCAGGATGGCGGTATTGCCATCAGACGGGGGAGACCGCAACAAAGTCCAGGGATAGGCAGAGGTTGAAGGAGACCAGCCGGTGCTTGCCGGGGAGTCTTGTTCTGTGCACAGATTGTGCATGCAGCGTCGAACGCGTAGACCATGGCCACCAAAAGCATCGTCGCACAAAGGCCAGGGTCCGACAGGAGGCCGGGTGGCAGCCAAGCTTGGAGTGGGCCCACTCCAGAACCGAGGATCGGACAGCGTCAGGAACAAACATCCGCCCCCCCCCGGGGTTCGACTGAGAACGCTGCACCTCACGAACCTGCTTCCCTATTCCCCAGCTGAGTGTCGTCACCAGGCACGAGGTGGCAAGGATGGTCTCAGGTTCCGGGGCTGTAGCAGCGGGGCTATAGCGGCGTGACAGCACATCTTGGATGTTACATTCTTGGATCCTGGTCAGTATGAGAGGGAGAAGTTGAAACGGGTGTAAAGCAGGGTCCACCTAGCTTGCCTGGAATTGAGATGCTTGGAGGTGCGGAGATATTCCAGGTTCTCTGTTCATCTGTCTACACAACGAACAGATGTTCTGCCCACTCCAGCCAGGGCTTCCAACTCCATCTTCACCACAAGAAGTTCACGATTCCCCACATCGTAGTTCCTCTCCGTGTTGAGGCGATGGGAGAAGAAGTCACAGGGATGTAACTTGAGGTACAGGGCAGAACGCTGGGACAGCACCAATCCGACATCCGAAGCATCGGCCTCCACCACGAACTGTTGGGATGGGTCAGGCTGAACCAAGATGGGAGCTGTGGTGACCGGAACGCCCAGTCAGAAGCTGGTGACGCCGTGAATGGAGGGGGGAGCCAGGCTGCTGTAACCCCGGATAAAGCGGCAATAAAAGTTGGCGAATCCGAGGAAAAGTTGCAGTTGCACTCTGGACATAGGCTGGGGCCAATCCTCTCACCTTCCCGGGATCCATCTGTACACTCCCTGCAGCGATGATGTAACCCAGGAAGGGGATGGTGGAGAGATGGAATTTGCACGTCTCTGCCTTCACAAAAAGCTGGTTCTCCAGGAGACGTTGGAGAACCTGTCTAACGTGGAGCATATGTTCTTGGGCGGAGCGGGAGAGAACAAGAATGTCGTTGAGGTAGACGAAGACAAACCGGTTCAACATACCATGGAGAACATCATTCACCAGAGCCTGGAACACAGCAGGGGCTTTGGTAAGGCCAAATGGCATGACCAGATGCTCGTGGTGACCTCTGGCCGTATTGAAGGCAGTCTTCCACTCGTCCCCTTCCTGTATCCGCACCAGGTTGTAGGCGTTCCGTAGTTCCAGCTTGGAGTACATGGTGGCCTCCTGAAGCAGCTCGAAGGCTGAGAAGATGAATGGTAGCAGGTAGCGGTTCTTCACCGTGATGTCGTTGAGGCCCGTTAGTCGATGCACGGGAGCAGGGTTTTGTCCTTCTTCTGTACAAAGAAGAACCCTGCGCCGGCGGGGTACGCAGAAGGACGGATGAACACTGCAGCTAGGGAGTCCTCAATGAAGCCTTGGTCTCCGGACTCGACAGAGAGTACAGAGAGTACCGGGCGGAGTGGTGCCTGGGAGAACACAGTCATAGGGTCGATGCAGTGGAAGAAAAGTTGCTGCTTGCTGAACACCTGGTACTCCGTGAGAATGGTGGGGAGGTCCGGTGCAACTTCCAAGCCCTCAGGAAGACATGCCGGGGCAGGCCACGCTGACTTCAGGCAATGAGCTTGGTAGAACAAGTTCCAGCTTATGATGGCACCAGCAGACCAGTCAATAAAGGGATTGTGTCGCTGGAGCCAAGATAATCCCAATACCACTGGAACCTGAGAAGACTTAATAAGCAGGAATTGGATCGTCTCGCTGTGGTTCCCTGACACATGTAGGTTGATGGGGTTGGTATTGTGGGTGACCCGGCCTATAGAGCACCCATCCAGCGCTCTAATGTCCTTGGGAATGGCGAGGGGCTGAGTGGGGATGCCCAGCTCGGACGCCAGGGTAGCGTCCATAAAATAGAGTCGATGAGTACCCGGAGAGATTTCGACTGGTTCCCCTATAGCAAGATGGCATGAAAAGGGGTGCGAGTAAAGGGAGAGCAAAAGTTATTCGTATGGCCTTACAAGAGTACTCGCTCCTACCGGTGAGCCTGGTCTTAGTGGACACAAAATGACCAGTAGTCCCGCCATACTGTCAACTCTTCGTGTGAAGCCTGTATAGCCATTTGGCTGGGGACGGCCTAGATCTGCCTAGCTGCATTGGCTCGGGAAGATGTCAATTGGCAGACTTCAGAGTCTCTCGGGGGAACTCGGGTAGCCTCGGGTTCTCTCGGCAATGGAGCCGTTGGGGACTTCCGTGATGTCTCGGAGTTGAGGTGGAAGCCTTGGGCGGACGAGTGAAATTTACCCTCCTCTCCTTCGCTCTCATAGCCCATCGATCCAAATGGTCAAAGTGATGAGTGAGTCGAGATCCGTCGGTAGTTCTCACGCTGCAAGCTCGTCCTTTACTTCTTCCGATACATGCAGGAACATGTAGAACAGCGCGTCCGGGTTCCAGTTCACCTCCGCCACAAACTCCTCCAGACTGAAGCATACGGCCGAAGTAACAAAAGTTTATTACTAGAACAGGGGGCAAAACAACACGTCAAGGGCAGGCAGAGGTCTGCAATCCAGATCAGTCAATAAGGTACATACAGTAACTGCAGGCAGTCTCAGGGCCAGGGCAGGCAGAAAGGTCAAACTAGAAATAGAGAAATACTCTGAAAGGCTTGATGCACAAAACGAACTGGCAACAGACAAACAGAGAACACAGGTATGAATATACTGAGGATAATGGGGAAGATGGGTGGCACCTGGAGGGGGGTGGAGACAAGCACAAAGACAAGTGAAACAGATCAGGGTGTGACACTAGGGATTGTTTTATTAGGAAGACAATGCAGTCTAGCCTAATAGCCTATCTACAGCTGTAGTATTTAGCTGGTAGCCTATTTACACTGAGTATACAAAACATGACATAGACTGACCAGGATAATCCAGGTGAAAGCTTTGATCGCTTACTGTTGCCACTTGTTAAATCCACTTCAATCAGTGTAGAATGGGAGGAGACATTTTAATAAGGATTTTTAAGCCCTGGGACAATTGAGACATGGATTGTGTATGTGTGCCATTCAGAATGTGAATGGGAAAAACAAAATATATAATTGCCTTTGAACGGGGCATGGTAGTAGGTGCCCTGGTTTGTGTCAATAACTGCACCACTGCAGGGTTTTTCACACTCACCAGTTCCCCATGTCTATCAAGAATGGTCCACCACCCAAAGGACATCAAGCCAACTTGATACAACTGTGGGAAGCATTGGAGTCAACATGGGCTAGCATCCCTGTGGAATGCTTTGGAGACCTTGTAAAGTTCATGCCCCGACACATTGAGGCTGTTCTGAGGGCAAAAAAGAGGAGGGGTGTAACTAAATATTAGGAAGTGTTCGGATTGTATTCTCAGTGTATATTATACATTGGAATTCAGACTCCACTCTGTTGGGGCTATCCGTCTCATCACTTATAGGCTTGCCAGTGTTCACAGAAGGGAGGTCGCTCTCATGAGCTTGGTTTTCTGAGAGAGGAGGAAGAGGAGAAGGAGGTCCAGCACTCCCACTAGAGGAACTGTCACTATTTTCAAGGGGAGGAAGAAGAGGGGGAGCAAGGCCTCTTTCATTGCCGGGCCGGGCATTGGGGGCTCTGTCGGGACTGGAAGGCTGCTAGTGCTAGCTGCTGCATAAGTAGGCCTACTAGCTTCCACCTGTGATGGTGTTGGATCAGATTACGTTTTGTTTGCGACATATTGCGCAACACTTGGTCTTGTCTTTTTTTTAATCCATCTTGAACAACGCACTTGCTCTCCATCCGTGTCCATCCTGATTCACCTAACTTTTTAAAAACTTGATAGCCAAATAGGTGAGGAGGCCGAGGCGGGCTTCCTCCGGCGCTGCTGAGAAATAGGCTAATTAGATGCATGAACATGCATTGTCTGTCTGACTCACCTACTAGCTATGTAGATTGGACAACACAAACACCTCGCTTGCTACATTTGGAAATGAAAAAGGATGGTTACTGTCTAAATGATTCATTGTTTAAAAAAATATCTAATGTAGACATCGGCGTGAGATGACCGGCGCATTGGCTGCGGAATTGGAGGATGCATTTTACACGTGGGCCTATTCTACATCTGTCAGCACAAACTTTGATTGAGAAATGATGGCATTGGTTCATTTTTTTTATGCGCTCCCTCACATTAAAAAAACTGCGCCACACCACTAGTCGTACATCAGACGCTTCTCTGAAAATAACACTTTGATTGCACTATTTAATTGTGAATGGGGGGAAACATGGAGTCGTTTACTTACATGGCAATACTTAATTGTGTCCATTTGTGAAAGAGTAAGATCATTGATGCAATTGGTTAAGGGAAGAATAAATCATTTCCAGCACGGGCGTAGAACAGAGAGCATTATTGATTTCTATTATAATCAAAGGAACCTGTGTAGGGAATAGAGAATGAAGCCAATAAAAGAAGGGGTTGCCAGATCCACTCTGCCTACAGCACCTGCCACATCTGTCACTTTCAAACAACAGCCGTTCAATCAGGCACGAGGCACAGCACTGTGCATACATATAAGGCAGGGAGCTGAGCTAATGTCCAGATAAGAAACCCTCATCATGATTACATGGAGCTGCGATGATTATTAAAACATATATCTTTCATGCATGTGGTCTTGGCAGAGACTGCTGGAGTTTGGATGAGGCATGAGATGGATAGGCCTTGTGTGCCCAATACTGGGCATTGGGCACACTATGACACAGCACCCGGTTTACTTTTGATTCAACTAAGGAATTGGAGCAAATGTCATGCCTCTGAGCAATGAAACATCTATAAACTCATGATGTTTTATGGAATATTTCATAGGTATTTTCTGCACGGAATGCATAAACCACTTCTGAAGACCGCATCTGCTTCCAAATGTAACAGTGCCATCTATGGATGTGCAGAGGTAACATCATTGTATCACTCCTGGCAACAGTTCCCTTTATCTTTAGCTCTCCAGGGAGTGCCAAAAACACCAGAGGGATATGGCGTTAAATTTATCTCTAATGTCAAGCAAGATGAAACATCATTGAGCAAGCAATCATTGAATCAAGAGCGCAGAGGATGGGTCCTGTGAGCAGAGGATGGGCCCTGTGAGCAGAGGATGGGCCCTGTGAGCAGAGGATGGGCCCTGTGAGCAGAGGATGGGCCCTGTGAGCAGAGGATGGGTCCCGCAAGCACACAGGCAGCGGGGGAAAACAAATTAAACTTGAGTTGCAAGTGTGACTTTGAGGAGCAGAACATCATTGCTGCATGCAAAATATACATTTGAGAGCAAGGATCATGGTAAACACACACCTAGTCTATCTTTGTGTATGTTTGTTGCACATGAGAGAGTGAGTGATGGGTCTGTATATGCAAGTGTGTGTTTGTAGTGTAGGACATACAGTGCATTTGGAAAGTATTCAGAACCCTTACCATTTTCCTACTTTTGTTACGTTACAGCCTTATTCTAAAATTGATAAAATGATTTACCTCGTACCATCCCTATGGTGGAGCATCGTGGTGGCAGCATCATGCTGTGGGGATGTTCTTCAGTGGCAGGAACTGGGAGACTAGTCAGTATCAAGGGAAAGATGAACGGAGCAATGCACAGAGAGATCGCTGATGAAAACCTGCTCCAAAGCGCTCAGGACATCAGACTGGGGTGAAGGTTCACTTTCTAACAGGACAACGAGTCTAAGCACACAGCCAAGACAACGCAGGAGTGGCATCGGGATAAGTCTCTGAATGTCTTTGAGTGGCCCAGCCAGAGCCCGGACTTGAACCCGATCGAACATCTCTGGAGAGACCTGAAAATAGCTGTGCAGCGATACTCCCCATCCAACCTGACAGAGCTTGAGAGGATCTACAGAGAAGAATGGGAGAAACTCCCCAAATATAGGTGTGCCAAGCTTGTAGCGTCATACCCAAGGAGACTTGAGGCTGTAAACGCTAAAGGTGCTTCAACAAAGCACGGAGTAAAGGGTCTGAATACTTACGTAAAAGTTATATTTTTTAAATATATATTTTTTAATAAATTTGCTAAAAAAATCTAAATACCTGTTTTTGATTTGTCGTTATGGGGAATTGTGTTTTGATTGATAGGGGGGAAAACGATTACATCCATTTTAGATTAAGACTGTAATTTAACAAAATGTGGAAAATGTCCAGTGGTCTGAATACTTTCCGAATGCACTGTACGATTTGTGTACATGTATATGAGTTTACTCTGAGACTATATACTCTCTGTATTACATGCCTTTGTTTTGTTTGCACACTTTTCTTGTGTGTGATTTCGTGCAGTGTTTTGTGATATCCCTCTCTCTTTCGTCTCCTCAGATATGTGGGGCTCCCTAGACCAGTGTTTCGAGGTAGGGATGGACTACACTGTTCGTCTGAGCTTGCCCCTCTACTCTGCACTCAGTGATATCCGGTCCCCATACACACTCATCGACTCATTTAGAACCCCGCGCCCACATTGTTAAACACCTAGACACAAGTGAGACTTTTGAGTAAATCATGCACTGATGTCACTTGCATAGAAATGTTAGGTCACCTGGGAGATAAACGTATGGCACTGCACTCCCAACCGTAATGTATGACTGCTTAAACATCCTTAAACATACCTGTATGCTCATTTATGTGTATCTTAAGTAAAGGTCTACGGAAGGTTTCTGATGGCTCAATAATAATGACAAGTGGCGTGGATTGCATACCTCTGCTCAGTCCCACATAGTGACATCTGCCATTCCATATTGAGGCAAACATGCAACAGCTCTGTGCTATTTTATCTTTCCTTGATTTAAAAAAAAATTAACCAGGCAAGTTAGTTAAGAACAAATTCTTATTTACAATGACAGCCTACCAGGGAACAGTGGGTTTTTACTGCTTTTGTCAGGGGCAGAACAACAGACAAATTTCTACTTTGTCAGCTCAGGGTTTTGAGCCAGCAACTTTTCAGTTACCGTCCCACAACACTCTAACCACTAGGCTACCTGCCGTCCCAAAGTGATTCCTTGAATAGTTTTTCGGTGCCTCCAACTAAAACCCCATTGGAGGAGAGGACCCAAGGTTCTTCCCCTCAGACCTCCAATGGACTTTGAGAAGGATGGGAGTAGATAGGAAGTGAGGAGGAGCTTAGATTATTTGGGACAAAGCTCATGTCATTGTTTTAGGAATCTTATGTTGAATGATATATTTGTTATCTGTTTGCACAAATATCTTTGTTCGACTTGTGCTCTTTCCAGATGGCTCTGAATCTCCCATTATGATTTGACTCATGCAACACTGCCTGTACTCAATAAAACTTCCAATGCCAAATTAAAATAATTTCACACTGTAATTTGATAGACAATGGTAGTTCCCAATCAGACAATTACTATAAAACAAATATGTTTTCCTCAGTTAAATATTTGGTTAATGCATGGCCTCAGTGCTCCTTGGAATGCTGTGTATACCATGATGACATGTTAACCTGAGTTTAGCTGGTTAATCATATTAATTGCAGTTTAATTCTATTGTTATGTACCGTTAATGTAGCAGGTTCTCCCCTTCGTGTCTCCATACAATTCATAATCCCCATATGCTGTGTGTGGGCGCTCAAACTTAATAAATAACCCTAAATATTGGATCCTTCCATTATATCAATTCCTGCACTTTCTCTTAATTAGCCAACTAGTCCTTCCTTTCTTTCAATGTTATCATTGTTATTCCATTATAATGTGTGTACCCATTATTCCCATCCATGGAGTCATTATATTTAGCTTTATTAAATGATGTCCAGGACATAGTGTATGATGAATGAACTTGTTCACAGATCACTGCACCTGTACATAGCCCATTTGTAAATAGTCCATCCAACTACCTCATCCCCATACTGTTATTTATTTTGCTCCTTTGCACCCCATTATCTCTACTTGCACACTTATCTTCTGCACATCTATCACTCCAGTGTTTAATTGCTATATTGTAATTATTTTGCCACTATGGCCTATTTATTGCCTTACCTCCCTTATCCTACCTCATTTGCACACACTGTATATAGACTTTTTCTATTGCAATATTGACTGTGTTTGTTTATTCCATGTGTAACTCTGAGTTGTTGTTTGTGTCGCACTGCTTTGCTTTATCTTGGCCAGGTCGCAGTTGTAAACGAGAACTTGTTCTCATCTAGCCTACCTGGTTAAATAAAGGTGAAATTTTTATTATTTTTTTAAATGCCCATACCTTGATACATCAGTGTTCTGGTTCCTTATAACAAGCAAACACATACCAGACACTTTGTGGCAAAGTGAAGAAAAACAATTAGTTAGTGGTGGACTCTGGTGCTACTTAGCTATAGCCGACTGTCTGCTTTTCGTTTTACAGATTAACGTTGCTGGCTAACAAGTAATTAGCTAGATAGCTAATTTAAGCAAGTAGATTCCACTCAACTCAAGTTATAGTACAACTATTTCATTTATTTCGCAATTACATTGCTTATGTATCAAGTTGAGACTGGGTTTCCCAAGTCGTTCGGTACTTACTGTTCAAATCGGCTCTGAAGCGCATCTGTCTGACATCATGCGACCAAGAAGAATGAACCAATCACATGACAAAACACTGGACTGGCGTAGGGCAAGCATTTGTTAATTCGTCCATCACTCCAGTGAAAGAGACCAATTTAAGGTTTTTAGACACGCACCCGCCTCTAAGCCCACCAGACTGAAATCTATTCGGAAAAAAAGAGAAATTGAAACTCTAAGGTGCCAAGACTTGAGAGAGAGAGAGCAACTTGAGAAATTGAGAGTGAAAATTTGACAAAGACGTGATTATTATTGGTGGAAAATGTGATGCTTTCACTTTAATTTTGTACATGTTTGAACCATGTTTCGTTGCTTACGTTTTTTATTCAGACATTTTTATTTTTTATCTGCGGCAATGATGTTCTGCTCGTCCAAACTCACACTTGTAAGCTATCACATTTATGCACTCTCGACTGGTCTGTGAGTTCGCAGGACCCATACTCTGCGCTCTTGACTCAGGGTTTGTTTGCTCAATGATGTTTCATCTTGCTCAACAGTGGATTTTGGAGGCCGTTTGACGTGTCAAATAGTAGGGTGCCTCCTCTGTAGTAGTGAAAAGCCATTCCTCAAATTATTATTTGTCCATTATCTGTTTATACAGTTTACACTGCTTTGAAGGAGCAAACACAGGTCGCGGACTGTCATGCATACTCCCTCTCCGGCCTCTATGTCATCAGGCTGCTGATTATCCCTAACACATGTTACCATCGCCTCGCGCACCTGTGCCGCATGACTCTCACCTGGACTCCATCACATCCTTGATTATCTTCCCTATATCTGTCACTCCCTTTGGTTCTTTCTTCAGGTGTCATTGACTCTGTTTTCATGTCGGTGAGTTGTTTGTGTTACAGGTTTATTGTTTCATTGATTTCTTAAAACTCACTCCCTGAACTTGCTTCCCGAGTCTCAGCGCACTCGTTAGAAAATCACTGGTTGAATCAACGTTGTTTCCACATAATTTCAATGAAATTACGTTGAACCAACGTGAAATATTGGTTGAATTGATGTATGTGCCCCTGGGATGTTTTTTATCAAATTGGATGATATTTGGATGAAAGCAGTTCAAAGTAAGGTGCCTATTCACAAAGCAGCAGGGCCAGACAGATTACCAGGACTTGTACTCAAAGCATGCATGGACCAACTAGCAAGTGTCTTCATTGACATTTTCAACCTCTCCCTGACCGAGTCTGTAATACCTAAATGTTTCAGGCAGACCACCATAGTCCCTGTGCCCAAGGAAGATAAGGTAACCTGCTTAAATGATTACCGACCTGTAGCACTCACGTCGGTAGCCATGAAGTGCTTTGAAAGGCTGGTCATGGCTCACATCAACAGCATCCTCCCTTATACCCTAGACCAGGTATTCCCAAACTGGGGTACGTGCAATGTTGTCGAGGGTATGCCAAATAAAAACTTGATTCACGTTAAAATATATATATATATATATAATATAATATAATATATATATGTACACAGTGGGGCAAAAAAGTATTTAGTCAGCCACCAATTGTGCAAGTTCTCCCACTTAAAAAGATGAGGCCTGTAATTTTCATCAAGGTACACTTCAACTATGACAGACAAAATGAAAAAAAAATCCAGAAAATCACATTGTAGGATTTTTTAAATGAATTTATGTGCAAATTATGGTGGAAAATAAGTATTTGGTCACCTACAAACAAGCAAAATTTCTGGCTCTCAGACCTGTAACTTCTTTAAGAGGCTCCTCTGTCCTCCACTCGTTACCTGTATTAATGGCACCTGTTTGAACTTGTTATCAGTATAAAAGACACCTGTCCACAACCTCAAACAGTCACACTCCAAACTCCACTATGGCCAAGACCAAAGAGCTGTCAAAGGACACCAGAAACAAAATTGTAGACCTGCACCAGGCTGGGAAGACTGAATGTGCAATAGGTAAGCAGCTTGGTTTGAAGAAATCCATTGTGGGAGCAATTATTAGGAAATGGAAGACATACAAGACCACTGATAATCTCCCTCGATCTGGGGCTCCACGCAAGATCTCACCCCGCGGGGTCAAAATGATCACAAGAACGGTGAGCAAAAATCCCAGAACCACACGGGGGGACCTAGTGAATGACCCGCAGAGAGCTGGGACCAAAGTAACAAAGCCTACCATCAGTAACACACTACGCCGCCAGGGACTCAAATCCTGCAGTGCCAGACGTGTCCCCCTGCTTAAGCCAGTACATGTCCAGGCCCGTCTGAAGTTTGCTAGAGAGCATTTGGATGATCCAGAAGAAGATTGGGAGAATGTCATATGGTCAGATGAAACCAAAATATAACTTTTTGGTAAAAACTCAACTCATCGTGTTTGGAGGACAAAGAATGCTGAGTTGCATCCAAAGAACACCATACCTACTGTGAAGCATGGGGGTGGAAACATCATGCTTTGCGGCTGTTTTTCTGCAAAGGGACCAGGACAACTGATCCGTGTAAATGAATGGGGCCATGTATCGTGAGATTTTGAGTGAAATCCTCCTTCCATCAGCAAGGGCATTGAAGATGAAACGTGGCTGGGCAACAAAGGAGTGTGTTACGAATCCCTTTTGGCCCGACAGTCTAGGGGGGATGGTAGTGAGACCCGTAACATAACTCATGTAAATTATAATTGTGACAAAGTAAAAGTGTGAACGTAATAACCAGGACAACTGAAATTATACCGTCAAACTCAGGGTTTATTGTAAAACACACGGTAATGGGGGGGAGCAGGAAAAAGGGGCTGAGCTGGACCCAAGGAAAGAAACAATAAGTATTCAAAACACCCCTAAGCTAGACTAGCCTATTTCAACAACAGCTAACTAACTAACCAAAAATACAGTGGGTGGTCCGCCCAGTTCTAACTAGTGTGTTTTAACAAAGTTTACCTACGGGTAGTGTATGCCCATGGGCGACTTGTCTTGGTTTCCCCCTTTTCCCACCAGCAAACACCATAAGCAAAAACAATACTCACAGGAGATGACAAAGTGATTTGGAGGTGCTCAAACAAAAGAGGTTAATTAATACACAAAGAGAGAGATCTACATACATGGCATTTACAAAGAGATTGTGCTACTGAAATCTATCAAGAGCAGAGATCTACCAACATGGCATTACAAAGATTGAGCTCTAGAGCAAACAAATGATGGGGTTTTTAAACCATGGGGAAGGAACTGTGATAGGGTAGGAAACAGGAGGAGGTGTGTCTTCTGATTGATGGGTTGATTGTTGACTGATTGGGGAGTAATGATTTTCACCTGTGAGGGGAGAAGGAGAAAAAAGAAACACACAGGATACACACAGACACAGGATACCTGTATCCGTAACACTCCCACCCTTAAAAGAGCAACCCCAGGGGTTGCGACTACAGTATATAAATGAACACTCACAACAAAGCAACAACCTTGCAAAACATACAGAAATCATCTTCACACACGAGACAAAGCATCTGCCAACACATTATCTGAACCCTTTTTGTGGCGGATCTTCAAATTATAATTTTGTACAATCAGCGCCCAACGCATAAGGCGCTGGTTCTGGTTGTACATTCGGTGGAGAAAAACTAAGGGGTTATGGTCAGTATACACAATCACTGGTAGGGCACTGGAACCAATGTATACTTCGAAGTATTGCAGAGCCAACAACAAAGCAAGAGCTTCTTGTTCTATTGTCGCATAGTTTGTTTGACATTTATTAAATTTACGTGAAAAATAACAAACGGGATGATCTACTCCACTCTTGTCCTGCTGCAGTAGAACAGCACCAGCACCTCTGGCACTAGCATCTACCTCAAGCTTGAACGGTTGTTCAAAATCCGGAGCAGCAAGTACAGGGGTACTACATAAGAGTGCTTTCGCTGATTCAAAAGCTCTCTTACAATCAGGGGACAACACAAATGGTCTTGCCGGACTGAGCAAATCAGTCAATGGAGCAACTACCGCAGAGAAATTTTTACAGAAGCTACGGTAGTAGCCAACCATCCCTAAAAAGCGGCGTAGCTCTCGTCTAGTGGTAGGTGCAGGGAATGCAGTTATAGCCAAGACCTTGGCATCAACAGGGCGCACCTGTCCATGGCCAACCTCTTTACCAAGATAGGTAACAGTAGCCTTCCCAAACTCGCACTTTGCCAAGTTCAGGGTTAGAGAAGCAGTTGCCAACCGTTCACATACTACCCTCAGCAAGTCAACATGATCTGACCACTCAGACGAATAAATCACTAGGTCATCAAGGTATGCACTACAATTAGGAACGCCAGCTAATACAGAGTTAACCAGTCGTTGGAAAGTGGCTGGTGCATTTCGCATCCCAAAAGCCATGACTGAGTACTGAAGGAAGTTGTCTGGGGTCACAAAGGCAGAAATCTCAGAAGCACGTGAAGTTAACGGAACCTGCCAGTAACCTTTTAAGAGGTCCAACTTGGTTACATACTTAGCAGCACCAATAGTGTCGATACAGTCGTCCAGTCTGGGTAACGGGAACGAATCTGGCATTGTGACAGAATTTACCTTTCGATAATCCGTACATAACCTGGACGTACCATCAGGTTTAGGAACCAGAATGCAAGGAGAACTCCAAGGGCTTGAACTTGGCGTAGCCAGGTCATTCTCCAACAAATATTTCACCTCATCCCTCATTATCTTCCTCTTGGAAGCGTTGATACGATATGGGTGTTGCTTGATAGGTGTAGCATTTCTGAGTTGGGCAATCTAACACACTGCTGTTGAGTATTGCGCAACTCCAAGCCATCATCATCAATATGACAGTCCACTATCATCGCAGTAGTAGCAGAGGAGACAGCAGTACCTTCCTCTGTTTTTGAACTATCTAACTGTGTGATGGGTCGGGTGTGGTAAGCTTTCAACATGTTAATGTGACACACACGAGATTGGCGTTGTCTATCAGGAGTTTGAAGCACATAGTCAGTTTCACTTATTTTCTTTTCAATTAAATAAGGACCAGAGAAACGAGCTGACAGTGAAGATCCTGGAACAGGTAATAACACCAGTACTTGGTCACCTGGCTGTAGTGGACGAGAAACAGCCTCTTTATCATAGTGTCTTTTCATGCTCCTCTGTGAGGAAGACAGAGCTTCCTTTGCAAGAGCACAAGCTTGGTGTAGGCGCTCACGAAAGCGACTAACATAGTCCAACACATTCTCATCTCTGGTACACAACTCTTGGGACAAGAACTGTTCTTTAAGGACTTTCATTGGTCCTCTTACTGTGTGACCAAACACTAGTTCAGCCGGGCTGAAACCTAGGGACTCCTGCACAGTTTCACGAGCAGCAAACAAAACTAGAGGAACTCCCTCATCCCAATCTTTCTCAGATTCCAAACAATATTTACGTAGCATAGACTTCAGTGTCTGATGCCATCTTTCAAGCGCACCCTGAGACTCTGGGTGATAGGCGCTTGATACACGGTGCGTAATTGATAAGGATTTCAACACCTGCTTGAAGAGCTTGGATAGGAAATTGGTACCTTGATCGCTTTGTACCACCTTAGGTAACCCGAATGTCGTGAAGAATTTTATTAAGGCTTTACTCACTATCGGAGCTGTGGAATAGGAATAGCCTCGGGGTATCTTGTAGCCATACACATTATCGTTAACAAAAACTGGTTACCCGATTTTGTCTTCGGTAACGGTCCGACACAATCAACCACCACATGCTCGAATGGTTCACCTATGACAGGTATTGGACAAAGAGGAGCGGGAGGAATAACCTGATTTGGTTTTCCTGTTATCTGACAGGTGTGGCATGTCCGACAGAACTGAGCCACATCTTGTTTTAAACCCGGCCAAAAGAAATGTCGAAGGATCCGATCATACGTCTTTGTAATTCCTAAATGACCAGACCACTGGTGATCATGAGCAAGGGATAACACATTTTGTCGAAAGGCTGTAGGAATCACTATTTGGTAAACAGCATTCCAATCTCCACCTGCATCAACATGGGATTTCCATTTACGCATGAGGAGATTACCATCAATGAAGTAAGCCACGTTCTTCTTCTTTACCTCTTCCAATGAGACAACACTAGAAAAACATTTAGCAAGTTTGTTGTCAACCTTTTGGTTAGCAATCAGCTGCTCACGAGTGACTGGTAACTGTATTGCATCAGCAATAAGTTCAACGTTCTTTGATTCTTTCCTGGGCTGTTTGTCAGAGGTGATCAGCTTCTCAGAGGTATCACACAATCCATCTAAATGTCGCTGTTCTCTTTCTGCCTCAATTTTACACATCTCCAACTGGAGGGTCTCTCGCCTAATTTGGGCTCTCTCTTCCACCTCTAGTTGGAACTGTGCTAAACGGACATCCCTCCTGGCATCACCGTTTGACAGTGGGGAGAGTGGATCAAAATGGGACAATGTGGCTGGTGTTTTAGCCTCGCCCTCATTATCAGACACCAATGGGCTTATAGGAGCAGTTACATCCCCTACAGGGTTAGTATGCTCAGGCAGCGGTAATACAAGCACCTGCTCTTCCAACAATACATTTAATACTAGCTGTTTAACCTCCGCCTTAACTAAACTCTGCGAAATCGATACCGAATAATGGGCAGCCAAGGTCACTAAATCAACTTTACGACATTTGTCAAAAACCTCCCACGAAGGGTTATCCAAAAAGGACTTCAAATCAAAAGTAGCCATCTTACACTACTTCACAAGAGCCAACGAAAATAGCAAACACTAATGCTACTTCAGCTATGACGCTCAACACTGAACTATACCACTTCAACAATCTACATGAGCGGCATGGGTGTCAGTAAAGACAGATCCCGGATGAGCCCCCACTTATGTTACGAATCCCTTTTGGCCCGACAGTCTAGGGGGGATGGTAGTGAGACCCGTAACATAACTCATGTAAATTATAATTGTGACAAAGTAAAAGTGTGAACGTAATAACCAGGACAACTGAAATTATACCGTCAAACTCAGGGTTTATTGTAAAACACACGGTAATGGGGGGGAGCAGGAAAAAGGGGCTGAGCTGGACCCAAGGAAAGAAACAATAAGTATTCAAAACACCCCTAAGCTAGACTAGCCTATTTCAACAACAGCTAACTAACTAACCAAAAATACAGTGGGTGGTCCGCCCAGTTCTAACTAGTGTGTTTTAACAAAGTTTACCTACGGGTAGTGTATGCCCATGGGCGACTTGTCTTGGTTTCCCCCTTTTCCCACCAGCAAACACCATAAGCAAAAACAATACTCACAGGAGATGACAAAGTGATTTGGAGGTGCTCAAACAAAAGAAGAGGTTAATTAATACACAAAGAGAGAGATCTACATACATGGCATTTACAAAGAGATTGTGCTACTGAAATCTATCAAGAGCAGAGATCTACCAACATGGCATTACAAAGATTGAGCTCTCCTGAAATCTACCAAGAACAGCTATCTACCAACATGGCATTACAAAGATTGAGCTCTAGAGCAAACAAATGATGGGGTTTTTAAACCATGGGGAAGGAACTGTGATAGGGTAGGAAACAGGAGGAGGTGTGTCTTCTGATTGATGGGTTGATTGTTGACTGATTGGGGAGTAATGATTTTCACCTGTGGTGGGAGAAGGAGAGAAAAGAAACACACACAGGATACACACAGACACAGGATACCTGTATCCGTAACAGAGTGGCTTCGTAAGAAGCATTTCAAGGGCCTGGAGTGGCCTAGCCAGTCTCCAGACCTCAACCCCATAGAAAATCTTTGGAGAGAGTTGAAAGTCCGTGTTGCCCAGCAACAGCCCCAAAACATCACTGCTCTAGAGGAGATCTGCATGGAGGAATGGGCCAAAATACCAGCAACAGTGTGTGAAAACCTTGTGAAGACTTACAGAAAACGTTTGACCTCTGTCATTGCCAACAAAGGGTATATAACAAAGTATTGAGAAACTTTTGTTATTGACAATACTTATTTTCCACCATAATTTGCAAATAAATTCATTAAACATCCTACAATGTGATTTTTCTGGATTTTTGTTATCCTTTTGTCTGTCATAGTTGAAGTGTACCTATGATGAAAATTACAGGCCTCATCTTTTTAAGTGGGAGAACTTGCACAATTGGTGGCTGACTAAATACTTTTTTGCCCCACTGTATATATGTGTTTAAAAAAAAAGTTTTTGGAATGCCTGACAGCTTGAAAGATGTTTTAAACACTACTGAACTCTCATGAATTTTTGCACTATGCAATGATATGGGCAGCGACCATGTAACGCTTTTACAACATACAGAAGTGCACTGGTTATCGAGGTGGCAAAGTATTGACACATTTTTTTTTATTGAAAGACAAGCTTTAATTTTTCTTTACTCACCATAATTTTCACTTGTCTGTACCTCTTGCATGATGACGAGTTTCTCACACGACTGGCCTATCTAGGTGATGTTTTTTTCTCACTTGAATGATCTGAATCTAGGATTACAGGGACTCTCCGCAACTATATTCAATGTGCGGGACAAAATTGAGGCTATGATTAAGAAGTTGGAGCTCTTCTCTGTCTGCGTTAACAAGGACAACACACAGGTCTTTCCATCATTGTATGATTTTTTGTGTGCAAATGTACTCAAGCTGACGGACAATTTCAAATGTGACATAGCGAAGCACCTGAGTGAGTTGGGTGTGCAATAACGCAGGTACTTTCCCGAAACAGATGACACAAACATCTGGATTTGTTATCCCTTTCACATGGAAAACTTTCCAATACAACCCAACATTGCAAAGTTGCAACGATCCTTTCAAGCACACCCTTCTCATTAGCCTGTGGTGATTTATTCACCATTTTTGATGAACAAATAAGGTTTTATATATAAGATGGTTAAATAAAGAGCACAATTATTGATTATTATTATATTATTTGTGCCCTGGTCCCATAAGAGCTCTATGTCACTTCCCATGAGCCGGATTGTGACAAAAACTTACACTCATTCTTATGTTTAATACATGTATTGTATAGTGTGTGTGTGGCAGGCTTACAAGGATGATGAAAAACAACATTTGAGAATGCGCTGACTGACCCTGGTGCTAGAGGGGGTAAGCAGCTGGAGGTTGAATGTTTGAAGGGGTACGGGACTCTAAAAGGTTTTGGAACCACTGCCCGAGACCCACTCAAATTTGCATACCACCCCAACAGATCCACAGATGATGCAATCTCAATCGTACTCAACACTGCCCTTTCCCACCTGGACAAAAGGGACACTTATGTGAGAATGCTGTTCATTAACCACAACAGTAGATGGTTAAATTATATTTTTGGCAGTGAGACGAGGCTACTCAGGCGAGAAAACAAACTCAACCAAATGTATAGCCCCATTGGAAAAAAATGAATGGACTGTTTGAAAACCAGGTTCAATGTTAGCTAGCTAACATTAGGCTATAACTAGCAAAGCAAATGGCTCCGAGTTATGAATAATATGATACACATAATGTTAGCTAGCGAGCCAGCCAGCAAACATTAGCTAGCTAGCTAACAGTGCACTTTAACTTGAAATGAAAATGACTTTCTGTCAAGATTAGAAACGTTTCATTTCTGAAAATGTAGCTAGCTAGAATATCTTACCAACATACATCATGGATGGACACTTCTTTCTCCCTGTCACGAATGCCATGGTTCCTTAATCCGGAGACAGGTTTTTTTTCCATACTCTATTTCAAAACTCGGTCCTCCAGAAAGTGGAGAGCAACACTTATGCAGCTCTACCATGCAATATATTTTAAAGCCGCGTTAGACAGGATTACCTACACATACTGACCAGCTGAAATAGACAATCTGAACTCATCTCTCGACATGTCCAGCCCACTCATTTTCTCAGCCAATCATAGCTAGCGGGAAGGTTGCTCTCTTTTCCTGTGGCTAAACCAACTAGGCTCGTAACTGAACAATTATGTTTGTATTTACAGATGGCGTACAAGTTTGTTATTAAGGCACATGAAAGTTTGCATGTTCCAGAAGGCATTTCTGCCCAAAAACGCATTTTGATTTAAAAAAATATATGTTCAAATGGCTCTCCTGTGAAGTAGTGGCCCGCGACATACGCCTAGTTTCCTGAAGCGAGTCACATTTGGCAACTTTAGTTGTGAATGGCACAAACCTTAAAATTTGATTTGGTTTCTAAGACATTCTATTTGTCACATGCAACCTTACAGTGAAATGCCTACTTACAAGCCCTTAACCAGCAATGCAGTTTGAAGAAAAATACTGAAAAAATTAAAATAAAAGTAACAAATAATTAAACAGCAGCAGTAAAATAACAATAGCGAGGCTATATACAGGGGGTACCGGTACAGAGTCAATGTGTGGGGGCACCAGTTAGTTGAGGTATTTGAGGTAATATGTACATGTAGGTAGAGTTATCAAAGTGACTATGCATAGATAATAACAGAGAGTAACAGCAGCGTAAAAGAGGTGGCCATAGAGTCAGCCACCATCCTTAGTAGCTTTCCATCTAAATTGTCGACGCCAGTCAATATTGATCGATAACAATATATACAGTACCAGTCAAATGTTTGGACACACCTACTCATTCCAGTGTTTTTATTTATTTTTACTATTTTACAGAAGATAGCCCTATTTGGTAAAAGACCAAGTCCATATTATGGCAAGAACAGCTCAAATAAGCAAAGAGAAATGACAGTCCAGATAAGTTCATTAGAGTTACCAGTCTCGGAAATTACAGCCCAAATAAATGCTTCACAGAGTTCAAGTAACAGACAAATTTCAACATCAACTTTTTAGAGGAGACAGCATGAATAACGCCTTCATGGTCAAATTGCTGCAAAGAAACCACTACTACAGGACACCAATAACAAGAAGAGACTTTCTTGGGTCAAGAAACACAAGCACTGGACAGTAGACTGGTGGAAATCTGTCCTTTGGTCAGATGAGTCCGAATTTGAGACATCAAATGGTTTTGTGATGAATAAGCTATCTGATTCATTGAAAGATGGAGTTGAATTTGTCTTTCTGCCCATAATTTCACTTAAAGTTCTCAATTTTTTTTATATCATTGACCTTGGATTCATAATACAGTTTCTTCTTTTTTGTTGTTGAGCTTAGTCACATCATTTCTCAATTTGCAGTGTCAGCCAGTCAGATGAGCAGCCAAACTTATTAGCCACTCCTTTTGCCCCATCTCTTTCAACCATACAGTTTTTCAATTCCTCATCAATCCATGGAGCCTTAACAGTTATAACAGGCAGTTTATTAACAGCTGAATTTCTATCAATAATTGGAAGAAGCAATTCCATAAATTCATCCATTGCATGTGTTAATCACATCAGACAAAAAATATATTTTTAACGTCATCCACATAAAGGCCACAGCAAAATCTGTTTTTTGAACTTTGGTTCTCCTAAATATAGACACTATTATGATCACTGCATCCAATGGGTACGGATACAGTTTTAGAAGTTCTACAGTATTAGTAAAAATGTGATCAATACATGTGGAATATTTTGTTCCTGTTGTGTTTGTAAACACCCTGGTAGGTTGATTAATAACCTGAGCCAGATTAATGGCACCGGTTACATTGAGACTCTTCCTCTTTAGCAGACAGCGTGATGAAAACCAGTCAATATTCAGGTCCCCAATAAAGTACACCTCTCTGTTTACATCACATACACTGTCAAGCATTTCACAAACATTATTTAGATATTGACTGTTAGCACCCGGTGGCCTATAGCAACACCCCACAATAGTAGGCTTTAGATGAGGCAGGTGAACCTGCAACCACAGCACTTGAATAACACTTCGCATGATATCTTCTCTAAGCATTACAGGGATATGGCTCTGAATGCATATACTGAACAAAATATAAATGCAACATGTAAAATGTTGGTCCCATGTTTCATGAGCTGAAGTAAAAGATCCCAGAAATGTTCTATATGCACAAAAAGCGTATTTCTCAATGTTGTGCACACATTTGTTTACATCCCTGTTAGTGAGCGTTTCTCCTTTGCCAAGATAATTCATCCACCTGACAATTGTGGCATATCAAGAAGCTGATTAAACAGCAGGATCATTACATAGTGCCGGGGACAATTTAAGTACACTCTAAAATGTGCAGTTTTGTCACACAACACAATGTCTCAAGTTTTGAAGGAGCGTGCAATTGGCATGCTGACTGCAGGAATGTCCACCAGAGCTGTTGCCAGAGAAATAAACGTTCATTTGTATACCATAAACTGCTTCCAATGCCGTTTTAGAGAATTTGGCAGTACGTCCAAACGACCTCACAACCCAGCCCACGACCTCCACATCTGGCTACTTCACCTGCGGGATCGTCTGAGACTAGCCACCCGGACAGCTGATGAAACTGAGGAGTATTTCTGTCTGTAATAAAGCCCTTTTGTGGGGAAAACTAATTATGTTTGGCTGGGCCTGGCTCCCAAGTGGGTGGGCCTATACCCTTCCAGTCCTACCCATGGCTGCGCCCTTGCCCAGTCGTGAAATCCATAGATTAGGGCCTAATGAATTCATTTCAACTCCTTGTATGAACTGTAACTCAGTAAAATCGTTGAAATTGTTGCATGATGAGTTATATCCTTTTCAGTATCTAGAGCAACACCTCCCCCACAAGCATTTCTGTCTCTTCTATAGATTTTATATCCTTGTATTTCTACTGCTGTATAATCGGGCGCACAATTGTCCCAGCGTCGTCCGGGTTTGGCCGGTGTAGGCCGTCATTGTAAATAAGAATTTGCTCTTAACTGACTTACCTATTAAATAAAGGTTAAAGAAAAAAGAAAAAGAAATAAGAATCAAAGGAATTATCTAAGTGGGTCTCAGAAATGGCTAATATACTGTATGAATGTTATCTGATGAAGTTATTGATTCAATGAAATGTATTTCTAAGGCTACACACACTGAGTGTACAAAACATTAAGGACACTTTCCATGACATAGACTGAGCAGGTAAATCCAGGTGAAAGCTATGATACTTCATTGATGTCCCTTGTTAAATCCACTTCAATCAGTGTAGATGAAGGAAAGGAGACAGGTTAAAGAAGGATTTTATGTCTTGAGACAATTGAGACATGGATTGTGTATGTGTGCCATTCAGATGGTGAATGGGTAAGACAAAATATTTAAGTGCCTTTGAACGGGGTCTGGTAGTAGGTGCTGGGCATATCGGTTTGTGTCAAAACTGCAATGCTGCTGGGTTTTTCACGCTCAACAGTTTCTCATGTGCATCAAAACTGGTTCATCACCCAAAGGACATCCAGCCAACTTAACACAACTGTGGGAAGCATTGGAGTCAACATGGGCCGTCATTCCTGTGGAAAGCGTTCGACACCTTGTAGAGTCCATGCCCCAACTAATTGAGTCTGTTCTGAGGGCCAAAGAGGGGAGTGCAACTCAATATTAAGGTGTTCCTATTGTTTGGTTTACTCAATGTATATTATTTTGGGCTATGTTCAGCCCTTTCCTGGGTAGCTTCTCAGACAAATACATAATATGGAAAAGAACAAACAAAGCAAGAGAAATTCAGCAATCCATTAGTTGGTGTGTGAAAGTGTGTGTGCGCTGCAGTGTTGAAGCTACAGTATGAACCCATAGGCTTGGCTCTCTCATTCCTTCCAGGCTTTTGGGAGCGAGGATGGACAATGATCCTGCCATAGTGGATGTAAGCAATGTCCCGGGATAAGTTATTTTATCTTCTGGCACACAGCTTCATTATAGTCCTTGTTGAGGAAGATGTACGTTCCTCTCAAGTTCTTGGCTCTTTCAAGAACAGCTACATTGTTCTTGACCACTATCGGGCCTGCCACCTGGGCTGGTGGTGGGTTTTCCAGTCCTGTGGGTGGGTTCCACCTCTATCTTCCTGTGGTCCATCTTCAGTTTCTCCAAGATCATTTCCCTCACTTTGTCATCCAGATCTCATGTGGAGATTGTGCAATTCCGTCCACAACAATGTTGGTCCGCCTTAATTGTCCCTCAAAATAATCTGATTTCTCAGTCATTGTCATCATGGATTCACATATAGAACTTGTTTAAACTCATTGAGCTGACTCTGGGAGAAATGCAAACTCTTCTTCAGGTCCTGGACCTCTCTGGTCAGGTCGTCCATTCTTTTATTAGTTGACTCCACCAGTATTTGGACACACTTGAAGCTATTTTCTTGTTGTTGTAACAACTACTTGTAGATCTCTTTTTGATCATTTAAAAGATGCTTCACCTGTGATAGAGAGACACCACTGTCCTCAACGGTACACCCATCGGCTTTGGTCTTTGTCATGGTAGCAACATAGGCTATGCTGTTACTCAGGTCGCACAAACATCAGGGATCTAGACAGCCACAAGCCCGGGACAATCCGCGATCCCAGCCACAAGGACGAACCGCGTCGCTGGCTGCGTTCAAGCCTTCAAACACTCTGATGGCAAAATGTGCAAATATTTTAATGCAAATTTTAGAATATTCGCATGAAAATCTGTCGCCAAATGGATGGATGCCGAGCTATAGACACCCTGAAGACTCTGGCAAGTGAGCTAGTCCAGTGTCACTTTGATTATACCTGCACATCATAGTTCACCAGCAGCCCCAAACATCAAAATAATAAACTACAGATCAGACAAAACAAGCTTGTAAGAATTGTAGTTAAGCTCCCCCATTTACTCATCTGGAGGTCGAGCATTTTAAGCAGCTAGGCTGGCTATCTGTGGAAAAAAATTGTACTATTAATTCAACTTGGCCTGGTCCACAGAATTATAACAGACTCAGCCCCCAGAGTCCTAATCCAACATTTTGTAATTTGTTAGATATGTCCATAAGCATAATACCAGTACCAATGCCGTCCCTAGGAGGGGTGCGTCACTTGAGTGGGTTGAGTCACTGACGTGATCTTCCTGTCCGGGTTGGTCATTTCAGGCACACAAAAATTACAAATACAAACATTGAAAAGTTTCACAAAAAAGTGCACTACCAGTACTTCAAATACACATGAGTGGTTTGCTACATTTTTTTATTTATTTTACTAGGCAAGTCAGTTAAGAACAAATTCTTATTTTCAATGACAGCCTAGGAACAGTGATTTAACTGCCTGTTCAGGGGCAGAACAACAGATTTGTACCTTGTCAGCTCAGGGGTTTGAACTTGCAACCTTCCAGTTACTAGTCCAATGCTCTAACCAGTAGGCTACCTTGCAGCCCCATGCATTTCCATCAACAAATTGACAGCCTAATTTCTTTAAATTTAACTAGGCAAGTCAGTTAAGAACAAATTCTTATTTACAATAACAGTCTACCAGGGAACTGCCTTGTTTAGGTGCAGAACGACAGATTTTTACCTTACCAGCTCAGGGATTTAATCCAGCAACCTTTCGGTTATTGGCCCAACGCTCTAACCACTAGGCTACCTGCCATCCCATATCTCAGAACACAAAATAAAAGGAAGATTAATTCACTACCCATTGAACACTCATTTTCCTTTTCAAAAACATTACAGGATATGTAGACAGGCTCCCGGATTTCCTGTTCAACAAGGTCACCCTTGATCCAGTGCCATATGTGGGGAAGCTGTGCATGTTATCCATCCCAGGACCCCTTTCTGCACAGTGTGAGAGACCTGAAAATGAGAAGTCCATACAGATGCGTATCTTAATTCGTTCATCCTGTTGTTGCAGGAAATGCAAACTTGTAGTGTAGATTTTAAAAGGCTTCTAAAGTTTGTAATTTCCGCTTTAACATTTAAGACTTGATTTGCCCGAAATAAAAATATATTAACCCCAACAAAATGTTTCTCCATTAAATAGAATCAACAAAACAATGAACATTTCCTGTTTCTGCAGGATATTATCCTGCTGTAGCAAACTGGCTCAAATTAAGTTCCTCCATCTGTAGCTGGAGCTGGTCTCCCATTTCAATCTTAGGGGTGACTGAACCCATGTGGGAGACTGAAGTCTGCTTGATTGAAGCGGGGTACATGTGTCCCCCTCCTTTCCCACTCTCATCCCCATGCATTTCCTAATGCCTAAGTAAATAACTTGTATGTCATATAATAACACATTTTGTAATTGTATTGGTTTTTTTTCAAGCATTCGGATTGGAGATGAGTGTTACAAATTGTACAAATCAATGTGTCCTGCACACTGTAAGGTGGCCCGGTGCCTATATTAGGCTTATGGCTATAATTATTTTTCAATGTCAAATGATGTCTCACCAATATTTCTCACCTTTATTTCTCATGAGTGTTCATGTTGATCCAAATTTTGGCTACGCTGGCCTATTGTAAATTATCAGATAAATATCTGACCAATACATACAATTCTGAACATATTGTCATTTATAATGCTAATGCAGAGGCACCAAAAAATTGTCCAGTACACTTATTGTATGCAGTTTTCCCTTATGTGTAAGCTTCGAAGGTGACTTTATTAATTATTGTGAAGAACTGTATCAGTGTAACTGTATTCTGTAATAGAAATGCAAAAAAAATTGAAATGCAATTATGTATTACTGCTGTTTGTCTGATATCCAACAGTCCATGATTAGCTCTGTTGACAATGAGAACATTTTGCAGAGAAAATGGGTTGAGGCATACTATTTAGGCTTGGAATGACATGTGACCTATTGTTTATCTTGTCATCAATGACATGTGGCCCACTGTTCACCTTGTTACCTGGAAATGAACACAAGGGCTTTCAAAGAGCTGTCAGTAAAAGCGAGCTCATGAATATAAGCTCCCCGCCCACTCAGCCTGTTCTTTCAGACTTCCTGATAGAGATGAGAGAAAAGGTCACATATCTTAAATTCTGAGCATTTTAACAGTGAACAAATATTATGGGTGATGTTCTGGTTATTCAAAGGCAATTTTTAGTTGGTAAATAGTATGACTGAACCTTTAAGGCAGGTTGCCAATTTTAGAAGAATGCAATGGGTGAGGTAGGAGGTAATACAGGGTGGCTGGTGGGAGGAGTTATAGGAGGAAGGGCTCGTTGTAATGGCTGGAATGGAATAAATGGAACGGTGTCAAACACATCAAACATATGGAAACCACATGTTTGACTCTGTTACTTTCATTAATTCCCAGCCAAAACAATGAGCCTGTCCTCCTATAGCTCCTCCCACCAGCCTCCTCTGGTGCAGGTGTCCCGGTTAGAGGACAAGGATTAGGGAGAGACTTGCGGATCCAATCAATGATCATCCATTTCATTTATTTTATTGCTTTTTGTGTGGTTGGATATTGGACACACAGACAAAGGTGAAGTGAAAGGGATACATACCGGAGAATTCTTCCAAGGCATGGATTGTTTGGCACTGAACTAAAGACAAAGGAACTCAGGTATTTCATGAGGGAACTGGTTGCAGGTGCGCTCACAGGGGCCTGCAGTTAAAAGGACAGTTCACCAAAAAGTGCAGTTAAAGGGACAGTTAACTAAAAAATATGAGAGCCTTTTCTACAGCCGCCTCCAAAAGCAGTCTCTGCTGGTTTTGCGTTTACTCCTCAAAGCTCTCCAACAGGACTGGTTTGATCTGGGTTATCCTTGACATCAGGCAAGAGAATCAGATGGGCCACTGGTCTGAGATAGGTTTAGAAGTTGGCCCAGAAGTGGTAGGATTTGGCTATGGCACCAGCGTCGTCAACCAACGAGACCACTGTCGGCATAGTTTGAGGCAGAGAGCTGCCCCATGAGAAGCAAATTGGGAATGTTTGGGTCCGGGTCAGATAGGATGGTGATGAAGGGGTACTGCCGCCCCATGGAGCACCATGGGTGGTGGTTCTGGAGGAAGGTGGTGTGCCTGAATGGCAATTGGAGGAAGGGGGCATGGTTTGCCATCGGTCGGAAACAACACTATGATGATCTGATCCCCTTGACACTTCTATGCTCTGGCAGTATCACCTCATGTAGCACTGTGAGGTGTACCTCCTTGCAAGTGTTGCGTGGCTTGTTGAGGGTGCAGTCCTTCGGGGAGTATTTCTGCCCACACCTCCAGAAGCAGCCTTTACCTGGGATCCACGCCCTAAACTTTTCCTGTGAGAGCTACTTGAACTCAGGACTAGGAAGTGTTCTTCCCCTTCACAATAAGGACAACAGAATCTAAACTTGAGCATTTTCTGTTTCGATTGTTGCTGTTTACCATGAGGAGAGATATAACTGGCTTGTTCGTGTTCACGTTCACTGGTCAGGAACATGTTGGTGGTGCCCAGGCGCCGTGGTTCTTTCCAGTTAATCTCTCTCTTGTCCTGGTAGAGAACAGAGGCTTTATGAGAGTCTTTTTTCCCTTGCTTTCCACTGCAACCAGTCAGACAGGTTCTGGAAGGTATAGGTTTGGCCTACTCTATCCACCAAGATACCACGAGTCAAGCAGTTGTCAATAAACACTTCACAGTATGCAGGTGGCAGTTTACCCAGCAACATGGCCAAATAAGAACCACACTTGAGCTCAGCACCCTGTTAAACTTCCAATGTCCGCAGCATGCCTATCAAGGATGGAGAGCGAGGATTCTTGAAAGGCTGTATCATCTTCTACCCTCACATGTGGCACATTGAGGATGATGCCAATTTCACTCTGCATGAGCTGGCGGGCTGTCCATACTTGGCAGATGGGGAATTGAAAGTTGAGGTGTATGGCCTGGTGTCGTACATGTACTGACTTTGCTGATTGCTACTTTATTGAAGAAAATGTACTCACTCTGACTGTGATATGTGGTTGTCCCACCTAGCTATCTTAAAATAAATGCACTAACTAAGTCCCTCTGGATAAGAGCATCTGCTAAATCGGCGTTAAATGTAAGTGCCAGTTTCTGTGCACTTAGCAGTTTCACACAATCCAGGAGCACTTGAAACTGCTCTGAGAGGTGACTATGGTTACCTAGGAAGCTGTCTAGGGTCATCTTCAAGAGGATTAAATCATTTTCTTTCCCACTTTAAAAGTAAGGCAGCTTAGGTCTGGGTATATTATAAGCGAAGGCGCTAAGGAGCTCCATCATGTTGACCCCATTGTCTGGTTGTGTTAGCGCAAGTGAGAGAAAGGGGTCAGGGTGCTCCACCCCTGCCAGTTGTTGAGTTGAAGGCTGATAGCATGGCTGTGCTGGCCAAACAGAGCCAGGACCAGACTGGGTACCCGTGGTCCTTCTGGTAGGCGTGGCCCAGAAGGTTGTGGCGGGTTTGGAACCCAGCTAGACAGGGAAGGCTGGGGTAGGTCACCAATCTGGACCCCACTGGTTATCATTGGAGGCTGAGGTGAGTGCAGAACCCTGCTTGGAAGCACCGGCTGAGGTGGGGCTTGAGTGTAGACCCCATTGATGGTCAGCGGAAGCTGAGGTTGGTTGGAAACATGGTTAGGCAGCAAAGGCTGAGGTTGGTTTGGAATCTTGCAGGGAGGTGAAGTCATAGATGGGGTTTGGACCCCACTAGTCTGTGGACGAGGAGGAGGAGGATTCCAACCTGGTATAGGAAGAGGCCGACAAGGTGATGGTGAAGGAGACCGTGGTGATGGTGACTGATCCTGTGAACCTCCGACTAATCTTGATCATGAGCTGGAACTTGAATCTGCAATTCACCCTCTAACTCCTCACTTGCAGAGGAAAATGGCAACATAAGATGTTGCCATTTGTGCTCTACGGTGGGAGTCAGGCTCAACAGTTTGTTGTTGTTGCTCTAACATCCTGTATTTCTTTACAGTAATAGCTTAGGCCGCCATCTGCTTTACAGCAGAAATACTGTCGTATTTTTCACAGTACTTTTTTCCTTACTGTAAAACATTACAGCATCCCTGTAAATTTATAGCAGAAACGCTGTAATATGTTTTTACAGTAAGGAAAATAGTACTGTAAAATGTATTACAGCTTCTCTGCTATAAAGTCAATTACAGTATTAAGCTGGCAACTCCGATGCCAGTATAATGCTATACATTTACAGGGAAAAGTTTTACAGTGTAGATAGATAGATTAAGGGAGAGAAAGAAAGAGAAAGGGGGGGGGGGGGGCTGAGATGACATGCTCCTATGCTCAGGCTGGGCTTTATTAGAGAGGGACCAGGCATCACAAGACAATGTGTAAACAGGAAACAGCACAGACAGAGCTGGGGATAAAAATAAACCGAAAGTCTCGTCATCGCTGCTGGGCTGGTAAACCCACTCACACCCTCTCAAACCAAGGTTGGGTAAGATTATCTTGTAAAACGAGTACTGTAGAATCAAGTGCAGTATAGGCTTGTGTATGTTTGGGTGGGGCTAGTATTGAGATGTATTTGTTTAGAGTTCTCGATCTCTTGAAATTGGCTTGTTGGGTCTTAAAGGAGCATCATTTACTTTATGTTTCACAAGGCTGGATTAGGGAGGTATTCGTACAATACTATGGGAAAAAGAAAGCAAAAATACAAGAGGGAAGAAGAGATGAAGGAATCTACTGGTTGGAAACCAGCAAACAAAATGGGCTGGTGTTTGATGGTATAGTGTAAAATTAAGGTAGATAGCTATTTGCTGCAGTGTCAGGACTTACTATCTGCAATACTGCGTCACATACAGTCATATTTTGGAAAGGTGCAACAATGTCAAAGATTCAATATATATAATACAATAACACAAGCACACACTCAAGTTCAGTTTCTTTTACACTTTTATATCAAAATCCACAAAACCGCCAACTAAAACATCACATGCCTCAAGATGAATGTGCAATGAAATATAATCCTGCTGTTTTTGTCCATTCCAGCATTATCACGTACAAGCAATGTGTAACTTTGGCTTGGAAAGAGATACATGTCCCCGGGCAGTGCTTGATGACTATGAGAAGCTTTTCACACACTGAACACCCCACACAGGTTTGATAAATGTGCCCTTTTATTGTTGAAGCCAGTAAAATGGAGACTTCCTGCAGCCCTGGGTGTGTTCAGTGACAGCGGGTAATGTGATATCATTTTCACTGCTCCAGCAGCAACGCTGAATGGGCTGTGGGAGCAGCAAAAATAAAGAAGACTGGTCATTTCCTCTCATCCGTCTCTCACAGCAACTGCCTCCCATAATCCTCCAACTACTGTCTGTTGGTCTCATTATCATATGTCATTTGTAAGTATGATAATCAATGGGTTATAGAAATGGGATAATCATCACCAGCATCATCATCAGATGGTGTGGGTGGTACTGTACCATTGTCACCGTTGTTATCTTGGTTAGCACACATTAGCATAAGCATAGAATATCCTAGAATGATCTTTCAGTATAGCAGTGCTTTAGGAAAGCTTGGAACCATGCCTGGCACAATAAAAGGGTGCCTGTAAGCAATACATTTTCATTGACCAATACTATGGGGGTTCACTGGTGGCCCAGAGTTGCTGACACAAAGCGGAACATTTTACATGGCTTATGAAAGTGTGACTAATGCCTAAGGGATAATCTCACAGTCTGTTTGGGTCTGCAAGTGACTTCGGAGCCCCTGAATGCGCTTCTCCTAAGGAAAGGTGCTTTTCACTCTGATTTTGGGGGCGAGTTGAAGAGAGAATTGAAAAGCCCAACCATACCGTGATCACCATCGTGACTACTCACAGGAAATCAACCTCCCATACAAACAGAGCTGAACGTCCGTCTTCGGCCACTCATTCCATCACAGAGAGCAGGTCACAAATGTATTGCAACGCTGTATGGATACATTGTGTTGTCATATTGCCAGGATGGCATATTTTCTAACCCAGCTTGTTCGCGGATGATTCTTATCCACCTGTTATGTGCAACTCCACACTACTCCTTTATACTTGCATTAAGGCTATTTTACACCTCTCAACCATGGAAATTCAGTCACTTAGATGTTTCATTGCATACAAGAGAGCTGCTAAGCAACTGAAAATACACCTTCAGGTCCACTCTGGCCTTTAATGTAGTCCTTTTATGCTTTTTGAATCAGGTTTCAGTTTTCTCCTCTGAGCAATTTGTGGTCTGCCGTGAGATACGGATGTTCTTTATGGAACTTGACATTTTAATTGTGCTGCCTTGTCTTGTCCCCTCTACTTCGCCTCTCTATTACCCCGCCCTAACTTGACAAAACTTTCCATGCAATTGATTTCCTGTTTTACATTTCAGTTGATCTAAAGGCATAGAGGTTGATTTGAACTTTTTTATGATTGAACTTTGCCAAGTAAATTGACTGAGAAGTGAGAACGTGTTTTCCTTCACCGCAGCAATCTTGGGGGGGATACGCTGCAATATGTGACATTGCTGTAAGGCCAGGGAGGACTGTCATCTCCAATGAGATGTGTTACTGAAAGTTCTGGTTCAGTTTCACAGAGCAGGTTAATGGCTGAACCCAGAACCAAACCTCGTGTGCCAGTCTGTCAGGAGAGACTAGGAGCATGTGGATCAGTCCCAGTGAAGCACCTACAGTATATTCATGAGTGCAGATTGACAAACATGACAGCAGCCGTTCTCTCCTCTGGGTAGAGGAGCGTCCAATCACGCCTTCATTTCCAGCCCAAGCTCCAGTCACTGGGCTGCACATGCTGAAGCAGACACCCCGTTTCTTTCAAGAATAGACTGGTGCTGGACACTAACGCAAGCCCCAAAAAATAATTTGGTGCAATGTCTATGTTGAGAACCCTGTTGAGATTGTATCTGTCACAACTGAGTAAACGATCAAATGAATAAGATATAGTATCCTACCCTTTATTCATCTGCTCTATCTGTGCCCTAGTCAGGTAACGATCCCTCATCCAATGCAATCCCACAACTCAGCCAAGCAGCATTTGTCTCGCTGTTGCCATAGAGACAGTCTACCTCATGCCATCTTCAGATTGAGTTCCTTTTTCTCTTGTTATTTCAGTGATGTCATGTTATTTGAATGATAGGCTTAAAAAATTGTAATGTTTGTTTCAGATGTCTATTGTCTATTAACTGCTTTCACCAGGGCAGTTGTTGTCTCGAAAATGTGCTACTCTGAGTTACAGTGTCACTAGTCTGTACACTCTGAGCTCCCACACTGTAAAAAAAAAAGTATGTTACTGTAAAAAAAAAGTACAATATGTTATTGTAAATTCCAAAGAAACTTTTGTTAAACAGCACATTCTTGTACTGTTAAATCAAATTATGTGCTGTTAAACCAAAGTTTTTAAAAACATTTACGGTAACATACTGTACCTTTTATTACAGTAACTTACAGGTAACTGGCAGCCATTAAGTTACCGTAAAAACACGTTTTATTTTTATTTTTACAGTGCGCACCTCCTCCATCCTCTAAGAGACGACATAACACACATGAAAAGCCTCCTCTTTGATGTTTGTGCTGAGCATTTTTTTCTTAATCTTCATAGCCGACTGGCCGTCTGCCGTCATCCAGCCCGAACCAGAGCGAGAGAGCAGTTATTAGAACCCTCTCACCGTGGAGTCGTTTAAGTGATAGTGATAACACACATAAAACATTGCATTTAAGCCCAGTAGGCAGTAGAGACCAGACCTAATTTACTGCCTCTTCTCTGGAGAGTAGAGTTATCAGGCTGTTCTGTTTCAACACAATCACAACAGCAGTTATTGTCAGGAGGGACTGAGCACCATGATTCCAATTTGATTTAGTTAAATTCATTACTGGCAGGCTACTACTAACTACAGTGGTACTACTTTCATTGTCACCAACATGTATACAGTAGGCCCTTGTAAGGGGTCGTAAGGGTTGATTGCCGGGTATAATTAAGCAATAATGACCTTGGGGGTTTGTGGTATATGGCCAATATACTGTACCACTGCTAAGGGCATAGCTGCTGGAAGTAGTTTGTGGGTGGAGGTGCTGCGTTCTTTTCCTCTAAAATGCTATTTGGAGAACAGCTAAAATGAACAAAAATGTCCCCCAGACATTACCACCGCAATATTAGGTTTATATTAGGTTTGAAGGTCTGTGGAATGGCATGTACAATGTACTACTCAACCTCATCATACATGAGCTACATTGACTCATGTGGCCTACCTGTGGAACAGTGTCATACAGTGCAACATAAAATAGATGCATAATTCAAGACCGACTTCAAATACCGACATCAATGTGAAAGTCACGTGAGCATAAAACAGCTGACTGCAAATGCAAACTATGCCAGATAAATCCTACACATGCATTGAAATAAAAGGCAAACATCAAATAAAATGACTTAGGCCTACAATCGACAAGGACGCATAAAGACAAACAAACTCGACCAAGGAATGATGAAAAATCTACACATTCAGTACCACTGAATGGACAGCTCCTCTGTACATGTAGGCATAGCAGAGCTCCATGGGGTGTGGCTGAATGGACAGCATCTCTGTCTAGTTGCCAGAAGGAATTTGGCTATTCAGTTTGTGGGCACAGTTGAATAGTCTACAATGCTTATGTGAAAATCATAACTGGCACGCAGATCCTTAGAAATTTTAAGATCAATTGTAAATTGTCACTCATATGAAAAAGGTTGCAGGCCCCCTGCTATAGGCTATATGAAGTCACCCTTGTGGAAAGACGCATATATTGTACTATGACAGTGTCTAATTTTTGTATTTGCCTGTCTGCATTATTCACCAGGGAAGGGAAACATTCTGCGAATATTGAAGCATCGTATCAACAAGATGTTTCGGAGAATATTGAAACATTATATCAATGAACAAGACTGCTCCGAGAATATTAATCTTGCAACATAGTAGAAAACAGCCCTATATCCACACTATAGCTAAATAACTTAGCAATATTGACTGACATTTTGCCAGAAAGATTGATCTAGTATGATATCACATTTGAATTCAGGAAGATGGACAAGCAAGACTGATTGAGTGAGAGGTGGACATGCACTATACCAGAGGCTGGTAGACTACAAGTAGGGATGTAGGCAGAGGATGATGATGTAGGCCTACAGCAAGAAGTTAAAAAAGTTAGCCCAACTATGTAATCATTCATTATTTGCATGATCTCGTTTATCATTCTTTCACTGCATGACAATGCACATTTGTTACAGCCTACATTTGTTATTGTACATGAAGCCAAAAACAAGACATGTATTTTGGGGAACTGCTCCAAATATCAAGTTGTTTAAATTTGTAATTTTATTTCACCTTTATTTAACTTGTTCAGTTGTCTATTTTCATACCAATAGGCCTACATGAAATCAACATTGCACTAACCTACTTGGCGAATAAATATTCTATGGCTAAAGGCTGTTCTTTCGCAAGACGCAAGTTACCCGGTTTATAATAAGCAATATAATGCACATACAGATATGCATGTACAGTCGATTAGCTATTATACATGATAACTTTCAATCTGGGCACTGAGAAATACCTTTAGACTCATATTACAGTTTGATACAGATACCCCTAGAACACAGGTAATATATACAGTTGACGTTGGCCAGCAACTTACATACACTGAGTGTACAAAACATTAGGGACATCTTCTTAATATGGAGTTGCACCCCCTTTTGCCCTCAGAACAGCCTCAATATATTGGGGCAAGGTGTCAAAAGCATTCCACAGGGATGCTGGTCCATGTTGACTTCCCACAGTTGTGTCAAGTTGGCTGGATGTCCTTTGTGTGGTGGACTGGCTTGACTGGCTTGACTAGAATACAGTATATATTGATACACGCGGGAAATTGTTGAGCGTGAAAAACCCTGCAGCGTTGCAGTTCTTGACACACTCAAACCAGTGCGCCTGGCGCCTACTACTATACCCCGTTCAAAGGCACTTAAATATTTGTCTTGCCCATTCACCCTCGGATTGTGTGTGTGCAATTCAATCTCAATTGTCTCAAGGCTTAAAAATCCTTCTTTAACCTGTCTCCTCCCCTTCATATACACTGATTGAAAGTGATTTAACAGGTGACATCAATAAAGGACCATAACTTTCACCTTGATTCACCTGGGCAGTCTATGTCATGGAAAGAGCAGGTGTTCCTAATGTTTTGTACAATCAGTGTACATTACTTGAACCCAATGCTTTAGCCCACCATGCAGTGTACATTTTCTCTCTGTTAACAAGTCATTTAGCACAATGCTCTGTAGCTCCAACAGCTATTGATTGTTGCTTGATAAAATGTAGAGAAATATTACCCTTGCCCCCTTTATTTTGGCTGGTGGATAAATATTTTACAGTTCCCTGGCCTGCTACCAAATCAAATTGTATTTGTCAGACATATTTAGCAGATGTTATTGCATGTGTAGTAAAATGCTTGTGTTCCTAGATTCAACAGCGCAGTATATCTAAAATTTCACAATAGTACACAAAAATTTTAAAGCAAAATAATGGAATGAAGAAATATATAAATATTAGTACGAGCAATGTCGGACTGGCTTGACTAGAATACAGTATATAGAGTGCTTTCGGAAAGTATTCAGGCCCCTTGACTTTTTCCACATTTAGTTACGTTACATCTTTATTATAACATTCATTAAATATACACTACCGTTCAAAAGTTTGGGATAACTTTGAAATGTCGTTAATGTCGATTTTCGTTAAAATAACATAAAATTGATCAGAAATACAGTGTAGACATTGTTAATGTTGTAAATGACTATTGTAGCTGGAAACGGCAGATTTTTTATGGAATATCTACATAGGCATATAGAAGCCCATTATCAGCAACTCTTGTGTTCCAATGGCACGTTGTGTTAGCTAATCCAAGTCTATAATTTTAAAAGGCTAATTCATCATTAGAAAACCCTTTTGCAATTGTGTTAGCACAGCTGAAAATTGTTGTACTGATTAAAGAAGCAATAAAACTGGCCTTCTTCAGACTAGAAGAGTATCTGGAGCATCAGCATTTGTGGGTACGATTACAGGTTCAAAATGGCCAGAAACAAAGACCTTTCTTCTGAAACTTGTCAGCCTATTCTTGTTCTGATAATTGAAGGTTATTCCATGCGAGAAATTGCCAAAGAAATTGAAGATCTCGTACAATGCTGTGTACCCCCCCCCCCCCCCCCCCCCCCCCCCGATTTAATCAATTTTAGGATAAGGCTGTAACTTAACAAAATGTGGAAAACTTTCCAAATGCACTGTACATATGAAATCAGTAAAACAGTATGTAAACATGATTAGTGGCCAGTGTTCCATTACTAAAGAAGACCAGTGATATTCCATGTCTATATACATAGGGCAGCAGCCTTTAAGGTGCAGGGTTGAGTGAGCGGGTGGTAGCCAGCTAGTGACAGTGACTAAGTTCAGGGCAGGGCACTGGGTGGAGGCTAGCTAGTGATGGCTATTTAACAGTCAAATGACCTTGAGATAGAAGCTGTCTCGGTCCCAGCTTTGAGGCACCTTTACTGACATCACCTTCTGGATGATAGCAGGGTGAACAGGCCGTCACTGGTAGGATGTCCTTGATGATCTTTTTGGCCTTCCTGTGACATCTGGTGCTGTAGGCCCCACCTAGGTCAGTAATTCAACCATGTTTACTACAAGTTAAGATAGCTGGCCGCTAGACTAACTTAACAATCTAAAAATGTTTTTGCTGACATGGACTAATCGAGTGACTGCTGATGCACAACCAAATTTAAAAATTGCACCTTGTGTATTCTATTATTCTAACTCAGTAAGTTGAGACCCCGACCGAGTTCCAACCCAAAAATGTTGTTTGAAAAATATGTATTTTTGTCTAATTGGTCTGCGGGCCTGCAAAAGTGGGGCCGGGGGCCACGGGCCGCATGCGCCAGTTGCACAATCACTGATCTAGACCATTTGAAGTGCTACGTGAAGGCAGCACGTTGTAATGACTAGCATGGCACGGCTGTGCTAAATTCATTCAATGCTTTGAGAGTTGAATTAATCTTGGTTATTAATTCAGTCTGAATTCTCCCTAACAATTACAATTGTTTGATTGAAATGCAAATATGTCTTTATTGTTTAAGTGTGTTGCCAGACAAATCCCCTGTAAGCTATAAAACAAAGAGAGAGTCGCACACTCAATATACAGGTATATAACCTCCCAGTAATTTATAGGGTAGGAAAAACACCAACGTTCCAGCATCACTGTGCCTTCTTCAAAGTGTGCCAAACAAATCCCCAACACAATGTGTCTGCTTTTCAAATCATAGTTAGGAAAGTAGAGGGAAGGGGACATTACTGAGAGACTGATGATGCTCCTCATTGAGAGTGTTGAAGGCAGGTAGCTCAGTATATAATCCTAAAGCTGAGTTCCAGTTCTGCCTAGTTTTCTCAACCTATTTGGGAGGAGAGTCACTGTGTCCTTCTTTATAAGCTGTCTTCACTGAATAGCACTTCATACTTGGAGAGGCAATCAGCACAGCCACAAGGAAGAAGAAATCAATAGCGGTTGCATACTGATGTGTTTCTTCAAGAACGTGCTTTAAATGCTGCCCTCACTCTGAGAGCACAGTTAGCTGGTACAGAGACGCTGCCAGTGGAGGAGAGGGAATTGAAGTCAATGATTAATGACTGGGTCTCACGTTAGTGTGGTCACATTGGTGTGTGTGTGTGTGTGTGTGTGTGTGTGTGTGTGTGTGTGTGTGTGTGTGTGTGTGTGTGTGTGTGTGTGTGTGTGTGTGTGTGTGTGTGTGTGCGTTTGGGCGTGTGTGTGTGCTTGTGTCTCTGTCCGCAGTAATTACCATTAGAGGAAGCAATTCACCTGAGACGGCGAGGGAGTCAAACTAACTTGTGTACGTGTACTGTATGTGAAAAGCAAACTCAAGTCACAGTGGCACAGCAATGTGCAGCTCCTAGCACGTGGGATTCCTGCAATACTTAGTTAAGTGGAGACTTAAAGCCAAGCCACTGGTCATGAAGGGAGACTAGGTCAATTTATAAGAAGGATCATGAGATCATTAGAGAGAGTCAGTCTCAAAGGGTGGGTCTGATAGAGTGAGGGCCATATTGGTCCCTGATCTGAATACTGAACGACCTTCTGCTGCCTGCCTTTCAGACATGTTAGGGGATGCAGTCATCACTGTAGACTGTGCTGTACAACAGTATACACCCTGATACCTTAATGAGGGATTTTGAGAAATGCGCTAGAAACTAGAAGATGACTCTTTAGCAACAAACGCATAATTTGACTGGTATGATTTAGACTTGATGACTTGGTGGTGACTGACTGAGTGAATTACTGTTTCTATGGTATTATGGGCAGGAACTGACTGACACCTAGTGGTGCTGGAAAGAACAGCACAGAGAATAAAGGGTGTGTGAATCTGGAAGAGTCAGGGGTAGGGTTGCAAAGGGAGGGTATATTACTGGAATTTTGGTAACTTTCAAGGATTGTATATAATTTATCAAAAGAAATCTACTTGCACTTTTGAGTACTTCAGATTATCACAGGTGTCTGTAATTAACGTATAGCCCTCTGTGTGGCCTTCTAAACTATTTTTTTTTTAAATCAAATAAGATGAGATTTAAATAACAATAGAATGACAAAGCTGTAAAACATTATCCTAAATATAAACCATCAACTTAGTGAATTCCATTGGTGTTTAATATGAGGGGTTCAGCATGAAATATCCTTTATATTTTTGTTTACACTTTTATTTTACTATGTCAATATATCTTTGTTGTAAATGTTGTGGCCAAACAAGTTGCAGTTGTGAAAAAAGTCAATAGTTAGAAGAGTTGCAGAGTTGCCATTGTTGATTAGATAAATTTTTTGTTCATGAATTATGCTCTTGAACCATATGGCCTATCCACTAGAAATTCATGGACAATATGGACACAGATATTTAAAAAATGGATACTATGTATGAATTGTTTAAGTTATTCAAGTATAAATGACCAAAGTTACCATAGATTGACATAGATTACCTGTTAATTACCAAAATTATAGAAGATTCCGGTAACTTTGGTAAATTACCGGCAGCTTTGCAACCCTAGTCTGGGGTGAAAATGTATTTTACAAAAAATATGAATATTCTTAATGTATCTACAATATGTTTGTAATTTCATCACAGAAGCAATGCCAACATGCCAAGTTAGTTTGATACATGCCAACAAATGACAAACATGTTGACAGAATTTGCCAGTAAGGGTTATATAGTAAGGGCTGGTTGTTGTTTTCGCATTCCCCTTGAGTTTCTGCCAAACGTTTCTGCCTTGGGGTATGATACAGAACTTACAGTGAAATAGTGATGACTGAGGCATACAGTCTACATAATTTTACATACAATAAGATAATTTAATCAGTTTACTGAGTAAAATTATCGGCCGTACATGTTTTCATAATTCCATGCTTTGAATATTCCATCAAACATGGTTTCAGAACAGTCATCAAAACCACAGAAAGCAAACAGTGACTTTAAGACGCAAGCTGCATCACATCCGGACATGATTGGGAGTCCCATAGGGCGCCGCACAATTGGCCCAGCGCTGTTTGGCCGGGGTAGGCCGTCATTGTAAATAATAATTTGTTCTGAACTAATTAGCCTAGTTAAGTAAAGGTGAAATTAAAAAAAATTAAAAAAATGAGGTAGAACGAGGGAATTCCTTTCATTGCAAATCAATGTTATGGTCAAATGAGGGCGCTATTGGCTATGATAAATCATGCTTTTGACTCATTTTAAATAAAAATACATAAGTGGTTGGCAAACTGCTATAGATAATAGAAAATATTAATGAAAAATCATTTCACATATGGATACTATTGATGTAGTATTTCCCAAAATACTATAGGGCCAATAGCCGCCACAACATTTATCATGCCAAAAAAAAGTTGTATGTCTTAAGATGGAGGTTAGTGAGACCGACGTGACTCAGGGTCAGCATCAGAGATGGGGTTGTTCTGGGAATAATATTTTATCAGCAAGGACAATTTCCTGGAAGCTCCTCAGAGATCCTCTACAGTCAAATGAGGACACAGCGGAGCCTTTTCACCACAACCTCTTCCTCTCGCCCTCTCTCTCTCTCTCTCTACATTCAAAGGTTTTCTCTGTTCCTGAAGAGCTGGGAAAGTGACTTTTAGTGACTGGCAAGACAGTGACAGACAGTGATTATGTACAGGCCATAGACAGTGATTATGTACAGGCCATAGACAGTGATTATGTATAGGCCATAGGCAGTGATTATGTACAGGCCATAGACAGTGATTATGTACAGGCCATAGACAGTGATTATGTACAGGCCATAGGCAGTGATTATGTACAGGCCATAGGCAGTGATTATGTACAGGCCATAGACAGTGATTATGTACAGGCCATAGACAGTGATTATATACAGGCCATAGACAGTGATTATGTACAGGCCATAGACAGTGATTATGTACAGGCCATAGACAGTGATTATGTACAGGCCATAGACAGTGATTATGTACAGGCCATAGACAGTGATTATGTACAGGCCATAGGCAGTGATTATGTACAGGCCATAGGCAGTGATTATGTACAGGCCATAGACAGTGATTATGTACAGGCCATAGACAGTGATTATGTACAGGCCATAGACAGTGATTATGTACAGGCCATAGACAGTGATTATGTACAGGCCATAGACAGTGATTATGTACAGGCCATAGACAGTGATTATGTACAGGCCATAGACAGTGATTATGTACAGGCCATAGACAGTGATTATGTACAGGCCATAGACAGTGATTATGTACAGGCCATAGACAGTGATTATGTACAGGCCATAGACAGTGATTATGTACAGGCCATAGACAGTGATTATGTACAGGCCATAGACAGTGATTATGTACAGGCCATAGACAGTGATTATATACAGGCCATAGACAGTGCGTTTGGAAAGTATTCATACTTGTACTTTTTCCAAATGTTGTCACGTTACAGCCGTATTATAAAATTGGTTAAATTGTTTTTTTTTCATCATCAATCTACACACATTACCCCATAATGACAAAGCAAAAACAGGTTTTTAGAAAGTTTTGCAAATGTATAACCCCCAAATGTATAACGCTACAATCTTGGCACACCTGTATTTGGGGAGTTTTTCCCGATCTTCTCTGCAGATCCTCCCAAGCTCTGTCAGGTTGGATGGGGAGCGTCGCAGCACAGCTATTTTCAGGTCTTTCCAGAGATGTTTGATCGGGTTCAAGTCTGCGCTCTGGCTGGGCCACTCAAGGACAATCTTAGACTTGTCCCAAAGCCACTCCTGTGTTGTCTAGGCTGTGTGCTTAGGGTCATTGTCCTGTTGGAAGGTGAACCTTCACCCCAGTCTGAAGTCCTGAGCACTCTGGAGCAGGTTTTCATCAAAGATCTTTCTGTACTTTGCTCCGTTCATCTTTCCCTTGATCTTGACTAGTCTCCCAGTCCCTGCCGCTGAAAAACATTCCCACAGCATGATGCTGCCACCACCATGTTTCACCGTAGGGATGGTGCCAGGTTTCCTACAGACATAACACTTCAGGCCAAAGAGTTCAATCAAGTTTTCTCATGGTCTGAAAGTCTTTAGGTGCTTTTTGGCAAACTCCAAGCTCATTTTACTGAGGAGTGGCTTCTGTCTTGCCTCTCTACAATAAAGGCCTGATTGGTGGAATGCTGCAGAGATGGTTGTCCTTCTGGAAGGTTCTCCCATCTCCACAGAGGAACTCTGGAGCTCTGTCAGAGTGACAATCGGGGTCTTGGTCACCTCCCTGACCAAGGACCTTCTCCCCCAATTGCTCAGTTTGGCCGGTCAGCCAGCTCTAGGAAGAGTCTTGGTGGTTCCAAACTTCTTCCATTTAAGAATGATGGAGGCCACTGTGTTCTTAGGGACCTTCAATGTTGACGTTTTTTGTTGTTGCTACCCTTCCCCAGATCTTTGCCTCGTCTCGGAGCTCTAAGGACAATTATTTCGTACTGATGGCTTGGTTTTAACTCTGACATGCACTGTCAACTGTGGGAGCTTATATAGACGGGTTTGTGCTTTTCCAAATCATGTCCAATCAATTGGACTCCAATAAAGTTGTAGAAACACCTCAAGGATGATTAATGGATGATCAATGGAAACAGGATGCACCGATGCATCAATTTCGAGTCTCATAGCAAAGGGTCTGAATACTTACTGTTTTCTATTTTTAATACATTTGTTACATTTTCTAAAAAAAAGTTTTGGCTTTGTCATTAAGGGGTATTGTGTGTAGATTAGTGAGGAAAATGTTTTATTTAATCCATTTCAGAATAACGCTGTAATGTAACAACATTTCGAGAAAAAAACCAGAACGCGTCTGAATACTTCCCGAATTCACCCTATTATTATTAGATAGTCAGCTTTTATGTTTGGGGGCTTGAACAAAAAAACAATGTCCTCCCATCCAGCCCTTGAGAGAACACTAACGGAAGAAAAGAGAGGGTCAAGTGACAGCCACACAAAGGGACAAAACTGGTCTGTTTGAAACTGAGACGGTATAGTTATGACTAACCCATAATAATGGGATGCAGTTTGGATAATGTTCAGTCAATGAAACATTTCTGTTGGCACAGCATTTTGGCGCTTTTCAATTCATCTGTATTGATGATCTCTCTTTTTCAGGCTCCATCCCTCTGGAACTTGATACAGTCCTTTACTTGGATGCTTTTGGCCCCTCGGATAACATTTATGCTGATTGATAGGACGGTACCAATGAAATTAGGTAAGTGGTGCCCATAGACTGTGATTGTATAAAGGACAGTTGACTGTTGTGTAAAAGTTTGACTTTGTGTAAAAGGGAAGTACAAAATGATGATTTACTCATAAGTGATCCAACACATTCTCTGACAATAAACATAACCCTCCCCCAAATATATTTTGTGTTCAGTTTGATTGAGTTATTTACAGTCCACTGATGGGGTTCAACATGAATCATATGGATATATCTTTATTTTTCAAGCTATGTAGCATAATGTATATTTTGTAGCATATTTCTAACTAAATAAATACCCATGCAGAAAAAAAGGTGAAAAAGGAGGAAGGGAAGCACTGCAAAGGTACACAATAGTAGGTGTTGGTGGACAGAAGGTGCTAAGGTACACAATAGTAGGTGTTGGTGGACAGAAGGTGCTAAGGTACACAATAGTAGGTGTTGGTGGACAGAAGGTGCTAAGGTACACAATAGTAGGTGTTGGTAGACAGAAGGTGCTAAGGTACACAATAGTAGGTGTTGGTGGACAGAAGGTGCTAAGGTACACAATAGTAGGTGTTGGTAGACAGAAGGTGCTAAGGTACACAATAGTAGGTGTTGGTAGACAGAAGATGCTAAGGTACACAATAGTAGGTGTTGGTGGACAGAAGGTGCTAAGATACACAATAGTAGGTGTTGGTTGACAGAAGGTGCTAAGGTACACAATAGTAGGTGTTGGTAGACAGAAGGTGCTCTTTGGTAAAAGAGGTAAATTGTTAATAAAAAAGAAATAGGACCAAGGCACTCTTTATTTATTCATTAAAATGCCTTTATTTGTATGGCATGTTCAATGGAAACACAGTTTTTAAACTCCAACGCATTTCGGCTGCATACCCAATTTACAATTAAGCTGCCCATATCAACACACATTTAGTAGATGTGATTTCAGCTATAAAAGGGCTTTTTAATCCCACTTGTGGTCTGAAATGGACTGGTGTAAAGGGCCTTTTCCATCTCTGGCTCCCTGCCTCCCCAAAATGGCTCTGTGTCTCTCAGAGCTCTGTGGCTTTCTCAGTGTTTACATGGAGCTGTATTTACACAGGCAGAACAGGACTGCCTGGGGCCCCGGTGGGCACTTTGTTTTACTGAAAAACCTCTATAGTACGCTTAGTTCATCCAGCACAGATACTCAACATGGACACAAATGAGATTAAAATAACACCCCTGTGTATAACATTTTAATGGGGGAGAAAACAAACATGGTTCAAATTATATGTACTGTGGCACTGAGTCAGACAGTAGAGGATGAATCTTTGATGAACTATGATACACTATATGTGTAGGATTATTGTACATATACAGTGCTTACGTGTGTGTGTGTGTGTGTGTGTGTGTGTGTGTGTGTGTGTGTGTGTGTGTGTGTGTGTGTGTGTGTGTGTGTTTCTGTGTGTGGTGTTATAATAACATGTGCCGAAGTACACGCCGTGTACAATATAAAGGAGACCATCTGCACATACTGTGTAGGGCTACAGTACAGAACTCAATGATGATCATGTTTTTGTGACACATTTCCAACAGCAGTGATCACTAATGAGATAAGAATAGCACATTACAAACTGTACAGTATGTCCCATGGCATGACACATCCATAATTATGTACTAAATGATGAATAAAGCATCGTATCTAGAGAACATAAACTTTTTTGAGTGCTTCTAAGGCCTGTCCCCAGTTGTAGTCTATTAGCGTGCTCAATTTGGAAAGTGCTTGAGGATATCTTTGCACTTCTTACAGAGAACAGCATGGTTACTTTGTCTTTGAACTACTCTCAGTATAGCTCTCCAGTGATTTTGGCCATGACCTCCCCTACATCAGTACAGATGAATGCAGTGGTCAACTAAACCACTGAATGTATTATTGTAACAGGTGTGATTCCAGGTCACACAGTACACAATAACATCACTCGATCGGTAGAGACAATAGAGTAATGGAGTGGTGAGAGAGAAGGCCACAAGATCCAGTGCTGACAGGTGAACTTTATTAACCCTACTCAGCATAAAGTTGTTCAAACTGTAAGAATGTGAATTTGAAAGGTGCCATGACTGAACAGAGCTATTTCCAAGCTGGAATCAAGGGAGTAAATAAATCAAACAATTTCTGCTCATTAAATCATTCAACCCCTGGCAAATTCCTGTCAACAATACTGTTAGATTAGGCAAAACTATTTAGAACAATAATCTGCACGTAGGTAATCATTTTCTAGACCACTGTATGTATGTGTATTTACAGTTACAGTATTTACACCTTAGCCAAATACATTTAAACTCATTTTTTTCACAATTCCTGACATTTAATCCAGGTAAAAATTCCCTGTTTTAGATCAGTCAGGATTACCACTTTATTTTAAGAATGTGAAATGTCAGAATAACAGTAGAGAGAATTATTTCTTTCAGTTTTTATTTCTTTCATCACATTCCCGGTGGGTCAGAAGTTTACATACACTCAATTAGTATTTGGTAGCATTGCCTTTAAATTGTTTAACTTGGGTCAAACGTTTTGGCTAGCCTTCGACAAGCTTCCCACAATAAGTTGGGTGAATTTTAGCCCATGTTTGTACTATTGAACGTGGTACCTTCAGCCGTTTGGAAATTGCTCCAAAGGATGAACCAGCCTTGTGGAGGTACACCATTTTCTTCTGAGGTCTTGGCTGATTCCTTTTGATTTTCCCATGATGTCAAGCAAAGAGGCACTGGGTTTGAAGGTAGGCCTTGAAATACATCCACAAGTACACCTCCAATTGACTCAAATTATGTCAATTAGCCTATCAGAAGCTTCTAACGCCATGACATCATTTTCTGGAATCTTCCAAGCTGTTTAAAGGCACAGTCAACTTAGTGTATGTGAACTTCTGACCCACTGGAATTGTGATACAGTGAATTATAAGTGAAATAATCTGTCTGTAAACAGTTGTTGGAAAAATGACTTGTGTCATGCACAAAGTAGATAATGTATATATAATGTATATACAGTCCTAACCGACTTGCCAAATATATCGTTTGTTAATAAGACATTTGGGGAGTGGTTGAAAAACGAGTTTTAATGACTCCAACATAAGTGTATGTAAACTTCCGACTTCAACTGTATACAGTGTTCTATACAACACTGGCACTTCACCTTTATTTATGTCCTTACCGTCACGTCGACATTAAATATTAAGTGTTAAACATAAAACCATCAAGCTGCAAGCTTTGAAGAGTAATCCAGTTTCCCCCCATGGCTCCCTAGTTAAATCGGATAAGGTTTAAGAGTCCTAATAACTCTTTAAATTAGTGCTTAATGACTCCAGCATGCTGACAAGCTGCTACCAGGGGCCAGTCAGTGGCCTGCTAGGGACTGGTTAAGCCCGTAAGAGCGCTTGTTAGAGCACATAGGGACTAGGGATCCCATTCATTAATCAAACCAGCTATGGGCGATTGAACAATGAAATTCCAGCGTTTGATTAGCCACAAGGTTTGGATATCCAGGGTACCTAATTTGATTAAACAGAGCGGGGGAAGTGTTGCCTTCACAGGCTTTCTGTATTTTTCTACTCCCTCCCTCATGCCTGTTTGTTACTTAATGTCAGGCCTCTTCACCATGCTGACACAGCATGTTCTGTAGGAGTAGAATTAGAAATTGGCAGGGAATAAGTAACTTGTCAAACTTAAATATTGAAGGCCAGAATTCTCAGTCTTTCGGTCCAAAGCTATTCAACTGAACAAAAATATAAACACAACATGCAGTGCAACAATTGCTGGTCCCATGTTTCGTGAGCGGAAATTAAAGATCCCATACATTTTCCTTAAGCAATAAAAAGCTTATTTCTCTCAAATTTAGTGCTGGAGAAGTGTGCCAGTCTTCACAGATTAATCCTGGTTTCAACCGTACCGGGCAGATGGTAGACAGCGTGTAAGGGGTTGCCGTTTGCTGATGTCAACGTTGTGCCCTATGGTGGCGGTGGAGTTATGGTATGGGGAGGCATACGCTTCGGACAACGAACACAATTGCATTTTATCAATGGCAATTAGAATGCAGAGATACCGTGACAGATCCTGAGGCCCATTGTCATGCCATTCATCCACCGCCATCACCTCAAGTTTTAGCATAATAATGCATGGCCCGATGTCGCACGGAACTGTACACAATTTATGGAAGCTGAAAATGTCCCAGATCTTCCATGGACTGCATACTCACCAGATGTCAACCATTGAGCATGTTTGGGATAATCTGGATCAAGGTGTACGACATTGTGTTCCAGTTCCGGCCAATATCCAGCAACTTCGCATAGCCTTTGAAGAGGAGTGGGACAACATTCCACAGGCCACAATCAACAGCCTGATCAACCCTATGCAAAGGAGATGTGTCGCGCAGCATGAGGCAAATGGTGGTCACACCAGATACTGACTGGTTTTCTGATCCAAGCCCCTACATTTTTTGAAAGGTATCTATGGCCAACAGATGCATGTCTGTATTCCCAGTCATGTTAAATCCATAGATTAGGACCAAATTAAGTCATTTAAGTTAACTGATTTCCTTATATGAACTGTAACTCAGTAAAATCTTTGAAATTGTTGCATGTCAAGGAGTTTATATTTTTGTTCAGTGTAATTACGAAGTGCTCTTCAATCCTGCCGATATCACTCTCTGACAGGTAGTTAGCTCTGAATGTTAACTCATTTATCTTTCTGTTTCATTAGAGGGCTATCTGATAGGAGCAATTCAACAATGTTTTAATCTTAGCAGGAGAAGACTGACTTCAACAACATTTTGTGGTAGAGACTCCTTGACAGTGAACAGTCAACCTTAATGGGTCTCAATCAAAACATCAAAGAGGCTCTCCATCTCTGTATGTCCCAATTATTTGTTGTCAACACAAGTATGCGGGCCACCATTTTACCTTAATTTGCTTGCGTTTTGCCTATGGTAGTTTGCTCTGCTGGCATTGCTCAGATGGGCTCTACGTCACGCTCTCTGACATCCCTCACCATTGACAGCTGACAAGTTTAAGCCGGCATGAAGTGTGGATTTCACTGTTTGTGTTATTGAAATCCTTGTGCGGTTCATCTCACAGAACTCTGGTGCCAGATTCTTACCCTGACAATAGATCACGTGACCTGCCCCAGTGTTCTGAACTGTTTCGCTGTTGGATTCAGTTGGAGGCTTGAGGGCACTGTATGAATGTTTTGGGATAGTCCTGTCACTCCCAGAGCCTGGGGGAGAGTGAAACATGAGACTGACACCTAATGACAGGCTTTCAATAGGGATGTGGACAAGAGGAGCTTATCACTGAGAGGATCAATACAACTTTCCCATGACATTGTCAGATCAGCTCATTCCAATGCTGACATCATTGACTATTAGCGTGGCATGGAAGACAATGGAAGACACTTAAAGGTTCATCTTCTCTGGACAAGCATCCTTCATGTTGCAAAGATGAAGTACCAGTCCACTAAGGCAGGATTGCCTTATAAACAATGGGTGGTCTCAATATTTCAATTTACTGTCAATCACTACAGTCTAGTGTCTAATCTACGCCACCCTTTCCACGCCAATAATCTGAGCTAGGCTAGGCTACTTTAGCTAGGTTGGCAGTTGGCACCATACTGTATTTGAAATGGCTGCTGCTAGCAGGATGGACAGACTGACATTTGAATAACCTGCTGAATATTTCACGGGATCTTTTAGCCCAACTCTGAAACCCAGGGACAGTTGACAAAATTGCTAAATAGATGCTGGCAGACTAATGTTTTTTGATGCTTCCGGTATGGATTACATTAGCCTGTTCCTAGGAATGTCCGAGTGGACACATTGACACATTCCACTGTAGTCATATGTTCAATTCAACTCTGGTCAGGTAGTTTTGGGATATCCAACCAACGAGGAACACAGGGTTAGAAAAGTACATGTCTACCTAGAGCTTGGAAACAAGATCAGGCAGCCAAAAAAAAACAATTATGGAAATACCTCTTTAGTCCAGAATGCGGTGTCAGGATTTAGTAGGTTCCTAAACCAATTAATTGTTCCGACCTCTCAACCTGTAATTATTTCAACAGCCTGTCTCATGACATTTGTTTTCTTCTCTCGTTTCCCAGGTCACTGGGAACTGCTAATTTGACACACTATTAAAACACACCTCTCCACACAGAGACAGGAGGAAGAGTTGCCAGTACACAACTACTACTGTAACTGTAATACGTTCTTATGACCACAGTGCCTCCAGCATGCCAGAGGTATTTGATATGGTTGACAACTTCAAATTAAGCAGTAATCATTTTTTCCCTGGATCATTACTAAATTCTGTGTTGAAGCATGCACAGCTAATAGGGCCAAACCTACTCTTAATTGCAGGGATTATGACCGTAAAGCCACAAAGTCTTTGCTCAATGCTGTCACTAACATGACAGTAGGGGTAAGAAGAAAAATAAACACCTCAATTACCCATTCTGAGAAATGTGGTAGAAAAGCTCGCTATTCTCTTACCCTCTAACCAGTTCATTATTATTTGGCTCACACCTCTTTCATAGCCCAAAGGACGGCCTGCTTCAAGCCAATAATCGAACACACTACTGTGCTTTTGAGCAACTAGTATGTAGACACAGTTACCAATTGATTTAAATTACTTGATTCAATTGGCCGTGGGTTGAATTGAAAAGGGGAACTAATGTCAGATAAGATGGCCTGAGATGAATGGATTTTGATTCGCTTTGAGCAAGATTAACATGTGATGCTTTCCCAGGCACTCACTTTTATAGTGCTAAACTGTAGTAAAGTCACTCCTGGCGAGAGGGCTGTCAGAGGCACAGCTGCTTAAAGAGAGCTAAATTATAAATTATAAAGCTGTGTACTCTGAGCAAGGCACAGCATCCCCATCCCCTTCCCATTAACCAACAGTGGCCCTGACCTCTTTAAATCTGCCCCAACATTCCCTTGACACCAGCCTGTCTGGGAGAAACACAGAGCCAGGGCCCTGCACTGCGATGACTCGCTGCTGCCACTGCTGCTGATTGGACGTGCTCTGTGTGGGTCAGAACATTTCCAGCTCTAAATCACGTAAGCGATGGGATAATTGCAGGCCTTTGGGCCGCCGCTCAACCCTCTAATACTCACGGGGCTCTGCTCAGGCGCCACTCATTGCACAAGCGTTCGCTGTGCTCGGCGGCAGGGAGAGCCACAGGCGAGGGGGATGCCCCTCGGCACTGTCAAGGTTAATCTTCTAAACACAGGGTGACAAAGCAATACTGTCGAATGAGGGGTGAGAGGAGCAAGAGAGCTACTAAAGTGGGAGAGGTATTTCTGACAGCTTTGTAAGAGTTCAGAACAATGTCACACTCCCTTGGGGGTGCGCACAAAACTCAAAAGGTGTCTCTGACACAACAGTCCCCTAGAATATTAATGAACATAAAATTAGTTATTAGTAGTTTTTCATTGAATAAATGACAAGGTATTTGCATTGTTTCTGATAATATAAAAATGTGAAAATACTTTAAATTAACTCTATATTTCCAACATTATAATAAGGGCTAATAGATATTTGAGGAATCAGGGCAGTTGTTGAGGCAGACAGGAACTTGGCGCCATTGAGCCATAAATCACATAATCTACCCAGCTAGCACATTTGGTTCCTTGGAAGTTGTGGGAATGTACATTTTTGGTTACTGACCAGTTCCCTGACGTGTTTGAAGAATACACATGATCCCCCTCTTATCATTAAATTCAATATTAACAAAGTGCAAGGTCTCTCCCAGTTCAGACATCTGTATCAACCCACTTTTAATCAGGGGACTCCTTGACAAACCATCTCTCCTGTCCTCCATCTGTAGAAAAACAAAGTAGAGTTGAAACACACAGCACTGATCACATTATCAATGCTTATTAGGTGAATTCCAGGAGAGACAAGTGATAGTATTCTGACCTATGACCAGATCAAATGTGACCCGATTCAGGAAACTAGGCCTATGTCGCAAGTCATGACTTCACAGGAGAAAATAATATTTATTTTCAAAATGCGTTTTTTTGCAGAAATGCCTTCTCGAACATCTGAACCTTCATGTGCCTTAATAACAGATTTGTATGCATCTGTAAATCCGAGAGAAAAAAAATCAATTACGAGCCTTGTTGGTTAAGCCACAGAAAAAGTCAGAAACCTTCCCACTAGCCATGATTGGCTGAGATAATGAGTGGGCTGGACATGCTGAGAGAGGAGTTCGGATTGGTCTGCCATATAGGCAGGCTTCTGTCTATTTGAGCTCATCAGTCTGTGTTGGTAATCCTGTCGAACATGGCTTTAAAAAAAATGTATTGTGTAGTGGCGCTGCATTCAGTAAGTGTTGCTCTCCACTTTCTGGAGGATCAAGTTTTGAAATCAGTGGAATTAGAGTATGATAGCAATAGAGATGGAGAAAACACCTGTCTCCGGATTACATCTTCAAACTAAGTGCAACCATGGCATGGCATTCCTGACAGGGAGACGTGTACTTCAAGCATGATGATGCATACAGGTAAGATAGTCTAGCGATAGCTAGCTACATTTTCAGATATTACACATTTTCTATTTTGACAGAAAGTGGTTTCATTTCAAACCAAAGTGTATTATTAGCTAGCTAGCTAACATTAGCTGGCTGGCTCCCTAGCTGACATTATTTGTTTTCCAGAGCCGTTTGCTGTTCTAGTTAGAGTCTAAATGTAGCTAGCTATCATTGAACATGGTTGGTTAGCTCTCAGCACTGTGGCATTGTTGGCACTGTTCATTGTTGTTTAACTAGCTAATGTTAGCTGGCTGGCTCGTTAGCTAATGTTACGTGATGTGTGTAAACTTACACTTTGTTTACCTAGCTATGTACATTGTTTACCTAGCTAGCTAGCTATGTCTTAAGCTAAAGTGTACTGTTAGGTAGCTAACATTAGATGGCTGGCTCCCTAGCTGATCATATTATTAATTTCCCAGAGCTGTTTGCTATTCTAGATAGGGCCTGGATGGTTAGCTCCCAGCACTTTTATTTATTTATTTCACCTTTATTTAACCAAGTAGGCCAGTTGAGAGCAAGTTCTCATTTACAACTGCGACCTGGCCAAGATAAAGCAAAGCAATGAGACACAAACAACACAGAGTTACAGATGGGATAAACAAACGTATAGTAAATAACACAATTGAAAAATTTAGTAAGATTATGGAGGTAAGGCAATAAATAGGCCATAGTGGCAAAATAATTACAATTTAGCAATTAAACACAGGAGTGATAGAAGTGCAGAAGATGAATGTGCAAGTAGAGATACTGGGGTGCAAAGGAGCAAAAATATATAACTACATGGGGATGAGGTAGTTGGGTGGGCTATTTACAGATGGGCTATGTACAGGTGCAATGATCGGTATGCTGCTCTGACAGCTGATGCTTAAAGTTAGTGAGGGAGATATAAGTCTCCAGCTTCAGTGATTTTTGCAATTCGTTCCAGTCATTGGCAGCAAAGAACTGGAAGGAAAGGCGGCCAAATAGGAGTTGGCTTTGGGGATGATCAGTGAAATATACCTGCTGGAGCGCGTGCTAAGGGTGGGTGCTGCTATGGTGACCAGTGGGCTGAGATAAGGCGGGGCTTTATCTAGAAAATACTCATAGATGACCTGGAGCCAGTGGGTTTGGCAACGAATATGAAGCGAGGGCCAGCCAACGAGAGCATACAGGTCGCAGTGGTAGGTAGTATATGGGGCTTTGGTGACAAAACAGATGGTACTGTGATAGACTACATCAAATTTGCTGAGTAGAGTGTTGGAGGCTATTTTGTAAATGACATCGCCGAAGTCAAGGATCGGTAGGATAGTCAGTTTTACGAGGGTATGTTTGGCAGCATGAGTGAAGGATGCTTTGTTGGGAAATAGGAAGCCGATTCTAGATTTAATTTTGGATTGGAGATGCTTGGAAGGAGAGTTTACAGTCTAACCAGACACCTAGGTAGTTGTCCACATATTGTAAGTCAGAACCATCCAGAGTAGTGATGCTAGACGGGCGGGCAGGTGCGAGCAGCGATCAGTTGAAGAGCATGCATTTAGTTGTACTTGCATTTAAGAGCAGTTGGAGGCCATGGAAGGAGTGTCTGGAGGTTGTTAACCTCTTGTCTGGAGGTTTGTTAACACAGTGTCCAAAGAAGAGCCAGAAGTACACAGAATGGTGTCGTCTGCGTTGAGGTGGATCAGAGAATCACCAGCAGCAAGAGCGACATCATTGATGTATACAGAGAAAAGAGTCGGCCTGAAGTTGAACCCTCTGGCACCCTCATAGAAACTGCAAGAGGACCGGACAACAGGCCCTCCGATTTGACACACTGAACTCTATCTGAGAAGTAGTTGGTGAACCAGGCGTGGCAGTCATTTGAGAAACCAAGGCTGTTGAGTCTGTCGATAAGAATGTGGCGATTGACAGCATTGAAAGCCTTGGCCAGGTCGATGAAGATAGCTGCACAGTACTGTCTTATATAGATGGCAGTTATGATATTGTTTAGGACCTTGAGCATGGCTGAGGTGCACCCATGACCCGCTCGGAAACCAGAATGCATAGCAGAGAAGGTACGGTGGGATTCAAAATGGTCGGTGATCTGTTTTTAACTTGGTTTTCGAAGACTTTAGAAAGGCAGGGTAGTATAGATATAGGTCTGTAACAGTTTGGGTCCAGAGTGTCTCCCCCTTTAACCTGTTGAATCTATGGGGGCGCTATTTCATTATTGGATAAAAAAACGTGCCCGTTTTAAGCGCAATATTTTGTCACAAAAATATGCTTGACTATGCATATAATTGACAACTTTGGAAAGAAAACAGTCTGATGTTTCCAAAACTGCAAAGATATTATCTGTGAGTGCCACAGAACTCATGCTACAGGCGAAACCAAGATGAAACTTCAAACAGGAAATGAGCAGAATTTCTGAGGCTCTGTTTTCCATTGTCTCCTTATATGGCTGTGAATGCACCAGGAACGAGCCTGCCCTTTCTGTCGTTTCTTCAAGATGTCTGCAGCATTGTGACGTATTTGTAGGCATTGGAAGATTGGCCATAAGAGACTACATTTTCCAGGGGTTCGCCCGGTGTCCTTTGTCTAAATTGGTGCGTAATCTTCAGCTGCGGGCATTTTCTCCTGTGATTCAGAACAGAAAGCACACTTCCACGAACGATATATCATCGAAGAGATATGTGAAAAACACCTTGAGGATTGGTTCTAAACAACGTTTGCCATGTTTCAGTCGATATTATGGAGTTAATTTGGAAAAAAGTTTTGATGACTGGATTTTCGTTTTTTTTTGGAAGACAAACGTGACGCACCAGACGGAGCAAATAATCTTTCAGGAAAAACTGAACATTTGCTATCTAACAGAGTCTCCGTATGAAAACATCTGAAGTTCTTCAAAGGTAAATTATTTTATTTGAATGCTTTTCTGGTTTTTGTGAAAATGTTGCCTGCTGAATGCTAACGCTAACGCTAACGCAAAATGCTACGCTAGCTAGCTACTGTTACACAAATGATTGTTTTCCTATGGTTGAGAAGCATATTTTGAAAATCTGAGATGACAGTGTTGTTAACAAAAGGCTAAGCTTGAGAGCTAGCATATTTATTTAATTTAATTTGCGATTTTCATGAATAGTTAACGTTGCGTTATGGTAATGAGCTTGAGGCTGTATTCACGATCCTGGATCCGGGATGGCTAAGTGCTAGAGGTTAACCTCTCTGGGATATGTGGGATGGTAGCGTCCAACCTCGCCAACAGCCAGTGAAAGCGCAGGGCGCCAAATTCAAAACAACAACAATCTCATAATCAAAATTCCTCAAAAAATTCCTCAAGCATTTTACACCATTTTAAAGGTAAAATTCTCGTTAATCCAGTCACAGTGTTTGATTTCAAAAAGGCTTTACAGCGAAAGCACCACAAACAATTATGTTAGGTCACCACCAAGTCACAGAAAAACATAGCCATTTTTTCCAGCCAAAGAGAGTCACAAAGCACAAATAGAGATAAAATTAATCACTAACCTTTGATGATCTTCATCAGATGACACTCATAGGACTTCATGTTACACAATACATGTATGTTTTGTTCGCTAAAGTGCATATTTATATAAGAAACTCTCATTTTACATTGGCGCGTTACATTCAGTAGTTCTAAAACATGCGGTGATTGTGCAGAAATACTCTGTAAATTTTGATGAAAATACAAGTGTTATGGTGATATACTTCTCCTTAATGAAACCGCTGTGTCAGATTTTTTAAAAACGTTACGGAAAAAGCAAACCATGCAATAATCTGAGTAAAGCGTTCAGACAACAAAGCAGCCAAAAAGATATCCGCCATATTGTGTAGTCAACATTAGTCAGAAATAGCATTATAAATATTCACTTACTTTTGATGATCTTCATCAGAATGCACTCCCAGGAATCCCAGTTCCACAATAAATGATTGATTTGTTCGATAAAGTTCATAATTTATGTCCAAATAGCTTCTTTTGTTAGGGCGTCCAGCCGAACGTCGGACGAAAAGTTCAAAACGTTATATTACAGGTCGTAGAAACTTGTCAAACTAAGTATAGAATCAATCTTTAGGATGTTTTAACATAAATCTTCAATAATTTTCCAACTGGAGAATTCCTTTGTCTGTAGAAAAGCAATGGAATGAGAGCTAACTCTCTTGTGACCGCGCGATACGAGCCTGTGGCACTCTGCCAGACACCTGGCTCAATCCTCTCTCATTTGCCCCCACTTCACAGTAGAAGCCCTAAACAAGGTTCTAAAGACTGTTGACATCTAGTGGAAGTCTTAGGAAGTGCAATATGACCCCATTTACACTGTATATTGGAATGGCAAAGAGTTTAAAAACTAAAAACGTAAAATTTCCCACTTGCTGGTTGAATTTTTCTCAGGTTTTCGCCTTCCATATGAGTTCTGTTATACTCACAGACATCATTCAAACAGTTTTAGAAACTTCAGAGGGTTTTCTATCCAATACTACTAATATGCATATATTAGCATTTGGGACAGAGTAGCAGGCAGTTTACTCTGGGAACCTTATTCATCCAAGCTGCTCAATATTGCCCCCCTGTCACCAAGAAGTTAACCTCTCTGGGATATGTGGGACGCCTGGCCAAAAGCAAGGGAAAATGCAGAGTGCCAAATTCAAATAAATTACTATAAAAATCAAACTTTCATTAAATCACACATGAAAGATAGCAAATTAAAGTGACACTTGTTGTGAATCCAGCCAACATGTCAGATTTCAAAAAGCGTTTTCGGCGAAAGCAAACAATGCTATTATCTGAGGATAGCACCATAGTAAACAAAGAGAGAGAAGCATATTTCAACCCTATAGGCGTGACACAAAACGAAAAATAAAAATATAATTCATGCCTTTCCTTTGACGAGCTTCTTTTTTTGGCACTCCAATATGTCCCATAAACATCACAAATGGTCCTTTTGTTCGATTAATTCCGTCGATATATATCCAAAATGTCAATTTATTTGGCGCGTTTGATCCAGAAAAATCCGGTTCCAACTTGCGACTACAAAATATCTCAAAAGTTACCTGTAAACTTTGCCAAAACATTTCAAACTACTATTGTAATACAACTTTAGGTATTTTTTTACGTAAATAATCAATAAAATTGAAGACGGGATGATCTGTGTTCAATACAGGAGGAAAACAAACTGTAGCATGCTTTCTGGTCACTCTCCTCTATCTAACAGTACACTTCAAGTTACCATCGTTCAAGATGGCCGTACTTCTTCATTACATAAAGGAAAAACCTCAACCAATTTCTAAAGACTGGTGATATCCAGTGGAAGTGGTAGGAACTGCAAGAAGGTCCCTTAGAAATCTGTATTCCCAATGAAAATCCATTGAAAAGAGAGTGACCTCAAAATAAAAAGATCTGAATGGTTTGTCCTCTGGGTTTCGCCTGGTAAATACGTTCTGTTATACTCACAGACAAGATTCAAACAGTTTTAGAAACTTCAGTGTGTTTTCTATCCAAAGCTACTAATAATATGCATATCTTATCTTCTGGGGATGAGTAGCAGGCAGTTGAATTTGGGCATGCATTTCATCCGGACGTGAAAATACTGCCCCCTGTCACCAAGTAGTTAAAGAGGGATATGACCGCGGCAGCATTCCAATCTTTAGGGATCTCCGACGATTCGAAAGAGATTTTGAACAGGCTTGTAATAGGGGTTGCAACAATTGTGGCAGAAGATTTTTAGAAAGAGAGGGTCCAGATTGTCTAGCCCAGCTGATTTGTAGGGGTCGAGATTTTGCAGCTTTCAGAACATCAGCTATCTGGATTTGGGTGAAGGAGAAATGGGGGAGGCTTGGGCAAGTTGCTGTGGGGGGTGCAGAGCTGTTGACCGGGGTAGGGGTAGCCAGGTGGAAAGCATGGCCAGCCGTAGAAAAATGCTTATTGAAATTCTCAATTATCGTAGATTTATCGGTGGTGACAGTGTTTCCGAGCCTCAGTGCAGTGGGCAGCTGGGAGGAGGTGCTCTTTTTCTCCATGGACTTTACAGTGTCAAATAACTTTTTGGAGATTGTGCTACAGGATGCAAATTTCTATTTGAAAAAGCTAGCCTTTGCTTTCCTAACTGCCTGTGTATATTGGTTCCTAACTTCCCTGAAAAGTTGCATATCGTGGGGGCTATTCGATGCTAATGTAGTACGCCACAGGATGTTTTTGTGCTGGTCAAGGGCAGTCAAGTCTGGAGTTAACCAAGGGCTATATCTGTTCTTAGTTCTAAATGTTTTGAATGGGGCATGCTTATTTAAGATGTTGAGGAAAGCACTTTTAAAGAATAACCAGGCATCCTTTACTGACGGAATGAGGTCAATATCCTTCCAGGAAACCCAGGCCAGGTCAATTAGAAAGGCCTGCTCGCTGTAGTGTTTAAGGGAGTATTTGACAGTGATGAGGGGTGGTCGTTTGACAGCAGACCCATTATGGATGCAGGCAATGAGTCAGTGATCGCTATGATCCTGGTTGAAGACAGCAGAGGTGTATTGATAGTGCAGGTTGGTCAGGATGATATCTATGAGGGTGCCCATGTTTACGGATTTGGGGTTGTACTTGGTAGGTTCCTTGAGATTGTGTGTGAGATTGAGGGCATCTTGCTTAGATTGTAGGATGGCCGGGGTGTTAAGCATATCCCAGTTTAGGTCACCTAACAGTACAAACTCTGAAGATAAATGGGGGGCGATTAATTCACATATGGTGTCCAGGGCACAGCTGGGGGCTAAGGGGGGTCTATAACAGGTGGAAACAGTGAGAGACTTGTTTCTGGAAAGGTGGATTTTTAGTAGAAGCTCAAACTGTTTGGACACAGACCTGGATAGCATGACAGAACTCTGCAGGCTATCTCTGCAGTAGATTGCAACTCCACCCCCTTTACAGTTCTATCTTGGCGGAAAATGTGGTAGTTGGGGACTGTGGCATTGTTGGCACTGTTCATTGTTGTTTAACTAGCTAACGTTACGTGACGTGTGTGAACTTACACTTTGTTAACCTTGCTAGCTATATGGTTTAACCTAAAGTGTACTGTTAGCTAGCTAATGCTAGCTGACTGGCTCCCTAGCTGACTATTTGTTTCCCAGAGCCGTTTGCTGTTCTAGTTAGAGCCTAATGTTTGCTAGCTAATATTGAACATGGTTGATCAGCTCCCAGCATTGTGGCCTTTGTTGGCACTGTTCATTGTTGTTTAACTAGCTAACGCTAGCTGGCTGGCTCCCTAGCTGACATTATTTGTTTCCCAGAGACGTTCGCTTTTCTAGTTAAAGCCTAATGTTAGCTAGCTAATATTGAAAATGGTTGGTTATCTCACATCACTGTGGCATTGTTGGCACTTTTCATTGTTGTTTAACTAGCTAATGTTAGCTGGCTGGCTCATTCACTTAACGTTACGTGATGTGTGTACAACACCCGTTGAATATGGCCGGTGTCAGTAAACGTCTGCAAAAAAGCGTTATGAAATTGTTGCCAGCAGAGCTGGTTAGGCTGTTTTCATGTTATCCAGAGGTAAACAAATCATCGGCCAGAGCGTCAAGTGTGCGCTCCGAGAGCGAAACGAGATGGGAGGGGCTATAGCTTAATATTAAGAGGGTGGGAACGATGCTGAATGGGTGTAGACAAAGAATAGCTCTTCACTAGACAGCAAAACATTCAAAGGCGATTTTCTCAAATGTGAGTTCACAAGTTGATTATATTTCAAAGCAGAATTACTTTCCCATTGTTCCTCAAATGTAGTGTATGATATACCATTTTGTAGCTTTGAGTCTCTACTTTTATCTAATGTAAAAAACACTATTTCCAATTTTGCTACATACAGTGCATTGCGAAAGTATTCGGCCCACTTGAACTTTGCGACCTTTTGCCACATTTCAGGCTTCAAACATAAAGATATAAAACTGTATTTTTTTTGTGAATAATCAACAACAAGTGGGACACAATCATGAAGTGGAACGACATTTATTGGATATTTCAAACTTTTTCAACAAATCAAAAACTGAAAAATTGGGCGTGCAAAATTATTCAGCCCCCTTAAGTTAATACTTTGTAGCGCCACCTTTTGCTGCGATTACAGCTGTAAGTCGCTTGGGGTATGTCTCGATCAGTTTTGCACATCGAGAGACTGAAATTTTTTCCCATTCCTCCTTGCAAAACAGCTCGAGCTCAGTGAGGTTGGATGGAGAGCGTTTGTGAACAGCAGTTTTCAGTTCTTTCCACAGATTCTCGATTGGATTCAGGTCTGGACTTTGACTTGGCCATTATAACACCTGGATATGTTTATTTTTGAACCATTCCATTGTAGATTTTGCTTTATGTTTTGGATCATTGTCTTGTTGGAAGACACATCTCCGTCCCAGTCTCAGGTCTTTTGCTGACTCCATCAGGTTTTCTTCCAGAATGGTCCTGTATTTGGCTCCATCCATCTTCCCTTCAATTTTAACCATCTTCCCTGTCCCTGCTGAAGAAAAGCAGGCCCAAACCATAATGCTGCCACCACCATGTTTGACAGTGGGGATGGTGTGTTCAGGGTGATGAGCTGTGTTGCTTTTACACCAAACATAACGTCTTGCATTGTTGCCAAAAAGTTCAATTTTGGTTTCATCTGACCAGAGCACCTTCTTCCACATGTTTGGTGTGTCTCCCAGGTGGCTTGTGGCAAACTTTAAACGACACTTTTTATGGATATCTTTAAGAAATGGCTTTCTTCTTGCCACTCTTCCATAAAGGCCAGATTTGTGCAATATACGACTGATTGTTGTCCTATGGAGAGAGTCTCCCACCTCAGCTGTAGATCTCTGCAGTTCATCCAGAGTGATCATGGGCCTCTTGGCTGCATCTCTGATCAGTCTTCTCCTTGTATGAGCTGAAAGTTTAGAGGGACGGCCAGGTCTTGGTAGATTTGCAGTGGTCTGATACTCCTTCCATTTCAATATTATCGCTTGCACAGTGCTCCTTGGGATGTTTAAAGCTTGGGAAATCTTTTTGTATCCAAATCCGGCTTTAATAAACTTCTTCACAACAGTATCTCGGACCTGCCTGGTGTGTTCCTTGTTCTTCATGATGCTCTCTGCGCTTTTAACGGACCTCTGAGACTATCACAGTGCAGGTGCATTTATACGGAGACTTGATTACACACAGGTGGATTGTATTTATCATCATTAGTCATTTAGGTCAACATTGGATCATTCAGAGATCCTCACTGAACTTCTGGAGAGAGTTTGCTGCACTGAAAGTAAAGGGGATGAATAATTTTGCACGCCCAATTTTTCAGTTTTTGATTTGTTAAAAAAGTTTGAAATATCCAATAAATGTCGTTCCACTTCATGATTGTGTCCCACTTGTTGTTGATTCTTCACAAAAAAATACAGTTTTATATCTTTATGTTTGAAGCCTGAAATGTGGCAAAAGGTCGCAAAGTTCAAGGGGGCCGAATACTTTCGCAATGCACTGTAATACTGAATCCAGGTGGTGAGTCACAAATATGACCAACCTGGGACTGGTGCCTGGCCAGACACTGATGGACAACAAATCCACCAGCTTTTGCAAGTAGACTGTGAATGAAATAAAATATCATCACTCAATAAACATATAGTAAAAATGTCTCTAGTTTGGAAGTAATTATACTAATAGAGTGATTGTAAGTACAGAATAGATTCAGGCCAGTAACCCTGACGCCATTACTATTGCCGCATTTGTTACAGGTCCAAGTTTCGGGACTGGTGCAGCGGATAATAGTTCTTGTAACACAAACAAATTATGAAACAGGAGAATGTGGCTTCTCTTTCAAAGGTTCTCTCAATTATGACAACACACAGGTCCAGCATCGCATGTGCAGTTGAAGTCGGAAGTTTACATACGCCTTAGCCAAATACATTTAAACTCAGTTTTTCACAATCACAATTCCTGACATTTAATACTGGTAAAAAAATTCCCTGTCTTAGGTCAGTCAGGATCACCACTTTATTTTAAGAATGTGAAATGTCAGAATAATAGTAGAGAGGATTATTTATTTCAGCTTTTATTTCTTTCATCACATTTCCAGTGGGTCAGAAGTTTACATACACTCAATTAGTATTTGGTAGCATTGCCTTTAAATGGTTCAACATGGGTCAAATATTTTAGATAAGATTCCACAAGCTTCCCACAATAAGTTTGGTGAATTTTGGCCCATTCCTCCTGACAGAGCTGGTGTAACTGAGTCAGGTTTATAGGCCTCCATGCTCGCACACGGTTTTTCAGTTCTGCCCACAAATGTTCTATAGGATGAGGTCAGGGCTTTGTGATGGCCACTCCAATATCTTGACTTTGTTGTCCTTAAGCCATTTTCCACAACTTTGGAAGTATGCTTGGTGTCATTGTCCATTTGGAAGACCCATTTGCGACCAAGCTTTAACTTCCTGACTGATGTCTTGTGATGTTGCTTCAATATATCCACATAATTATTTTTCATCAGACCAGAGGACATTTCTCCAAAAAGTACAATCTTTGTCCCCATGTGCAGTTGCAAGCCGTAGTCTGGCTTTTTTTAAATCGTGGTTTTGGAGCAGTGACTTCTTCCTTGCTGAGCAGCCTTTTAGGTTATGTTGATATAGGACTAGTTTTACTGTGGATGTAGATACTTTTGCACCTGTTTCGTCCAGCATCTTCACAAGGTCCTTTGCTGTTTTTCGCACCAATATATGTTCATCTCTAGGAGACAGAACGCGTCTCCTTTCTAAGCGGTATGATGGCTGTGTGGTCCCATGGTGTTTGTACTTGCGTAATATTTTTTGTACAGATGAACGTGATATCTTCAGGCATTTGGAAATTGCTCCCAAGGATGAACAAGACTTGTGGAGGTCTTAATTTTTTTTCTGGGGTCTTGGCTGATTTCTTTTGATTTTCCCATGATGGCAAGCAAAGAAGCACTGAGTTTGAAGGTAGGCCTTAAAATACATCCACAGGTACAGCTCCAATTGACTCAAATTATGTCAATTAGCCTATCAGAAGCTTCTAAAGCCATGACAACATTTTCTGGAATCTTCCAAGCTGTTTAAAGGCACAGTCAACTTAGTGTATGTAAACGTCTGACCTTACTGGAATAGTGAAACAGTGAATTGTAAGTGAAATAATCTGTCTCTAAACAATTGCTGGAAAAATGACTTGTGTCATGTACAAAGTAGATGTCCTAACCAATTTGCCAAAACTATACTTTGTTAACAAGAAATTTGTGGAGTGGTTGAAAAACAAGTTTTCATGACTCCAACCTAAGTGTATATAAACTTCCGACTTCAACTGTAGTCCCAGTGCGAAGCGAACACGTCTCACTGCCCCCTACTAGCCAACAGTAGTATAAAAGCGTCCTTGAGGACTGACATTTCAGTAAAAGCATTCTTTGCCAATACAAAGAAACACTTCATAAACACAAATGTGACCATACATTTTGTGTGCGTCACACACTCCCTGACAAAAAATTAAATGGATCCTGACATAACCAAAACTCAAAATCTAAACCTCAAAATCTGAAAACTTATTTTTCATCAATAAACATATATAGTGTATGTGTACAGCATGTAAGTGGGCCGCATGTAAGGTGCAAGTCAGTAAGGTGGAAGAATGTAGTAAGGTCTTTCCCATTCTGGTAAGTAAGTCGCACTGAATGTTACATCGAGTGTGTTAACTTTATGGTGTGATTGAGAGTGGGTGGTCTACTAGAGATAGAAGGTCAAAGCAAATGTTCACATATGAGACACTTGGTCAACCTTCAATGCAGTGTGCACATCAACTACAGGGGAGGTCCTGGGTCTCTCTTCCTGCTCATGTTCTAAATGCTCCTCGTGCTCATTCTCTGGCTCTGGTTCGTTTCGATCAGATAAGTGTTCGTTCTCAGCTTGTCTTTGTTCTTCCATTACAGGTACTCAGACTGTATCTCTTTGTATCATGGGAGGTATTGCAGGTACTTGGATTGGAGCTCTTTGTTCTGTCCTAGTCACTGGTCTCCTTAACCAATAACTTCCTGTCCATTCATCACCCGAGTCAGATGTATCCCTGTTGTGAGTGTGTTCTTCCACATCACCGACTCTTGACTGTCTGTTTCTCTGCATAGATCGCTTCTCCGGTGCCAATTTAGTTGGACACAGTGGTGGAGGTTCAACTGGTAAGTCATTCACAAGTAGTAACAAGTTTCGGGGGAGTGTTTTGGTTTTACGCCTGTCTCCAACCTCGGGATGTACTATGTATACCGAATTGTCTGCAAACTGTTCCTTCACTAAGTAGATCACTTTCTCCCAGTATGATCTTAGCTTCCTGGACCCTCCCCGCTCACTGAGGTTCCTAACCAGAACACGATCTCCAGTTTGCAGAACTACCCCTTTCATCTTCTGGTCATAGTAGGATTTGCCTCTACCACTTGACTGCTTTCTGTTCTTGTTTGCGATCCAATATGCTTCAGTCATTCTTCCTGCCTACTCTTCTGCATATCTCTTGTGTGTGACTGGGTCTACTGGAGGGTGTGGATGATGACTGTAGAGCAGATGGTAGGGTAAGTAACCAGTGGACTCATGTCGGGTGCAGTTGTATGCGTGTTCCTTCTCTACTTCTCTTTGTCTGCCAGCGTTCGCAACATCTGTAGCAAGGTGCGGTTAAATCTCTCAGCTGGGTTAGCTTGGGGATGGTATGGTGAGGTTCGGGAATGGACAATCCCTGACAGCTGCTGGAGTGTACGGAACGGAACACCTCATTCTCATTCTCAATCTCCCAACCCTGATCATGATGCTGTTTTGAGGGGTATCCAAATCTAGTAAAATGATCAACCACCACCAGGATGTACTCATAACATCCTCGGCTGGTCTCCAGATGTAAGTAATCAATACAGACTAACTCCACTGGTGAGCTAGACGTGATGCTACCCATAGGTGCTAGCACATGCATGGTGAGTTTCTTCTGCTTTATGCACGGACATTTCCTTGTGACATAGTTCTCGATTTCCTTCTTCATAAATGGCCAGTAGATCCTCTCTCTCGCAAGGTTGAGTACTCTTTCAGGTACCAACGTGCCCCATGTCGTCATGGAGATGTTTAAGGGATACCGGGTCTGTACTTTACAGGAAGGACAAGATGTTGTCTCTCATTGGTCCGTCTATATCGGAGCCCATTTTCCAGGTTCAATTTGCTCCACTCGTAGAACATCTTCCGTGTGACGCTGTTCACCACTTCTCTCATTTCATCAGCAAGTACTGGAGCAGTCTCCTTAAGCTGTACAATCTCTCCAATGGCTGGGTCTTCACGTTGGGCTTTCACCAGCTCGTCATGACCTATTATTGGCAGAAGTGCACTGGGCTGTTGACTGGAGTCTACAGAGGAGATGTGGAGGGCAGCGATCCAGGCCACATCCTTCCTCTGGGCCGCTTGGTTCCCTTCCCAAGTTGCACACACAACAAGTGTGCTCTGGTGTTCGCCTGTCCAGTCCACAGGTGTCCTGGAGGACAGCTGGGGGCCTTTGGTCTTTTCTCTGTGCGGCTGAACTTGTGGCATTCCAGATTTCACTTGGAGCAGCTCATAGAGTGTCTTGGCTATTCCAGAGAAGTCCTGGAAGTATGATCTGTAGTAGCTGAGGAAACCAATGATCCTCTTGATGTCGCCCACTGTCTGTGGCGTCTTGATTTTCAGGGACAGCAATGCATCCAGGTCCTTAGGGTCAATCCTCACCCCTTCGGCCAGACACGAGGCACCCCACGTATCGGACCTCCCGGAAGAGGTTGCACTTCTCTGGCCGGGGTTTCACTCCATGATGTTGGAGAGCTTTGAGGACTTTGCGGATTTCATCCACATGCTCGTCAAAAGACTTTGTGTAGCAAAGGAAATCGTCCAGGTATGGAATATAGGATTTGTCCCTAAGGGAGCTCAGCACCTCTTCCATGGTCCTCTGCAATGCTGCGAGTGCGTTGGAGAGTCCAAATGGAATTCTCACCCATTCGTAGAGTCCCCAAGGGGTGATGAAGGCTGTGAGATGTCGGGAACCCTCTGCTATGAAACCTTGATGGTAGGCTTTACCCTGGTCTAAGATGCTGAACCAGGAGTAGCCACCAAGGGTGTCTATCAGGTCTTGGATTCTGGGCAATGGGTGCCTGTCAGGTACCATCTTCTGGTTTAACAGGTGGTAGTCAATACAGAGGCGCAACGTTCCATCCTTTTTACGGACGCACACAACAGGCGCGGAGTAAAGAGACTTAGATTTCACTATCCACTCCTTCATCGGAAGATATTGAATATACCCCTTAACTTATTGGAATAACGGCTTCGGGACTGGTGAGTACGCTCTCTGCACAGGAATGTCATCTTTGAGGTTGAGTGACATTTGCAGGCTTGGAATACACCCAAGGTCATTGCTGTCTCGAGCGAACGCTACCGATTCTTCATATAACGTCTTATTGGCTGTCTCTTGCTGCCTGTCGCCTAGGTGACTGATGTCAACTGGCAGGTGCCACAGTGACGGGTTTCCATCAGCTGGTGGGGTGGTAAGACTGTTGACCTCCACATTGAACCCTAATTTGCATTATGAGTCTGTTTCAACCACCTTCTGGATGGGCTGAATACTGACCAGAGCTGTCTTTCGTGGCAGGTGGATGCTGAGCGTTGTGTTGTTGCCTACCAGCACTGCTACATATGGCCTCCTTGGGTCCTGGATTTCTAGCCAGCCTTCACCCATATCCAGTTGCTGTAGTGGCATACTCTTTTCATCTGGCTCAAACAACACTGGGGTGTCGGATTGGTCTATACTGAGCGGAACTCTACACTTAACCCAAGCTACCTGGCCAGTGGCCTGTTGGCCAACTCTCAGGCGTTCTTGCTGAACATTCGGTTTTATGGTCTGCATACAGCTCACAATGGTCTTTGCTTTGTCAATCTGGACAGAGATGGCCCCACAGAGTAGGGTAATGAGGGTAGGTATGAGTCTCTCTGGTTGCCCTTGGACCAGTTCTTCAAGTACGTTGAAACCAAGCAATGGCCTCTCCAGTGGTAGACTACTCACTAGGAAAGGGATTTTGATTGACAGGCTGGGGTTCTCATTCCCAGGTAAGTTTACTGTTATGGCAACCCAACCATCGAAAGGGACAAGGTTTCCATTTACTGCATACACATCTAGCTCATCACCATTAATGATATCAATGAGTGGTTTAATATCAAGATCAGGTAGGTATTTGTCTTTCGAAATACGATCTATCATGCTGAGTTGAGCTCCTGTGTCAAGCAAAGCACTCACTGCTAAGCCATTCAAGTTACATTGGGTCAGGGCTCTTTCCCTTGCAACAATGTTCATTTTTAGCAGCTGATGGATCTAGTGAAGTGGAAAAGTGGAGATCTTACTCAGCCTACGAATCTGTTGTACGTTGACTACTTCTGGCGTGATACAGAGAGGAGTATTGGTATTACTACATGGCTCTGTAATAAGCTCAGTTCTTTGGACACTATTAGCCTGGGACGGTTGTCGGGGCCCGGTCACTGGGCCCTTGCAGTGACCGGCTTCAGTTTCCCTGGCACTTTGGGTATATTTAGACAGCCCAAGGCCCTGTGACCTTCCTCACCGCAAAATAAGAAATGACTACAATTAGACGGACCCTGTTCGACACATTTTGGTACAGACATAAGGTTTATCTCTTCCAGGCTGCATTGTTCTACTCGTAGAACATCGGCACAGATGATCTGATTGCCATTGTGGTATTGACTGTTTAATTTAATGGATTATGCTGGTGAGTGCATCTATTTTGGCTGAATTGTATGCATGTGACGTGTGTTGACAAGGCATGGGGCCTAGCCTTCCTTGTCTCTCACTTTCCTCACTCATTATTCTCATCACATCTCAATATTGTCTCGTCACTGACATCGTTACCTGAGAGTAGGGGTTTTAGTTCTCTGTATTTACGCCCAAGTCCCTGGTGCACAGTGTGTAGGAAAATATCTTGAACAGTGGATGCACTGTATTTTATGCCTGCATCAGCTAATTTAGATGAGAACAAGTGTCACGAACGTTGTTGTAAGAATCGGACCAAAAGGCAGCGTGGTTTGGGTTCATCATCTTTATTACGTGAACCGGCAAAAAACAATAAAGAACAAAACAAACATGAAGCTATGCAGTGCTCAAGGCAACTATACACAAACAAGATCCCACAACAAACAGGTGGGAAAAAGCTGCCTACATGTGATCCCCAATCAGAGACAACGATAGACAGCTGCCTCTGATTGGGAACCATACCAAGCCAACCTAGAAATAAAGAAACTAGAATGCACAACCTAGTCACACCCCGACCTAACCAAAATAGAGAATAAAAGATCTCTAAGGTCAGGGCCTGACAGTACCCCCCCCCCCCCCCCCCCATAAAGTTGCGGACTCCGGCCGCAAAACCTGACTCTATAGGGGAGGATTCGTTGTTTTAGTCCTATCACACGGTAGAGGAATTGTTGTGGTGTCTCTTGCTCATCTTGTCTAGCGTACATTAACTCCTGGAATAGTTCAGTACTGTTATTTTCTCTTAAGTGGGTCAGGAGGAACCCCTTGAACTCCGCTATTGTCATTTCTGAGCATGCCTCTGACCATTTCCGAATCACTGAAGTCTTCTTTGATTCCTTACTCCATCTGCTTACACACGCTGTTGTAGGTGATGTCTGATGTGTAGTCACCGATTTGACCCCCCTGTATTTTGAAATCCCTATGGTGGAGGTAGGAGAGGTCTCTTAAGGAGATCACCTTCTCGTGTTTTGGGTGTGTCGTCAGCCCAGACTGCAGGCTTCTGCATAGCGTGTCACTGTACTGTGTTGTAGAGGGCGGTGTGGACATCGGCTGTGAGGTAGGTATGGTAAAATGTTGGAGAAGTGTCTTGCTAAGCTCCTCATAATTTGCGAGCACTCTATGTAAATCAGTATTTGGTGTCGTTTTGACTGTGCTAGCTGTGACTGCATGAGCTATTTCAGTAAGTGGAGGGACTGTTAATGTGTCACATGGCTCAATATTATCACTTGGGTCGAACATAGATGTTATATTATGAGTCTGTATAACAGTATCAACATTATCTTTCAAAACCAACAATTCAACCATGCCGCCATCCTCTGACTCAAGTAATGACTTACTGTACATAAAGGTGCCGATGTACTCAAAGCAACCTTCATGATCACCCTCTCTGACTGGTTTTTTGTCTTGCACTTGACCCATGGTATTGGCAATTTGAAAAAGTTCCTTTGCTGACAGGCTGAGCAGGCTCTTCCTGATGTCCCACACCAGGCTCTTCTTCCCACTGTCTGACATTGTAACTTCTTCCTTTTCCTTATGAACGGTCAACACAGCCCAGAATCAAGAATCTGTCTCTGCTCACATCAGACTGCCCGCAACATGGATTTCAGCAGCAGATCCGTCTTGGTCCCAGATGTTATCTATCACTGGATCAGCTCCCGCCCAACAGGTGGCGCCTATCAAGGACGAGCCCCCCAAAACTGGTTGCAGGTCCCAGATTTGGGACTGGTGCAGCAGATAATAGTTCCTGTAACACAGGATAAATGATGAAACAGGAGAACGTGGCTTCTCTTTCAAAGGTTCTCTCAATTATGAGAACACACAGGTCCAGGATCGCCAATAGTCCCAGTGTGAAGCGAACACATCTCACTGCCCACTACTGGCCAACAGTAGTATAAATGCCTCACAATGGCGAAACCTTGGAGGACTGACCATACATTGTGTGTGTCACACATTCAAATCAAGGCTGATTGCTTGCTGACACATATTTGTATCACGTTAGTTAAAAAGACTGGTATTCAGGCTAGACAAGTAGCATACTTCATTTAGTTTTGTCCTATACAAAATAGAATTTTATGAGAACAGTCATGTTGTTTTTAGTACTAGTAAAGACGAAGCCCCTGAAATGCTAGGTAGCTAGTTAGTGCTAACTAACTTAGCCCTTTATAATGACTCCCAGTTCCATCACAGTAAAGCCAGATAGCCACCAGGGTCTAAGTTATCGAGGGCAAGTGTTAACCCAAACAAAATGTCTATTTTCATAAAACTAGCTAACTACCTAACTTGCAAATCTGGGTTAGTTATAAATATCTTTGTCCAAGTTTAAATGAATTGGCTAGGTAGCTAATGTTAGCTAGCATAGGGATCATCTTAGCTAGCCAGTTAAACATTATCAATAGCAAGCTGGCTAACGTTACATCCTATCAAACCGTATGGTCAGGGGCAACTTTAGCTATGCAAATCTGCCTGTCTATGACGTTATCTATATTACATATTAGGGAGAGGCTATGTATTTAGCTAATTACATCACAGTTTCATAGCTAGTTGGCAAATCATTAGTCACGGTCATCATGTTGTATGTGTGTTGTATGTAATCCATTCCTGAGCAATATTGTTGAATGCATTAGAATGTGGCACCAACTTTATGGAAGCATATCTTCCCTCCTTTGCTTTTCAAGTATGTGTGTGTTGCGACTTGACAAAATGTTCACAAAGCAACTGGGGGTGGACCACACCTTGTTGTCTCTGGGCATGTAACTAATCAATACCCAACCCATCCATACCCGTCGTGACACACTCACTTCCAAATCTTATTTGGACTAGACTGACTTTATGACCAAAACTATCCTATTTACACTTTGATAGTATTGATGCCACATAGGCCATTTATAACCAGATAAGGTGGTTCTAGGAGGAAGTTCCCTTTTAATAACACTGCTAGCACAGATAGGACAAATGGAAATTCATTTACTTAGGCATTAATCATGCAAACACAAATGTTTTCATTGTGGCACAGCATCAGTGAGAGTCAAACCTATGATTTTCTGTTCTTTATCCATGGAATTAGTCCACTGCGCCACCAGGATGGAGCTAGCATACCATGTTTTTTTTTTACTTTTACAAAGCTGTTCATTTTAGTCTATTCAAACAAACCCCTTTCAAAGGAAACAAGCACTCATTAAGATCAGGTGTGGCCAATTAGTGGGCGCAGCCAACACACCTGAACACACTTAAAAAGACAGAGAAAAGAAAGAGTTTTGTTGACTCTGAGAATGGAATGTATCAGTGGTGGCTGGTGGGAGGAGCTATAGAAGGACGAGCTCATTGTAATGGCTGGAGGAGAATTAATGGAATGGAGTTAAACATGCGGTTTCCATTTGCTTGATACGATTCCATTCCAGCCATTACAATGAGAGTCCTCCTATAGCTCCTCCCACTAGCCTCCTCTGGAATGTATATGTTTTTAAATAACATTCTCAGATTGTTTTTCTGAATGTTAGTAAAAAAAATTGTGGTTTTAATGTTCTGGGAACATGACTTTAAATAGAATCATGAGGAAACCAGTATAGAAAACTTATGCTGAAATTCCCGCAGAAGAACATTGTTTCTTAATGTTCTCTGAACTATTTGAGAACATTCCTAATGTCAAACTAGTTGGAGAATATTCCTAGAACATTACCAAAATTGAAATGAAACGTAACCATGTTTGAACATTCTGTTAAATTAATGAAATGCCAAGAAAATAATTGTTTTTTTTTGTCAAGTTCCTTAAATGCGTTGAGAATGTAGGACAACCACGCTCTCACCAAGCTCTAAGAAACATATGGTTCTCAGAACGTGATGTGCTAGCTGGGTAATGATTTAAAGCCACATGAAACCATCCCTTATAGTGACACTGATTATTTAGTGATACGGAGGTGAACAGAAGGTACAGTTAATATTGACATTCCTGGAATAACCCCTCGGAAACATGTCTGCACAATCTGTTGCAAAGACAAGCCATTTTCAACTCACCTGGTGATTTTCAACTCACCTTACCAGTGCTCAAGTCGCTGTGTAGGCAGGGAGAACTCCCCTCATCCACTACATACCCAAAATGCTATCCTTTGGTAGAGTTTTATAAGGCAATGGGTGTGATTACTTGTGATCTTAAGCAAATGGAATAACAGAAGAGACACGCACATACAGTACATTCCCTTTGCATTTAGCCCATTTATAGAGTCATTGTTTAGTGGATCTGTAACGTATTGGTATACGTGGGTGTGCAAGTACGGTAGTAGTCAAATGTATAACACTAATTGTACCAGCATGATGAGTCAACCAGAACAAAGAGATTCAAACAAGGTGTCACCTCACCGCTGTTCTATAACCCTCAGTTATATTCCATATCACATCCATCTTTATTTTTCAAGTAGCATGCCACAGTGCTTTCCATTATGAGTAAGATAAAGCGCAGGTCGAACATATCAGTTTATGAAAGGACAGTTTCCTCACCGCTCATCACAACTTGCACCTCCATGATATCCAATCTTCATCGATATCAGGATTATGTGCTTTTTAATGGTATAGCTAGATATGGCTGCTATTTGCATAGTGTGTCCACACTGACACCACCAGCAACAATACATTGGCTTGTTTATCACATAGGAATAGAGCACCAGAGATTAAAATAATGGGATGTCATTACATTTATTGTCAATATCCGCTTGTTATCACAGTGGCACGGTGTCAGGCTATTTGGGGAAAAATGTTCGCTCTCCATTTCACTCACTCACTCCTTCTCTCTATGTCTCTCTCTCTCCTTCCATCTTTCTCTCTCTCTTGCTCTCTCTCACAGATTAAGCAAAGCTCCCAGGATGCTGTGTGTGTGTGTCGTGTGGAGGTAATTACCTGCACAGACATGGCACAGAACAAAGCAATCAGGGAGGGGCCCTAAATACAGGGTCTAGACTTGGTGTCTCTCTCTATTTCTCTCGCTCCTTTTCTCTCCCTCTCTCTCTCCCCCCCCCCCCACCCCACCACACCCTCTCTCATTTTATTGTTTGGCCCTGAAAACAACTTCAAACTCAATCAACAAAAATTAGAGTAAAAAGAAATTCACAAAAAAACGCTTCGCATTGTGTTCTCTTCTTTTCCGAAGAAAACATGAGAGAAGATGAAATGCTCTTGGTAACTGTCAGATTATTGTATTACATATAAAGACACATCTGTTTATACGCCGAGAAGCATGAACATATCTAGCTGGCATAATGCTGAGATCAGCTAACCAAACAACTTCCCCGTCCTCCCTTTTTAACGCGCGCTACAGTCAAGTCGGCTCTAAAAAAAAACTAGCCAATAGTTCTGGATGTAGAGAAACACCAGACTTCCAACACAGCCTAGTCTCGCAAAGAGACAGTGGGTCTGAACTCCCGTAATAGCTTCCTTTGAAGACATTTAGATAGTGCTTGTAATCAGCCTAATTGATTGTAATAAGGCACCGGGGGCATATTGTTTTTCTGTGGGAGAGAGGCTTTGGGAATCAGATGTGTTTTGCCAGAGCTACAGTATAATTTAGTTAATGACACCCATTACTCCAAAGCCAAACAGTGTCACTCACTTAGGCCTCTTTAGGTCAGCCTGTGTAGACCATGTAATTTCACTCCAATATGTACAAACTAGGTGATTACAAGCAAATACTGTGTAAGTGCAACACAAACACTTACTACCAAGAACAGTCAAATACATGTTAGGTCTATCACTTTTATCAAAAGGCAAATATTGTCCTTGGCATCGATGACTACAAGTATAGATAACTGCCGGGACACGTGGCATGACTTTCACAGGTCAATCTTCTATGAATTATGAATTCAAAAATCGCGTTGAAACCTTTAATTGTGGAGGTTAGGTTAGTCTCTCTCTCTCTCTCTCTCTCTCTCTCTCTCTCTCTCTCTCTCTCTCTCTCTCTCTCTCTCTCTCTCTCTCTTTCTCTCTCTCTCTCTCTCTCTCTCTCTCCCTCTCTCCCTCTCTCCTTGTTTGTGCATCTGGAGTTGATCAGCCCACTTCCTGGATAGTATTACAGTGAACAATTATGTTCAGATCAGGAGACAGCAGTACTTAAAAGGCCTGAAATTGCAGGGGGGAAACCAGTAGATGAAAAGGGGGCAGATGTGTCCTATCACCGTAATGAAATCAACCTGACTGTCCTTTAGAGGACTAACACAACACACTGTCACCACTCAGCTTTACCACAGACAGGAACGGTAATAATCACATTCACCACCAACACAAACAAACAGCCTCGCAGGCTGCCACAAAGGAAATGGATGAGACTGAACTAGCATTACATTTTATAACCTCTTCAATGCTCTGGAGAATTGAGGAGCAGTGTAGAACTGCGACAAGTAGGCCAAGCAAACTTAATGAGATGAATAATGCAACTATTTGGAGAGAAGATAGCATTCATCTTAAGCTACAACAGGAACATATACAAAGGTTCCCACAGCCTTGAAATCTTAACGCTCTCTGTATTGGGGTCCTATGTGAGGCCGTAAAAGCAAGGCATTGGTAATTGCAGAGCTGCCAATCAATTACAGCCCCAGTGTCCCCTGTTTCAAAGGCGCGCGCCGGGGCCCTGACATTTGAACTTGTGGGCGGAGGGTCCCGGCCAGGCCCCTGTGGGGGCCGGGTGGAGACGAAAGGGGGGCGGGGTACAGGGGGGACGGGGGCAGAGGGGCGTCCAGTCAACTGGGGCTGGTCCCACTGTGCCTGGCGTCTCTCTTTCTCATTAAACAGTGGAGAGTCAGAGGTGCACGTCTGCCCTGGCCAGGGGGCAGGAAGGATCGTATTAATACAGAGACGCTCTCTGTCCGGGTGTCAGATGACATGGTTTTGCACCTCATTTTGCGTCCCTTTAGTCTCTTTTATGATTGGTGCCTAAACCATGAAGATACAATTGATGTTTTGTCTTCCTTATTTGCTGGAGTCATTTGTTTATTCTCTTAAGTGCTTTCTTTATGGTTCTGAACCACTCAGCACATGTCAAATCCCTACCTTTGGACTAAAGGAGAGCCCCCCCTCCAACCATACACTCTAAAAAATGAGGGGTTCAACAAGGGTTCTTCGAAGAACCTTACGGTTCTTGGCACTGAAAATGACCCATAGAAGGTGGGGTTCATAGAGAAACTTCCTTAGTTGATGGGGGTTCTTGCCTAACTGCCCAACTGAGACATTTTGATTTGAAAGGACAGCAGGTGCAGGCACTTAACTGAAAAATGTAAAGATCTGAATTTAAGGTACCGTTTGTCCCTTGTGTGATCTAAACTGATATTGTTTTATGATGACATCATCTATCTTTTCATACGTGTGCAAATCTTTCTAAAAACAGATATGAATCAACACAGATGTAAAAATATGTACTGTAGGCTATAAGAATATGTTGACGGCTTGCTGTATAGCGTGTAGCGACAGAACTGCTCACTTTTGTGCCTGTGTCTGCAGGTATACAGACGAGGAGGCATACAAAGGCATGTCAATTGCTATTGGTACGTTATGTTATGCAGATCCCATTTACCATCCTCCTCCCTTACGTCTTCAATTAATATCCCATAGGCCTCTACATGGACAAGGTATGCGTATGAAAAGCATGATCAAAACAGTGTGCGTGTTTTGTTAATCATCTGTATAACTACTATTTTTTGGACTCACAGATTTTTTTGGATTCATTTCACAGGAAACCTGTTTGATCACCACGCAATGCAAAATCATTCTGGCTATGGATACGGAGAACATCAACACATTAACATCAACATACCAGAGGATATACCCATTGGACTTGTGGCTCTGCTGGGAGTTTACCTCATATTTGAATTTTGAATTCTGCTTTGCAACTAAAATCACAATAAACACTGAGAACTAAAATATTGTGTTATTGTTGTTATTGTTATTATTGTTATGTGTATGATTATTAACAATAATAATAGGGGAGAGGGGGCAGTTAAAAAATTTACCCCAAAAGGTTCTTCAAAATGTTCTTCAAGGATCCATTAAAAGGGGTTCTTCATTTAAAGGGTTCTTCAAATAACATATAGGGGTTTGCCACAGTTTCAATTTCAAGAACCCTTAAAGGATACTCCAGGAACCTTTTCATTTTAGAGTGTGGGCCAGCTGAAAACCGATAAAGAGACTAGGATACTAAGCTAGGATGTTGAGACTACATCTTCTGAGCAGTCAAGGGGTATGGTTGGTTTGTCTGCTGGGAAAGTTGTGGCCCTTCAAACCATCATACACCATCGACTTTTAACGATGCTATGATTTCTCTTTCAGAGATTCCTGCTTTGTTTTTTTGTTTTTTTTGTTTAGAGGTACATTTCCCTGAAATCTGGAAACTGCCTCACCAACATTCATCCTTGCTTGCCCATTTAAAAACAATTACACCATCTCAATACCACTACAAAATAACAAGCATCGCTTTATTTTGTTTTCTACCCTTGTCGTAAATGAAGAGCCGTCACACATCATCAAGACATTGTCTCTCAGGAATCAAAGGATGTTAGAGAGAGAGAGAGAGAGAGAGGCCCCTTGGTTTACTCCTCCCTCCCCCTGGCTGACATGGAAACTGGAGTCATGAACACGGTGAGTCATAAAACCTAATGGCTCCATCAGCCGGGACGCAGCGGCTGGGCTCTGATCGTGCCCTGATTACAGAGCATGGCAGATCTCCAGGCCTTTAATATGAGGGCTCCAGCCCAGGCCCAAGGAGCTAGCTAGGGGCCCATACCTTCCACTCCTCAACAATGTTTTTTGTTTGGAATGGGAACCCTGCTTGGGTTGACTTGAGGCCTCTTGGCACTGGCATTTCCCTCCTATAGATCTTCACTCATTAATTTTAACATTGGACCATTGTCTCTGCAGACTCTGGTAGTGGTTGCCTATCAGTCATGAGTTGCCTGTAAAGGCCTACACTCGCTGAGCTCTTTGCTGTAACACCTCGAACCGGTAATTGCGATGGGTAATGACTAGTCTGTAAAGGGAAGAATGCACACCTTTTATATATGTTGGACAGTGATGTTTCAGTAGATGTTCTATTTAAAGGCCCTAACTTTCTGAACCCTGTACAAAAGCTAATTTATGAAATGGTTGTAATGTCTGATAATGATGGGTTTGGAGCTGTTGGTGTGTAGTAAAGATATGGACCTTAATTGGTAGTGACTTACACAGTACCACAGTATTCTATTGTCAGGGAGAGTTACAGAAATGATTTGAGGTGACGCTTGGCAGGAATACTATTTCCCTGAGAGAACAAGTTTGCCAAAATACTACATGAGAGCTTTTGCCACAAGTCCACTAAGAGTTACCTCTTTGTTGGCAATGTGCATTGTTTCTTTATCACCTTTACAGCTATGAATAAGGCAAATTAAAAATATAAAAAAAACAGCTGATTGTTGCCCTGCAACCAGCAGCTGACTTAACTACAACAATGGAGCCGAGGCTAACAACAGATTACATCTTCAGATGTCATTAGCAAAGTGAGTATCCATTTTTTTTTTTTTTTTACATTGCAGAATCATTCTTTGCCTGCTGAATAGCAGTCTCCTCTGCTTGCAGCTAATAGGAGCTGGAGCCATTCACCTATTGAAGGTAGTAATTTAGGTTCATTGCAGCTAAAGCTTTGTTTGAAAGACCAGGGCTCCTGAACATTAAGGTGTTAAGGAAAACAATGTGATGACAGCGATTGGCTTAACTGAGCGCCCTTCATTTAAACGTGCTCTGCGAGTTTGACGAGGTGCCTTTCTGGAGAGAGAGGGCTTCTACACAGGACTTGTTTTTCAGGCCAATATGCAGTATTATTGTCATGTATTATGCACCTTAAGTCAGGTAAATACATTTTCCGGTATGTGAGAATAAGGATAATACTGGAAATAAGTGATATCTGGGCAAATAATGTATTCATATTCGATATGTCACTTGTAACAACACTCTTTCCATGTTATTACCACTTTATGGTGTGTCAATGTAAAGTCCCCCCTTTTTCCCCATAGTTTCAAATATTAGTTCAGGGTTATATTTTGATCTATCAAAAATCATCACTTCTTAGCTTGCAAGATGTATGTTTCTGTGCAACGATAGCGACAGTAAAGTGAAGTATTTAAGTATTTTGGCACAGCAACAAACCTACCAAGAGAGATGAACCTCCTAATAATATGGTACGTTCCTATTTGCACATCAGTGGAGGCTGCTGAGGGGAGGACGGGTCATAATAATGGCTGGAATGGAGTTAATGGAATGGTATCAAACACATTCCAGACATTATTATGAGCAGTCCCACCCTCAGCAGCCTCCACTGTTTCACACGTTAAAAACTATACCAATCTTCCAACATTACACATTAGTTTATCTATTGAGAATCCTTTAAAGTATCAGTATGTACTTAGTGTGCTTTTGTGTCAGAGTGTCCATAAAGTGGGCCCAATGGCTGTGAGTGCAAGAGACCCAGTTTATTACACAGTCCTTCATTTCACCACTTCAAAGTGCAGACTGTAATTACAATGCTCGAGGTGTGTCCAAACATACCAACAAAACCAGAAGCTGTTTTCTGGTGTTTTTCCTCCTCCGCTTTTCAGGGAGATTGTTCCCCCCCCCCCCCCTTTTTTTTATCAAACCCAAAGAGATTATGTTAAAAGGAATGATTTTTCTGAGGACCGTAGGCTACCGACACTCAAGGGGATTCCTCCTGCTGAAAATCACCTTGGTCTATGTTCGGTTTGTACACGGCTTCAGTCACTCTTTTTCATTACTCACATATCAGTTTCCACAGCATTATTGCATTGAGCTGACTATAGGCTATGTGTAGTTTACATGTCTCACTACCACTTAAACCTATGACAGGCTGTGTGTAGCAGGGCCCGGGATCGACAAGGTGCCTGAGGGTGGGGGCGTGAGCAGAGCAAGTGGGGAGGTGGCTCCTGAGTGGAGCCGCAAAACTGCAACAGTTTCTCCCCTGAGGAGCGAGGCTTTCATCTGCCCGCTTACTGGCGCCTTCGCAAACCTCAGATTATCTGTGAAATCACCCTGTTTAATAACGCACAGCCTCATGGGAACGGCGCCCTCGCTCAGTCCCAGCCCTGTAGGCCCCCAGCGCATGCATGACTGCTCTTACCAGTCAAACTGGGCAGCTGAGTTTGGGATAGACCTTGTGATTCTCAAATAGTGGCTGTTTATTTCCCGCGGAACAATTTGCAAAGGTTTTTGTGTGGAAATGTAATGTTACATAATAAGAGAAACACATTTGATCATAGTTCATTATTGTCAGGAATTTGATTAAAGTTTTTGTTTCATCACACTAACTTAGTTGGCTATTGGAATCAGGGCTGTGAATCTTGAAAACATAACCAAAGTGACAGATTTTTTTTAGCACTGAGCAAATTCTGTAGTCTACTGTATTATCATAGGTACAGCTGTTATAGGTAAAGTCATTTTCATTTCAACACAGCCTACTGTAGGGATCAATGATTTTTACAGAAACATTTAGTAGAAATCAGAAAGTCTGATGTAAAAAATAAATAAAAAAAACACAAAATCTGCCTATGAGTAAGTATAAATAAGTATTTTATATATAATATAAATAAGTATTTTGGCAGTCTCAAAAATGTGCTTGAATAATGAAACAGTGATAAAATTGAAGTCAAAATGAAATAAGGCAATTCCATGGTGACAGAGTGATGCTGAGATTCAGATGTTTCACAAAAACCTATGATTGCAAAGTTAAAACAAACCATACAACTCTATGCAAAATGACCTCTTAACAATTTCCACAGAAAATTGCACAAAAACACATCTACTTGAAGAACAGTGCAGATACAAATGATGGGACAAACAGCACAAACCGTCCTTCTGTTAACAAACTTTGCATCTGCACTGTTCTTCAAGTAAATGTGTTTTTGTCAAATGTTTATTGGACATTGCTAAAAGTAGTCAATGTGCATAGAGTTCTATGGTTTGTTTAACTCTGCAATCATTGGTTTTTGTTTGGAATACATTTGAAAGTGACAAATCTGAGTCTCAGAATCACTTTCCAATAGCTGTTTTTACTAGTAGATTAATTCAAGACTGCTCTAAAAATTGTCCCCCAAAAAATATGTGAGGGTATTCACACTTCTTCAAAGGTCATGCATATTTGATGAAGAATAACTAGGCCTACTTTGTTTAAAGCTAGAATGCTTAATTGAAACAATAACAAAGCATTTTAATAAAAACGCTGAGGGCTAGGCCTGGAGAAATGAAACCACACGTAATAGACAACGCTATGGATGCAAGGACTGACCATCCATGATATCAAAATTATAGTTTTAACCATGTTTTGTGGCTATAACGTGTTTTTTCTTTACATTTACATTGTTTACAAACAGTAAAATAAGCTTATATTTTGGGATCTGATGGGGTACAACATTCTTCAATAATCAATAGTTATATATAATTAATTCAAAAGTTTAAAAAAAATGGATTTAGCAACTAAGGATTCTAGTTTTAAAGATGCACAGTGTAGAAATCGCTCCACCATTTCCTGGATGCTAACATTCTAATAGTTCCCTTAATTTTAGTTTTGTGACAAAACAAGCAAGCATAGTGTAGAGAGTCTTTGTACCATCTAAACTACTGTGAAATACATTATCTTTTCCATAACCAGAAATATTGTATTTTCAGCTGTTTGAAACTTAAGAACAAGAAACATAGAAATATCATACATAGAACATATCGCTTCCGCTTCTTAGACTTGCTTTCAATGAGAATGACAGATCTACAACAAAAATTTCTGTGTGGATTTGTTGGGGTCGCCCAAAAAGTGACATATTGCAGCTTTAAGAGAGCATGATACAGACTAGGGCTGCAAGAAATCATTTTCCCACCAAATGTGTGTATCCTGAATTGAGGCACCAACAACGTTTTGCAATCAGGAAAAGGCATATTCTAATGGAGATTGTTAATTTGTGTATATCTCTTCCATAATTATCTGCATGGGGCCTGTGTTTACTTCTCTTGAGGTTAGGTTTGAAGTTATCCGTCACAGTAAATGCATGTGATATACTACATATATTTTGAACTCTTGTGTGAGAGACCAATCAATGACCAATCTCCTACATTTTGGCAGCGCTGCGATTGGCCGAAAGTTCCACTGGCGTCACGTGATTCTTTTACTCACTCCCACACTTGACAGCTTGGGTCCTGATATCTGAACGCCACCTGTAGCTACGACTGTCAGCCAGTCTTGCCGAGTGCCATTGGGACATACTTAGGGGGAAATGTCTACCCATGTGAGTTTGAGGGATAGCAGTTCATCCGAGGAGGACAGCCGACCCGAGCGGGAGAGCACGATGGATGACCACAAAACTCAAGTGACTACACACCATCATCCCTTCAGTGTAGAGGCTATAATGTCGGGTAGAAAGACTCACAGTGAGTTTACAAGCAAACCCGACAATGTCTCTGTGGTTACATTTTCAAAGACTCAGAACTCTCCGTACCTGTGCAGAGAGACATACAGCCCTCCCGAGGGAATCCGAAAGCACTTTATTCCACCATCGCCCGTAAAATCGGAGTCCTCCGAGCCGGATGACTGTGCTCCCTGGGTTATGAGCCCAAGATTCTCAGCGCAAACTCGTGAGTAACTTTTGGAGACTCACGTGAAAGAATTTCATTTAAATTAAGATATACAAATCTGCTTCTTTTAAGTAATTGGAACACATTTTGGAATATGTATACACGTGTACTTCTTACCTCACTATTTATCATAACTGATTTGTTATTTAGAGATTTAAAAAAAAAAATATATATATATATATATATATCATATGGTTTAATACAAATCAAATCGACCCATTTGAATTGGTTGGTATGTGCTGTCTCACAATATTGCATGGCTGTACATTCAATTTATTTGACAGGGTGTCAACTAAAAAGCCTTTTGCAAATAATAACTTTTATGTATATGCCTAATTAATTAGGCTATATCTGAATGCTTGTTGTAGAGAAAAAAAGTACGATCATTTAAGTCTTGACGTTCAATTTATTAAACAATATGTGAAAAAGAAGTATTAGGAAAAACAGGCCTGGGTCTTTACAACATTAGTTGAGTTAATAAATTAGTTAATAAATGGCTTACTGTGGGTCTATCATGAAACATAATTTTTCAATTTGTACTCTTTATTTGGGATAATAAGATGTATTTCTATGTATCTTTATGGGCATATCAGGCAGGTCTTCAAACCCTTACATTGATTTGTGTGTTTTATTAGTATATCCACATACATGTTTGTTTATGTGGTTTGTGTGTAATTCAAATCAAATTGTGTTTGTCACCTTACAGTGAAATGCTTACTTACAAGCCCTTAACCAACAAAGCGGTTCAAGAAATAGAGTTAAGAAAATATTTACAAAATCAAATAAAACAAGAATTCTATTAAAAGTAACACAATAAAATAACAATACCGAAGTTATATACGGGGTACCGAGTCAATGTGGGGGGGAACAGGTTAGTCGAGGTCATTTGTACATGTAGGTAGGGGTAAAGTGACTATGCATAGATAATAAACAGTGAGTAACATCAGTGTAAAACAAAGGGGGATCAATGTAAATTGTCCTTGTGGCCATTTGATTATGGCTTGGGGGTTGAAGTTGTTAAGGAGCAGTCTATGAAGTCTATGACTTGGGCCAGAGAGTCTATGACTTGGGCCAGAGAGTCTATGACTTGGGCCAGAGAGTCTATGACTTGGGCCAGAGAGTCTATGACTTGGGCCAGAGAGTCTATGACTTGGCGCAGAGAGAACAGTCTATGACTTGACTGGAGTCTTTGACATTTTTTGGGCCTTCCTCTGACACCGCCTAGTATATAGGTTATGGATGGCAGGAAGCTCGGCCCCAGTGATGTACTGGGCCATACGCACTATCCTCTAGCGCCTTACGGTCAGATGCAGAGCAGGCGGTGATGTAACCGGTCAGGATGCACTTGATGGTGCAGTAGATGGAACTTTTTGAGGATCTGTGGACCCATGCCAAATCTTTTCAGTCTCCTGAGGGGGAAAAGGTGTTGTTGTGCCCTGTTCATGACTGTCTTGGTGTATTTGGACCATGATAGTTTGTTGGTGATGTGGACCCCAAAGAACTCTCGACCCGCTCCAGTACAGCCCTGTCGATGTGAATGGGGGCGTGTTCGGCCCTCCTTTTCCTGTAGTCCACAATCATCTCCTTTGTCTTGCCCACGTTGAGGGAGAGGTTGTTTTCCTGGGACCACACTGCCAGGTCTCTGACCTCCTCTCTATAGGCTGTCTTATCGTTTTCTGTGATCCGGCGTACCACTGTTGTGTCGTCAGCAAACTTAATGAGAGTGTTGGAGTCATGCTTGGCCACGCTGTCGTGGGTGAACAGGAAGTACAGGAGGGGACTAAGCACGCACTCCTGAGGGGCCCCTGTGTTGAGCATCAGCGTGGCAGATGTGTTGTTGCCTACCCTTACCACCTGGGCCCGGCCCGTCAGTAAGTCCAGGATCCAGTTGCAGAGGGAGGTGTTTAGTCCCAGGGTCCTTCGCTTAGTGATGAGCTTTGTGGGCACTATGGTATTGAACGCTGAGCTGTAGTCAATGAACTGCATTTTCACATAGGTGTTCCTTTTGTCAAGTGGGAAAGGGCAGTGTGGAGTGCGATTGAAAGTACTTAAAATCATTCCAACAAATAACACTAATCTCCTCCATTGATATGTGTTCCCATTCCAATGTTTGACCATTTCCATTTTAAAGTCTAAATAGTTGACTGCGTCAGATATTAAATCTCTGCTCAAAATCAGTCTATTTTATGCAAAGAAGAAGTTCATTTCATGCATGGTCATTCACTTGTACAGTGCTTGGGTAAACTAGTAAGCCTACGTTTTAGAGTTTAAAATCGCTATCAGCCTCCAACCAAATAACTTTGGGCCCACTCAAACAGCTTTCTCTCTAACATTGTTAGTTTACGTATCAGAATGATACTACAGATTTTCTATCAGAGTATTAGGGCTACCAGGATATTAAGTACATTTACTTTCTCACTCAAGTATCCATTTGTTACATTAAATCAGTATTGACTCTGATTCTGTCTGTCTGTCTGTCTGTCTGTCTGTCTGTCTGTCTGTCTGTCTGTCTGTCTGTCTGTCTGTCTGTCAATGTCTCTGTCTCTGTCTCTGTCTCTGTCTCTGTCTCTTTCTCTCTCTCTCCAGGGCAGGTGAGTCCTACCTGTCCGCTGAGAAAGCACAAGAACAATAGAAAGCCTCGTACTCCTTTCACCACCTCCCAGCTGCTGGCTCTGGAGCGTAAGTTTCGTCAGAAGCAGTACCTGTCCATCGCAGAGCGGGCCGAGTTCTCCAGCTCTCTGACCCTGACTGAGACTCAGGTCAAGATTTGGTTCCAGAACCGCCGGGCCAAGGCCAAGAGACTACAGGAAGCCGAGCTGGAGAAGCTCAAAATGGCTGCCAAACCTGTGCTGCATCCGGGCTTTACGTTACCCATGCCCCTGGGTGTCCAACTTCACACAGCTGTCTCCCTGTACGGACAGTCCTACCCCTACCACCGACCAATGCTGCCCCTTTCACCTATGGGACTGTACGCTACGCCGCTGGGATACAGCATGTATCACCTAACATGAAAATAGAGAGGAATATAACCTTGTTCTGTTGATATTAGTGTTGGACACTTGGACATCACTCTTTATAATGCTATCTTTTTCTCCTTGCTACAAAAACAACACTGAAATGGAGATGATTTTCTTTCATAAACACACCTGAAAATACAGTTCCTCACTCACCAAAGAGCCTTAAAGACCTCAATGAATTGTTTTGCTGGTTTCTTATTTTTCTTCTGTGGATGGATAACAATTTGGCTATCCAGGCTAAGTCAACTAGTGGTTCTGTTTTACTTTATGTCATATATTCCAATGCAAATGTTCCCTTTATCCAATTGTCTCTGTGGTATTGATCAAATGTTGTTGTATTACTGTCATTACACTTGTCAGTATCTAACATAGAAGATTCAGCTTACGTCTGACTTCAGGTCTGCCTTGTTTCACCTCTCCTTGACAACAGACCGATAGGTTGGATTTTAGACCGCTTTCATTCCATACTGAAGGGTTGTCTTGGTTTTTTCAGAATCTCAACTCAAAGTCAACTCATTCAAAATTGTTGATATTTTGACACATTCCAAATGGTTATTTTTACATTAGATTTGACTTTAGCAACAAATTATATTCAGCACTTCTGTTTCATAAGACATGTGTAGTCTTAGTTTAATTTGTGTCTACTTATTTATTATACTTTCACTCGAAAATGTTTATGCAGGAAATGAATTTATTGTGTGATTCATGTTTCGTATTTATAACATGTAGCTCAAATGTGGCAGAAGTTTCTGACCAAAATGTTATTTATACCTTTTATACTTTAATCTGAAGGTTCCATTGCAAGGAGCTACAGTATGTAGTTTTCTAAATGTTTCTAATATCAGCAATGTATCTCATTTGCATGGACCAAAATTAAACAGGCTTTTAAAACATGTTTGCTTTTTGAGATATCATGTAAGTAAGAATATGTTGTTTACGTGTCGACATCTTTGAAATTGAACATGACCTACATTTTGTCATGTGGTTGCATGGTGTGGTATGGTTGCATGGTTTCTAATGTTAATGTCAATATTTGACAACCCTCATGTAAGCACTAAAAAGTCAGCTATTCAGATAATACCAGTTATTAGAACACTTTTGTAAACCATGTCAGTGAATGCCGTTTTAAAACAATGTTTGATGATATTTGCGAGGTTCTGCTCCCAGTAAGTAATATTATTGAATTCATTTCATATGACATATTGTGTTTAATGTCAGTTGAAATGGAGAACTACAGAGTCCCAAACCATAGCATCTACACTATACCATCTCTCTCCTCTCACCTCAGCCCTTCATGTTCTGAAAGCACTAAAGCACTAACTTCAGCAATAATCTGTGGAACGATAAGTAAAGCTGTACCTGTCTCATCAAACAATGCAGTGCGTCATACCTTTGGGTTATTTCAATGACAAAAGTTGTTGGAATACTGCAATTTAAACTCGCCAGGTTTTAGATGGCAGTAGTAGGCCTATTACTTCCCCAGCAGCATTCTCGGGACTAATTGACCTTAATGTTATTGGTTTTAGTCAACTATCCGGCTTCCACAGCACTTCCAATTGTGGGAAACACCATTGGTTTGGAGAGCCAGATTGGTCATGTTTTATGGTCCTCCTTCCTGCCTTGTTATATATCATTCATCAGGGGACTAATCCCATAAAGGTAGCTGCCTTTGTGGCAATTGTAAGAGCTGCTTACAATTTCCGTGTGACTTTGATGTAATGAGGAAATCATTTATAGGCAGCACTCTTATTTATGAGCTTCCCTCTAATCAAAACAAGGCAGCGAGGCAAACCCTCAGCGCAGTCAAGCAATCAGTTTAATGAACAGCAGATTGGCAGAGATGTTTGAGGATCTGTTTGGAAATGTCAGGTTGGTGCTATATTACTTGTGAGTAGTTGTTTAGCTATTGAAACAATGCTCTATATTTGTACTAAATAAATCAAATTGTATTTGTCACATGCACCGAATACAACAGGTGTAGCCCTAACAGTGAAGCCCTTAACCAACAATGTGAAGAACGTATTTACTCAAATAAACTGAAGCAAAAAAATGTAAATAAGAAATACAAATTTAAAATAAGGGTTTAACCATTATTGTGATTTATTGTGATGCTGTGCTCTTTTGACACGTTGACCATCAATGTAACGTTAAACAACTCTCGAGGCAGAGGATGTGTGACATTTCAATGTTTGTGAACTTGTCATTCAACCAAGGAGAGTGTATACTTATACTTCCTCTAGTGGTGGTGTTGGATATGGCACCTTGGGTGGAGTTCATGACCAAGGTTCTCGGTAGGTGGTGCTATATGATTCCAATCTAAAAGGTCAATTGAGAATGGCAACAAACACACCCACCCACACGCACGTACTCACTCACTCTCACAAACAAAACACACTTTGCATTTGCATGTAATGTATTTCATACTGTATATGTGTGTACAAATGGCGGACCGGTTGCATTCTTGAATATTCTGATTCTATTTTTTTTCTTCATAACATCACGTTAAGTCAGAAATAAGTATTTTGAAGAACTTTTAGAAGTTAGAATTGGCCGTTGCCTTGTGTTTGTTTTCATAAAAACTTTATGAGCCCATTGCTTTCCTCTTGGTGAAGAACCTCAGGAAGCTGCAAGCCCAGCATTCGGGAAACATAAGGGTGTACTCTGTTTATTAGTCTGAGAGGCACTCTTCCACACAACAGAGCACACATTGTTCCAATGTATTTTTAATGTCATCTCTCTATCTCAGGGTCGGTTCCAGGCATAAGCCCTTTTTTTGAGGCAGGGGGAACTCAGTCGGGGGTCTCAACTTACTATTGAGAATAAGAAAAGTAGAATACACCACCTGCAATTTTGACATTTGGTTGTGTATCAGCAATTTTTCTCTTGTTATGTCAGTCACTGACAGTCACTCAATTATCCATGTAAGCTAACAATTGTTAGATTGGTAGTTAGTCCAGCCAGCTACATTATCTAAACGTGTACTAATTATGGCTGAATACCTACCAGGTATTCAGGGCATGTGCCCAGGGGCCCAGACCTCCGGGAGGCCCCCTTTGGTTTTGTTAGTAATTTTCACTCAGATATCATATTAACATGGCATAAGTCATTACAAAATGTGTAGATTTGCAGGAAATATGCTTTAAAGCTGTAAGAATGTCTCTCCGCACCATGGCAAAATGTGCAGAAATGTAGAAAAATGTATTGAAAACTTCTACGTTTTCTCTACGCCCCATGGCAAAATGTGTAGAATTACAGGAAATTAACTTTAAAAAATAAATGTTTTCCTCCTCCATCAAGAGGGGGGGCCACTAAAATGATTTACTACGAGGTGCCCCCCCCCCTCCATCTCATTGCATCGTAGAGGAGAGGAGCTGGAGAGAGGAACAGAGAGGATCAGAGCTAGCCTTTGTTTGAACATCACATTCTGATGACCAAAAGATTGGGCCTGGAAACATGGAAAATGGATATAAAGAATCAATCCCTTGTGCTGCCATGCCCATGGATTTTTCCCTTCTGTGAGGGGATTTCATTGGTTCCACCACTATGGACAGAGAGAGGCCGTCTGCTTAGCAAATAAGGGGCTTTGACCAACCAGATACACATTGATTTTCCACCAAGGGATTGTGTTGGCTTCTGGGAGTATTCTACATGGTACATTAGGGTTTCCCAAACTCGGTCCTCAGGACCCCAAGGGCTGCACAGTTTGATTCAAATAATCAACTAATCTTCAAGCTTTGATGAATCGGCTGTGTAGTGTTAGGGCAAAAACCAAAATGTGCACCCCTTGGGGTCCCAGAACCGATTTTGGGAAACGCTGTAGTACATCATGTAAAAGTGTGTATTGTCATGATATAATTAACTAGGCAAGGAACAAGACCTCCCATTACGCTACCAATTCATTAGTAGTATGTTCTTCATCCTTGTGGAAGCTGATGTGAGGAATCAAGTCGTCTCTATATTATGTTTGAAATGTGTACTGAAAAATAAGAGAGTATGTCAAAAAACATGTACACGCAATGTACTATTAAGCCTGTGAGACCTACTGTTGCAAAAATGCAACGCTGCCTAAATTGCATCCTAAACGTAAAAATGAATGTCAAACACTACATACTGTAGAGCAAGGGTTCCCAAACCTTTTAGGCCCACGACCCAATTTTAGTATCTGAAAATTCTCGAGACCCCACCCATGTAATTAACAGTCAATGTTTACTTTTTTTAATTTGGGGCTATGGCAGTCAATTGAAAAACATTCTAGCAGCATTTCTGATTGTCTTCACAACTCACCATCTCATACTGTTAAAGTGGGGCAGTCAATTGTGAATTAGTCTGACATACAGAAATGTATCTTATCTTACCACTACTAATGAGATGGATGTGTTTGAAGCATTTTGCGTCAGAGCTTCTCAAAGTCAGGGGGCATGATCAACAGTGCACACCTCATCTCTGCTGCCACATCCAACCTGGATCGATACTTGGTTTTAATGTAGACGAGAGCACTGAATCTAGTTTCACACAGACATGAGCTGGTGATGGGTAGCCTACCATGAGTTTTATGGTGTTTTCAAGACAACTGGGAACTCTGAAACATACGAGGTCAAATCATGACATCAGTGATCTTAAGGTCGAAAGGTCAGAATTCCCGAGTTGGAATTCCAAGTTGGATGACCTTTCAAAAGATTTTTCCCAGTCGGAGCTCATTTCTTTCCAAGTTCCTAGTTGTCTTGAAAGCACTGAATTCTGAAGTAAGAGATTTCCGAGTTCCCAGTTCCGAGTTTGCCATGCAGTTTTGAATGCAGCATTAATGCTCAGAGGAAGATGGCAGGGTATTCCATTTGAGTCAGGAATCAAAATTCCTCCATAGTGACCCGTGAATACGTTGTCTGCAGCATTCTGTCACATGACAGCTCGATCAACTGTTCGATTTCACTTACCGGCATGTCAACTGAGCCAGGATCACAGTCAAATGGATTGGGAAGTGGGTCCGTCCCAAAGTGCTCTTCCAAACATTGGAGGTGAGCAGTCATCACTCGTGTGGGACTTACTGATGCTGTTTTCTGTTATTTTCTTTTCATTACACAGAAAGTCATCCATTGGGAACGACAACAGTTCCTCTCTCAATTCGAAAACTCTTTCCAACCCTCCCCCTTAATAACCACCAAGCCTCAATGTGAAATAGAACATTGTCATGCTTAGATCGCATATATCCACATAGTTTTGCATCAGGCGTGCGTGCAGTGGATGTGGTGTACAATCGAAGTTACCTGCTGCCGTATATCTCTGATTTCTGTGTTCAGCTCTTTTGCCGCCAGTTGCTCTCGGTGTATCATACAATGAATCCATATGGCAGAAGGAGACATGTTCATTACTAGAGTGTAGCGGCCGGCCCGCCTTCCCGTGATAGATGGAGCCCATCTGTGCAAAAGCCCACCATTCGATACCATAAGGAATCAGCACACTAAACATCCGTTATGCCGTTTCATGATCGGGAATTGTGAGACAGAACAATATGTCCTCGTTAATAGCATCCCCCCCCGACATGTATAACAAACAAAAGTCAATGCATAGACATCTTGGTCCTCATAACTAACGTCCATTTGGAGAGCATAAGCCGGGGAGTTTTTTAATCATTCAGTTAGTCACTCTTAATTGGTTGCAATAGCATAAATTCTTTGTTATCAGTGTTATCTGACAAAGGTATTGATGTGAGTTTCTGTGCCTCTGCCCCCCCACACATTGTTTTCAACATATCAATTGTGGCCCGTAGTATCAAAATCAATGGCGATTTTAGCATGTACATCTTTGTGGGGCAAACATTCTGAAAATTGTGTGATGCATGCTAGCAAAGCCACTACACAACAGAACACAACACAACACCAAACAATACATTAATTGGACTAATACAGTGACAAACTGTTTGTGGGCACAAACTATCCCAAAAGCAGGGTCCAAACACCTTACCACAGCTACACATTGTCACACCCTGATCTGTTTCACCTGTGTTTGTGCTTGTCTCCACCCCCTCCAAGTGTCACCCCTCTTCCCCATTGTCCCCAGTGTATTTATACCTGTGTTCTCTGTTTGTCTGTTGGCAGTTCGTTTTTTTTCATGAAACCTACCAGCATTTGTCCCCTTGCTCCTGTCTGTTCTTGTCCCTGTTTTTCTAGTTTTTTTCCGGGTTGGACCTTTCTGCCTGCCCTGACCCTGAGCTTGCCTGCCGTTCTATACCTTGTCACACCTCTCTGGATTATTGACCCCTGCCTGACCAAACCCTGAGACTGCCTGCCTGTCACGCCCTGACCTTAGAGCTTTTTATGTCTCTATTTTGGTTTGGTCAGGGTGTGATTTGGGTGGGCATTCTATGTTCCTTTTTCTATGTTTTTGTATTTCTTTGTTTTGGCCGGGTATGGTCCTCAATCAGGGACAGCTGTCTATCGTTGTCTCTGATTGGGAACCATACTTAGGTAGCTTTTCCCACAGGGTTTTTGTGGGTAGTTAATTTCTGTTTAGTGTTTGCACCTTACAGGACTGTTTCGATTATTCTCTTTGTTATTTTTGTTATAGTGTTCAGTTTTAATAAAGAAAGCATGAACACATACCACGCTGCGCTTTGGTTCGATGATTCCTTATCTTCTGACGACGAATATCGTTACACTGCCGTTCTGGACCTTTGCACCCTTTCTGGATTACTGACCTCTGCCTGCCCTTGGCCTGTCGTTTGCCTGCCCCTGTACTAGAAATATACTTTTCTTACTTCAACACTGTCTGCATCTGGGTCATAACTGAAACCTGATGCACATGGTTATCAGCAGAGCCTTGTCTGGAAGCAAAACAGTTCATTCAGCCTAATTTACTACCTTTTAAAAAACATAGCTGATATGGCAGACTTGCTTAAGCAAATGTGTTTTCTACTGAGAATTGAGATGTACAAACTATGGCATATGGGGAAGACTAGTGGATAAGAGACAATCCATAATTTCAATTAAGACATTAATGAGCGAGCTAGGACGGACAAAGTCAGTATACCTATTTGTTCAGCACTTTAACAAATGCACGCTACAGAATTCAGAATTCAGAATTCAGTCCGTTCTTACAATATTCTCCCTGTACACCAAGTCAGAACCGTAGGATAGATAAAAGGGGCATATAAGCAGACAATGAAAGCTCTTACAATATTCGATGATGAAATTTCTCTAAAACAGGGTATAGGCTACAGGTTCACCACCAAATCAGAACAGTAGGCCAAATTATGAGGGGTAAAGGGGCCAAAGTATTAGGTTGAGGCACATGGGCTACTAACAGCTTACTACACAACATACTCTTAGTATTACTTTCTTGGCTACAGTATACATATCTTCCTGGCATATTACATAATTTATGCAACAGCATACAAGACATTTTTGGACTCACCTTGTTGTGCTGTGCTCACTTGAAAAGGAAGGTGGCGTGGCAGTCCTTCTTGTGGGTTCTAGAAAGAGGCCCGAAATCCTGACATGGAATTCCGAGTTGGGTGACCATTCAAAATGATTTTCTGTATTTTCCCAGTCGGAACTAGTTTTATCCAAGTTTCCAGTTGTCTTGAACTCACTTAAGTCTGAGATTTCCCAGTTCTGAGTTTCCAGTTGTTTTGAAAGAGGCAGAAGTCATGATGGATTGACAGCATGGCCAATGTATTTAAACTCTTCTGGCCCATGGCGTTATCCCCTTTTTAGTGATATCTAATTGGCAGTTACGGTTTTGTCTCATCGCTGCAACTCCCCTAGGGACTCGGCGAAGGTTGAGAGCCAAGCCGCACTGCTTCTTGACCTGGAAGCCAGCCGCACCAATGTGTCGGAAGAAACACTGTCAAACTGACTAACGAAGTCAGCTTCTTAGGCACCTGGCCCGCCACAAGGAGTCGCTAGAGTATAACGAGAAAAGGATATCCTGGCCGGCCAAACCCTCCCCTAACCTGGATGACTCTGGGCCAATTGTGTGCCGCCTCATGGGTCACCCAGTCACACCCAGCTGTAACAGTGGCACTTTAGCACCCATTGTTAAATTTGCAATTTCCAACTTGTTGTGTAATGTTTATGTCCGATACATTTTATCTATAAGTTCTCTTCATATGACAAGGATTGAAAAGGATTTGCCAGTAGATTGCTGACTTGATGCACGATGATAACTGCTTGTTTAGCTTTCTACCTAAGATTTTGAAAGTATGATCTTGATTTGATCAGTGCAATCAACGCTACAATAGATATAACGTGATTGGACGTCATTTTATCTGTGGCCAATGACCTTGAGCCTTTTTTTTGGATAGGCACTTCTAATGTAAGTCTATGGCAGCATCCAAGGAGCTTGAATTTTCGAGCTCTACCCGTATACATTTTTTGGTGTGTCAGTATGGTTTTGTGGCATCAGTAACCTCTGAAACATTAGAAACCTGTCCGCTCGTCTGAGACCGCACTTGTCCCATACACAAGCATATGTTGTTAGCCACCCATGCAAGTGCAAATGTAGGTTCTTAATAATCTGAGCCAGTTTGCACCAGCATGGAAATAATCCTGCAGCAACAGAGAATGTGAATAATTATGTGGATTATAATTAATGGATTTTTTTTGTAGGGGTTGATACATTTTTTGTTGGGGCAAATCAAGTCTGAAACTTCAAAGTGGAAATTTCAAACTTTAGAAGCCTTTTAAAAACTAAAATACACTACAAGTTTGCATTTCCTACCGTGCAGGAAAATTCACAGCAACAAAATACTGATGAAATTAAGATTCTACATCTGTATATGACAAAACATTTTACCTGTCTTCTCTAAGATGTAATGATTATGAATAACAAAAGAAATTGAGAGACAAACATTCTGAGCCAGAGCTAGAGGTAGAGTTACCAAAACACATCATTGGGCTTAAAGGTTTGCCAAACTGAGACATATGGCCACATTCCTATATTGATAGGAAGAGAGATTATTTCCCTTCCAAATAATGTAAATATGGACAACCAAATACTTCAGGAGTAAAAAATATTAAATATCTTTTAAAAAACCATGGTGGTCAGAGTATTGCCATTGACATTAAATTAAACCCGAAAGGACAACCAAATATGACAAAAAATAATTGAATGTTCTCCATACATAGAAAACACACAAAATAGTTGATCCTTTCAAAAATTTGTTTTTGAATGTAAAATACAAACATTTTGATAGATCAAGTTAATCAATTTAGCTGTTTTAGACAAAATACGACTTAATTTCAGATGTACAGTATATACAGTACCAGTCCAACGTTTGGACACACCTACTCATTCAAGGGTTTTTCTTTATTTGTTCTATTTTCCTACATAATAATAGTGAAGACATCAACAACTATAAAATAACACATACTGTAGTAACCAAAAAAGTAATCAAATCAATCAAAATATATTTTATATTTGAGATTCTTTAAAGTAGCCACCCTTTGCCTTGATGACAGCTTTGCACACTCTTGGCATTCTCTCAACCAGATTCATGAGGTAGTCACCTGGAATGCATTTCAATTACCAGGTACGTCTTGCTAAGTTAATTAGTGGAATTTCTTTAATTCTTAATCAGTTGTGTTGTGGCAACTTTGAAGAATCTCAAATATAAAACAAAGAAAAACCCTGGAATGAGTAGGTGTCCAAACTTTCAACTGGTTCTGTATATATTATCATAATGATTATTTTGATCCCTTTGGATGTGATTTGAATAGAATTTCAACGTTTTATTACCAAATAATACCATTGAGGTGCATTTTTGAAACGTTTCCATAAAATGATTCTACAAACTTGAAATTCTAAAAAGGTATTATTTTCATAATCAGAGGTCTATTATTGGTGAAGGGTATTAGATTATTTTCCTTATTTGGATCTATGCTAGGGTCTCACAGAGTTAAAGTATGATGGAATTCATGGAAAACACTCATTCACAGAGAGAGATGTAGGCTTGTCGTGGCTTACAGGGATGTTCTGTCGATGTGTCCCCAAGCAGCTTTTGAACCTTTGGTTCTCCCACTCATCCTCCCAGCCCCAGGCTCTTTAAATCAATGCATCTGCTACTGAAATTGTCTGGTTCTCCTGGGCACCCAAAAAACATAGACAAGGTCAGTCAGCTTGTCTCACACACAACCAAGAACCAGTGTGAGTGAAGACAGTCTATCAGTGTCAGCCCAGGAGTGCTGGGGAAAAAAACAGGCCAGTTGTGCTCTGAGTGGACAGACTTGTTCTGAACAGAACATATTCTAAACCCAACAGGACTCCTCTTATGTTCTCTTTTGTACAGTACATGGGCACTTACATTTAAAAAAAAAGAAAGGTATATAAGGCCAAGCCCTGCACTTAACTTGTCTGTGTAAACAATGTCAGCACAGGGAGACATCGCTGCACAAAACATTTCATAAAATATTGGTTGTCTAGTATAGCTTTTGTTGAGAAAGGAGACAGTTTATCTGACAGGCTTGGCCAAACTCTGACGCAGATGTGGTTTGGAGACTTTCAACAACAAACTAAAAAATATGCAGGAACCTCGAGCCTGATAATTCATTCAAACACTCCAGATTGAGTGTGACTTCATCACGATCCACATGGTTCAGTAAAGTTACTGGTATTACTGGTGTTGTGTCTTGATCATGAAAATAAGAATTTGTTCTTAACTGACTTGCCTAGTTTAAATAAAGGTAAAATATAATTCAAATCAATAAAAATCATGCAAATCACAGGAAAATGAGCTCATGATCTGTACAGACAGAGTGCATAGGGCTTAATTGGTGTAATATTGTAACATAATATACAATGAATCATATTTAATGTAGAGATGATTCAAGATGTCATGGCACTAAGCTTGGAGAGGGTTTTGAGAGGGGAACCATCCCAATGGTTGCTAGCTTTATTCAGTCTCGGAAGAATTGAAAACCAATGCAGATCTCCCTCTCTTTCTCTAGAGAAAATGAACAAATCCTTGTAATTATACCATGCTCTGGTATGTCAGGTTCCTATCGACACTCACTCACCACTTAACCCCCCTCAGTGCTCAATTAAACACACGCATGGGATTATACAATACATCTCACAGAGGCGGAATGCAATGGAACTTATTGTATAGCATTTCCTTACACATTTTACATTGACACTAGTCAGTTAGCATATGCTTTTACCCAGAGCGATTTACAGTTGGTACATTCTTAAGATAGCTAGGTGAGACAACCACATACCTCAGTTATAGTAAGTGCATTTTTCCTCAATAAAGTAGCTATCAGCAAAGGCAGTGCTAGTAGGAAAAAGTGAAGTGCAAGAAAGGCAAGGGTTAGTCTTTGTTGTTTCTTATAGGCGGGGAGGGGGGGGGGGTGAATGGGGGTTTGGTGCTGTGGGATTAATCAAGATACTTTGTGAAGAGGTGAAGAGGTTGAGAAGGTGAGCAGGGAAGCACCATTGGGATTCAAGGACAGAGGAGACCTTTGACTGGGCTGAGCGGGAGCTGACCCCATCGTACAAGCATTTCACTACACCCACAATAACATCTGCTAAATATGTGTATGTGACCAATAAAATTAGATTTGATTTAGTGATGGGAGGGTCAAGAGACCGGAGGTGGCAGAACAGACTGCTCAGGTTGGGGTGTATGACTTGAGCATAGCCTGAGGGTAGGGAGGGGCAGTTCCCCTTGCTGCTGCGTAGGCAACCTAAATGTCAAACCTGATTTATTTGATGCCGTGACATTTAATTAGTTCTTTCTCCAAATAATTTGGCGGAAAGATTTGACATGAATTGATTCATTTCTAGGACACTGTCCATTTGAAATAGATTTACTAGAATTGTCAACAGAAGAACTACCTAACTAATGCACAGAGATAATGTTTCCCAGAATTCAATGTGAGGTGGTAATGGACCTTTGGGACATTGGTGGATGGAGAGGGAGGTGTGAAAGATACAGCAGAGGATGTGGACTGAGGGACTGGCTAATTGGCCACTTATGCTAACACGCCCACAAATACACCACTGATTTCACTGATGTGAAGGTCTAATACGAGGTGTCATCTACTGTATGGACTGGTGACAACATCTTCCATGGTGCCACGCTGCTAACGCAGCAAGCACACTGTGCAACGCTCAGGGAGATGTATGGTGGCGTAACACTGTTTGACCAGTAGATGGCAGAAGAACAACAAGAGTAAACAACGTGAAGGAGGCTCCAGCCAGCAGACATCAGAGAACCACTGAGTTTGTTAATCAAACATGAATAAAATGTTGCTTTTTCCAAAAACAGCAAATGAATGAATAATGAATCATCAATGAGTTGCAAATGAGATAAGATGATCTTTCGGACGAGGGCTTGCAGTCGTATCCATTACAAACGACTGATTACCTTCTTGGGAGCATGTACGTGTGAGGTTGGATTACTGTGCAAGATTTTGAAATGTAAATGACTGTATCTATAAATATGCAAATTATGCTATGTTGAAAAATATACCAAGGCTTATTTCTACTTCTTAAACTCCCAATGTAACACCTGGGGAGCTAGACACACTCCTCAGCAGAAGGCACTTTCCCTCTGTAGCGTGACATGGATCAAAGTGCCATATGTGCTCTCAGGCAGAGCCCTTTCTCCAATCACTGATGTCACTCAAATGCAGTGTGACATTACGATGCAAGGTCAGGCCTGGCACTGCACACCATGCTGCAGAAGGAGGGCTTCTCACTTGCTGGGGGCTGCAAGTACAGCACTATAGGAGACTGATTAGCATTTAATAGACTGGTATTAAACAGGCTCACACACTGACATTACACACTGCTAGAGAATTGAACTGTTTGAATCTTTCTTGTTTTCGCGATATGCTTGAAATGCAACGATCACACATGTTCCTGTATGTACTATGTCCACACAAATGTACTCGCCAGTATCAAAGCCATATCGAGAGCTTGAGACTGCAAAAATGTGATTATGAGATAATTGGCTTTAAAATTCTGACCCCCTCATTGGTTTAAATGGTGTCAGCAATTTTTATATTGTACTCTTTTGAACCTAACAGCATGATTTAGAGTACTATGTAGGTAGAGAACATTGAACCGAACAAGGCTATGTCAATAACTACATTTGGACAAAAATGCAGCTACTGAAGAATCTTGTAGTCCCAAACTCTCGATCTGCTCCGAGAATCTGATTTTTTAGACCCATACAGTATGTATGTTTTTACACGATTACCCTTCATAACACTCTTCCTCTTCCCCGAGCCATGAATTCTTTCACATGGATTTACCCTGTCTCTCATTATACAGTGTTGGAGGTGAAGGGAGACCACAAAATATGAAAATGAATGCAAAAGGATGTATGCAGGATTTTCTGAATTTGCACATGAAAAGACCACAGGCCGCAACGTAATCCCTAACATAAAAATATTATACGGACTCAAACAGTAGGAACAGTTCTTCTGACTCTTGGTAGAGACAATAATAGAGGAAGAACTGCAGTTTGTCACATGCAATGTGGATTATGACTGCTACATTGGCCACGCGGCATGTGAACAAAGAAAGAGACCGTAGAAAGGTGGAGAACGTCCATGTAATCAAGCCGTAATATAATGGACAGCGGATTGACAGCACAAAAGCATTGATGACTGAGTTCTGGTGATGATTGACCTCTTGAAGCCTCGCCCACCTGTCGATACTGAGTCACACAGCCTTTCTCGGAAGGCTGTGTGACTCAGATATCGTGGGTCAGCATCGGATTCGATGCAAGTTCATATGTTGCATATTCATTTTTAATCAGACAGTTTGACTGAGACGAGAGTGGTATTGTTATTCTCGTTTGTTGCGTTGTTTTTCAGCCCACAATGAACTCTGACCAGATTGCATTCAAGTTCATGTAAAATAACACTATTACCATATTGAAGATGCCAGCTTCCTAGTTTTACACCACATGGAATTAAACTATTTGCATAATGGAATAACATTAACTGAAATGTTTGATTCACAATCTCCTGTAGGGGTTGTTTTTATTATCCACATAAATGACCCCTTACAAAGATCACATTTTCATTTACCAGACACTCTTATCCAGAAGGACTTACAGGAGCACCTACGGTTAAGTGTATTGCTCAAGGACACAATCGATAGATTTGTCACCTTATCAGCTCGGGATTCAAACCAGCAACCTTTCGGTCACTCGCCCCAACGCTCTTAACTGCTGGACTAACTGCTACCCTGCATTTTCACATGTGAAATTAGCTAATTTCACATGTTGAGCTTAAATTTCGCACGTGACACCACGTATTAAATTTAGAGCTCATGTTAATGCCTCATTGTCATGTGAGGAGAATAACATGTTTACACCTCACATGTGAATTGCAGCTTCACATGTGAAATTTGCAGTTTCACACCTTCAAAACATTCACATGTGAAAATCGGATATGCAGTTCTCACTTTCACATGTGGAATGTAAGAAAACTCCACATGTGAAAATCTGTGATTGTTTTTCACAATGAGGCCCTATCAAGTATGTTTTCATAAATCATTGGGTACAGTGCAAGAACAAACTGTCAGTTAATGACAAGGCATTAGTTCATGTTCACATTTTAAACATGACATGCATGGGCATTTCATCAATAAGACCTTTTGAGAATAATGTCTGGAGGGTGAAAATCCCAAAACATTCTCTTTTACTCAGAGTATTATTTATATCACCTCCCCTGTCTGATATCTTAACTTTCTCTATGCCACAAAATTTAAAGGTAGAAATGTCATGTTTTAGGTCATTAAAATGTACTTCTGTCGTTTCTCCTGATTGAACTTTTATGTTCACTAATTCTATGTTTGAGAGAACGAAAGGTTTTAGCTACATAGCACAACCCATATGGACATTTAGTCATGAGGAGCACGTAATAATGTCATTTATTTCACCGGCCACTAGGAGTGTCACCTCTTAATGTGCATTTTCTTGTTTGCTTATGGCCCTATACAGCACCCTGCATCCCACAGCTGGTTTACTTCTGAAGCTAATCAGGGTCTGTCCTGGTTGGTCCCTGGATGGGAGACAAGATGTAGCTGGAAGTTGTGAAAAATAAACATGTGAATTTTTTTTTTGAAAAATTAAGACCAGATTTTTTTTTCATGTATTTTCTTTGTAAGGGACATCTAACTCTTAAAGCAATGGACAGGCCTATGTAATGAAAGGAGCTTAGAGGTCATTGTTCCTTATGGTCTGTCACTGCCAAGTATTTCACTGCTTTTACAAGGTGGCTGGAAAACACAGTCCATACAGAGGGCGGGAGAAAACTTCACCTGATAAATGGAACTCTCATAAGTAAGAGATTTTTCCCCCACTCTCTGCTCTTGGTACACACTCTACACCATAGAAAGTTATTTTCATAAAAAAGGTACACCCACACAGAAGTATGGTATAGAATGGGATTTGGTGAGAATTTCTTGGACATTTTCTTAGGCTGGATTTAATAAAAAGCCTTTAACCTATTGTGTCCTGGATTACCTATAGACAGGCTAGAATAGCTGTTTACTCCTCTTCCTTAACTGCCAGGGACACAGTAGCTGTCTTCATCCCTAATGGCACCCTATTAGTGACTGTATACAGGATGTAGGATCTTAATTTGAGCCAGTTTGCTTAAGCCGGAAAATAATCCTACAGCAACAGCAAATGTGAATTATTATTTGGATTATAATTAATGCAGAAATGTGTAGGGGTTGATACATTTTTCGTAAAGGAAAATCAAGTCTGAAATTTCAAAGTGGAAATTACAACCTCAGAAGCCTTTTTAAACCTCAAATACACTACAAGTTTGACATTTTCTGCATTGCAGGACATTTCTCCTGAATCAGGGTGATCAAATTAAGATCCTACATCTGTAGGGAATAGGGTGCTCTTTGAGATGCAACCATTGTCTGTCACATACCTCCCCTCCACTCTCAACACAGGAAGTAAGTCATTAAACGAGGAGGCAGGATAATTCTCCCTCCCGCATGACTGACCCAAGAAGTCAGGGTCCTACTTTAGGGGTCAATCCTGAGCTCACAATCAAGTCCTGCACTAATCTAGCTGTCAGATCTCATCGGCATGCCAGTGGTCTCACATGTTGGATTATCTACCATGACGGTGCTCCCTGCTCTGTGCCCCCATGCCTCCCCATCTGTCACATTGAGATTGTGTCCGTTTAGAGAGCAACCTTTTCCACTGTCATTATGTATAATGTATAATTAATAGCGGTGCTTGCTTTGCTCTATGGCAGTATTTAAGAGCTGTTTGCTCCCAGGCAGGTATTATTAATGTGGGGTGAGGCATTAGAATACATCTCTCATTGCCTGGCTGGCTTTATCCATGCAAATGTGAAGTCTTTGACATCACTTAAAGTGAAATAGCCAACACAACCTAAGATGTGCCCATCTCTTTGGAGAAACCGTCTCTGCTGTAATTGTGTCAAGTCAGGAGGGTAGCCAGAGGCAAACCTGGCACTTTAATTGGAAGGCAGGAATCCATAATTAACATAAATAACTTAGAGTTGCTTCCTGCTTCTTAGAATGGAAATGGGTCTCGAAATGAGAAATAAAGAGAAAGGAATACGTGAGGTATCAGTCGATGATGGATCATTTAAGTAGCTTATGATAGGGCGGAGTGGGGTAAGTTGAGCTAAAGGGTTAGTTGAGCCACCCCTTTTTTCTAGGAAACACCAGACAAAATGATTAATGCTACCAAATATTTAGCAAGAGGTCATAATTTCAGTCTGTGAAGGAAGAACCAACACTGAAAAAGTGGTAAGCAAGTTAGGTACAAAAATATGATTTTGACCAAGTCAAATAAATGTATTGTGTTGTAGGTTTCATGACGCTTGTATCTAAACCAAAGTAGATATTTTTAAGATTGTTTTGTACATCAGCTGGGGCTACGATGTGCTCTCTCTGTAGCTCTGTAGCTGTGTGGGCTGATATAGACAAAATGTTTGCCCTGGGGAAGGTTGAGCCAATGGCCACAATACCCCATACAAATAATGATTACTGTCAGTTTTAAGCATAATATGCATAGTATTTTTGCAATGTGTCATGCATATGGACTTAACTGCATTGTTATTGTTACAGAGCAGACATCATCATGCCCCTTGTCTACAAATGCAAAAGAACAGCCAAGGAAGTGAGAGAAGGGAAGAAGTCCATTTGAGCAGCAGTAATGGATGAAGACATGGACTGAATGACACTGAAGCGGTACATTGACAAAGAAGAAAACGAACATGAACCTGTGTGAAAGAGAGGCTCTGGCAGAGCAGCAGTGACACACAAGGTCTGATGACAAAATAAATCAGCGTGATGGCGTTCAATCAACGCGGGGATCTGATTGGATTTGAAAATAGTCGTCATCGTAAGGGACTTTCATTTTTTTTCCCCACCCAACTTTAAACCTAAATCCAATGACACGGTGACATTTTTGGTTGATTTCATGTTGAATTCAGGTTAGTTGACAACTCAACCTGTGGAGGCACCACAGAGGACCACAAAACAACATCCCTGTCCCAGACAACTGGTAAAGAAATGGAAGGGTATGTGATATTGAACAGAGAGATCTATATCTGAATGTAGGCATATACAGTATATACCACACCCCCATTCCCTGAATTAAACTTTGACCTACCAGCACCATCACAGGACACCCACTTACCCCAACGCTATTTTCAACATACCCAGGGTAAGTAGTTTCAAGAGAACACTTTTTTGGGGGACTATGCTTTCAAAACTGTTATTTTTACATTAATTGATTATTTCCAGGGATACACAATATCCTGAAATATATGTAGATATATTGTCACACCCTGTGTTCTGTTTAGTGTGTTTTGCACCTGACGGAGCTGTTTCGGTTGTTTCTTTTGTTCCTTGTTGTATTTAGTGTTCAGCTTATTAAAATAATGATGAACACTTACCACGCTGCATCTTGGTCCTCACCTTCTTCCACACAGTCGTTCCATATAGAATGTGTGACGCTGAATGTAAAAAAATGCCTCAACGTAGCACTTTCTCCCCTAAGGATGAACGGCCAGGGAAAAATTATTCCGTCCACTTTACCACACAAACTGCATGTCTTAATAATGATATGCTTTTTAAGTACGAGTGAGTCCCACGGGGTATTAGAGTACAGTAGCTAGATCAGCAAAGAATCTTACATCATAACTTTTTAATAGCACTACTGGGCCGAGAGAAGGCCAGAGGATATTAAACACACCCACAACTGTAACAATAAAGTAATTAAAATCATTTTCGTTCTCGTTTTCAAAAATATTAAGAGGAAAGACCATCATGACTCTACATTATTTCATGCAGTGATCACTTTATAGTCATCGTTCAAGAGAGAGATAATTTCTGAGAGCACCAACTGCTTCTTAAATTTCCCACAAATGCTTAGACAGGCAGGCAGAGAGTAAATTGATCTGGTTTATACGGATCAGAACTCCTGGCTCAGGAGGCAGGGGGAGACTACTCCCTGAACCCATTACCAGATTGCAAACATGCAAGGCAGAAAGATTCAAGCATCGATGAGAAATGTCTGCAGTGGTGATTCGTGGCTATTAGAAAAACGGATCAGAACTCCTGGCTCAGGAGGCAGGGGGAGACTACTCCCTGAACCCATTACCAGATTGCAAACATGCAAGGCAGAAAGATTCAAGCATCGATGAGAAATGTCTGCAGTGGTGATTCGTGGCTATTAGAAAAAAAGTCTTCCAACACGTTTTTACCAAACTCAAAAATCAAGAGAAAAAACAAAAACATGAACAATCACACTATTGTCAAATATGACATGTGAGTGTGACAGGCTTGTGATGCTGTAAGGACATTGACCATAATAACAGTGTACTCCTAGTTGAAGAGCACACATTTTGTAAAACACACAGGGCCAATAGATTGACAGCTGTCACACACAGCATGATTTTAAAGCGTAAGCAGCCAATTCACTCAGACATAATAGGAATACAAAAACAGAACCATTAGGCCAAGCATTTCCCAATCGAAATATTACTTCTCATTTCAAACATCTTTGTCACGTTCAGAACACTAAGTAACTAGTGATCTAAAGTTAAAAAAAAAAAAAAACATTGTTTCACACACATACAGTTGAAGTCGGAAGTTTACATAGACATTTTTGAACCACTCCACAAATTTCTTGTTAACAAACTATAGTTTTCACAAGTATGTTAGGACATCTACTTTGTGAATGACACAAGTAATTATTTTCCAACAATTGTTTACAGACACATTATTTCACTTATAATTCACTGTATCACAATTCCAGTGAATCAAAAGTTTACATACACTAACTTGACTGCGCCTTTAAACAGCTTGGAAAATTCCAGAATATATTGTCATGTCTTTAGAAGCTTCCGGCTAATTGACATAATTTGAGTCCATTGGAGGTGTACCAGTGGATGTATTTCAAGGACTACCTTCAAACTCAGTGGCTTGACATCATGGGAAAATAAAACAAAATCAGCCAAGACCTTATAAAACAAATTGTAGACCTCCACAAGTCTGGTTCATCCTTGGGAGCAATTTCCAAATGCCTGAAGGTACCATGTCCATCTGTACAAACAATAGTATGCAAGTAGAAACACCATGGGACCACGCAGCTGTCATACCGCTCAGGAAGGAGACGCGTTCTGTCTCCTAGAGATGAACGTACTTTGGTGCGAAAAGTGAAAATCAATCCCAAAACAACAGCAAAGGACCTTGTGAAGATGCTGGAGGAAACAGATACAAAAGTATCTACAGTAAAACGAGTCCTACATCGACATAACCTGAAGGCCACTCAGCAAGGAAGAAGCCACTGCATCAAAACCGCCATAAAAAAAGCCAGACTACGGTTTGCAACTGCACATGGGGACTAAAATCGTACGTTTTGGAGAAATATCCTCTGGTCGGATGAAACAAAAATAAAGCTGTTTGGCCATAATGACCATCGTTATGTTTGGAGGAAAAAGGGGGAGGCTTGCAAGCCGAAGAACACCATCCCAACCGTGACGCACGGGGGTGGCAGCATCATGTTGTGGGGGTGCTCTTGAGCAGGGGGGACTGGTGCACTTCACAAAATAGATGGCATCATGAGGAAAGAAAATTATGTGGATATATTGAAGCAACATCTCAAGACATCAGTCAGGACAATGACCCCAAGCATAATTTCACATTTGTTTCAAAATGGCTTAAGGACAACAAAGTAAAGGTATTGGAGTGGCCATCACAAAGCCCTGCCCTCAATCCTATAGAACATTTGTGGGCAGAACTGAAAAAGCGAGTGCGAGCAAGGAGGCCTACAAACCTGACTAAGTTACACCAGCTCTGTCAGGAGGGATGGGCAAAAATTCACCCAACTTATTGTGGGAAGCTTGTGGAAGGCTACCCAAAACGTTTGACCCAAATGAAACAATTGAAAAGCATTGCTACCAAATACTAATTGAGTGTATGTAAACTTCTGCCCCACTGGGAATGTGAAGAAAATAAATAAAACCTGAAATAAATCATTCTCTCTACTATTATTCTGACATTTCACATTCTTAAAATAAAGTGGTGATCCTAACTGTCCTTAAACAGGGAATTTTTACTAGGATTAAATTCTGATAAACTGAGTATTTGGGTAAGGTGTATATAAACTGCCGACTTCAACTATAAGATATCTTCAAAGAGATAGCTAACAACAGCAAGCGAGCTTCAATAACAGAAAAAACTGTTCCACTCAACAGATGATGATCTTTTGAATCCCAATTTCTTGCTGTTAATCTGAAAAGTGCAAAGCTAACAAATTAGCAACAACATCCTCTTCGATAACACCTGCTGCAGCCGCTGCACAGTAGCCTACAACAAATGCTAGCTAGTTAGACCTTGGGAGAACTACAGCTTGTTGTTGCTCAGTGACCTGTTGTCCTTCGAGAAGTCAAAAGATTCCATACTTTTGGTAAAAATGGTCGCACCCATTACAAGTCAAAATGTGAATTAGCTCTAATACAGTTGAATGGCAGATGCCTTATATTAAGCTACTGAAGGCCTAGGCAATGGTTGACTTAGCTAGCTAGATTTACCTCTCCAGACCACCCCAAAAAATCCTGATTGGATATTTTTTTCTCATCAGCATTAACGCTTTCCTTTCCAACAAAAATTGAAGAGATTAATCAGAATTTCATTAAAATAATCATATAATTAGAATATTATTGAAATATTATTGAAAATGAATTCTAACTAAATGTATTTTTATAAACTACAACCATTATTGTATTAATCGTTAGGCCTTCTCTGAAGGTGTAGAAGGCCCTCACAATTTATTCCAGCCTACCTACCTGCCCCCTCCTGACTGGCAGTTGCAACGATAGCTGCAGACAGAGCAGTTAATTGATCTCCTCAGTTGTAGGAGGAAGAGTAGGTTGTAGTTCCCAATGAACCTCAGGCTCACAACCTGGGGCAGTCAGCCTACAGCAAATCTCATGTGAGAGAGATTTGCTGTGTTGATAAATTAGACGAAATGGACAGCTGAGGCATGGATGAGTCAGACAGAGCCGTGATCTGATGTTGCCATAAAAATGGCCTTTCTGATACCTTCTGCACCAAAGCCCTCCTACCTCCACCAAGGTTATTACAACTAAACAGTCTGATGGAAAATGGGCCCTTTGTCAAAGCCTGCTTGAGAGCCAGCCTTCTCTAAGGAGTATAGACTCAAGAGACCTCTTAAGAGTTCCGGCCCAACTTTTTTCATGTTAATATTTACTTTTTGTTGACCGCCAAGCACTTTGGACATCAGATCGTCAGCTACTAAGCCCGATTTCCACTCAGCTGTTCTGGACTCCTTGTTTACGGCGGACCCTATTCCCCTCTACGGACTACCCAAGAAGGTGACAAGGGCTACCGTCTTGTTTAGATTGAGATGTAGAGAAAATCATCCAGCACTCGGTTTTATTGGCAAATGTGCAATCACTTGAATTAAGATGGATTAGCTCCGATCAACAGAATCCTTTTTTGGGGGGAACAATTTACTGTTTTTCCATAGCAACCCACAAAATAACACAAAAACAAAACACCCACGATACAATACATTCCCCAAGAAGATCAACATGTGATTTCAACATTTTGTCAAAAATGTTGTTTTTTTGTTTAACTTTTAATATACAAAATCCATATGGCTAGATAGTGCAGTCCTCCAGTTTGATATTGAGGGTGAATATGAGGCTATCCAATTTATAGCAATAAAAAAAAATTGTAGCAATGAGACCTAGCTTACAAAACTTTCTCTGTTTGAGATCACCGTTATTTACATTTCCCAACAGACATATTCGTGGAGATGGATGGATATAAATTCCTAGACACAATGAAATGATAACACATACATATATATATATGTAAATATATATAACTTTGCTAGTATGTTAAATCAATGAACCTCCACACAGTCAGCCAGTGCGGGAACGTGATCATTGCACCCAAGATTGAGACCAGGCAAGATTGTGCTACAGCCCCGCTCAATATTTGTTTTATATGCTTACAGATTTTAACAATACCAGATGAACACAAGTGTCACAAGTGAACCACAACAGTCTCCAATCTCAAAATTCATGGAGACCCGTGTAGGGCAGTACAGCAGAAAGCTTTCAACAATGCAATACTGTCCGACCTGGTTATCGATTGCAACTTGCCTCTGTCTATTGTGGAAAACAAGAGTTTTCGTCACTTAGACAACCTTGCTACAGAGAGATGTTCAAAACTGAAAACTCAGTTGAGCAACACAGACTATGTTTCAGTCACAGTGGACATTTGGTCTGACCGAAAGATGAGGGGGTTCCTTGGTGTCACTGTGCACTGTATGGAGAAAGACGGAGAGAGGACACAGCTCGTCCAATCTCTTGGCCTGTGACCGCTTCAAAGGCCCACACACGGCCAAAAGAATCTGTGAGCAATTTGAGGCCATATGTGGTGAGTACAGCATTAAAGATAAATTGGACTTTATCATTAGTGACAATGCTGCCAACATGATAAAAGCATTCACAGTGTGCTTCCCCATTCCTCTCTAGGTTTCTTCCTAGGTTTTGGCCTTTCTAGGGAGTTTTTCCTAGCCACCGTGCTTCTACACCTGCATTGCTTGCTGTTTGGGGTTTTAGACTGGGTTTCTGTACAGCACTTTGAGATATCAGCTGATGTACGAAGGGCTATATAAATACATTTGATTTGATTTTTGATTTGAACAAGAAGATGAAGTACATGAAGAAGATCACCTTGATGACCCAGAGCTCTGGAATGACCTAACCCTGGAAGACCAGCAAACAGTGGATGCTGCTATTGCAAAAAAAAAAACAGTGCTTGCAGTGTTCTGCCCACACTCTCCAGCTGGTGGTGGGAAATGGCTTGAAAGAAACGAAAGTGATGACTCCTTCTCTTTCAAAGTTATCAAAAATCAGCTCACTGCTACATACAAGCACAACATTCAAAGAGGTGTTAGAGGCTGAATTTGGTGAAAGAGGCATCCCTGCGGCTGTCAACACAAGATGTAACTCAACACTGAGACAAGTGAAAGCAGTTATCCAGTGTGACCATCTAAAGCTCAGTCATGTTCTAGAAAAGGCTGGGCACAAGGAGTTGTTGTTCACAGTACGGGAGTGGAATAAGTTGAGGGAGTTGGTGGACATCCTGAAGCCATTTGGAGAAGCAACAGATATGACACAGAGGGAGAAGATAGTCACAATCAGTTCTGTTGTTCCCTCGGTCCTGTCCCTGAATCACCACCTGGAGCAGCGGAAGCCTCAAGTCCATTTCCTAAGTGGCCTGGTCAGAAGTCTCCAGGCATCCCTGAACAAAAGATTTATTGGAATCTTCATCAATGTGAAAATGGCCAGGACACAAAATGGAATCACTGCCCCCTTTTCAGATACAGTCTACCTGAAAGCAGCTACCTTGGATCCGTTTTTTTCTCTGATGTGGGTGGAGCACCATGTGCTGGTCAAGGAGGAGGTCAAAGAGGAGGTGGCAGAAAGAGTGAAAGGTAAATATTATTGAGTTTAATATAACTTTTTCTCATAATTTAATCCAATTGACTGCAACAATAATACTTGTTCAGTTTAACCCACTGCATCACCAATACTCTAATACCGGCCTTTCTGTTTCTGCTATGCTTTTACATGTTTTGCCAGAACTGATTCTGCAAGATGCTACAGGGACTGAACAAGCTGTGCCTCTTGTTGATGAGGAAGAGCGAGCGGACCATAGTCTTGGACAAGAAGAAGGGCTCTTTGCAGCACACTGTAAGAGGCAGAAGAAAGCTGTTGGGACCACTCCAGCACTACTACATTGACATATGTGAAGGACAGAATGCCCTCTTGTTCTGGGCAATGAACAGGAAGGCTTTTCCTTCACTGTCCGGTGTGGCCATTAGGGTCTTGGCAGTGCGTCCAGTGCTCCGTTGGCGTGTGTCTTCAGGCATGGTGGCATCATACTGTGGGCCTTATCATGCACAAATGATTGACAGACTTTTAGCGAATTTGGTCTTTTGCAAATGCAATGCATCATTGGGCCCTGAGATAAGAGAAAAAATGAAACTGTATATGCATCACACACACACACGTAGTCTTCATGTTCAGGTTTTATCTCCCATCTTTGGGATCTGTATTTTGTTCTCAGACATTCAGGCCGGTGTTCAAATTGTAGGCCTACTTGAAGTTCAGTGTCAGTTGTTTTGATGTACCTTTGAATAAATTATTGTAACTTTATGGCAGGATTGTTTTAGGTGTCTAGAGTATATCTGGAGAGAGAGAGAGAGAGAGAGAGCACTACTATATTTTGTTTTTGTTATCATATTGATATCTTTCTCATGGCTACCCTTGTATTTCAATGGAAATATACAGTTTATTTGGAAAGTAATAAATACATATATTTTTAATAGCATTCATGATTTGCATACATTTAATATACTACTACTCTTGTTAAATATGAAATGGTATTACATTTGGTGAAGAGCACATTATGACTTGTTTAGGACTCGTAACTCAACGTTTAGGACCTGAGACTTGACTTGATGCTTGACGGTCTTGACTTGAGACTTGACTTGGACTTGCCTGTCTTGACTTGTGACTTGACTTGGGACATGAGTGCTAAGACTTGAGACTTACTTGTGACTTGTAAAACAATGACTTGGTCCCACCTCTGCTTAAAGGTGTTGCTATTAAACACTGGAGGTAAAGTGGGGTTATTCCAAATGGGGTGACTGGTGATATTGGCTGTTTCCACCTCATGAATTTATGTATATTTTCCCAAATACAAACAAATTGAGAGTCATTGAGAGTACACTTTAAACGAGACGTAGAAAACAAATAGTCCATGCTTAACCTGGCTCTGCGACATGATGGATATACAGTTTGTGCATTCTCCATGCTTCATCACAATTTGTATTTTTTATTTTATTTATTTAACTAGGAAAGACAGTTAAAAACAAATTGTTATTTACAATGATGGCCTAGGAACAGTGGGTTAACTGCCTTTTTCAGGAGCAGAATGCCAGCTTTTTACCTTGTCAGCTCAGGGATTCAAACCAGCAAACTTTAGGTTACTAGCCCAACACTCTAACCACTAGGCTACTTGCCGCCCACAATCAGACAATAGCTTCGGGCAAATCTACAGTGGGAGGGATGTATTTCTTTGTCAACAACAACTGGTGTGCTGCTTCCAGTGTAAAATAAGTATTTTGCTCACCTGACCTAGAATACTTCATGGTAAATTTGCAGACCCTCTCATCTTCCGAGAGATTTAATCTATTTTCATCACTTCTGTCAACATCCCATCAGAAGCCAACACCACCAGGCTAAACAAACATGAAACCGGACACCCAGAAACGCATATCCATCCATGAAGATTTTAACTTGAGAAATGTTCAAACGTTTTATCCAAGTTTTACCAACACGTCTCCTGTGCCACAAGAGGAGCTAAAACTATGGACCAATTTTATTTTACCCACAGAAATGCATCAAAGGCCCCAGAGTCGGGCGGCCCTATACGCTCACTCCTCTAGTTGCCTAGGGCACCTCAAATTACGCAAGGGCCCCGCCTCCCCCTCGTGTCAAAGCGAGTGTCAATGTTTACAACTTTGATGAGAGGATGAAACGGAACTATCCATCTGGTCACGAAAAGAGAAGAAGAAAATGGTGAATTGCGGGAACAGCAATCAGGTAAACTTGTGTTCTCTCCTCTCCAAGTTTGATGTCAGCAAATAACAGTAACGTTAAGTTGATGTGCTAGCTTGCAGCTCTAGTCTGTCTGTCTTGCTGGGCAGTGCATCCCCTGGTATGTGTCTTGCTTTTATTACTTTTGATAAACGCCAATGGGCAATGGTGTTTATAAACTGCAGCTCGGAAAAGATAACCACGTCACGCTTGAACATGCATTCATATGCGTTCTTATGCGCGTGCACAAATGGAACTCGCGCTTTCCAGCAGCAACCTCTGTGGGGACCAGTCCAGACAATATATGGGCGTGATGGCACTCCTCATAGGCACACATCATTTTAAAACAAGTCAATGATTATCTAGTCTCTCAATCAAGGTTTAGATACAACTCCGGACTAATGCAAGATGGAAAGCAATGGATTGACATTGACTATTGATTTATATATTGAATTTAAAACGTTGATTAGCTGGGCATACTGGAAAATGTGGATGCACATCTCTCAGTAAATATTAACCATCAAGTATTCAACCAATCTGTACTATTAATAGTATTTTATATTTGAAAATGTATAAAAGGAAATATGGGGGAGCCAGTTTAAAATGGGCCTGACGCAGCTGATAAAATTAATAATAGTATTGTTATCTATAATTTACAGGTTTGTCAGTAGAGGGGATGCTGGATCATCAGCCAGTACAAGCATATACTCAGTTGATCCACATCCAGCCTCAGCCAGTACTAACACAGACCCAGTACAGCCGGCTTCAGCAAACACTAACACAGACCCAGGTGAAGTACAGGCAGCCTCAGCAAGTACTTGTCACACCCTGATCTGTTTCACCTGTCCTTGTGATTGTCTCCACCCCCCTCCAGGTGTCGCCCATCTTCCCCATTATCCTCTGTGTATTTATACCTCTGTTTTTGTTCTCAGCTCCTGCTATTCCCAGTCTCTTTTTCTCGCCCTTCTGGTTTTGACCCTTATCTGTCCTGACTCTGAGCCCGCCTGCCTGACCACTCTGCCTGCCCCTGACCCTGAGCCTGCCTGCCTGCCTGCCGACCTGTACCTTTGCCCTACCTCTGGATTGTTTGACCTCTGCCTACCCTGACCATGAGCCTGCCCCTGTTGGAATATTAAACCATTGTCTATTCGACGTGTCTGCATCTGGGTCTTACCTTGATTCCTGATAGTACGAACTGGCCATGGCTGACCCAGCAGACCCGGGCCAGCTGCACAATGCCATCTTCACTCAGGGAGCCACCATTGGTAGGCACGAGGAATTGCTTCGTGGTCATGTGGAGGGGGTCCAAACGTTCGCTGAATGCCGGGCATTGGACAGTTTGCTGGAGTAATTCCACGGGTTGTCTGGGAGGCCGCCTACCACGGTGGTAACCCCACAGCTCCTCAGCTAGCGCCGTCTCAGCTGCCACTCCACCTTCTCGGGAGCCCCGCTTACCTCCTCCGGAACGCTTTAATGGAGAGCCGATCACCTGTCAGGCATTCCTAGCTCAGTGTACCCTTGTCTTCAGGCTTCCGACCTCCTCCTTTCCCTCGGATTGCTCCAAGATAGCCCACCTCATGTCCAGAAGGGCTCTCACCTGAGCTACAACAGCCGGCCATATGCGTTAGTCTGGAGGGGTTTGTGGGAGAAGTGAGGAAGGTTTTTGATGCCCCGTTCTCCGGGCAAGAGGTCGCCCGGAAGCTAATCCAGCTTCGGCAGGACTCCCGCAGTAATGCTGATTATGTGGTGGGCAGCGGAGAGTGCTTGGAATCAAGAGTCAATGTTCGAAATGTCCCTGCATTGCGTCTCGAAGGAGGTCAAGGACGAGCTTGCAGCCAGAGAGTTACCTACGGAGCTCGATTCCCTCATCGCTTTGATCATCCTTATTGACGGGTGACTACGGGAACGACAGAGGGAGAGGAAATTGGATTTAGCTTGTATGCCCAGGGATCCCACCTTGTTTATGAGTCATCTCAGCAGCACCCGACGGTGTCGATGCTGAGAGAACCCGAGGCTTCCCGACCTGCCCCGAGGGCTGCCGAAGACGGCCGAGTCACTGCTTCCTGAGCCTATGCCACTTGGCAGAGCTGGGCTGTCGCCAGCAGAATGGCAATACAGGATCGACACGAAGAGTTGTCTGTATTGCTGGACTCTTGGTCATTTCGTGTCCGTTTTTCCTTTAAAAAAAAAAAATCAGGCTCACCGGTAGGAGCGAGTACTCTGGTGGGCCATATGGAGAACGTTCCTGCTTCCCTTGCTTGCACCCCTTTTCATGCCGTTCTGTTGTGGGGAGCCCAGTCCAAATCTCTCCGGGTTCTCATTGACTCTGGGGCCGACGAGAGATTTTTGGACGCATCCCTTGCATCTGAGCTGCATCTGAGCTGAACGTCCCCACTCAGCCCCTCTCCATTCCCATGGACGTTAGAGCGCTGGACGGGCGCTCTATAGGCCGAGTCACTCACAACCCCACTCCCATCAACCTACGTGTGTCAGGGAACCATAGCGAGGCTATCCAGTTCCTGCTCATCAGGTCCCCTCAGATTCCCATGTTATTGGGATTCTCCTGACTCAAGCGACACAATCCCCTCATTAAATGGTCTACTGGTGCCATCATGGGCTGGAGCCCGTTCTGCCACGCCCATTGCCTGAAGTCAGCACAACCTGCAACGGGATGTCTTCCTGGGGCCCCGGAAGGTGCCCCGGACCTCTCTACCATCCCTGCGGAGTACCAGGACCTCTGGGAGGTGTTCAGCACGGCCCGAGCCACTTCGCTCCTGCCGCACCAACCTTATGACTGCGGGATTGACCATCTCCCTAGCACGACTCCGCCCGGGGACGACTGTGCTCTCTGTCGGGACCAGAGACCATGGCAATGGAGACCCACATTGGGGACTCCCTTGCTGAAGGATTTATCCATCCTTCTTCTCCTGCCGGCACAGGGTTCTTCTTTGTGGAGAAAAAGGACAAGCCCCGACTACCGAGGTCTCAACGACAGAATGGTGAAGAACCGCTACTCGCTACCACTCATCTCCTCGGCCTTTGATCAACCCCAGGGGGCCACTGTGTTTTCCAAGCTGGATCTATGGAACGCCTACCACTTGGTGCTGACATGGAAAGGGGATGAGTGGAAGACTGCCTTCAACATGGCCAGCGGTCACTACGAGTATCTGGTCATGCCATTTGGCCTTACTAACGCCCCTGCTGTGTTCAAGGCTCTGGTCAATGATGTTCTCCTCGATATGTTGAACTGGTTCTTCTTTGTCTACCTAGATGACATCCTCATCTTCTCCCGTTCCACCCAAGAACATGTGCTCCAAGTCCAACAGGTTCTCCAATGACTCCTCGAGAACCAGCTGTTTGTAAAAGCAGAGAAGTGTGAGTTCCATCGTTCCACCATCCCTTTCTGGGTTTCATCATCACCACAGGGATTGTGCAAATGGATCCCGGAAAGGTGAGAGCGTTTCTGTCTGTCTGTGGTGGAGGCCAATGCTTCTGATGTCAGATTGGGGGTGGTCCTGTCCCAGCTTTCTGCCCTGGATCTCAAACTACATCCCTGCACTTTCTTCTCCCACTGCCTCAACGCCACGCAAAATAACTACGATGTGGGGAATCATGAGAATCTTGCGGTGAAGATGGAGTTGGAAGAATGGAGGCTCTGGCCGTATGGTGTGGAACACCCATTAATCGTGTGGACCGACCACAAGAACCTGGAGTATCTCCAGGTAAACCAGATGGGCCCTGCTGTTCACACTGTTCAACTTCTACCCTCTCGTACCGGCCCGGATGCACTGTCCCGCCACTATAGCCCCACAGGTACCATCCCGGAGCCCGATACCATCCTTCCCACCTTGTGCCTGTTGATGACACTCAACTGGGGTATAGGGAAACAAGTCCAGGAGGCGCAGCGGTTCCAGCCGAACCCTGGAGGGGGGGGGGCCCTGATAACCGGATGTTTGTGCCTGATGCTGTCCGCTCTGCGGTCCTGGAGTGCGCCCATTCCTCCAGGCTTTCCTGCCACCCGGGCTCCCGCCGGACGCTGGCCTTAGTGTGACAATGCTTTTGGTGGCCTATGATGGTTCCGGATATCGCAGCGTTTGTCTCCGCCTGTGCTCAGAATAAGACTCCTCGGCATGCTCCGGCTGGTCTTCTGCAACCACTGCTTGTCCCTCACTGTCCCTGGTCCTACATATCCCTGGATTTCATCACGGATCTCCCCCGTCTGACAGAAACACTGCCATCCTGTTTGTGTTTGACCGGTTTTCAAAGCTGTTCACTTTGTTCCTCTTCCCAAACTACCCTCGGCCAAGGAGACTGCCCAGCTCATGGTGCAGCACGTCTTCTGGATCCATGGACTGCCCATGGACATGGTCTCCGACCGAGGCCTCAGTTCTTGTCCCAGTTCTGGAAGGCGTTCTGCACCCTCATTGGGTCGTCGGCCAGCCTGTCCTCTGTGTTCCACCCCTAGTCCAATGGCCAGTCGGAGCGAGCCAACCAGGACCTTGAAACTACTCTGCGCTGTCTGGTCTCCGCCAACCCCACCTCCAGGAGCCATCAGCTGGTGTGGGTCGAGTACGCCCGCAACACCCTTCCCAGCTCTTTCACGGGCCTATCTCCGTTTGAGTGTTCCCTGTGGTATCAGCCCCCACTCTTCCCCAAGCAAGAGGAAGAGGTCGGCGTACCTTCTGCCCATATGTTTGTCCGCAGCTGTCGTCTTACCTACAGGAGAGCTCGGTCGGCCCTCCTCAAGACCACCTCCAGGTATTGACGACAAGCGGATCGCCATCGGACCCCGGTTCACCGGTATTGTTTCAGGCAGAAGGTATGGCTATCCCCCCGTGATCTGCCCCTCCGGGTGGAATCCCGCAAACTTTCCCTCTGGTTTATCGGCCCATTTCCCATCTCCAAGATTATTAGCCCCTCTGCTGTTCGTCTTCTGTTACCCCGTACCCTTCATATACATCCCACCTTTCATGTGTATTGTATGTCTCACAGCCCTTTGTCTCCTGCTACCGGTGGTCTCTGTTTGTCCGTTGCCAGTTTGTCTTGTTTGTCAAGTCAACCAGTGTTTTTGATCTCAGCTCCTGCTTTTCCCAGCCTCTCTTTTTCTCACCTTCCTGGTTTTGACCCATGCCTGCCCTGACTCTGAGCCCACCTGTCTGACCATTATGTCTGCCCCTGACCCTGACCCTGTCTGCCATCCAGTACCGTTGCCCCACCTGTGGTTTACGGACTCCTGCCTGCCTTTACCTGTCTATTGCCTGCCCCTGTTGGAATATTAAACCATTGGTCTATTCGACGTGTCTGCATCTGGGTCTTACCTTGATTCCTGATAGTACTAGCACAACCAGAGGTGTACAGCCAGCATCAGATACAAGCAGCTCAGACCCTAATAGAACAGTTGCTGCTCCACCAAATGACCCAGCAGATTGGCCCCCAGTCTTAACAGACTTTATGAGGATTGGATTTTTCTTACCCTAAAGACAAGTCTAGAAGAGGTTTCCATTCAGGCTTATTATAGACACAGCTGTTAAATGGGGAAGTGATTACCAGGAGCTGGCTTTCATACTCAATCAAAAACAATGTTGTTTTTGCTGTTAGCTCTTTTCTACAAAAGACTACAACATAATAAAGGAAGGCGTGAATGACTGGTCAAATATCAACGCCATTCTGAAACACCATGAGGGTAGTCCTTAAGACACAAACAATATGATTAAGTGGAGAGAACTTGATCTGCACCTAAGTCGGGGACAGACTCTTGACAAAACACAAATGACAATTTTGGAGGCTGAAAGAAAGAGATGGCGGCATGTCCTTACATGTTTAATAAGTATCACCCTGTCTCTGGCTGAAAGAAACCTAGCATTCAGGGGTTGATCAGACAAACTCTTCCAACCAGATAATGGAAACGTCCTTAATGAGGTTGAATTACTGGCAAAATTTGACCCCATTATGGAAAATCATCTCAGCAAAATTAAAAAGATGGAGAGACACATGCTCATTACATTGAGAAGTGCACACAGATTGAGCTGACACAGATTATGAGTGACACAATTCTGGAAGCAGTAGTGACTCAAGTAAGAGACTCAAAGTACTTCTCCATTATCTTGGACTGTACACCTGACCAGGAGCAAATGTACATTGTTCTGAGAAGCATGGATTTAAAGGGAAAGCCAGAGATCAAGGAGCACTCCTCCACTTTGTGAATATTGAGTTTACAACAGGCTTGAATCTGTCCACTGTCATCTTAGATAAGCTGAACGAGCTGAAAATTCCATTTGAAAATTGCAGAGGGCAAGCTTGTGATAATGGGGCCAACATGAAGGGAAAGCACCAAGGAGTACAAGCCAGACTGCTCAAAATAAATCCCAGAGCCGTGTTCATCCCATGTGGAGAACATACTCTAATCCTTATCATTGCAGATGCTTCCAAATCTTCAAAAGATGCAGTTGGGTTTTTTGGGCATGTGCAAAAGCTCTTCACCTTATTTTCAGCTGGCACACAAAGATGGAGTGTTTTGAAGAAACACGTGAACATAACCGTGGAGTCATGGAGTGACAAGATAGGAGAGTAGGCTCCAAAGTACAATCAGGTATCAGGCTTCTGAGGTTCGGGAGGCATTACTGGAAGCCAGACAAACGATCAACGATCCTGTGGCCAAAGTGTAGGCACGAGCACTTGCAGAGGAAGTTGGGTCCTACCGCTTCTTGATTTGCTGTGTCGTATGGTGTGAGATACTGACAATGACAAACAAGGTGAACAAGCACCTCCAGTCCGACTCAATGCAGTTGGATATCGTAGTGAATTAAATCTCAAATGCAAAGGCCCCCCACACTACTGTCATGAAGTTGGCCTGGAGGTAGGTTTATGACCGTCATAAATACCTCTTCCCCCCTTTTTCCTCTCTCTACCCTCCTGATGTTACATTTGAAAACCCCTTGGTTAACATAGAGACTCTGGGAACATCAGAATGTGGGGGGAAATGAACTATATTCTGGTAATCCGACCAATTGAACATATGCAGTGGTACTTAATGAATATGATGTCAGTTCGGTTGTCATCTGAGACTCATCAATGATTCTCATCAATGATAAGATGACAAACTCTACAGTGTAAAGTCTACACATCAGATTTATCGGATTCACATGGAATTGTTGTTCAATTTAAATGTTTGAATATAAAATTATTGGTGAAGTGATGAAATGTAATTTTAGCTTCCAAATGAGAGATTTGGGTTTTCATAAAGTTACGGCTCTGCTCAATCAGTGGCCCGCCCCTGTGAAGGGACATGGGTTACAAAACTGTTCAAACACGCCCTCCTCTCCCTTCCTATATAAATACTTGACTACAATATAACCTCTTGTTCCGAGGATGTAAGGACGACGGTCCGATGTCAGAATGGTTCAGATAATAACTACAGAACGAAGCCAACATCAGCGTGAGCTTTGGTTGTGAATGGTATGAACTTTGAATTCTTATTCACTACAGAAGTGATACCTCCTAGCCTTTGAGTTAGCAACAGCAGGTGCAAACGCAGGTTAGGAAGGAACAGACAGTAGTATCCCGTTTACAACACAACGACGTTAATACAACGTATCCAATTTACCAGCAGAGACATTCCTCAAAGGACAAAGGACTCGGTTGGGCAACACGGCCTTCCATCTACCACCAACCTACCGAAGCGCAGCTCAGAGTAAATATTTATTGCATTTTCCTTTTCCAAATGGGCGGTAATTTAGAATGCATAAGAATCTGTATTTACGATAGCACAGCTTCTCCCTGTGTCCCTCAGTCTTCCCGCTCTTTCACTCAAACCCAGACCCTTTTCTTTTGTGTAACCAGCTGTCATATCTGTTCCGCCCGCCAGAGACGTTTTCCTTTATGACGTAATTTGTAATCAAGTTATGATTTAATTATGTGTATGTGTAATTCTGTGTGATTATTTAGGTATTTAGTAAATAAATAATAAACCCAATTTTGTATTGCTGATTCAACTTGTTAGCCAGGGTTCGTGCAGATAACCAAGTGAAGTAAGTGACTGAATTAAGGTGACGATTAATATTGACTGCTATTGATATAATATTACTAGGTCTAAGAGTTTATTCGGAAGATAACAGCTCTATAAATATTATTTTGTGGTGCCCCGACTCTCTAGTTAATTACATTTACATGATTAGCTCAATCAGGTAATATTAATTACAGAGAAATTATTTTATAGAATAGCATGTCATATCACTTAATCCGGCATAGCCAAAGACACAATACTACATACCGGGAAATTGGATTCCCTGAGGCCCAGACATATGCCAAAATAATTTGTGAAGAAATTAATGTGGAGGCTGTTCTGCAAGAGAGGAGAATGAGAAACAACAAGAGGCATTTCAGCTACGAGGCTCCTGATGAACCAGTGACTGATGCACTGAAAAACTACTTCAGCATTGTGGTCGACTCTGCTGTGACATCCATGGATGAGAGATTTGAAACACTCAACCAGGTGAAAACCAAATATGGAATGCTGCTGAACGTCAGCACTGCCTCACAGATGTCCAGTGAATCTTTAAAGGCTCACGGCATGAAAGTTGAAAACACTCTAAACTTCAGAGATGAATGTGACATCAGTGGAATGGATCTGGCACACGAGATTCAGAATTTACCTGATCTGCCATCAGATAAGATGACTGCCTTTGAGCTGCTTTCCTTTCTCTGTGAGAAAAACCTGGAGGAACTCTATCATAACCTTTTGATAGCCCTAAGAACTGCAGTCACCCTACCAGTAACAGTAGCATCGGCAGAGAGGAACTTTTCAAAATTAAAGCTCATCAAAAGCTACCTGAGGTCTTCTATGTCACAGGAACGTTTGAGTGGTCTGGCCATCATGAGCATAAATCATGATGTAGGGAAACACATGTCCTGTGATGACATCATTGATGATTTTGCCTCAAGAAAGTGCAGAAGAGGAATATCTCGATGGTAAGATTTGAATTCAAACATTGAAATGTTTACACACTTAGTAACATTTAAGATTGCATGGCAGGAGTGCATTTGTGTAAATGACTGCTTAACTATGTGATATACTACCTCAATTTCTTCCAGACAGTCCAGATAGACTGGTGCCCATGCTGACGCTGAAAATGCCCAGGCTGTAGAGGGAACCAAAGTTAATCACACAGCTGTATAGGTTTTATTGGACTATTTTAAGAAATATAGCTGCAGCCATAGCCAATAGGCTTACAGTATGTTTACATTGCATAGACAAAGCTATTTGTATAATATTGTTGGGACTGAACTAATTACCAGGCAGCAGAGCCAAAGCTCAGTGTTATATTTTATATTTTCTACAATTTCTTATTCATGTTAATGTTAATATTCACTTATCTTAAGATTCTATAGAATATATTCTATTCAATAAATATTATTTGTTTATACCTCATTCTATTCTGTATAGGTCTACTTATTCTTAGACCGACAGATGGAGCAGACTCATCCAATGACATCGAGGAGTTTATTACAGTAGCTGTAAGTACGTACCCAAACCAAAACCCATGGATAAAACCACCACTTTCCAGGAAAGGGACATGGACATGAACACATATAAGAAATCTCGCTACGACCTCCGATGAATCATCAAACATGCAAAAGGACAAAATAGGATTAAGATGGAATCCTACTACAACGTCTCCTCCGATGCTCGTCAAATGTGGCAGGGCTTGCAGACTATTATGGATTACAAAGGGAGACCCAGTCATGAGTTACCCATTGACAAAGACCTCCCTAGCAAAGTGAATGCCTTCTATGCTTGCTTCGAGGTAAACAACAATGAGCCATTCTGTTCTGTACGACTATGTGATCTCGCTCACCATGGCTGATGTGAGTAGGACCTTTAAACAGGTTAACACTCGGAAGGTCGCTGGGCTAGACGGAATACCAGGGTGCGTTCTCAGAGCATGCACAGACTAGCTGGCAAGTCTCTTCACAAACATTTTCAACATCTCCTAGGCCAATTCTGTAATCCAAACATGTTTCAAGCTGACCACCATTGTTCCTGTTCCCCACATACCTAAATGACTATCACCCCAAAGCACTCACATCTGTAATCATGAAGTGCTTTGAAAGGCTGGTCATGGCACACATCAACACTATCGTCCCAGACACCCTACACCCACTCCATTTCGCATTACGCCCTAACAGATTCACAGATGACTCAATCTCGCACTTCACACTGCTCTCTCCCACCTGGACAAGAGGAATACCTATGTGAGAATGTTGTTTATTGACTACAGCTCTGCGTTCAACACCATAGTCCCCTCAAAGTTCATCAACAAGCTCAGGAACCTGGGACCTCCTGGAATTCCAGACGGGCCACCAACAGACAGGCCGCCCATAGGACCTCTATTTCAGGCGGTGCCAAAGACTTCAGCCATCCAAGCCAGCACTGTTCTCTCTGCTACAGTCCGGCAAGCTGTACCGGAGCATTGGGTCTTGGATCAACAGGCTCCGAGACAGCTTCTATCCCCAAGCCAAGACTGCTAAATCGTTAATCAAATGGCGACCCGCACTATCGGAGTCTATTTTGCACTCACACCATGCACACTCACAGGACTCTATGCACACTCACACACAAACACACACAAACACACATGTACACACAAACTTTCACAAATGCACACACACGCTTATCTTACATGCTGCTGCTACTTTGCTTTTTAACTATTATTACTATTATCTATCCTGATGTCCAGTCAATTTACCCTATACTTGTCACACCCTGATCTGTTTCACCTGTCTTTGTGCGTGTCTTGTCAAGCCTAGCAGCGTTTTTCCCGTACTCCTATTATTTCCCTAGTCCATGATTTCTAGTTTTCACGGTTATGACCATTCTGCCTGCCCTGACCCTGAGCCTGCCTGCCGCTCTGTACCTTTCGGATTCTGCTCTGAATTACTGACCTCTGCCTGCCCTTGACCTTTCGTTTGCCGACCCCTTCTTTTTGTAATAAACTTTTGTTACTTTGAACTGTCTGGATCTATGTCTTCTCCTGTGCCGTGATAATACTGTACCTGAATTTATATACCTACCTCGTACCCTTGATATGGTACTGGGACTCCATGTACAGTATATACAGTGCATTCGGAAAGTATTCAGACCCCTTCACTTTTTCCACATTTTGATACATTAGACTTATTCTAAAAAGTATTTAATTATTTTTGTTCCTCATCAATCTACACACAATACCCAATAATGACAAAGCATAAACAGGTTTTTAGAAAGGTTTGCAAATGTATAAAAACAAAACAAAAATACCTTTTTACATACGTTTTCAGACCCTATGCTATGAGACTCAAAATTGAGCTCAGGTGCATCCTGTTTCCATTGATCATCCTTGAGATGTTCTACTACTTGATTGGAGTCCACCTGTAGTAAATTAAATTGATAGGACATGATTTGGAAAGGCACACGCCTGTCTATATAAGGTCCCACAGTTGACAGTGCATGTCAGAGCAAAAACCAAGCTGTGACTTTGAAGGAATTGTCCGTAGAGCTCCGAGACAGGATTGTGTCGAGGCACAGATCTGGGGAAGGGTACCAAAAATGTCTGCAGCATTGTCCCCAAGAACACAGTGGTCTCCATGATTCTTAAATAGAAGACGTTTGGAACCATCAAGACTATTCCTAGAGCTGGCCGCCGGGCCAAACTGAGTAATCGAGGGAGAAGGGTCTTGGTCATTGTCACTCTGACAGAGCTCCAGAGTTCCTCATTGGAGATGGGATAACCTTCCAGAAGGACAACCATCTCTGCAGCACTCCACCAATCAGGCCTTTATGGTAGTGACCAGATGGAAGCCACTCCTCAGTAAAAGGCACATGACAGCCCGCTTGGAGTTTACCAAAAGGCACCTAAAGGACTCTCAGACCATGAGAAACAATATTCTCTGGTCTGATGAAACCAAGATTGAACTGTGTCAGGTCTGGAGGAAAACAGGCACCCCTCATCACCTGGCCTGTACCATCCCTACGGTGAAGCATGGTGGTGGCAGAATCATGCTGTGGGTATGTTTTTCAGCGGCAGGGACTGGGAGACTTGTCAGCATCAAGTGAAAGATGAACGGAGAAAAGTACAGAGAGATCCTTGATGAAAACCTGCTCCAGAGTGCTCAGAACCTCAGACTGGGGTGAAGGTTCACATTCCAACCGGACAACGACCCTAAGCACACAGCTAAGACAACACAGCAGTGGCTTCGGGACAAGTCTCTGAATGTCCTATGGTGGCCCAGCCAGAGCCCGGACTTGAACCCATTCGATCATCTCTGGAGAGACCTGATAGCTGTGCAGCAACCCTGACCATCCAACTTGACAGAACTTGAGAGGATCTGCAGAGAAGAAAGGGATAAACTCCCCAAATACAGGTGAGCCAAGCTTCTAGCATCATACCCAAGAAGACTTTAGACTGTAATCACTGCAAAAGGTGGTTCAACAAAATTCTGAGTAAAAGGGTCTGAATACTTATGTAAATGTGAAATTGAAGTTGACATTATTTTATACATTTGCTACATTTTCATTTTTTGCTTTGTCATTGTGGGCTATTGTGTGTAGATTGTTGAGGGGGGAAAAAACTGTTAATCCATTTTAGAATAAGTCTGTAACGTAACAAAATGTGGAAAAAGTGAAGGTGTCTGATTTCTTTCCGAATGCACTGTAGCTTCATATTCCTCGTTTTTATTTTCTCATTTTAAGTCTGCAATGTTGGGAAAGGGCTTGTAAAGTAAGCATTTTATCTTATTCGTAGAATGGACAGAATTTTTCAGCAAGTTGTTTGTTGTTGAGATGTGAAAGCACTCACTCTGAGAGAGCATTGGGAGCTTCCAAAGTTACAAACGAAAATGGGAAATGCTAAAAACTGAAAAAGGACTTTAAAATAACAACGTCAGGAAACATCAGCATCAACCTGACATCCTAGTGACCTCAAAGTAAACTGTACATTGTGGAGAGGCCTTTGGGGGGGGGGGGGGGGGGGGGGGGGGGGTGACAGACACAGAAAAGTGAGAAATTATAGTTTGAATAGTTTGACTTCTCTCTGATGCTGAAAAAAAAATGCTTTGAGGACAGCACTGGCTGCTTGCTGTGTCATCAACAGAGCAGGCACGTGCACAGACAGAGGTCTACCTGTGCCTGAGCACCTGCCCCTTCGCCCTGCCACTAGCCAAGTGCCCTTTTGGGCGGTGGTATAATTATTAGGATTATTTTTTTCTTCTGAACCAACTGCTCCAAAGTCGTGGTGATGTCGCCAAGTACACCACTCCCACCCCTACCCTGTCCGATGGTCTGTCCTGTCTGGAGCTCACATGCACCCAGTTGTGCCTTTTCCCCAGTCTACCTTCTATGGAGTTTAAGCACGCGCAGCATCTAAACATGCATGGTTTGAAATGTAATCACCGGTTGGGTGTGTGTAGCAAGCTACCTAGTTTAAATATCAACAGTGCTGCCACAACAACACAAAACTTGATTAAGACTTAATAAAACTTGATTTACATCATAATCAATCGTCGTTCCAGTTGGCTGAAAGCCTACTTGCAGCAACATTTCATCATTTATTTCCCTATAGAATCATAACCGTGGGAAGGGTGCTGGAATTGGCCTATAATTTGCATAGCGACCTATAACTTAGCCACAGAGGATCAATAGCTTAACACTAACAAGGCATAGCCTACAGTCGGGAATGTGCAGCAAATCTGTCGGTGGACAGCATTCAGGCAAAACAGGCCTTTCGCAATATTGTACAATCGTGGGAAAACACAGGTTGGAAAGCAAATGGCTCCTGCTGAAAAGAGAAGACTCTGATCTGTCTGCTGTAGGCTTTCAAATATTTGATACATTTCCAAATAGGCCTATTGAGCGAACATTGTTTTACAAAGTTAAACAACACAGGGGAGGCTTTTGGCAGGAGGGAATCATTGCCGGCGAGTGAGTTGTGTCATTGGGTGAGTCCGTGAAACTGGAAAACGTCTTTAGGATTATAATTTACTCCTCAAACTGTACAATATGTGTGTCTCCACACACCTAGGCCTAGGCTATTGATGGATTCAAGACAATGTTGTTTTTTTAAATCTCAGATTCTCAGTTTGTCAGTGTGAAAGCCTGCCTGCCATTTAGATAATTTGTGATGAGTGAGTGTGTTTTTGCAGAAATAAATAGGCCTAAAAAATCTAAATCTAAATCTTAATAAAATCTCTACAGAGGCAGTTAGTATGCGATGAATATCGAGATATGAATTATGACAGTGCCCTTTTTTCCTTTTGAGCACCTGCCCCCTGAAAGGTCTGTGCATGGCCCTGCAACTGAGGGAAACAGATTAATCTTGAGCACATGCTATGCCACCGGACTGATTATGTGCAGTGTCCAATGTTTCAGAATGATCAAGATGACTGTTTACCTTAGGTTTCCTGCCCCGGTCATCACACTGTCGATATTGGGACCCTTGGGCAATAAATAAAGCGAGGAATGCTGAATTCAGTGTTTCCATTACAGCATCATTAAATACCATTCAGTGACACTAATCGGGAATTCTCTCTTTGATCCTGAGAGTGTCCCCTAAGCCTCGCTTGTCCTGCCTGAAAACAGAATACAGAATTCAGTGGTCAGCAGGAAATAGATGGATGAGGGCAAAACTTTGGGCTAACCTCAAGTGCCATTGATTCCTGCTATAATCGTTTTCTATTTCCTCGACCCTGGAAAATCACTATCGCCACTAAATCTCACAGCACTGCAGCAACTCTGCTCTCTAAATGCTCTTTGAACTCTCTCCCTAATTGCTCTGTAAATACTTGGCTCCATATCTCCATCTCTCCTCTAACTGGGTGATGGGCTATTGTTAATATACTACCAGGCACCCACATTATTAGAGTTATTCATACTGTCAAGGGTACAACTCTTATCTCGACCTGCTCAGTATTCTAAATAGTACCTCACTCGTGAAACAACCTGTTCTATTGGTGGCCGTTGCTCTCCATTTGGCCCAAGATGTTGAGCTTTGTATACTGTGGTGAGCCTGTTGTTCACTATCTGCAGTTTGGAAGACTATATACCCCTATTGACCTCAGCAGCCCCTCACAGCCAGGGAGGTACTGCACTCTGCTGTTTTCTTCCTCTCTTATTTAACCAACCGGAGAGGCCATATCTCTGACATGCAGCAGTTTGTGCTGGGAGCCCTGTCAAACTCTGTTCTCTGGCCCACTGGTGTCCGTTATCTTACATGGAACACACTGGCTTCATACAGATGTAGGCTCTTCATTTGATCACTCTTTTGTTGCTGAGAATTTTCCTGCACAACTATGTTTTTCCATATCTCTAAGGTCTCCTATATATCAAAAGGATGGTTGTGTAAAAATATTTTACTGCGAAAGTGATAAAATTGATAGATATTGTGACACACCCCCTTAACTCAAAAAGTCCAGGATAATGCCTGTCTTGAGGGGGGGGGGGGGGGGGGCAATAAGCTCATGTAACCCAATATTGCATGCGCTGATATTGCTAAAATGTGCAACACAAGTAGTCAGCTGTTTGCCCAACATACACAAATAAAGAGCATAAGGATATCTTCATGCATTTAGGAAATATAGACCTGTAAACAACAGACACAATAGATGAAAATATAAACTAGGAAAATGTATGATTAACGTAAACTTCACTTTTTGGTAGCTGTTCAATAGACAACTTTCCAAGTCAAATGTGTTTTTGATTCAGTGCTGTGTGGTCCTGCCTGACAAAAAATACATACAGCAACACTTTTTTTGATATTGTGGCTATTGTAATTGGCTCTAAGGAAAAATAAATTGTGTCCAAGGTTCCTTACAGGATGTTGTATCTTTTAACTTATAGTCTTGCAATTAAGTCAAAGAGAGAGATGGCGGCCTGAAGATGGCGGTGCAGAATGCCTCATCAGATATCGCAATATTCAACATCTATAAAACGGACTAAATTGTAGTACTACACTGATCTATTTACTAGTGGGGAATAACATTCAAGCTGGATAATAACTTTTAAAAGATTATAAGGCTAGAGAAGTTTATTGATAAATATTACGAATGCATTCAAGGCCAAAACATGTCGGAGAGGAAGCAGGAAAAAAATTGAGAACCAAACTCAGAAAACGTTGAGATTCCTCGACAAACACTGATGATTTATGCTTTTCACCACCTGGTACGGTAAGAGTGGAAACAGACCTGCTAAAATCAATAAATTATCAATTGGGCGTACTTGAACTTGTCAGTAAAGAAATAAAGGAGATGAAGGCGAGCCTCGAAATGAGTGACGAAAAATATGTGACAATGGAGAAAGGAACAAACAAGCCAAAAGGTATAGTCGATACTATTGAAACAGACGTTAAATAACTTAAAAAGGAGAACATGTTTCTGAGAGAAGCCTTACATGGAATACTGACGAGATCGATTTAAGAAAATCTGGTACTTACCGGTATTAAAGAAAATGGCTAAAACACGGCTAGCGGCACTATGAGTACTTAGTTATGCCATTCGGGCTGAGCTCCAGGCCCTGGTCAACGATGTGCTCTGGGACATGCTGAACCAGTTCGTGTTTGTCTATCTCGACGGCATCCTGGTCATTTCCCGGTCAGCTCAAGAACACGTCCTCCACGTCTGACATGTCCTTCAGTGTATCCTGAAGAATCAGCTTTTCGTTAAAGCAGAGAAATAGGAGTTCCTTGGATATGTCATCGCTGCCGGACATATACAGATGCATCCAGACAAGGTGAGAGCGGTAGTGAATTGGCCTCAACCCACATCCAGAGTGCAGCTGCAACGTTTCCTAGTGAAACACCCATTCTTAGTCTGGACTGACCACAAGAACCTGGAATATCTCCGCACTGCCAAGTGCCTCAACTCATAGGCAGGCTCGTTGGGCCCTGTTATTCACCTGGTTCAATTTTACTCTCTCCGACAACGCTTTTGGTGGCCTTCTATGGTGCCGGATGTTTCCGCATTCGTTGCTGCCTGCATGGTGTGTGCACAAAATATGACTCCGCGGCAAGCTCCTGGCCTGCCTTCTCCCTGTTCCTCACCGCCCCCATTGCCATACATCTCTGGATTTTGTTACTGGGCTTCCCCCAGGTTTTCTATAGCCACCCATTTTGCACCCTCATTGGGTCGTCGGCCAGCCTGTCCTCTGGTTTCCACTCCCAATCCAACGGTCAGTCAGAACGAGACAATCAAGACCTGGAGACGGCCCTTCGTTGCCTCATCTCTGCCAACCCCACCACCTGGAGCCAGCAACTCATGTGGGTGGAATACGCCTGCAACACCCTTCCCTGCTCGGCCACTGATCACCCTTCGAGTGTTCGTTGGGATATCAGGTACCGCTCTTCCACAAGCAAGAGGAAGAAGTCAGCATACCCTCTGCCCAGATGTTCATCTGTCGCTATAGCCATACCTGGAAGAGAGTCCGGGCCTCTCTTTTGAAGACCACATCCAGGTATTGGCGACAAGTGGATCGCCACTGGACCCCTGCCCCCCGCTATCGGGTGGGGTCACTGTTACATCCTGATCGGTTTCACCTGTCATTGTGCTTGTCTCCACCCCACTCCAGATGTTGCCCATCTTCACCATTATCCCCTGTGTATTTATGCCTTTGTTCTCGGTCTGTTGCCAGTTTGTCTTGTCTTGTCAGGTCTTAGCGGCGTGCTATCCCGTCTTCCTGCTATCTCAAGTTTCTGTTTCCTAGTTTCTCCGGTTCTGACCATTCTGCCAGCGCTGACCCTGAGCCTGCCTGACCCCGAGACTGCCTGCTGTTCTGTACCTTATTAACTCTGCCCTGGATTGCGGACCTCTGCCTGCCCTTGACCTGTCTTTTGCCTGCCCCCTTTTTGGGTCAATAAACATCTGTGATTCTAGCTGTCTGCATCTGGGTCTTATCCTTAGCTCTGATAGAAAGTGAGGTGAAAGAATTCCTTCTTAAAGCGTTTTTTATCCCAGGCGATATTGTCAACAAAATCCAACTTGAACGTGTACTCCATTTTGGACAGAGAGGACAGCAATACTAGCGCCCAAATCGTTGCCAAATTTGCTATCTTTAAAAGCCTGGGCATAAGACTCGCTGGCACAAAAATAGGAATGAATAATCAGTTCACAGAGGAAAATGCAGAACGGTGCCAAGTTCTGTAACCGCTCTTCAAGGTGAATAGAATTAAAGGGAAACGTGTAGCTCTCATAGTCGATAAACTGTACATTAATAGTCAACTGTTCCAAGACACCAAGTCTTCTCCATGGCTGTTCTAAATAATATAAAGATCCCATAGAGTCGTTGAATAATGGAACACCCAATTAACGTCCACGGTAGGGATTGTTGTTAAAAATATTTTTTTTTTAAAAACAACAATTGATAAAGAAATAAACTACAAACACACTAAACCATTCAATATAGGGAATGTTGTAAAATAATTAGTATTTTACATTCTATTTATAGTATTTATAAATAGATAAAAGACAGCATTGGAAGAAAGGCTCATTATTGAAATAATACATCTGCAAATATAAGGAACAGGAACAGAAGGGTACTAAAACGCCTGAAATTAGGTAGGAATCAACATGGTAGAGATAAAAACACAGCAGACAGAGGACATAGAATGCACAGTATGTGGGTATGTGCAGGTGTATTGTGATGGAAGAGGAGGTGTGTGTTTTTCTGTTTGGAAAAGTGTGGAATTATGTGAGTGAAAAAGGAAAAGGGTTAAATTGTCACGTTCTGACCTTTATTTCCTTTGTTTTGTCATTATTTAGTATGGTCAGGGTGTGAGTTGGGGTGGGCAGTCTATGTTTGTTTTTCTATGATTTGGGTATTTCTATGTTTCGGCCTAGTATGGTTCTCAATCAGAGGCAGGTGTCAGTAGTTGTCTCTGATTGAAAATCAGAATAACTTAGGTAGCCTGGGTTTCACTGTGTGTTTGTGGGTGTTTGTTTCCGTGTCTGTGTTTTTCACCACACGGTACTGTTTTGGGTTTCGGTCATTCCACGTTTATTGTTTTTGTATTCAGTTGTTCATGTGTACATTTTCGTATTAAAAGAACCATGGACACTTACCACACCGCATATTGGTCCTCTGATCCTTTTCGCCTTCGAAAGAAGAGGAGGAAATCCCTTACAAAAATGCCAGAGCCCGTGTGTGTCTGTTAGCAGGAGTTGTGACAGAGAGAACTTTCAGTTTTGTGCAGATATGGGATATACATTTCAAAAGAAATTACAAACCTAGTTGATTTATTTTCCTATCATGATGGAACGATCCCTAATCCTATATCCTAGACACCCACCTGAGTGACCAACACACTAAGGAGATTATTTGTTTTATGGGCCTACTGCAAGTAACCTATATGCAGCCAAGATAGAAAGATAAACGTGGTCAGAGACCCACTAAAGCAGCACCGTCCCCTCAAGATTTTGAGCCTGCCTGGCAGGGTTGGTCTTCCAAAGCCAAAGTCCCCGGATGGGTGAGCATAATATACAAGGAACTTCTCAGAGCTGCTAATGAGAATCTTGATGACCTTGTACCCAGCCGGTGGGAATTTTGGCGGGGTGCCCCCACCCAGATAATGGCATTGCTGGCAACACTGGCTGCAGTAACCCATGGGGAGGGGGTCACACACTCGGACAATCAGAGAGGGGGGAAATGATTGTGGCCCTGGTGGCACAAAATAATGAAAAGGTCTGACTGCACAGAGATGCTTGGGAAAATGATCACAACGGGGGACCAGCGAGTGTGTGTTTCAGGGTAGGGCGGTGCATCTGAGCTTCATCGGCTAGGGCTTGACATTGGTTAATCAAATCTCCCCTCAATTATGCATGCCTTCTCAAAAAGCTACAACTGTATATGCATTCGCGCATCAAGTCTTCTCTTGAGTTGGGCTCGGGAATGGAACAACTGTTGAACATCTGAGCTTGTGGTTGTTTGAGGGGGAAGGGTGGGGAGTGTGTGTAATATGTTATTGGACCATAAACAAATTTGTCTCATTAATCTATATGGTCCAAATAATTATGATCCATGATTCTTTGAAAATATATATAATAATTTATCAAGCCCACAAGCAAAATACTTATTATAGTGGGTGATTATAATAAGGTTTTAAATACCTCAATAGACCTTAAAGGAAATCACACTACAAACTATCACCCTCGTGCACCTAAGGAAATCATGAATATCATTGATATATTGGAACTAGTGGATTTATGGAGGCTTAAATATCCTGACCTAGTGAGATATACATGGCTGGGGCTCAATCAAGCTAGTCATCTTGACTACTTTCTTATATCATTCTGGCTGGCACAAAACCTTAAACCTCTATGGGATCGGTGTCCCCCACGTGAGACGGTTGACTTAACGTGCGCTAATGTGATTAGCATGACATTGTAAGTACAAGAAGATTTATCAGGAAACAGACATGTCTTATATGGGCAGAAAACTTAAATGATTGTTAATCTAACTGCACAGTCTAATTTATAGTGGCTATTACAGTGAAAAAAATGGCATGCTATTGTTTGAGGATAGTGCAAAACAACAAAAGACATTAATCAAGGCAACTGGTCTTATACATTCACCACTGAAAGTAAATAATGTACTTACATTCAGTAATCTTGCTCGGATTTATCATCTTGAGGGTCCCAGAGATAAAATGTAGTATAGTTTTGTTTGATAAAATACATTTTTTAATTAAAATGTAGGAACTGGGTTCTACAGTTTGAACCCCTGCTGTGTCTGTGCCCTTTGTATTATCTTTTACCAGATCTAATGTGTTATTTTCTCCTACATTAACTTCACATTTACTCAAACTTCAAAGTGTTTCCTTTCAAATGGTATCAAGAATATGCATATCCTTGCTTCAGATCCTGAGCTACAGGCAGTTAGATTTGGGTATGTCATTTTAGGAGGAAATTGAAAAAAAGGCTACGAGCCTTAAGAGGTTTTTAAAGTAATGATGGACTGTCGTTTCTCTTTGCTTATTTGAGCTGTTCTTGCCATAATATGGACTTGGTCTTTTACCAAATAGGGCTATTTTCTGTATACTAATCCTACCTTGTCACAACACAACTAATTGGCTCAAAACGCATCAAGAAGGAAAGAAATTCACAAATTAACTTTTAACAAGACACACCTGTTAATTGACATGCATTCCAGCTGATTACCTCATGAAGTTGGTTGAGAGAATGCCAAGAGCGTGCAAAGCTGTTATCAATTCAAAGGGTGGCTACTTTAAAAATCTCCAATATAAAATATGGTTACTGCATGATTCCATATGTGTTATTTTATAGTTTTGATGTCTTCACTTCATTTTCTGCAATGTAGAAATAGTCAAAATAAAGAAAAACCCTTGAATGAGGTGGTGTCCAAACTTTTGACTGGTACTGTATTTCTTTATATTCCTTTGGAAGTTAGGTAAGATGATAATTTGGCTGATATTAACTGAGGGTGGTTGACATTGATTACCGACTGGGGCACGCCCAGCAGGAGATGTGGAGAGTGACTGAACCTGTGAGGGCAACCTCAGGTTACTTATAGGTTAGTTAGAGTGTAGCTAGGTCATACAGTATACTATGACTAAGAAGTCTTGGTTGTGAAGGATTGCGCAACATTGCGCAGCTCTACACACATACACATTTGAAGATGATCCCTGGGCTTTGATGGCCAGTAAAAGGGTTGCAGGGGGTTGGAGCTGATCAAGCATGGTGCACAAAGACTACTATCTCACAGGAAATCTTCCCCACCATAAACAATCACATACAGTAAGTGCTACCATCCTAAATTGCATTGCTTGCCATAAATAGCATATGTCCTTATAGGGATGTTGGGATTACTGCATGAGCCACCCCATTATGAAAGTTCATACTTCACATGGGAGTCCAGTTCAGGTGTCACATGGCCTGGCCAGCAATGTTAGGTAGCAAAATAGTTACATATGAGGACAATGTACAGCAGCAATTTCCAGACAGCATTTTGGCTGTGGAATGACCTTCTGGCACGAGGCAGTCCAGTTCAATGGTGTCTCTGTCTCTAGTAACTGCCTGCGGGGAGAACTGAGGTGGAGTGGGCCTATCAAGGATAGTTCTGGTAGATTCAGGGTGGCATTGACATTGGCGAGGTACATTACCTATGACATGTGAAGGCCCAATAAGTTGATGGCCTTTCTTGTCAATAAGTGTCAAGTTGTGTTGGTTCATTGTACCACAGTGGGAGCAAGTTGTAGAGCTAGGGAGAGGGTGTCAGAGTCCAGGGTTGAATTCTCTTTCCTTTCGTTGGAGCCTCTAAGTTGCCTCAATGATCCTCAGAGGATTGTGACTTGGAATACTTAGGATTGCCATGTCAGGCAGTCTGCTGCCTTTTTATATATCCAGACAAAGGTGTTTGATTGTACAGTGCTTTCGGAAAGTATTCAGACCCCTTGACTTTTTCCACATTTTGCTATGTTACGGCCTTATTCTAAAATGGACTAAAAACAATTTTCCGGCCTCCCGGGTGGCGCAGTGGTTAAGGGCGCTGTACTGCAGCGCCAGCTGTGCTATCAGAGACTCTGGGTTCGCGCCCAGGCTCTGTCGTAATCGGCCGCGACTGGGAGGTCTGTGGGGCGACGCACAATTGGCCTAGCGTCGCCTGGGTTAAGGAGGGGTTGGCCGGTAGGGATGTCCTTGTCTCATCGCGCACCAGCGACTCCTGTGGTGGGCCAGGTGCACGGCTGCCAGGTGCACAGTGTTTCCTCCGACACATTGGTGCGGCTGGCTTCCGGGTTGGATGCGCGCTGTGTTAAGAAGCAGTGCGGCTTGGTTGGGTTGTGTATCGGAAGATGCATGACTTTCAACCTTCGTCTCTCCCGAGCCCATACGGGAGTTGTAGTGATGAGACAAGATAGTAGCTACTAAAACAATTGGATACCACGAAAACGGGGTAAAAATTCAACAACAAAAAAACAAACAAAAAAATTCTGTCATCAATCTACACACTATACCCCATAATGACAAAGCCCAAACTGTGTTTTAGGAACGTTTGCTAATTTATTACAAATAAAAAACTTATCACATTTACATAAGTATTCAGACCCTTTACTCATTACTTGTTGAAGCACCTTTGGCAACGATTACAGTATTGAGTCTTCTTGGGTAGGATGCTACAAGCTTGGCACACTTGTATTTGGGGAGTTTTTTCCATCCTTCTCTGCAGATCCTCTCAAGCTCTGTCAGGTAGGATGGGGAGTGTCGCTGCACAAGTATTTTCAGGTCTCTCCAGAGACGTTCGATTGGGTTCAAGTCCGGGCTCTGGCTGGGCTGCTCAAGGACATTCAGAGACTTATCCCGAAGCCACTATTGCATTTTCTTGGATATGTGCTTAGGGTCGTTACCCTGTTGGATGGTGAATCTTCAACCCAGTCTGAGGTCCTGAGCCCTCTGGACAGGTTTTCTTCAAGGATCTCTCTGTACTTTGCTCCGTTCATCTTTGCCTCGATCCTGACAAAGAGTTAAATCTTGGTTTCATCAAACCAGATAATCTTTATTCTCATGGTCTGAAAGTTTTTAGGTGCCTTTTAGCAAACTCCAAGTTGGTTGTCATGCCTTTTACTGACGACTTTCATCTGGGCACCGTGGAGTGCTGCAGAGATGGTTGTCCTTCTGGAAGGTTCTCCCATCTCCACAGAGGAACTCTAGAGCTCTGTCAGAGTGACCATCGGGTTCTTGGTCACCATCCTGACCAAGGCCCTTCTCCCCCAATTGCTCAGTTTGGCCGGGCGGCCAGCTCTATGAAGTGTCTTGGTGGTTCCAAACTTCTTCCATTTAAGAATGATGGAGGCCATTGTGTTCCCAGGGATCTTCAATGCTGCAGAATGTTTTTTTGGTACCCTTCCCCAGATCTGTGCCTCGACGTAATCCTGTCTCGAAGCTCTATGGACAATTCCTTCGACCTCATGGCTTGGTTTTTGCTCTGACACGCAGTGTCAACTGTGGGACCTTATATAGAGAGGTGTGTGCCTTTCCAAATCATTTTACCACAGGTGGGCTCCAATCAAGTTGTAGAAACATTTCAAGGATGATAAATGGAAACCGGATGCACCTGAGCTCAATTTCGAGTCTCATATCAATGGGTCTAGCAATATCAGAGCATGCAATATTGGGTTACATAAGCTTATGTGGCCCACACCCCCTCCAGCCAAACATTATTCTACACTTCGAGTTAAGGGGGTGTGTCACAAAATAAATGTAACCACTTTCGCAGTCAAATATTTGCTTATATGGGAGACCTTAAAAATATGGAAAAGCATGCTTGTGTTTTTTATACCTATCTCAAAAACTAAAGCCCTTTTTGAGGATTGGCCACTAGCCTATAAGACTGTAGGTGTAAGTCAGATTGAGCTTCTGAATGTGCAGAGTAGATTATGACAAGGACATTGGAAATGCATTGTGGGGAGCGTGTGAACAGCATTTAATTTAAAAGCATTGTGAAAGTGGATTTGCAACATTGTTTTTATTTTTATGGTGGGTTGAAGACAGTGGAGGCTGCTGAGGGGAGGACGACTCATAATAACGTCTGGAACATTGTCTCCAGCCATTACCACGAGCCTGTTCTACCCAATTAAGGTGCCACAAACCTCCTGTGGTTGAAGATGACACACTTGTATTCCCATTTCCCCTCTCCTCAGCACTTCTAGAAATGGTGTCTCAGCTCAGTTTTCTGCCGAGCTAGACCTTTATGCACACAAAGTGTGACATGATTACCATTCTTGGCTGGGAATAACAGTGCACCGTAATGCCCTTATTTCATGAAACCTGACAGTTATTTACTTGTAAATAACCGCTTGTAACCTCTTGAGACAGGAGATGACAAATACGATGACTAACAACACACAGCTAAGCAAACAATTGTATTACGCCAGCCATTCTGCGAATAAACTGTTGAACATTCCTCTTTTGCAAATCTGTAAATGTATGTGTTAGTGTTTACAGCTGAATGAGCTGAAAACATTTCCCAACAGGCTTAGTGTTGCTGTGGATATAACTACCTTGTAGTACTGCCACTGCCTTAGGGGAGGGGAGAGAAGAGCAGTGAATCATGCCCTTTCCAAGAAGACAGGATGTGATGTGTTATGAATCTCCACGTAGCATGAGACCTGCCCTACTGTGTGGGAAAACAAACAACGGGCCAGTGGTTTAACATAATCTCACCTCTAATTTGAAAATAGTACAATGTGTGGCTCTCTTTTGTTATGACAGGTTAAATCAGGCTCTTGTTGAGCCCCGTCTACCCTCCCGCATTACTTAGTGTGGGAGTCCCGGGTACATGGCAGATCATTTTAGTGAAATTTGTTCACTGTGTGACCTTCTAATTGCTTCAGCTACACTGTAGAGTTACTGTACAGTAGATACTGTACATAAGAGGTATTGTGTGTCACTGAAAACACTTCTCCAGGCTGTTTACTATGAATACGAGTGGCTTGTATTGATGTTTCTGCAAATTTGCATTCATACATCTGATTCTGTAGATGTGAGCGGGAACTGATGCTCTGTTTATTAGCCTGTCGTAAATGTGTGCCAAGGGTAATTTCTCACATGTAGAAACTTTTTTTTGTGACTGAACTTTGTTTTTCAACCTCATTTAATCCTGTCTGTGCCCATCCAGCGTTGCCAATCCTCATCAGAGTCCTCATCAGAGATCATGCTGTCTAGGAAACACTTCATGTCAATCAATGGGGAGAGATTTATATTGCATTCTTTCCAACTGGCATAATATGCCAAATGCATATAGTACAGTTAAGTCATCAGATACTATTTTTAATATTAATCTAATTTTGGCAAATCATCCCTGGCAATGTTGATGTGGAGAGGGTGTAATGTATTTCACAAGGATTTCCAAAATGTGCATTAGATCTCAGAAAGGATAACTCACTGACATTGTCAGATACAGATGTAGGATTTTAATTTGACCCGTATTGCCACAGGAATATAATCCTGAGGCAACAGGATTCTAAAGTGTTGTCCATAATGTTGCTTGATTGGTGTTTAGGCTATTAGCTGGCCAAAATTAGACTACATGAACATTGAAATAATGTTAACTGTGTGTAATTGCGGGTTTTCAGTGGATTTATGTAAATCATGAATCTCATCTCCGTTTCCTGTGGTGCAGGAAAATCCTCAGCAATAAAAGAGTGATCCAATTAAGATCCTATGATGGTCATCTACCACAATCCACATCATTTGCAGGTTACCATCATAGAAATTGCCTGGTCAAGCATACTGACCGCTGCACTTTCGTTTCACTTCAGGCTGGTCTCACAAGGATATCATAAAATAGCATCATGTCCTTGGTAGAGGAGCACATCATGGGAAATTAACATTGCAGACATCACCATTCACTAGGGGTCCTCATCCATCGCCCATTCTTGTTCTCATGCATAGATAGGACCCATATACTGTATCTAGTGAACCAGAAGCCACTTGGAGCCACCTGGTGAGAATGTGCCCTGGAATCTGGGACACCTCAGCTGCTGGCTCTTTTATCTCACCAGGACAAAACCATTAGAAAATCACCAATTCAGCCATTCTCTGTGCATTAGATAAGATGATTATAACCACTAGACGGATGATGGCAGTCATTGCTAATGAAGTCCCTCTCAGCTTTTACTGCTGGATTCTCATCACATCTGCTACTGCGGCAGAGAGAGGGATCAGAGAGAGGCAGGCTCTGGGGAGTGACTGAGTGAATGGGACATAGCCATTGTTGATGTGTACACAGTACCTCATTGGGTGATTAGGTAACCTGCAGTTCACTGTGTTTCTATTTAGACCGTAAAGTGGCACATAGGACTGTGTCTATGATATATCCCTTCCCAGAATGATGAAAGACTATCAGTTCTGGAGATAAACAATTACACAGTGAAAACCCAGTCTGTAATATTACACTTTGTTTCTTTATCTTCTCATCTTGTCAATTATTAATGAACTCGCTTAGTGTATTATTAGACTGATATCCAGTGCCTTTAGTGAGAGTCTTTCAGGGTCAAATAAAACATTATTAAATTGGCCAGTGCTCTGGCAAACATCACTGCATGTGTTTGGCCTATATTCCAGACACCAGATGGGAAATACATTTGAGTCTGCAACACAGTGGGACCTTTTGAGCTCATTAATATTCCATAGGCCCATGTTTTTTTTAGCAAGGTACAAGTGCTCAATTTATCAGATGTAAGATAAAGAGGTATAAATACATTGAATTAAAACACAACCTGAACCATCACCTCAAACCTAACTCCAGCATCTAATTAACCTAAACCTAACCCCAGCATCTAATCAACCTAACCCTAACAAACCTAACCCCAGCATCTAATCAACCTAACCCTTAACAAACCCAACCCCAGCATATAATCAACCTAACCCTAACAAACCCAACCCCAGCATCTAATCAACCTAACCCTAACAAACCTAACCCCAGCATCTAATCAACCGAACCCTAACAAACCTAACCCCAGCATATAATCAACCTAACCCTAACAAACCTAACCCCAGCATCTAATCAACCTAACCCTAAAACCTAACCCCAGCATCTAATCAACCTAACCCTAACAAACCTAACCCCAGCATCTAAATCAACCTAACCCTAACAAACCTAACCCCAGCATCTAATCAACCTAACCCTAACAAACCTAACCCCAGCATCTAATCAACCTAACCCTAACAAACTTAACCCCAGCATCTAATCAACCTAACCCTAACAAACCTAACCCCAGCATCTAATCAACCTTCCAATCTTCCCTCTTCCCATATTGTATTTAAAATGTCCTGTAGGAGCCCTAGGCACACCTTGTATGTGTGACCTAAGACCTCGTGTCCTGTACTCAAGTTACAACATGGGCAAGATTTATTAGCAGTGGAGTGGGCAAAGAGACAAGCTACATTTGCTCTGCCACACACAGCAACAAGCCCCAGAGAAACACACTACCAAGCACACTGAAAATTACTTGCTGAAAATATAGTAGATTATACTGCAGGTCTGTTTTGGATACAAGGCATTATGCAGAGCTAATCATAGGATTATTTCCTGGAGATATTTCCTTATGTGGATTGAGTCTACTGTACATACTGTATACTGAGTGTTGTCAGTCATAAAGCTCTGGGTTATTGTTCTCGCAAACAAATATAAACATATCAATGGGAAGTCAAGACAGCTTATAATTATTTGTTGCCTATTTTGACTTTAATGAGATAAGAGTTTATCTGCTGATGCACTCTCCCTCTGGTGTGGATTTTGGGAACAAACGGCACAAGAGGCTCTGTCAATGACAGTCAGAAGAGCATTGTCATCACGATTATGGAACCCTGTAGAAATAGAATGACAGTCTAATCCTATGACGGGGTTGAATACTTATTGACTCAATGCATTTCAGCTTTTCATTTTTAATAGATTTCTACATTTCTACAAACAAAATCTCTGACATTATGAGGCTGTAGGCCAGTGACACAACATCTCAGTTTAATCCATTTTAAATTCAAGCTGTAACACAACAACATTTCAGTGACTTAAAAACCTCAAACCAACTATAATTTGTAAAACTTCATATACAAATATTTAAAGCATTTAATGAGCAAACTAAAAGATGTGCAACATGAAAATATTGTCTAATTTCAATTGTGTAATTTATTGACGGTCCCTAACTAGCCCTGGAAATAGGATATCCAAAGTCAAACCAATTTTGCCACGGTCGCACACCAGACGGCTAAAGCTAATAGTCAAAATAATTTGTCCTACTCTTCCCACCTGCAAAGAGACACAAGAGACACCCACAACAAACCACACCCCAAAATCAACTCACTTTTGAATTCAGTCATGGCCGCTAGAATTTCGTAATGAACCAAATCTAAAATGATGCCAAATCAGGAAGTGCAGTCACCCTTTTAATTTAATTTTGAGAAAAATCATCTCTATTGTTCTCTGCAAAATGTTTCATGTTGATTGCGTGAATCTGAAACTTAATTGAATTAATTATGTTGTTAGATGTTTAAATGATCACTTTGACTATCTTTATTTCAGCAAAATAAAAGGCATTTCGGTGTCAATCATAGAGGTAAATGGAGGACTTTAGATGCAAATAACTCGTTGAAGTATAAACATTGCAATTGAGGGCTTCCATCATTTAAAAGTAGTCAACTGGGTGGGGATTCCTATGAGTCAGGTGATCAGCTAATGATCAAAGAGCAGTGTCTTCTTTAAATTTGTTTGCTGAAGGTTTGTAAACCAAAGTAATATCCAGGAGCCAATACCAATGGATATTGGTATTACCAGGAGCACAGACCTATGGGACTCCCAATCACAGCGGGTTGTGATACAGCCAGGAATCGAACCAGAGTCTTTAGTGACGCCTCTAGCACTGAGATACACTGCCTTAGACCCTTGTGCCACTCGGAAGACCAAACTATATTTTTATAACAGGACAGGTCCGAAGATCCAGACCCAGTGAGTTGAGACAATGACAAGTTAAATACCGAATTTCTTCAATTGTAAGACACTCAAGTAGAGTAAACTTGAGTACAGTACATTAGAACATAATACAGTAGGGTACATTTGAATACAGTAGAGCAGGGTAAGTGTTTGGGCTTTTGGAGGGTTGGCTATAAAATCTCAATACTCCAATTTTTTTCCTGAAGTGTGTACTTGTCCACTACCCAGACGGTGGTCCTCTGTAGCTCAATTGGCAGAGCATACTTTACAATTGAGATAGCCTCAATGGCGCTGCCCATGTTGTCACAGACGCCATAATGGCAAAGATACAAAAATGAGACCTCTCTATATCTCTATGGTGTCAATTGTTTTGGTTATGACCGTTTCAGTTTGGACAATTTTGACCTATTTTAGCTTGAAATAATCCCCATAGCTAACATATGGCTGGCGATCTAATATAACACATTAGATCTGGTAAAAGTGCAATATTTATTTATCTTGAAATGCAAGAGAAAGGCCACAATGTATTATTCCAGTTTAGGCACAATTTAGATTTTTGCCACTAAATGGCAGCAGTGTATGTGCAAAGTTTTAGACTGATCCAATAAACCATTGCATTGCTGTTCGTTGTATAAAGTCTGGTCCAAATGTGCCTAATTGGTTTATTGATATATTTTCAAGTACATAACTGTGCACTCTCCTCAAACAATAGCATAGTATTATTTTGCTGGAATAGCTACTATAAATTGGACAGATTAACAAGAATTTAATCTTCTGCCCATATCAGATATGTCTATGTCCTGGGAAATGTTCTTGTTACTTACAATATCATGCTAATCACATTAGCACACGTTACCTAAACCGTCCTGCAGGGGGGACACCGATCCTGTAGAGGATATCCTCCAAACACATGCTTCGGGAGCATTATCACTTTTATACAACGGGTTACCAACATATTCAAATAATGATTGGCTGATTTGCTACCCAAGCCGGCTGCTCGTTCGTTCTATCGGTTCGGTTGGCAGAGACGCGATACAGTTGTCAAGTCTTTTTGTTCTGTATCTATGGATGTGAACCGGTTGTTCGTTCTAAATGTTCCATTGCCATACTGGCAGGCAATGTTCTTATTCCTTGCTTGCTAGCTAGCCAACTACGGCTAATTTACAGTTACGTCAAACAGTGCAGCCAGAAGAACAGCAAAGAAAGTGCATTTGTGTTTGTTTAAGCTGTTTTTTAGTGACATTTATTTGGATACATCCATAACAATGCGCTAATGATGCGCGATATTGCCTGGCATAGAAAATGTGCTCACTCGTCAGGACACTGTTGTTCATATGAGCTAGCCAACAACACAGCTAACACAATCACTTCAAACAGAAGCTGGAAAGAATGCAAACTAGCTGCATTTCATTTAGTTTCAACCTGTTATCTATTGACATTTCTTTATATATATCCATAAAATGATGCCAGCTGATTCATGATTTAGACTGTTTGAGAAAATCTGTCTGTCTCGTCCAAACTCCCGACACGTTCATTACTATGGGACAGCTGAAGATCGAATTTCAATATTGAAACATGTCGGAGAGACAGACAGCCAGGTTTATACAAATCTACGCTGTTGAAAACCAAATGCTAGTCTAAAAGAACTGGGATATAATGTCTAGATGCTTTTTATAGTGGAGATCAAGTTTATAAATGACCTGGCTGGGCTGATGAGACAATGGATTGCGTAGTGAAATGGAACATAGTAAATAGGCATTTCAACATCATAGCTTTAGCTGGTGGTAACTTGTGGAATAAACACTGGCTGGAATGCGGTTTTAACCAATCAGCATCCAGAATTAGACCCACCAGTTGTGTAACATGTTGTAAATAAATGTCCTAAGTTTGTAGACTTATCTGTTTAGTTTTTTGGGGGTGGGACTGCCATTTGCACCACTTATAAGAATCATCCATAAATAGATACAGATGTAGGATCTTAATTTGATCACCCTGCTGTAGGAGAACTTTCCTGCAATCCAAGACATTTAAAACGGGTAGTGTATTTCATGTTTCAAAAGCCTTCTGAAGTTTTTAATTTCCACTTTGAAATGTCAGACTTGAGTTTCCCTTACAAAACATTTAACAACCCCTACAGAAATGTCCATTCATTATAATCAACATAATAATTCACATTTCCTGTGGCTGCAGGATTATTTTCCTGCTGTAGAAATACTTTGAAAACAATAAACCTGTTAGATATACTGTGGTGACTTGGTACAGTACAGTTACAAAATGTCTGCAAGAAACTTAGTGACCTGCAATCACACCTGGTTGCCAGTAAACTATATATGTTGAGATTGCAAGTCTTGGAATTTTTTTTTTTTTTTTTGGGGGGGGGGGGGGATCAAGTTAAAATGTAATCAACATGCTGGAGAAGTCTGTTCATTTTCATGATACAAAGATGAATCATATCATGAAGCTTTATTTTCTCTGCATTCTACATACAGTAAGAAGTCTCATACATTTCCCATGGTTATTTTCTCTGCATTCTACATACAGTAAGAAGTCTCATATACATTTCCCATGGTTATTTTCTGCATGCCCTCCATCAACATGTTTTAAGTACTAGGCTACATAATAAGTATAGATACTGTAGCAGTCTGTTGGTTGTAACATCCCGTATCACAGGTAATGAGCGTTACCCAGCAGCCCTGCAGCACCGGATAGAATGCTTCCCGACTATCAAATGATGTCACATGATGTCAAGGAAAACATTGTCGTTGTCGTGTTGCCAATGGCAACATATCACTAGCAATATAATGCATGCATACAAATAATAATAATGCAAATTCAAATGAGTCGAGCAGTGCAAGTTAATTAAAAACATGTAAGGAATGAAAAGTTGTCAAAACATGATAGATGTTTTTTGGGATGAGAGCGAGAGAGAGGGGGGGGGGAGAGAGAAGGACAGGGAGAGGATAGATGATGTTTGCTGCTGTGCAGTCTGAAACCGAACTAGTGACATTAAAGTGCTCTGACCTGTGAGGGCAAATTTCCCATGCCTAAACATAGATGCTGTGATGCTGCGCAATGTGAGCACTACCAGGCCCAGGGCCGTGCCGTTCGATTGACCTCTCGCTGGTCCGGAGACCTCTCCTCCATCTTCCCCCAGAGCACGTTACCCTTTCCTGGCCGCCTGGCCCCCAGACATCCCCCTCCCTATCAGCAGGACGGCTGGGCTGCAGTGACCAGCCTGGCCAGTGATGTGTCCCTGATGGGGCTGATATATGAGGAGGGAGGCAGGGGAGTGAAGTATAGAGGTCTCGAGGTCAGTTAATTTCATATCGCTCATGTGCATAAGACACAGCTCAGTGGGTACTTGATGTAACCTGGGACACTCAGATGTTCCATTTAACTTAAATCTCCTTTGTTTTTGCATGGATATGGGTAGTCAGGAGGAGAAACATCCTGATTCAAGATTTTTTTATTTATTATTCCATAGTCTTCCGCAGCCCTTTGACATTTTATTAAGCTATTTATGTTTATCATTGTCATGTAATTACATCTATTTAATTTACGCCAAATGTAAAATTTAGCAGTTATAATGTGAAGATCTGTAATCTGCAGTTTCAAGTTTTTAATTGCCTATCTGCCTCCTCAGAATAATCATTGTTCTGGATGGATGTTTTGATAGGGGTTAGTGGAGAATGAGCGGTAGGTGCCGTTTCAGTATTGGAAAAACATTATTGACTAATCAAATACGGTCTATAAACTGCACTCCACACCATTCTACGGTATCTTAGTCACTTTTAAATTGTATTTACATATTGCATCACCCATTTCATATGTTTATATGGGGGCAGCAGGTAGCCTAGTGGTTAGAGCATTGGACTTGTAACCAAAAGGTTTCAAGATCGAATCCCTGAGCTGACAAGGTAAAAAAAAACTGTCGTTCTGCCCCTGAACAAGGCAGTTAACCAACCTACTGTTCCTAGACTGTCATTGAAAATAAGAATTTGTTCTTAACTGACTTACCTAGTTAAATGAAGGTAAAATATATATATATATATATATATATACTGCATTGTATTCTATACTACACCACTGACTGTTGAACAGCCATCTACAACAATAATGACCATCGTTATGTTTGGAGGAAAAAGGGGGATGCTTGCAAGCCGAAGAACACCATCCCAACTGTGAAGCACAGGGGTGGCTGCATCATGTTGTGGGGGTGCTTTGCTGCAGGAGGGACTGGTGCACTTCACAAAATAAATGTCATCATGAGGAAGGAAAAGTACATTGATATATTGAAGCAAAATCTCAAGACATCAGTTACAACTTGGTCGCAAGTCTTCCAAATGGACAATGACCCCAAGCATACTTCCAAAGTTGTGGCAAAATGGCTTAAGGACAACAAAGTCAAGGTGTTGAAGTGGCCATCACAAAGTCCTAAACTCAATCCCATAGAACATTTATGGGCAGAACTGAAAAAGCATGTGCGAGCAAGGAGGCCTACAAACCTGACTCAGTTACACCAGCTCTGTGAGGAGGAATGGGTCAAAATTCAGCAAACTTATTGTGGGAAGCTTGTGGAAGGCTACCCAACACATTTGACCCAAGTTAAACAATTTAAAGGCATTGCTACCAAATACTAATTGAGTGTATGTAAACTTCTGACCCACTGGGAATGTGATGAAAGAAATAAAAGCTGAAATAAATCATTCTCTCTACTATTATTCTGACATTTCACATTCTTAAAATGAAGTGGTGATCCTAACAGACCTAATACAGGGATTTTTTTTACAATTATTAAATGTCAGGAGTGTAAATGTAATTGGCTAAGGTGTATGTAAACTTCCGACTTCAACTACATATTTTGTGAAACTGTTAGATATTACTTGTTAGATATTACTGCACTGTCGGAGCTAGAAGCACAAGCATTTCGTTACACCCACAATAACATCTGCTGAAGATATGTATGTGACCAATATAATTTGATTTGATTTTGGGCCTATACTGGGGAAAATGTTGGGTTGAATTTGGGTTGATGCTCTCAAGGAAAGATTGGAAAACATTGTTATTGTATTCTTCCTGCACAAAATATACGGTGTATTTTTGGGCAGGCCATAAACTACCACAAACAATGGCAGAAATTGAAAAACATAACATTCAGGGAGAATATACTGTCTTGGTGGAAGGTTTGAAAATAGTTCATTATATCCAGGCAGACACAACTTTTTGCCAAGCAGAGGAGACTTGGTGATACTCGGAAGTCAACAGTCTTCATAATATTTCATAAAGATTTCATGATTGTTTATTAAATTGTCATTGTGGGGGATTTAAAATCATTGGGGGGTTTGGGTTATTACACAGCAGATTGGGGCAGAGAGGGAAACTTGATTCATAGATAAATTATAGCATAATCTCATATTCCCATAAATATATGTGGCAAAGTAGCTTGTGCTCTAGCTCACTTTGTCCCTGAAGCTCTGACAAAAATAGCAGAGTTACAAATAATTCCACCAATATTTTATATTAAATCTAGGCTTTACCTAACAATCAACATCTTAATTACTAGATAATAGTGGAAGGGATTATACAAAACGTATAGTGTAGTGAGTTAGGCTAACGAGACAAAAAGTTGCGTGGGTGTAGGTACTTTTGGTGTAGAGAAGGGAAAATAGTATTTTCAGTAATGGAAATACTTGCTGTAAAGTGCAAAATAGATGCATGGAGTAACCCAGTACCAACAGGGCTATTTGTTTATTTACCATGTCTCTCAAACAGCTTGGGGAATGGACTGACTGTAACGTCGTCAACCTGACACAACAAGCATTCAACGTATTGCTAGCTATGAGCTTTTGTTGCATGTTAGCTATAGGCTCAAAGGGCTAAAGATGATTATTATCTTCAAAAACCACGTTCCATTTCGCTCCTACCCTTCTAAAACCTCACACGCCCGTGGAGTTTCCTATGAGTAGTATTATTTTTGTAGGTAACAATCCTTTGCATGAGAGCGAATGCTACAAGCACCAACAAGACGCAACATTGACATTCAGATCTATTCAAACATCAGTTAGAACCTTTGCATTTGAAATGCTTTTCTATTCCCCCAACCGAAAGGTATAGTACAGAAAGGTTGAATATTATTAGCTGTGTTCCTGCATGTCCTCAGTCTTCCCATAAGGCTGAGATTTTGAGAATTGTGATTCAGCCAAAGTACAATACTAATCCTCAAAAATACTCCTAGCGTCCTAAAACATTAGCATTCTCCACACTGGTCCACTTGGCAACCCTTGAGTGTATGTTGTCTGCCTCCATATTAATGACTTGAATACCAACATATTTCGCTGTAACAGTTTTTGGCAGAATAATTAGTAACCCTGGCAGAAACAGGTCCCTAAGGAGACCCCATCGCCCAAGACAACCTAGTATGATTATCAGAGATCCTTCCGTCATGTTATATGGGGAAACAATGTAACCCAAAGTGCAGCATGAGGTGACCTTGAAACTCCCTGGACATGAACATCACAGCACAGGATGTGATTCCACAAATACCCAGCCAGGACATTGATTCCTGCTAGCCATTGATTCCCGTAGGGGGAAGGGGTGGGGGGCGGGTATCGGTGTCCCAGCAGACTTTCTCACTGTGGCAGTTCGCTTAACTTCCCTTTCCATCACTCCCAGGCATGGCAAATATGATACAGCCTGGCTGGGTGGGTGCTATCAGTGAGCCGTGTATCAGTTCCTTTTAAGAGCTCTGTTATGGAGTAGGTTAATTAAAAGCTACAGTGTTTTAGACCCCTGAATCTCAAATGGAGTTAGCTCCAGTCCAGCCCAATGCTGCTGCTCGGCCCATCAGACAAGGAATGGATTTAGCATTGAATCCAATGGCAAAGGTGCATAAAGATGTCAGAATTCAAATATGATGTCATTGTTTTAGCAGTATCCAGAGTTTTTCAACCACGGGGCGCGACATGGTTCAAAGCGCCAAACCAACACAATCTACTTTTTTGTTTTTCTGGCGTCTTGGAGCAAAAATTGGGATCATGTATGCTGTGCTAATGCAGATACAATAAAAGGATAACGAAGAGCAATGTACAATATGGCAAACTTAGCAAACCAGGCATTTGTGGTAAGTGCATGGAGGCCGCCATCTTTATGCACCTTAGCTATTGGAAATAAAACCTTTACAATTAAGCCACTTTGGACTTTCTTACTTACTCGAGGGCTCTGTTTGTAGATACTCAAGGTCAGGCTGATAGAATGAAGCTTGTTGTTATTATTTTATTATTCTTTTGGATCTTTTAACTCTGTGCTGAAATGTCTTTCTACTCTAATATTTATTTGTGAAAGTGGCGCCTACTGGCAACTTGGCAACAGTCTGTCGTAGTTCCCTGAAATGTTTACAAAACCGTCCCCTCTAATTTTAGAAGAGCAGAGATGGGGCTAATAGAAAGTGACACTATCTAGCCAGCTCTTGCTGGAGGACATTCCAAAGCCACGCACGAATCAGAGGCCCATGCTGACCACTTAAATTAAGATACATGAGGATACGCAATCACGACCAGTTACAACATCACAAAGTAAACCAGCCTCATGCATTACACCCAGAGTAGAGTGTTTCTGCTCCAACAGAAGGGCAACATTTCCACACAAATAACCTGCTGTATAGAGTACAGATGTAGGGTCTTAATTTGATACCCTGTTGTAGGATAACTTTTCTACAATGCAGGACATTTAAAACATGTAGTATAGTTTAGGCTTCAAAAGGCTTCTAAAATATGTAATGTCCACTTGATTGTCCCTTACAATTTTCAGTCAACATAATAATTGACATTTCCTGTTGCTGCACAATTATTTTCCTGCTGTAGCAAACTGACTCAAATTAAGATCCTACATATGTACATTGATATATGTATGTATTGGTGCAGAAATAGAAAGCTCCCTGGAAAACATCCTATAAAATTACTCATGTCTTTGTGTGTAAACACCCTATAAAATGACTCATGTCTATGTGTGTAAACACCCTATAGAATGACTCATGTCTATGTGTGTAAACACCCTATAAAATTACTAATGTTAATGTGTATTATTCTCACTATACTTTCTGCTCCTCTGTGAGGTTGGGTCATACATTGGTATTTTCAAGGGCACCTAGCTGTGGTTGCTTGGATGTATAAGACATAATGGATACTTGATTTAACAATCAACTTAGAATAGATTTTCTGTTGCCAAGTAGTCCGGACATGTGTACTTGTATGCATTATGGGGTCCAGTTGTTTTGATGTACAATATTTATCTTCCCCTCCCTCCAGTTCTCACAGAACAGAAGACCATACACTCTCAGAAAAAAAGGTACCAAATTGTGCTCAAATGGATAGTTTGTGCTCAAATGGATTTTGACAGTGAGGCCCTTTGTCTACTTTCCCAGTCAGATGAACTCGTGGATGTCATTTTTATATATCTGTGTCCAGTATGGAAGTAAGAGGTAGTTTCACTAGCCAAGGCTTACTAGCGTTAGCGCAATTACTGGAAGTCAACAGGAACAGCTAGAATGCTTGTTGTTCCCACAGACAACCAGTCATTGTGCTACTGCTAGTTAGCAATTGCGCTAATGTTAGTTAGCAACTTCCTTCAAAATGCATGGATATACATAAAAAACAATTCCTCTGGCTAGGTATACTATCATTCGTCCATGGTCGAATGGATCTTTGGAAGTTTAGAAGTAGTTACTATTAGGATGCCAAATTCATGATATTAATAATAAACCTTTAACTTTGGACTTTTATAGAGTATATGTTATTCATAATATACATTCCATATACTCTCCAAGCAGAAGATACTTCTCCTTTAAATGCTGATATTTGATTGTGTTCACAATTCAACATCCAGTTTGTCTACAAAGGAATGATTGATATGTTGGATTCACGTCTCTATCTCAACCAAAAATCTAAGTTAAAGAATAGCATTAAATCAAATCAAACTTTAAATGCACTTCAAATAAAGTTTGATTTGATTTCGTCCTATTTTTCATTTTTTGTTGAGATGGAGACATGAATCCAACATATTAATAACTTCTAGATTACATTTTTAAATCAACTAATCATCCTTCAAATACAAGACATTATACCACAGCATTGTTGAATACTTGTTTCTGATTGGCTAGAAAGGAATTAAAGACTGTTATATGTGACATTTTGATGTCTCTGGGATAGATACAGTGCCTTCAGAAAGTTTTCAAACCTCCCCTTGACTTTTTCTACATTTTGTTGTGTTAGAGCCTGAATAAAGAAATCGATTAAATTTAAATGTTGTGTCACTAGCCTACACACGATACCCTGTAATGTCCAAGTGGAATTATGTTTTTAGACATTCTTACAAATTAATAAGAAATTAAAAGCTGAAATATATCGAGTCAATAAGTATTCAACACCTTTGTTATGACAAGCCTAAATAAGCCTAAAAAATAGCTTCAGCCACATAATAAATTGGATGGACTCTATGTGCAATAACAGTGTTTAACATTCTTTTTTTTATAACTACCTAATCTCTGTACCCCTCACATACAATTATCTGTAAGGTCCCTCAGTTGAGCAGGGAATTTCAAACACAGATTCAACCACAAAGATCAGGTAGGTTTTCCAATGCCTCACAAAGAAGGGCACCTATTGGTAGATGGGTACAAATAAAATGAGTCGACACTGAAAATCCCTTTGAGCATATTGAAGTTATTAATTACACTTTGGAATGTGTATAAATACAGCCACAGTCAATACAATGATACAGGCGTTTAATGGCAGTGATAGGAGAAAACTGAGGCTGGATCAACAACATTATAGTTATTCCACAATACTAACCTAAATGACAGAGTGAAAAAAAGGAAGCCTGTACAGAATAAAAAATATACCAAAAACGTGCATCCTGTTTGCAATGAAGTAAAACAGATTTTTTAAAATGTGGTAAGAAATGACCTTTATGTCCTGAATACAACACGTTATGTTTGGGGCAAATCCAACACATCACTGAATACCAATCTTCATATTTTCAAGCATGGTGGTGGCTATGTTATGGGTATGCTTGTCATTGGCAAGGACGGGAGTTTTTTAGGATACAAATAAATTCAATGGCGCTAAGCACAGGCAAAATCCTAGAAAACCTGGTTCAGTATGCTTTTCAACAGACACTGGGAGAAAAATGGACCTTTCAGCAGCACAGTAATCTAAAACATAAGGCCAAATATACACTGGAATTGCTTATCAAATGACATTGAATGTTCCTGAGTGACCTAGTTACAGTTTTGACTCAAATCGGCTTGAAAATCTATAGCAAGACTTAAAAATGTTTTTTTTAAGGAATAATGTGCAAATACTGTACAATCCAGTTGTGCAAAGCTCTTAGAGACTTACCTATAAATAATCACAGTTGTAATTGCTGCCAAAGGTGATTCTAACATGTATTGACTCAGGGGTGTGAATACTTATGTAAATTAGATATTTCTGTATTATTATTTTTTTCAATACATTTGAAAACATTTCTAAAAACGTGTTTTCACTTTGTCATTTTGGGGGTATTGTCTGTAGATGGGATAAAAAAAATATTTAATCCATTTTCAATTCAGGCTGTGACACAACGCAATGTGGAATAAGTCAAGGGGTATTAATACTTTCTGAAGGACACCTAATCATGACACAATACGAAAGTATTCACCCTCCTTGGCATTTTTCCTATTTTGTTGCCTTAAAACCTGGAATTAAAATAGATTTTGGGGGGGTTTGTAGCATTTGATTGACACCACATGCCTACAACTTTGAAGATGCAAAATATTTTTGCTTGTGAAACAAACAAGAAATAAGACAAAAAAAAAATGAAAACTTGAGCGTGCATAACTATTCACCCCCCCAAAGTCAATACCTTGTAGAGCCACCTATTGCAGCAATTACAGCTGCAATTCTCTTAGGGTATGTCTTTATAAGCTTGGCACATCTAGCCACTGGGATTTTTGCCCATTCTTCAAGGCAAAACTGCTCCAGCTCCTTCAAGTTGGATGGGTTCCGCTGGTGTACAAAAATCTTTAAGTCATACCACAGATTCTCAATTAGTTTGAGGTCTGGGCTTTGACTAGGCCGTTCCAAGATATTGAAATGTTTCCCATTAACTTCTTTAGGATAGGGGGCAGCATTCGGAATTTTGGATGAAAAGCATGCCCAAATGAAACTGCCTGCTACTCATCCCCAGAAGATAAGTATTGCATATTATTAGCAGATTTGGATAGAAAACACTCTGAAGTTTCTAAAACTGTTTGAATCATGTCTGTGAGTATAACAAAACTTATTTGGCAGGTGAAACACCGAGGACAAACCATTCAGATTTTTTTTATTTTGAGGTCACTCTCTTTTCAATGGGTTTCATTGGGAATCCAGATTTCTAAGGGACCTTCTTGCAGTTCCTATCGCTTCCACTGGATGTCAACAGTCTTTAGAAATTGGTTGAGGTTTTTCCTTTGTGTAATGAAGGAGTAACACTGTTCAGAACGAGGCTAGAGTGAAGAGGGCTCTTTGTTAGAGGTGCGTGGCTACAGTTTGTTTTCCTCCTGTATTGAACACAGATAATCCTGTCTTCAATTTTATCGACTATTTACGTAAAAAAACACCCAAAGTTGTATTACAAAAGTAGTTTGAAATGTTTTGGTAAAGTTTACAGGTAACTTTTGAGATTTGTGATGTTTATGGGACATATTGGAGTGCCAACAAAAGAAGCTCGTCAAAGGTAAGGCATGAATTATATCTTTATTTCTGTGTTTTGTGTCGCCCCTGCAGGCTTGAAATATGTTTTTCTGTCTTTGTCTACTGGGGTGCTATCCTCAGATAATAGCATCGTTTGCTTTCGCCAAAAAGCCTTTTTGAAATCTGACATGTTGCCTGGATTCACAAATTGGCATCTTGCATGTGAGATTTCATGAAAGATAGATTTTTATAGTAATTTATTTGAATTTGGCGCTCTGCATTTTCCCTGACTTTTGGCCAGGTGGGACGCTAGCATCCCAGAGAGGTTAAACCACTCGAGTGTTGCTTTAGCAGTATGCTTAGAATCATTGTCCTGCTGGAAGGTGGACCTCCGTCCCTGTCTCAAATCTCTTGAAGACTGAAAAAGGTTTCCCTCAAGACTTTCCCTGTATTTAGCGGCAACCATCATTCCTTCAATTCTGACCAGTTTCCCAGTCCCTGCCGATGAAAAACATACCCACAGCATGATGCTGCCACCACCATGCTTCACTGTGGGGATTGTGTTCTCTTAAATATGTTTGGGGAGTCTCCGACATGCCTTTTAGTGAACACCAAATGTATTTGCTTCTTTTTTCTCTTTAAGCAATGGATATTTTCTGGCCACTCTTCCGTAATGCCCAGCTCTGTGGAGTGTACGGATTAAAGTGGTCCTATGAACAGATACTCCAGCTTTGCAGCTCCTTCAATGTTATCTTCGGTCTCTTTGTTGCCTCTCTGATTAATGCCCTCCTTGCCTGGTCCGTGAGTTTTGGTGGGCGGCCCTCTCTTGGCAGGTTTGTTGTGGTGCCATATTCTTTCCATTTTTTAATAATGGATTTAATGGTGCTCTTTGGGATGTTCAAAGTTTGGATATTTTTTATAACACAACCCTGATCTGTACTTATTCACAATTTTGTCCCTGACCTGTTTGGAGAGCTCCTTGGTCTTCATGGTGCCGCTTTCTTGGTGGCGCCCCTTGCTTAGTGGTGTTGCAGACTCTGGGGCCTTTCAGAACAGGTATATACAGTGGGGCAAAAAAGTATTTAGTAAGCCACCAATTGTGCAAGTTTTCCCACTTAAAAAGATGAGGCCTGTAATTTTCATCATCATTTATCTGCAGTTCTCATGCCTCCTTGCAGCATGCCTACGGCACGTTCACGCAGATGAGCAGGGGCCCTGGGCATCTTTCTTTTGGTGTTTTTCAGTAGAAAGGCCTCTTTAGTGTCCTAGGTTTTCATAACTGTGACCTTAATTGCCTACCGTCTGTAAGCTGTTTGTGTCTTAACGACTGTTCCACAGGTGCATGTTCATTCATTGTTTATGGTTCATTGAACAAGCTTGGGAAACAGTGTTTAAACCCTTTACAATGAAGATCTGTGAAGTTATTTGAATTTTTAAGAATTATCTTTGAAAGACAGGGTCCTGAAAAAGGGCCATTTCTTTTTTTGGCGAGTATAGCATCATCATTTGGATATGACTATAGTAAGTGCATGTACACCGCATATACTGTATATATTTATACTGAGTTTAATTTATTTAACAAATGATGTGACTTCTGAAGGTAATTTGGTTGCACCAGATCTTATTTAGGGGCTTCATAGCAAAGGGGGTGAATATATATGCACGTACCACTTTTCCTTTATTAATTCTTTTGAATTTTTTTAAACAAGTAATTTTTTTCATTTCACTTCACCAATGTGTACTATTTTTTTATGTCCATTACATGAAATACAAATAAAAATCTAGTTAAATTACAGGTTGAAATTAAACAAAATAGGAAAAACGGCAAGGGGGTGAATACTTTTGCAAGGCACTGTACATGATACTCACATTTTCCCTATACCCATCATGAGGTTGCAACATCTTAGCCTATGAATAACAGTTTGTAACGTAGGTGCATAGATCGACAGTGATGTAAAGTACATAAGTAACAACACTTTATTAAAGTACTATTTAAGTTGTTTTTTGATATCTGTACTTTACCTGACTATTTCTATTTTTTACAACTTTTACTTTAACTTCACTACATCCCCCCCCCCCCCCCCCCCAACAATAATGTACTACTTACTCCATTCTTTTTCCCCGACACCCCAAAATACTTGTTACATTTTGAATGCTAAGCAGGACAGGAAAGAGTCCAATTCACGCACTTATAAAGAGAACATCCCTGGTCATCCCTACTGCCTCTGATCTGGCAAACTGACTAAACACATGCTTCCTTTGTAAATTATGTCTGAGTGTTGGAGCGTGCAAAAAAAATTATAACTGTAAAAAATTATAATAACTACATAAGGAATTCACTATTACTTTTACATTTGATAGTATATTTTTATATTTTTCATATTACAAAGTATATTTTTCATATTACATTAACTGTTGATACTGTTGATGCTATTTAAAAACAAATACTTTTAGATTTTTACTGAAGTAGTATTTTACCTGGTGACTTTCACTTTTACTTAAGTCATTTTCTGTTTACTTTTACTCAAGTATGACAATTCGGTACTTTTTCCATCACTGCAGGAGGAGAGAAAATGTTGACTAATCAAGGTGAGACGTGACAGATTCAATACCACCTTGCACACTTTTACCTGCATCTAGCTGATCTAGTGTGTAATCATTAGTCCAACAGTTGCAAACAAGAGTTTATATTGGACAATTTCAGGTATGTTTATCCCTGTTTCTTTCATTTGCATCTGTTTAAGAAATGTTTTTTAACAGAATCGGCAGAATGAATACACCCCTGGTCACACACAAACACAGTTCACTTTCATTTCAGCCACATACAAACAGCATGATCACTTTTCTTGTTGTATAATTCCTTCTCACATCTACGCAATCTCCTCCTCTCACATTTTCACTTCGCTTGTGGACTTCAGTGCACAACAGATGTCTGTGACCAGGCGTAAAACCTTTCCAAGCCAAACCGTCATATCATAACCGCTAACTGTTACACACAGCCTACATCGTTGTCACCATATTAGCTAACTTCATAGTCAACATAGCTACTATTAACTAACATGTTAGTAAACCCGCTACAATCATGCAGTGCATAGCCAGCTAGCTAAAATAGCATCCCTCTCTGTTTGAGACGGATGTTTGAGTAGGCTAAACTAGCTAGCTGCATTCGCTAACTAAGTAAGTGAAATTGAAATAAATATACAACTAAATATAGTACGCTCTTTATCTCTCTTGTATCTCCTTCATTTTAAAAAATGTAGTATTTGTTCAAAACTGTTCAACTATTGTCTATCTCTCTCTTTGAATCAACTGCTCACCACCAATTCATGCACTGCAGTGCTAGCTAGCTGTAGTTTATGCTTTCAGTACTAGATTAATTCTCTGATCCTTTGATTGGGTGGACAACATGTCAGTTCATGCTGCAAGACCTCTGATAGGTTGAAGCACGTGGAAGTGGGGAGAACCATGAACCTCCTAGATTTTGTATTCTAAGTCAATGTACCCAGAGGAGACGGAAACTAGCTGTTCTCTGTCATCACCATGACGCTATTCTACAGAGTGCTGTTAAGGCTACTGTAGACCTTCATTGCAAAATAGTGTTTTAATAAATTATTTGGTGATGTGAATATATTTAGTATAGTTTTATCTAAAAATAATAGCTTTTTAATGGTTTCACTATTTTTATTTTTATGACAATCACTGAGGGCAATGGTCTTCCCCTTTCTCCTCTGAGGAGCCTCCACTGACAGATACACACACACACACACACACACACACACACACACCTTTTAACCCCCCTATTGCTCCTTTGATACCCCTCTTCCAAAGTCAAAGATCTCTTCTTCTAACCCTGGTAGCCAAAATAGTGGGCAACTTGGCATTTTTATACATGACCCTAAGCATGATGTGATGTTTTAATTGCTTAATTAACTCAGGAACTACACCTGTGTGGAAACACCTGATTTCAATATACTTTGTATCCCTCATTTAGTCAAGTGTTTCCTTTATTTTGGCAGTTACTTGTAAATTCTGTTGATGCATGTTTCAACCACATGCTCCCTGTATGTATTCCTGGCTTCCCACCCACCTCAACTTCCTGTCATCCCTGTAAGAATGACTAAACTGGAAGTGACAGCAACCAATAACATTAGATAGGAAATCCAGTCTTTGTTGTCAACAATGCCTGTCCTTTAACTTTAACTAGTGATCACGGTCTTTGCATTCTAAGTAATCCACTCATTGGAGTTCATTGGACTGTTCTGTTTTGAACATCTACATCTGATGTACACAACTGAACATCTGATGAAAACAAGATCACATGGGGGTATATTAGATGATCACTGTGGACAGATGGGGGGAGACAAATGGACCATCCTTTTTCTTTCATCATTATCTGACACATGCAAACACAGCCAGAGAGGACAATGCAGACGCTGGCATCTTGCCACAGAACCAGTGAAGTGAATGATACATAGGCTACATAGACAGAGCATCCAGTGTCGGAGAAAAAAAAAACGGGTGAATTTATTGAAAAACATTTAAATGGTGCCCAGGATGGATCCCTAGTACTTCTATAAATAGATAGAAGCCGTACATCTAAAAGCTAACTCATCATCACATAGGCCTACAATGCTTTAGGCTATATCCCCCATAACATATATCTCCATGGGTATAGCACCCAGGCGGAATTCCATCACCTCTCCAATTGAAGGATACATTGCAACATAAAGTCAGTGGTTTTCTATGGTCAATGGTTGTTTCTCCCTTGCCATTGTGCCAGATATCATATTGACATTTCACAAATTAGATTCCGTGCCATTTGATTAGATGTGAAATGAACGCTTGTCGCCTTTGGCTGCCTGGATACAGTTGCCATTGACTAGAGGGCCAAAGTGTTCAGGAAAGGGGAACAATTGTGTAGTTGTGTGTTTTGTGTGTGTCATTGTACTGTGTGTGTGTGTGTGTGTGTGTGTGTGTGTGTGTGTGTGTGTGTGTGTGTGAGTGTGTGTGTGGTGTGTGGTGTGTGGTGCTTCATGTTTACTGTAACAGGCAATATGTCTATTCTGATAAAGCATTCAACATATGGATCTGGATATGAAGGCACACGTATACTGTAACATGCATCCGTTCAGCATATGGATACACGCATTGCATGAGAAATATATTCAAATTGAAGAAATCTCTTTTGCACCACATTGTAGGAGGAAATTAAAATGGATGAAAACAGCAGGCTAGATGGATAATATGTCACTGACTATGGGTGGTGACTTGCATAATACAATGTTGCATTATATAATATTGTATGTCTGGCTGTACAGCTTAAAATTATTTTTGAGTTTCTAAATATTATGGAGAGGGAGGCTCTTTTGATTTCATTTGTCACATTTAATCATCTCTGTTGCAAGTGACTGTCATATCTATCCGTTTCAAAATTCTAATGCCTGATGACCAAATTGTATACTACATGTAGAGAGAATAAGCATTAGTTTCTAGACTCTAGACCTGTAATGAACACGATGGGAGAAAGAGCTGGTTTCAAGCTCAGGGCGCAGCAGGTGCTTATTTGTAAAGGACCACAGGAGGCGGCAGGTAGCTGGGTCCAGGAGCAGGCAGAAGGTCATACACATGGGTCCAAAAAGGCAACAGTACAGGCAGGGAAAGGGCAAAAAGGCATCATTAGTGTGGATGGCCAAAACTATGATACACAGGAGGACTAATACGGGGGAAACAGAGCTCTGAATAGAAATGTGTCTCAAAACAAACAATATCTCAGAAAGATGGGGTTCAAAGAACTGAACTAAATAGTGTGTGTAAATGACATACAGGTGTGTGAACAGGTGATCAGAATTCAGGTGATTGGTATCTAGAGTGAGCTGCATTCAGGGGATCAAAATTGTGTTTGAGTTTGAGCTGGAAAGTGAGCTGTGTTCAGGGGATCTACATGTTTGAGAGAGGGTTGGAAGCAGATGTTACAAGACCTCATCAGAAAATAACTTTATTGGCTGATGCATCTAATCACTAGTTGATATAGTTCACTACTCCTTTCGACAACAACAATAACAAATCTCAAGAGTACATCATGAGGATGGAGTAAGATCTTTCAGTTACAGAGGCCCAACTGACAAACAATTTACCTACAGAAATCAGGTCATTAAAACCACTATAAGGGCACAAGGCGAGACCCAGATCAGACATGGGATGCAGATGGTTTGAGTCTTGATATTTATTAAACAATCCAAAAGGGGTAGGCAAGAGAATGGTCGTGGACAGTCAAAAGGTCAAAACCAGTTCAGAGTCCAGGAGGTACAGATTGGCAGGCAGGCTCGAAGTCAAGGCAGGCAGAATGGTCAGGCAGGCGGGTACGGAGTCCAGAAAACAGGCAAGGGTCAAAAACCGGGAGGACTAGCAAAAGCGAATAGAAGCAGGAGTACGGGAAAAACTCTGGTTGACTTGAAAAACATACAAGACGAACTGGCACAGAGAGACTGGAAACACAGGGATATATTCACCAGGGATAATAAGAAACAATCACAAGACAGGTGAAACAGATCAGGGTGTGACAACCACACAGTGAAATCATAATACATTTTAAAGTTAAACAAAAAATATATGTTAATCAATTTAAAAGAGTCTATTGACCCGTGCACCAATCTAAGTAACATAATTTAAAAAATCCCCATCAAAATCCGGCAGTTTAAGCTAGAGTTAGAAACAAACTAAGTGTGTTCTAGGCAGAGTGTTGTATGACAAACCCATAGACCGTTTCGGCGACATGAAAGAGAGGAGGATGGCATTGGCGTTTCTCTATAAGTAGGGTGAGTCAAAATGTTTTTTCTACTTGCAAACACACACAGGTATCAGTACCATGGACAGACACATCACATTTAGCTTACGTTGATTGGACTAAATAGTTCTTGGTATATTTTAATTGTCACTGTATAAGATTAAGCAATGTTGAAGTTGAAATGGTCCTGGAAAAGTGGAGGCAGCTCGTGTTTTCTTTGGGACTTGCGGTAACTCCCTGAGGTTCTAAATCAATAGTTGTTAAGCAGTACGATAATATCAGACTACTGTTTGTTACATGCAATGTGCTTTGTGGACAGATGTTGCTTTGTGATGAAACAAAAGTGTATTCTGCCACTCTGTTTTATTGTCTCGGCCTTAGGACTGTATATCACAGTGGCAAGGCATATGAACTAACAGGTTATTGAGCAAACAACGCAATTATGTGTAATGAGATTTTTTTTCCCCCCTGGCTTGGCTTACTCCAGTTATTTTACCCACGCACCGCTACTGCAGTAGACATCCATCATAGTACACATGTTCAAAACTCATGATGCCACTTTGGTGTTGTCATTAAACACTGGAGGTAAGGTGGGGTTATTCCAAATAGGGTTGCTTGGCAATATTGGTTCTTTCCACCTCATGAATTTATGTACATTTCCCCAAACAGAACTGGAACTGAGAATTATTGGATTGTATGTTTTTTTTCTTCAATGCCTTGGACCTGAAGTTTTTTTTACATATTTAACCTTTATCTAGGCAAGTCAGATAAGAACAAATTCTTATTTACAATGATGGCCTACCCCGGCCAAACCCTAACGAAGCTGGGCCAATTGATGCTGGGCCAATGGGATTCACAATCACATATGGTTGTGATACAGCCTGGGAATGAACCAGGGTCTGTAGTGACACCTCTAGCACTGAGATGCAGTGCCTTAGACCGCTACGCCACTTGGGACCCCGAAGTAGTGAATATATTTTAGATCATAAGGTATTACATTTATGGCTTTTATACTCTTCCATGCACAAGGATAGTCTGCTGTCCATTGTTTAAGTTATTAACGCAGTTGTGCAGCCCAGTAATAATCTTCAGATGTGACCCATTTCAGGAAGCTAGGCGTATGACACACGTCACTACTTCACAGGAGAGGCATTTGAACATACATTTATTTAATTTGATCAAAATAATTTTGGGGGCAGAAATTACTTTTGGAACATGGGAACTTTCCTGTGCCTTAATAACAAACATGTTTGCCATCTGTAAATATGAATAACATTGTTAAATTACAAGTCTAGTTGGTTAAGCCACGGAAAAAGACAGGAACCTTCAACCTAGCCATAATTGGCTGAGATAATGGATGGGCTGGACATGCTGAGAGATGAGTTTGAGTGTCTGGACACTTTGTATTTTTGATATTGCTACTATAAAAATATGCATGTAACCATTTCACTGAAACATTTATACCTTCTATATCCTGTGCATGTGTCAAATAAACTTAGATTTTATTTGATATAGTGTGTGTTTACCAGAGACGTTAATGTGAAGAACAACATGACCTGCACCAAAGTCAGATTAGGATATAGGCCAAGGACTAGATAAAGTGTATTTTTACCTAGAGTTTTTCCTTATTGTAGGCTACTACTTTTACCACCTTTTAGTCTTGAAATCTTAGGTTGTTTACTACACTACCTTACTCACTCTGTTTAGCAGATGGCTTCACATGGAAAACTTAAAGAGATGGGTGGGGCTAAGGCTTAAGAGGATGTGAATGATGCTGAATAGGTGTAACGCGTACAGCATTTTTTTGTACAAAACATCAGTATTTAACTTCAAAATATCTGTGTCGCAAACAAAGTTCCAAATCAGAAGGGAAGATTAGGTTATGGTAGATAATGTCACGACTTCTGCCGAAGTCGTTGCCTCTCCTTGTTCGGGCGGTGCTCGGCAGTTGACCTCACCGGTCTTCTAGCCATCATTGATCAATTTTTCATTTTCCATTGGTTTTGTCTTGTCTTCCCACACACCTGTTTTCAATCCCATTCATTACCTGTTGTGTATTTAACCCTCTGTTTCCCCTCATGTCTTTGTCTGAGATTGTTTATTGTCAGTGTTGTGTTTGTTGTATAGGTGCACGACGGGTCCTCGTACCCATGTTTGTTTATATTCTGTTCTTATTAGTGTTATGGAGCATGTTATGTGGACATTCATTAAAAGACTCCATTTTACACTCCGTTTGACTCTCCTGCGCCTGACTTTCCTGCCACCTATACACACGACTCTGACAGATAATCAATGTTTGATTTGTTTTCTTGTATTTTGTATCACCAAAAAATTGTTGCAAGCATTGCAATTGCATCTCAACTCACCCGTTGTAAAAAATATAATAAAGTTTGTCTTCGTGACCATTGAGTTACATTAAGCTGGCCCAATGAAACAAGCTAGTTAAAGTAGACTACTTCACTGAACTATGATATTTAGCAGAATCGCTCAGAAGCTAAATGCTGTGCATATGCATGTACACTCTTCATATTGCATACATTGCACAGTGCATAACTAAGATATCTTGCAGAACCTTTCAGCAGCTAAATGCTGTGCATATGCATGGCACACTCTTCATATTGTTGTGCACTGTACAATTACTATGTCACGTTCGTCATAATAACTGGACCAAGATGCAGCGTGGTATGTTTCCATCCTTTTATTTGGAAGAGAAACTTAAAGAACAATAACGCAAATAAATGAAATGTGACGCTCAGCGTAGTGCTCGCAGGCAACTATACCTAGACAAGATCCCACAAATCACAATGGGGAAATGGCTACCTAAATATGATCCCCAATCAGAGACAATGATAAACAGCTGCCTCTGATTGGGAACCATACCAGGCCAACATAGACATATAATTCCCCTAGATAACCCACCCTTAATCATACCCCGACCTAACCAACATAGAGAATAAACAGCTCACAAAAATGGAATGCTCCTACAGACACGTGGTGTGGTTTGCTATATAAAGGAGGTGGACAGGCATCGAGGCATTCAGTTACTGTTTGATTGAACGTTAGAATGGACCAAACGAGTAACATAAGCGACTTTAAGCGTGGTATGATCGTCAGTGCCAGGTGTGCCGGATCCAGTATCTCAGAAACGGCCGCCCTCCTGGACTTTTCACACGCAACAGTGTCTAGGGTTTACCATGAATGTTGCGACAAACAGAAAAACCATCTAGTCAGCGGCAGTCCTGTAGGCGAAAACCCACTTGTTGATGAGAAAGGTCGAAGGAGAATGGCAAGAATTGTGCAAGCTAACAGGCGGGCCACAAACAGAAAAATAACGGCGCAATACAACAGTGGTGTGCAGAACTTAATCTTGGAACACACAACTCGCCGATCCTTGTGACGGATGGACTATTGCAGCAGATGACCACATCGGGTTCCATTCCTATCGTCTAAAAACAAGAAGTGGCTCCAGTGGGCACACGATCACCACCACTGGATAATTGAGGAGTGGAAAAACATAGCCTGGTCCGACGAATCCCGGTTCCTGATGCATCATGCTGATGGCAGAGTCAGTATTTGGCATTAGCAGCATGAGTCCATGGACCCACCTGCCTGGTGACAACAATCCACACTGTTGGCGGTGTTGTACTGGTGTGGGGAATGTTTTCATGGCATGTTACATCCCTTGATACCATTTGAGCAAAGATAGAACGCCACAGCGTATATGAACATTGTTGCTGACCAAACTCAATTGAGCATCTTTGGGATGAGATGGAATGAGTTGTGAGCTGCATGTATGTACTGCTGTCCAATCTGCACCATTGCGTCAGCATGGACCAACATTGTTTTAATTTAAACTTTATTTAACTAGGCAAAGGCAACATCCCTGTGGAACATTTCTGACACATTGTAGAATCCATGCCCTGAATAATTCCGGCTGTTCTGGAAACAAAGTGGTGTCTGACCCTATACTAGATGGGTGTGCCCAATAAACTGAGCACTGTATTGGATGGTTGAAATTATGTTGAATTTTAGATTTGATTAGTCATACTTTATTTGACCTTGTTTCAATGTTGATAGTGAGAAAAAAGAAGAAACCCACACACTGCTCTTGCTACTATCACTGCTCTTTATTAAGTAAAATGGTATGTTTGAATCAACGTCGCTGTTTAAACATCATGCTATCAATCTAAATAAAGAGGTATATTGAAAAAAAATGTGAAGCCACAGTCCAATGATTTCAGCCTGAACAGTGACTGCTACATGAGGATTAAGGTACTTCAGTGAGAACAAGTCTCTCTACCTTTTATGTACCCTGCATAGCTTTGGAAACAAGCTGTTCATTTTAGCTGAGCTATCATGTCAACACAATTAGCAATTGATCAGCTTCAATACTTATTTGCGTAGACTACCTGAATAACTTTGAATAGTTTAAAGAAACTCTAACTTTTCTTACACAAGCTGTATGTGAAAGTCAATTCAGAGTGAGGTTGGCTTTATGTAGGCTACCTTGACATCTGATGAGGGCTGGACCATGAGTTGTGTTACTACTCGGCTTCAGTCAGGGCTCGCTCCAAAATGTTGCACTTCACTTGCACTTCCCCACTCAAACCTTTGCTCTTGTCATTGGATCAACAGACAGCATTCTGACTGATTTGTAGACTACTTTTCTCTGGTACTTTCCTCTGGTGCAGTTTTCCTCTGGTAGTAAGTTAAAATGCAAGATTAACTTCAAGCAAAACATTAGGAAATATAGCTGGCTGCATTCTTTCTAATTTACTTATGTATGGCTGCTAGCCAAATTGCGTTGCACTTCTGTTGTCATCTAATGAAACAATAATCTGCCGAATGTGTTGCACTAATGTATTTTGTGTGAAGAAAAACTATAGTTACACGACCCCGTTTCACTCTATAGAAGTAAAAAAAACATGATTGACTTTATACACTGCTCAAAAAAATAAAGGGAACACTTAAACAACACAATGTAACTCCAAGTCAATCACACTACTGTAAAATCAAACTGTTCACTTAGGAAGCAACACTGATTGACAATACATTTCACATGCTGTTGTGCAAATGGAATAGACAACAGATGGAAATTATAGGCAATTAGCAAGACACCCCCAATAAAGGAGTAGTTCTGCAGGTGGTGACCACAGACCACTTCTCAGTTCCCATGCTTCCTGGCTGATGTTTTGGTCACTTTTGAATGCTGGCGGTGCTTTCACTCTAGTGATAGCATGAGACGGAGTCTACAACCCACACAAGTGGCTCAGGTAGTGCAGCTCATCCAGGAGGGCACATCAATGCGAGCTGTGGCAAGAAGGTTTGCTGTGTCTGTCAGCGTAGTGTCCAGAGCATGGAGGTGCTACCAGGAGACAGGCCAGTACATCAGGAGACGTGGAGGAGGCCGTAGGAAGGCAACAACCCAGCAGCAGGACCGCTACCTCCGCCTTTGTGCAAGGAGGAGCAGGAGGAGCACTGCCAGAGCCCTGCAAAATGACATCCAGCAGGCCACAAATGTGCATGTGTCTGCTCAAACGGTCAGAAACAGACTCCATGAGGGTGGTATGAGGGCCCGACGTCCACAGGTGGGGGTTGTGCTTACAGCCCAACACCGTGCAGGACGTTTGGCATTTGCCAGAGAACACCAAGATTGGCAAATTCGCCACTGGCGCCCTGTGCTCTTCACAGATGAAAGCAGGTTCACACTGAGCACATGTGACAGACGTGACAGAGTCTGGAGACGCCGTGGAGAACGTTCTGCTGCCTGCAACATCCTCCAGCCTGACCGGTTTGGCATTGGGTCAGTCATGGTGTGGGGTGGCATTTCTTTGGGGGGCCGCACAGCCCTCCATGTGCTCGCCAGAGGTAGCCTGACTGCCATTAGGTACCGAGATGAGCTCCTCAGACCCCTTGTGAGACCATATGCTGGTGCGTTGGCCCTGGGTTCCTCCTAATGCAAGACAATGCTAGACCTCATGTGGCTGGAGTGTGTCAGCAGTTCCTGCAAGAGGAAGGCATTGATGCTATGGACTGGCCCACCCGTTCCCCAGACCTGAATCCAATTGAGCACATCTGGGACATCATGTCTCGCTCCATCCACCAACGCCACATTGCACCACAGACTGTCCAGGAGTTGGCGGATGCTTTAGTCCAGGTCTGGGAGGAGATCCCTCAGGAGACCGTCCGCCACCTCATCAGGAGCATGCCCAGGCGTTGTCGGGAGGTCATACAGGCACGTGGAGGCCACACACACTACTGAGCCTCATTTTGACTTGTTTTAAGGACATTACATCAAAGTTGGATCAGCCTGTAGTGTAGTTTTCCACTTTGAGTGTGACTCCAAATCCAGACCTCCATGGGTTGATAAATTTGATTTCCAATGATAATTTTTGTGTGATTTTGTTGTCAGCACATTCAACTATGTAAAGAAAAAAGTATTTAATAAGAATATTTCATTCATTCAGATCTAGGATGTGTTATTTTAGTGTTCCCTTTATTTTTTTGAGCAGTGTATATAAAATGCAGGTCAAATGGTTTAAAATGCAGATTTCTGAAAGCCACTCAACACTGGGGCCACACAAAGGTGTGTGCTCAGCCCTCTCCTGTACTCCCTGTTCACCCATGACTGCACGGCCATGCACGCCTCCATCATCGAGTTTGCAGACGATATAACAGTAGTAGGCTTGATTACCAACAACGACGAGACAGCCTACAGGAAGGAGGTGAGGCCTCTCGGAGTGTGGTGTCAGGAAAATAACCTCTCACACAACATCAACAAAACAAAGGAGATGATCGGGGACATCAGGAAACAGCAGAGGGAGCACCCCCTTATCCACATCGACGGGATAGCAGTGGAGAAGGTGGACATTTTTAAGCATAATTTGCATACATATCACTTACAAACTGAATTGGTCCACCCACACAGAAAGTACAATTGAGAGCATCCTGTCGGGCTGTATCACTGTCTTGTACAGCAACTGCACTGCCCAAAACCGCAAGGTTCTCCAGAGGGTAGTGCGGTCTGCACAACGCAAATGGAATAATGTGTCCCTGAACAAAGGGGGGAGGTTTACATTTCAAAAGTAACAGTCAGTATCTGGTGCTGCCACCAGCTGCATTAAGTACTGCATTGCATCTCCTCATGGACTGCACCAGTTCTTGCTGTGAGATGTTAGCCCACTCTTCCACCAAGGAAGATCCCAGACAATTCTGGGGGGAATGGCCCTAGCCCTCACCCTCCGATCCAACAGGTCCAAGGCATACTCAATGGGATTGAGATCTGGGCTCTTCGCTGACCATGGCAGAACACTGGCATTCCTGTCTTGCAAGAAATCACACACAGAACGAGCAGTATGGCTGGTGGCATTGTCATGCTGGAGGGTCATGTCAGGATGAGACTGCAGGAAGGGTACCACATGAGGGAGGAGGATGTCTTCCCTGTAATACACAATGTTGAGATTGCCTGCAATGACAACAAGCTCAGTCCGATGATGCTGTGACACACCGCCCCAGACCATGGCGGACCCTGCACCTCCATATCAATCCCGCTCCAGAGTACAGGCCTTGGTGTAACGCTCATTCCTTCGACGATAAACGTGAATCCGACCATCAACCCTGGTGAGACAAAACCACAACTCGTCAGTGATGAGCACTTTTTGCCAGTCATGCCTGGTCCAACGACGGTGGATTTGTGCCCATAGGAGACGTTGTTGCCGGTGCTGTCTGGTGAGGACCTGCCTACAACAGACCTACAAGCCCTCAGTCCAGCCTCTCTCAGCCTATTGCGGACTGTTTGGGCACTGATGGAGCGATTGTGCATTCCTGGTGTAACTCTGGCAGTTCGGATGTACCGATCCTGTGCAGGTGTTGTTACACGTGGTCTGCCACTGCAAGGACAATCAACTGTCCGTCCTGTCTCCCTGTAGTGCTGCTTTAGGCGTCTCACAGTACGGACATTGCAATTTATTGCTCTGGCCACATCTGCAGTCCTCATTCCTCCTTGCAGCATGCCTAAGGCACATTCACACAGATGAGTAGGGACACTGGGCATCTTTCTTTTGGTGTTTTTCAGAGTCAGTAGAAAGGCCTCTTTAGTGTCCTAAGTTTTCATAACTGTGACCTTAATTGCCTACCGTCTGTAAACTGTTAGTGTCTTAACGATCGTTCCACAGGTGCATGTTCATTCATTGTTTATGGTTCATTGAACAAGCACAGAAAACAGTGTTTAAACCCTTTACAATGAAGATCTGTGAAGTTATTTGGATTTTTACAAATTATCTTTGAAAGACAGATTCCTGAAAATGGGACGTTTATTTTTTTGCAGAGTTTAGAAGGAGAGGTCAGTACAGGTGCATCAAATCTAAAACTGAGTGACTGAAAAACAGCTTCTATCTCAAGGCCATCAGACTATTAAACAGACATCACTAACACAGAGAGACTGCTGCCTACATACAGACTTGAAATCATTGGCCACTTTTATAAATGGAACACTAGTTACTTTAATAATGCCACTTTAATAATGTTTACATATCTTGCATTACTCATCTCATCTCATATGTATATATTGTATTCTATACTATCTATTGCATCTTAGCCAATGCTGCTCTGACATTGCTCATCCATATATTTATACAGTTGAAGTCAGAAGTTTACATACACTTACGTTGTAGTCATTAAAACTCGTTTTTCAACCACTCCACAAATTTCTTGTTAATTAACAAACTATAGTTTTGGCAAGTCTGTTAGGACATCTACTTTGTGCATGACACAAGTAATGTTTCCAACAGCTGTTTACCAACAGATTATTTCACTTATAATTCACTGTATCACAATTCCAGTGGTTCAGAAGTTCACATACACTAAGTTGACTGTGCTTTTCAACAGCTTGGAAAATTCCAGAAAATAATGTTATGGCTTTAGAAGCTTCTGATAGACTAATTGACATAATTTGAGTGAATTGGAGGTGTACCTGTGGATGTATTTCAATGTCTACCTTCAAACTCAGTGCCTCTTTGCTTGACATCATGGGAAAATCAGCAGAAATCAGCCAAGAACTGAGATAAAAATTGTAGACCTCCACAAGTCTGGTTCATCCTTGGGAGAAATTTCCAAACACCTGAAGGTACCACGATCATCTGTATAAACCAATGGTACGCAAGTATAAACACCATGGGACCACGCAGCCATCATACCGCTCAGGAAGGAGAAGTGTTCTGTCTCCTAGAGATGAACGTACTTTGGTGCGAAAAGTGCAAATCAATCCCAGAACAACACCAAAGGACCTTGTGAAGATGCTGGAAGAAAAAGGTACTAAAGTATATATACAGTGCCTTGCGAAAGTATTCGGCCCCCTTGAACTTTGCGACCTTTTGCCACATTTCAGGCTTCAAACATAAAGATATAAAACTGTATTTTTTTGTGAAGAATCAACAACAAGTGGGACACAATCATGAAGTGGAACGACATTTATTGGATATTTCAAACTTTTTTAACAAAACAAATGAAGCCTCAAAATAAGATCTGGTGCAACCAATTACCTTCAGAAGTCACACAATTAGTTAAATAAAGTCCACCTGTGTGCAATCTAAATCTCACATGATCTGTGTCACGAATATTACCGAAGGTGGCTCCCCTTCTTGTTCGGGTGGCGGTCGTCGTCGCCGGTCTACTAGCTGCCACCGATCCTTTGTTCCGTGTTCGTTTGGTTTTGTCTAATTGTTTTCACCTGTTCATTGTTTGGTTGTTAGGGTGGTGTTATTTAAGTTCGTTTAGCCCGCTTCTGTTTGTGCGGGCTTGTTCTTCTGTATTTGTGAGAGGTGTTAGTGGTTTGTTGGGATTTCTCGCTGTCCTGGTATTTTTACCTAAGGGTACTTATTGTAGTAATAGTTATGCCTGTGTTGGGTATAACTATTTTGTTCTTTTTTGATTTTGGACATTAAAGCGTGTTTATTCCGCATTCTTTGCTCTCTGCGCCTGACACACCCATTCACTCATTGAGCGTTACAATCTGTCACATGATCTCAGTATATATATACACCTGTTCTGAAAGGCCCCAGAGTCTGCAAGGGGCACCATAAAGACCAAACAGGTTAGGGACAAAGTTGTAGAGAAGTACAGATCAGGGTTGGGTTATTAAAAAAATATATTTTAAACTTTGAACATCCCACAGAGCACCATTTAAATCCATTATTTAAAAAATGGAAAGAACATGGCACCACAACAAACCTGCCAAGAGAGTGCCGCCCACCAAAACTCACGGACCAAGCAAGGAGGGTATTAATCAGAGAGGCAACAACGAGACCAAAGATAACCCTGATGGAGTTGTAAAGCTCCACAGTGGAGCTTGGAGTATCTGTCCATAGGACCACTAAGTCGTACACTCCACAGAGCTGGGCTTTACGGAAGAGTGGCCAGAAAAAAAGCCATTGCTTAAAGAAAGAAAATAAGCAAACACATTTGTTGTTTGCCAAAAGGCATGTGGGAGACTCCCCAAACATATGGAAGAAGGTCCTCTGGTCAGATGATCCAAGAATCAGAAGGCAGATGCCCTGTCCCCCCAACATGATGTCTCTAATGAGGAAAGGGACCCCGAGCCCATGCACCCCAGCTCACGCATTGTGGCCCCTTGAGATTTGGAGTATTGAGACCACGGTCCAACAAGCCCAGACCAGAGAACCTGACCCCGAAGGGGGACCCACTAGCAGACTTTACGTTCAGCGATCAGCCCAGTCCCGAGTACTACAATGGGGACACTCCTCTAAATTAACAGGGCATCCAGGGGTTAATCGGACACTGGAGTTCCTGAGGTGGAAATTCTGGTGGCCCACCGTGATGGAGGATGTGAGATCCTTTGTTTCGGGCCTGTTCCATCTGTGCCCAAAGAAATTCTTGTCATGGTTCCTCCGGGCACCAGAGGGCGTCAGAGACCGTCCTAGAGACTTTGTTTGTTAGTTTCCTGTATGTCTCCCCCGTGTAGCTTTCAAATACTTGTGTTTGTTTTGGAGTTTCCTGTATTGTTCCGTTCTCAATTTTTTTCCCAAGTAAATTCTTTACGTCTTCTCAAGCCGCTGTTTCCTGGTCTGGTTCACTCTCTGCTCTTGGGTTCAACACCACATCACAATAAATCCGCTTAGATGTAAAGTCCCCTGTTTAGGGGACCTGCGTGGTTCTGGTACCAGTTCCGACTGACATTTTTGCATACAAATTGATCTGTGGACATCATATTGCATTGAGCAATAGCCCTGGTTCCCACGGACACAATAGTATATGTTCTGAGCATGTGTGACGTAGGATGTGAAATCTGAAACCACTGGAAGCTGGGATGTCCCTCCTACCATTTCATTCGATCTTCTGACTGTCCATCCACTCCTGGCTGAACCTTACATCACAGCCACTGAAAGCACAAGCCTGCAATCCTTACATCCCAGCGTAATAGGAGAGAGTGGTTTCATCACTGCAGCACTTCATTTTTATAACCATTAATCTAAAATAATTTTTAAAAAATTAAGCAAAAAACACTGATTGTCAGAGACAGACACTATTATTATGAAAGGTGTTGCTAACAAGTTCAGGAAGCCAAGCTAGAGCTCTGCGAGACGTTCACAGCGATGGGGGCAGACGTTTTGTCCAAGAGAGACCTTTATAAAATATGCACATTCTCGAACACTAAACATACAAATATGTATTTTACAGTTATAAGGAAGATTATATTTGTACTGTGTACTTGAGCTTGTGTCCTCAAAAGGGACTACACCTCAGCAAAGTATGACCATTTTTTATCTGAAAGGTGAGATTTTAACCTTTTTTTGAGTATGCAGCATTACTTGCTATTGTTTATGGCCCTCTCATGATAAGTCATTACTTTTTGGAATTATGTAGATTTAGATTTTTTTTTATTACATTTAGTTACTTTTAACTGTTTTAAAGCACATTAGAAGAGCATGTGAGCCGTTAGAAGCTCATTATTGATCCAGTTTTAAATCTTATTTTTGACAGAAGTTATGTTGACTTACAGATTGACGAGTCATCAAATATGTAAAAAAACTAAAAAGACAGCTAAGGGCTAAACACATTTAGCAAAAGTCAGGTGAAAGTATTATTTCAGTTAATAGCGTAGAGATTTCAGCTGTCATGTGGAGTTTCACTCTGTGTAAATTCCTCATGGGTTATGAGAGAAAATCAAATTGGTCACATACACATGGTTAGCAGATGTTAATGCCAATGTAGCGAAATGCTTGTGCTTCTAGTTCCGACAGTGCAGTAATATTTAACAAGTAATCTAACAATTTCACAACAACTCCGTAATACACACAAATCTAAAGGGATGGAATAAGAATATGTACATATAAATATATGGATGAGCGATGGCCGAGCAGCATAGGCAAGATGCAATAAGGTAGAGATATACTGTACATATGAGATGAGTAATATAAGATATGTAAACATTGTTAAAGTGGTATTATTTAAAGTGACTAGTGATCCATTTATTAAAGTGGCCAATGATTTGTGTCTGTATGTAGGCAGCAGCCTCTCTGAGTAACTGATTGCTGTTTAACAGTCTGATGGCCTTGACATAGAAGCTGTTTTTCAGTCGCTCAGCCCCAGCTTTGATGCACCTATACTGACCTCGCCTTCTGGATGGTAGCGGGGTGAACATGCAGTGGCTCGGGTGGTTGTTGTCCTTGATGATTTTTTTGGACTTCCTGTGACATCGGTTGCTGCAGGTGTCCTGGATGGCAGATTGCAGGGCAGATTGAGTAGGAGGTTGACCTATTCATATTTAATGATGGTGGTGGATGTCTAGATGATTCACTTTGCTGTGTCTACCACTACAGCTTAACTCTAGCCTGGTCTAAAGCATGCTGGACCTGTGCCAAAAACACAATCGTTCGTCTGAGGCAATACTACAACTCTCAACCAGTGGAATAGGCAGAAATCTGTGTTGCCAGGGCCAGCAAAAATGTAAGGGCGGCAAAATGTTGGCACACAAATCATTAAATTGTCATAAGCCTACCCTATATATACCCTACTGTAATCGATTGCACACAACAAACCACCGCAATTCAACGGCTCAGACACGAGACGTATGCGGCAGGGTCTACAGGCAATTACAGACTACAAAAAGAAAACCAGCCACGTCACGGACACCAACATCTTGCTTCCAGACAAACTAAACACCTTCTTTGCCCACTTTGAGGATAATACAGTGCCACTGACACGACCAGCTACCAAGGACTGTGGGGCCCACCTCTCCTTCTCTGTGGCCGACGTGAGTTAGACATTTACACATGTTAACCCTGGCAAGACTGCTGGCCCAGACAGCATCCTCATAGCATGCGCAGACCAGCAGGCTGGTGTGTTTACGGACATATTTAATCACTCCCTATCCCAGTCTGCTGTCCCCAGATGCTTCAAGATGGCCACCGCTGTTCTTGTACCCAAGAAAGCAAAGATAACTGAACTAAATGACTACCGCCCTGTAGCACTTACTTCTGTCATCATGAAGTGCGTTGAGAGACTAGTCAAGGATCACATCACCTTCACCTTACCTGCCACCCTAGACCAACTTCAGTTTGCATACCGCCCCAACAGGTCCACAAACGATGCAATCGCCATCACACTGCACACTGCCCTATCTCAATCTGGACAAAAGGAATACCTATGTAAGAATGCTGTTCATTGACTGCAGTTCAGCATTCAGCAACATAGTACCCTCCAAGCTCATCATTAAGCTTAAGACCCTGGGTCTCAACCCCACCCTGTGAAATTGGGTCCTGGACTTTCTGACGGCCGCCCCCAGGTGGTAAAGGTAGGAAACAACATGTCCACTTCACTGATCCTCAACACTGGAGCCCCACAAGAGTGCGTGCTCAGCCCCCTCGTGTACTCCCTGTTCACCCATCCCTGTGTGGCTATGCATGTTTCCAACTCAATTATCAAGTTTGCAGATGACACAACAGTAGTGGGCTTTATTACCAATAATGACGAGACAGTCTAAAGGGAGGAGGTGAGGGCACTCGGGGGGTGGTGTCAGGAAAACCTTCATTCAACATCAACAAAACAAAGGAGATGATCATGGATTTCAGGAAACAGCAGAGGAAGCACCCCCTTATCCACTTCGATGGGACAGTAGTATCTTATACCATCTATTGCATCTTGCCTATGCTGCTCGGCCATCGCTCATCCATATATTCATATGTACATATTCTTACTTCATCCCCTTACGTTTGTGTGTATAAGGTAGTTGTTGTGGAATTGTTCGATTACTTGCTGGAATATTACTGCACTGTCGGAACTAGAAGCACAAGCATTTCGCTACACTCAAAATTAACATCTGCTAGCCATGTGTGTATGGTATGTTGCCAATAAAATTGGATTTGATTTGATCTAAAGTGATTTTGCATTACATACCAAATAGTATTTTAGGGCTACGTAAATCAATGACTCTTGCATTTATCATGCAACTCACATAGACCTACACATGATACACCTAAGGCCTATAGCTTAATTTATAGACTATGGACTATTACTACATAATGCAGTAATATGACATTAATAATCACAATATGCCTCAGATCACTGGCTCAGAAACGAGGAGATTGTAGGCTAGGCAGCCACCAATGTAACTTTAAAACTATGAAAGCTGAGAGCATCACATTGACTCAACAAATTTACTTTTATATTATTTAATTTCTCTGCCATTCTTTTTCTCAATTACGCTATGCAAAAGTATGTGGACACCCCTTGGATTTGGCTATTTCAGCCACACCTGTTGCTGACAGGTGTATTAAATCGAGCACATAGTCATGCAATCTCAATAAAAGGAAAATTGGCTGTAGAATGGCCTTACTGAAGAGCTCAATGACTTTCAACGTGGCTATTCGTTGACAGCTTCATGAAATGGGTTTCCATGGCCGAGCAACCGCACACAAGCCTAAGATCACCATGTGCAATGCCAAGCGTCGGGTGGATTGGTGTAAAGCTCTCCGCCATTGGACTTTGGAGCAGTGGAAATACGTTCTCTGGAGAGATGAAACATTCACGATCTGGCAGTCCAATGGACGAATCTCGGTTTGACAGATGCCAGAAGAACGCTACCTGCCCCAATGTATAGTGCCTACTGTAAAGTTTGGTGGACGAACAATGGTCTGGGCCTGTTTTTTATGGTTCGGGTTAGGCCCCTTAGTTCCATTGAAGGGAAATCTTAATGCTACAGCATACAATTACATTCTATACGTTTATTTGCTTCCTACTTAGTGGCAACAGTTTGGGGAAGACCTTTTCCTGTTTCAGCATTACAATGCCCCCATGCACAAAGCGAGGTCCATACAGAGATCGGTGTGGAAGAAATTGACTGGCCTGCACAGTGCCCTGACCTCAACTACATTGAACACCTTTGGGATGAATTGGAACACCGACTGTGAGCCAGGCCTAATCACCCAACATACTCCCTGTTCACACACGACTGTGTGGCCACGCACGACTCCAACACCATTATCAAGTTCACTGACGACACGACGGTGGGAGGCCTGATCACAGGCAACAATGAGACACCATACAGCGAGGAGGTCAAAGAAACCACTACTAGGACATCAATAATAATAAGTGACTTGCTTGTGCCAAGAAATACGAGCAATGGACATTAAATCAGTGGAAATCCGTCATCTGGATGATCTCTCGATGTGTGATCCCCACCTTGAATCATGGAGGTGTGATGGTGTGGGGGTGCTTTGCTGGTAACAATGTCTGTGATTTATTTAGAATTCAAGGCACACTTAACCAGCATGGCTTCCACAGCATTCTGCAGCGATATGCCATCCCATGTGGTTTGCGCTTAGTGGGATTATCATTTGTTTTTCAACAGGACAATGACCCAAAACACACTTTCAGGCTGTGTAACGGCCATTTGACCAATAAGGAGAGTGATGGAGCGCTGCATCAGATGACCTGGCTTCCACATTCCTCTGACCTCAACCCAATTGAGATGGTATGGGATGAGTTGGACCGCGGAGTGAAGGAAAGCAGCCAAGTAATCAGCATATGTGGGATTTCCTTCAATACTGTTGGAAAAGCATTCCTCATTAAGCTGGTTGAGCGAATGCCAAGAGTGTACAAAGCTGCCATCAAGGCAAAGGGTGGTTACTTGGAAGAATCTAAAATCTATTTCGATTTGTTTAACACTTTCTTAGTTACTATATGATTCCATATGTGTTAATTCATAGTTTTGATGTAGAAAATAGGAGGTTGTAAAAAAAAAAATAGTAAAAAACCCTTGAATGAATAGGTGTGTCCAAACCTGTCTGTGCAGCTACAGTACCAGTCAGTCTGAGTTAGCCTTGTATCTGTATTTAACTTTTATTTCAATATTTGCTCTGTCTTTATGCACACTCACATACATTCTCACTCCAACACATACACAAACCCTCATCTGCCGGCTCAAACATAATATACACATACATTTATACTGACTGATACACACACAACACTCACATACAAGCTGCAGCTGCTCTCTGTATCTTATATCCCGTTGCCTAGTCCCCTTACCCCTATACATTTCTACCTCCGTCACTCCAGTATCCCTGCATAAGTAAACATGGTATTGGAACTGACTTTTTAAATATTTTTTGTATATACAGTATGCTTTCTTTATTGTGTATTTCAGTCAAGACTGCTGAGGGAAGGACTGCTCATAATAATGGCTGGAACGGATCAAATGGAATGGAAACCATGTGTTTGATATACACTACCGTTCAAAAGTTTGGGGTAACTTAGAAATGTCCTTGTTTCTGAAAGCAAAGCACAGTTTTTGTCAATTAAAATAACATCAAATTGATCAGAAATACAGTGTAGACATTTTTAATGTTGTAAATTACTATTGTAGCTGGAAACGGCTGATTGTTTTTAATGGAATATCTACAGTTGTAGTCAGAAGTTAACATACACCTTAGCCAAATACATTCAACCTCCGTTTTTCACAATTCCTGACATTTAATAAAAATGTTGCTGTTTTATGTCTGTTAGGATCACCACTTTATTTTAAGAATGTGAAATATCAGAATAATAGTAGAGTGATTTATTTCCGCTTTCATTTCTTTCACATTCCCAGTGGGTCAGAAGTTTACATACACACAATTAATATTTGGTAGCATTACATTGCTGCCACTCCCGTGCTTCACAGTTGGGATGGTGTTCTTCAGCTTGCAAGACTCCCCCTTTTTCCTCCAAACATAATGATGGCCGTTATGGCCAAACAGTTCTATTTTTCTTTCATCAGACCAGAGGACAATTCTCCAAAAAGAACGATATTTGTCCCCATGTGCAGTTGCAAACTGTAGCCTGGCTTTTTTATGACGGTTTTGGAGCAGTGGCTTCTTCCTTGCTGAGCGGCCTTTCAGGTTATGTCGATATAGAACTCGTTTTACTGTGGGTAAAGATACTTTTGTACCTGTTTCCTCCAACATCTTCACAAGGCCCTTTGTTGTTGTTCTGGGATTGATTTGCACTTCACACCAAAGTACATTCATCTCTAGGAGACAGGACGCATCTCCTTCCTGTACGGTATGACGGCTGCATGGTCCCATGGTGTTTATACTTGTTTGTACAGATGAACGTGGTACCTTCAGCCATTTGGAAATTTCTCCCAAGGATGAACCAGACTTGTGGCCTTGGCTGATTTCTTTTGATTTTCCCATGATGTCAAGCAAAGAGGCACTGAGTTTGAAGGTAGGCCTTGAAATACATCCACAGGTACACCCCCAATTGACTCAAATTATGTCAATTAGCCTATCAGAAGCTTCTAACGCCATGACATCATTTTCTGGAATTTTCCAAGCTGTTTAAAGGCAAAGTCAACTTAGTGTATGTAAACTTCTGACCCACTGAAATTGTGACACAGTGAATGATAAATTAAATAGTCTGTCTGTAAACAATTTTTGGAAAAATTACTTGTGTCATGCACAAAGTAGATGTCCTAACCAACTTGCCAAAACTATAGTTTGTTAAAAAGATATTTGTAGATGTATTATATGTTAGCTTAGCTGAAAACTGTAGTGCAACAGCATTTATGGGTTTGATTACAGGCTCAAAATGGCCAGAAACAAGTAACTTTCTTCTGAAACTCGTCAGTCTATTCTTGTTCTGAGAAATGAAGGCTCTTCCATGCGAAAAATTGCCAAGACACTGAAGATCTGGTACATCGCTGTGTACTACTCCCTTCACAGAACAGCTAAAAGTGTCTCTGACCAGAATAGAGAGAAGAGTGGGAGGCCCCGGTGCACAACTGAGCCAGAGGAAAAGTACATTAGTGTCTAGTTTGAGAAACAGACAACTCACAAGTCCTCAACTGGCAGCTTCATTAAATAGTACCCGCAAAACACCAGTCTCAACGTCAACAGTGAAGAGGCGACTACGGGATGCTGGCCTTCTAGACAACGTTCCTCTGTCCAGTGTCTGTGTTATTTTGCCCATCACAATCTTTTTTATTTTATTTGCCTGTCTGAGATATGGCCTTTTCTTTGCATCCCGGAGTTGCCTCTTCACTGTTGACGTTGAGACTGGTGTTTTGTGGGTACTATTTATTTGAAGCTGCCAGTTTTGGAGCTGCCTTGCTCAAGAAAGCAAAAAAAGAGACCATGTTTGTATGAGGCTTTATTAACCCAATGATTATTATTTTTTACATTGTTTGCAAACTGATATGTGATACGTATTAATGCCAAAATAACATACAAAACAGACAAAAGAAACATGTAGGACTCAGTACAGCGATATTCTTGGTGAAAACCTGCTCCAGAGCGCTCAGAACCTCAGACTGGGACAAAAGTTCACCTTCAGGACAAAGACAGGACAAAAAACAGTACAAAGTCCCTAAGCACACAGCCAACAGAACGCAGGAGTGGCTTCGGGACAAATCTCTGAATGTCCTTGATTGGCCCAGCCAGAGCCCAGACTTGAACCCAATCTAACATCTCTGGAGAGACCTGAAAATAGCTGTGAAGCGACACTTCCCACCCAACCTGACAGAACATGAGAGAATCTGCAGAGAACAATGGGAGAAACTCCCCAATCTAAGCTTTTAGCGTCATGACCAAGATGACTCAATGCCGTAATTTCTGCCAAAGGGGCTTCAACAAAGTACTGAGTAAAGGGTCTGAATACTTATGTAAATGTGATGTTTCAGTTTTTTTTTATATACATTTGCAAGAAGTTCTTAAAAACCTGTTTCCACTTTATGTATTATTGGTATTATGTGTAGATTGATGAGGAAACAATGCATTTAATTAATTTTAGAATAAGGCTGTAAAATAAGAAAATGTGGAAAAAGTCATTGGGTCTGAATGCTTTCCAACTGCACTGTATATCCATTTTCCTTTCTCACCCCTCCCTACTGCTTGCTTTTAACTCTATCTGATGGTGTATGCATGTTTAAGCCAGTGCTTGACTTGGACTGAAAAAGGTGTCAGCACTCAATTTGGGTGCCGAAACCATTTTATATTTAGGTGCAGGAACTTATCAATACTTTTGAACTAATATTCAATACCAGGTGCAAGAACTCAAGCAGAAGAGAATGTGAGGTGCCGGTACACGGTGCCGTGTTTAGGTAAAAAAATACAAATAATGTCCTGTTTGGATCACTGACAATTAGAGCTTTACATTTTTGGGCCCACCCAAGCCCACCGGTGCCTGCGGCCCTGCTCCCAACTCTCCTGCACACCTCAAGAGATCCTTTTGCTTGGTAAACCTGGGGGTCTTCTTGGTGATTGTTCATTTTGCACGGCAGCACCATATAAATTGATTGAAAAGAATGGGCTTGGAACCTGTAATCCTGGCAATTTGACTGCTCAACTCATGGGTACACTCGCAATGGCTGCCTGGTATTGTGATGCAATAATTTCCATGGGTTATGTAGAATGTTCATTAAAATTATATTTCTGATGTGGCCATGCAATGGAATGCTTTGCTCCTATAGATGTGGTAAAGAGGTCAATGGAACACAGACCATGGGGGATTGGCGCACATTCAACAAATTTGATCTAACAAAGTGGATATTCGTCAAATCCATCATGGTTGATTTATTGCAACATCGGTTGTGGTCGTGAAAGTAGTTTTTAACTGTGATGCAGTTGATGACGTGAACATGTATTGGGTTTGACATCCATACAAGCATTATACTCTGATTTTTATCTCAACATAGTGTGACATACACATATAATCAATAACCTATAAGTAGGCACATTTTGCTGGGTGGCAATTAGGAGAATTTGGATCTTTCCCCCACGGCATCTTTCCCCCACACGTTTCCATGGCATTTACATTGTTTTGGTCAAGTTCCATTGATCTCTTTACCACATCTATGGGTACACTCACAATGGCTGCCAGTCCACATACTGTAATATGCCATCATTGACTTGAATGTGGAAGTTCTGCTCATTTTTTTTCTATGGACAACACAGTGATGACATCACTTCTGTTGGGGTCAATGAGCCAGTTTGTTACAGAGTCTCATTAAAACCATGACAGTTTGATTATTTTCTGCGTGGCCAAACTAGTTGTATTGTAATGCCCTCTGGTTTGGTTGATTTAATCTTAATGGAACATAGCTGTGTTAAATTGTCTTTTTTGGCTAGTTCATTTTGGAACATAAATCAAGTCTTTCTTATGCCTGTAGAGCCTATACCATATTAGCCCCATGAAATATGCTCTGTGTTCAAGTAGATTTAAAGGGGCAATCTGCAGTAGCTGCATTCATTTTTGGACGAATAAATTACTGATATGTACACATTGATTCTTGAAGAATATCATTTATAAATGCCTAATCAACTTAGGTCGACGGTCGTACCCCATCAGAACCTAAAAAATAAGCAGTGGTGGAAAAAGTACTCAATATTCATGCTTGAGTAAAAGTAAAGATACCTTAATAGAAAAAATGACTTCAATGAAAGTCACCCAGTAAAATCCTACTTGAGTAAAAGTAAAGATACCGTAATAGAAAAAATTACTTCAGTGAAAGTCACCCAGTAAAATCCTACTTGAGTAAAAGTAAGAAAAGCATTAGGTTTTAAATATACTTAAGTATAAAAAGTAAATGTAATTGCTAAAAGTCTAATTAAAAGTATTTTAAAAAAGGTATACTTATATTAAGCAAACTAGACAGCCCGATTTTCTTGTTTTAAAAATGTACAGATAGACAGGGGCACACTCCAACACTCAGACGTAATTTACAAACAAAGCATTTGTGTTTAGTGAGTCTGCCAGATCAGATGCTGTAGGGATGACCAGGGATTTTCTCTTTAAGTGCGTGAATTAGACAATTTTCCAGTCCTGCTAAGCATTCAAAATGTAATAAGTACTTTTGGGTGTCAGGGGAACATGTATGGAGTAGAAAGTTCATTATTTCCTTTAGGAAGTAGTGAAGTAAAAGTTGTCAAAAATATAAATAGTAAAGTAGAGGGACCCCAAAAAATGACTTTTTACTTAAGTTTTATGATGAAAACTATCATTTTGATATCATGGAATGTCCTTGCATCCAAAATCAAATCAAATCCAATTGTATTAGTCACATGCACAGAATGCAACCTTACAGCTCTGTCTATGAATTTGAGAGTTGTTACATTTCTCCAGCCTCATCCCTCAGCTTTTTACCCGAAACAGTGGCCGAGACTGTTTCAACTGCAGATTTCCCATTTAAGCTAATTAAATTTGCTCTCTCTATATAGTATATATTGAATTATTGTAATTCAGTTGATTTGAAGATATAATTCCTATAGGGATCTCCACATTAAAGGAATGTGAAAAAGAGGTCACAATTTAATTTAGCACACATATTATCAATTTGATTCTCTGGTTAATATTAGTCTCTGTACTCTGAGTTTATGATTCTTTAATGCGAATAAAGAAATGTAACTAACTACACTGAATTTCTATTTAATGCTAAAATTATCAGTGGTCAATCATTAGTGTTGTTTGGACATGTGTTAGAAGAATGCCTGAGTGCATTTATCTTAATTTGAAGCTCTTGTCATTGACTAAAATAGAGTCATCAGTGTCAGCATACACAGGAAGCATCACAACCAGTGTTGGTAGTCAAACAAGCATACACAGCCATGACGTGGATCAAATGATCTATTTTCTCATCCGGAGGAGAGAAGAGTTGAAAGTCCTCAAGTAGTGGGAAGTGAACCATAGCTGTGGGTTTAATCTGTTGCATCAACAGTCACCTGAGCCTACAGTCCTATTTAAAGCCACAGAGTACAACACAAATTCACTCACTCAACAGGACTCATCAATTGATGACAAAAGAGATAGGGTCAGAGACCGAGATAGGCGGTATGACTGAGCATTAGGAGAACGCAAGTGTGGCATTGAAATCAACAAATTATCATTTGGACTTTCACGTTCTGCAGAATTTCCACAAGTCATCTCCCAATGATTTATGCATGGGGATTTTACGATGTGAAGCATTCTGTTTATGTTTACCAGTGAAATTTTCAGATGATTTAGTGGTGTTCACCTTGATCAGACAACTGTGGAGATGCAGTTCTCAGAGATATCTTAATATATCGTTATCTCCTTTACATGCACCATCTTTCCTTCCCCTCCTCTTTAAACTTCCTCTCCTCCTAACAGTCCTGTGGGTTGATCACCAGTCTGTGTCCTCTGTGCTGCTGGATCATACTGAGCTCCCACAATGCTGTACACTCTAAGAATTGTTTTCTCTCCAAAAGGGTTCTTCGGCTGTCCCCATAGGAGAACCCTTCTTGGTTCCAAGGAGAACCATTTTTAGTTCCACTTAGAACCCTTTTTGTCAACTCCCTCTGTGCATGCACACCACCAGCACAGCTTTGCTGAGTAATGTGTGATGAGTAACATGTGTTGACAGGTCATCGATAGTGGCTAGTGTTTTTTAGCTTTTAGGGAGGCCTATATATAGCGGCGCCAATCTAAACTAACCCACATATTTCCATGGGGGTGACAGACATGCAGAATCATCTCACATCAGAGGCATGATGTGTGTGCTTCCTATTCACACTGAAGGTATTTTGACTTACAGTAGTTGCTGATTGGCTAGGATGCAAGTTAATCAACAAAAGCCACACACAAAAACATCACCAGTGTCACGCCCTGACCTTGGAGAGCCGTTTTATTTCTCTATTTGGTTAGGTCAGGGTGTGATTTGGGGTGGGCATTCTTTGTCTATTTCTTTGTTTTTTGGCTGAGTATGGTTCCCAATCAGAGGCAGCTGTCTATCGTTGTCTCTGATTGGGGATCATACTTAGGCAGCCCTTTTTTCCACTTTCTGTTGTGGTATCTTGTTTTTGTTAGTTGCTGGTTTAGCGCTACATTACTTTACTTGTCGTTTATCTCGCTTGTTTTTTGGGGTTGTTCATTTAATAAATTCAAAATGTACGCCTACCACGCTGCACCTTGGTCTCATTCCGACGACAGCCGTAACACCCAGGGGAATTGAATGTCATTTCCTCCTTTTTGATGACTGCCAAACCTCATACTTTTTCTTTAAAGATGGAATCAGCAGTGGGGGAAACAGCGCCACTGACCGCCCTACCACCGTTGCTGTTATTTTTGTTGCCGAGCTGAGCAGCATGGTAAAACAAATTGCAGTACAAGCAAGTGCTCTTCTTTCGCATTTGCAATGATGTCCAAGGGGAAAAAACATTGATTGTTTTAAGTTCTTTGTTGTTTTTTGTCATTTAGCAGATGCTATTATCCAGAGCGAGTAGGGTTAAGTGTCTTGTTCAAGCGCACATCAACAGATTTTTCACCTAGTCGGCTCCGGGATTCAAACCAGTGACCTTTCGGTTACTGGCCCAACGCTCTTAACCACTAGTTTAACTGCCGCCATGTTGTTGTAATATCGCAAACAAATGTGGCTGATTCACCATTACGGATTCCAGCTTTAAGAGTTTTTCATTTTATTTCAAGCAGCACCCGACCCCTCCTTGCTGCTCTGACAAGCATGAATCTTTCAAGTTGGAGGATATTAGTGCAGATGGCAGCATGCAACAGTGTCAGGGACGGAACCCAGTAAGGACAAAGATAGGATATTATGGCCTGGCATCTGTTCCCTCAAAAAAAAATCATAAAATCTGAAGACTGAAAAAGAGCACTATCATAACAACGCAAAGCCTGCCTGTTGGAGCTATTGGAAGTAGGGGTATTGGGGGTGCTGCAGAACCCCTTATAAATGTAAATCATTTTGTCAAAATTAGGCAAAAAATGTATTAACAGTATATATTTCCCCAAGAATTATATTACTCCTGTCTGAACAGACATATATTCAAAATATTACACCAGAGAGCAAAATTTAGCTACAGGTGATCAATAGCTTCTAAAAAAAATAGCTGTGGATTAGATTTTATCAGAAGCACTTGCACCAAATATAGAGCAGCTCATTGAATGTGGCCATAGATATGATCCACAGAAGGATTATGGAATCTCCAATCCTCTTAAATGGTTCAGAGATATGTCCATTTATTTGTATAGATGCTTTGGTGGATTTGTATAATAGCTCAATCCAGGAAATAAATACTCAACTAGCCACACTTTTTTAAGAGAGCCACCAAATATGCCCATTCCACCCAATCAAATGATTTTTCAGCATCTATTGTTACTGCCACTTTTGGAGCATTCAAGTTCTTAGTATTTTATTGTACCTTTTATTTAACTAGGAAAGTCAGTTAAGAACAAATTCTTATTTACAATGACAGCCTAGGAACAGTGGGTTAACTGCGTTGTTCAGGGGCAGAACGACAGATTTTAACCTTGTCAGCTTGGGGATTCCATCTTAATAATGGCAGAGATTGTCAGAAGACATTCTGCTCCGTATTAACACTGTTTGATCTGAGTGAAATTAACTTTTGTATAACTGTTTCTATGCGAAAAGCCAATACTGTAACGGCAGATTTCCTCCTCTTCGTCTGAAAAGGAGGTGTAGCAGGGATCGGACCAAAACACAGCGTGGTAAGTGTCCATATCGTTTATTATAAAACAAACGGAACACTAAGAAATACAAAACAATAAATGTGAACATGAACGAACACCAAACCGAAACAGTCCCGTGTGGTGACAGACACGGAAACAAACACCCACAAACCAACAGTGAAACCCAGGCTACCTAAGTATGATTCTCAATCAGAGACAACTAACGACACCTGCCTCTGATTGAGAACCATACTAGGCCGAAACAGAAACCTAAACATAGAAACACAAAACATAGACTGCCCACCCCAACTCACGCCCTGACCATACTAAATAAAGACAAAACAAAGGAAAATAAAGGTCAGAACGTGACAAATACTAAGCAATGATTTTTTAATGTGCATTCAAGAGTGATACTGGGTGAACGGATCCACACAATAGATCATCATTTAAGTAGTATGATTGTATACAAACAGTGACTGGGGAAACACATTTTTCTCTAGAGCTACTGTGAGAATGAGTAACAGGCTTTAATAATTTGGGATCAAAGCATCTAGAAAATTCCACTGGGAATCTATCATTACCAGGAGATGTCTCATTTGTAGATTGATGGCTCACAACAATCTACCTGTGGTAATGTTTCTACCCATATACATTTTTTTCTGGTTCACTTCAGCCATGCAATCTCCATAGACAACGTTGGCAGGCGAATGGCCTTGCTGAAGAGCTCAGTGACTTTCAACGTGGCACCATCATAGGATGTCACCTTTCCAACAAGTCAGTTTGTCAAATTTCCACCCTGCTAGAGCTGCCCCAGTTAACTGTAAGTTGTCAACTGTTATTGTAAAGTGGAAATGTCGAGGAGCAACAATGGCTCAGCCGTGAAGAGGTAAGCCACACAAGCTCACATAATGGGACCGTCGAGTGCTCAGAGATAGATGAGACACTTCTATAGTATACATAAATAATTTGTCCTGTGTTTTCGTTTGTTTTTTAAGTCAAAGGAGAGGAATAGGTTATCGCTCTCAGGGTCAATAACAAGGGAAAAATAACATAAAAAGCACTTGCCAACACTGTGTTAATTGAGAATAAAGTTAATTTGATTATTTAGGTATTAGGCATCATTATAATACATTAAAGAGCAAATTATGTTTAACTCCCTCATGTAATTATGCAATAAAATAAATGAAAACAGATGCAGGCTTATAACCCCTGGAGTAGCCTACAGTTCCATTATACTGCATGCAACCAGGTAGGGCGCATTGTCTTGACTAGAGGTCGACCGATTAATCGGAATGGCCGATTAATTAGGGCCGATTTCAAGTTTTCATAACAATCGGAAACCGGTATTTTTGGGCGCCGATTTATTTTTTTTTTAAATTATTATTATTATTTATTTTTAAATACCTTTATCTAACTAGGCAAGTCAGTTAAGAACACATTCTTATTTTCAATGACGGCCTAGGAACGGTGGGTTGACTGCCTCATTCAGGGGCAGAACGACAGATTTTCACCTTGTCAGCTCGGGGGATCCAATCTCGCAACCTTACAGTTAACTCGTCCAACGCAATAACGACCGGCCTCTCTCTTGTTGCACTCCACAAGGAGACTGCCTGTTACGCGAATGCAGTAAGCCAAGGTAAGTTGCTAGCTAGCATTAAACTTATTTTATAAAAAACAATCAATCATAATCACTAGTTAACTATACATGGTTGATCATATTACTAGATATTATCTAACGTGTCCTGCGTTGCATATAATCTGACTGAGTATACAAGCATACAAGTATCTAAGTATCTGACTGAGCGGTGGTAGGCAGAAACAGGCGCGTAAACATTCATTCAAACAGCACTTTCGTGCATTTTGCCAGCAGCTCTTCGTTGTGCGTCGAGCATTGCGCTGTTTATGACTTCAAGCCTATCAACTCCCGAGATGAGGCTGGTGTAACCGAAGTGAAATGGCTAGCTAGTTAGCGCGCGCTAATAGCGTTTCAAACGTCACTCGCTCTGAGCCTTGCAGTGGTTGTTTCCCTTGCTCTGCATGGGTAATGCTGCTTCGAGGGTGGCTGTTGTCGTTGTGTTCCTGGTTCGAGCCCAGGGAGGAGCGAGTAGAGGGACAAAGCTATACTGTTACACTGGCAATACTAAAGTGTCTATAAGAACATCCAATAGTCAAAGGTTAATGAAATACAAATGGTATAGAGGGAAATAGTCCTATAATTCCTATAATAACTACAACCTAAAACTTCTTACCTGGGAAAATTGAAGACTCATGTTAAAAGGAACCTCCAGCTTTCTCATGTTCTGAGCAAGGAACTGAAACGTTAGCTTTCGTACATAGCACAAATTGCACTTTTACTTTCTTCTCCAACACTTTGTTTTTGCATTATTTAAACGAGGCTAAATTGATTTTATTGATGTATTATATTAAGTTAAAATAAGTGTTAATTCAGTATTGTTGCAATTGTCATTATTACAAATAAATAAATAAAAATTGGCCGATTTAATCGGCATCGGCTTTTTTGGTCCTCCAATAATCAGTATCGGCATTGAGAAATCATTAACGGTTGACCTCTAGTCTTGACCCACCGGAGACATAGAGGGCAGCTCTCTAAGAGTGGGATGCTATAATTAAGCAATAAGGGGGGGGGGTATATGGCCAATATACCTCAGCTAAGGGCTCTTGCTATGTGTGACGCAATGCAGAGTGTCTGGACACAACCCTTAGCCGTGGTATATTGGCCTTTATATCACAAGCCCCTGAGGTGCCTTATTGCTATTATAAACTGGTTACCAGCGTAATTAGAGCAGCTAAAACCTCTTAAGGATTAGCCCCTTTTTTTCAATTTTCACCTAAAATGTCATACCCAAATCTAACTGCCTGTAGCTCAGGCCCTAAAGCAAGGATATGCATATTCTTGGTACCATTTGAAAGGAAAGACTTTGAAGTTTATGGAAATGTGAAAGGAATGTAGTAGAATGTAACATAATAGATCTGGTAAAAGATAAACAAATAATAACGAACCATTCTTTTGCATTTTTTTGTATCATCTTTGAAATGCAAGAGAAAGGCCATAATGTATTATTCCAGCTCAGGTGCTATTTAGATTTTGGCTACTAGATGGGATCAGTATATGTGCAAAGTTTTAGACTGATACAATGAACCATTGTATTTCTGTTCAAAATTGTATATCAAGACTGCCCAAATGTGCCTTATTTGTTTATTTAATAACTTTTCATGTTCAAAATTGTGCACTATCCTCAAACAATAGCATGGTATTATTTCACTGTAGTAGCTACTGTAAATTGGACAATGCAGTTAGATTAACAAGAATTTAACCTTTCTGCCAATATCAGAAATGTTCTTGTTATTTACAACCTCATGCTAATCGCATTAGCCTACGTTAGCTCAACCGTCAAGTGGAAGGGACACCGATCCCGAAGAAGTTCAAATAAATGTTTGCTCGTACCCGTAGTATACGGTCTGATATACCCCAGCTATAAGCCAATCAGCATTCAGGGCTCGAACCACCCTGTTTATAATGACTTGTGATATCGATGTAACATCACTCTGCTCTGGGCACTGGTAGAGACAAAGTGAGTGGCTCCATTTATTCACTTGATTTTTCAGAGTTTATCGGTTACATGTTCAGTTGGCCTTATTACATTTCTTGTACATTCCACCTTGGGATTCAGTTAATTAATTCATTTTGATATAGTTGTCCAACAAATAGCTGGAAAAAATGATTAAATAAGTGCATAATTGTGGGCTTCGCGTACATAGCCTGCATTTTACTTTCTATGGGAGAATAAAAATTAAAGGATAATGGTCATTTATTTAAGCTTTATTTATACAGATTTTTCATTGAGATAAAATCTATTTTTCAAGAGAGACCTGGTCCAACAGCAGACAAAACAACTAATATACACTCGCACAACATTGAACAGAGCTATAGACACACATACAGTGGTGCAGCGGTCTAAGGCACTGCATCTCAGTACTAGAGGTGTCACTACAGACCCTGGTTCGATTCCAAGCTGTATCACAACCGGCTGTGATAGGGAGTCCCGTAGGGCCCAGCGTCGTCCGGGTTAGGGTTTGGCTGGGGTAGGCCATCATTGTAAATAAGAATTTGTTCTTGCCTCCCGGGTGGTGCAGTGGTTAAGGGCGCTGTACTGCAGCGCCAGCTGTGCCATCAGAGTCCCTGGGTTCGCGCCCAGGCTCTGTCGTAACCGGCCGCGACCGGGAGGTCTGTGGGGCGACGCACAATTGGCCTAGCGTCGTCCGGGTTAGGGAGGGATTGGTCGGTAGGGATCTCCTTGTCTCATCGCGCACCAGCGACTCCTGTGGCGGGCCGGGCGCAGTGCGCGCCAGCCAAGGTTGCCAGGTGCACGGTGTAGCCTCCGATTGGTGCGGCTGGCTTCCGGGTTGGATACGCGCTGTGTTAAGAAGCAGTACGGCTGGTTGGGTTGTGTATCGGAGGACGCATGACATTCAGCCTTCGTCTCTCCCGAGCCCGTACGGGAGTTGTAGCAATGAGACAAGATAGTAGCTACTACAACAATTGGATACCACGAAATTGGGGAGAAAAAAAGGGGTAAAATTCAACAAAAAAAAAGAGAAAAAAATAAATTTAAAAAAATTGTTCTTAACTGACTTGCCTAGTTACATAAAGGAAAAATAAATACAGTATAACAATTACATATTATGTAAAGAAACAGAAATGTCATAACTAAAAAACACCTGTCCTAAAGACAATTACACTCTTCTATGATATTTACATTGACCAAGCGTTTAAACTCCACCAAAGTGACTCAAAAATGTTTATATTCAGGAGAGAATTCCAGGACCACGGAGCTGAAAAACCATGACCTGTTGTAATTCTTGGTACTGTTAAAAACAAATGAGAATGAGAACGTAATTTATATTTATCAACTGACCTGAATAAAAACGAACAGAGATAGTGGCATGTACCCAATATGGCCTTATAAATCAGTGTATACCAGTGTTTAAGCCTACGCAAGGTCAATGATGACCAGCCAACGGCGCTGTAGAGATCACAATGATGTGTTAGACATTTTTGATTGGCAATGAACCTGAGGGCCACATGATTTACTGAATCAAGTGCTCTCAGGGTAGTGGCCTGCATATATATAATATCACTCAAATCTAAAACCGCCAGTAATGTACATCGTACCAGCTCATTCCTGGCCTCCAGAGAAAAACAAGCCTTATGGCGATAATAAAAACCTATTCTCAGCTTCAGCTTCCTTATCAAGTTCCTCACATGAACAGTCAAGCTCAGCTTGTCATCCACCTACACTCCCAAATATTTGTACACTTTGACTTGCTCTACAGTATGTCCATCCAATGTAGCAATGACATGATTAGAAACATGCCTGGCATTTGAAAATACCATGCATTTGGTTTTACCCAAATTCAGAACCATCTTCAAATCATACAGATTCTGTTTTATGGTGTTAAATGGTCTTTGGAAATGTTCAAAACCTAAAGATAAACTGCTGCCACTTTGATGAAGAACAGTATCATCTGCATAAAAATTAACATCCGCTGTTTCAATATGATCCCCAATGTTGTTGATATACAAAATGAACAACAGTGGGCCCAAAACAGAACCTTGCGGAACAGCTGAGCAAAACTCTATGGATTTACAACCATCCGCCATTACACATTGTGTGAGATTTATACACCAATCTAGTGCATGACCAGTAATTCCACAACCTTTGCACCACAGCATGGTCCATGGTGTCAAATGCCATTGAAAAATCAAAAAATACAGACACACAATGTCATGTGATGATATCATCTTGCCCACTTCGATAACACATTTTTTTTTTATCCATATATCAATTTCCCCAATACCATGCCTTATTTCGGGCAAACGTAAAAATAAAAAAAATGTTAAAAAAAGGATGTACTTGTGTGTTTACAATTTCAGCGTCTTACATGCGGACTACACTTACATGTTGATTTAGTCCATCCACACCAGAAGCAAATCAGGACATGCAGGTTGAAATATAAAAACAAACTCTGAACCAATGATATTGCTTTGGTGGAGGGCCAATGTTGTTAGCACCTTTTCTTGCCACATTTATCAGTGGCCCTGTTGAAATATATTCAGATTCTTCTGATTTCACTGCCATTGAAGAGTGGTAACATGGGTAAGTACATGATTGCATATTGTACAATAGTGATATTATTGCCAGGACAGGAGTATCATTTAATAAGTGCAAAGTGTAGGCATATCCTTCCTAATTACAATATCCACTGAAAAGCAACAAAAAAACGAAACAAAAAAAGTTAAAAACAAGGTGCAATGCAAATATAATCAAATCAAGAAAATATATATTTGTCATATGCGCCGAATACAACAGTGAAATGCTTACTTACAAGCCCTAATCAACAATGCAGTTGAAAAAAATACCTACAAAAAATAAGAATTAGAAATAAAAGTAACAAATAATTAAAGAGCAGCAGTAAAATAACAATAGCGAGGCTATATACAGTACAGAGGGTCAATGTCAATGTGTGGGGGCACCGGTTAGTCGAGGTAATTGAGGTAGTATATAGAGTTATTAAAGTGACTCTCATAGATAATAACAGAAAGTAGGAGCCGTGTAAAAGGGGGGCAATGCAAATCGTCTGGATAGCCATTTGATTAGATGTTCAGGAGTCTTATGGCTTGGGGGAAGAAGTTGTTTAGAAGCTCCGGTTCCGCTTACCATGCGGTAGCAGAGAGAACAGTCTATGACTAGGGGGGCTAAGAAGCTTGGTACCAGTAATGTACTGGGCCATACGCACTACCCTCTGTAGTGCCTTGCGGTCGGAGGCCGAGCAGTTGCTATAACAGACAACGATGCAACCAAATCAAATCAACATTTTTTTGTCACGTGCGCCGAATACAGGCCCTAACCAACTGTGTAGCGTAAAAGAGGGGTTAGGGGGGCACACAATGCAAACAGTCTGGGTAGCGATTTGATTACCTGTTCAGGAGTCTTATGGCTTAGGGGTAAAACCTTTTTGTCCTAGACTTGGCACTCCGGTACCGCTTGCATGCGGTATGACTGGGGTGGCGGGGGTCTTTGACCATTTTTAGGGCCTTCCTCTGACACCGCCTGGTGTACCTGGATGGCAGGTAGCTCAGCCCCATTGATGTACTGGGCCGTACGCACTACCCTCTGTAGTGCCTTGCGGTCGTAGGCCGAGCAGTTGCTGTACCAGGCAGTGATGCAAGCGGTCAGGATGCTCTCGATGTTGCAGCTGTAGATCCTTTCGAGGATTTGAGGACCCATGCCAAATCTTTTTAGTTTCCTGAGGGGGAATAGGCTTTGTCATGCCCCCTTCACAACTGTCTTGGAGTGTTTGGACCATTCTAGTTTGTTGGTGATGTGGACACCAAGGAAGTTGAAGCTCTCAATCTGCTCCACTACAGCCCCGTTGATGAGAATAGGGGCGTGTTCGGTCCTCCTTTTCCTGTAGTCCACAATCATCTACATAGTTTTGGTTACGTTGAGGGATAGGTTGTTATTCTGGCACCACCCGGCCAGGTCTCTGACCTCCTCCCTATAGGCTGTCTCGTCATAGTCGGTGATCAGGCCTACCACTGTTGTGTTGTCTGCAAACTTAATGATGGTGTTGTGGTCGTGCCTGACCACGCAGTCGTGGGTGAACAGGGAGTACAGGAGGGGACTGAGCACGCACCCCTGAGGGGCTCCAGTGTTGAGGATCAGCGTGGCAGATGTGTTGCTACGTACCCTTACAACCTGGGGGCGGCCCGTCAGGAAGTCCAGGATCCAGTTGCAGAGGGAGGTGTTTAGTCCCAGGGTCCTTCGCTTAGTGATGAGCTTTGAGGGTACTATGGTGTTGAAAGCTGAGCTGTAGTCAATGAATAGCATTCTCACATAGGTGTTCCTTTTGTCCAGGTGGGAAAGGGCAGTATGGAGTGCAATAGAGATTGCATCATCAGTGGATCTGTTTGGGCGGAATGCAAATTGGAGTGGGTCTAGTGTTTCTGGGATAATGTTGTTGATGTGAGCCATGACCAGCCTTTCAAAGCACTTCATGGCTAAGGACATGAGTGCTACGGGTCTGTAGTCATTTAGGCAGGTTGCATTCGTATTCTTGGGCACAGGGACTATGGTGGTCCACTTGAAACATGTTGGTATTACAGACGCAATCAGAGACATGTTAAAAATGTCACCTGCCAGTTGTTCAGCACATCACCGGAGCAGATGTCCTGGTAATCCGTCTGGCCCCGCAGCCTAGTGAATGTTGACCTGTGCAGAATTTTCACTTTTGGATAAATAGCGTGCCCAGTTTCAACTTCCTACTACACATGCCAAGAATATAAGATATATAAGTATATAAACTATAAGATATGCATATAATTGGAGTATGTCCTGTGCGTTCTGCTTGTTGAAGAAAAATCTTTGTCTAATCCGAGGTGAGTGATTGCTCCTGATATCCAGAAGCTCTTTTTTGACGTAAGATACGGTGGCAGAAGCATTATGTACAATACAAGTAAAAAAATAACGCTAAAAGAAAACACATAATAGCACAATTGGTTGGACACCCTTAAAACTGCTGCCATTTCACACGTTAGAATGCTCTCAATGGTGCAGCTTTAGAAACTTTTGAGGATCTGAGGAACCATGGCAAATCTTTTCAGTCTACACAATGTGATTGTGAGTCTATGTCCCAGCTCTCTTGAGAGAATGTACTGAATCTGTCATCCCAGCTGTGTGTTGGAGACCTAGGTTCTGGTGAGCATTGATTCCTGGGCTCATTGTACATGATTGGCTGCAGTCCACCTCTTCCGTGCAGAGTACTTGCGGGCCGTGGTGGTGGCAGTGGTGTTGCTTAATGGTCATCCCAGTTATGTGTTGGAGACCTAGATCCTCGTGAGTAGGAGTATTGATGCCTAGGCTGGCCTTACATTATAGGCTGCAGTCCACCTCTTTCATGCAGAGCACCGCAGAGCCATTGTGGTGGTGGTGGCAGAGGTGTTGCATGCTAGTCATCCCAATTTATAATCAATGATAGTAGTTGCACCTTCAGATGTCTCTTGTTTCTTTCTATTTTGTTCAGCTCTGGCACAAGGCTGTGGACAAATGCCTCATCCTCCGAGGTAGCAGCAGAAGGGATTGGCTTCCTGACAAACGCAATCAGCTCTTCATCCACATCTGATGGTTGACCTTCTGTTTTCTTTTTCTTGGCTGCCAGTCTTGAGCCGTGTCTGTAGAGGTTGGTCTTGACTGTAGTTCAGTCGTCTGGCTCGGGACCCAATGTCGTCTTCTGTGTCATCAGCCTCCACAGGTTGGGGCTGAGGCAAATCAGCATTTTAAAGGCTGAGGTTGCCTCTTGAGCTGAAAATGGGTCAACATATAAATGAAAAGTTGAGAAACCTCAGCTCAGGCTCAATTAATCATATTTCTCAAATCTGAACTACAAAGTCTAACACTGCTGGTTTTCATCATTCCTCCGTAATAAGGGACCGATTCATAACCTATAGGCCTATATAATCACTAAATCAGAAATGGGACACCAGTTGACATTAACCAATCAAGTAGTTACTTAGCAGGTAGCAAATAAGGCCAGCAATACTGCAATACCTTGAGGTTTGTAATTCAGTGCAATCAATTCAAATGTATATTATAACTTACCTTTTTGGCTGGATGGTATCAAGAATGATAATATTTTAATGTATTTCCATTCTTTCTTATTGGTTCCTGCAGCACAGCCAGGTTGGGCCTTCCGTAGATGCCTTACAAAAGTGTTACGGGGGGACTTCCATCTTGTTTTGCACAATTCAACATCTTTGAAGAGTAAGTAGAATTGATAGTTAACCAATAACGAAACGTTTATTTTGTCAATACATGTACTTGGCATTTGGAGACTATTTGCAGCCTGGCCTTTACCTATCTTCTTGGATTAGAGACAATGTCGAGGTGCATTATGGAGACCTGTGAGGCCACAGAGAGGAGGATGTTGGGGACCCATCTGCTACGACCCACTGAGGAAACCTGGAGACAAACTTCTCAAGATTTTAAGGAAAAATTGAACTTTCCCAATTGTTTGGGATCGATTAATGGAAAATATTTTATGATCACCAAACCACAACTCAGGGAGACATTTTTTTTTTATTATAAAGGAACCTTCTTCATGGTGCTACTCGCTCTCGTTGATGCCAAAAACTGCTTTACAGTTATTAAAATGGGGTATTTTGGGAGAAAGAATGACGGCGGAGTTGTTGCCAACTCCCACTTGGAAGGGAAATGGCGTCAAAAACCATGCAGGTGCCCCAAGATGTATTTCTGCCTGGGGGTGAAGATTTGGGAAATACAGAATGGTGGGGAATACCATACACAATGGTGGGGGATGCTACCTTCCCACTAAAGTCCTACCTGATGAGGCTATAAGCCGGGCACAACATCAGCTAGAATGACAGTGGAGAAGGCATTCAGGATCCGTGCGGCCAGATGGAGGAACCTCTACAAGATAAATAAACCTACTGCCAAGCAGGGTGATACCCTAGTGGTTGGAATGTGCATCCTCCATATCTTCCTCACAAAGATTTGTGATGTGTAGATGTGGCTACAGCAGAGTGGAGCAGTGATGAGGCAAGGCATGAGAGACATAGCCATCCAGGCCAACAGAGCAGGTCAGGAGGCAGTTTCTGTCAGGGAAAGGTTTATGGAGTATTTCACCTCTGTGGCATGCAGAATTGACTTCCAGGACAGAATGGTTGTATGTAAGCCTACTTAGACGCACTGTGTGAGTGTGTGCAGTTAAAAAAATAATTTTATCTGACTGTTTATCAACATTGATGTCACAATCTTTTGTAGAATTAACGTACCAAGGTGCAGCGTATAGTGCCACATGTTTAATAAATTAAAACAAAACAATACAGAACAAAACAAATCGTGAAGTAAAATGCAGTGCTCACTGGCAACTACACACAAACAAACAAGATGCAACAAAAACACAGTGGGAAAAGGCTGCCTAAATATGATCCCCAATCAGAGACAACAATAAACAGCTGCCTCTGATTGGGAACCATACCAGGCCAACCTAGATAACCCACCCTAATCACACCCAGACCTAACCAGCATAGTGAATAAAAGGCTCTTTATGGTCAGGGCGTGACAATTGAACAGTATATTCACCTTTGCAACATCTTTATTTGTTTTTGTGTAATCATTCTACACTTTACAACTATTGTCAATTCCACCATTATTTCAACAATAAACAAAAAAGCATGGACATTTGAAAAACTTCTAAATTTCCACCTAATTTTCTCACATTTACTCCCGGCTTCAGAGGATTTCTGCATAAAAAAGCATTAAGCACACATGCAATTCACATTCAGCTAACCAGCTAGTTAGTTTTATACCGGGAGATGGACATTGGGTTGTTTACTTTACCTTAAATGGTCTTTGGAATCTCTCTCCAGACCGCATCTTTTTTTAGCTGGATACTTGTGGAATTTTTACGACGGGTCATATAAGTGTGTACTTCTCTACATCCACGATAAATCTCTACTCATCCATCTTCCAAGCATCCACGTTGGCTTTAGTTTACAGAAAGTACGGGAAGTATGCTCATGATGAAAACCAATGAATTGATGGGAGAGGCGGGACTTGCAGAAAACTGCCATCGTGCACATGTGGATTTTGTCGATCCACACCAGACGCGATCAGGGCATGCAGGTGGAAATATCAAAATGAAATCTGAACCAACTATATTAATTTAGGGTTAGGTCGAAATACATGAAACATTCATGTACATTTATTTAGCTAGCATGCTGTTGCTGGCTAACTTGTCCTGGGATATAAACATTGGCTTGTTATTTTACCTGATATACACAAGGTCCTTTTTTCTTTATCTTTGTAGAATTTTTTTACCATTTTGAGTCACACAAAATTGTGTGTTCTCTACTCCGACAATTAATCCACAGATAAAAGGGGAAGTCTAGTTAGTTTCTAGTAATCTCTAATCCTTCAGTCATCTTTTTTTTCGGTGGACTTTATATGGCGGTTGACAACCAACTTTAAGGTGCATTGCCGCCACCAACTGGGCTGGAGTGTATGCTCCTAAAAACCAATGAGGAGACGGGAGAGGTGGGACTTGCAGTGCATCAAGCGTAAAAAATATAACCAAGTTTGTGGGTGATTGATTAACAGAGGTCCACACTCCAGTCCAGTTGGTGATGATAATGCACCTTAAAGTTCATTGCCAACCGCCTTAAAGAAGACTGAAGGAGGAGAGATTACTAGAAACCAACCAGGTTTCCCCTTTTATCTGTGGATTAATTGTCCACAGACAATAAGTTTTATTTTTGACGCCAGGAGCAGGTTGGATAAAATTGTTGAACAACATGTATGTGTACATTTATTTTGCAGCGCTCACGCACACATATGGGGCGGTGTGGTCAGCATGTTACTGATGAATTTGAGTGAGGAAGTAAGAGCCTGCGCTAACGATGAACTGGGGCTGTGGAGCTGAGTGGTGATCTGAGAGCAGAAGACCAAGAGAGACATTGATACAACAACGCACATCTAGGAGCTTTAACTCTACCAAGTAAGGGACGTGATTCTTCCTGTGTTCCCCTTTACACTACTCTTTCTCTCTCTCTCTGGGCCGTTTTGCCATGCCACTGAAAGCCACTATTGTCGGCAGTGGATAATCTGCCTTTGCAATCTGTACCATTGGCCAACGTATAATCGCTGGATAATAAAGTGGACGAACTAAAAGCACATACAGTATATCCTACCAACGAGACATTAAAAACTGCAATATCTTATGTTTCACAGAGTAGTGGTTGAACGTCGACATAAATAACATACAGCTGGCGGGTTATACACTGTACTGGCAGGATAGAACAGCAGCCTCTGGTAAGACAAAGGTGGTGGTCTATGTATATTTGTAAACAACAGCTGGTGCACGACATCTTAGTTAGACTCTAGGTTTTGCTCACCTGAGGTAGAGTATATCATGATGAGCTGTCGATCACACTATCTAATTAGAAAATGTTCATGTATATTCTTCATAGCTGTCTATTTACCACCTCAAATCGATGCTGGCACCAAGACAAAACAGGAAAAGCTCATCCAGAGGCGGCACTCCTAGTGGCTGGGGACGTTAATGCAGGGAAACTTAAAACCATTTGAACTAATTTCTACCAGCATTTTAAATGTGCAACCATAGGAAAGAAAAAAAAACTTTAGACCACCTTTACTCCACACAGAGTTGCATACAAAGCTCTCCCTCGCCCTCCATTTGGCAAAAGCTAGTGGTTAGAGCGTTGGACTAGTAACCGGAAGGTTGCGAGTTCAAACCCCCGAGCTGACAAGGTACAAATCTGTCGTTCTGCCCCTGAACAGGCAGTTAACCCACTGTTCCCAGGCCGTCATTGAAAATAAGAATGTGTTCTTAACTGACTTGCCTGGTTAAATAAAGGTAAAATAAATAAAAAAATAAATAAAAAATCTGACAATAATTCTATCCTGATTCCTGCTTACAAGCACAAATTAAAGCAGGAAGCACCAGTGACTCGGTCAATAAAAAAGTGGTCAGATGAAGCAGACGTTAAGCTAGAGGACTGTTTTGGTACCAAAGACTGGAATATGTTCCCGGGATTCTTCCGACGGCATTGAGGAGTACACCACATCAGTCACTGGCTTTATCAATAAGTACATCGAGGACGTTGTCCTCACAGTGACTGGACGAACATACTAGAGGTCGACCGATTATGAATTTTCAATACCGGTACTGATTATTGGAGGACCAATTTTATTTTTTTTATTAGATTTTTATTATTTACTTATTTTAATTTTTTACATTTTTTTATACATTTTTTTAATATACACTGCTCAAAAAAATAAAGGAAACACTTAAACAACACAATGTAACTCCAAGTCAATCACACTTCTGTGAAATCAAACTGTCCACTTAGGAAGCAACACTGATTGACAATAAATTTCACATGCTGTTGTGCAAATGGAATAGACAACAGGTGGAAATGATAGGCATTTAGCAAGACACCCCCAATAAAGGAGTGGTTCTGCAGGTGGTGACCACAGACCACTTCTAAGATCCTATGCTTCCTGGCTGATGTTTTGGTCACTTTTGAATGCTGGTGGTGCTTTCACTCTAGTGGTAGCATGAGAGAGTCTTCAACCCACACAAGTGGCTCAGGTAGTGCAACTCATCCAGGATGGCACATCAATGTGAGCTGTGGCAAGAAGGTTTGCTGTGTCTGTCAGTGTCCAGAGCATGGAGGCGCTACCAGGAAACAGGCCAGTACATCAGGAGACGTAGAGGAGGCCGTAGGAGGGCAACAACCCAGCAGCAGGACCGCTACCTCCGCCTTTGTGCAAGGAGGAGCAGGAGGAGCACTGCCAGAGACCTGCAAAATGACCTCCAGCAGGCCACAAATGTGCATGTGTCTGCTCAAACGGTCAGAAACAGACTCCATGAGGGTGGTATGACATCCACAGGTGGGGGTGTGCTTACAGCCCAACACCGTGTAGAACGTTTGGCATTTGCCAGAGAACACCAAGCTTGGCAAATTCGCCACTGGCGCCCTGTGCTCTTCACAGATGAAAGCAAGTTCACATTGAGCACATGTGACAGACGTGACAGAGTCTGGAGACGCCGTGGAGAACGTTCTGCTGCCTGTAACATCCGCCAGCATGACCGGTTTGGCGGTGGGTCAGTCATGGTGTGGGGTGACATTTCTTTGGAGGGCCGCACAGCCCTCCATGTGCTCGCCAGAGGTAGCCTGACTGCCATTAGGTACCGAGATGAGATCCTCAGACCCCTTGTGAGACCATATGCTGGTGCGGTTGGCCCTGGGTTCCTCCTAATGCAAGACAATGCTAGACCTCATGTGGCTGGAGTGTGTCAGCAGTTCCTGCAAGAGGAAGGCATTGATGCTATGGACTGGCCCGCCCGTTCCCCAGACCTGAATCCAATTGAGCACATCTGGGACATCATGTGTCGCTCCATCCACCAACGTTGCACCACAGACTGTCCAGGAGTTAGCGGATGCTTTAGTCCAGGTCTGGGAGGAGATCCCTCACGAGACCATCCGCCACCTCATCAGGAGCATGCCCAGGCGTTGTAGGAAGGTCATACAGGCACGTGGAGGCCACACACACTACTGATCCTCATTTTGACTTATTTTAAGGACATTACATCAAAGTTGGATCAGCCTGTAGTGTGGTTTTCCACTTTAATTTTGAGTGTGACTCCAAATCCAGACCTCCATGGGTTGATAAATTTGATTTCCATTGATAATATTTGTGATTTTGTTGTCAGCACATTCAACTATGTAAAGAAAAAAGTTTGATTGATTCAGATCTAGGATGTGTTATTTTAGTGTTCCCTTTATTTTTTTGAGCAGTGTATATATTTGTAGTAATGACAATTACAACAATACTGAATGAACAATTAAAACTTTTATTTTAACTTAATCAATTTAGTCTCAAATAAATAATGAAACATGTTCAATTCGGTTTAAATAATGCAAAAACAAAGTGTTGGAGAAGAAAAAGTGCAATATGTGCCATGTAAAAAAAAGCTAACGTTTAAGTTCCTTGCTCAGAACATGAGAACATAAGAAAGCTGGTGGTTTCTTTTAACATCAGTATTCAATATTCCCAGGTAAGACGTTTTAGGTTGTAGTTATTATATGACTATTTTTTCTCTATACCATTTGTATTTCATATACCCTTGACTATTGGATGTTCTAATGGGTACTTTAGTATTGCCAGCCTAAACTCGGGAGTTGATAGGTTTGAAGCCATGAACAGCGCAATGCTTGAAGCATTGCGAAGAGCTGCTGGCAAATGCAGTAAAGTGCTGTTTGAATGAATGCTTACGAGCCTGCTGCTGCCTACCACCGCCCAGTCAGACCGCTCTATCAAATCATAGACTTAGTTATAACATAATAACACACAGAAATACGAGCCTTAGATCATTAATATGGTCAAATCCGGAAACTATCATTTTGAAAACAAAACGTTTATTCTTTCAGTGAAATAAGGAACCGTATTTTCTCTAACGGGTGGCATCCATAAGTCTAAATATTGCTGTTACATTGCACAACCTTCAATGTTATGTCATAATTCTGTACAATTCGGGCAAATTAATTACGGTCTTTGTTAGGAAGAAATTATCTTCACACAGTTCGCAACGAGCCAGGCGGCCCAAACTGCTGCATATACCCTGAGTCTGTTGCACAGAACGCAAGGGTAGTGACACAATTTCCCTAGTTAAAAGAAATTAATGATTGCAGGCAATATTAACTAAATATGCAGGTTTAAAAATATATACTTGTGTATTGATTTAAAGAAAGGCGTTGATGTTTATGGTTAGGTACACATTGGTGCAACGACAGTGCTTTTTTCACGAATGCGCTTGTTAAATCACCCTTTTGGTGAAGTAGGCTGTGATTCAATGATAAATTAACAGGCACCACATCGATTATATAGTTAACTAGTGATTATGTTAAGATTGATTGTTTTTTATAAGATACGTTTAATGCTAGCTAGCATCTTACCTTGGCTCCTTGCTGCACTCGCATAACAGGTAGTCAGCCTGCCACACAGTCTCCTCGTGGAGAGCAATGTAATCGGCCATGATCGGTGTCCAAAAATGCAGATGACCGATTTGTTATGAAAACTTGAAATCGGCCTGAATTAATCATCCATTCCGATTAATCGGTCAACCTCTAGTACATACCCCAACCAGAAGCCATGGATTACAGGCAACATTCGAACTGAGCTACAGGGTAGAGCTGCTGCTTTCAAGGTGCGGGACTCTAACCCGGAAGCTTAAAGGAAATCATGCTATGCCCTCCAACAAAACAACAGGCAAAGCGTCAATACAGGACTAAGATCAAATCATACTAAACTGGCTCCGACGCTTGTAGGATGTGGCAGGGCTTGCTATGGCAGACTACAAAGGGAAGCACAGCCGAGAGCTACCCAGTGACACGAGCCTACCAGACGAGCTAAATAACTTCTATGCTTGCTTCGAGGCAGGTAACACAAACAAGCATGAGAGCATCAGCTGTTCCGGACGACTGTGATCACGCTCTCCGCAGCTGACATGAGTAAGACCTTTAAACAGGTCAACATTCACAAGGCCGCAGGGCCAGACGGATTACCAGGATGTGTGCTCCGAGCATGCGTTGACCAACTGGCAAGTGTCTTCACTGACATTTTCAACCTCTCCCTGTCTAAGTCTGTAATACCAACATGTTTCAAGCAGACCACCATAGTCCCTGTGCCCAAGAACACTAAGGTAACCTGCCTAAATGACTATCGACCCGGAGCACTCACATCTGTAACCATGAAGTGCTTTAAAAGGCTGGTCATGGCACAACAACATTATCCCAGAAAGCCTAGACCCACTTCAACGTACCATACCACCCCAACAGATCCACAACCTCTATTGCACTCCACACTGCCCTTTCACACCTGGACAAAAGGAACACCTATGTGAGAATGCTATTCATTGACTACAGTTCAGCGTTCAACACCATAGTGCCCTCAAAGCTCATCACTAAGCTAAGGACCCTGGGACTAAACACCTCCCTCTGGAACTGGATCCTGGACTTCCTGATGGTCCGCCCCCCAGGTGGTAAGGGTAGGTAACAACACATCCGCCACGTTGATCCTCAACACGGGGGACCTGCTCAGTCATCTCCTGTACTGCCTGTTCACTCATGACTGCACGGTCAGGCACGACTCTAACGTCATCAATAAGTTTGCCGATGACAGTGGTAGGCCTGATCACCGACAATGATGAGACAGCCTATAGGGAGGAGGTCAGAGACCTGACCGTGTGGTGCAAGGACAACAACCTCTCCCTCAACGTGATCAAGTCAAAGGAGATGATTGTGGACTACAGAAAAAGGAGGACCGAGCACGGCCCTATTCTCATCGACGGGCTGTAGTGGAGCAGATTGAGAGCTTCAAGTTCCTTGGCGTCCACATCACCAACAAATGAACATGGTCCAAGCACACCAAGACAGTCATGAAGAGGGCACGACAAAACCTATTCCCCCTCAGGAGACTGAAAAGATTTGCCATGGGTCCACAGATCCTCAAAAATGTCTACAGCTACACCAATCGAGAGCATCCTGATCGCTTGCATTACTGCCTGGTATGGCAACTGCTCAGCTTCCGACCGCAAGGCAATACAGAGGGTGGTGCGTACGGCCCAGTACATCCCTGGGGCCAAGCTTCCTGCCATCCAGAGCCTCTATACCAGGCGGTGTTAGAGGAAGGCCCTAAAAATGATCAAAGACTCCAGCCACCCTAGTCATAGACTGTCCTCTCCCCTACAGCACGGCAAACGGTGCCGGGGGGGCCAATTATAGGTCCAAGAGGCTTCTAAACAGCTTCTACCCCCAAGCCTTAAGACTCCTGAACAGGTAATCAAATGGCTACCCAGACTATTTGCATTGCAGTGTGTCACTTTCGCAACGCCTTCCGAGTGGCACAATGGACTAAGGCACTGCATTGCAGTGTTAGGGGCGTCCCTACAGACTCGGGTTCGATTCAGGGCTGTATCACAGCCCATAGGGAAGCGCACAAACAGCTCAGCGTCGTCTGGGTTAGGGGAGGGTTTGGCCGGGGGGGGGCTTTACAAGTAGGCCATCGTTATAAATAAGAATTTGTTCTTAACTGACTTGCCTAGTTAAATGAAGGTTAAATAAAAAACACCTGAGGAAGTAAGGGGGAGGCTCAGTCTGGGAAATCGTACAGTCGACTGGGGGAGGTGGGGAAACGGGGTCCAATCCATGTTAACCTATGAATTGAAAATCAAAGTGAAATAGAATGTGAGCTCTTAAGATAAGGTTTTAGAAATACAGTATGCTTGACACCATGACAACTGATTCATGTACACCCCCCCCCCCCCCCCCCCCCCCCCACCTCACCTCACCTCCTTCTGGTGCCCCCTCTTACTCCTCCACTGGCCCTGCCTCCTACTCCAACCAGCCACCGGCTGCACACCTGCTTCCAGGTCCACCGCAGCTACTCTGAGGTAGCCGACTCCTCTTTCCCCGTCACGGCTCCTCCACGACCCTCTCCTTCATGTTCCCCACCCTTGTATGTTTTCCATTCCTTATCCCATAATACATACTGCATGCCAGCCTGCCTCATTGCCTTGGCGACGTAAAGGACTTGTAAAGACTGTAAAATAATGTTGGCCTAGTGGAATGGATGTACAGAATAGATGTAAGTTGTAAAAGCCAATTATTGTTATTATATGCCTTTTTCTTAGATTATGTAAAGCCAGATCCATTTTGATGACAATATCCCTAAGACGAATGTTGTAAATAATATTGAATGAGACAAGGTATTCCCCTAACCTTGTTCTTTGATTAGAGTTATCATGTTAGTAATATTATTACTTGTTTATGTCTTTCCTTATCATATGTAAGACTAAATGCTATTTGGAATTTGTTTTGGTGCAGATGTGTGTGTAATACACTTCAGTCTGATCAAGGAACATTTTACAGAATCATTTTAAAATACCATCTGTCACTAAAACAGCTGTAACCTGTTCACAGTAAAAGGTATTTCAAAGTGTTTCTCTATCTTCATTTGAAAGTTGTGTAAATGGCAGTTGTTTGGGAAAAAAACATGATCTTTGTATAAGATACACATTTTCACATGTGATAATTCTTGAATGACTATAATTTAATTTATGGGGTGCTATTGTATGTCATATACAGTATTTTGAAAGGGCTGTTTTCAACTTTCTAAATATGTATAATGTTTTCATATATGGTTTTACACCAGCAAATTATACAATCAAATCCTCCGTCAGTCTTTACAGGAACGCGGGGAGGGATGTATTTAGTGCTAACTAAGGAATAAGCTCAGATACAGCACTGTAGATAGTGTCATAATCAAGTTTATAAACAAGTCATAAACAAGTTTGTTTGTCACAGAACGTATAGACCTATCACATCCATGGAGACTTGCACCCCGAACCATAGAAACGTCATAGGAACACCATGACTCAGTCAATTCATTGCAGAAGAAGAATGATTGCATCTTTTCATAATTATCTTCTCATTAACAAAGGATCAACATGAGTGAAGACTGTTGCAGTCCCAAGTTCAATAATAATTTGTTTTTGGTTTAGAGATACTTTAGGGGAAATGATTGATTTTATAGTTCCAGACTCCCTACTGTTTGTGTGCATGACTTGTATTTAGTGGAGAGTATGCAGGGTGAAGATATTCTGTTTTACAAATATACCTAATCAAAGGAAACACTGAATAATCAATGCATATCAGTGGTATTGAAATATAAATTCTTTCCCCGTTGGGACAAGTGCCAAGGATATTAGTCATTCATCATTTTGATATTCCAAAGAAGATATCAAATTGGATCTAATGAACAGAACCATAATTTATTTTCTTCCGTTCCACTGTTTTGACCAGCAAGATAAAGTTCTGAATCGGTTTGAGGTGTAAAGTACTTAAGTAAAAATACTTTCATAAAGTACTATTTAAGTCGTTTTTTTGGGGGGGGGGGGTATCTATACTTTACTATTTATATTTTGTGACAACTTTTACTCCACAATATTCCTAAAGAAAATTATGTCTGAATGTTGGAGTGTGCCCCTGGCTATCCGTAAATAAAAATTAAAAAAATAAACTTGTGCTGTGTGGTTTGCTTAATATAAGTTTAATATAAGTTTCCACATCCTGTTTGCTGAATTCCGAGCCAGCTAAATCCCCACATAACAACTCAGGCAGGCTGCAGTGAGGAAAGTGTTGCTGTTCGAGGGGAGCTAGAAGTTAGTGGTTAAGTACGTGTCAACTGAGGCCATTGATCGACCATCAGAGACAGTAAGGACCATCTAATTCAGAGTCAACTCCTGCACAGTAAAAGTTCCTCCTGTTCTGTCAACATGACAAGCGCCTTGGAAGAACTACAGGAAGAGGTAGTAGGAGAATTGTACACCCTGACAAAAGACAAATTACTAGAAATATGTGATTTCCTTGAAATATCAGGCGAACAGAGAAGAGATGTTAAAGACAAATCCTGCATATCATTGATGACTCACATTATGATGTTCCTTGAAAGAGAGGAAGTTGCAGAGTTAGAAGATGGCGGCATGTCGGAATTGTTGCTACTTAAAGACGAAATGACAGAGATGATCAGTGGCATAGATAACAAAACAGGGCAAATTGACCATGATATTGAACCAGCCGGAACACATCACAGAATAGAGGAACTGAGAACTGTAACCCCACAACAAGGGGTAAGAACTGAGCAGATTACTGCAGCCAAAGCCAGTGATTCCCTGCGTCAGCCCCAACCCCATGCCAATCTTCAGGGGAGCGTGCCGCTCTCACCCAATGCACAGCCCAGCTCATACTGGCGCAAAGAGTTCTGGTCAATTTCTGGTCAGATAGGTGAACCGGGCCAGAAAGAAAAAATGATTTTTTCCAGCCTTGCCCATCAGATCGAGAATGGACAGAGGCTATTTCTCCACGCAGCTACTTGGAAGGTAAACCCCAGCTAACTCTTCCCACACGTAGATGTATCCTGCGTTCCCACTTCCAAGAGAAGAGTGCAACAGAGCTTTACAAACAGCTAGCTTCAGAAGTACAGCATAGCAAGGAGACCCCTCAAAGCTTCCTGATGCGCATCTTAGATTTGAGGCAGAAAGTACTGTTTGCATCCCAGGAGTCAGAATCAGGGCTTAAGTATGACCCTGCTCTAGTCCAGAGCATGTGTTTACACACAGTCCTTACGGGTCTCCAGATTGACAGTATCAGGATAGACATGCAGCCTCTCCTGCTAGAGAGCGAAACATCAGATGAGGTTTTGCTAGAGAAGCTTAACATTGCTTGTGCTAATGAGATAGAAAGACGAAACAAAAAGTGGTTTAATGCCCCACAGCCTGCTACAACTGTAAGTGTAGTCCAGTTAGAAGATACGCCATCTGCAAAGTGTCCTGTGAAGGAAGCCAAAGCTAAGATACCCGCAGAACTGTTAACAGAGTTAGCTGAACTTAAGACAGGTGTAGCTTCTCTAAAAGGTCTCAGTGCAGAGATTGCTCAGATTAAGGAGACATTACAGCAGCCTATGTTTCAGTGTCTATGCCCCACCCCCAGTTAGGAGGCCAGATAGGGACCCCCAGCCACCTGTTTCCCAGCAGCAGTATTACAGCAACTACAGTTGGTCCCAAGCACCTGACCCTGCACAGCATCAATATGCACCTAACCGGTATACCAACCGCTCTGCTCAAGCTCCAAGGAGGTGTTTTGTCTGCCAGCAGGCCAGAACAGATGCACGCTGCACACACTGCTTCCGATGTGGGAGTGGAGAACATTTTCAAGCTGGATGTAAAATCCGGGGAGCCAGACCATCAAGGGAGGCCCCTTTAAACGGAAACGGGTTACCGCTGAGGGACGAGTGTTAACCGTAGCTACCAAAAAGTCCCAGAAATGTGCAAATTGTGCCAGAGAAGATTCATTTGAGAACCTGAAACAATGTTCATTATGTAAAGAGACACTGTACTGTTCCAAAGTATGTCAAAACCAACATTGGACTAAACATAAGGAAAAATGCACTCACCTGAAAATTGACTCTACCAGTGAAAGGTTTTCCTGCACAGAGGAAAATGCCCACTCCTTACCATCCCTAGCGCAAGGTTGCCACCCCCGTAAGGTCACCTCGCTAGTTGGCAGACAGTGCCTTATTGAGTGTCACCTGAATCGCCACCCCCTCCAAGCTCTATGGGACACAGGCTCTCAGGTATCAGTCATTGATGAACGATGGAAAGAGGAATATCTCCCAAACGCGAGGCTGAGAGATGTTTCAGAAATCCTGGACTCACCTGATGATCTAAGGTTGACTGCAGCAAATGGGACTGAAATGCCGTACTTGGGATGGATTGAAACAACTTTTCGGCTAGCCTCTGAACTGATCATCCCGGTGCTGGTAATGAAAGGCTGTCACCTATCACATCCCATCATAGGTTTCAATGTTATCGAGCACATCCTGACAATGACCGAAAAGACTAAACGATACAGTACAGTAAAAACAGCTTTCCCAAGCCTCAAAAGAAACAAGGTGAGAGCTTTTATACAGGCTGTTAGCGCAGAACAGACAGATGAATACGCAGTGAAAACCAAGAAAGAGAAGGTTGCTGTACCAAAACACAGTAGCATTCAGATTGAGTGCCATGTAGCTTCCCAGCCTTTCAAAGATGACATGACAATGCTTTTCCAGCCAGACCTGAACCCGCAGTGGCCAGACGACCTTGAGTTCTTTGACACACTAGTCAGAGTCAGGAAAGGTGTTTTTCCAGTTATCCTGCTTGATGTCTCTAACCCCACTGACCACGACATTGCCCTGCTAGGACGCACAATAATCGGTACAGTACAAACCATTATGACTGTGTTACCTGCCCAAGTCTTTGAAAAAGTTGTCACCCCAGCCACAGTGAATCACACCAGCGTTCGAACCCCATGTACTGCTACTGAACAGTGGGATCCACCAGTAGGTTTAACTCAACTAACCGAAGAGCAGAGAGAGGTTGTTAGGCAAATGCTTAGAGAAGAGTGTCACTCCTTCTCCAGATCAGACAATGACATTGGCTGCATTGAACGATTGAAAATGACTATTTCTCTAAAGGACTCTGAACCAGTAAAGCGCACATACATGTCAGTGCCCAGGCCACTGTATCAGGAGATGAAGGGTTACCTTTATGACCTCATAGTCCAGGGCTGGGTTAGGAAGTCAAACTCTTCCTATTCTTTACCTGTCGTGTGCGTTCGTAAGATGGACGGGACCCTCCGGTTGTGTATAGATTACAGAGACCTGAACAGAAAGACACATCCCCACCACCAGCCCATCCCTCAGGTCCGAGACATCATGGACAGTTTAGGTGGTAATTTCTGGTTCTCCCTCTTAGATCAGGGAAAAGCGTATCACCAGTGGTTCATCTCTGAAGAAAGCAGACCACTGACAGCATTTGTGACCCCGTGGGGACTCTGAGTGGATACGTATGCCATTCGGCCTCATGAACGCTCCTGCAGCTTTTCAGCGGTGTATGGAGGAGTGTTTGGAAGGGCTCCAGGATAACATCTGCATTCCTTATCTGGACGACACGCTAGTTTTCAGTAAAACTTTCGACAGCCATGTGAATGATGTGCGAAAAGTTTTGCAGCGTCTCAGAGAGTATGGCATTAAACTCAAACCAAGTAAGTGTGATCTCTTTAAACCCCAGGTCCGTTATTTGGGCAGAATAGTTTCTGCAGAGGGCAGCCGAGTTGACCCAGCCGATTTTGAAGCAGTAAGAGCATTGAAAGAAATCAGACCAGAGACTGTGGGCCAGCTCAGAAAAATGCTTGGTTTACTCACTTACTACAGACAGTGCATCAAAGACTTTTCTAGGAGTGCCAGCTGCCTGTATGACCTCCTGAAAGTAGATTCAGAGAAATTACCTGACCACCCATGGAAAACAAAAACAAAGAAAGTAAGTCATGTGGTACCCTCAAACAAGCCAATCCTGTGGACTGACCAGCATCAACAGGCACTTGAACAGCTGATTGAGTGTTTGCTTCACCCACCAGTTTTAGGTTTCCCTGATTTCACTCAGCCATTTGTTGTACACACTGATGCGTCACACCAAGGCTTGGGAGCAGTTCTTTATCAAAAGCAAGATGGGAAGCTTAGGGTCATTGCTTATGGCTCTCGAACCTTAACAGCAGCTGAGAAGAACTATCACTACCACTTGAGCAAGCTAGAATTTCTAGCTCTAAAATGGGCAATCACTGATAAGTTCCATGATTATTTGTACTATGCTCCGACCTTCACTGTATACAGCGATAACAACCCGCTCTGCTACATTCTGTCTACTGCAAAACTGAACACAACCACTTCCAGGTGGGTTGCAGACTTGGCTGATTTCCACTTTACAATAAAGTACAGGCCAGGCAGAGAGAACGGTGATGCAGATGCTTTGTCAAGGATGCCACTGGATGTAGAGTCACTGATGAGAGAATGTTCTGAGGAGCTTCCACCAGACACCATTGCCGCCACGATACAAGCAGTTGAGATACAGAAAGAGGCTGTTGTACCTTGGTCACTTTCAGCTGCATCTATGTCAGTATCAGCTGAAGGTGAGACAACCACTGCAACAACCAGATCAATCCCAAAAGATGGGATAAGAGAAGCACAAGAATCTGATCCGGTCATCCGTCCTGTGCTCAATTTCAAACTGTCTGGTTCCAAACCGCCAGTTAAAGAGCAAAAGAAATTCAGTCCAAAGACAAAATGCCTATTCAGAGAATGGGACAAATTGACAATAGACAGTGATGGCATTCTGTACAGAATCACTACAGCCATCAAGCAGTTAGTTCTACCAGAGCAGTACAAAAGGTAAAGTGATGGAAGAGTTGCACAATAACATGGGACACCAAGGTACTGACCGCACTGTATCACTAGTACGTGACCGCTTCTTCTGGCCATATATGCAATCTGACATCGAGCACTATGTGACTAAAACTTGTAGCTGTGTCAAGCAGAAAAAGCCAGCCCATGAAACAAGAGCTCCTCTGACAAACATTGTGACAACACAGCCATTTGAACTGGTATGTATAGACTTCCTTCATCTCGACAGATGCAAAGGGGGATATGAGTACATCCTCGTGATTGTTGATAATTTTACACGTTTCACTCAAGCCTACGCCACCACTTTGCCCTGAAGTTTGGGTTTCCGTCTCGCATCCACCATGACCAAGGGGGAGAATTTGAAAATCAGTTGTTCCATCAGTTAAAGAAACTCAGTGGCATGGCGGGGTCCAGAACAACACCCTATCACCCGAAGAGAAACGGTAATGTGGAACGCATGAACAGAACATTGTTGCAAATGTTAAAGACACTAACTGAGACACAAAAGTCAAATTGGAAGGAGTCTCTGAACAAACTGGTTTATGTCTATAACTGCACCCGTTTCGAAGTGACTGGCTATTCACCCTTTTATCTTCTGTTTGGGAGATCACCCAGGCTTCCAGTTGATATGCTCTTTGGATTGTGCACAGAGGCAGGTTCCAGTAACCAGCGAGACTACGTGGAGAACTGGAAATGAGGTATGGAAGAAGCATACGCCATTGCAAATGAAAATGCTCAGAAAGCCGGTGAAAGAGTAAGAAGGACTATGACACTAAAGTTAGGAGTTCAGTGCTACAGCCTGGCGAGCGAGTTCTGATTAAAAACCTGACACCAAGAGGAGGACCAGGAAAACTCCGTAACTATTGGGAAGATACAATTCACACAGTGGTGAGACAAATGGGTTCAGACCTGCCGATTTATTAATTGAGACCAGAACAGGGTAGGGGACGCTACAGGGTCCTGCACAGAAACCTGCTCATGTCCTGTGACCACTTACCTTTTGAGACACAACCAGAAATGACCAAAGTGGACAAAAGTCAGAAAACGAGGAGACACCAGCCTGCATCACAGCCTCTAGATTCTGATGAAGACAGCGGGGATGAATATGACGTTCATCATGAGCCGCTACAGGTTCCCACATCTCCTACAGTACCTGAGAGGATGCTGAACCAGCGAGAGAGTGGGAACACAGGCCCCCAACAGTGAAACAGACAGTTGCAGTGTCAGTCCCTGATACGCTACCAGCACAGCCTCTTGTTGAAAAGCGGCTGGAGGAGACAACAACAGTTAAAGACCTGCCTGCTGAGGAGATGAACTTGCCTGCTGAAAATGTACCTGATGATCGTCCACCAAGTGCCTTTCCTTCATTAACTGATGCTGCTGTACCTGAGGAACCAGCCTACCAGCTACCACAACGAGAGAGACACCCTCCAAGACGTATCACCTATGATCAGCTTGGTATCCCTTCCTGCTACAGTATCCAGCCACAGCCACAGTTGTTCCCTGTCTACTCTGCACCAGGACTGGTTCCACGGCTGCCATCACTACAGCAATGTTACTTTCAGCCACCTTACATGTATGGGCTTCAGCAAACATGAGGCTACAGAGTTGACATGTTTGACCATGGACTACTGGCTGATTTCACAGACTGTCAAAAGAAACAATTTGCAGACTATGCATATAGATCATTAAAATTGATGGACTGTTGATCAATAGTATGAGAAAAGACTGCTTATGTTATATAGCTGGTCAACAGATATGGACTGTGAATATAACTTTTTAGTTATATTTGAACTGTGACCCTTGACCTCTGCTCAAGTACTATCTTACAGAAGAGGATTTTCTAGGTCCAGTGCATACGGACTGTTGAAGAAGACAATGTTGATAATGTTGGGACAACATTTATTTTGTCTAGGAGAGTGTGACAGGTTAAAGGAAATATTTATAGCCTGTTATACATTAAAAAGTATTAGTAAGTTCATAGTATGTGAGGATCTTAAAACATCTAAGGTTAAAAATATCATGCAGTATTAGTTGATAGAGATTGATAACATTCATATAATTGTGTTAAAGTTAAAATCCGTCAAGCGTACGAATTGTGAGAGTAATGTGTAAACATTATATTGATTACTTTATTTTGTGGTGCCTAAAAGTGTTAATCTGTGATCTACGAAATGCTCTTAATCTATGAGCCGGAGATCGATTGCTCTGGTCTCCACCCATATTCCTGGGGAAATCGCAGTCTTTTCTCATTGAACTAAAAGTTGAATTAAGAAAACAACATTGTATCACTATCGTGATTATTTCTCCCCTGTTTCCTGGAATGTTATTGATGATAAAAAAAATTGTAATTTAAATGTCATAACTCGCTAACATGTCAAGAGTGTTTAAGATGTGTCTTAGTAACATCTTGAGGAAGTTAGAGTTAAGTTTGCAGAGAGTAATATGAGCCCTGCTCGGTTGTAGTGAAGAATAGCATCATAGCATCTTGTGAATGAACATGTGCGTTGTTAAGATATTTTGCTGTGTTATTTGTATAATGGTTTTTCTGTTGTTTTGTAATGTGCTACTTTTGTAAAATGATTGCACTAAAAGTTGAATTGAGAAAACAACACCGTATCACTCTCGTGATTATTTCTCCCCTGTTTTCAGGGGCGTAACACATAGACATCTAGAATGTGATTCTGATAAAACATGATTTAGTATGGAGTGTTTTGAAGCGTTTTCTTACATGCTTTAGACAAATTTAGACAAAGGAGCTGATCGTGGACTACAGGAAAAGGAGGGCCGAACACACCCCCATTCACATCTACGGGGCTGTAGCTGGTGGAGAGTTTCAAGTGTCCACATCACCAACAAACTATCATGGTCCAAACACACCAAGATAGTCGTGAAGAGGGCAGGACAACACATTTTCCCCCTCAGGAGACTGAAAAGATTTGCCATGGGTCCTTTGATTCTGAAAAAGTTGTACAGTTGCACCCTCGAGAGCATCCTGACCGGTTGCATCACCGCCTGGTATGGCAACTGCTTAGCATCTGACCATAAGGCACTACAGAGGGTAGTGCGTACAGCCCAGTACATCACTGGGGCCAAACTTCCTGCCATCCAGGACCTATATACTAGGCAGTGTCAGCGGAATGCCCAAAAAATGTCAAAGACTCCAGTCACCAAAGTCATAGACTGTTCTCTCTGCTACCACACAGCAAGCGGTACCGGAGCACCAAGTCTATCTATGCATAGTCACTTTACCCCTACCTAGATGTGCAAATTACCTAGACTAACCTGTCGGTAGAGGCGCATTGAATCGGTACCGGTACACCCTGTAAATAGCCTATTATTGTTATTTTATTCTGTTACTTTTTATTTAATTTTTTACATTATTTTATTTTGTAAATATTTTCTGAACTCTATTTCTTGAACTGCATTGTTGGTTAAGGGCTTGTAAGTCAGCATTTCACGGTAAGGTTGTATTCGGTGCATTTGACAAATACAATTTGATTTGATTTTTAATAATGCATTGGAGTCGATGGCAGGTTATGACTCAGCAAAATGTGTTTACTGTCTCTACAATGAAACAAAATATATACATAAACGGTTTTGTGGATCAACTACAAGCCTCATCCCTAAAATAAACTATGAGATATGATATTACTGAGCAACATAGACGTTCTGTTTTCTCCCGAGAAAGCAAAACTATTTGTAAGTATGTTGTAGTGCCCACCGATTATGACCGTTTCAACCTGTGTTGAGAAGTCATGTTTTTACCGACAGTTGCTGGTTTCAAATGGCACCAAAAACTGTGCTACAGAAACAGACCCCATGTCTGTTCTATCACATCCACCTGCAAATCCGAGGCCATGATTGTGCTTCTGTTGTGGGTGTGGTAGCGACGCAATATTTATTTGCATGCAATTAACAAATATTAATATGCATTACCATTTCTCCCAACATTGGATCAAGGGGCCAGGGTTCCAGTTGGAAAGTACGCCATCCCTTGTACCCAGAGGAGACTGGTGGTACTGCAGCTTAACTGATGCCGAGCCAAGAATGACAATTTCAATAGACGCCCACATAGAGACGTCAATTTTCACAATTCCTAAAAAGACACTTTCATTATCACCTTTTGTGGCAAAAATATCCATAGAAGTTTTACATGAATTGCTTTAATGGCATTTTTTTTAATCACTCACAGCAAAAGTTATGTTTTATATACAGGCTGTTACATGGACACTTTTGGAAAAACAAGGAAAATCACTCACGGGCTCTCATCCGGTTTAGCGAGTATTCAGACCCCTCTAGCGACACATTTTCAAAAAGGCGACTAGCGACAAATCTAGCAAAATTTTCTGGTGTTATTGGAGACTGACATGCTTGTATCCCTGTCCCAAAGCACTCACAGGCGGCCCAGTCCTCGCGCAGCTGCAGATGGGAGGATGTTCACCCCTCCGTGTCCAGACTGCAAATGATTCTCATGCGGGAAGCCACCATTGAATGATCCTGCCCTGGCTTACAGAAAATATATATTTTTTTACCTGAATTAGGGCCAGACTAGTTACCATAATTTTCTCACATTGCCATTGACAGTTTTTTCTATTGTCTCTTTTTGGTCCAATTAGATTGTTAATGTAGATTGTATAAAATTAAATAAATCATGTTATGGTTAAACATTTTCATGTTTTACTTTGACTTGTTGTAGGCTTCTAAGTGGACCATAAGGTTAAAAACAAATTAAGAAAACTAAACTAAAAAAATTAAAATATTTTTTAAAATAAGTAACTCCGCCAGAGTGTCTCTTTTGGGTCACTTTTACCGGTACCAAGCCCGGATAAAGGAGGAGGGTTGGAATTATGACATAAAAAAAACAATAATCGACAGGAGAAAGTTAATTTGTAGTTCTAAACATATTTCGTTTTTTTTACTCACTTTTTGTCTCTCCCACAACGTTATTCCTCTCTCCAACAGCGTCCATCACAATTACATGCACATTACCAATTATGCAAATTAGTGATGACGTCATTTAGCGACTTTTAGGACAGCCAATAGATACTTTACTTAATGAGGAGTTGGCAACACTGCATCCGGGACCTGTTCATTCAAGGTGCTGGATTCGTTAAATTGGAAGATGACACAAAGACTGACTGATGTGAATGGATCCAAATAATGTCATTACATCAACAGTTCAAGTAAGTTGGTGATCGATTTATAGCAATGATTTTGTGTAATAAATAACTAGCTAGCTACTTCTTCTTGAAAATAAAGTTGATTTTAGGGATCTTGTCAGTTTGCTATAGCTAACTTGGTTAGCCCACATTCAATGTCATTGAGGATAGTTAGCTAGCTATCAAATGTTAGCAAATAGCCTCCTTCAAATTTGCATTAGCTAAGTATCATTAGCTTTCACAATCACTTAGCTGAATAGGTAAACACCATTAATATCTTGCTATCTAGCTAGTTCGTTAAAATAAACTACAATTGTTTGTAGTCACGTTGGTCATTGAGTCTACATTGCCTGACAGCATAGTTATTTGAGACATCAGAGGAAGACTTGGTCATAAATTATGTGGTGGGGGACTGTTTTTTTCTTCAAATGGATATAGAATAGGCTGTGAATGTAAATATGTCATTATTTTGTATCGGGACACACTGTACTTCAACTGGAAAAAATTTCACTGTCTGTTTTATTTGTCACCAGGGATGTTGGCCTTTCTTTGTGAAATGTTTATGCAACTAATAAGAAAAATTATGTCTTCCTTTTTCTAGCCTACTATTAAATTCATTTTTCCACAGGTTTCGGTTTCATGTCAGGCCAAGGCTGCAGCAGTGGGTAGAAAATATCCCGTGGATGGATTGGGAACTCACCCGGAAACCTCAACTCTGTGCAGATCACTTTGAAAATGAGTGTTTTCGCTGTGATGACATGGGAAGAATCAGCCTGAACCAGACTGCTGTGCCCACCATTTTCTCTTTCCCAGCTCATCTACAAAGGCACCAGGGGAAAACAAAGGAGTAAGGTACCGTAAGTACAGAGGTAAGTGCCAAAGTTTATTATGCTGCACATGATCACTTACTGTGCTGAGGTTGAGGATCTTGATGATGTAGAAGTAGTTGATAATGATGATGCAGACATTGATCACAGCGATGTCACTGTGATGCTGGAAATGCATGATGATACTACTTTTGTGTCAGATGTAGGCCTACATCACAATGATGTAGCTGTGACGGTGGATGTATGAGAGTAAAGTGTGGTGTCAAGACTATCGATCTACACTGTGATGGAATCACCCAGATCACTCAAGCGTAATTTGAGGTCAGTGTGAGACAAACTGGAAACATGTCGAAGGAAGTTACAATTGTGGAAGGAAAAAACTGATATCTACTTTGTTACACTCGATTTGTTGACTGGGCGCCAATAACGGCATCCTGCGATCCATTGATCTCTTTACTGCATCTATGCGCTTAACTAACCTTTCTTTGTCTACTAACAACCCACGTGTGGCCTGTACCTTGACATAGTGAGTGGACTTCAAACCAAGATAGGTGATTTATTTATAATTTCTTCATTTCTCAGACAACCACCTGTGTGTGTGCCCTTTCCCTCTCCCTTCTGCAGAAATACTTACTGCATGGATCCAGGTGTTGTATAGTTATGTCGCAGCTGCAACATAACTATACAACACCAGAGACTTTGCCTAACTGACTACATTGGAGATGCAGGCTGCTGATGTCACCTTTTGTACTTTACTCTCTACATTTGGGTATGTGTTGTCTGACTAGAATACCATACTAACAGTCTGGCCCTACTCTATTTTATCTTTAGTTCTCCATTGATTGAATATCTTTTTCAATTAATTTAGCTTTTAGCACTAAATACATACAGTAAATTAAATGTTCAGTGTTCTATAAAAGCAACATGTAAAGTGTTGGTCCCATCTTTCATGAGCTAAAATAAAAGATCCCAGAGATTTTCCATATGCACAAAAAGCTTTTTTCTCTCAAATGTTGTGCACAAATTTGCTTACATCTCTGTTAGTGAGCATTTCTCCTTTGCCCAGATAATCTATCCACCTGACAGGTGTGGCATATCAAGAAGCAGATTAAATATCATGATCATTACACAGGTGCACCTTGTGCTGGACAATTAAAGGCTTCTCTAAAATGTGCAGTTTTGTCACACAACACAATGCCACAGATGTCTCAAGGTATGAGGGAGCATGCAATTGGACTGCTGACTGCAGGAATGTCCACCAGACCTTTTGCCAGGGATTTTAATGTTCATGTCCCTACCATAAGCTGCCTCCAACGTTGTTTTAGAGAACCGGCATCACAACCGCAGACCACGTGTATGGTGTCCTGTGGGAAGAGTGCCCAAATGGTGGCATTGTGGTTATGGTATGGGCAGGCATAAGCTACGGACAACGAACACAATTGCATTTTATCTATGACAATGTGAATGCACAAAGATACCGTTACGAGATCATGAGGTCCATTGTCGTGATATTCATCCACCGCCATCACCTCATGTTTCAGCATGACAAATCTGTCCCCATTTTCTGGAAGCTGAAAATGTCCCAGTTCTTCCATGGCCTGCATACTCACTAGACATGTCACCCATTGAGCATGTTTGGGATGCTCTGGATCGACATGTACAACAGAGTGTTCCAGTTCCCACCAATATCCAGCAACTTTGCACAGCCATTGAAGAGGAGTGGGACAACATTCCATAGGCTACAATCAACAGTCTGTGCAACTCCATGAGAAGGAGATGCGTCGCACTGCATGAGGTAAATATGGTGGTCACCAGATAATGACTGGTTTTCTCATCCACTCCCCTACTTTTTTTAATGGTACCTTTGATCAACAGATGCTTATTTGTATTCCCAGTCATGTGAAATCCATAGATTAGAGCCTAATGAATTTATTTTCATTGACAGATTTCTGTAACTCAGTAAAATCTTAGAAATTGTTACATGTTGTGCTTATATTTTTGTTCAGTATAAATAGTGTCCCTGTGTGTCTGCTTCTACTGTCACTGAGGTCGCTGCACTGCTGGTGAGAAATGGGCCAACATAGCTGACCTGTGGAATTTCACACCTCTCTTTGAGGCTGCAGCCAAGGGCAAATAGCCAAGAGATCCGCTGATGCTCAAGGTTAGTCTTCCTCCCTGTGCCATTCATATTGGCTCTTCAAAAATAATTGCGTTTGATTGAAGACTATTAGGACGCTTTTTTAAAGTCAGTACCGTGCAATATGTATAATGATAACTTTTTACGCAAGACGCTTCTTATACATTTTAATGACACATCTGTCTGTGTGTATCCCCACCAAGAATAACTGTGATGGTAACATGTCTTTGGACATGGTGAAGGAGGGAGACATGGGCATCCACGACCTGTTGGAAGGAGATGCTTCTCTTCTGGAGCACGAGGCTGACGACAACTCAGGTGGAAGGAGGCTTCATCTCCCTGCACAACGCAGCCTCATACAGGGTGAGTCACTACAAAGAATACATCAGGCCTTTGAAAACATTTCACATTGTAACGTTCTGAGTTAGTGGGTGAGAAGTCAGGCGCAGGAAGCAGAGAGTTCAGGGGAGTGCTATTTTAATGCACAACAACGGCGAACATAAGCCAACCCCACGAAAACACAGGGTGAAATACAAAACAAACGCCCCAAACAGGGGGACTTAAACTGTCCAGAAAAGACCCATGAAATGGGAAAGCACGTAACTCACAGACGTGCACACAAGTTTACACAACACAGAAGGTCACAATAATTAATCCCGCACAAGGAACCAGGCGGGCCGGTGTTAGTGTTTAAATACTGGAGAGTTGAGACCAAATCACGGACGCTGGACAAAGTGGATTTCAGTTGTAACAAAAGACAGTTTTAATGAGTCAGAGATATCTTGTCCCGCAGTTTTACGTGCACGGACCTAGTTCACATAACTCGGCAAGGAGCCAGGTGAAAAAGAGGCCTTATACTACGGTTACATTCATTTTTATACATAGAATAAAGTAGGTGGAGTCTTGTCGTTTCGGTCTTCTTGACTGGTCGGAGGGTTGGAGGCGGGCCTTGCTCTAGCCAGAGCGGGCCCCATTGGTGCACAGCAAAAGTCCTTTGCTCTTGGGACCGGCCAGTAGAGGGAGATGAGATGTGTGTTTCTACAAGGAAGAGGGGGTCAGTCTTATGGCTGGGTGCATGTGTTCTTACGACGGAATGTCTTTGTTTATATGAGCTATGTGTATGATTATTTATATAACAAATCCCCCTCTTCACATCTATTAGACGTGAAAACTATAGTGCAATGGTGGTGGTTGCATTCGTGGTGCTTCTAACCTTGTCTGGTGTGTATGGTGGGTCTGTAGGTGTAGTGCTACGTTTGGGACGGGAGTGATTGGAGGGAGTGATATCAGGAAAGGAGTTAGGGACATGTGTAGGGGTTGGTGTACGTGATGTGGCAGGGTGAAATAGTTGTTCAATTAACCATGTGAAAGTCCTAGGGTTACTCCAAATATCAGTAGGAATATCACAAATAAGGGACCAGATATCCCCAGCCTCACCCAGAGAGGGAGAAATGTCCCTCTAACTGGGCGAGGTTCCCTTCTCAGGGGAGGCGGAGTTTGATGCCGCATCACCTGAGGAAGGAGTGTCTTCATTTGGAATCGAATTTAGGCCGCTCAAATCAGCTCTGACTTCAGTCAGTGTTCTAGAAGGAATTGGGGCTGGGGTGCAATGTGTAAGGTGGTGCCAAGGTGCGCCTGATTTACCTTTGACCTGGACTGAGTGTGAAGTAACCTCCTTCACTTCGTACGGTCCAGTCCACCTGGGTTCCAGCCACTTTCTCTTGTGGACTTTAACCCTCACCCAGTCACCAACCTTTACCTTCAGTAGTGGCGTGTCCCCCGGCAGCTCCCCCTTCTGGACCTTGTGAACCTGGGTAGAGAGTGCTGCAGAGAGAACCGTCAGTTTTTTCACATAATTAGACATTACAATTTGTTGTACATCAAGGGCGGGCATATGACCTCCCTCCCTTGGTGGACCATGCATGACTCTACCAGTCATTATCCCATGAGGCACATACTTTAGCTATCTTAGCTTTTTCTTTTGGTTTGACGTTCCACCAGATTTTGGGATTGGGGCCTGTACACAGATCCAAATCTGTGGGTTATGCCAAATCTTTCTTCCATCTGTCTCAGGTGTTTGTTAAATGTGAGCCATTTGTCAAATTTGATTTGTCTTGGGATGCCATACCTGGGTATTAGTTTGGTTTGTAGCCACTCAAAGACTGACCTAGCATCCTCCCCTTTTGTTAGTATTGCCTCTACCCATTTGGAGAACCTATCTACTATAACTAGGAGATAGCGTTTGCCTTTAGATAAATTGTCGGGGCCCATGTCGGTGTAGTCTATACTAATATCCTGAAAACATGCATTATGTATTAAGTATGAGCCCATTGGTGTTCGATATGGTTTCTTTGGGTTGTGTCTGTCACAAACATTGCATTCGTCACAAAATAAATCATCGTCATAAAATAAGTCAGTCATATTTTTTATGTGAGGGTGCCACCAGATGTGCAAGGCCTTTTTGGAGGGTCTTTAGTTTGCCTTCGTGTGTGGGGCCATGTGTTTCTCATAAAAGTCATGGGTCCATCAGTGTGGACTGCTTCATGGGCATGGGCTGAGTCTGTATAGATATTCACAGTCTTTCCTTTTCCTCTGATGAGGGCCTGCGTCAATCCGATGATTTCAGCCAATTGGGCCGATGCTGGTTAAGGGATGATGGCTGATTCAAGGGTGACATGTGAACCGTCTCGGAGTTGCTGTTTCCTTCTTCTGCCGTGGGTGGTGGGCATTTTTATGGCCAGGGGATGGTGTTCCCAGTCATTCCCTGGAACTGCGGTTGGTTGTATGCGGGTTGCTGATGCATGGGTGTGGGTCCTGGTTGCTGATGTTCGTACTGTTGAGGTCTATTTCCACCCCTTTCCTTCCCATATGGACCTCTCGTAGAGTTCCACTGTTGAATCATCTGGGAGATAGTCTGGGCCACTATTTGAGAGATGTCTGTTTTGGTGCCTGTCTCCTTCGTTTCTTCCGCCACCATCTGTTTCTTAGGTTTTTCTCCTTGTTGTGCTTCCTTCAATTGGAGTTTCAGGAGTTGTACCTGGAGGGACTGCACCTGGCTCTCAGCACCCCCTCTTTCCTTGTTGTGCTGGGTCACATGGTGGTGCACATGCGTATTGAATTGGGTCAGAGGAAGTGCAATCAACCCTACCGTTCCTCTGAGTTTGGTTTTAACATCTCCAGGACACCCGTTGACCACCATTTCCTTCCACATGCTGAGTGTGGTATCAGTGTGATCGAATGGTTCTTCGTGGACCGATCTCCATGTGGTCTTAGCCCTGTCCAGGTATGCTGCAGGTTGCTCACCTGGGTTGATTGTAAAGGAGGATAAGGTGGCATGGTTTCTTTCTGTAGGGTATGCTCTCCGTAGAACTTCCCATAATCTGGTACGGAAGTGGTCTATGGGCAGTGTTGGGGCCCGCCATCCAAGGTCAGCTGCTGTCATGAGGGCCTCCATGGTTCCGTGGTCGGTGGCTCTTGCTAGAAGTGCTTTCATGTCTCCTAGGCAGAGTTGCAGGCCTGACGTAAGTGTCTGCAGTTGAAGTAGCCACGCTGAAGCTCCTCCATGTAGGCTAGGCATCTGTCCCATCAGTGTTGTTAAATCAGTCATTTTCCAGGGCTGGTACTCCACAGTGTGTGCATCACCTGGTGTCGGTCGCAGGGGGTACTGTCCTGCCATCTCCTGCTCTCGCTCTCTTCTATCAGCAATTCTGGAGGACCGACGGAGTGTTTCGGACCCCATTGATTCGGTAACTTTGGTTACTGTTCCTCTCATTATGCCTTCCACACGGTAGGCTCCCTCTCTGTTGTTATCTTGGTTAGCTATTAGCTCCCTGAGTTCCTTAGCTCGAGCTATTGATGATTTCAGCAGCTCCTGCATCTTAGTCACGTTTGGAGCTCCCATCGGAGCTGGGGTGAGCACCATGTCAATTTCTTCTTCGTTTTCGATATCCATGTTCTGATGACAGTCCTCCCTATCCGTCTGATAGAAGTGGTTTGAATCTAACCTTGTTTGTAGGTGTCCTCTGGTTTCAGAGGTGAGAGAGTTCACAGAGGAGCATTGCGGCCTCCGTTCCTGGGGGAGGTCTCCTGCTCCTGGAATCCCAGTTTCGAACTGTTCACATACCATATGGCCAGCCGTTATCCCCAGTGTAATTTTCCCTTTTAACTCCCCTTGGTCTATTCTCAGAACTGGAGCCTGTATTGTGGGAGGTGCCCTGGGCAGGAATGGGTTGTGTGACGGGCTCCGGTGATTTTGTCCCTTTGAGTATGGCGGGGGCTGAACTGCCTCCATTGTCAATTGTGGATATAGTGAGGGAGAAACGGCCACAGGGGGAGCCGTGGGCAAGTTCTCAGGCGGAGCTTTAACATCCCCCGACGCCACAATAGCCACCCACATCATGTCTGGTGTGTTTTTGGGTAGCACCCTCCTACTCTCCTGTATGGCCCATGTACCTATCTTGAGCTCCACCTCCGCTTTCTCTCTCTCTCTTGTACCTACTTTTTTGAACCTGTGTATCTTGTTTCTCTCCGCCTCACTCGCTTTTGCATGCTCTACTGCGTCCTCTAATTCTGTCTGCATATCTTGGAGTTTCCCCCCTGTAGGGGGTCCTCCGCTAAAATAACCTGCTTGTGTCCATTTTATCCGTAATCCTTTCCACACTTTCTCCACTTTCCCATACTGTTCTTTACCTCCCGCTCTATCAATCATACTCTGATCTAAATATTCATTGAATTTTAGTTTGGGCGTGGTGGCTGCAGACATTTTATCTAGTTCGTCTGATAATGTGTATAATGCGTTATTTAGGTATATTCAATCCTTACTATGTGGTGTTTATTTCTATTGTTGTATGCTTAGCCCGTCCCTGGTCGAGACCAGGGATGTACTGCTGTACTGGCTATGGCTTATCTCTTCCACCCCCACCCTCGCATACAAAGGGGGTTATCAGTATGTGACGCCCGCCACGTGTGCGTTTCTCCGGTATTTTATTTGAATTTGTTCAGCGATTCGTTTAGGTATTTTCTAGAAATGATTCAGCGATTTCCTTTTGGAACAATATATCAGTGAATATATGCGGTTCTATAACTATTTTCAGAGTAATTCTAGCTCTGTAGGAAATATAGATACAATTTCTAGACAACTAAGAGTTGTTCAGTGAATTATTGAAATACTTTCTGTAAACAATTCAGTAACTTCCTTTATGAACTTATATCAGTAAATTTGAGCGATTCTATAGCAATTGTCAGAATAATTCTATATCTTTAGGAAATATGGATAGAATAGAAAAACCCCAAAATCAGTGTGTAGCTTTTAGCGTCTGTCAAACAAAGTCTGTACTAAGCTCGGCGGCTTATTTAAATACTTTCTAGAAACAATTCAGTAAGTTCCTTTATGAACTTATATCAGTAAATTCCAGCGATTCTATAGCAATTGTCAGAATAATTTTAAACTTTAGGCAATATCAACAGGAATGAAAAAAAGCGAAAATCAGTATTCCAGCCCGGCTGCTGTCAATCAAAGTTGCACGGCCATTCGATACTAAGGTGGCTTTGTCTATCAGCACGTGTGCCTAATAGCCCAGTTACTTATCCCAACCTACTCCGCGACAAACGTTTCTTTCAATTTAATTTCCCCCATCTCCAAATCATGGAATGTCAACTCTGGTTCATATTATGTTTATTGTTTGATGTGCAATAGCCACATCATTCCCGATCTCTGTCTTGTGGAAGGCCAAACTTACATATCCTATATCTATTCGACTACACCTCTAACATAACCAATTAAACAGTTTACAACTTATTCAATAGGATCTTTTACATGCAGATTCAGTCGATCTATTAATTAACTACACCTCTAAACACAACCAATTAAACAGTTTAGAACTTATTTAATAGGATCTTTTACATGCATACTACACTTCTAAACACAACCAATTAAACAGTAAGCACTTATTTAATAGGATCTTTTACATGCATACTACACTTCTAAACACAACCAATTAAACAGTAAGCACTTATTTAATAGGATCTTTTACGTGCATACTTATTCGATCTCATAATAGGCCAATTGATAAAAAAATAAAAATACAAATAAAAAATAAAAACGAGCAAAACAAGATCTCCCCAATCAATGTCTTAGGTTCTTATGTAAAAATTTGGCACCGATTCATACTCACGCCCAGTACTTTCTGATCAAAATTTGGTTTAGGCTATAATACAATATGCAGATTTCGATAAAACAGGCTCTGCTCACCTTATATAGAGCGCTCTGATCAGATTTCCTGAGGCAAGATGAATGGCTGGGGAAGTCACTCTTCCGTCTGATTTTTTAGCCGTGATCAGTCTCGTCCTCTCACACTAACTTATAATAGATCGAATTCAAGAATAACCATCCTCTGCTACCAAGTTCTGTTAGTGTTTAAATACTGGAGAGTTGAGACCAAATCACGGACGCTGGACAGAGTGGATTTTAGTTGTAACAAAAGACAGTATTAATGAGTCAGAGATATCTTGTCCCGCAGTTTTACGTGCACGGACCTAGTTCACATAACTCGGCAAGGAGCCAGGTGAAAAAGAGGCCTTATACTACGGTTACATTAATTTTTATACATAGAATAAAGTAGGTGGAGTCTTGTCGTTTCGGTCTTCTTGACTGGTCGGAGGGTTGGAGGCGGGCCTTGCTCTAGCCAGAGCGGGCCCCATTGGTGCACAGCAAAAGTCCTTTGCTCTTGGGACCGGCCAGTAGAGGGAGATGAGATGTGTGTTTCTACAAGGAAGAGGGGGTCAGTCTTATGGCTGGGTGTATGTGTTCTTACGACGGAATGTCTTTGTTTATATGAGCTATGTGTATGAATATTTATATAACACCGGCTGACTAAATAAAGCCTCACTAATTATACATAATTCAAAACAGGTGCACTCAATGAACACATAAGGAGGGGGAGGAAATAATCAGTGGCAGCTAGTAGGCCGGTGACGACGACCGCCGAGCGCCACCCGAACGGGAAGGGGAGCCACCTTCGGTCGGAGTCGTGACACACATGCTGTACGGTTTGCCATAAGGTTTTGATATGGACATTAACAATGCATACAAAACATACGCTGTTTGACATTGTGGCCTATGCAACAGGTTGGATGTCATCAGGCTTTAGAAGACATTGTGTGCGTTGTTTAGTTTATTAAACCTTACAGAAAAACATACATCACATAAAATAACATCCCCCACCCTGTGTTGAAAGAGACCTAATGGAAAGTCTACATATGTATTCGCGTAAATGTCATCAGTCTTTGTGCAAGTCATAAGGATATTAAATCATGTCTCTCTTGCTCCTCTCCTCTCTGTCAGTCCTTTCCTCTCTCCTGTCACTTCTCTCCTATCTCTCCTCTACAGCACATGCATATTGTGGCCCTCCTGATCAAGTTCAATGAGCCTTCAACCCTCTCTACAAGGCAGCTCAGAAGGTAAACATATTGAATGTATGCATGTGTTATCTCTCTAGTTGCACAAGTGTTTGACTTACAAGGACGTAGTCTGTTCACAATAACTCCTATCCAATATATTTTGACACACATGGCTATGGAAAACCCTTATCACCCATTAACTCTCCCACTGACCATATTTTCCTCCTTACTCAGGCTGGTGATATCTGTGCCCTGTTGATGGACATTATGCCCCCAGGTACAGAGAAGAGGGATTACCAGCTCAGCTCATCAAACTGTCCAATCTCTGGAGGGGACAACAAACATTGCTCAATCTGTTATTGTAGAAAGTTTTATGTTTTAGTTTGTTCCATTTATCTTCACAGAGATAACATGAAAAATACCCACTGGGCAAACACTGGTTGAATCAACATTGTTTCCATGCCATTTCAATATATTATCATTTGAAGGTTATAAAAAAAATATATAAAAATATCAACATGCTTTTTTTGGCAGAAATGTCTTCTCGAACATGTGAACTTTCATGTGCCTTAATAACAAACTTGTATGTCGTCTGTAAATATGAATATAATTGTTAAATTATGAGCCATGTTGGTTAAGCCACAGAAACGGTTAGGAACCTTCCTACTATCCATGATTGGCTAAGATAATGAGTGGGCTGGACATGCTGAGAGAGGATAGGATTGGTCTGCCATATTGAAAGCTTCTGTCTATTTGAGCTCATCTGTCTGTGTTACCAATCCTGTCGAACGCTTCTTTCAAAAAAATTTATTGTGTAGTGGAGCTGCATTAGTGTTGCTCTCCACTTCCTGAAGGATCATCTCCGGATTACATCTTCGAACTAAGGGTAACCGTGGTATGGCATTCCAGACAGGGAAGGAGCTGCATAAGTGTTGCTCTCCACTTTCTGGAGGATCAAGTTTTAAAATCAGTGGAATTAGAGTATGATAGCTAAAGAGATGGAGAAAGCACCAGTCTCCGGATTACATCTTCAATCTAAGCGCAACCATGGCATCCGACAGGAGACGCGTATAATGATGAATATGGGTAAGATCAATCAATCAAATGTATTTACAAAGCCCTTCTTACATCAGCTGATGTCACAAAGTGCTATACAGAAACCCAGCCTAAAACCCCAAACAGCAAGCAATGCAGGTGTAGAAGCACGGTGGCTAGGAAAAACTCCCTAGAAAGGCCAGAACCTAGGAAGAAACCTAGAGAGTAATCAGGCTATGAGGAGTGGCCAGTCCTCTTCTGGCTGTGCCGGGTGGAGATTATAACAGAACATGGCCAAGATGTTCAAATGTTTATAGATAACCAGCAGGGTCAAATAATAATAATCACAGTGGTTGTCGAGGGTGCAACAGGTCAGCACCTCAAGAGTAAATGTCAGTTGGCTTTTCATAGCCAATCATTCAGAGTATCTCTACCGCTCCTGCTGTCTCTAGAGAGTTGAAAACAGCAGGAATGGGACAGGTAGCACGTCCGGTGAAGAGGTCAGGGTTAGATATGAGTGCCTAATCGACAAATTTGCATTATTTAAAGATAAAGTAATGGTTAAAAGCCTGGGCTTAAGACTGGCAGGCACAATAATAGGCATGAATGATCAGTTCCCGAAAGAACTTGCAGAACGGTGTAAAGTTCTGTAACCACTCTTCAAAATAAATAGATTAGAAGGGAGACGTGTAGCTTTCGTAGTTAATAAACTATATTGATAACCAACTGTTCTGAGACACCAAGACTACTTGTGGTGGCATTTTCCTGTATTACCAAATGAGGAGAGATACAAACCACACACCAGTCAGAGTTATACTTAAACTTAATCTTTAATAATATGAGCTTTATAATAGCCCTTTGACTCTCAGATCTATTCACTATCTATAATGAATTTTGAGAGTAACTACAGAAGAATACAAAGACCTTTTATAGCCAAGATACACCCCTCTCAATTTACATGACGAACCACAGATCTTAGGAACTCTTCACAAAGGGCCTTTTACTTGAGAAAGGAGTATCCCTTAGCCAGATAGCATTCACTATAAATTATCGCTCAGTTTGGTCTCTAAAACGAGGTTCTAATCTCGTTCCTGGTACTTCATAATACAAAAACATTACCTCATCCAAGGCATAACTCAATTGTCAACTCTAGATACTCCCATCTCAAATAAACCCCCTCTTGACCCCACTCCTGGACAAGCTCACTGAGGGGAGTGGAGACAAGTAATTGGTTCCCCCTTAACCTCTCTGCGCACCAAACCCGTTAGCGGGATTGAATTCGACAACATACGGTGATCGCTACATAAATAGTCATATTAAACATTCATGAAAATATAAGTGTCTCACATGGGTCGAAAGCCTAGAATCTTAGAACCAGCACAGGCGTAACATCACAAATTGCAATAAAATAAATAGTTTACCTTTGACGATCTTTCTCTGTTTGCAATCCCAATGCTCATTGTTACACAATGAACGGTCTTTTGTTTGATAAAATCCATTTTTATAGCCTAACACAAAACATTTTGTGAACCGCTTGTGTCATGAATTCCGTCTCATTCCATTTTCGACAACACATTCGATGTAAATACACACACTAAACGTGACTTTTCCAGTCATGTTTGGTTTCATTGCAATCAACTGGTTGGTTTGTAACACAACCAAACCTGATGGGTCATTTCGTGGGACGTATTGACTGAAAGAAACCGATTTGAAGACAACAAGTAATGACATCATTGTGCACCAATGATATGACCGCTGTTTCGTTGATTGACTGTATTTAACCCAATGATCACTGAAATGCTTGAAATCTAGCTGGGTATATAGCCAATGAGTTAAAGTAAACGGCAATATTTAATGTTTATGTGTTGGAAGACCAACCCATGTAGTAAACTCCGGCGTAAAGAGGTTCATTCGCCATTGAAGATTCATACTGGAAGGAGCCACGCATGTTACGCACAGCATTGTTTTGGTAAAGCGCATCTTCAGCTGTTTATATATCAATCAGTATGGCGACTAAGTCAGGGAAAGCTAAATCTAAGTCTAGATATACAGATGTACACACAATTTTAGAAGAAATTGATCGGGAAAGTGAGACAGAGATTGTTGGAGGACAATTCATTTAGTGATTCCCAAATGGAGGAATATTTTTTGAACGGAGAGGACATCATTTTGGGCTGGTAAGTTTTTCTCATGCCAATGCCGTTGTTTGAAATTAATAATATAAAATATTATTTGTGGAATGAAATAGCCTATTTTAGGCTGTTGAGGGGAGTGCAGGCCCACAACAATGGCCAAAGTGAAATGGAGACAGTAGATACAGCTTGTCTGTTGTAATATAATAAAGACAGTAGAGCTAGCTGGTCTGTCATAACATAATAGAGACAGTAGATCTAGCTGAAATGTCATAATATAAAATAGACAGTAGATCTAGCTGGTCTATCATAATATAAATGAGACAGTAGATCTAGCAGGTCTATAATAATATATTCAAGCTTATGTTCCCTGTACTCTATTTATATATGTTTATTATACCTGTTGATACAGGGCTCATATGTGAAACTGTTCTAACTGAACATTTTCTTTCACAGTGACACTGACTCCGAATGGGAGCCCCCAGTGCCAAGGTGTCCATCCCCCACTGAAGCTGGTTCATCCAGCTCCTGCCACAAGTGGTGTTCATCTGCCCTAATTTATTTCTGCAGGCATGGATGGGCCTCAGGGCAAAAAGGGCATAGCATGGAGGCGTCGCCGTGTTCTTTGCAAAATGAAGTCCCCCATCACCTGCACCACATGCTTGGTGACCCTCTGCTTTACAGCAGAAAGAGACTGCTATGGCACCTGGCATCAGCACAATATTGTGTAGAGGACTGAGGGTCTTCCAAATATTGAAAGTGTTATTTTGTAAATGTATATATCTTTTTTTTCATGATTTTTCTCCATTTTTTGGGGGGGGGGGTGTGTGTTAGAATACTATTTTGGTATTTTGTATATAGTTATTCAATTCAAAATGTATAACTTCACCAATTTTGCCACTTGGGTACATTTGGGCTACTTGTGTGGGACACCTGGGTGACTTCATGATAAATGTCATGTAGCACACTCATTTTGTAATTGTTCCCATCATCCTATCTGAATGTTTGTTTTGTCTTGTTCATTTTAAAGATGATACAACAATAAAAATGAAAAAACTTATGTTTTTTTCATTGTATAATCTAAACCAGATATATTGTGTTATATTCTCCTACATTCAATTCACATTTACACAAACTTCAGAGTGTTTTCTTTCAAATGAAACCAAGAATATGCATATCCTTGGTCCTGGGCCTGAGCTACAGGCAGTTAGATTTGGGTATGTCTTCAGGCGGAAATTGAAAAAAGTAGGGGGTTAGCTGTAAGAGGTTAATCACGCCATCCCTTCACATGGTTTAACAGATACATTCACATATGAAGACAATGTTCCATCCTGTCCTTTTCCCTTTCTGATATTCTACATAGCACCAGAGACATGCAAAAGACAAGCCTGACATCTCCCCTCTCTGGGCCCCAAATGACTGAGCCCCAGCTGAGGGAAGAAATGCAACTGCCAACACTAGAGTCTATTAGAAATACATTATAATAAAAAGTATATCACATAAGAATATTATGCAGATATGACGTCTTAATTACTTATGTTACCCAACTAATTCTGATTCATCCACCACATACTCCACGGCTATTCTAAATATTTCTAAGTTCTTATAGAGGAGTTGAATAATGGAACACCCAATACTAATGGTTGGGATTGTCATTTAAAAAAACAACAATAAAATACAACAATTGATGAAGAAATAAACTACAAATATACTATACCGTTCAAGATGGGGAATGTAAAATCTCCAATATTTAACTCTCTATTTATAAATAGATAAAAGACAGCATTGGAAGAAAGGCTCATTATTGAAATAATACATCTGCAAATATAAGGAACAGGAACAGAAGGGTACTAAAACGCCTGAAATTAGGTAGGAATCAACATGGTAGAGATAAAAACACAGCAGACAGAGGACATAGAATGCACAGTATGTGGGTATGTGCAGGTGTATTGTGATGGAAGAGGTGTGTGTTTTTCTGTTTGGAAAAGTGTGGAGTTATGTGAGTGAAAAGGGTTAATGGTTGAAAATGCCAGAGCCCGTGTGTGTCTGTTAGCAGGAGTTTTGACAGAGAGAGCTTTCAATTTTTTTGTGCAGATATGGGATATACATTTCAAAATAAATTATAAATATAGTTTATTTATTTATTTATTGTCCTAACATGATGGAACGGTCCCAAACTCTATACCCTAGACACCTACCTGAGAGACCCATACACTATGGAGAAGTCCTTATCTGGGCCTACTGCAAGTAACCTATATGCAGCCAAGATAGAAAGATAAACGTGGTCAGAGACCCACTAAAGCAGTACCACCCCCTCAAGATTTTGAGCCTGCCTGGCAGGGTTGGTCTTCCAAAGCCAAAGTCCCCGGATGGGTGAGCATAATATACAATGGATTTCTCAGAGCTGCTAATGAGAATCTTGATGACCTTGTACCTAGCCTGTGGGAATTCTGGTGTGGTGCACCCACCCAGGTAGTGGCAGTACTGGAAACACTAGCTGCAGTAACCCATGGGGTGGGGGTCACACTTGGACAGTCAGAGAGGGGGCAAATTATTGTGGCCCTGGTGGCACAAAATAATCAAAGGTCTGATTGCACAGAGATGCATGGGAAAATGGTCATAATGTGGACCAGCGTGTGTGTTTCAGGGGAAGCGGGTGTATCTGAGCTCCATCAGCAAGGACTTGACATTAGTTAATCAAATATCCCCATTCTTGCTCAAATATGCATGCCTCTAAAATAGTTACAACTGTATAGGCATTCGCACGTCAAGTCCTTTCTTGAGTTGGGCTCGGGGATGGAACAACTGATGAACATCTGAGCTTGGTGCGTGGTTGTTTCTGGGGGAACGGTGGAGAGTGTGTGTGCGTATGAGTGTGTGTGTGTGTGTGTGTGTGTATCTATCCAACATCTGTTGCTATCGAGTAATGGTGTTAAGGACAATATAGGATGAGTCAGAATAATTGTTTGACAAAATAATAATTGCTTGCCAATAATGTAATTTTTGTCATGGCAATCCTGGTTAGAGGTAACAATCTTTAGCATGAACTGACTACATTATTTCACATATTATTCATTAATTGTGGAAATAAGATATGCAAAACTTTTTAATAAATATATTTTATAACTGTATATAATACAATCCAGGTGAGGCTGATGGGAATGCTTTTGGCGGTTGATCTACTTCTGTTCTGTGGGTGACACTGTTTGCTCTTTTCAACAGATGGGTCCCAATCTCTCAAAGGCCCTAGGATCCAGGGGGACAAGGGTGGTCTGCCAGTCACTGGGATGACAACCCAACTTGGGATAGGGGGAGGTTTTATCAGGTGGAATATTGGAGATCAATTGGGCCATAAAAAGTGTTGTTTAAAGTTTGCCACAAGCCACCTGGGAGACACACCAAACATGTGGAAGAAGGTGCTCTGGTCAGATGAAACCAAAATGTAACTTTTTGGCAACAATGCAAAACGTTATGTTTGGCGTAAAAGCAACACAGCTCATCACCCTGAACACACCATCCCCACTGTCAAACATAGTGGTGGCAGCATCATGGTTTGGGCCTGCTTTTCTTCAGCAGGGACAGGGAAGATGGTTAAAATTGATGGGAAGATGGATGGAGCCAAATACAGGACCATTCTGGAAGAAAACCTGATGGAGTCTGCAAAAGACCTGAGACTGAGACGGAGATTTGCCTTCCAACAAGACAATGATCCAAAACATAAAGCAAAATCTACAATGGAATGGTTCAAAAATAAACATATCCAGGTGTTAGAATGGCCAAGTCAAAGTCCAGACCTGAATCCAATCGAGAATCTGTGGAAAAGAACTGAAAACTGCTGTTCACAAATGCTCTCCATCCAACCTCACTGAGCTCGAGCTGTTTTGCAAGGAGGAATGGAAAAAAATGTCAGTCTCTCGATGTGCAAAACTGATAGAGACATACCCCAAGCGACTTACAGCTGTAATCGCAGCAAAAGGTGGCGCTACAAAGTATTAACTTAAGGGCGCTGAATAATTTTGCACGCCCAATTTTTCAGTTTTTGATTTGTTAAAAAAGTTTGAAATATCCAATAAATGTCGTTCTACTTCATGATTGTGTCCCACTTGTTGTTGATTCTTCACAAAAAAATACAGTTTTATATCTTTATGTTTGAAGCCTGAAATGTGGCAAAAGGTCGCAAAGTTCAAGGGGGCCGAATACTTTCGCAAGGCACTGTATCAAGGCTGTATGAAAACTCAATCATTATGATACCATTAGAAAGTAAGTTTACAAACATATATTATGGTAAATATAATTGAAACGCGTATCTCATTATGGTAAATGGTGAAATAAGTATAGCCAGTTATAATTGCAATGGCTTAGCAGAAAATAAGAAAATAAATCAGTATTTAAATAATATAATATATGTGTTTACAGGAAACTCAGTCAACAATTTTAGATGAAGGGGGGTGAAATATACTTCTCCCATGGGAAAAGAAACTCAAAAGGGGTGATGATATTAATTAACAATCATTTTGAACCAAATGTGTAAATTGTCCAAACAGATGCGCAAGATAGATGGATTATATTTAAAATGCTATTGGAACATAAAATATTTGGCTCATTAATCTATACGGTCCAAATAATGATGATCCATGCTTCTTTGAAAATATATATAATAATTTATCAAGCCTTAAAGCAGTACAAGACTCGAGGAACTTCTTGATGCAATTAAAGTCTTTAAGTACGGAAAAACTCCAGGGATGGATGGCATACCAGTTGAGGTATATCAAACCTTTTTTTAATGTACTTAATGTACCGTTATTAGCTTGTTTTTATCACTCCTATAAAAATAGTAGATTATCAGCTAAACAACAAGGCATTATTTCATTACTACTGAAACTGGACCCATGTGGTACATATAAAGATCCAATCCATTAAAATAATTGGAGGCCCCTTACATTTCAGTGTTGTGATGTTAAAATTCTAGCAAAATGCATAGCGCATATAATAAAAAAGTTATTGTCAGATATTACTCATCCTAATCAGACATCAGACATCAAACACCTAATCAGTTTTTTTACATGGACAATACATTGGAGATAATGTCAGACAAGTACTGGAAACAATAGAAAACTATGAAAAATCTAGGAAACCAGGCCTGGTATTCATAGCTGACTATGAAAAGGCTTTTAATAAAGTACGGTTGGAATATGTCAAATATAAATAATGGCTACTTCTCAGAAGGTATTAAACTGTCAAGAAGGGTAAAACAAGGTTTTCCACTATCAGCATATCTATTTATTATGGCCATCGATATTAAAATCAGATCCATCAATAATATCAAGGGGCTAGAAATCCAGGGCCTAAAACAAAAGTGTATGCTGATGATTCATCTTTTCTTTATAATACACCATTTGGATCCCTCCACAGCCTCATAGAGGATCTAGATACTTGTTCTAACCTCTCTGGATTACAACCAAATTATGAGTACTATATTACTTATTGGATCAAAAAAATACAAATGTTACATTACTGTGTAGTTTACTAATAAAATAGTCTAACGGTGATGTGGACATACTCTGTATTCATATCTGAAAATAAATAAATTATCTCACTACAATACATTTTGATAGAAAGTAGGCAAAAATAGATAAGCTCTTGCAGCAACGGAAAGGAAAATACCTGTCTATTTGTGGAAAAACTCTTTATTCATATCCCAGTTTAACTATTTGCTTATGGCCTTTACTACACCTTGTTTTTTCATTTATATGAGCAAAAAAATGTACATTTTATGTGGAACATTCATGCCAGACAAAATTAAACTGACCTATTTACATAATGAATTAGAATTTGGAGGGAAGAAATGTATAAATATTAAAGCATTAGATCTCTCACTAAAGGCTTCTGTCGTACAAAAGTTATACTTAAATCCGAACTGGTTCTCTAGCAGATTGGTAAGAATGTCTCACCCCTTGTTCAAGAATGGACTTTTTCCCTTTATCCAGATTACAACCTCTCACTTTCGGTTATCCGCTTTTAAAAAAAACAGCCATAGTTGTTTCAGTTTAATCCACAAGAAAAGACAGAACAAATGCAACAAATAGGTATAATCTTTGAATGATATCATAAATAGGACTGTTGATGTTATGTCACACATGCACCTAACAAAAATGTATGGAAATGTCTGCCATACTCAAAATTACAACCAACTAATTGCAGCATTTACTGCAAAAAAATGGAAGAGGCAAGTTGAAGGGGGAGAAAGTAAGGAACTTGTCTATCATCTCTGCATTGAAGATCAAAATTGACTAAAGAAAATTCGGATAAAAACATATAACAGTTCCATTTCAGGACCAAAAAATGGACTGCTGTGCCATATAAACTGCAAAATAGTTGGGAAGAGAGATTTTCGATATACCGATTCCATGGCACATGGTTTATGAAATGGAACACAAAGCAGAGCTGGATTCAAACTCAGAGTTTTTATATTTAAATTATCTTACAAAATTCTTGCAACCAATATAATGTATATATATATATATGGCAGATACAACCATCCCAGCTCTGCATATTTTGCTGCGAAGTGACAGACTCATTAGACCAACGTTTGGACACACCTACTCATTCCAGAGTTTCTTTATTTGTACTATTTTCTACATTGTAGAATAATAGCGAAGACATCAAAACTATGAAATAACATAAATATATGAAATCATGTAGTAACCAAAGAAAAGTGTTTAAACAAATCAAAATATATTTGATATTTGAGATTCTTCAAAGTAGCCACCCTTTGCCTTGATGACAACTTTGCACACTCTTGGAATTCTCCCAAACAGCTTTTTTTGGTTACTACATGATTCCATATGTATTACTTCATAGCTTTGATGTCTTCACTATTTTACAATTACAATGTAGAAAATAGCACAAATAAAGAAAAACCCTTGAATGAGTAACTGTGTCCAAACTTTTGACTGGTACTGTATATATATATATTTTTTTTAAAGATGTACACGGGGAATGGAAAGGATGCAGACAATTACATTGATGGAAGCCACAATCAATCTGTAATATCAAATGTGATCTACCTCCTAGACATTTTGTTTAACTACCTAAGTTAGCAAACAGTCCCCCCACTGTGACACAGTAAGTAGTATGTTAGCCAGCATTACACAATATGGGTTTCAGCTAAATATGCTAGCTAAATGGCTTATATGAAAAATAACTTACTTAGCTAGCTATTTGTCATCTGCCCTGTCGGTGCCGGCATCGTCTGTAACTGAGCATGTAGCTAAATTCAATTCTTTGTTTTAAATCATCTTTGCTATATTCAGTCTGAAACATATGGTTGAATGTCACCATGTAGCTAGCTAAAGAACATAAAAAAATGCCACATCATTGAATTTGTGTTGATGAAAGGAATTACTTGAAGCCATTGCAGTCTGGTCAGTTCTTTCAGTTTTGTCCTAGAAGATTTGTGTTGCCTCCACCTCCCTTTCAAAAAAGCCAGCCTTGGGGACGGATGGGGCCAGAGCAGGAAGCGAGACTGGAATAAATGTGCAGGACTACACATCTCACTGACCTAGAAATGTCTTGGACATGATCAAAACAAACCCATATTCCCCCAGGGTGAAAATTTCCTTTAATAACAAGGGACCAAAGGTGTATCCTACGAACCAAGCTATATCTACTCCGGGTTTTCTAAAGCTAACCATCTTTAGTTAGCTTCACATTCCAGCTGAGGTTTCATTTGTACACGACGATGGATATTGCTAGTCCACCTGCCGCTAACTCTAGCAGGCTTGTAACTGCGCTTGCATGTCACACATGGCTCGTCAAACGCTGAACTCTTCATTGAGACAATGCTTAAACATTAATCCGTGGGAATGTCAGTGCAACATTTTCATTTGTGCCAAAATCAAAATGAATGAAAAGTTATCTTGAAAATTCAGCAGGTTATGGCGTGAAATAGGCTTTTAGAAGTGCCATCTTTATTTTATTACGTATCTTCAATGCCAACTTTGGTGTGTTTATCAATCCACCATTTTTCCCACTCCTATCGATATAATAATTGTGTTAAGACGTACAAGTGAAACTGTGACGTTCAAAATGCTTCCTGCCATGACTAAATGTGTAATGTGATCTATTTTAACATTACAATTTTTTTAACACACAGAAAACATTTGATTAAATATTTTATTAATCAGTCATCTTCCTCAAATTAAAGTGATGATGATGATGCAATCTTTGCTACAGAGCGGGAATCTGATTTCACAGATTCTCAACCTCGCAGCTCCGTCATTTCATTCAGGGTGTCACGTCGTAAAAAAGGATTGGAGACAGGCGCAGGAATTCATAATAGAGGGTTTAATAACAAGTGCACAATACACACAGCACGAAAGCTGAAATAACAAAGCACAGGTACTCACAGACCAACGGACATGGGACCAATAACCAACCAGACAATGGTGAACAGAGGGCACATATATACAATTACTAACCAGGGGGATTTGAATCAGGTGTGCGTAATGAGACAGTTCAGTGATGCCTAGAGGCCGGTGACATAGACCTCCGGAACTGGTGCATGGAAGGGCAGCAGTACCGGGGGAACCTGTGACACAGGGTAAGTGGACTTATCAGGTTAGTTCTGAAGGATTTGTTGTCATAGAAATGTACCTGGCTAAAAGGTGAGCCACTTTCGTATGACTGGTTATCCCGAGTTGAACTCAGAGTTGACCAAAGTTACCTGATTAACTCCTCAAACCTGCTACGTGGTTACCCCGCTGGTTGACAACTCATCCTGTTGCATTGCCTCTGTCGATTTACCAAACAGAATTTCATTGAACTGAAATTGAGTTAAAGGGAAATTCCACATTATTGGAATTATTCAGTTTACTGGAATAATGTAGTGGCACAGATTTGACTACAGCTCATCATTGTGCTAAGAAATTCATAAATGCATATTTCTGTGCTGAATACTCTTTCTGGTTGATTTTCTGTGAAGCACCACATTAAATGATAACAGCCAAAGTATCCTGCTCACTTGCTGAATATATGCAGATGGCAGCATAACCAACAGGTTGGGGGTAAAATGAAAGGTGACCGCGGAATTTGAGGGCCTCTCTAAAATAGCATCCTGACGCAATTTTATTTACACACCGTGGGCATTTCAGTTTCTGCATGTTTGATTTTGATTTTATTCCCTAGTTTGTCATCCCCTTGGGCTGCCTTAGTCACTTCAGAGCTGGTGCTGAATCTTACATAACGGCCTGCCTGATCTGTGTCTGGACAGATACGCTGCAAATATACAAGTTACAGGCAAACTTGTGGAGCTGTGGTACTGTCCACCTTCCCTCACCTCCCTTCCCTTTCCCATCCCTTACTTTCCACTAGCTGCAACTCCATCTTCCGATCACATATTCACGCTTCTGTGCCATCATCACCCCTTCCCCTTACTATCAGACCCTTGCCCCCTAACCATCCCCCCCCCCACCTCCCCACCACCTCCTCCCTTCTCTTCACACCTCCATACTTGCCACTTCCCATCAGACTTCTGTGGTCACAGGAGGGTGTGTGAAAGCGTGCCACGCACCTGCCAGTGAGGGGCCTGTCGCACAGCTCAGCTGTGAAGCCAGCGTTAAGTCGGCCTGGCCTAGTGTCTCCCGGCCAACTGTGCTCATCCGCTCTATCCCTAACACCAAGAAGTAACAGCAGCTGCATCAGCAAAGGCAAAGCAGTGTTCTGTTTTTTGGGTTGCAAGAATAGCATAGTCCTCACACCACTAGGAGCTAGCTAGGAGAACCAGAGGGTGGCTGATGTCTTTGTTCTACAGTGCTAGCATATTCTTGTTCCTCCTTTCTTCTATTTGGTTTTAAAAATACAAAACCCCAAAAAGCAGCCCTCAGGTCATTGTGCGTCACTGACTCCCTGCGATGGTGATGTGTGGGCGCTGACTCACTGCAGGAGAATGACACTCACCGGCCGGCTCCATTCTCCTTTCCTCCTGACTCCCAGCCGCTGCCTCTTCAACTGGTGCATCTGGCCCCGAGTTCCTCCCTCCCCCTCTCCTCCTTCTCTCCCTCCACCCTCTCGCTTCCCTCCCCTCCTCCAGTTTCCCCTTTGATCAGTTGGCTGGACAGGGAAAAACAATCCACACCTCCATTTATGTGAGCCCTTTCCACTGCACTATGGCAGTGGATCTACTAGCATGGTGTTTAGGAGCTCAGCCAAAGGAAAGGATCTGGAGCCTGTGGACAGTGGCGCTACATCCCATTCTCTAGCCTTGGACAGACGTTTTTAACTAGGTTTTTTCATTATGTGTCACCGATTCTTCTTCTGTCACGTCTGTTGCTTTACTGTTCCATCCTGAGAGTGATGTGCTTTGTCATTTCATGTCCGCTGGCCTCAAGGGTGGTCACTATCTGTTTACGGACTGTTCAACCTTGTTTAGTCAACAAGCACACTGAATTGTTTATAAATGCAGTGCATTAAAGCCAAATCAAACTGACTGGTCCCATTTGAGATAAACTGGTAATTGATTTTTAGCAACGGGTGAAGCACTTTATAGCAGAAGTAAAAGGCGTCATTGCATAGTCCGTGCACCACGAAAGCTACTGATGTCGTCCTCAGGTTTGATGGAGTTCTGAATGTGAGTTTTAGTCACTGGTTACTATGGAGATAGTGAGGCTTTGTATCTAGTAGGTAATTGATCAATATAGCCATGTATGTATAACTCTGTTAATGGTACTTGATGCCTCATTCTCTGCAGTATGACAGAACCACAATGGGGAGAGATGAGTTGTGAAAAGCTTTAGAAATGTCTTTACATGTGTTAAATGTGCATACAGTATAATGTATGTATGGTGCTGTGAACCATTATTTGATAGGTTGAAGGGACGTTTGTAAAGGCATTATGCTCTCTTAATATACTGTTTTTAAAACATGAGTGAGCCTTGTGAAGGCTTGTGAGACTCGATGAATATATAAATCTATGAATACTTAACCGCCTGTAAGGAAGTGCAATGCCTTTTTGTTGTTGTTGCATAAACTGAAGCCAATAGACCCAATTTGTGGTAAAACCAAGAGGAGAAATAAGCCGGTGTTTGAGTTGTCATCACAACCATAGGATATAATGAGCAAAGTATATGCGGTGTACCTGCACTTACTATAGTCATATCTAAATGATGATGCTATACTCAGCACAAAAAGAAATGGCCCTTTTTCAGGACCCTGTCTTTCAAAGATAATTCTTAAAAATTAAAATAACTTCACAGATCTTCATTGTAAAGGGTTTAAACACTGTTTCCCAAGCTTGTTCAATGAACCATAAACAATGAATGAACATGCACCTGTGGACACGAACAGCTTACAGACGGTAGGCAAATAAGGTCACAGTTATGAAAACCTAGGACACTAAAGAGGCCTTTCTACTGACTCTGAAAAACACCAAAAGAAAGATGCCCAGGGTCCCTGCTCATCTGCAAGGAGGCATGAGGACTGCAGATAAATGAGGACTGCAGATCAATTACAGTGTCTGTACTGTGAGATGCCTAATACAGCGCTACAGGTAGACAGGATGGACAGCCTGATCATCCTCGCAGTGGCAGACCACGTGTAACAACACCTGCACAGGATCAGTACATCCGGACATCACACCTGCGAGACAGGTACAGGATGGCAACAACAACTGCCCGAGTTACACCAGGAATGCACCAGGAATGCACTGTCCGCAATAGGCTGAGAGAGGCTTGACTGAGGGCTTGTAGGCTTGTTTTAAGGCAGGTCCTCACCAGAAATCACCGGCAACATCGCCTATGGGCACAAACCCACCATTACTGGACCAGACAGGACTGACAAAAAGTGCTCTTCACTGACGAGTCGTGGTTTTGTCACACCAGCGGTGATGTTCGGATTTGCGTTTATTGTCAAAGGAATGAGCATTACACTGAGGCCTGTACTCTGGAGCGGGATCGATTTGGAGGTGGAGGGTCTGTCATGGTCTGGAGCGGTGTGTCACAGCATCACCGGACTGAGCTTGTTGTCATTGCAGGTAATCTTAACGCTGTGCGTTACAGGGAAAACATCCTCCTCCCTCATGTGGTACCCTTCCTGCAGGCTCATCCTGACATGACCCTCCAGCATGACAATGCCACCAGCATACTGCTCGTTCTGTGCGTGATTTCCTGCAAGACAGGAATGTCAGTGTTCTGCCATGGCCAGCAAAGAGCCCGGATCTCAATCTCATTGAGCACGTCTGGGACCTGTTGAATCGGAGGGTGAGGGCTAGGGCCATTCCCCCCAGAAATGTCCGGGAACTTGCAGGTGCCTTGGTGGAAGAGTGGGTGGGGTAACATCACAGAGCAAGAACTGTCAATCTGGTGCAGACTCTTACGTTTGATTTTGACCCCCCCCCCCCCCCCTCACGATCGTTGTATAAATAATTAGACCAAGGCGCAGCGTGAGTAGAGTTCCACATTTTAATGATGGTGAAACTTCCAAAAACAACAAGGATATAACGGTCGTGAAATAACTGGCGCACATAGGCACTCAAACAAAACAAAACAATATACCACTTCGCAGGTGGGAAAAAGGACAAACTAAGTATGATCCCCAATTAGAGGCAACGATTATCAGCTGCCTCCAATTGGGAACCATACCCACACACCAACATATAAACACAATACCTAGAACCCCCCTAGTCACACCCTGACCTATTACACCATAGGGAACCCCGAGGGCTCGCTATGGTCAGGGCGTGACAAACTTAGGATCCTTTGCCCCAACAAGAGCATATCCAGGCATAGAGCCGACACGGAAATGAATAATATATTTAGAAAATTCCCCAAACAAATCTTTCCCTTATAAAATCTAACTAAATTACCATTTTAATGCAACAAAATATATATATATTTTTTTACTATACAAATAAAGTTTCCCTGCTTGATAAGGATCGTCCCGACTTTCAAGAATCTCTGAGCTAATTTCCTGCTATTCTACACATTTTGCCATGAGGATAAGACACATTTTAGCAGTTTTAAAGCTAATTTCCTGTAATTCTAAACATGACGTGTTCATATGTCATCTGGGCGGCCCGACCTCGGGGTCGACCCCAACCCCTCTGGTACGCCAACCTGAGACAGTGTCTCCTGGTACGGCAGCTGCGCCTCCTTCAATTGCATGGCTCTCCAGAGGGTGGTGCGAGCAGCCCAACACATCATTGGAGGCACACTACCTGCATTCCAGGACATCTACATCACCCGGTGTCAAAGGATGGCCAAGAAGATCATCAAGGACCTCAACCACCTGAGCCACGGACTGTTCACCCGGCTACCGTCCGACATACAGAGACAGTACAGGTGCATTGGAGCTAAGACTGAGAGATTAAAAAACTGCTTCTACTACAAGGTTGAACAGCCATCTACCAATTGATGCACACTCATACAAAACACACACACAAACTATCACACACCTCATACTCACAAACACACACGCACGTACACACATCCAACACTGCTTCCCTTTGCTATAGAGGCATTGAACTACTGGTCACTTCCGTTTCAAACTGTGATACTGTATCCCCGACTCATTATTATTTATGGATTCTTGACATAGCTTATCTATTGCTGTAAATGTTATTCTTAGCTGATCTGTGTAAAATTCTCCCGGTGTTCATGCGTTTAGATTGCATTTGATTACTGCTACATTGCTATTTTGGTTCTTAATCAGAATCGTCCCACCGGTCTTGATTTCATGTATTTTTTTGTATATATATACTTTCTAACATTTTAATTGTTTGGCATTTTACTGCATTGTTAGGAGCTAGTAACATAATCACCCACTAAAACACCTGCTAGACTGTGCATGCGACCTGACTTTGATTTGATTACAAGGCACACCTCAAAATATGTTAACCACATCTGGCTAGACTCCATAAACATAATTTTTTCTTCACTACTTTCAATCATTTACATGTCCAGCCCTTATATTTAGGTTCATAATGAAGTGTTTTACCATTTTATCATTTTCTTTTCAAGACAACCAGGGCTGAACACAAAACAAATGGACATAAACAGTTCATTGGCAAATGTCAATAAAGAAATAAGCTCCGCCAGGCAAAAACCGGATAAAAACGAATTTATAAGAATGTTGTAAGTACGAAAATGGTTTGCTCAGTGGGAAATGAAATGAATAACTAGTCAGTGACAACTGAAGTCTATGTAGAGTCAGTTACAGCTGCAGTATGTATATCATTGCATACTGTATATCATGGTACAGCTATATGGATGGAGATCAGACATGGATTATGATAAGGGTAGGTAAGCATGGGTAAGTGTCGAATAGTAAGTATCTAAAAAAGTAGCCCACTGTAATACTTTTCCCTGCAAATGCACAGCTTTCTACTGGCACCATAGTTGCAAGCTTAATACTGTAATGTTGCTTTACAGCAGAGTTGCTGCAATATATTTTTACAGTACTATTTTCTGTCAAATATATCCCTGCTCTACATTTAAGAAAATATAGTACCTTGAAATATATTACAGTATTTCTGCTGTAAAGTAAAATCACAGTATTAAGCTGGCAACTCTGGTGTACATATAGAGTGACATTCTTCCTAAAAATCTAAATGTAAGAAAAACAATACATTTGTACATGTAATGCATGTATTTATTCAAATTGGTAAAGACATTATCGCGTGACTAACACATTTGAGTTATTACTCAAATACTCAAGAGGCCACTCTAACAATGAAAATAAATGTTGAAAGCGTTCCACAGGGATGCTGAATCGAATGCTTCCCATAGTTGTGTCAAGTTTGCTGATTGTCCATTGGGGGTGGAGCATTCTTGATACACAAGGGAAACTGTTGAGTGTGAAAAACCCATCAGTGTTGCAGTTCTTGGCACACTCAAACCGGTGCGCCTGGCACCTACCATACCCCATTCAAAGTCACTACAAATCATTTGTCTTACCCATTCACCCTCTGAATGGGCAAGCACAATACATGTCATGCACAATCCATGCCTCAATTGTCTCAAGGCTTAAAAATCCATCTTTAACCAGTTTTCTACCCTTCATCCAAACTACAAGACCAGGGATCATAGCTTTCATCTGGATTCACCTGGTCAGTCTATGTCATGGAAAGAGCAGGTGTTCCTAATGTTTTGTACACTCAGTGTAGCAGTTATTTTGTGTAATATATTTCATGTTTTATGATTTTCTGTTGTTTTAATATAATTTCATATAATTAGAAGTTTAGCCTCAAAGTGTATCTTTACCATGCATGGCCAGACAATAGGTTCACAAAATCCTTTCAGGTCTTTCTCTTTTTTCCAGCTCACATTCCATTAAGCTGTAAAAAGTTATGCATAATTCAATTATCTTGTCATCATGTCTATTTAATTTCAAACAACAGCAGTGTTTTGAGTGCAGTCACACAGCAAACATCCCACCCTGAGTCAAATAGTTGTTATACTGAGAATGCACTTTCAATGCTCAATTATTCATCTCAAATTCACATGAACGAATCAGGTATCGCCTGATGAGGGACTACTTACAGCACTCAGGAGGAGCGGAGCGAACATACTTGAACTTGCTGACAAGGTCATCTAGGCTTGTGTAAAGGTCTGGGGCCTGGAGTCCTGAGTTGAGTTTAGTCAATGTGAGTGATGCACGACAGGCATGCTCAAGGTGCCACGTCAGCCTGACCAAGGGTTCACACAGGACTGGAACATTTCCTATCTGACATTATTCTTTAAATGTGTTTTTAAGACATGCAGTCACAGAGACATCGACAAACTGTTGACTTAACGAGAGTTTCAGATCATGTTGGCATCATCTTTAGAACATAATGACCATCGGAATGATATTGGACACATAATAACAAAGTCCTCTGGGGTGGTGATGTAATGAGATTTCTTAATTATGTCAAATGAAGTGTAGGGCCCACAGGGTGGAGTGGCGCTCTCTCCTCTCCACACAGTAAATAAAGTCACTGTCCGTGATTCAACAACAACAAAAAATATGTTTTGTCTGGGAGGATGACAATCTGTCTGGGCGGATGATAATCAATCTGATAATCCCTCCTTCTGACATCAGCCATACTCTTGGGCAAACTCATATGCACAAATGACTACGCTGTGGAGCGGCGCAAATTTCATTCTCCTCCTGAGTCACACTATACTCATTGGTCGTTAAGATATTACTGTAGCTTTGGCGCATGTGTGTTGGAAGGGGATGTCAAATGCAGAAAGCTCAATCCTGTGGCACAACTGTTGATGAATATTGAAAAACACAGATTTGCATGAGAGAGTCTTTTCTCTTACAATGATTAATTAATCTCATTAGGCATCCTTTGGAGGTTTCACCATCCCTTTGCAAAAACACCAATAACTTTGAAATTAATTTTTGTGTAGCTATCAGTGACATATTTCCACATGTGGAGGGTATGTGGCTTACCAAACAAACCTCAGGGGTTTTCATTAGCATAAATAAATATATTTAAAGACATGCTCCAGAACTTTGGCGACTACTCAGTATTTTTTAAACTTCCCTCTTTGGCCTGGATGTGTCAATGTGTAGTTCATACATGCATAATTACTGTTTTACCTCAATTAGCCACTAAATCCCTAGTTTGAAAGTGACTGTTTTTTCTTGAAGCTCTGCTGTGCCATTTTCCCAACATTTTCCCCCAATTCGAGTTAAACCAATGACCTTAAGTCCGTCACCATATGAGTGACAGCTAGCATGCACACACATGACGTGGTGCACATATATGACAGTGGGCAATTTTTGGGGACCACTTTTGGCACCTGAGCTGTAATTTCAGATCTACTGGCTAAAAAGTACACCCAAAGTACCAGAGAATCTCTTTAATCAGTTATTGACCAAAACAAATAAGTAAAAAAAGTGGGTGGCATAACTAAACTTTATTTCACTCAAATTCAACACAGAACAAAGCACCAGTCAAATTCACATCCAATAGTCATAGCTGACAGTGAGGTGTCAAAAAATGTGAATTCAACTTGAAATAAACTATACCTTGAAACCCTATCTTTGATTTGGGGTTGAAATCTGGGTTGTAATCTGGATTGAAATATGGATGACGAAGCTGTTTTGTATCATGTAGCCCACAATATTTGTGCTTTCTGTCACAAGAAATGAATCCACATATCTGTAGAGCCCAGTAATGCATAAACACAGAAACAGCACACCACTGAAAACCTGATTCCAATTTAAAATATTAACCAGCTAATTAATGAATAAAACGAAGCTATGCTGGCACTTCTCTGACCTCTAGTAATAAAACGAACAACTGGCAAGCAGAGGGAAAGCTATTTTTGCTGATCATTTGACTATCATGGACAAATAATTTGATTGCATCTGCCTGTCCATCCACATGCAAATATTGAATTAAACAAACCTGGTGCAACTCTTCATCTGTGAAACGCAGATATTAACAAATTATTAATTCGCTTTACCATCGAATGTACTGATTTTGAGGTGGTCAGGCTAGGGACAGAAAACCAAAAGCTATGGGGTAAAAGCTAATGGTAGGATGACTCAACCTTTACACATGTAATTCATGCCTTACCTTTGACAAGCTTCTTTTGTTGGCACTCCAATATGTCCCATAAACATCACAAATTATCCTTTTGTTCGATTAATTCCGTCAATATATATCCAAAATGTCCATTTATTTGGCAAGTTTGATCCAGAAAAACCGGATGCAACTTGCACAACGTGACTAAAAAAAATCTCAAAAGTTACCCTTAAACTTTGCCAAAACATTTCAAACTACTTTTGTAGTACAATTTTAGGTATTTTTTAATTTAAATAATCGATAAAATTGAAGACGGGATGATCTGTGTTCAATACAGGAGGAAAACAAACTGTAGCTAGCTTTCTGGTCACGCGCCTCTGTCTAACAATACACTACAAGTTACCCTCGTTCTGAACAGTGCTACTTTTAAAATAATTGTTTACTTTAGTTTATTTGGTAAATATTTTCAGAACTCTTTCTTGAACTACACTGTTGGTTAGGGCTTGTAAGTAAGCATTTCACCTTAAGGTCTACACATGTGACAAATAAAGTTTGATTTGATTTGAACAATCGATGGCACTAGATTATTGGCAGTTGATGTCTCGTTAAACATTCAATATGGGCTAAATTCATCCGCACGGCTGATCTGAATTGCATCCATTATTGGTCACCTCATTACAGCTCCCTTAAAGATGTTGTCGGTGTTACTCTAAGTCCTGCTTGCAACCAAAGTCTTTCAATATATGTTAAACCTGTAGTTGGTATTGTAATTGGAACAATTAAATTTTTTTAACAGGCTAAGGGCAATTGATCTATTTGACAAGCATTCCGTACAATATAAATAAAGTATTTAATCGTTTACCACTGCAACCTAGCCAACCTCCATTACTTACAATGGAGAAAATACCAACAAGTTTTTCACTCTGTTAAAACTCCCTTTAATTGCATTCAAATATCACCAAACTCGTGGAATATGTAGTTAACCATGTTATCTCAATATTTTGTGAGTCATATTGCACTTTTACAAATTACATACCTGAATTGACAGGGTGAAATTATGAGACAGAGAAACGTTAGTAGTGTTTAGTAGTAGGCATTCTCAAGATTGAATAAGAAACCTCCAAGACCTCACAACCCCACTAACGCTCCCCACTGACGTCACAGCTCCCCCTAGCGGCAGTAATCATATACATTACCTTAAATGCAAATACCTGGGAGGCCTAGAAAATGATACAAGGGATGGCTCCATACAATAACAAATTAAATAAAACATCTGAACATATACAGTTGAAGTCGGAAGTTTGTCACATTCATTAAGTTGATAAGCCATTGGCAAAAAGACAGAACATTATATTCCAGGGGGGAAGTCCAGATCGCGGAGCTCCCCAAAGCAAGTATGACAAGACATTAGGGCTCAAGCCTCATTGAGTGAAATTGCAGGTCCATTTAGGCCGCCGGCCACGTTGTGCATACATGTAAAACGTTCATATACCACCATCTCATCTAGACTGAATTTCCTCGATTCATCCTTCAGTGTAAACATTTCCTCCAGCTCTCTCCCAGAGCCATTAGAATGACCCAAGGAAATAGTGCACTGTTTACTAGCGCACGTCACAGACAAACCCTCCATTAAGGAAGAATGTGGAAATAATGTGCCTGCACTAAGCTTTGTTTTGTCTCTTTGTGTGCATGATTATAAACAGGCCTTGTGTTAAAGGCAGTTATTCTTGGGTGGAAGAGTTTGATCCTATCTCTCGCACCTTGGCACATAAGTATGAATGGATGTTACAGTAATTGTGCTGTATTATAATCTACCTTGTGGATTTGGTAAATACATGCCTGGATGTGGAGTAGGAGAGTCTTGAGGGGATACATAAGGCGTTTATCCTTATCTCTATGTCTTCAGATGCTTTTAAAGAAATAAGACCCAAAGCATAGTGAGGACTGAAGAGTCAAAATAGTATATTTCCTGTCAGACACGGGACTCTTTGAGATGTTTGATTTACTCTCCAGTATTCATTCAGGGACATGCTTTTAAAAATGATCATTCGGTGACATGCCTCTGAAGATTATCAGCACACTGATGAAACCTAACTGATGATGCAACCAGTGTTAGTTTTATTGAGTTGTTGCCTAAGTTAACATGGTTACTTTGTGTTAATATTTTTCTATTTAATACTGTACTGTTTTTATAAAAATGACCTAATAACAAACTGCCTACGCTACCCCTTCCCCAACTACTACTTGCTAATGTATAGGATAAACAGGCTAACTATAGGCTATTTGTAACCTGACTGCATTTAACGTCACATTAAAATATGAGAAGGTGTGTGTGTGGCAGTCATGGACTACACCTGGACCTTCAGATTTCTGATCTGCAGGATTGACACTTTTGGCGGCCAGTCCCAGAATAGGGTTTTTGTTCAAAGTTATTGGTTCTGGGAAAAAGATTGAGGTGAAACAGACCATGTACACCAGTAGTCCATCATTAGTGGTCCAACACTAGAACGCAATTTCTGATGTTTAGATTGGCACAAATTGCAGACAGCAAGGAATAGAGAAACCTTCCTGTTGTAAAGCCCTCTGACAGTAAGTCAGTTCTGGGAGGTTGCTACTGCCCTCTAAATGATGGGGATATGTAAGGGTGTAGTGAGTTCTCTAATTCCGACTGTAGAAAATAATGTCTCTAAACCTACCAATCCTCGGGGCCTCCTTGGCGATGGTAAGCCCGGAGACAGACTAGAAACTGCTTTGCCACCCTGGATCCATAGGTTCCGGGGCCTTCTTCCCTGGGGGCTTCCGATTCGAGATCAGATCCGGAGGTACCTGCGCCTTCATTCTCTGTTCTGTCTCCCTCTCAGGTGGCTTCTACCTCTGGTTCAGATCCTCAGAGCTCCCCCTCATCAGACTGTGAGGTTGTCTTAGACTCCGGCCTCTTCATCATCTACAATGGACTCTACAGCTGGCTCAGGTCCATCGGACCCTTCAGTCCTTGAGGGCTTTGCGAAACCACTCAACGTGAAAGAATGGCCGCACCTCCTCATCCATTACACCATCGGTCAACATCGGCGGTTCTATGGTGAGAAACATCTTGGTTAAAAACCCTGTGCTATCCTGAAGCATGAGTACAGGACTTAAAAGGCTGCTTCCGACCGTTCTATGACAGCTGCCGGGAGCCGACGCTGTCGTAGTCCATGTGAGGTCAAACGACAATAGGAGAGCTAGCTGGGAACTGCTGAACATTGATTTTAAAGAACTGATTCTAGTTCTGAAAGATTCCAAAAAGCGGCCAATTATTTCAGGTCCGGTACCATCGTTGGGCCGCGGTTGTGAAATATTCAGCAGGCTACTGGCATTACACACCTGGCTAAAATAGAACTGTAGCTCTGTTGGAATAACTTTTATAGATAACTTTGCACTGGAAACAGAAGATGCTCTACATGAATGACAAAGTCAATCATGTTGGCTCCTGGACACTCTGAACCAGAGTTATACTGTTAGTACTAAGGCGGTGGGCCCTAGTACGAGGTCCACTGAGTGCACTTCACCCTGCACTCTCAGCTCAAACATAAATAACATTGCCATGTCTACTTCTGATAAGCTTCCCAGTAAAGCAATAAAAACAATCAACCATCCCAGAAAAGTTGTAAAAATAGCCCACATTAACATATGTAGCCTAAGAAACAAGGTTCATAAAATAGATAACTTGCTAGTAACAGATTACATTAATATTCGGACTCTAAAAATCACTTAGATAATACCTTTGATGATACAGTGGTAGCAATACAGGGTTATAACATCTACAGAAAAAAACAGAAATGCCAATAGCTGCGATGTTGTATTCTATATTCAGAGCCACATTCATGTAAAGCTTAGAGAGGATCTCATGTTAAATACTGTTGAAGTAATATGGCTACAGGTTCACCTGCCTCACCTAAAGCCCATTCTGGTGGGATGCTGCTATAGACCACCAGGTGCTAACAGTCAGCATCTGGATAATATGTGTGAAATGCTTGATAATGTAGGTGATATCAACAGAGAGGTATATCTGCTTTAAAGCAGTATCCAAATCCATCGGATGTAGTGATCACAATTCTGTATAGTAGCCATATCTAGGAAAACCAAAGTTCCAAAGGCTGGGTCTAATGTAGTGTATAAGAGGTCATGCAATAAGTTTTGTAGTTATTCCTGTTGCTGATGTAAAGAATATTTGCTGGTCTGTGCACTTGACACATTTATGAAATTAAGAAAGTGACTGTAAAAACTGTTAAATCCCCGTGGATTGACGAGGAGTTGAAATATTTATACATAGCCAGTGTGTCTACGTATGCGGGTGACTTTAACACTAATCAGCTACTACAGTGAGTGAAAACACCACAACAGAGGTGCAGTCAGTTAAAAGAATGGGTGGCAAGAAATAAGTTAGCCCTAAATATTTATAAAACTAAAAGCATTGTATTTGGGACAAATCATCCACTAAACCCTAAACCTCAACCAAATCTTGTAATGAATAATGTGGAAATTGAGCAAGTTGAGGTCATGGACAAAACATGTTGATGCAACGGTAGCTAAGATGGGGCGGCAGGTAGCCTAGTGGTTAGAGCGTTGGGCCATTAACCGAAAGGTTGCTAGATTGAATCCCTGTGCTGACAAGGTAAAAATATGTTGTTCTGCCCCTGAACAAGGCAGTTAACCCACTGTTCCTAGGCCATCAGTGTCAATAAGAATTTGATCTTAACTGACTTGACTAGTTAAATACATTTAAAAACCCAACCAACAAGTCAGGTATTACAGGCCCTAGTTTTGTCGCACCTGGACTACTGTCTAGTCGTGTGGTCAGGTGCCACAAAATGGGTCTTAGGAAAATTACAATTGGCTCAGAACAGGGCAGCCTGGTGAAAACCTTAAATGTACACGGAGCACTAACATGAATCATATGCATATGCATCTCTCATGGCTCGAAGTGGAGGAGAGATTGACTTGTTTTTGTAAGTATTGACATGTTGAATGCACCAAGCTGTCTGTTTAAACTACTCGCACACAGCTCGGACACCCATGCATACCCCACAAGACATGTCACCAGAGGTCTCTTCACAATCCCCAAGTCCAAAACAGACTATGGGAGGCACACAGTACTACATACTGTAGAGCCATGGCTACAAGGAACTCTATTCCACATCAGGTAAATTATGCAAGCAGTAGAATCAGATTTTAAAAACAGATACATGTAACAGCGGGGACTGTGAGAAGACACATAAAGGCACAGACACGCACATACACATGTTAACACACGCACTCTACACGCACATACACATGCTAACACACGCACATACACATGCTAACACACGCACATACACATGCTAACACACGCACTCTACACGCACATACACATGCTAACACAAGCACTCTACACACACATACACATGCTAACACACACACTCTACACACACATACACATGGATTTTGTATTGTAGCTATGTGGTAGTAGACTAGTGGCCCGAGGGCACACACTTAATGTGTTGTGAAAAGTGTAATGAAATGTAATGTCTTCTAATATTTTTAATTGTATATAACTACCTTTATGTTGCTGGACCCCAGGAAGAGGGGATCCTTAATAAATACAAATACAAATAAATACTAGACTGTTCAGCCATAATGTTGGTTAACAGAATGTTAAATAATTCAAATTTCCCCCTCATTTTGAAGAGTACGATTTGACGGTGATGGTAGGGATGATGCAATTGACTTATTTATCTTGGGAGTTGGTCATTGGTCAGAAATTGTATCTGATCAGACTGTTGAAGCACCACATTTTTTTGATTATGTGGACCAGGCAGTTGCTCGATGGGCAGAGAAACCTGTAAATGAGCTGAATTGAACTACTCGCAGGAATCCGACCAGACCAGATGAACGTTTTCTCCGCAGACAGGCAGCAGAATGCTACACTTATGGAAAACTCTTGACATGATTGCTAGATCAAAGCCAGGTGGAGACAGAGAAGGGTTGACAGTTAGTTATCCATCAGGTGAACAGCCATGGGCATGTTGTAATGAATACGATTTATCCAACTTCGAAGCCTTTTAGTATCAGAGGAGCAAGAGAACAAATCACGTCACTGCATAAGTGCTGAACAGATGCCATGAGTCAGGGACAGAATTAGAAAGCAGTAGGGAAGTCTGCCTTCACTAGCCTGCCTGTTTGATAAGAGTAATAGCATGTGACATGAAGGAGGTACAAAGAGGTGAATGAAGGAAACTTTCCTCCCTTGTAGCTCCCAGTTTGTGAACTTAATTTGTGCTGCTGTACGTCAGAACTCCAAATCAAAGCAATGTCAAGCTGTTGCATTCGCAGCAGAACTGTGAACATCTTAACTAAGACATAGTGTCATTGTCACCCCCTACAATCTATAACAGCAATGCATATTGCAAGGTTTTGAATCATCGTCTTTGGAAAATACTGTCGCTACATTGACTTTGATCAAGAGAACACACTTGACATTTTTCTGTTTGATATATCGACAAATTCTGGGGACTAAAGGAATTTGACCCTTTCAACTGCTCTTTTTCCCTTTTGCCCTTTCAACCAAAAACCATTTCATGTATCTCTACCAGGAAATGTTAAAGATTTACTCTCTCCATAGATATCCTGGCTATACAGAAGAAGGAGGCAAAGAGGGGATTTGGTTAAAGACTGTATTTAGTTCAAGTAAAGTATTTAAACCCCTCATCTGGCACTATAAAGGCTTTTCCTTTCTGTCCACTAATGCAGACTGACCTCATGATTATTGGTTCCCCCTGCAAACAAATCCTCACCCCATGGGTTTCAGTAGCTTAGACATAATATCCTCATGAAAACACAGCCTAGCTCCTAGTGCCTGTTCAGACTTGTACTGTAATATTAAATCTCCATTTTTTTTCAGTTCGAACTGCAAGCAGTGGTGCTGATGCTGTGCTTGGTGGAGAAATAAGAAGCTGCATGTTGGTTACATAAGCACATTACAGCAGTCGTTCATGGCCACCTCCTCTCACCAAAGCAAGCGCTGCCCGCGGGCCTGTCATTAACCTTGACTGTGTTTCCACTGTGGCCCCCTTCAATTCCTGCCTGTGTTGATCTACGGGGAAAGTGCAGATCAACCATCCATGTGATTTATGCATCGCTTACGGGATGTGTCAACCCGCCAGGCATTGAGTTTACACTAATGGTCATAACATCTCCAATATTAATGTATTTTACTGTATCCAAACCATGCAGTCTTTCTGGTCCTAATGTTTTTGAACCCCCTCACATTGTTGGATTTCTAGACAACTGCTGTCTTGTTCGGATCTAAGTCGGTCAGAATGAGAGCGCTGCGTTTGTGGCTGCAGCCCAGCGAGTCACTTACAGACACAGAGCTAAATGGGGCTGTGGTACAGTATCTCCTTCTCCACAACAGCCACTGATTTCACAGCTGAGCGCCACTGAATGGCTGTGTGTTGAGTCACATTACCTGGTTGACTGAGATGAGGATGTTTACATGCTTTTTAAAAGAGCTACTAATTGAATGTGAACAGCTGTACACAGAGTGGTCACCCAGGGCCTTCATGGCACCCACACCAATACACAATGTGGACCAGATACCTTTTTTTTTAGCCTGTAACTGTAACAATCTTCTTCTTAAATAGAAACATTAAATAATAAATGACATATGCCACAGTAGAGCATCTCGCTCAATGGTAAGGCCGACTGTTACATCAGCATCAAACAAACTATGAAAAGAGCAGTTGTACTTGTAATACCATCAGATCAGAGTGACATTGACTTTGACATACCAGACACTGACTGCTTCGCTGTTTGTTTTGCTTTCGAAAGGCTATTTCAACTCGTTCCTCCTCATCTAGTTATGTAAATGATGTGGGATATGAACAGAGTGAGGCCATCAAAGCTGAAAATGTGCGTCATTGTTAGACAGAAATCAATTCATATCGATCCTCCACAAAGACATGATCTTCCAATAAACAGTTGGACCCAAACTACAGTACCACACCAGCCAAACCTCCTCTAAAAAAATTCAAATAATATATTTTTTTAAATGTACATGTACTTTTATTTTGCAAGTAGTATAGGGCACATTTTGTTAGAACCGTAAACTAGGCACTCTAATAAACTTGGGGATTATTATTTTTCAAAACCTTGACAACTGCAGAACATCTGACTGACGAGTGCCTTGACCTTTCAATAAACCCACACTGAAAAACAGCACATGCAATTACTCACAATTAAGGATTCCAAAATAATTTTTAAAAAGCACTTGTGTTCACATCTACATTTGAACATTGTACAATAATGTTTTTAATTTTATGTCCATGAAGTGTTGTTGAATGTCGAGGTAGGGATGCCATCGTTAATAAAGCATCTTCATAAAATGAGCTTGACAACAACACCCCTGTAATTGGACCCATCCAAAAAGGATAGTGTTTAATGTCATAGGAGGACAGTGACGGTTATCTTGCCCTGTTTGTCATTTGATGCAAAGGAACGCTTTGCTGTCAGATAGGTTAACAAAAGCACTGTTACATGTGATGTCACAACAAACATCTAGACAGAACATGAAGCTGTCACAAGTTCTTTCTCATAACCTGTGGGGCACCCCTAGGAAAGACATTTGAGCAAGCAAGGCATTCTGCTTTTGTCATTTAGCAATGCAATGCCCCCAAATCATAACGTGGCAGTTTACTGTGGTGAGTAGAGTTGAACATGACTGGTACACTTGGCAGGCTAAGATCTCAGGAATGATACAGATACAGCAACAAGCAAGATAGTTAAGCCATCTGAACAGAAAATAAATATTGATCTGTATAAGTGTATAAAACCAAAAACATCTGGACAAGCCTCAGATACTTCAAAGAGCCATGCCAGTGGCACACTTGTTCATATGGCTAAGGAAATGAAACAACTTTATAAAACATTGTCTTCTCACAGCATTGGACGTCACACTCAGCAAAATCGTTGGAAACAAAAGCTGAATAGACATTTGTTTATTTTGGGCATCTTTATGCAGGCCGAATTACCTAGTCGTAGGGCCAGGTGTGCATGTTGTGTCGTTGTGATAGAACCACAGGGGGAAACAGCAGGGGAGGATTGTTTACTAATGAAACTGAATAACAGCTTCTCCACTGAGTAGACAGGGCCTGACGGGCTGAGCGCTGAGCAGACAAAGACAGTCTTCTGGAATATTTCCCATAGCAGCTCAAAATATGTGGAGTTCTTTTTTAATTGTACATTTGAGTGGAGTCATGTTTGAAGATAGCTAGAAAATAAATGATCAGCAAAGAATATAGTTTATAATGGAGAGACAGGTCAATATTGGTCAACAACTGTTATTTATTTATTTTTTTACCTTTATTTAACTAGGCAAGACAGTTGTTTAATATTTACAATGACGGCCTACACCGGCCAAACCCGGACAACGCTGGGCCAATTGTGTGCCACCCTATGGTACTCCCAATCACGGCTGGTTGTGATACAGGCTATACAGTGGTTTAAAGTATTAAGAAAAATACTTTAAAGTACTAAACTAGTTTCTATGTGTATCTGTACATTACTAAAGAAAATAATGTACTATTTATCCTAAAGAAAATAATGTACTTTTTACTCCATACATTTTCCCTGACACCCAAAAGCACTCATTACATTTTGATAGCTTAGCAGGACAGGAAAATGGTCCAATTCACGCACTTATCAAGAGAACATCCCTGCGCATCCCTACAGCCTCTGATCTGGTGGACTCATTAAACATACATGCTTCATTTGTAAATGATGTCTGAGTGTTGGAGTACGCTCCTGGCTATCCGTAAAATTAAATAAAAAAGATTGTGCCGTCTGGTTTGCATAATATAAGAAATGTTAAATTATTTATACTTTTACTATTACTCTTGATACTTAAGTATATTTTAGCAATTACATATACTTTTGATACTTAAGTATATTTAAAACCAAATACTTTTAGATTTTTACTCAAGTAGTATTTTACTGGGTGACTTTCACTTTTCCTTGAGTCATTTTCTATTAAGGTATCTTTACTTTTACTCAAATATGACAATTGGGTACTTTTTCCACCCCTGCTGTTATGGTAGAAAGTGAAAAAAGGCCAACCTTCACTGGACATAGTTGCATGTAGTTGCTGCAGTTTTGCCTTCGTCAATGACATAATACCTTTGAAAAAACATTTACAAAATATCAGATGCTACTATATCAAGTCAGCACTGTTTTTACTTCAATATTATGGGATTGGTGGCTTCCAGAGCCATGAATTTAAACATGGTCCCTTCTACACTCTTTTTAAAAAAGGGTTCCAAAGGGGTTCTTCGGCTGTCCCCATAGAATAACCCTTTTTGGTTCAAGGTAGAACCCTTTTTGGTTGCAGGTACAACTCTTTCGGGTTCCATGTAGAACCCTCTGTGGAAAGGTGCTATCTATAACAAAAATTGTTTTTCAAAGAGTTCACCTATGGGGACAGCCGAAGAAGCTGTTTAGGTTCTAGATAGCACCCTGTGACAATTAGAGTGGAGCTGAACTGTGAGCACATTCCACCATTATCTACAAAAGGACATAGACAAAGGTCTTCTCAAAGGGAGTTCATATTTTGACACTTGTCAAACAAGTCTTGTCATAGATGGACATACACTCTAATTAAGAATCCAGGGTCAGGCTAATACAATTAGGCCATAAAAACTCAATAGGAGAGCAATACAGGAGTGGATGGAGCTAGGCAACTCATAAGTAACATGTTGATCCACAAATGTTCTTCCTTTTGAATTGATGTCAAATTTGATTTCCCAGAACAACAAAATATAATAATGAATTTGAGACCAATACCACTAAATGACTTACCCTATTCAATGTATGACAACTCTATGCTTTTACAGCTGGAGATACGAGAACAAGGTTGACGTCTGGAAACAACTAAACCACAATGCATTAACTCTAGTTAATGTTTACATCAAACCCCTGGCCATGGGACTTCCCATCATGGAACTATGATAAATTGGTGTTGCCACACTTCTGTAAAGAGTGTGAAAATATGTTCTTCACCCAATTCACACTGTGAAATTACATCCAATGTAGATTCATGCAATGCCTTCTGAAATTAGGAAACTTTATGAACTAGTTGAAGGCCTTAACCACACAAGCTCTATATAATTGTTCGCCATCTGTCAAATGCAATATAGATTTCAATACTGCAGAGAGAACAACTTAACAGTCAGAGGTACAAATTAGAGAATTGATCAGAAGAGTCAAAGGACCAAAGCATACAGTGGGGTGGCTTCAATCTGGCAGCTATAAGCACAACAATAGTCCCACTGTTACCTAAAACATCACAGCACTAGCTTAAGCAATTCACAATATGTGATTTCAGCGGTTTACCAAAGGTCACAAAGTGTCAATTGTGTTCCGGTTGGGTGACCAGTGACTTGCATAAGGTACAGGATTGACATTTTTCTTTTATGCATTGATGGCATTTACTGCTGCACACTAAGCTGTTTTTTTTTTTTCTCTTCATGCCAACAGAACGTTAATAGAATCAGAATCAGCTCTCTGCATTAGTACAGTAAAGGGATGTGTCCAAAATGGAATTCTATTTCATATTTAGTGCTCTACTTTTGACAGAAGCCTTTTAGGATCTGGTCAAAAGTAGTGCACTATATAAGGAATAGGAGATGCACACCTGAATGAGTGTCTCATGAGGCCTGACTTGCCAACAGGAAAACACTGGTGCCCTAAGTGTGAAGAGGTAACACTTTTCAAGAGGAGAGTGTCTTGTGGGAGTTGAGTAATAGGGACAATCAGAATGAGCTCCATCTACACCAGTTGGAAAATGCATTTACTACAAAAGGGGAATACAACTGAAATATTTAGAAATATGGCATACTTGGCATAAGATGTTGTAACTGTGAAAATGAAAAGGCATTTAAAGCATGCCTCAGTTATTGACACAGTGCTCTAAATGTCAAATGCATACATGTGTATACATCATACCTTACTAACACCCTACCACTCTGAGGCTTACCACTTTGTCACAAGAATGTAAATGCAAGAGTTGATGAATGTTGTTTTGAATTATTTACACCATCCTATGGTCATATTATTTGACTCAATTATCATTACCACCGAAGTGTCTTCAACTCGCCGGTATATTAGGATAAATAATATAAATAAAAACCAATTAATTACACACTGCGGTTGACATAATGTTTTTTTAGCAAAACCAATTATCTTTATAGTTCAACGGAGAATATGAAACACACTGTATACATAAATGTAAAGCACTTACAAGACATTTAGCTAATATTTCTACTTCTACTTTCTCCATGTTATAATGGCATCCAGGATATTTGTAACATCACTACTGTACATATATGCAAATGTATACGTATTTGTAAATACAACACATGTATACATGTGTGTATTTATTTTTTCTTTATTCAAGTTATGGAACATTTATCAACAAATCTGTCTATACTTCATTAATAAATGCTGAAGGTGTTTTGCAGATAGTTAACCAGGATAAAGTGCCTTCATTTTGAAACATTCTGTAGATTTCCATAGTGATTAGAGATTTAAGGTTTGCAGTGAAGCTCAGTTTGTATACCCCACACCTTTGCTAGGCATTCTGCCTGGTCTCTCCCTCTGTGGGTTCCTTCTATTTTTGTATACCAATACATACACCAATCAACATCTCACAGTTTTGTGTTGGCCGTTCTGAGTTATAGGATTAATCACATCTGCATCGCTGTCCAAGTTTTCAGAAAGAGGCGGGGACAGTTTCTCCAAGGTCTTAATCCCAACCTCATTCTTCTTCTGCAGCTCCTCCTCCTGACACAAGATGCTGTGGGGAATCACATAGGTGGCATTGTTTCTCTCCTTGGGAATGTGCCCTTTAGGCTGATACTGGGACGCAGGTGGCTGAGCTCCATTGTTGTTGATGCTCACTATCTCTATGGCATTGCTGCCCGGGCAGAGTCTGTGGCAGCCCAGCAGGATGGAGAATGCTTTGCGGAAGTCTGCGTTGAAGGCATATATGATGGGGTTGAGTGAGGAGTTGGCCCAGCCGAACCAGACGAACACGTCAAATGTAGCAGGGCTAATGCAGAAGAAATCAGAGGTGCTGTTGGCCTCACAGAAGGGCACCATGCAGTTGAGGATAAAGAAGGGCAGCCAGCAGCATACAAACACCCCCATTATGACAGAGAGGGTCTTTAGGACTTTGGTTTCTCTTTTGAAAGACATCTTGAAGGAGCTCTCCGTCTCCATGTTGGAGTTGTTCCCCATACTGCTGTGGCGGTTCTTGGCACTCTCCGCAGCCCTCTCCAGGGCTGAGATTCTCCTGATTTGTATCTGGGCAATTCTGTAAATCCGGGTGTAAGTCACGATCATGATTGCCACAGGGATGTAGAAGCTGATGAGGGAGGAGGAGATGGCATAAGTCCTGTTAAGGCTGGAGTCGCAATTGTCCGGAGGCAGCTCCCCGTAAGTGCTGTTGAGCTCCAACACTGCAGCCTTGTGCCAGTTCAACTGCACAGGGATGAAGGAGATAAGCACGGACAGAGTCCATGCCACACTGATCATAATAAATGCCACCTTGGGTGTCATCTTCCTCTCATAGCGGAACGGGCTTGAGATCGCCCAATATCTGTCCACGCTGATGACACATAAGTTCAAAATGGACGCTGTGGAGCACATGATGTCGAATGCCACCCAGATGTTGCAGAAGGCTCCGAAGGGCCAGAAGCCCACGATCTCCGTCGCTGCCTTCCATGGCATCACCAAGATGGCCACCAGCAGGTCTGAGATGGCCAAAGAGATCACAAAGAAGTTGGTGACCTTTGAACGCAGGTGGCGGAACTTGGTGACGGCAACACATACCAGTGTGTTCCCTAGCAGTGTGGTCAGGATGAGCGCAAAGAGAAAACAGCCTGTCAGAACACGCTTGGATGAGTTTCTCTCTGGCAAATTATCGCTATCACGGACCATGGAGAAGTTCAAATCCATGTTTCTGTCAGCTTGTAGAGATGGAAATCACCCCATAATTCCAATCACCTGAAGTCAGGACAATTAGATGGAAAATGTAGCCTTGGCCTCTTGCCTGGGGACAAGCTCATTTGGAGGTTGGGTCACCATGCTCATCACAACGATCATCTTGCAGAATAGTGTCTATAAATATTTCAAAAAGCAATCGTTAGAAATTAGCCAAAAAAATCATCCTGTTCATCAATTCTCGAAGACATTCTAATGTTAGAGCAGCAGTTTTCAACAAAAGGTATTCCAGCCGTTATTGAAGAGTTGAATATGATGTATGCTACCAATCTAAACTTGATTTTTTTATTTGATGTTATGTCTATTTCAATGAGCTGTCAGCAGTCATCTGAAACGTTCACACCATATTCTCGCAGGCATGTTATGTAAACAGAGGCTGGGCCAATCATTTGCCTTATATATGGGCTCATCAATACAGTCTATTGATCATATTTGCACTGCATTTATCTGATTTGTTTAATGACTGACAAGGCGTGTCCATCTGATTATATTCGTGCTCCTATTGACACTCCATCCAGGACAAGCATTAGACTTTGTAACTGCAATGCACATGCACTGGACCTACCGCATGACGATTTGGACTGTGATAGAAATGTAGACATAATCACGACTCCTCCCAAAACATTGTTGAATAGAAATGCATTCGCATCATAACAACAAAATAAATACATTGTCTGTATCTTTACACATGAAACGTGGCTTCTGCCTTTGTTTTAGGAAAAATGTGCATTCAAGTTTCCATAAGCACCAATAAAACATGTCAGGCTACATTTTACTGTGGAGCAACACATAACCGTAATCCTGGAGCTCAATCCGTTTGTGCGGTCCGTTTTTGTCACACATCAAGTCTCCAAAATTGCAATGAACCTCCATGGAAGATGAGCTGTCAACTTTTTTCAAACAAACGTTTTTTTTTGCAGATGCCGTTAAATCCTCAAAGAAAGCTCAATGGTAAGCCATTATTTACATGGAAATAGTAGGCTCTACTTATTCTCCTTCCCCCCCATCGATACACCAGAAGCGCACGCCTCTCTGCTCTCCTCCTCTCTTCGCGTGTGTTCCGGATGCAGCCCCAGTACCGCCAGCAATGTGTAATTAACATTAAATTCAATCCTTTCGAAATTCACTCTACTTTCACGTGAAAAACCGTGCGACCACATCCAGAGAAGGTGCAAATACCGTCCGATAGAATCAATTCAACTCGTTTATCTTCTCACAAGCTCTAAATCAACAACAATAAGAGTAGCTTACGAGTTTTCCTAAACGTTACGCACTGGATGTCGTGCCTCTTTTGTTTTGTTACTTTCTTCTTATTTTGAAGTTATTGTGAAGAGATCCCGATTCCGTTTTAGTCTCCTCATCCAGCAATGACGTGTCTGAAGTGAAGTCTCTCACTTGTAGATTGAGGGAAGATGAGAGGGTGTCGGAAACGTCCCCATCTGCTTTTCTCCAGCTCATTAAGAAAATCAGCTCATACTTCAGCATGGTGAAATGTGCTTATTTGATCCTATTAAAGCCCACTCACTCTTCTATATTGATATTAGATGTATAATTACATAGTTATTTATACAGTAGCCTAATATATTCGATATTGATATTAGATGTTTAATTATATAATTCATTATACAGTAGCCTAATATTACAGCTAGGCCTACTATCAAACGCATTGACCACAGTATGTCATACAAGCGATTTGATTAAACTTAAAATAAAACGAACCATTATTAAAATATCTTATGGTGAAATTGTCTTGAAGTTGAACATGAAGAGAATATTTTTGCACAGTGAGGCACAATGAGGCCATCTACTGGAGCCCATATTAAGTAATCATGAAAATATGATATGCTGCAAGCTTAAATTACTATCATCGTTGACATGACAGAACAAGAAACAAGATGTTTTAGTAATTACATTATTAATACACCAACACAATATATAGAGAAACTATGAGAAATGGATAGATCAATAAAACCCCTGACCAGTGCTCTGTTTTCTTCATTTTCTTCATACAGTGCATTCTGAAAGTATTCAGACCCCTTGACTTTTTCCACATTTTGTTACGTTACAGCCTTATTCCAAAATGTACTCAATTATTGTTTTTCCTCATCATTCTACACACAATACCCCATAATGACAAAGCAAAAACAGGTTTTTAGAAACGTGTGCATATGTATTAAGAATAAAAAAAACAGAAATATCACATTTACATAAGTATTCAGACCCTTTACTCAGTACTTTGTTGAAGCACCTTTGACAGCGATTACAGCCTTGAGTCTTCTTGGGTATGAAGCTACAAGCTTGGCCTACCTGTATTTGGGGAGTTTCTACCATTCTTCTCTGCAGATCCTCTCAAGCTCTGTCAGGTTGGATGGGGAGCGTTGCTGCCCAGCTATTTTCAGGTCTCTCCAGAGATGTTCGATCAAGTTCAAGTCCAGGTTCTGGCTGGGCCACTCAAGGACCTTGAGACTTGTCCCGAAGCCACTCCTGCGTTGTCTTGACTGTGTGCTTAGGGTCTTTGTCCTGTTGGAAGGTGAACCTTCACCCCAGTCTGAGGTCCTAAGCGCTCTGGAGCAAGTTTTCATCAAGGATCTCTCTGTACTTTGCTCCGTCCATCTTTCCCTCGATCCCGACTAGTCTCCCAGTCACTGCCGTGAAAATCATTCCCACAGCATGATGCTGCCACCACCACGCTTCACTGTAGAGATGGTGCCATGTTTCCCCCAGACGTGGCGCTTGGCATTCAGGCCAAAGATTTTTTGCTTTCATCAGACCAGAGAATCTTGTTTCTCATGGTCTGAGTCCTTTAGGTACCTTTTGGCCAACTCCAAGCGTGCTGTCGTGCCTTTTATTGAGGAGTGACTTTCGTCTGGCCACTCTACCATAAAGGCCTGTTTTTTGGTGTGCTGCAGATATGGCTGTCCTTCGGGTAGGGCTGTGCGATATGGCCAAAATCCCGATATAGGTCATTTCATATCCCGATAACGATACATTTCACGATATAGCACATTTTCTATAAATTCAATTAATAAATAGTTTATATAAAATGACCACATCGTAAAGGCCTATTTCTTATTACATTTTGAATTATACTCAACAAATAAAAGGTACTTACTCATATTTGATTATTTCTCCTTTAATTTAGAACCTTTGTGCAAATTTTCAGTTAAGCATGTAACAAAATATAAAATATGAATGGATAAAATGTAAAAAGGTAAATAGAGAACACTTCAACTATAGTTGCAAACAAAATAAATATAGGCCTAAAATATACAGATATATTTTGGGGGGCTTGTCTGTGTCGGGGTAGGTTCCTTGTTACTTGTCAATCATTGGCTTATTGGGGAAATGAGCAATCAGACAATATCTTCTTTAAGTAAACCAATTGAATCTTTATTAATGCAATTGCAGACAGAAAATGACAATGGAAACATGCGCAGCTGATTTTATACATGTGATCAATCCCTAGTGGGATGATCACCTACGTCAATGCATGTGTGTATCAACAAGCCGAGGTTACCTTAGTACAGTAGCTTCTCTGAATTTATTAGCATTGTCCACTGTCACACTAGATCAAAATGTCAAAACCAGACAGTGGTAACTTCTCTTTATCTAGTTTCTCTTTATCTAGTTTCGGTTTGACTCAGATCTAGCCTGCAAGCACACTCTTGCAACAGCTAGGGCTTAACCAGAAATACTAATATAGATGGCTTGCGCAACGTATAGTGGCAGAGTTTTTAGGCACATAGCAACAGTATCTATTATAAGGCCTGCAGCAAAACATATGAATCTTAAGGTCCCCTTAATCCATAATGGCCTCGCAGGGTCCCTGGGACCCATCCCCTACACCAGTTTGCATGTTATTTTGGCATTAATACGTGTCACATAAATTTGCATTTGGTACCTTGGGTCGAGTGTTAGCACCAACTCACAAAACCCCCGTGTCTCAACCGTGTAAATTGGGGCCATGTCTTTGCAGATGTAAGTTGTAACGGCAGCTGTTATCTCCTTCCATCTTCGTGATTCTTTGCCACATGGTGTGCCGCGGGCAGACGCCTCTTGCAACATCTAAGTCAGGGGTTTGTTTTGAGCACTCAGCTGTACTTTCTTGGGTCTCATCCGTAGACACTCTGTACTGTTTCACATGATTCTTGCGTAGGTGGTAAAAGAGGTTAGTGGTGTTTGAGCCTGTTGTCGGGACAGGCCTGCGGCATATTTTGCAGAGGACGGTTTTCTGGTCTGTGTCAGACTTTTCATACCTAAACCACGTCCATGCGACCGAAGTAGCCCCTCTTTTAGGTATGAGCTCCGTGTCTCCGTGCTCTGTGTCACGTTCACTCTCCTCCATGTTTGTTTGTGTTGCAAATATTACCAAAAAGTGTGTGATTTGCGACACAACAAAATAAACGAGCATAATATGAAACAATAGACGTTTTTATACAGTCACACAATATATATCGTCATATCGCCCAGCCCTACCATCTGGAAGGTTCTCCAATCTCCACAACGGAAATCTGAAGCTCTTTCAGAGTGAACATTGGGTTCTTGGTCACCTCCCTGACCAAGGCCCTCCCCTACAAGAGCTGGTGGTTCCAACTTCTTCCATTTAAGAATGATGGAGGAAACTGTGTTCTTAGGGACCTTCAATGCTGCAGAAATATTTTGGTACCCTTCCTCAGATCTGTCCCTCCACACAATCCTGTCTCGGAGCTCTACAGAAAATTCCTTTGACCTCGTGGCTTGGTCATTGCTTTGACATGCACTGTCAACTGTGGGACCTTACATAGACAGATGTGTGCCTTTCCAAATCATGCCCAATCAATTGAATTTACCACATATGGACTACAATCCAGTTGTAGAAAAATATCAAGGGTGATAAATGGAAGCAGGATGCACCTGAGCTCAATTTCGAGTCTCATAGCAAAGGGTCTCAATGCTTACAGTTGAAGTCTGAAGTTTACATACACTTAGGTTGGAATCATTAAAACTTGTTTTTCAACCACTCCACAAATTTCATTTTAACAAACTATAGTTTTGGCAAGTCGGTTAGGACATCTACTTTGTGCATGACACAAGTAATTATTCCAACAATTGTTTACAGGCAGATTATTTCATTTATAATTCACCGTATCACAATTCCAGTGGGTCAGAAGTTCACATACACAAGTTGACTGTGCCTTTAAACAACTTGGAAAATTTCCCAAAAATGATGTCAAGGCTTTAGAAGCTGCTGAAAGGCTAATTGACATCAATTGAGTCAATTGGATGTGTACCTGTGGATGTATTTCAAGGCCTACCTTCAAACCCAGTGCTTCTTTGCTTGACATCATGGGAAAATCAAAAGAAATCAGTCAAGACCTCAGAAAAGAAATGTAGACCTCCACAAGTCTGGTTCATCCTTGGGAGCAATTTCCAAACGCCTGAAGGTACCACGTTCATCTGTACAAACAATAGTATGCAGGTATAAACACCATGGGACCACGCAGCCGTCGTACAGCTCAGGAAGGAGATTTGTTCTGTCTACTAGAGATGAACTTACCTATATCCACAGGAAAACAAGTCATATATCGACATAACCTGAAAGGGCGCTCAGCAGGGAAGAAGCCACTGCTCCAAAACCGCCATGAAAAAGCCAGACTACGGTTTACCACTGCACATGGGGACAAAGATTGTAATTTTTGGAGAAATGCCCTATGGTCTGATGAAACAACAATATAACTGTTTGGCTATAATGACCATTGTTATGTTTGGAGGAAAAAGGGGGAGTCTTGCAAGCCGAAGAACACCATCCCAACCGTGAAGCACTGGGGAGGCAGCATCATGTTGTGGTGGTGCTTTGCTGCAGGAGGGACTGGTGCACTTCACAAAATAGATGGCATCATGAAGAAAGAAAATTATGTGGATATATTGAAGCAACATCTCAAGACATCAGTCAGGAAGTTGAAGCTTGGTCGCAAATGGGTCTTCCAAATGGACAATGACCCCAAGCATACTTCCAAAGTTGTGGCAAAATGGCTTAAGGACAACAAAGTCAAGGTATTGGAGTGGCCATCACAAAGCCCTGACCTCAATCCCATAGAACATTTGTGGGCAGAACTGAAAAAGTGTGTGCAAGCAAGGAGGCCTACAAACCTGGTTCAGTTACACCAGCTCTGTCAGGAGGAATGGGCTAAAATTCACCCAACTTATTGTGGGAAGCTTGTGGAAGGCTACCCGAAACGTTTGACCCAAGTTAAACAATTTAAAGGCAATGCTACCAAATACTAATTGAGTGTATGTAAACTTCTGACCCACTGGGAATGTGATGAAAGAAATGAAAGCGGAAATAAATCATTCTCTCTACTATTATTCTGACATTTCACATTCTTAAAATAAAGTGGTGATCCTAACTGGCCTAAGACAAGATACTAGGATTAAATGTCAGGAATTGTGAAAAACTGAGTTTAAATGTATTTGGCTAAGGTGTATGTAAACTTCCGACAACAACTGTATTGGTATCACTCCGCGGCGGAGGGATACATCCGAGGTGAGGATTTACAGATTTTTCTGCCGTGTACAACTGTGTCACGACTGGGGTCCACCCCGATATATAGACCCCATGGCTGCGAATCACATTCTCTTTCATTTTCTCGGCGGACATCCGTATGGTTGTACGCACAAAGGTTCTGAACTTTGTTTGTTAAGTCACTGGTAAGTGTAATATCTTGTGTGGAAGTATACTCACTGCTGTTTGCAGCCTGGAGCAGCTGGCCACATGGCCCCTCCTCTTGAGTGCTCCACTCACTGCGTTCAGTTGATCTGTATCTTCCGCCCGTGGTTTGTTGTGCTTGTGTTTCGTTAGCATTACACTATGACTCCGTGTGCATTAATATATTGAGGGCTCTTGCTGCCACAAACTGTAATTTACCTTACAGAACTTGCCAACTGGCTTGTTCTATGTGTGTTGTGAATTGCTATAACTTGTTATGGCTGGGGGCAGTATTGAGTAGTTTGGATGAATAAGGTGCCCAGAGTAAACTGCCTGCTACTCAGGCCCAGTTGCTAATATATATATATATATATATGGATTTGGATAGAAAACACTCTGAAGTTTCTAAAACTGTTTGAATGATGTCTGTGAGTATAACATAACTCATATGGCAGGCAAAAACCTGAGAAGAAATCCAACCAGGAAGTGGGAAATGTGAGGTTTGTAGTTTTTCAAGTCATTGCCTATCGAATATACAGTGTGTATGGGGTCATATTGCACTTCCTAAGACTTCCACTAGATGTCAACAGTCTTTAGAACCTTGTTTGATGCTTCTACTGTGAAGGAGGGGGGAATGGGAGCTGAATGAGTCAGAGGTCTGCAAGAGTGGCATGAGCTGATCACGCGCGCTCATGCGTTCCATTGCATTTCTACAGACAAAGGAATTCTCCGGTTGGAACATTATTGAAGATTTATGATAAAAACATCCTAAAGATTGATTCTATACTTCGTTTGACATATTTCTACGAACTGTAATATGACTTTTCTTCTGAACTTTCGCCTGGACCTGCCCGCCTGTTGTGAGTTTGGATTGTGTACTAAAAGTGAGAACAAAAAGTAGGTATTTGGACATAAATTATGGACTTTATCGAACAAATCAAATATTTGTTGTGGAACTGGGATTCCTGGGAGTGCATTCTGATGAAGATCATCAAAGGTAAGTGAATATTTATAATGCTATTTCTGACTTCTGTTGACTCCACAACATGGCGGATATCTGTATGGCTTGTTTTGTTGTCTGAGCGCTGCACTCAGATTATTGCATGGTGTGCTTTTTCGGTAAAGCTTTTTTGAAATTTGACATAGTGGTTGCATTAACTTCTTGGATATAGGGGGCGCTATTTTAATTTTTGGATGAAAAACGTTCCTGTTTTAAACAAAATATTTTGTCACGAAAAGATGCTCGACTATGCATATAATTGACAGCTTTGGAAAGAAAACACTGACATTTCCAAAACTGCAAAGATATTGTCTGTGAGTGCCACAGAACTGATGTTACAGAAAAAACCCAGATAAAAATCCAATCAGGAAGTGCCGCATTTTTTGAAACCGCCTCATGGCAATGACTCCTTATATGGCTGTGGAGGAGCTAGGAGTCAGCTTACGTTTTCCACGTTTTCCCCAAGGTGTCTGCAGCATTGTGACGTATTTGTAGGCATATCATTGGAAGATTGACCATAAGAGACTACATACATACCAGGTGGTCGCTTGGTGTCCTCCGTCGCAATTATTGCGTAATCTCCAGCTGCAGTATTTTTCTGTTTGCTTCTGATGAGAAACCAACTGCCACAAATTATTTATCGTCGAATAGATATGTGAAAAACACCTTGAGGATTGATTCTAAACAACGTTTGCCATGTTTCTGTCGATATTATGGAGCTAATTTGGAAAAAAGTTTGGCGTTGTAGTGACTGCATTTTCAGGTTTTTTTCTTAGCCAAACGTGATGAACAAAACGGAGCTATTTCTCCTACACAAATAATCTTTTTGGAAAAAATGAACATTTACTATCTGAGAGTCTCGTCATTGAAAACATCCGAAGTTCTTCAAAGGTAAATGATTTTATTTGAATGCTTTTCTTGTTTTTGTGAAAATGTTGCCTGCTGAATGCTAGGCTTAATGCTATGCTAGGCTATCAATACTCTTACACAAATGCTTGTGTAGCTTTGTTTGAAGAGCATATTTTGAAAATCTGAGATGACAGTGTTGTTAACAAAAGGCTAAGCTTGTGTTTCAATATATTTATTTCATTTCATTTGCGATTTTCATTAATAGGAAACGTTGCGTTATGGTAATGAGCTTGAGGCTATGATTACGCTCCCGGATACGGGAGTATTTCTGTAAATTGATGTGGCTCTCTACAAAATCACCGATGTTTTGGAAATACTGAACATTACGCGCCAATGTAAACTACGATTTTTATATATAAATATGAACTTTATCGAACAAAACATACATGTATTGTGTAACATGAAGTCCTATGAGTGTTATCTGATGAAGATCATCAAAGGTTAGTGATTAATTTTATCTCTATTTCTGCTTTTTTTGACTCCTCTCTTTGGCTGGAAAAATGGCTGTGTTTTTCTGTGACTGGGTGCAGACCTAACATAATCGTTTGGTGTGCTTTCGTCCTAAAGTCTTTTTGAAATCGGACACTGTGGTGGGATTAACAACAAGTTTATCTTTAAAATGGTGTAAAATACTTCTATGTTTGAGGAATTTTAATTATGAGATTTCTGTTGTTTTGAATTTGGCGCACTGCACTTTCACTGGCTGTTGTCATATCGATCCCGTTAGCGGGATCTAAGCCATATGAAGTTTTAACATGCTTCAGTCCTCTGATAACTATCCTGCAGGGTATTTTCTTGTTCTTTCCCCTGCAGAGTGTGAATATCGTGGTGGGCTTTCCACTACCTTGAGACATTAACTTTGGAGTTCCTTAAAAGCTCTAGTGACACCCCATCCCGGATCCGGGAGCGTAATCATCGACTGACACTAATTAGCATAACGCAACGGAAATAAACTAGAAAATATTCCTATTCATGAAAATCACAAGTGAAATATATTGAGACACAGCTTAGCCTTTTGTTAATCACCCTGTCATCTCAGATTTTCAAAATATGCTTTACAGCCAAAGCAAGACAAGCATTTGTGTAAGTTTATCGATAGCCTAGCATAGCATTATGTCCAGCTAGCAGCAGGTAACTTGGTCACGAAAATCAGAAAAGCAATCAAATTAAATCGTTTACCTTTGATGAGCTTCGGATGTTTTCACTCACGAGACTCCCAGTTAGATAGCCAATGTTTCCTTTTCCAAAAATATTATTTTTGTAGGCGAAATAGCTCGGTTTGTTCTTCACTTTTGGCTGAGAAATAGACCGGAAATTTTGGTGACGACAACGCCAAAAAATATTCCAAATTAGCTCCATAACAGAAACATGGCAAACTTTGGGAACGTTATTTTTCCAAAAATGAAAATACTTCCCCCTAGGCACAAGAGGTTATTAACGGGCGTTACTCCATACAGTGCTGTTTTACTGCTTGGACATTGAACCGGTAGGTAATATTGCAGTTGGCGTAAAACAAAAAAAACAAAATAAATCAATATCAATTACCTGGTTGTTGTTTTTTTGTCTGCCTGTTTTTCCCACAGGGGTCTTCCCCTGTGTTTGCAGAGGTACTGGGTAATTTATCCCTCATCGGGTTCCTATCCTCCAAGCGGGTCATGACATAGCTCTCCCAGGGCGTCAGACCCCTGCTTCGTGGCCTTGTTGGCTTGGCTGAGCTTATGGCTTCCCTTTGTGACAGGCGTGATGGTGGCATCCCCCCTGGGGATCCGCATACCGGACCTCTGGCAGTCTCTATGGGGGTGCCACAGGGTTCAATTCTTGGACCGACTCTCTTCTCTGTATACATCAATGAGGTCGCTCTTGCTGCTGGTGAGTCTCTGATCCACCTCTATGCAGACGACACCATTCTATATACTTCTGGCCCTTCTTTGGATACTGTGTTAACAACCCTCCAGGCAAGCTTCAATGCCATACAACTCTCCTTCCGTGGCCTCCAATTGCTCTTAAATACAAGTAAAACTAAATGCATGATCCTTCAACCGATCGCTACCTGTACCTACCCGCCTGTCCAACATTACTACTCTGGACGGCTCCGACTTAGAATACGTGGACAACTACAAATACTTAGGTGTCTGGTTAGACTGTAAACTCTCCTTCCAGACCCATATCAAACATCTCCAATCCAAAGTTAAATCTAGAATTGGCTTCCTATTTCGCAACAAAGCATCCTTCACTCATGCTGCCAAACATACCCTTGTAAAACTGACCATCCTACCAATCCTCGACTTTGGCGATGTCATTTACAAAATAGCCTCCAATACCCTACTCAACAAATTGGATGCAGTCTATCACAGTGCAATCCGTTTTGTCACCAAAGCCCCATATACTACCCACCATTGCGACCTGTACGCTCTCGTTGGCTGGCCCTCGCTTCATACTCGTCGCCAAACCCACTGGCTCCATGTCATCTACAAGACCCTGCTAGGTAAAGTCCCCCCTTATCTCAGCTCGCTGGTCACCATTGCATCTCCCACCTGTAGCACACGCTCCAGCAGGTATATCTCTCTAGTCACCCCCAAAACCAATTATTTCTTTGGCCGCCTCTCCTTCCAGTTCTCTGCTGCCAATGACTGGAACGAACTACAAAAATCTCTGAAACTGGAAACACTTATCTCCCTCACTAGCTTTAAGCACCAACTGTCAGAGCAGCTCACAGATTACTGCACCTGTACATAGCCCACCTATAATTTAACCCAAACAACTACCTCTTTCCCTACTGTATTTTATTTATTTATTTATTTTGCTCCTTTGCACCCCCATTATTTTTATTTCTACTTTGCACATTCTCCCATTTCAAATCTACCATTCCAGTGTTTTACTTGCTATATTGTATCTACTTTGCCACCATTGCCTTTTTGCCTTTACCTCCCTTATCTCACCTAATTTGCTCACATCGTATATAGACTTGTTTATACTGTATTATTGACTGTATGTTTGTTTTACTCCATGTGTAACTCTGTGTCGTTGTATGTGTCGAACTGCTTTGCTTTATCTTGGCCAGGTCGCAATTGTAAATGAGAACTTGTTCTCAACTTGCCTACCTGGTTAAATAAAGGTGAAATAAATAAAACAAATAAAAAAATACCTTGTGTATGCACTGACTGGGTTTGAGCCACACGGAGAGGGCGGTGAAGCGCCCTACTGGATGCCTGTTTTGTGTGGTTTTCTCAGAACACCTGCACCTGGCACGATTGGGTTGGTGGGTCGGCCAGGCTCTGGACGAGCTCCCTCCCTCAGGAGTGGTGCGGCAGTGAGCCGTTAGTCCCTCTACTGGACCCAGTAGTCCCTCTACTGGACCCAGTACCCCTCCCAGGAAGAGGTCCCTCTGCTCTCTTGGCCGCCTTACCAACGTGGCCATGCTGCTGCAGGCCTACCTGCAGACCATGTTTTCCTGGCTGCAGGAGGGCACATAGGAGCTCCTCCGGGAAGTGATGGAGGTGTCTCGTCTGCTTTCCCTGCTCCAGAGGATTGTGGCCTGCGCCAACGGACGGGCCAAGGTGCAGGTGGTTACCTCGCAGCGCCATCTCTGGCAGGCCCAATCCCGTCTGCCACCTGCTCTACAGAGCACATTTGCCGCTCACCCCATCACCCCAGGCCTGACATTTGGCCCAGGGGTTGATGACATTCTAGAGTAGACCGATAAGGTTTGTATGGACCGGGAGATGGTTCATGTCGCCTCCTCAGGCCCCGGGTCCAAGGCAGGCGGACCATCGCCACCCACCTGCACCCAAACAACGGTGGGGTCCCTCTCCTGCCACATCGCCTCATGCTAAGGGACGACAGCGGGGAGGAGCACAGAGGTGAAGCAACAGCCTGTTTTTCCCACACAGGTTTTCCCCGGTTTTTGCAGAGGTACTGGGTAATTTATCCCTCACCTGATTCCTATTCCTCCAAGGGGGTCACGACATAAGCTCTCCTAGGGCGCCCCATGGCCTTGTTGGCTTGGTTGAGCTTATGGCTTCCCTTTGTGACAGGTGTGATGGTGCCAACCATCATCGCCATAGGGACGTTCCCAGGCGCCCGGGGCGCCAGAGGAGAGGCGAGCCCCGGGCAGGACCCCTGACACACCCTTCCCTGGCCTCAGCCAGGAAGGGCAAAGTGGGAGAAGGTAGGATAAGGGCGTGGAGTCCAACTGGGTGTTGTCCACAATGCTCGAGGGGTACCGACTCCAATTCCAGTGCCGGCCCCCATCCTTCAGGGGCCTTCGTGTCACGATGGTGGCCGACCCCCTGAAAGCCCTGCGGCTGGAGATCTCCCCACTCTTGAACAAGGGTGCCATCTGCAGGATCGAGACATCAGAACAGCTAGGTGGGTTTTACTCCACTTATTTTGTGGTCCCATAAAGAGACGGAGGGTTTCGACCGATTCTGGACCACCGCAACCTCAATGAGTACTTGAAGATACTGAGGTTCCACATGCTCAGCGCATGTTACAGGCCATGTCCAGGGACCAGTGGTTTGTGACGCTGGACCTGAGGGAGGCGTACTTCCATGTTCCTGTTCACCCAGCTCATTGGCAGTACCTCCAATTCACTTTCGAAGGGACGGCTTACGAATTCATGGTTCTTCCCTTCGGCCTCTCCTTGGCACCCCGTATTTTCACAAAGTGCATGGACGCTGTCCTGGCACCTCTCACATCCCGAGGATTGTTGATCCTCAATTACCTGGACGATTGGCTGATTTGTGCGCCGACCAGGACCCAGGTCCTGTCAGACAGAGACATGCTCCTGACCCACATCGGCAGGCTGAGCATTACTGTAAACGACAAGAAGAGTCATCTGACGCACACCCAGAGGGTGGCCTTCATTGGCATGGAACTGGACAGTCCTCATGAGAGCACGCCTATCCACTAGAAGGGTTCAGGCAATCTTATCTTGCCTCGGCCACATTCGGCAGGGCCGAGTGGTATCCGCCCTGACCTGCCAGCGCCTTTTGGGCTTGCTGACGGTGGTCTCGTTGTTGATTCCTCTAGGCCTGCTCATCTGACATCCTGACATCCTGAGTGTGGCAGTGGATATGCTCTCGAGGGAGGGCCCACTACCTTGGGACTGGAGCCTACATCCCCAGGTGGTGCAGCACCTGTGGGACAAGTTCGGGAGGGCGCAGGTGGACCTGTTAGCCTCCCTGGACAATGCACACTGCCCCCTGTGGTACTCCATGTTTGAGCCACCAGGGCTTCTGGGCTATGATGCTCTGGCTCACGATTGGCCAGGGCTGGAGCTTTATGCATTTCCCCCCTTTTCTCCTAATCCAGGCTGTGCTGGACAGGACCAGGGTGGCAGAGCATCGTCTGCTTCTGGTGGCCCCATACTGGCCCAGGAGACCCTGGTTCAGTCTTCTTCTGTCCCTGTTGTGTGAGACACCTTGGCAAATTCCCCTGAGACCGGACTTGCTGTCTCAGGCTGGGGGAACTCTGTGGCATCTGAGGCCACACCACCTCAGTCTGTGGGCTTGGCCACTGAACGGCACCAATGGTCCATGTTAGGACTACAGGAGGGTGTAATGAACACCATGCAGAGCGCAAGTGTGCCGGCTACAACCGTGGCATATCAGTTGCGCTGGCGGTTGTTCTGCTCTTGGTGCACTGGTGTTGGGGTTGTTCCCGAGTCATGCAGGGTGCAGTATGTCATCCAATACATGCAGTCTCGCTTGGATGAGGACTTGGCAGCCTCTACACTGAGAGCATATTTGGCAGCAATATCTGCCTGCCATGTGGGGTAGATGGACAGGCCAGTGGGGCGCCATCCCTTGGTCTCCAGGTTTATGACGCGGGTTTGTCACCTGTGTCCAGCTAGGACCCGCTCAATGGCAAGCTGGGATCTGGATGTGGTCTTAGCAGCTTTGGCAAAGCTGCCTTTCGAACCGTTGGAGTCTGCCTCCCCGAAACACCTCTCTATGAAGGAAGTTTTCTTGTAGCGATTACTTTCATATTTAAGGGTGGTTGAGCTCCATGCATTTTCGGTAAATTCTGAGTGCTACCGGATGGACCCCGGGGGGAGGAGTATATCTCTCCGCCCCAACCCCTCATTCCTCCCGAAGGTTCTGTTATGTGAACATCCCTTTTAACCTGTCTGCTTACAACCACTCGGCAGTTGCAGGGGAGTCTGGGCCTCCCTCCGGCATGCTGTGCCCTGTGAGGGCACTGGCTGCCTATGTGGAGCGGACATGGTCAGTGAGAACAACAGACCAGCTCTTTGTCTGCTATGGTGAGAGAGTCCTGGGGGCTGGACTATCAAAGCAGAGGCTCTCACTGGATCGTGGAAACGATTACGACAGCATACCGCCTGGCTGGCAGGCCAGTGCTGGGATCTGTGGTGGCACATTCAACACGAGGAGTGGCTGCGTCCTTGGCTCTACTGGGAGGAGTGCCCCTCGCTGATATCTGTGCTGCTGCCAGCTGGGCTCCCTCTTGCACCTTTGCTAGGTACTATCGGGTAATGTGGCACCTCCCTCTAAGGTTGTTTCAGCGGTCCTGGGCGTCGCCTCCCCTTCCGGGGATTGTGCCGCGACCCCCCTTCGTCTCGATCCCGCGCTGGGACTTTGCCGCTGGCTGGACAGGTCCCTCTAGCACCGACTAATCTGATACGGGTATACCAATATATTGGAGTAATCCAATATAGTGAAACATAACGAAGGTTACTTATGTAACCACGGTTGTGTGAGCTATATGGATCATTTCAATCCTCTACGGTGCTAGAGGCGCCTCAAAACTGATGTAGAGAACATGTGTCGCGGCCATGGGGTTTATATATAAGGGCGGACCCCAGCCCTTAGGTGTACACAGGAGTAAATCTGTAAATCCTCACCTTGGATGTATCCCTCCGCTGCGGAGTGTTACCAATATATTGGAGTGAATCATATAGCTCACATAACCGTGGTTACATACATAACCTTTGTTTTCATACATAACCTTTGTTTTCATGGTTTACAGTCAGCCAAAACATCCTTAGTCTGTCGAAATAACATGAGCTGTATTCCACTCAGTCAGTCACCCAGTCGCATGTCTCGACACTTGCTCACATTCTGGTGGACTTCACACGGGAGAATTAACCCACTGGCTAGGTCAAATATCGATAACCCGACCTTAATAACCCACCACCAACAACAATATTGCTGTTTTTACAAAAAAAAAAAAAAAACTATTGACCCAATGCCTGCATCCTAGCAATCGGGTCATCAAAACAACCAGTTTCCTTTTTTGTAATTTACATCTCAAAGCCTTGACCTGTCTGGTGCACACATTTTTCTTTGTCATCCATTTAACTGAAGGCCTCAATCTGTATTTTTACCATGTAACTGATTGCTTCTAGAAAGAGAGTAGGAACAACACATGATCAAGATGAGCTAGCTACTAGTTTAAAGCAATTAAATATCTAATTGATACAAAGAATGACTGTATGGGCTACATTTATGAGAACACATGCATTTACTTACCTTATCAATCGTGAAGACGATTCACACAAAAAATGCATATTTCCATGCATTCTCCTCCCAATACAGCCTCTTCCAACACCATGGGCAGGGAAATCCATGAGTGAAAATGTTTCAGAGCATCAAAGATCATGCCCCCAAAATATGCTAACCTCCCATGCTATTGGTAATGGCGAGAGGTTACCATATCTTGGAGGTATGATCTTTGATCCTCTGAAACTTTCTCACTCATCATTATTCACGATTCATTCACGATTATCTGTAATCATGGTAGCATCCCCATTAATGTAGAAGTGTTTAAAAACATATTATATTCTTATTTACAATAAAAGTGAGCAATATTAAATCTGAAACATAACCAAAACTAACTGCAAATGCATTCAATAAGTTTGTAGAGTCGCAAGCTTGATGAATTCATTGCGTGCTAGGAATATGGTACCAAATACTAAACTTTTGACTACTTTATTTATAAGAATCTTTAGTGATGTCAATCATTTGGACATACGGAAGCCCTGAAGCCCAAGGCAAACAATAATATGTAGACTCTTGGAATTATCTCATTTGAACCACTTAGTATCTTGTTTGAACAGTTTAGTTTATTGTTTGAATTATTTATTATCTTGTTTCAATTACTTAATTGTTATTTTGTCTATTTAGGCCTTTGTTATGCAGCTTACAGATTGCTGGGTAATTGCTGCTGCAGCCATTTATTCACTGATTCCATCCATTGATATGATTATTCATTGACAGTTCTTTGATAGTCTAAAGCAGGGCTGCTTTTGAATTGCAGAGCATGTAAGTGGGCAAGTGGGGAGCGAGGAGCAGAGTGCAATGGTTTCACCCTGACCTTAGTATTCTTTGTTTTCCTTGTTATTTTGTTTAAGGTCAGGGTGTGACATGGGTGATGTATGTGTTTTTGTCTTGTCTAGGGTTTTTGTATGTTTATGGGGCTGTTTCCTTTCTAGGTATATTGTATGTCTATGGTTGCCTAGATTGGTTCTCAATTAGAGGCAGCTGTCTATCGTTGTCTCTGATTGGGAACCATATTTAGGTAGCCTGTTTTGTGGGTGGTTGTCTTCTTTCGTCGTGTTTCTGCACCAGACAGAACTGTTTCGGTTTTGCCACATTTGTTATTTTGTAGTGGTCACGTTTATCGTCTATATTAAACATGATGAACACTAACCACGCTGCGCTTTGGTCCTCTCCTTCGTCCACAGAAGAAAGCCGTTACAGCAATTCGAGTAGATTTAAAAATGCTGTTGGACTTCTCTCCCTCTCCAATTTCACTTTGGTACTGGGCATGCTCTGCCTAGCATTTTACATATCCTTTATCACTATTCTTTTAGTTACTGTGACCCCACCCACTGTATCAATCAACTATGTTTATAAAGCCCTTTTTACATCAGCAGATGTCACAAAGTCCTTATACAGAAACCCAGCCTAAAACCCCTAACAGCAAGCAATGCATATGTAGAAGCACATGGCAAGGAAAAACTCCCTAGAAAGAAACCTAGAGAGGAACCAGGCTCTGATGGAGTGGCCAGTCCTCTTCTGGCTTTGCCGGATGGAGAATTTAAGAGTACATGGCCATTAAGGCTAGATTATTCTTCAAGATGTTCATAGATGACCAGCAGGGTCAAATAATAATCAGTGGTTGTAGAGGGTGCAAAAGATCAGCACCTCAGGAGTAAATGTCAGTTGGCTCGAGACAGCAGGTGCGGTAGAGAGCGGGATAGTCGAATAAACAGCAGGACCGGGACAAGGTAGCACATCCAGTGAACAGGTCAGGATTCCATAGCCGTAGGCAGAACAGTTGAAACTGGAGTAGCAGCAACACCAGGTGGACTGGAGACAGCCAGGAGTCATCAGGCTAGGTAGTCCTGAGGCATAGTCCTGGAGCTCAGGTCCTCCGGGAGGGGATGGAGAAAAAAAGTTAGAGGGAGCATTCTTAAATTCGCACAGGACACCAGATAAGACAGGATAATTACTCCACATATAACAGAATGACACTAGCCCCCCGGCACATAGGCTATTGCAGAATAGATACTGGAGTCTGAGACGGGGGTTGGTGGATACTGTGTCCCCGTTCGACGATACCCCCGGACAGGGCCAACCAGGCAGGATATAACTCCACCCACTTTGCCAAAGCAAAGCCCCACACCACTAGAGGGATATCAACAGACCACCAACTTACTTCCCTGAGACAAGGCTGAGTATAGCCCATGAAGATCTCCACTGCACAAGCCCGAGGGGGCGCAAAGCCGGACAGAAAGATCACGTCAGTGACTCAACCCACTCAAGTCGAGTATAGCGCAAAAAAGCCTAGCACAACGTATAATGCACCCCTCCTAGGAACGGCATGGAAGAGCACTAGTAAGCCAGGGATTCAGCCCCCGTAATAGGGTCAGAGATAAAGAAACCCAGTGGAGAGAGGGGAGCCGGCCAGGCAGAGACAGTAAGGGGGGGTCGTCATTCCAGTGCCTTGCCGTTCACCTTTGCACCCCTGGTGCAGATTAAGCTCAAAGCATTTCGTATTATTCTTTATGTAAATCCAAGACACTTAATTTAGTATGTATGTATTAATTTGTGGATGTCCATAATCCATTTCGTATGATATTTTACAAATTACTATTCCCATATTTTACGAATTTGCAAAACGTACAATATGTTATGTTGTGGCTAACGTTAGCTAGGTGGCTAACACTAACTCTAGCTAGCTGGCGTAAACTAGCAAATTTTTGTTTCTCATTTAGAATTTCAGAAATACTGATTCTATCACGACAAAACACTTTAGCTAGATATAGAATTAGTGAAGTAGTGAAGACTTGCTTATAGTCCTTGGTCAATTTAACTCTGACTCGTTTGAGGATGGAACGGAGTTCAATGGACAATGTCACCTTGGTAACATTTTCTAATGTTAGGACATCATTTTGTAGCCAGACTTATTTGTAGGTATCCCATGAGTGTTTGCAAGTTATCAGACAGTTGTCAGGTATGCGTAATTGGCTGTAAGGGAGTCAGGTGCAGGAGAGCAGATATTGGTAGCCAACGGAGCCTTTTATTTAGGCGAACCAAAAGCAGACGGCAAAGTGAACACGAAATAACAATTTGGGTTAACATAACCCAGCGCAACAGACCAACATGCGCATAACATGAAACATAATAAACAATACCACACAAAGACATGGGGGAAACAGAGGGTTAAATACACAACACATAATGAGGGAAATGAGAACCAGGTGTGTGGGAAAACAAGACAAGACAAATGAAAAATGGATTGGCGATGGCTAGAAGACCGGAGACGTCTACCGCCAAGCACCGCCTGAACAAGGAGAGGCATCACTTCAGCAGAAGTCGTGACAACAGTTCAGTGGAGACAGTGGAGACGGTCGTTGCGCTATCTGAGACAATGCTACAAACCCCACAAAACAGCTTTTCTTTGTAATCGAAAAACAGAATGTCACTGCATGTGCGATGGTTAAATCACCAAAAGAGAACAGATTATTGGTATGTAAAATGTGCTCCACGCCTGTAATCTGTAGTCCCTAAAATACTGTTTAATTATCTAAATCCCCAAAGGGACAGGACGAATCTTCTTCGCGATATCAGACCAGGTTTGGCAGAAAGCATGAAGATCTCTGCCTGGTTTCAAAGCCCTAATTGATAAATATGGCCCAATATATTGTGACAGTTTTGATTACCAAAGACCCCACAATTAGACATTAGTTAAACTTCTTCCCGCCAGGGGTTGGAACCAAAACTATTTTCCAATTGTTTCATTCTGAACAGAATCATTCATTTTAAAAATTCTGTTCCACTGTTCCGACCAGCAAAATAAAGATCTAAACCGATTCGAACCCCCAATAAGGTATGTTTATATTGTTCCTTTCTGTTCCTTTTTAAACATATAAAATAAATGTTTTTTTAAATGTAGTTCAACATTAAATTACTTCATCAATCAGTGTGGATAGAGCAGCTTGCTATGGAGTGGGCAAGCTATAATAGTTATTTACATGCATTGGACAGACAAGTGTAAGGCACGAAATGTGACTGAAATTTTGTGGGTGGGGAGACAGTGAGAGAGGGTGGAGGAGGAGGCTTGGCTTGGATTGAAGTGCTGGGCATCATGTTATGACATACATTATCTGAATTAGTCCCACAGAATTATGCCTACAGAGGAGCGGTTTCTATGAATGAACTTTGAGTGTCTTTGAAATTCCAGGAGTTGGCTTAATGTTAGACCAGAGCTAGCTAGCTAGCAAGCTAACAAGCTTGTGTGTGCAGAGTGACACCGGAATTAAAATTATAACACCTCTTACCATTTTGTGGTTAATAAAGCCAATGTGAAACATTATAACTATAGTATCCTTAACTAAGATTGAAAAGGTTAATCCATTCTACTCAAATAAATAATCTCTCTCCCTAATATCTGAATCACACTTGTAACGTCAGTAGTCTAGTAGCCTATGCTTTGGAAGGAGAGGGGCAGGTAGCCAACACATGCACAGACAGGCAAAGATTTTCAGCTGGCAGGCAGACACTGGAATACGTTTCTGAGTGAGGGCTTTGCATAGGTGCTTTGTTGCCTTTTTTGTGGGACCCAATTTTGCCCGGAACCTAAAATAACTTTATTAACCGGTTCCCATGATTTTAAAAGAACAGTTCAGTTCCAGAACAATATAGATCACTTTCGTTCCCTGTTCTGATTATTTTCCTCAAAAAATGTCCTTCATTTACAGTTTTCGGTTCAGTTCCATGAACAAGCTCCAACCCGCTTCCCGCTAATAAAAACAACTACTTTTACCGGTACTGCTCCAACTGAGATGGTTAAGGATGAGTTGGACAGCAGAGTGAAGAAAAAGCAACCAACAAGTGCTCAGCATATGTGGGAACTCATTCACGACTGTGGAAAAGCATTCCAGGTGTAGCTGGTTGAGAGAATGCCAAGAGTGTGCAAAGCTGTCATCAAGGCAAAGGATGGCTACTTTGAAGAATCTCACATTTATTTTGATTAATTTAACACTTTTTTGGTTACTACATGATTCCATATGTGTTTTTGCATAGTATTGATGTATTCACTATTATTCGACAATGTAGAAAATAGTAAAAATAAAGAAAAACCCTTGCATGAGTAGGTGTGTCCAAACTTTTGACTGGTACTGTATAAGGCTAAGTTCCATCGCTATCGGGAAAATAGTTACAGGTCTACATCTTGTCCACTCTTGTTCCCTGGCACTCACTGTAGGAACTGCTTTCACTCTATTCTAACCAAAGTTGCATTGCCAGTTTATGTCCCTTGGTGTTACTATGCACTAGCTAGCTAGTCAAAACAAATGACGCCATGATGGCTGCCTGTCTCTGTATTTGTGAAAGTTATGGTGGTGCTAGAATCTATTAGTTCTATGATGTGAACTAATCAATGAATATGTCTGGTAAATGAGTTTGGTGCTGCTTTGAAAGTGCTGTGGTGGTGCCACACCAGATTGAAAAGTACTGGGGCAAATACTGTCTCGCCGCACGTTTTCCAGCGGCTCTGATGTCTGCATTGCATCCTAAAGAAAAATCAGATACAGTATTCAAATATTTCTATAAAACATCCAATCTTCTGGAATTATATGGAAGAGGCCCTCAGGGATGAAAAAGCAAATTGAGCCATGAGTAATGATATTCATATTGTTGGATATTTGATGAGAAATGATTGATGAGATGACAGGAAATGTCTCAGGGAACAGAGTCAAGCCTTGTTGTCTCAGATAGGAAGAATGGACTAAGACTGACAAAAGATGGTACTTCACGCCCTATGGTTTCTCTTACCAATGCAGACTCATTGCAGTTTGCATAAAAAAATGGAATGGCATTCAGAATGACAATCATATGCCATTTCAACATACACTGTATAACATTTACTGGAAAGCCTAGTATTTTTTTCCTTCTCAAATAGAAAATGAACACAGCATGCTCAGTACAGGTAGTAAAGGGAAATAATGAGAGAATATCACACTAGGACTTGTCCAGTAAGTATGCCCATTTCCGTCTTCCTGTTGGAAATGGTTTGGCCCGTTTTCGTCCAATGAACACGACCCAGGTGTGCACAATGACCTTGTGAAGAGCTTAGTGACCAAATTTTCTCTCCGCTATTCCTTCTGTCTGATTCAAATCTCTGCTACATTAATCATTGTCTGGAGATGATGCTTCTAATAGCTATAATTGATCTCACTTGTGAGTCATATCCAGAATGTTACTGTGCTAACATAATATAAAGATATACCAATACTGGTAGCACTTCATAATAACTCCACGTAATAAAGGATTTATAATGATTAGTAAATTGTTTATTCATAATGTATTAATCCTTACTCCCACATTTGTTCATGTTAGTAAGCTAGTTGTTCACAGATTTTTAAACCACTTTTAAAGTATAAAGTAATAATGATTCATGCGATCCTTCATAAGATGTTTAATATAGGTCTTTGTAAACCATTTACAAGTGTTTTTGTAAATGTTCCTCTGGTTCAGTCTGTAACAGCCAGAGGAATTATGTATCCATTTCAGAGTAAGAAATGAGTGTGTCCTCCAGACTTTTTGTGTGGCCTAATCTAAAGTATGACCTATTTATACTTTATAAATACTTTCTAAATGTTTAAAGTGACCAGTGTAATTTCTCACAAAAAGATGGACATGTCAATGGTAGACATTCCAGCAGTACCTGATGTTCCTTAAAAAGATCTCAACATGGTAAAAGACTAAGCACAAAACAGAGGATGTTTACGGAAAAAATATATTGAAAAAATTATTCACAAAAACTGCTTGTAAAACAACTGCTGCGTGGATGTAGGGAAGAGTTGTAATACAAATGTTTTTAGAATGTTAGAATGTCAACCTCGTGAACGCAAACCAATCATAAAACGGGGAAATGTACTGTATACCTTCACACAGAACAGCTGGCCACACCAGACAGTTTTTCTGTAGTGGATTTTTATTATTTCTTTACTATTGATATGTGATTGAGATAGAAATGTTACATGCATGTTTGCATGTAGAAACATTACATGTATTTTTTTTATTTTACCCTTATTTTACCAGGTAAGTTGACTGAGAACACATTCTCATTTACAGCAACAACCTGGGGAATAGTTACAGGGGAGAGGGGATGAATCAGCCAATTGTAAACTGGGGATGATTAGGTGACCGTGATGGTATGAGGGCCAGATTGGGAATTTAGCCAGGACAATGGGGTTAAAACCCCTACTCTTACGATAAGTGCCATTGGATCTTTAGTGACCACAGAGAGACCACCCATTAAGCGTCCCATCCGAAAGACAGATATATAAATGTACATGCTTCCAGTGCTTCAGACTATTTTCACACTTTGCTTTGTTTAGTGTCACTTTTATTGCACCTTTGATCATTATTTAAAGGTAGTAACTCTTGGATAGCTCAGCTACATAAAGTTCCCTTACCTCGTAAGCAGTCTATGGACTGCTCTAAGGAGTGACTGCAATCCACACTTTGGTTTCCATAGAAAAGTCACTGCCAAGAAACGCTGAGGTTAGCATTTTCGGAAGAAAAACATTACTGAGCATAGAGTGTGTCTGAAGTTGCACATCACACTATTACAACAATGTGACTGTTTTGGAATTGTTTTTTCAATATACACACAAGTATATGGACACCCCTTCAAATTGTGGATTTGGCTAATTCAGCCACACCCGTTGCTGACAGGTGTAATTAATCGAGTACACAGCCATGCAATCTTCATAGACAGACATTGGCAGTAGAATGCCCTCATTGAAGAGCTCTCCGTGACTTTCAACGTGGCAGCGTCATAGCATGCCACTTTTCCACCAAGTCAGTTCATCATATTTCTTCCCTGCTAGAGCTGCCCGGGTCAACTGTAAGTGCTGTTATTGTGAAGTGGAAACGACTAGAAGCAACAACAGCTCAGCTGCAAAGTGGTAGGCCACACAAGCTCACAAATCAAATCAAATCAAATCAAATTTATTTATATAGCCCTTCGTACATCAGCTGATATCTCAAAGTGCTGTACAGAAACCCAGCCTAAAACCCCAAACAGCAAGCAATGCAGGTGTAGAAGCACGGTGGCTAGGAAAAACTCCCTAGAAAGGCCAAAACCTAGGAAGAAACCTAGAGAGGAACCAGGCTATGTGGGGTGGCCAGTCCTCTTCTGGCTGTGCCGGGTGGAGATTATAACAAAACATGGTCAAGATGTTCAAATGTTCATAAATGACCAGCATGGTCGAATAATAATAAGGCAGCATAGTTGAAACTGGAGCAGCAGCACAGTCAGGTGGACTGGGGACAGCAAGGAGTCATCATGTCAGGTATTCCTGGGGCATGGTCCTAGGGCTCAGGTCCTCAGAGAGAGAGAAAGAAAGAGAGAATTAGAGAGAGCATATGTGGGATGGCCAGTCCTCTTCTGGCTGTGCCGGGTGGAGATTATAACAGAACATGGCCAAGATGTTCAAATGTTCATAAATGACCAGCATGGTCGAATAATAATAAGGCAGAACAGTTGAAACTGGAGCAGCAGCACAGCCAGGTGGACTGGGGACAGCAAGGAGTCATCATGTCAGGTAGTCCTGGGGCATGGTCCTAGGGCTCAGGTCCTCCGAGAGAGAGAAAGAGAGAAGGAGAGAATTAGAGAACGCACACTTAGATTCACACAGGACACCGAATAGGACAGGAGAAGTACTCCAGATATAACAAACTGACCCTAGCCCCCCGACACATAAACTACTGCAGCATAAATACTGGAGGCTGAGACAGGAGGGGTCAGGAGACACTGTGGCCCACTCCGAGGACACCCCCGGACAGGGCCAAACAGGAAGGATATAACCCCACCCACTTTGCCAAAGCACAGCCCCCACACCACTAGAGGGATATCTTCAACCACCAACTTACCATCCTGAGACAAGGCTGAGTATAGCCCACAAAGACCTCCGCCACGGCACAACCCAAGGGGGGGGGGGGGGGGCGCCAACCCAGACAGGATGACCACATCAGTGACTCAACCCACTCAGGTGACGCACCCCCTCCAGGGACGGCATGAGAGAGCCCCAGTAAAGCCAGTGACTCAGCCCCTGTAATAGGGTTAGAGGCAGAGAATCCCAGTGGAAAGAGGGGAACCGGCCAGGCAGAGACAGCAAGGGCGGTTCGTTGCTCCAGAGCCTCACAGAACTGGAACGTCTAGTGCCGAAGCGTGTAGCGTGACCAGGTAGGGTTGATATACGGAATATATCCCTATTTGGTAAAACACCAAGTCAACATTATGTCAAGAACAGCTCAATTAAGTAAAGAGAAACAACAGTCCATCATTAAGACATGAGGGTCAGTCAATTCGGGAAAATTTCAAGAACTTTTAAAGTTTCTTCAAGTGCAGTTGCAAAAACCATCAAGCTCTATGATGAAACTGGCTCTCATGGGGACCGCCACAGGAAAAGAAGACCCAGTGTTAACTCTGCTGCAGAGGATAAGTTCATTAGAGTTACCAGCCTCAGAAATCGGCAATTAACTGCACCTCAGATTGCAGCGAAAATAAATGCTTCACAGAGTTCAAGTAACAGACACATCTCAATATCAACTATTCAGAGGAGACTGCGTGAACCAGGCCTTCATGGTCGAATTGCTGAAAAGAAACCACTGCTAAAGGACACCAATAATAAGAAGAGACTTGCTTGGGGCAAGAAACACAAGCAATGGACATTAGTCCGGTATATTTTGATTTGTTTAACACTTTTTTTGGTTACTACTTGACTACATACAGTGCCTTGCGAAAGTATTCGGCCCCCTTGAACTTTGCGACCTTTTGCCACATTTCAGGCTTCAAACATAAAGATATAAAACTGTATTTTTTTGTGAAGAATCAACAACAAGTGGGACACAATCATGAAGTGGAACGACATTTATTGGATATTTCAAACTTTTTTAACAAATCAAAAACTGAAAAATTGGGCGTGCAAAATTACTCAGCCCCTTTACTTTCAGTGCAGCAAACTCTCTCCAGAAGTTCAGTGAGGATCTCTGAATGATCCAATGTTGACCTAAATGACTAATGATGATAAATACAATCCACCTGTGTGTAATCAAGTCTCCGTATAAATGCACCTGCGCTGTGATAGTCTCAGAGGTCCGTTAAAAGCGCAGAGAGCATCATGAAGAACAAGGAACACACCAGGCAGGTCCGAGATACTGTTGTGAAGAAGTTTAAAGCCGGATTTGGATACAAAAAGATTTCCCAAGCTTTAAACATCCCAAGGAGCACTGTGCAAGCGATAATATTGAAATGGAAGGAGTATCAGACCACTGCAAATCTACCAAGACCTGGCCGTCCCTCTAAACTTTCAGCTCATACAAGGAGAAGACTGATCAGAGATGCAGCCAAGAGGCCCATGATCACTCTGGATGAACTGCAGAGATCTACAGCTGAGGTGGGAGACTCTGTCCATAGGACAACAATCAGTCGTATATTGCACAAATCTGGCCTTTATGGAAGAGTGGCAAGAAGAAAGCCATTTCTTAAAGATATCCATAAAAAGTGTCGTTTAAAGTTTGCCACAAGCCACCTGGGAGACACACCAAACATGTGGAAGAAGGTGCTCTGGTCAGATGAAACCAAAATTGAACTTTTTGGCAACAATGCAAAACGTTATGTTTGGCGTAAAAGCAACACAGCTGAACACACCATCCCCACTGTCAAACATGGTGGTGGCAGCATCATGGTTTGGGCCTGCTTTTCTTCAGCAGGGACAGGGAAGATGGTTAAAATTGATGGGAAGATGGATGGAGCCAAATACAGGACCATTCTGGAAGAAAACCTGATGGAGTCTGCAAAAGACCTGAGACTGGGACGGAGATTTGTCTTCCAACAAGACAATGATCCAAAACATAAAGCAAAATCTACAATGGAATGGTTCAAAAATAAACATATCCAGGTGTTAGAATGGCCAAGTCAAAGTCCAGACCTGAATCCAATCGAGAATCTGTGGAAAGAACTGAAAACTGCTGTTCACAAATGCTCTCCATCCAACCTCACTGAGCTCGAGCTGTTTTGCAAGGAGGAATGGGAAAAAAATTCAGTCTCTCGATGTGCAAAACTGATAGAGACATACCCCAAGCGACTTACAGCTGTAATCGCAGCAAAAGGTGGCGCTACAAAGTATTAACTTAAGGGGGCTGAATAATTTTGCACGCCCAATTTTTCAGTTTTTGATTTGTTAAAAAAGTTTGAAATATCCAATAAATGTCGTTCCACTTCATGATTTTGTCCCACTTGTTGTTGATTCTTCACAAAAAAATACAGTTTTATATCTTTATGTTTGAAGCCTGAAATGTGGCAAAAGGTCGCAAAGTTCAAGGGGGCCGAATACTTTCGCAAGGCACTGTATATGTTATTTCATAGTATTGATGTATTCACTATTATTCTACAATGTAGAAAATCATAAAAAATATAGGAAAACCATTGAATGAGTAGGTGTCCAAACTTTTGACGGGTACTGTAAGTATTCAGACATTTACTTTGTTAAAGCACCTTTGGCTGCGATTACAGCCTCGAGTCTTCTTGCGTATGACACTTCAAGCTTGGCACAACTGTATGTAGGGAGTTTCTTTCACTGTTCTCTGCAGATTCTCTCAAGCTCTGTCAGGTTGGATGGGGAACATCACTACACAGCTATTTTCAGGTCTCTCCAGAGATGTTATATCAGGTTCAAGTCCGAGCTTTGGCTGGGCCAGAGACTTGTCCCGAAGCCACTCCTGCGTTGTCTTGGCGGTATGCTTAGGGTTGTTGTCCTGTTGGAAGATTAACCTTTGACCCAGTCTGAGGTCCTGAGCGCTCTGGAGAAGATTTCTTTATGGATCTCTCTGTACTTTGCTCCGTTCATCTTTCTCTGAATCCTGACATGTCTCCCTGTCCCTGCTGCTAAAAAAGCATTCCAACAACATGATACTGCCACCACCATGCTTCCCCGTAGGGATGGTGCCAGGTTTCCTCCAGACGTGGCGCTTTGGCATTCAGGCAAAAGAGTTCAATCTTGTTTATTATGGTCTGAGTGTCCTTTAGGTGCCTGTTGGCGAACTCCAAGTGGGCTGTCATGTGACATTTACTGAGGAATGCCTTCCGTCTGGCAACTCTACCATAAAGGCCTGATTGGTGGAGTGCTGCAGAGATGGTTGTCCTTCTGGAAGGTTCTCCCATCTCCACAGAAGAACTCTGGAGTTCTGTCAGAGTGAGCATTGGGTTCTTGATCACCTCCCTAACCAAAGCCCTTCGCCCCCGATTGCTCAGTTTGTCTGGGTGGCCAGCTCTAGGAAGAGTCTTGGTGGTTCCAAACTTCTTCCATTTAAGAATTATGGAGGCCACTGTGTTCTTGAGGACCTTCAATGCTGTAGAATTTTTTGATCTGTGCCACAACACAATCCAGCCTCGGAGCTCTATGGACAATTTTTTTGACCTCATGGCTTGGTTTTTGCTCTGACATGCACTGTCAACTGTGGGACCTTATATGTGGCCCGCTTTTGCAAACTAGGTATACGTCGCAGGTCACTACTTCACAGAAGAGCCATTTGAATGTAAAAAATGTTTGTTTTTTTTCAATCAAAATGCTTTTTTGGGGGCAGAAATGCCTTCTTGAACATGTGAACTTTCATGTGCCTTAATAACAAACTTGTATACCATATGTAAATACGAATAAAAAAAATAAATTACAAGCCGGGTTGATTTAGCCACAGAAAAAGTCAGCAACCTTCCCACTAGCCATGATTTGCTGAGATAATGATTGGGCTGGACATGCCGAGAGATGAGTTTGGATTGGTCTGCCATATAACATGTTTCTGTCTATTTGAGCTATTCGGTATGTGTAGGTAATCCTTTCTAACACGTATTTGTGAAAAATATATTGCGTAGTAAAACTGCATAAGTGTTGCTCTCCACTTTCTGGGTGACCAAGTTTTTAAATCAGTGGAATTCGAGTATGATAGTTAAGGAGATGGAGAAAACATCTGTCTCAGGATTTACATCTTCAAACTAACGGCAACCATGGCATCCGTGACAGGAGACGCGTCCATCTATGATGTATACCGACCGGTAAGATGGTCAAGATGGCTAAATTTTCAGATATTAAACATTTCTAATTTTGACAAAGTCCTTTCATTTCAAATGAATGTATACTGTTAGTGTCACGCCGTGATCTGTTTCACCTGTCCTTGTGCTTGTCTCCACCTCCTCCAGGTGCCACTCATTATCCCTGGTGTAGTTATACCTGTGTTTTCTGTCTCTCTGTGCCAATTCGTCTTGTTTGCCAAGTCAACCAGCGTTTTTCTCCTAGCTCCTATTTTTCCCAGTCTCTGTTTATTCCTAGTCCTCCTGGTTTTGACCCTTGCCTGTCCTGACACCGAACCCGCCTGCCTGACCATTCTTCCTGCCCTGACCTCGAGCCTGCTTGGACCTGGTTTATGAACTCTCACCTGTACCCGACCTGAATTTTGCCTACCCCTTGTGTTATAATAAATATTGGATCTCAACCATCTGTCTCCTGTGTCTGCATATGGGTCTCGCCTTGTGCCCTTATAGTTAGCTAGCTAGATAATGTTAGCTGGCTGGCTTGCTAGAAAACGTTATGTGTATGATCTTATTATTGGTATCTCAGAGCCATTTGTTTGGCTAGTTATAGCCTAATGCTAGCTAGCTAACATTGAACCTAGTTGGTTAGCTACCTGCAGATTCATGCAGGGTAGTAATGTCATGAGTTGGGATTATGGTTCATTGTTTAGCTAGCTAGTTAGCTACATGTCTTAACAAAAGACTCCACTACACAAGTAACCATTTAGGATTCATTCGTAAATTCAGGCTGGCCAACTACTCAGATTTCAGAGCACTCTCATCTGAGTGGGCCAGAGCGTAGAATAACTGATGAATTTACGAACGCTCAAGACCTGTTGATTATGGCCGGTGTCAGTAAAAGTCGCCAAAAAATTTGTAATTAAATTGTTGCCAACAGCACAGTTACAGTCACCAACGCTCTGGATAACATGAAAACAGCCTAACCAGCTCTGCTAGAGCGAGTAAAATGGTCAGAGTTTGGGTGGGGAGTAAAGCTTAAGAGGGTGTGAACGATGCCGAATAGGTGTAGACAAAGAGGAGCTCTCCAGTAGGTACCAAAATATTCAAAGGCCATTTTCTCAAAAGTGAGGTTACAAGTTTATCAACTTTCAAAGCAAAATTACCTTTCCATTGTTCCTCAAATGCAGTGTATGATATACCATTTTGTAGCTCTGTGTCTCTGCTTTTATCCAATGTAAAAAAACACAATTTGAATACTGCACTATACTTTCTGAATGCACTGTATGCTGTATGACTTACATTTCAACTAATATGGCGGAAACGTCATTTGATGGTAACACTATAGGCTTTCAGATATCTCTCACATGCACCCAAAGTGCAAAGGCCATGGTATTGCTGATTTTAAACCATTGCTCCATTCCTAAATGATACAATATCGGGAATCAAGTAATCAATGTGAAATATGGAAGAATGGTTGATTTCCAGTTTTTAAAGGTGCACTAAGCAGGAAGAAATTCCGCCATTTCCTGGTTGCTAAAATTCGAATAGTTTGCCTAATTTCAGTTTATGTGACAAAAAAAGCAAGTATCATACAGAGAATGTTTGTACCATCTAAACCGCTGTGAAATATATTTTCCTTAACCAAAAGCGTGTATTTTTAGCTGTTTGAAGCTGGTGTACAAAACCTACAGTAAAAGATGCTAAAACTAAACATAAGAACGGGAATCACAGAAATAGCGCACATAGAACATATTTACCTCTTCTTAGACTTGCTTTCAAAGAGAATGACAGATCTATAACTTACATTTCTGTTAATTTTGTAGGGTAGCCCAAAAAGTTACATATTGTGCCTCCCGAGTAGTGCAGCGGTCTAAGGCACTGCATCGCTTTGTCACTACAGATCCTGGTTCGATTCCAGGCTGTGACACAGCCGGTCGTGACTGGGAGAACCATGAGGCGGCGCACAATTGGCCCAGCGTCGTCCAACTTAGGGGAGGGTCTTAATACTTATGTAAATTTGATATTTCCATTTTTATGAGCAAAAACTTTCAATTACCTGTTTTTGCTCTGTCATGATGATGTATTGTGTGTTTATTGATGAGAGGAATTAAAAAAATAAAACCATTTTAGAATAAAGCTGTAACATAACAAAATGTGGAAAAAGTCAAGGGGTCTGAATACTTTCCAAAGAAAAAAAAGGAAGAAAATAGTTTCACGTAACAGGGTTTTCCTTAAAATGAGGGACATGTTTTTTCCTTAAATTGCATCACTAATCACATTAAATAAATTATAATCCCCAAAAATGACTTTGTAAACGTTACATAATAACTAGGGCTTTACAATGATGTCGAAGACTTGAAGAAATGTTGGGGTTAAGTGGGTTCAAATGACAGAGGGTGCATTAATCGATTTTTCCATATGGTCTATATTAAAGGGCACTTCATATAACACGTTTTAAAAATTCTATATTGGTGAACAATGTCTACTTAAAATGGAAATAGTCCAGGTAGCCAATTAATTGATTGTTCAGTACTATTATGGCTTGGGAGTAGAAGCTGTTAAGGAGCCTTTTGGGCCTAAATTTGGCGCTCCGATACCGCTTGCCATGCGGTAGCAGAGAGAACCGTCTATGACTTGGGTGACTGGAGTCTTTGACAATTTTTCGGGCCTTCCTTTGACACCACCTAGTATAAAGGTCCTGGATGGCTGGAAGCTTGGCCCCAGTGATGTACTGGGCCGTACGCACTACCTTCTGTAGCGCCTCACGGTCGGATGCTGAGCAGTTGCTATACCAGGCGGTCAGGATGCAACCTGCTCTCGATGGTGCAAATGTATAACTTTTTGAGGATCTGAGGACCCATGCCAAATGTTTTAAGTCTCTTGATGGGGAAAAGGTGTGCCCTCTTCACGACTGTCTTGTTGTGTTTGGGCCATGATAGATTGTTGGTGATGTGGACACCAAGGACCTTGAAACTCTCTACCCACTCCACTACAACCACATAGATGTGAATGGGGGCATTTTTGGCCCTTCTTTTCCTGTAGTCCATGATCAGCTCCTTTGTCTTCCTCACTTAGAGGGAGAGGTTGTTGTCCTGGCTGCTAGGTCTCTGACTTCCTCCCTATAGGCTATCTCATCATTGTCGGTGATCAAGCCTACCACTGTTGAGTTGTCAGCAAACTTAATGGTGGTGTTTGAGTCGTGCTTGGCCATGCAGTTGTGGGTGAACAGGGAGTACAGGAGGGGACTAAGCACGCATACCTGAGGGGCCCCCGTGTTGAGGATCAGCGTGGCAGGTGTGTTGATGCCTACCCTTACCACCTAGGGAAGGCCCGTCAGGAAGTGCAGGATCCAGTTGCAGAGGGAGGTGTTTAGTCCCAGGGTCAGCTTAGTGATGAGCTTTGTGGGCACTATGATGTTGAACGCTGAGCTAGAGTCAATGAACAGGATTCTCATAAAGGTGTTTTTTTTTGTCCAGGTGGGAAAGGGCAGTGTGGAGTGCGACTCAGATTGCATCATCTGTGGATCTGTTGGGGCAGTATGCGAATTGGAGTTGGTCTAGGGTTTCCGGGATGATGGTGTTGATGTGAGCCATGACCAGCCTTTCAAAGCACTTCATGGCTACCGACATGAGTGCAACAGGGCGGTAGTTATTTAGGCAGGTTACCTGCGCTTTCATGGGAACAGGGACTATGGTGGACTGCTTGAAACATATACAGTGGGGCAAACAGTATTTAGTCACCCACCAATTGTGCAAGTTCTCCCACTTAAAAAGATGAGAGGCCTGTAATTTTCATCATAGGTACACTTCAACTATGACAGACAAAATTAGAAAAACAAATCCAGAAAATCACATTGTAGGATTTTTAATGAATTTATTTGCAAATGATGGTGGAAAATAAGTATTTGGTCAATGACAAAAGTTTATCTCAATACTTTGTTATATACCCTTTGTTGGCAATGACAGAGGTCAAACGTTTTCTGTAAGTCTTCTTTGCCCGGGCGGTGTGTTTGGGATCATTGTCATGCTGAAAGACCCAGGCACGTTTCATCTTCAATGCCCTTGCTGATGGAAGGAGGTTTTCACTCAACATCTCACGATACATGGCCCCATTCATTCTTTCCTTTACACGGATCACTCGTCCTGGTCCCTTTGCAGAAAAACAGCCCCAAAGCATGATGTTTCCACACCCATGCTTCACAGTAGGTATGGTGTTCTTTGGATGCAACTCAGCATTCTTTGTCCTCCAAACACGACGAGTTGAGCTTTTACCAAAAAGTTATATTTTGGTTTCATCTGAAATTCTCCCAATCTTCTTCTGGATCATCCAAATGCTCTCTAGCAAACTTCAGATGGGCCTGGACATGTACTGGTTTAAGCAGGGGGACACGTCTGGCACTGCAGGATTTGAGTCCCTGGGGGCGTAGTGTGTTACTGATGGTAGGCTTTGTTACTTTGGTCCCAGCTCTCTGCAGGTCATTCACTAGGTCCCCTCCGTGTGGTTCTGGGATTTTTGCTCACCGCTCTTGTGATCATTTTGACCCCAGATGGTGAGATATTGCGTGCAGCCCCAGATCGAGGGAGATTATCAGTGGTCTTGTATGTCTTCCATTTCCTAATAATTGCTCCCACAGTTGATTTCTTCAAACCAAGCTGCTTACCTATTGCAGATTCAGTCTTCCCAGCCTGGTGTAGGTCTACAATTTTGTTTCTGGTGTCATTTGACAGCTCTTTGGTCTTGGCCATAGTGGAGTTTGGAGTGTGACTGTTTGAGGTTGTGGACAGGTGTCTTTTATACTGATAACAAGTTCAAACAGGTAACGAGTGGAGGACAGAGGAGCCTCTTAAAGAAGAAGTTACAGGTCTGTGAGAGCCAGAAATCTCGCTTGTTTGTAGGTGACCAAATACTTATTTTCCACCACAATTTGCAAATAAATTAATAAAAAATCCTACAATGTGATTTTCTGGATTATTTTTCTCATTTTGTCTGTCATAGTTGAAGTGTACCAATGATGAAAATTACAGGCCTCTTTCATCTTTTTAAGTGGGAGAACTTGCACAATTCGTGACTGACTAAATACTTTTTTGCCCCACTGTATGTATTACAGACTCGGTCAAGGTGAGATTAAAAATGTCAGTGAAGACATTTGCCAGTTGGTCTGTGCATGCTCTGAGTACACATCCTGGTAATCCGTCTAGCCCTGAGGCCTTGTGAATGTTGACCTGTTTAAAGGTCTTGCTCACATTGGTTAAGGAGAGCATGATCACACAGTCGTACGGACAGTTGTTGCTCGCATGCACGCTTCAGAGTTGTTTGCCTCAAGGCGAGCATAAAAGACATTTAGCTCGCCTGGTAAACTCGGGTCACTGGGCAGCTCACAGCTGGGTTTCCCTTTGCATGCCCAGCCACATCCGACAAGCGTCAGAGCCAGTGTAGTAGGATTCAATCTTAGACCTGTATTGACGCTTTGCCTGTTTAATGGTTTGTCTGAGGGCATAGCTCAATTTCTTATAAGCATCCCGATTATTGTCCCGCTCCTTGAAAGCGCTAGCTCTAGCCTTTAGCTCAGTGAGAATGTTGCCTATAATCCATGGCTTCTGGTTGGGAAATGTACGTACGGTCGCTGTGGGGGGGACATTTCGATGCACTTATTGATGAAGCCGGTGACTGATGTGGTATACTCCTCAATGCCCTTGGAAGAATCCCATAACATATTCCACTCTGTGCTAGCAAAACAGTCCTGGAATCTGGAGGATATAATTATGGTCAGATTTGCCAAATGGAGGGCGGGGGAGAGATTTGTATGTGTCTCTGTGCGTGGAGTAAAGGTGGTCTAGAGTTTTTTTTCCCCTCTGGATGCACATATCACATGCTGGTAGAATTTTGGTTAAACAGATTTAAGTTTGCTCTGATTCTGGATGAGCATTTTCTTGTTTGCTTATTGCCTTATACAGCTCGTTGAGTGTGGTCTTAGTGCCAGCAAGTAGACGGCTAAGATACACACAGAAGAAAACTCTCTTGGTAGATAGGGTGGTCTACAGCTCATCATCAGGTACTCTACCTTAGGCGAGCAATACCTCGAGACTTCCTTAATATTAAACGTCGCGCACCAGCTGTTATTGACAAATAAACACACACCCCTACCCCTCGTCATACCAGATGTAACTGTTCTGTCCTGCCGATGCACCAAAACCCAGGCAACCCTATATTATCTGTGTAGTCGTTCAGCCACACCGGCACAGCCATAAGATATTACAGATTTTAATGTCTCGTTGGTGGGATAGTCTCGAACTGAGATCATCAAGTTTATTCTTCAGTGATTGCACGTTGGCCAATAGAACGGATGGTAGAGGCGTGTTACCCATTCGCCAACTAATTCTCACAAGGCACCCCAATCTCCGTCCCCTATATTTCAGTCTTTTCTTCATGCGAATGACTGTGATTTGGGCCTGGTCTCGGAGAAGCAGTATATCTTCATCCAGTTCGAGGTGAGTAATCGATGTTCTGATATCCAGAAGCTCTTTTCGGTCATAAGAGACGTTAGCAGCAACAGTATATAAGTTACAAACAATGAGAAAAAAAAACACACAAAATAGCACAGTTGGTTAGGAGCCCATAAAATGGAAGCCATCCCGGCACCATTATTATTGGGAATCTTCCATTTTGTTGTGAAGGAAAACATTAATGGATTCCCCAACAGTTCAACCTGATAATCCCTCTGATAATCTTTGGTCACCGTAAGCATCATTCTTGATAGCCACAAGCCAATGGCAGCATAGGGGTACATCTCTGGTAGGTAGGATGGAAAAAGATAACTCCTTTTCGTGCTTGTTTGTAATTAACAAAGCAAGGCACATGATGTCAAATGTTAGTGAATAACAAACAAAAAAATCTTGCCTACAGAAGTTATGAGATGACTCTGTGTTGTTTGTTTGAAGTAAACAACACCCTCATCCAAGTTTGTGGGCACGCCCCATCTACCTAGTGGACGTTTTCTGCATTCGCTATGAATGCCGGACTTTGTGGTTCACTATGAGCAGATAAATACACAGGTAGTTGAAACTTCCCGATTCTACCAGTGAAATGACAATGCACTCTTTATAGCTTGTGGTTTGGATCATTTTGATGTTTATTACAAAAACGTAATGTTGTTAATATAGTAATTACTAAATGCTGTTGCAGAGCCAGGATGGAATTTCCCTTTAACAAAAGGCACATCTCAATGTGGTCCAGGTATCCTTATGAAATGGCACAGATCTATTGCTCCTCTATTGAACCCGCAAGCAATGGAGGAGGCCGATGACATCAGAGGGCACCATCAGACCAACTCCTTGAATGACCTACTCCTTGAAGTTTGCATTTGTGTTTAAAAAAACACACTTTTTTACCCTTAAGTGTGTGTATATTATTGTATTTGTAAGTGGGATATTGTTTTTCAACAGGAAAAGTTTTTTTTTAAATTGCTGCAGTGGGTCTTTAACAATCAACAATTATTGTATTGCAAAATGCCATTATTGATGCAGATACAGCTCTGCCACTGGCAAACGTATAGGCTGACTGTCTGAAGAGAGCATGACATTAGGATTGGTACTGATGAGGGAATGACAGCCCATTGTTCATCACAGAAGCAATGAGCTGGCTTTCACCCATACTGCAAGTGTCAGAATCTATTTCCTTTTCTGTATCCCAAAATTTATCAAAGGCCACAGAACAAAACTAATACCACTCAGTGCTCTATATGAAGTAAACCACTTTGTGTGATTGAGAGAGAGTTGTATGAAAGCACTCTGTTGCATATTTGTTATGGTATTTGTGAGGACTGCCACGGTTGTTGAGGATGATTTCTTCTAAGTGCTATCAGATGTATGATTTCACCCTAACTTGGAAGCAGTGAACCCTCGACAGGCAGCACTCATGGAGACCGAAAATAACTATTTCTGGTGCAGAAGTCAATACTACTTTCTCTAACGGAGGCTCTTCAGTGTTGCAAAATGCCATTATTGATGCAGATACAGCTCTGCCACTGGCAAACGTATAGGCTGACTGTCTGAAGAGAGCATGACATTAGGATTGGTACTGATGAGGGAATGACAGCCCATTGTTCATCACAGAAGCAATGAGCTGGCTTTCACCCATACTGCAAGTGTCAGAATCTATTTCCTTTTCTGTATCCCAAAACTCATGTGTCATCCACCATACCATTAGTTTGAAATGAAATATTGGCATTGCGATTCATGTGACAGGAGACCACTAAACTACACTAGCTCATTAAATCTCAAACCACAGAGTGCAGGTAAACGAACACCACTGCCTTTTTGCCTTTGTGCAGATTGCCATGTCTCATTTTCGATTAATTGATAATGATATTTTTTTCAAAGTATCTCTCTTTTTAAAACAAGCATTGCAGAGCTGTCTACAATTTCAATTTCATCCCTCTGAAAGATAAAACAAATATTACGGCTGAACTCAAATGTGCTGGTTGATGAAATACAGTACCTGTATGTATGGGAAAGATGTTTGAAAAGGGTATTTTGTTCTTAAATTATATTGTACATTGGAATGGTAAAGTTATGTCCTTCGTGGAGGTATCAGAATTGTACAGGAAGGTCTGCTCAATCCAAGAGCACAACCAATTGATTACAGCATTACCCCAAAAATGGAGGAGGCAGGTGGCAGTGGGAGGAGGTAGGGAACTGGTCTGTCTGCGCAATATAAAGGATCAAAACTGGTGGAAGAATAAAAAATTGCATAAATAGGAAAGTATACCAGTTTCATTTGAGGACCAGGATGTTGACAACTGTGCCATACAGATTGCAAAATAGTTGGGAAGAGATTTTTGATGTACCGATTCCATGGTACAGGGGGTGTATGAGTTGATATATAAAACAATGCAAGATTCAAGACTTCTTGCTTTTCAGCTAAAATTATTATATAGAATTCTTGCCACCAACAAAATGTTGAATATTTGGGGCATAAAATCCTCGAAGCTCTGCAGATTTTGTTGTGAGGATACAGAATCAATAGACCATTTATTTTGGTATTGCCCTCAGGTAGCCTGTTTCTGGTCTCAGGTTCAGGAATGGCTAAAAATGCTTAGATAATAGTACTGTTAGGAGATCTGGAGAGACCAGGTCAGTCAATTTATCTTCAACTTGCAATCTGTGGATTCTATCCGATTAGAATGAAATTGTATGTTAAACATCACAGCATAGTTGAAAGATATGTGTTGCGTAGAAACCCGAAGAGGGTGGCCAGCAGTGATCGATGGGATGGGCTGAGGGAAGCTGAGGGTTGGGATGTGGAATTGGAGACAAGTGGGGGTGGAGATGCTGTGGAGTGGAGATAGAATGATGGTCCGGAGCTATATCTAGCAAAGACTTATTAATGACCTGGAGCCAGTGGGCTTGGCGACGAATATGTAGCGAGGACCAGCCAACGAGAGCATACAGGTCGCAGTGGTGGGTAGTATATGGGGCTTTGGTGACAAAACAGATGGCACTGTGATAGACTGCATCCAATTTGTTGAGTAGAGTGTTGGAAGCTAATTTGTAAATGACATCACCGAAGTCAAGGATAGGTAGGGTATTCAGTTTTACGAGGGTAAGTTTGGCAGCATGAGTGAAGGATGCTTTGTTGCGAAATAGGAAGCCAATTCTAGATTTAACTTTGGATTGGAGATGCTTAATGTGAGTCTGGAAGGAGAGTTTACAGTCTAGCCGACACCTAGGTATTTATAGTTGTCCACATATTCTAAGTCAGAACCGTCCAGAGTAGTGATGCTAGTCGTGCGGGTGGGTGCAGGCAGCGATCGGTTGAAGAGCATGCATTTCATTTTACTAGCGTTTAAGAGCAGTTGGAGGCCACGGAAGGAGTGTTGTATGGCATTGAAGCTTGTTTGGAGGTTTGTTACACAGTGTCCAAAGAAGGGCCAGATGTATACAGAATGGTGTCATCTGCGTAGAGGTGGGTCAAAGAATCACCCGCAGCAAAAGCGACATCATTGATATATACAGAGAAAAGAGTCAACCCGAGAATTGAACCCTGTGGCACCCCCATAGAGACTGCCAGATGTCCGGACAACAGGCCCTCCGATTTGACACACTGAACTCTATCTGTTTATCATAAATAAACTTTGATTTGATTAGCTTAACCACATGGTTACAATATACCAGATTACAGAATAAAAGAAAACAGAGAGGTGTACTGTATCTCTATAAACTGTAGCCTAAATACATAATTACTTCCAACTTGGCCCAATTCACATTTCCAACTGCCAACCTTGACATACCAATAGCCAATATAGGCTAAATATCCCAAGCAGGGCTACAGCAAGGATCAAGTTCATTGGGCTTTGCAATGGCCACTCTGGTTTGGGTGTCCTTGGTAGAACAGTGTTGCTGTAACTAAGTGGTCACATATCGTTCTGGTTCCACTGCCCTGTAAATTCCATTTAATTCAATTCAAATTTCAGGTCAGTCTTTGAATTCATATAATTCAATTCCTCTCATGTCCAATGTTAGGTAAATTCCAAGAAATCAATTCCCAAAACAATATTATCCCCATCAATTCCCAAATTCAAAGTAAATTCCCTCAGGCTGATCGTGTTACTGTTCAGACAGCCTACCTATTCAGGATATATTGAAATACAAGTGTATTTATTTTTTAACATATCCTGCAGTCAATGTTAGATACTATGTGCATTAATTCCTTTAACTGGGAAATGTAAAAATACAAAATGTATATTTTATTCTAAAGATGAAATGATTACATTCCAATTCCAAAGTCCAAACCGTCTAATTCCAATTCAGATCCAATTCCATAACTTGAAGATTGTTGAATTCAAGAATTGAATTGGAATTGGAATGATGGTTGTGGTTGCTTGGAGGCGGCAAGGTGGGGTGTGGGCTGGCAGGGTTCTGAGGAGTTTGGGTGTGTAGGGTAGTCTGAGGGGCGTGGAAGAGTGGGGCCCTATGGAAATGCCGGAGTGCTGGTTAGGGTTAATTGGTTGGGGTTGCTTGGGGGGTCTGGGGGACCTTTATAGGCATCTGGAAAGGGAGGGGGGGGGGTCCATTGAACAGGAGGGAGATCTACGCTCACCCACTTTTTCTCCAACAAAATCTTGCCGCCATATTTGATGAGAACATCACATTCCTGTGTTCAGTTGTGGCATGCAAGTATTTCTCCTATGTCCAGAAGGTAGGCCAAAGGTATCCAAAGCTGCAGGACCATCAAAATATGCAGCCCTTGTCCATCATGCATTCCAAAGTTCACAGATGGAAATGTGAGATAAACTGCAGTCAAAATACTTTTTCTTACAAGTGGGCATGTAATAAAATAACGTTTCTTCCTTCAAAGTTGTTTTTTTTAAATGCCTTCCTCACCATCTTAAATAAGCATGCCCCATTCAAGAAATTTAGAACCAGGAACAGATATAGCCCTTGGTTCTCTCCAGACCTGACTGCCCTTAACCAACACAAAAACAGCCTATGGCGTTCTGCATTAGCATCGAACAGCCCCCGTGATATGCTATCTTCTCAGGGAACTAGAAACCAAAATGCACAGGCAGTTAGAAAAGCCAAGGCTAGATTTTTCAAGCAGAAATGTGCTTCCTGCAACACAAACTCAAAAAAGTTATGGGACACTGTAAAGTCCATGGAGAATAATAACACCTCCTCCCAGCTGCCCACTGCACTGATGATAGGAAACACTGTCACCACCGATAAATTCACTATAATTGAGAATTTCAGTAAGCATTTTTCTACGGCTGGTCATGCTTTCCACCTGGCTACCCCTAACCCGGTCAACAGCACTGTACCCCCCACAGCAACTTGCCCAAGCCTTTCCCATTTCTCCTTCTCCCAAATCCTGTCAGCTGATGTTCTAAAAGAGCTGCAAAATCTGGACCCCTACAAATCAGCCGGGCTAGACAATCTGGACCCTTTCTTTCTAAAAATGATCTGCCGAAATTGTTGCCACCCCTATTACTAGCCTGTTCAACCTCTATTTCGTGTCGTCTGAGATTCCCAAAGATTGGAAAGCAGCTGCGGTCATCTGTTACGTTCCCCAGTTTCTGTGTTGTAGATTGTGTATTTGAGTGTGCTTCAGGAGATGGCTTCCTGAAATCCCCCAGCAGCTGATTGGTCGACTCCATGATTAATTGGAGAGCTGACCCCGCCACCTCGTCAGGACGCAGCTGATTCCAATTTCCAATGCCTTCTGAAGCTATAAAAGCCAGTGTTCTGTTGTTCAGGAGAGAGTTTGATTGTGATATAGATCATTGCTGAGAGAGGTTGATGGCTGAGGGGTATAGCATGTTGGTCGATGGTATGTACTATGTTGTTGGTAGCAGCTTTGGTATGTTCTGAGTTTGTTGCTTCGTCAGAGCTTCTTTAATGGCCTGAGTTTGTTTTTGCTCAGTTTTGTTGTGAAGTGGATTGTTTCAGTTGTTCCCAGGGGGGAAAGGGGAAGGCACCTAGGGAGTGCTTAGACGAGATGCCAACGGGCATACATATACCCGTAGTATATTCACTGTCTAGGCACACTAGGTAAGACCTGGGCGGACCACACCCTGTATTGTTGGTTAGTGCACCAGGTGGTGCTAAATTAGATAAGTAGTGGGTGGGTAGGCAGGTAAGGTAGGAGAGGGGGCTTTGAATATTTGCTTTGGTTCTGTCTAGCCCCTTTTCCCCATATTACCGTGTAAAGGAATAAATTCCTAGTAAATGGTAAATTCTCTGCCTTTTGTAATCGTTACTCACACCTACAGTCCATACCTCTTTCACTTCACGGAGAGTTGAGTTGTAGCAGGGTGTTGCGTTCCCTCTTCATAGAAGTGTGCGTAACACATCCCCCTCTTCAAAGGGGGGGGGGACACTCTTGACCCAAACTGCTACAGACCTATGTCTATCCTGCCTTTCTAAGTTCTTTGAAAGCCAAGTCAACAGATTACCGACCATTTTGAATCCCACCATACCTTCTCCGCTATGCAATCAAGTTTCAGAGCTGGTCATGGGTGCACCTCAACCACGCTCAAGGTCCTAAATGATATCTTAACCGCCATCGATAAGAAACAATACTGTGCAGCTGTATTCATTGACCTGGCCAAGGCTTTTGACTCTGTCAATCACCACATCCTCATCATCATGACTCGACAGCCTTGGTTTCTCTCATGATTGCCTCGCCTGGTTCACCAACTACTTCTCTGAGAGTTCAGTGTGTCAAATCGGAGGGTCTGTTGTCCGGGCCTCTGGCAGTCTCTATGGGGTGCCACAGGGTTCTATTCTTGGACCGACTCTTCTCTGTATACATCAATGATGTTGCTCTTGCTGCTGGTGAGTCTCTGATCCACCTCTACGCAGACGTCACCATTCTGTATACTTCTGGCTCTTTGGACACTGTTAACAACCCTCCAGGCAAGCTTCAATGCCATACAACTCTCCTTCTGTGGCCTCCAATTGCTCTTAAATACAAGTAAAACTAAATGCATGCTCTTCAACCGATCGCTGCCTGCACCTGCCCACCTGTCCAACATCACTACTCTGGACGACTCTGACTTAGAATATGTGGACGACTACAAATACCTAGGTGTCTGGTTAGACTAAACTCTCCTTCCAGACTCACACCAAACCTCTCCCGTCCAAAGTTAAATCTAGAATTAGCTTCCTACTTTGCAACAATGCATCCTTCACTCATGCTACCAAACATACCCGTGTAAAACTGACCATCCTACCATTCCTCGACTTCAGCGATGTCATTTACAAAATAGCTTCCAATACCCTACTCAATAAATTGGATGCAGTCTATCACAGTGCCATCCGTTTTGTCACCAAAGCCCCATATACTACCCACCACTGCGACCTGTACGCTCTCGTTGGCTGGCCCTCGCTTCATACTCGTTGCCAAACCCACTTGCTCCAGGTCATCTACAAGACCCTGCTAGGTAAAGTCCTCCCTTATCTCCGCTCACTGGTCACCATAGCGGCACGCACCTGTAGCACGCGCTCCAGCAGGTATATCTCTCTGGTCACCCCCAAAACCAATTCTTCCTTTGGCCGCCTCTCCTTCCAGTTCTCTGCTGCCAATGACTGGAATGAACTACAAAAATCTCTGAAACTGGAAACACTTCCCTCACTAGCTTTAAGGAGTAGCTGTCAGAGCAGCTCACAGATTACTGCACCTGTACATAGCCCATCTATAATTTAGCCCAAACAACTACCTCTTTCCCTACTGTATTTATTTTGCTCCTTTGCACCCCATTATTTATATCTCTACTTTGCACATTCTTCCACTGCAAATCAACCATTCCAGTGTTTTACTTGCTATATTGTATTTACTTCGCCACCATGGCTTTTTTTGCATTTACCTCCCTTATCTCACCTCACTTGCTCAAATTGTATATAGACTTATTTTTCTACTGTATTATTGACTGTTTTACTCCATGTGTAACTCTGTGTATGTGTCAAACTATTTTGCTTTATCTTGGCCAGGTCGCAATTGTAAATGAACTTGTTCTCAACTTGCCTACCTGGTTAAATAAAGGTGAAATAAAATAAAAACACAGTATACTTGGTACCATTTTTTTTGTGTGTGTGTTTGAGTCATAAAACCACTAACATTGGTGTTGTCCTGGTCACCATCTGGCCCACCAGAAGTTGGTTCCCTTATCCCAAAAAACTCCCTAGTCCTTGCTGGTGACAAGCATACCCATAACATGATGCAGCCACCACCATGCTTGAAAATATGAATGGTACTCAGTGTGTTGGATTTGCCCCAAACGTAACTCTTTGTATTCAGGACATCAAGGTGATTTCTTTGCCACATTTTTTTGCAGTATTACTTAAGTGCCTTGTTGCAAAAAGGATGCATGTTTTGGAATATTTTTTTTATTCTGTACAGACTTTCTTTGTTTAATTCTATTTAGGTTAGTATTGTGGTGTAACTATTGTTGAACCATCCTCCCGTTTCTCCAATCACAGACATTTAACTGTAACATTAAACTGTAAAATTATGTTGAACCAACGTGGAATAGATGTTGGAATACATTTTTGTGCCCAGTGGGTAGCTAATGAATATGTCTGTTAAACGTGTTTGGTGCCGCTGCTTTAAAAGTGGTGTGGAAAGGTACTCGGACAAACGCGGTCTCGCCACACATTTTCCAGCAGCTCTGCATGACATTTGTGCATGCACTCTGAGGCAAAAAAAAGTAGAGACAATATAAAAGGGGAAAAAAGGCTTTCAAACTATACCAGATTTTTTTCTCCCCAGTATACTGGGTGGTGGCAATACAGTTCTACAACCTGAGTGTTCTAGCCCTTAAAGTGCATATTGTAGATTTTCATAAGTACAATATACACTCAGTAGTCAGTTTATTAATCACACCACCTCGTTCACAAAAATGGTTGGCTCCTACAGACAGTGAGGCCAGGGCCAGGGCCAGGGCTTGCTATATAAAGCAGGCAGACAGGCATCTAGGCATTCAGTTACTGTTCGATTGAACATTAGAATGGGAAAACCGAGTGACTTAAGTGACTGAGTGTGGTATGATCGTCAGGTGCCAGGCGGTTGCAGTATATTAGAAACGCACGACAGTGTCTAGGGTTTACCGATAACGGTGTGATCGCGGCAGTCCAGGGGGCGAAAACAGCTCATCGATGACAGAAGTCAAACGAGAAGGGCAAGAATCATGCAAGCTAACAGACGGGCCACCAGCAGGCAAATAACAGCACAGTACAACAGTGGTGTGCAGAACAGCAACTCGGAACACACAACTCGTCGGTCTTTGTCACGGATGGGCTATTGCAGCAGACAACCACTCCTGTATGCTAAAAACAAGAAGAAGCTGCTCCAGTGGGCACGCGATCACCAATACTGGACAACTGAGGAGTGGAAAAACATGGCCTGGTCCAGTGAATCCCGGTTCATTTTGCGTCCTGCTGATGGTAGTCAGGATTTGGAGTAAGCAGCATGAGTCCATGGTCCCATCCTGTCTGGTGTCAACAGTACAGTCTGGTGGTGTAATGGTGTGGGGAATGTTTTCCTGGCACATGTTAAGTCCCTTGATACCAATTGAGCAACATTTCCATGCCCAAAAATTTAGGCTGTTCTGTAGGTGAAGGGTGGTCCAACCCAGTACTAGATGAGTGTACACTGATTATTTAATTTTCTTGTGAAATGCATGACAGTAGTTTGTTAATCATGTGAAATATAAAATGGTAAATTTCAGACAAACTCCATTGACAGCAGCTAAGTTAACTTTAGCTAGCTGGCTTCCGACATACATCCTAGCTTGACGTTCGCTTTATCAGACAGCTTCAGATTTGCGGGGAAAACAAATATATTTGCTAGTTACCCATCTGATTGATAAAGTTGATATACATGCCATTAGCTAACTGTCAACATGTAGTTAGCTAAATTGAAACTCTTAGGGTAAAATCTCCCACCATCACTGTAGCTAATAATGTTAGGTTTCTAGAAAAGAAAACAATATGTTTGCAAGCTATATTATAAAGACTTGTTAATGACTTTTGAACACATTTTGTCAAACTACTTCGTTCTACTGCCTGTTTATTGATTAATTGGTAACTGAAAGTTGGCAAGAAATGTGTCCCTCCTGCAAATAGGCTGTATTGTTTTGGTGTAATTTGACTGACTAGGCTTGTGTGTTTAATTAGCCTAGTTAGCCAAATTACTGACTGACTAGGCTTATTGTTATTCATGTTTTTGTTGTTATTGCATTTCAGGTGGAGAGGGAGTAAGATCACCAGAAAGCAGAATACTGCCAGACAATGAGGTATTAGTCAATGCTTATGAACTGGATATTCTTTGTGAAATGCCCATTTCTATCAATGACACTAACAAAATGGTTGGATTGTTCAGCAACATGTGCAGTAAATGCTAATATGGCTTTGGTGATAATTTGACTAGCCAAAATAGTCATCTAGCTAGCTAGGTAGCTGTTTAGCTTTCTAACACATTCACTAATTTGTTTGTAAACAATTAACAAGCTAGTTAGCTACCACATGTTCTTGTCAAACTGTCAACAGAGTTTAGCTTGCAAGCAACACGATATGCCAAATAATAGTCTAAAAACCACTTGAGGGCAAATAAATCAGATTTGACTGTTCAGACAAGTCACCTACTAAGGTGGTTTGAAATGTGTCTTGAAATATCAGATTCCATGTGCTTTTTGGCTGTTCAGACTGCAGGAAAAACAGATTCAAATCGGTTATACAAATAAATAGGATTTGAGTCACTTCAAACTGCCAAAGTAAACACAGCGTATTTGTCATTCTTCAGTCTTGTCCGGGACATATACGTTGATAAAAATCTATTCAACCTGGACATGAGACTTGTATTGACCTTTTGGAGTCAAAAGCTGAGAGCAAAGAAATTGAGTAAGAAGATTGTGGGAGCTGTTTTGTTAGACTTCAGTGCAGCGTTTGATGTCATTAATCATAACCTATTGCTGAAAAGATTTAGGTTTTATGTTGCGTCCTCTGCCTTATTATGGATTGAGAGTTACCTATGTAATAGAACAGAGGGGTTTTCGTTAATGGACGCGCCTCTCATGCAAATTCAGCTGAGTGTGGTGTTCCGCAGGGCAGCCGGCTAGGGCCATTATTGTTTCCACAAATGTCTGCATTACTATTGGTCTTTGTGCGAGAAATTGATGTGTTGAACAGACAGTTCGGTACCTTCAAGCAGTTGGCACACAGTTTGGACACTCATCAGTACAACACAAGACAACCAGAGGTCTATTCACAGTCCCCAGGTCCAGAACAGAGGCTGGGAAACGCACAGTATTAAATAGAGCCATGACTACATGGTTCTCTCTGCCACCCCAGGTAACCCAAGCTAATAATAAAACCAGTTTTAAAAAACTGATAAAAGAACACCTTACTGCACAAAGGGGACTGAAGAGACACTGCCATTTTATATATCTTGTATTGTAATTTGCACTGTACTATGTATTAGACCTAGATATTGTGTGTATGTCTGCTATGTGTGACATTTTAAAATGTATGTATTTCAGTCCTTGACTAATAACGTTCTGTATTATGTCATGTTTCATGTGGACCCCAGGAAGAGTAGCTAATGCTTTGGTATTTATTAGGATCCCCGTTAGCCACTGCAAAAGCATCAAGTGTTATCTTGATGGAGAAAGTCTGCATGTTGTTTGATGTTTAAGTTACCATAGTAGGTAGTAAAAATGTGAATAACAGGCTATGAAAAAATGTATTGTTTTTGTAACATAAAAAAATGAAGATGAGTAGTTTATACAAACTTTATTTTTTTGTGCTGCTCTAGAGTTCCATGGTCCAGCAGACTCACTTAGGGATAGGGGAATGGACACATATTAGTTTGTCTGGGAGACTTTTAGAGGGAGGAAATTAGTTTAAGTGAGTACAGTAAATCAAATCCAACCAGTAGCCCTGTATAATATGCTATATGTCATCACACAGACTGCCATAGTGAAAGAGGTTACATAGTGCATAAAGTATATTACCACCAGTGGAGCTTACTGTACTTCTCTGCTCCGAAAGGTCCTTGGAATATTCTCTCCATAGCACCTGTAGAGAGATGATAGAGGTACTGAATGCAATTGAAAGAGAGAGCAAGAGAGTTAACATTTACATTGTTGATTATTGAGGACTATACTGGTGCCTTCCAATCACACACAAATGGATGCGTAAAACTCAATGGCTTTCAAAGCTGCAAAGACTATCCTTCAACCAATTAATGTCTGCGACTTCACTCTCACTAAGCTCTCACCCTTGACCTCCCATTGGCCCAGGGCCTCCTTCCAAACCCTCTGAGTCTCATTGACAAGGAGTTACTCAAGGAGTAGACAGGCTTATCCACTCCTCATATGAGTGAAGTATTTTTTATATGTATACACTGCTCAAAAAAATAAAGGGAACACTTAAACAACACAATGTAACTCCAAGTCAATCACACTTCTGTGAAATCAATCTGTCCACTTAGGAAGCAACACTGATTGACAATAAATTTCACATGCTGTTGTGCAAATGGAATAGACAACAGGTGGAAATTATAGGCAATTAGCAAGACACCCCCAATAAAGGAGTGGTTCTGCAGGTGGTGACCACAGACCACTTCTCAGTTCCTATGCTTCCTGGCTGATGTTTTGGTCACTTTTGAATGCTGGCGGTGCTTTCACTCTAGTGGTAGCATGAGACGGAGTCTACAACCCACACAAGTGGCTCAGGTAGTGCAGCTCATCCAGGATGGGACATCAATGCGAGAGACGTGGAGGAGGCCGTAGGAGGGCAACAACCCAGCAGCAGGACCGCTACCTCTGCCTTTGTGGAAGGAGGAGCAGGAGGAGCACTGCCAGAGCCCTGCAAAATGACCTCCAGCAGGCCACAAATGTGCATGTGTCTGCTCAAACGGTCAGAAACAGACTCCATGAGGGTGGTATGAGGGCCCAACGTCCACAGGTGGGGGTTGTGCTTACAGCCCAACACCGTGTAGGACGTTTGGCATTTGCCAGAGAACACCAAGATTTGCAAATTTGCCACTGGCACCCTGTGCTCTTCACAGATGAAAGCAGGTTCACACTGAGCACATGTGACAGACATGAAAGAGTCTGGAGACGCCGTGGAGAACATTCTGCTGCCTGCAACATCCTCCAGCATGACCGGTTTGGCGGTGGGTCAGTCATGGTGTGGGGTGGCATTTCTTTGGGGGGGCCGCACAGCCCTCCATATGCTCGCCAGAGGTAGCCTGACTGCCATTAGGTACCGAGATGAGATCCTCAGACCCCTTGTGAGACCATATGCTGGTGCGGTTGGCCCTGGGTTCCTCCTAATGCAAGACAATGCTAGACCTCATGTGGCTGGAGTGTGTCAGCAGTTCCTGCAAGAGGAAGGCATTGATGCTATGGACTATGCCCATTCTCCAGACTTGAATCCAATTGAGCACATCTGGGACATCATGTCTCGCTCCATCCACCAACGCCAACCAACGTCCACAGACTGTCCAGGAGTTGGCGGATGCTTTAGTCCAGGTCTGGGAGGAGATCCCTCAGGAGACCATCCGCCACCTCATCAGGAGCATGCCCAGGCGTTGTAGGGAGGTCATACAGACACGTGGAGGCCACACACACTACTGAGCCTCATTTTGACTTGTTTTAAGGATATTACATCAGAGTTGGATCAGCATGTAGTGTGGCTTTCCACTTTAATTTTGAGTGTGACTCCAAATCCAGACCTCCATGGGTTGATAAATTTGATTTCCATTGATAATTTTTGTGTGATTTTGTTGTCAGCACATTCAACTATGTAAAGAAAAAAGTATTTAATAAGAATATTTCATTAATTCAGATCTAGGATGTGTTATTTTAGTGTTCCCTTTATTTTTTTGAGCAGTGTATATAATGTACACACACTACCATTCAAAAGTTTGGGGTCACTTAGAAATGTCCTTGTTTTTGATAGAAAAGCAAAAAATGTTGTCCATTAAAATAACATAAAACTGGTCAGAAATACAGTGTAGACATTGTTAATGTTGTAAATGACTATTGTAGCTGGAAACGGCTGATTTAAAAAAAAACATTTAAAAAAATTACATAGACTTACAGAGGCCCATTACCAGCAACCATCACTCCTGTGTTCCAATGGCACATTGTGCTAGCTCATCCAAGTTTATAATTTGAAATGCTAATTGATCATTAGAAAACCCTTTTGCAATTATGTTAGCACAGTTGAAATCTGATGTTCTGATTAAAGAAGCAATAAAACTGGCCTTCTTTAGACTAGTTGAGTATCTGGAGCATCAGCATTTGTTGGTTTGATTACAGGCTCAAAATGGCCAGAAACAAAGAACTTTCTTCTGAAACTTGACAGTCTATTCTTGTTCTGTGAAGTTAAGGCTCTTCCATGTGATAAATTGCCAAGAAACTGAAGATCTCATACAACGCTGTGTACTACCCCTTCACAGAACAGCGCAAACTGTCTCCAACCAGAATAGAAAGAGGAGTGGGAGGCCCCAGTGCACAACTGAGCAAGAGGACAAGTGCATTAGAGTGTCTAGTTTGAGAAACAGATGCCTCACAAGTCCTCAACTGGCAGCTTCATTAAATAGTACCCGCAAAACACCAGTCTCAACGTCAACAGTGAAGAGGCGACTCCGGTATGCTGGCCTTCTAGGCAGAGTTGCAAAGAAAAGCCAAATCTCAGACTGGCCAATAGAAGAACACAGACACTGGACAGAGGAATTCTGCCTAGAATGCCAGCATCCCGTAGTCGCCTCTTCACTGTTGACATTGAGACTGGTGTTTTGCGGGTTTGTTTCACTTTAAAATCATTGGTTTGTGTTTGACATACACTTTTTAAAGTGAAAAATCTGTCAGCATCACTCTGTTAATGTGGAATTGCCCTACAGTTCGGCTCAGTCCCACATCTTGTGTTATCACTCATTTGGCTAAATTGTCCTTAGTTGCCTCTTTTGATACAACCACAGCAATCTTTAAATGGACTGTTACTTTGAATGCAACATTAAGATATTAAAACATTTAAACTCCAAGTGAACTCTGACATTTCTCGCACTGCAGTTGTTCTCAGGAGACTGGTCAGTGTGTGTAGAGAGAACATGTTTGACTAGGTGGAGTCAGGCTTCTACTCCAACGCCATGGACCACTACACCAATGAGACAGAGGAAGCCAAATTTGGACCAGTGAGTCACCAACTCATTTTATGACTTACACAACAGTATACACAATTACACATACAGTATGTATTCCTCCACCTTCCACAAACTCTAGTGCCCTACTTTTGTTTACCTTTTTACCAATGTATATGGATTGTACAACAATTTTAAGTTGGGACTTTGACTCTTTTTTAAAGAAGGTCTTCCCTGGTTCTGAGGGAGGTGACGTGGCCACAAACAGTTCCTGGGACACCTCTGGAGAACAGCCAAGACATCTGATGCAACTTCATCTTTAGTGTGTCAGCTCTGGCGCACCTGGGAGCTAAAGGTATGGCACTGAACTCTTAAGTCATGTATGCTTAAACATACTTGTATGCTCATTTATGTGTTTCTTAAAGTGGCTTAATACCCTAAATATTGGTTCCTGCCTGCAGTTATTGGACTCTTTTTGGTGTTTGCTAAAGCTGACTGTCTGCTTTTCGTTTTACAGAGAAACGTTCCTGGCTAACAACTAATTACCTAGCTAACTTTAGCAAGTAGATTCCTCTCAACTCAAGGTATAGTATACCTATTCAAATTTCCCAAATTATTTGGTTATTAAGCTGCTGGGTTTCCCAAGTCGTTTGGCGCTATCTTACTCAAGCCGGCTAGCTTGCTAAACAGTAACTCTGCAATGCATCACAAACAGAAGGCTCGTAATAGCCAATCACAACACTGGACTTGGCAATGGCATGAATGTGTTTAGTTGGTCCATCACTCCAGTGAAAGTGACCAATCTAAGGTTTTTATACAAGCACCCGCCTTTAAGCCCCCCCATCCACCTGAAATCCTAACCACAAGGTTCCAAGACTTCAGAGAGAACAAATTGAGAGCGAAAACTTGACATTGACAAGTGACTTGCTGGTGGACAATTGAATGTGTTCAAATAAATGTTTTACACGTTTCTTTGCTTACAGTTCTATGTGTACTGTTTAAGACTTTTAAAAAAAAAATTGTGACAATTATGTTCTTCTCACTCAAAATTATTCTTGCAAGCTCTCAAGTACAATTTTCACTCTCGACTGGCCTGTGCGCTCACAGGACCCGTCCAATGCTCGCTCGACCACATTACTTCTGTCTCTACTCACGGTTTGCTCATGCAATAGAGCCCCACATTGGAGGTGTCATAATACCCACAAAACCTAGGTCAAGCAGGGAAATGGTTCCAATCATTTCCCCACCATATATTTTTCACATAGGGGATTTTAGAAACACTTAAAATAAGGGTGTTTTATGTACTGTAGGCTTACCCAGGTGTGACGTTTTGATAACCATGCAAATCTCTCTCACACAATGTGAATTTTATAAATATATTTGCCTCTATTTACTCTCAAATTCGAAAATGTTAATTAGCATCAAAGTAAAAAAAAAAAACATGCGAGACTACAAATCCCTGCAGGCTCCTGCACATCATCTCTAGCTGACACATTTGCTAACAGGTATTGTGTCAATTTAAAACTTGCACAAGACAGTTCCCAGAATTGTTTATTTAAAGAAATGTTGCCAATTTATTCATTACTACATTTAGCTAACATTAGATAGTTAATCCAGAGGGATTCTTAACTTTGCCTCTATTCGGCAGTCTTGTCCAGATCATCATGGCATTTGTAGTTCTTTATGATAGCTACATTGTCACAGACCGGCCGTTGCCTGGAATGTATTGAATGAAACTCAGGATCGTGTTGTATCTTGCGAAAAGTAAAGGGAGATTTAATGTAAATTCTTACATCCCTCAGGCTGAAAATAACAAACAAATCATAGTACAGATGGCAATACAGAAGGGCTCTCCCTTCTGAACTGAGTAGACTTGTAGCCCCACCCCATAGCGCCCAAATAAATACACTTCCCCTCTGTCACAGGTGCAAATCTGTGATCAGAGATAGAGGGAACATAAAGAGAACACAATGATAATACAACAAAATGACATCACATACTCTCATTCACACAACTAGTTAAGATTAAGAATAATAATGAAAATATCATAAATGTAAATTGATGAAATATGGATTATGATACTGACCAGTATATCAAAAGATAAATACAAACACATACACACTTCCACTCTCTCATACTTCACCCTCCCATCTAGACAGATACAGTAGTAGGAACTCTGTGAAGGCCTCCTTTTGAACATTTTAGCAGCTAATTAGCATTTCATTTGGGGGGGTAAATACAGGTGAATACAGTGCCTTGCGAAAGTATTCGGCCCCCTTGAACTTTGCGACCTTTTGCCACATTTCAGGCTTCAAACATAAAGATATAAAACTGTATTTTTTTGTGAAGAATCAACAACAAGTGGGACACAATCATGAAGTGGAACGACATTTATTGGATATTTCAAACTTTTTTAACAAATCAAAAACTGAAAAATTGGGCGTGCAAAATTATTCGGCCCCTTTACTTTCAGTGCAGCAAACTCTCTCCAGAAGTTCAGTGAGGATCTCTGAATGATCCAATGTTGACCTAAATGACTAATGATGATAAATGCAATCCACCTGTGTGTAATCAAGTCTCCGTATAAATGCACCTGCACTGTGATAGTCTCAGAGGTCCGTTAAAAGCGCAGAGAGCATCATGAAGAACAAGGAACACACCAGGCAGGTCCGAGATACTGTTGTGAAGAAGTTTAAAGCCGGATTTGGATACAAAAAGATTTCCCAAGCTTTAAACATCCCAAGGAGCACTGTGCAAGCGATAATATTGAAATGGAAGGCGTATCAGACCACTGCAAATCTACCAAGGCCTGGCCGTCCCTCTAAACTTTCAGCTCATACAAGGAGAAGACTGATCAGAGATGCAGCCAAGAGGCCCATGATCACTCTGGATGAACTGCAGAGATCTACAGCTGAGGTGGGAGACTCTGTCCATAGGACAACAATCAGTCGTATATTGCACAAATCTGGCCTTTATGGAAGAGTGGCAAGAAGAAAGCCATTTCTTAAAGATATCCATAAAAAGTGTTGTTTAAAGTTTGCCACAAGCCACCTGGGAGACACACCAAACATGTGGAAGAAGGTGCTCTGGTCAGATGAAACCAAAATTGAACTTTTTGGCAACAATGCAAAACATTATGTTTGGCGTAAAATTGGGACGGAGATTTGTCTTCCAACAAGACAATGATCCAAAACATAAAGCAAAATCTACAATGGAATGGTTAAAAAATAAACATATCCAGGTGTTAGAATGGCCAAGTCAAAGTCCAGACCTGAATCCAATCGAGAATCTGTGGAAAGAACTGAAAACTGCTGTTCACAAATGCTCTCCATCCAACCTCACTGAGCTCGAGCTGTTTTGCAAGGAGGAATGGGAAAAAATTTCAGTCTCTCGATGTGCAAAACTGATAGAGACATACCCCAAGCGACTTACAGCTGTAATCGCAGCAAAAGGTGGCGCTACAAAGTATTAACTTAAGGGGGCTGAATAATTTTGCACGCCCAATTTTTCAGTTTTAAATTTGTTAAAAAGGTTTGAAATATCCAATAAATGTCGTTCCACTTCATGATTGTGTCCCACTTGTTGTTGATTCTTCACAAAAAAATACAGTTTTATATCTTTATGTTTGAAACCTGAAATGTGGCAAAAGGTCGCTAAGTTCAAGGGGGCCGAATACTTTCGCAAGGCACTGTATATTGATAAAAGTTCCCTTGTCCTAGAGAGTTTTACACGGTTATCAAAACATCATGCCAGTGTAAGCGTACTCGAAACACAGCCCTTCTTTTAAGTGTTTCTAAAATCTCCCCTGGGATAAATGAATGATGGAAAAATGATTTGAACCATTTCCCTGCTTGACCACTAGATTAATGGGTACTAAACTCAGCAAAAAAAATAAACGTCCCTTTTCAGGACGAAAAATCTAAATAACTTCACAGATCTTCATTATAAAGGGTTTAAACACTGTTTTCCATGCTTGTTCAATGAACCATAAACAATTAACGAACATGCACCTGTGGAACGGTCGTTAAGACACTAACAGCTTACAGACGGTAGGCACAGTTACAAAAACTTAGGACACTAAAGAGGCCTTTCTACTGACTCTGAAAAACACCAAAAGAAAGATAGATGCCCAGGGTCCCTGCTCATTTGCGTGAATGTGCCGTAGGCATGCCGCAAGGAGGCATGAGGACTGCAGATGTTGCCATGGCAATAAATTGCACTGTCCGTACTGTGAGACGCCTAAGATAGCGCTACAGGGAGACAGGGTGGACAGCTGATCGTCCTCGCAGTGGTAGACCACGTGTAACAACACCTGCACAGGATCGGTACATCTGAACATCACACCTGTGGGACAGGTACAGGATGGCAACAACAACTGCCCGAGTTACACCAGCAACGCACAATCCCTCCATCAGTGCTCAGACTGTCCGCAATAGGCTGAAAGAGGCTGGATTGAGGGCTTGTAGGTCTGTTGTAAGGCAGGTTCTCACCAGACATCACCGGCAACAACGTCCCCTATGGGCACAAACCCACCGTTGCTGGACCAGACAGGACTGGCAAAAAGTGCTCTTCACTGACAAGTCGTGGTTTTGTCTCACCAGGGGTGAGCGTTTATTGTCGAAGGAATGACCGTTACACCGAGGCCTGTACTCTGGAGCGAGATTGATTTGGAGGTGGAGGGTCCATCATGGTCTGGGGAGGTGTGCTACAGCATCATCAGGCTGAGCTTGTTGTCATTGCAGGCAATCCCAACGCTGTGCGTTACAGGGAAGACATCCTCCTCCCTCATGTGGTACCCTTCCTGCAGGCTCATCCTGACATGACCCTCCAGCATGACACATCACGGCAAGAACTGGCAAATCTGGTGCAGTCCATGAGGAGGAGATGCACTGCAGTACTTAATGCAGCTGGTGGCCACACCAGTTACTGACTGTTACTTTTGATTTTGACCCCACCTTTGTTCAGGGACACATTATTCAATTTCTGTTAGTCACATCTGTGGAACTTGTTCAGTTTATGTCTCAGTTGTTGAATCTTGTTATGTTCATACAAATATTTACACGTTAAGTTTGCTGAAAATAAACACAGTTGACAGTGAGAGGACTTTCCTTTTTTTGCTGAGTTTATGACTCATACAGTGGTCCTCTGTGATGTTTAATCTTGCTTGCAAGCAACATCATGAGAACAATGTCTGGATCTTCCTCTTCTGCCATGGTGGATGAGCTTCCTTTTCTGGTAAATACAGGGCCATCTCTCTTTCCCACTATGCAGACAAGCAGTTTCTTACGTTATTTAGTGGCCGGGGGGCCTGGAACTTCATCGTCTGCCATGGTAGATGAGTCTGGATCTTTCTCTTCTGCCATAGTGGATGTGTTTGGATCTTCCTGTTCTGACATGGTGGATGAGCTACCTTTTTCTAACGGAATTTGGCAGCTGAAGGCCCTTGTTTTGTCACTGGGTTTCCGGTATGGCCGGCTGAAAGACAAAAAAACGTTACTTTTACTAGCTAGCTAGGTTGATTACTAAAATGTTAACATCGATATTTAAATACCATAATCCACAGACTTGACTATAGTAACGATACAATAGACTGTGCTTTGGTCTATCTGCACATCTAAAATCCTACTATGTGGATGAGACATTTCTGCTGGAATGGAGGAATTATCTGGAATGCTCAACTAGATGATCAGGACAGTCTAGGGTACTATTTGCCCGAAGAGGTGAAGTATTGTGATGAGCTATAAGGCTGTACTTGTGATTCTAATTCTCAAGAGGAAAGTTAAAACCCTCAGCTGTGAGGTCAAAGAAAAGGAGTGACATGTAGGGATGGAACAAAACGATTTTGGGCACTAGCCAGCAGACCACAAATTCTACCAGCCCAGGTAACATTCAGGTCCTAAATCTGTGGCATGCGATGTTTGCGAATGTAAAATTTCACTGCTATCAGAGGCTAGTTTGGCATATTTTCTACTAGCCATGTCACTGCTGTGTCAGGCTAGTTTGGCATATTTTCTACTAGCCATGTCACTGCTGTGTCAGGCTAGTTGGGCATATTTTCTACTAGTCATTTCAAATCAAACTTTATTGATCACATACACATGGTTAGCAGATGTTAGTGCGAGTGTAGCGAAATGTTTGTGCTTCTAGTTCCGACCATGCAGTAATATCTAACAAGTAATCTAACAATTTCACAACAACTACCTTATACACACAAGTGTAAAGGAATAAATAAGAATATGTACATATAAATATATGGATGAGCGATGGCCAAACGGCATAGGCAAGATGCAGTAGATGGTGTGCTGTGTCAGGCTAGTTTGGCACCTTGTCTACTAGCCCATTTTGAAAAGTACTTGCCTCAGGCTAGCTTAATTTCCATCCCTGCTGACATTTCTAACTGACTTCACAGGTCATTTGATTAGTCATGTACAACAGATGCACTCATGGAACAAAACCATTTCTGTGTTTTGTATGGGGATAACATTGAGCCCATAAGTCCTTTGTGGGCTAGCTAGTCAAATTTAGCTAATGTGGTTAACTAGCCAACCAAGGTGGCTAACTAGCTAGCCCACCAGGCAATATTTAGATAGCTAGATAGTTAACAGTAGCTCACCTTTCGTGTAGTCAGACTTTTCTAAGTGGTGACATGTTACTTAACCAACTATCCTTGCCATGGTGCCGGCCTAATGTTAGCTAGCAAGTCTGACTGCACAAACAGTGAGTTAATGTTAACTAGCTAACGTTAACTAAATATCCCTTCCCTGATGGGCTAATGCTAGCTAGCATGTCATCACATGAAAAAGTATGACTACACAAACCATGAGCAAACGTTAACTAGCTGGCTAGCTTAAAGACGTCAATAAAAAAAGTTCACAACAGTCATTATGCTAGTCTATGCTGGTGTTCTTTTTACATGTAAGGAAGGTAACGTGTGCTGTAAACAGCTACAGTCGGTGGTTATCTAGCAAATTATTTCTTGAAGATAAGCTTGAAATGGGCATGGTCGAATTGACTCAGCAACCAAAAACACATTGAACCTACTTTGTAGTATAGCCCTCTGGCCAGTGGCCACAACCTAGGTCAGGGTTCCCCAATTTACGGCCTGCGGGTGGTTTTATTTGTCCCCCTAAGTTTTCTGAGCAAAAAAAAGTATAATTGTCGGACATAAGACTATAAAAACACCAGGAAATCAGCTCCAAGTTATTTTTATTTAAGAAATCTGTTCCCAAGTATTCCCACACATAATAGAGAGATACACGTGATCGTATACAAATGTAAGCAAGATTTGAAATGATGATGTTTTAGTCAAATATTGTATCTGTTTGGGCTTCTTGTGGTGAATTTGAAGTCTACAAATTATTTGTAATTGTGTTCTGGTCCCTCAACAAAAAAATCTGCCGGTGGCTGAATCTATTTGATGACCCCTGACCTTTTATTTATTTTACTGTAATTGTGTTCTGGTCCCTCAACAACAACAAATAATTAGCCAGCAGCTGAATCTATTTGATGATCTCGGACCTTTTAATTATTTTACTAGGCAAGTCAGTTAAGAACAAATTCTTATTCTACAAACAGTGGGTTAACTGTCTTGTTCAGGAGAAGAACAACAGATTTTCACTTTGTTCAGCTCAGGGATTTGATCTCAAAACCTTTTGGTTATAAGTCCAACACTCTAACCACTAGGCTACCTGCCACCCTAGGTTGAAGATACCAAGAAAGTGCAGCATATCATGAATAAACATGGAGTGGGGCCTTCTGAAAGATCTGGTGAAGGAAAAGATGATGGATAAGAAAAAAAGGAGAAACATTGAATATGTTTGAGTGAATATGGAATGGAGGATCGCACAGAACTTTTGGAAAAGTTTGAGGAGGAAATGGAACATGACGAGAGTAAGGATGAATTAAATGTGGTGGCAGGTGCAGTGATGACTGCTGAAAAGAAGTTGAGTGTAGAGGGAAGCAGTGAGGTGAGGAAGGTGGGCGTCAAGTGCAAAAACAGGGATACGATCTCCAGTAGTTCAGTGATGGAACTTGTTGAGAGTCAGGGTGAAGTACCTACGGCGAGGCCAAGGATGATAAGGATGATTTTGTCCCAGTGGGAGTGAGATTTGTAGAGAGAATGATTCCTTGCCTTTTGATTGATCCATATGTGGTGTAAGGTTAGGTGGAGGAGAGGTTGGGCTGTTGAGTTGGTGAAGTAACTCAGAGTGGACTTGTGATGATTTATTGTGTTTCCTCCCAGAGGGAGCGGGCACTCCGTATTGTGAGATTAGGTACAATAATTGTGATGTGAATTCTCTCCGGTGCAGGGTGATAACGGGGGTGGCATTAAGTGTTGAGGAGGAGCAGTTGAAATTGAAGATTCACGGTGTTTGTAACACCTGCTGTTTGGTGAGATGTCGATCCGGTGGGGAAATGGAGAAGACATTATCTGTCATGCTGAGTCGTCACCAGATAAGGTCAAGGTAGTCAGTTATACCCTGAGAGCTTATGTTCCGAAAAATATTGCAGCAGTATGTAGAAGGGAGATGCCTAGATGTGAGAAGTGTGCAGGAGGGCATGAGACTACGGAATGTGTGGTATCGGTGGAGAAAGTTGTGTGTGTTCGTTTTGGGGGTGATCATGGGGCTGGAGATTGGAGGTGTCTGGTGAGAGAGGCAGATTGAGGTTGCCAGTGTTAGAGTAGTACAGAATTCCTGTGAGTAGGCAGAGATGAAGAGAGACTGATGGGAAGTATACATTATGTGCTTCAGTAAAGTGGGCTTTTTAACATTCATAGACATGGTTGTGAATTGTACTGCAGAAATGGATGGCTCGAAAGTCACAGAAAATAGAGGTTGTGGTGGCAGCGGCCGATAATTATTTTTTATTAAACTTCTTATTTACAATGATGGCCTACCAAAAGGCAAAAGGCCTCCTGTGGGGATGGGGGCTGGGATTAAAAATAAAAATAAATAAAATATAGGACAAACAGGAATTACTTGGGATTGGAAGGATTTACTGCAGAACAGTTGTAAGGGGTGTTGAGAGGTAGTGATATGCCCTCTCAGACCGTTGGTCTGGAGTAGGACTAGTCATAGTTAAATAATGGAATGGGTGGTGTGTTTTTTAGAGAGAGGGCAATTTTCATTTTATTTATTAGTTATTATTGTATCAAAGAATATAACGTAGGTAGTCTCTGAATGGCCTCACACACTAGTACAGTACGCACCTAAAAATTGGATGCGATCCGCCAATCAAATCTCAAAGACGAAGATATCAAGTATTTTTTTCTTCTTAGGCCACAACACATCTGACCCACAGTTTTTGCCTGCCCTCTACTGGACAAAAAAAGTAATAACACCGGTAGTTGCGTTTGATGAGCGGATGCTGCGACGTCACGGTTTTGGTCAGCGCGGCAAGTCTAGTAAGAACTTTCGCTGCTAAAAAAAATCAGGTAATTTTTTTCGACATGCTTTATTGTCTCAAGATGCCTCCGTACATTCTTCTTATTGCAAGTGTTGGTCTTTCTGTTCACACATTTTAAATAGTGAAAAGTAATTCGCTGTTGGTCTCTAAGCTAACGTTAGCTTTCGAAGTTTGCTTGCTAGCTAGCTACCAGTAACGTTAGCTTGTTAGACATGATCTGGTCATTGCTGTTAAAAAATCACACATGCCCGTGTAGTCCAAATCGATACTGTGCTTTTGCAATGTTTCCAAATGAATAGCTAGCTTCTAGGTTACAATATACAGTGTACAAAACATTTTAAGAACACCTCCCTAGTATTGAGTTTGCCCTCACCGAAAAGCCTCAATTTGTTGGGGCGTGGACTCTACAAGATGTCGAAAGAGTTCTACAGGGATGCTGGCCCAGGTTGACTCCAATGCTTCCCACGGTTGTGTCAAGATGTCCTTTGGGTGGTAGGCCATTCTTAATACACACGGAAAACTGTTGAGCGTGAGAAACCCAGCAGCGTTGCATTTCTTGACACAAGCCGGAGTGCATGGCAGCTACTAACATAATCCATTCTAAGGTAGTAAGATATGTTGTCTTGCCCGTTCAACGTCTGAATGAAACACATACGCAATCCATGTCTCAATTGTATGAAGTTTTAACTTTTTGGCCAACCCGACCAAATTCACATAGGAAGGTGAGTTCTATGTGTTTTGTTTTTTTAAATTGAAGGTAAGTCTACGAAACGGTAGGTGTGTTCGCTATTTGCGTTCTTTTTTTCTCTCTTTTTTTACACCAACCTTAAACAGCAGAAAATACAATATTTTAGGTTATGGAAAATATATTTCACAGCTGTTTGAATTGTACAATGATACACTATGCAAAACAAATTGTATTTGTCACATGCGCCGAATACAACCTTACAGTGAAACGCTTACTTACAAGACATTGCCGTTAACACTTATTTTTCTTAAGTGAAAAATAATGCCTTTGGAAAGTATTCAGACCCCTTGACTTTTTCCACATTGTTAGGTTACAGCCTTATTTTAAAATTGATTAAATTGATGAAAAAAAACAATCTACACACAAATACCCTGTAATGACAAAGCAAAAACAGGTTTTTACAAATGTATTAAAATTATTCAGGCCCTTTACTCAGTAATTTGTTGAAGCACCTTTGGCAGTGATTACAGCCTTAAGTGTTCTTGGGTAGGACACTACAAGCTTAGCACACTTGCATTTGGGGAGTTTCTTGCATTCTTCTCTGCAGATCCTCTCAAGCTCTGTCAGGTTGGATGGGGAACGTGGCTGCACAGCTATTTTCAGGTCTCTCCAAAGAGATGCTCGATCAGGTTCAAGTCCGGGCTCCGGGCTCCAGTCTGAGGTCCTGAGCAGGTTTTCATCAAGGATCTCTCTGTACTTTGCTCTGTTCATCTTTGCCTCGATACTGACTAGTCTTCCAGTCACTGCCGTGAAAAACATCCCCACAGCATGATGCTGCCGTCACCATAGGGATGGTGCTTGGTTTCCTCCATACATGACGGTTGGCATTCAGGCCAAAGATGATCACGTTTCTCATGGTCTGAGTGTCTTTAGGTGCCTTTTGGCAAACTCCAAGTGGGCTGTCATGTCCCTTTTACTGAAGAGTGTCTTCCTTTGGGCCACTCTACTATAAAGGCTTGATTGGTGGAGCGCTGTAGAGATGGTTGTCCTTCTGGAAGGTTCTCATCTCCACAGAGGAACCCTTCCCCAGATCTGTGCCTCAACACAATCCTGTCTCGAGCACTACGGACAAGTACTTCAACCTCATGGCCTGGTTTTTGCTCTGACATGCGCTGTAAACTGTGGGACCTTATATAGACGTGTGTGCCTTTCCAAATCATGTCCAATCTTTTGGCTTTACCATAATTGGACCCCAATGAAAGGGTACAAACATTTTGAAGGATGATCAATGGAAACAACATGCACCTGAGCTCAATTTTGTCTCATAGCAAAGGGTCTGAATACTTCTGTAAATAAGGTATTTCTGTTTTTTTTTTAAATACATTTTCGACAATGTTTGAACCTGTTTTTACTTTGTCATTATGGGGTATAGATTCCTGAGCTTCTTTTTTTTTGTTAATTTCATAATTTTTTTGTACGTTATTCTTTCATCCATTTTAGAGGAAGGCTGTAATGAAACAAAGTGGAAAAGGGCAAGGGGTCTGAATACTTTATGAAGGCACTGTACATGCTTGTTTTGTCACATTGAAATTAGACACTAGAATTTTAGGAAATGGCGGAGCGATTTCTGCATAGTGCAGCTTTCAACTGTCTCCTCTCCGTCATCTACACTGATTGAAGTGGACATCAATAAGGGGTCATAGCTTTCTCCTGGTCAGTCTGTCATGGAAAGGGCAGGTGTTCTTAATGTTTTGTACACTGGGTGGAGCTAAACACCGCAGGATAGGTTAGATAGCAAACGTTCAACAAAGATTTGACCCAAACTGTCAGTGGGGTCACACGAGACTAGGGGGTGTTTTCACGAGCCAATTACATGCTTGTTTGCTCTTTCGGTAATTAAATTACTTTTGCAATTAGAAGTTGGCATCTGCTGAGAATGCTCATTTAAGCTCTTGTTCCCCAGCTGAACCCAATAAAGGTGCAAAGATGTCCAGAATTGAGAAGATGAGCATCCTCGGTGTGAGGAGCTTTGGAGTGGAAGACAAAGACAAACAAGTCATATCATTCTTTAATCCCTTGACTGTGTTAGTGGGACCCAATGGTGCTGGTAAAACGGTAGGTTGCATGAGATTTATACAACTTGTATGCTGCCCTGCAACAAAAAAAAAGTTAGTATTACATTCATTGACATTACCATAGAAAGGGATCATTAGCCGATAAATGCAAAACCTTATCACACTTCTTGATGGGATAGTGGGTGCGAGATGCACAGTATTGTATGATTTTGACCTAGCCTGTTTCCATTGGTTGGTGTGCATTGCAGACAGTTAGCTATGCTGGTAGATTCAAGGACTTATTTTAATCCTCTTTTTTTTCCTCCTCTGGCCACAGACTATCATTGAGTGTCTGAAGTATGTAACAGCTGGTGAATTTCCCCCAGGAAGCAAAGGGAATACATTTGTTCATGATCCAAAGGTGAGGACCTCTGTCTGTCTTGGTTGGCATTGCAAGTGAGTTTGTTTATACATCAATGCAAAGCAGAGAAATATGAATGTTTGTCAACATTATTCATAACAAAGGCCTGGAGGTTTTTTCTCGTCAGCGAAAACCCAGGACTTGTTTTTATAGCATCCTCCGTGGCATACACAGTTCCTAGGCCCTGGTTGTCATGCATAAGATGTACCTAATATTGCCTTTGGTGTGTTAGGATGCTCATGAGACTGACGTGCGAGCTCAGATCCGACTGCAGTTCACCGATCTAAATGGAGAGAAGGTGGCAGTTCAAAGGTCCATGCAGGCAACACAGAAGGGCAAGAAGACTGAGTTCAGAAGTCTGGAGGGGGTCATCACCAGGATCAAGTGAGTTTGCGTGTTACTCTACCTTAACCACAGAATATGTTCAAGAGAAGTGGTAGGAACTATATTGTACACAGGACCGGACCACCCATTTGGCAGGTGCCTAGGGTCGAAAGTTGACGAGGGGGACATTTTCCGAGCTAAGCTGATTGACACACCTCCAACAACACAACGCGACACATAATTCTCTCCGAAAACATATACACATTATATGGACTAGGGATATACATTTTTGTCAATTTTGCCGCCGACTAATTGACCCTCATTAACCCCTCAAACGGTAAAAAAAAGAAGTCCTTACAGTAAAATGACGTGACCAACAGAACATACTATCAGAGATCTGTATATAATGATGAGATGCTTATATTTCCGCCCTAGCAATGTAAGTCTTCCCAAGGCGGAAGGCAGGCGACAAGCTTAGGCCCAAAATAAGCCCATAGAAACGCATTGGGCTTATTTCGGACTCTTGCTTCGCCTTGTTAAGAGCTTAATGGAAACAAAGCAAGCCTATCGTCTTAGTCAAAAGGATATAGCCTATTATTAAACATGCAACTACTGTAATGAAGCAACTAATAAAATGCAATTAGTGGAAAACGCAGTTCTAAACAGCGTACCTAATATAAGCAGTTCCATATGTGACCGAGATGAACATCTGTTAGAAACTTAGTGGGGTAATCCAATAGCAACAACAATGATGGATTTCTAATATGACTAGGATTGTGCTTTTGGCTTCTGGACAATGGAATAAAGTTGATTTGAATACCAATAGAACAGGAGAGAATTGCTGGTTAATGGCATGAGGAAGTCTATAACATAATTTCCTCGTTTCTATGGATGGATTTGGCAATGCAAGACGCTCCTCATTATTTGAAGGAAAACGTTCAGGTTTCAAACAATTTTACTGCCTCAAGCTCCCATTGCAAAGTGGTGGGGGACGTGCTGATTGTCAGAGGTAGACAGGCATATTGCCTATGCACCCAAATGGGTGGCACACTTTAATTAAAGAGTTGAGGTATAGAAATAGCTCCTTTTTAATCGTGGCCAGCAAAGTTTTTAACACGTGATTGCATTTAGAATTATTTGTTGCGCAATAACTGGGCTTACAAAATCAGGTTTCATTCCAGTATATGCTTTTTGAGGAGCTACTTTCACACTGTCTGACAGGTGATAGGATATTCCGCTCCTCAAACTAGGCTCTGTATGCTGTGTGATAAATAAGATGCATGACAACAAATACACACGCCTCAAATAAATGCCACACAATTATGCCAATCTATAGCCCGATAAGCATGACCGGTCAAATTTATTTTCGGTATTAACATCCCTATTATGGGCCATTTAGGTGAGCTCCTTTGCCGTCCCATGATAAGCTGTGCCCGCTGAAGTCAGAGTCGCAAAATATTTTAGTGTCCATGCCCAGAGCGCCTCTCCAGTGTGCTGTTATCGAGTCCTCTAACATTAAATCTTTATTTAAAAAAAAAATACAATCATTTTAGGCATTTAGTAGATGCTCTTATCCACAGCGACTTAGAGGAGAAATTAGGGTTAAGTGCCTTTCTCAAGGGCACATCAACATATATTTCACCTAGTCGGCTCAGGTATTCGAATCGGCAACCCTTAGATTATTGGCCCAACGCTCTTAACCGCTAGGGTACCTGCCACACCTAAACTATGCTTGTTCTCTATTTTTACATTGACATTTTTGTCATTTAGCAGACGTTCTTATCCAGAGCGACATACACTTGTGAGTTCATACATTTTCTTACTTTTTTCGTACTGATCCCCCATAGGAATCGAGCCCACAACCCTGACATTGCAAGAGCCATGCGTTACCAGCTGAGCCACACAGGACTCTAAATCTAAAGTCATGTAGCCTACAGGCTACTACTCTTTATTATGTGTTTTTTCTGTAGCCTATAGACAGACTGGAGAGCATATTTATGACAATGTTATGAGACAGACATTTATTTTTGTATTTTCTTTACATCACGCATATTAGGGATGTAACGATTCACCGCTACGCAACAGTCCTGGTTCAGATGTGTAATTGGTCCGCGGGACCCCCAAACCAATCCAAATGATGCAATCCAAATGCAACATGCATTGGTCAGAAAATCTATTCAAATGTTACGAATTGCCCATTCACCAATTTTAATCGGGGCTCAAATTTATTTATTTATTCCTTCCGAAAATACAGCCGTCCTCTCCATCAGTGTTGAACTTATCACATAATTATGTTGACAGTCATTGATCTACAAGTCATTTTTCATGCTGAAAAATCCCAGGCAATATTAGTAGCCTAGTCAAACAGCTGCGAACAGCTCGCTTCGATTGGTGACCATCGAGAGCGTCACCTTCGGCATTCAAATGTTTATAAAATGGCTTACGCAAAGTTAGGCTTTATTAGTTGAGCGTGACAACCAATATACAGTTGACGTCGGAAGTTTAGATGCATGGCTTTCAACCTTCGTCTCTCCCGAGCCCGTACGGGAGTTGTAGCGATGAGACAAGATAGTAACTACTAATAATTGGATACCACGAAAAGATGGTAAAATTGACGTTTTTTTTTAAGTGCCCAATAATTATTTCCATGATTCCAACAATTTCCCCCAAGTGTTTTGATCAATTTCGCAAGTCAAATCACAATATTTAGTTTTTTTGGCTCATATCATGCAGCCCTACATGTTGATGTCAGGACTCTGTCCAGTCAAGTTCTTCCACACCGATCTCGAAAACCATTTCTGTATGAACCTCACTTTGTGCACGGGGCATTGTCATGCTGAAACAGGAAAGGGCCTTTCCCAAACTGTTGCCACAGAGTAGGAAGCACATAATCATCTAGAATGTCGTTGTATGCTGTAGTGTTAAGATTTCCGTTCACTGGAAATGTAACAGTGTAACAGTATAGCTTCATCCCTCTCCTCGCTCCTCCCTGGGCTCGAACCAGCAACACAACGACAACAGCCACCACATCGAAGCAGCGTTACCCATGAAGAGCAAGGGAAACAACCACCCCAAGGCTCATAGCGAGTGAAGTTTGAAACGCTATTGGAGCGCGCTAACTAGCCAGCCATTTCACTTCGGTCACACCAGCCTCATCTCAGGAGTTGATAGGTTTGAAGTCATAAACAGCGCAATGCTTGACGCACAACGAAGAGCTGCTGGCAAAACGCACGAAAGTGCTGTTTTAATGAATCGCCTGCTTCTGCCTATCACCGCTCAGTCAGATACTTAGATGCTTGTATGCTCAGTCAGATTATATGCAACACAGGACACGCTAGGTAATATCATCAACCATGTGTAGTTAACTAGTGATTATGATTGTTTTTTATAAGAAGTTTAATGCTAGCTAGCAACTTACCTTGGCTTACTGCATTTGCGTAACAGGCAGTCAGTCTCCTTGTGGAGTGCAACGAAAGAGAAGCAGGTCGTTATTGCGTTGGACTAGTTAACTGTAAGGTTGCAAGATTAGATTTTCACCTTCTCAGTTCGGGGGATCCGTCTTTCTACCCCTGAACGAGGCAGTTAACCCACCGTTCCTAGGCCGTCATTGAAAATAAGAATGTGTTCTTAACTGACTTGCCTAGTTAAATAAAGGTGTTTTTTTTTTAATCGGCAAATCGGTGCCCCAAAAAATACAGATTTCCGATTATTATGAAAACTTGAAATCGGCCCTAATTAATCGGCCATTCCGATTAATCGGTCAACCTCTAATCTGCACGCACAGTGATACAAATACTTTTTGGAAGATGGCCTGGTGTCAAGAAGGGCAGCAAAACATCAGGACACATCAGTACTGATATTCTGCAGAAGGTACAGGGATTGGACTGCTGAGGCCTGAGGTAGTCATTTTCTCTGATGAATCCCCTTTCCGATTGTTTGGGGCATCCGGAAAAAAGCTTGTCCGGAGAAGACAAGGTGAGTGCTACCATCAGTCCTGTGTCATGCCAACAGTAAAGCATCCTGAGACCATTCATGTGTGGGGTTTCTTCTCAGCCAAGGGAGTGGGCTCACTCACAATTTTGCACTCAGAACACAGCCATGAATAAAGAATGGTACCAACACATCCTCCGAGAGCAACTTCTCCCAACCATCCAGGAACAGTTTGGTGACGAATGCCTTTTCCAGCATGGTGGAGCACCTTGCCATAAGGCAAAAGTGATAACTAAGTGGCTCGGGGAACAAAACATTGATATTTTGGGTCCATGGACAGGAAACTCCCCAGACCTTAATCTCATTGAGAATTTGTGGTCAAGAGGCGGGAGGACAAACAAAACCCCACAAAATCTGACAAACTCCAAGCATTGATTATGCAAGAAAGGGCTGCCATCAGTCAGGTTGTGGCCCAAAAGTTAATTGACAGCATGCCAGGGTGGATTGCAGAGGTCTTGAAAAGAAGGGTGAACACTGCAAATATTAACTCTTTGCATCAACTTCATGTAATTGTCAAAAGTATTTGACACTTATGAAATGCTTGTAATTATACTTCAGTATTCCATAGTAACATCTGACAAAAATATCTAAAGACACTGAAGCAGCAAACTTTGGAAATTAATATTTTGCCACAACTGTACATGATTCCATATGTGTTATTTCATAGTTTTGATGTCTTCACTATTATTCTACAATGTGAAAAATAAAGATAAACCCTTGAATGAGTAGGTGTGTCAACTTTTGACTGGTACTGTATAGTGATGCACCAATATGACATTTTTGGTCGATTCCGATTATAAATAAATAAAATAAAGCCAATACCGATATTTACAATGTTAGTTGCCTTTTTAAGCATTCTAGAACAGTTTAATAGTTAAAACACACACATGGATGCAGCGGTCTAAGGCACTGCGTCTGTGCAAGAGGTGTCACTACAGTCACTGGTTCGAATCCAGGCTGTATCACATCCGGCCGGGATTGGGAGTCCCATAGTGCGGCACACAATTGGCCCAGTGTTGTCCGGGCCGTCATTGTAAGTATGAATTTGTTCTTAACTGACATGCCTAGTTAAATAAAGGTTACACACACCCTGGCCAAAAAGTAATTTTGTTGGCATTGATGTATGTCCCCATTAACAGAAACAAAATCAAAACCTATTTATTTCACTTACTTGCTGTGCTGTTACGTTGTTCATTTGTTCAGTCGTTTCATTCTTTAACCAGGATTTCTATGGAATGCCGTTTGGGTCGTTGCGTGTGAAAAAAGATACATGAAACTTGTTTCAGTAGCTAGCTAACTATCACTAGGTATCATCTAAAATAACCCTAATTTATAAGACAGTTTTGTGATTAATGGTGGTCGGACCATCTATGTAAAGCTAGCAACAATAAGGACTAGCTACAATAGTGGACTTTGTGGTTAGCCTTCAAAATAGAAGTATGACATAATTGTACTATTTGTATTCATTTGCATTACTGTAAATTACACACTTTTATTTTGAAGGCAAACTGCAAATTCCACTATTGTGCCTAATCCTTATTGTGGCTAGCTTCACAACTCAACCTGGTGCGGTCGAGCCTCACTAGCCAGATTAAACTAGCTGGCTGCTTATAAAGTTAGCTTTGGGCAACAGGGTTAAGTTGCTGACTAGCTATTTATTTTCATGAACAGAAGTTTTTCAATTTCAATAGGACAACAAGTGGCAAACTAGCTAATACTTCATCACAAGGATTCCTGAATCATTGCTAAGAATAATGAAAATGACTGCAGTTTCTACTGGCCAATGTTTTCAGGCTGTTTGTATTGGTGCTAGCTAGATACCAAGCTAAAGCAAGCTACCCCAGAAGTTGTGGTTGAACAAATTATGCTTTATTGCCAACGCTCTATTGTAAACGCATCGTTCATGGCCGGTGTTTGCTTGTTTGCAGACTTTTCTGTACAGCTTTGACAGTGCTACTGTATCTTTTTTTGACATGCAAAGACCCAAATGGTGTTCCATAGTATGTATGTTGTGGCGCTAATAGTAGTGACGCTATTACTGTGAAAAAATGGCACACTTGGTAGTGTGTACTGGTGCTCGACCAGTCAGCGAAAGCCAACATCACCCACGATAGAGAACAGTTGATTGTCAAGGGCAATGAATTCCATTATCTTGGCTTTAATGGATTTCGCCTTTGAGTTGTCTCGCTGAAATGATTACTCTTTCAAATGAATGCTCGATCCACACAGCAGACATTGTGAGCTAGTTTAGGAATGCTGTGTTGCACATATATAGTGCAAAATTTTACATGGCGTCATTACATCGTGTACCTCTACGTTATATAGGTATGCACGTCAGCTTTGAAATCGGTTTTGCACATCGGGGCGTCATACTAGACATTGTCATTTTTATCTAATATCGTCCGATTCTGATATGTTCACCGATATATCGTGCATCCATAGTACTCTATATACACTACCGTTCAAAAGTTTGGGGTCACTTAGAAATGTCCTTTTTTTAAAAAGAAAAGCACACTGATGTACTTGTCTTTTACTCAGTTGTGCACCGGGGCCTCCCACTCTTTCTATTCTGGTTAGAGACCGTTTGCGCTGTGCTGTGAAGGAAGTAGTCCAGTGTTGTACGATATCTTCAGTTTCTTGGCAATTTCTCGCATTGAATAGCCTTCATTTCTCAGAACAACAATAGACTGACGGAGTTTCAGAAGAAAGTTCTGTTTCTGGACATTTTGAGCCTATAATCAAACCCCCAAATACTGATGCTCCAGATACTCAACTAGTCTAAAGAAAGCCAGTTTTATTGCTTCTTTAAATCGCCACAACGGTTTTCAGCTAAGCTAACATAATTGCAAAAGGGTTTTCTAATGACCAATTAGCCTTTTAAAATTATAAACTTGGATTAGCTAACACAACGTGCCATTGGAACACAGGAGTGATGGTTGCTGATAATGGGCCTCTGTACGCGTATGTAGATATCCCGTTAAAATCAGCCATTTCCAGCTACAATAGTAATTTACAACATAAACAATGTCTAAACTGTATTTCTGATCATTTTGTTATTTTAATGGACAAAAAATGTGCCTTTCTTTTAAAAACAAGGTTATTTCTAAGTTACCCCAAACTTTTGAATGCATGTGTGTTTTTGAATGCACTGGACCTTTTTTAAACATTGATGCTTTCCCAGGCATGGAGAGAAGGTGAGCCTGAGCTCCAAATGTGCAGAGCTGGACAGAGAGATGATCTCAGCCCTGGGTGTGTCCAAAGCTGTCCTCGACCATGTCATCTTTTGTCACCAAGAGGAGTCCAACTGGCCCCTGGGAGAAGGGAAGCCCCTCAAGAACAAATTTGATGCTATCTTCTCAGCCACAAGGTACTCTTAGAGTAGTGTTTTTCAGAGTCACACTTCTGCCCATTTTATTGGAACTTAGCTGTCTTTTCTGTGGTTAGTATTGCTTTACTCACAACAGCATGTTGTTAGCTACTGCTACTCTCTGTTCATCATATATGCATAGTCACTTTAACCATATCTACATGTACATGCTACCTCAATCAACCTGACTATCCGGTGTCTGTATGTAGCCTCACTACATTTTATAGCCTCGCTACTGTATATAGCCTGTCATTTTACTGTTGTTTTTTCTTTACTTCCCTATCTACACTTGTTGTATTCGGCGCACGTGACAAATAAACTTTGATTTGATTTCATCAGGGAATTTAATTTGAAATTCTTATTAAATTCTTGAATTGGAATTAGACAGTTGAATTGATTTGTAGAAATATGAATATTTGGAAATTACTTGAATTGGGATTCAATTATCAAAAATTTACTCCACGGTTTGTTTCCACTTGTACATCTATATTTCCAGTATAGCAAAGCCGTTTCAAGTGTGACATGATCAGCCTGAAAGCCTAAGGGAATTAAATTGGAATTAGTGGAATTGTTGGGGATTATATTGAATTGGGAATGTACTTTATGGAATTGAGAGGAATTTGAATTAAATGGTCATTTAATTAGATTAGAATTTGTGGAATTAACTCCAACCCTGATGGATATAAAGGATTTAGCTGTGAACCAACAATTTTCCCTCCCTCCCCTTGTCAGGTACATCAAGGTGCTGGAGACGCTGAGGCAGCTGAGGCTCAAGCAGTCTAACGAGGTGAGAGAGTGCCAGGTGGAGCTGAAGTTCCTGAAACTGAACAAGGAGAAAGCCCTCGAGATCAGGGAGCTGCTTGCCAGCAAGGAGACCCAGCTGGCCTCCTCCAAAGATGCCGTACAGAAGATAGAGGGCCAGATCGAACCCCTGGAGGTGTGACCTCATTCCATAGATAATTAGTTCTAGACAAGATGAATGGTTTACATCTGCTTATGTTAGTGTTTTATAGAGCGTTATTTAGAAGCCAATTTAGATGCTAAACAAATTGTTTTTGTCCTATCTAAAAGTAGCCTACTTTCAGTAACTCCATTTTAAATGTAGGCATGCAATGGAAAAAGTCTAGATTTATACTGCTTTTTAAGTATTTCTACCTGTTTTATTTCAGAACCGACTGGTTGACATTGATGAGAATCTGGGAAAAGTGATGAAACTCGACAACGACATCAAGGCTTTAGACAGCAGGAAGAAGCAGATGGAGGAAGACAACCAGGAACTGGAGGAGAAAATGGAGCAGGTGTGACACGCATTTCACCAGAACACTATTCCATTCTCATCAATGGGGAACATCTTTATAAGTGTGTTTGTGAGCCCAACACCTGCTAACAAAGAACCAATTGTCCATTTTGAGAAGAGCTTAATTAGCGTATAGGAAAAGCACTATAATTTCAATGCTATTAGATAACGAATTGGACTCTGCAGCTTTAAATTTACAGATGACAAGTCAGTACAGATCTTTATTCAGACAATATCTTGTAACATTTTGGAACTCTCCCTTTCATGCATCTTTCCTTCATCCTTAATGGTTGTGTCTGTCATGTCCAAGACCTGTTCCAATCCATCTGTGTGGCCTGTGTAACTAAAGCCCTGTTGTGTGGCTGCGTGGCCGAACTCAGGTGTTCCAGGGCTCAGATGAGCAGCTGCAGGAGATGTACCAAAATCACCAGAGGACAGTGAAGGAGAAGGAGAAGAGGTTTACAGAGTGCCAGAGGGAGATGGAACGAGCCGTGAGAGAGTGCCAGAGACTCAACCGCCTCAAGTCCGACCTTCTAGTTGAACAAGGTGTGACATTGGAGTGACTATACTATATAACCATGAAGAGTTCTATGTTGGGTGCATATAAGTCATGTTATATTTCAGTTTGTCAGTGTTTATTTGCTTTATCGATGCGCTAGACCAGGGGTCTCCAACCTTTTCTAGTATGTGAGTTACTTTAAAAAATGTAAAAATACTTATTGCGAGCTTTCAAATCTGCACATTCTTATTTTCTTTACCCTGCAGCTCTTTCCCGGTCCTTGGTGTATAAGACATGTATTTTTTTTCTGTTGTATTCTCAATATTACAATTATTCATAGAGAAACAACAAAGGTGGAAGAGTCCATTTCATTGCTTAAAGAGAAATTCCACCTTAAAATGCATCATACCAGCTGTATTTTGAAAGTTATACATCTTGAGGACTTGATTTCTGACATGCAAAACATTTTTAATATGACACGGTTTTTGGGGAAAGTCTGTACCCACCCACAAGATGGAAAGGAAGACCCAGAGTTACCTCTGCTGCAGAGGATAAGTTCGTGAGAGTAACTTCACCTCAGATTGCAGGCCAAATAAATGCTTCACAGAGTTCAAGAAACCGATACATCTCAACATCAACTGTTCAGAGGAGACTGTGAATCACTAAAGGACACCAATAAGAAGAGACTTGCTTGAGCCAAGAAACGGGAGCAATGGACATTAGACCAGTGGAAATCTATCCTTTGGTCTGGGGTCCAAATTGGAGATTTTTGGTTCCAACCGCCGTGTCTTTGTGAGATGCAGTGTAGGTGAACAGATGATATCCGCATGTGTAGTTCCCACTGTGAATCATGGAGGATGAAGTGTTATGGTGTGGGGATGGTGATACTAGCAATGATTTATTTAGAATTCAAAGCACACTTAATCAGCATGGCTACCGCAGCATTCTGCAGCGATGCGGCATCCCATCTGGTTTGTGCTTAGTGGGACTATCATTTATTATTCAACAGGACAGTGACCCAAAACACACCTCCAGGCTGTGTAAGGGCTATTTGACCAAGGAGAGTGATGGAGTGCTGCATCAGATGACCTGACCTCTACGATCACCCGACCTCAACCCATTGAGATGGTTTAGGATGAGTTGGACCGCAGAGGGAAGGAAAAGAAGCCAGCATATGTGGGAACTGTTGAAAAGCATTCCTCATGAAGATGGAAGATAACACTTTAACACGTGTGTTATTTCATAGTTTGTGTGGCAGACAGATGGGCAATATTGCTGGAAATTAATTGGGAGATATTGATACATGGTGGCTAACCAGGGGTAGAATAATGTCAATGTGGCTTTGATTGGATAGTACATTTTATATTACATTTAGTAATATAGCTCTACCAAGTGAGCCACACGGGACTACACTTGCCAGAAGGTTTATCACAGTTTGCATGCAACATGTGAAAAAATGCATGAATGAATTGGCAAGCAACTCATAGGTGGGCTATGATCTATCTACCTGTTGAAGACCCCTGCACTAAACCAGGTTTTCCCAAACTCTGACCTGGGGCCTCTACTGGGTGCATGTTTTGGTTTTTGCCCTAGCACTACACAGCTGTTTTGAATAACCGACTCAAACTTTGGTTATTTGAATCAGCTGTGCAGTGCTAGGGCAAAAAATAAAAGGTGCAGCCAGGGGGGGGCCCCAAGACCGAGTTTGGGAAAACCCTGCACGAGAAGGATGTGTATTGGTTGGTCTACACACGCAACCAATAAACCTAATAGATCATGTTGAATATCATTAGTGGTGCTACTCTGATATTGATGTGTTTCTCTCCTCCGTTCAGGTCGTCTCCAGCTGGAGGCTGATCGCCATGCCCAGAACATGAAGGCTCGTGACTCCCAGGTGAGAACCCTGGCAGCCTATCTGGAGATGGAGGGCTACGACCGGTCCCCCTTCAATGACAGACAGCTGCAGAGCTTCAACCGCCAGGTCAAAGAAAGACTCGACCAGGAGACTGAGGCCGCCAACCAGGTCATGGTAAGAGAAAGTCCCGTCCACACGAAGTTTGGATAAATGCAGCTTTGTTCCATTGATCTAGTTTTAATGGTCAGGAAACGGAACCTAAACTGACTCCTGGCCCTATTCATGTTGTATAACTTTGTTCTTCCAAGCCATTCATCTGTATTCCAAACTGTGTTCCAGAGGGATATACAAGAGAAGGAGGCCATGAAGCAGCAGAGCATCGATGAGATACGAGACAAAAAGACTGGTCTGGAGAGGACCATGGAGCTGAAGAAAGACCTGCAGGTTAAGAAGCAGCAGGAGCTGAGGAACGTCAAGTGTGACCTACAGAGACTGGAGGGCTCCTCCTCCCGACTGCAGGAACTGGAGACAGAGCTCACCAAAGCGGTAGGCGCACAACACATTGTCTGCGATTTTTATCTGTGAATGTGTTTATCCCTTAGATAAAGTTCTGGAGTGTTTACTAGATGTGGTTTACGCCTGGGTTTAAATTAGTGTCCCCGTAGAGTTTCTTAGACAACCGAAGGAACATCCAGAGCTGCAAACGACTACATGTTGAATAGTAGTCCTGCCTCTAAGTAGTAGTTGGGGAAACTGAAGTTAATGATATTCCTGTGTGTATCTGTGGTGTCTCTCTGCAGGAGCGTGAGCTGGAGAGCGCGGTGCAGAGCTCCAATGTGGATGGGCTGAAGGCCGAGGTGCTGGAGCTCCAGAAGGACAAAGCTGAGCTGGACCGCACACAGCGTCGGCTGGACCGTGAAATGGAGACCCTTAACACACACACCACCACACGCACACAGATGGACATGCTCAAGAAGGATAAGGTAGTGTCAGCTCAGAACAAGAATTAAAGATACCAGCATATGCTAAATGACATTATACAGCTTAAAATATTGTCAATCTACAGATTGACAATGAGATGTGTGAAATGTTGTGAGCCCTGTGCAGGTCTGCATTGTTGTTTAAAAAAAAACATGTGTGTGTATATATATATATGTATACCTGAGTATACAAGATGTACTCTTCGTTGTTTAGTTTGTGGCCCAAACCTGACCAATGACAAGGAACAAGAGGTCACTCTCAACCTGGCCAGTGGTAACATGAGCCTGTGGGCCTCTCTTCTTCCCTCAGACAGATAAAGAAGATCAGGTGAGGAAGATCAAGTCAAGGCACAGTGAGGATCTGGTGTCCCTGCTGGGTCACTTCCCTAAGAAGAGGGAGCTGGAGGACTGGATCCACTCCAAGTCCAAAGAGATCAACTCTACCAGGGAGAAACTAGCCAAGCTCAAGTCAGTGCTTCTGTCAAACATGGCCAAATGAATACAGTATCTGCTCTGTCTTTGTGTTGTTACAGTAAGAAGTTGCTGAGGTCTATGTGTTTCTGTGCTTGCAGTAAGGAGCTGGCGTCGGGGGAGCAGAATAAGAGCCACATCACAGCAGAGATCAGGAGGAAGGAGCAGCAGCTGGCCAGCTATGAGGAAAAGATGTTCAACGTGTGTGGCAGTCAGGACTTCCAGCAGGACCTGGGCAAGCTGCAGGACGACTTGGAGAAGACCTCCAAGCAGAGAGGTAACTAACAGGTCCACGAGTTGGATATGGGGTTCAATTTATACCGGTTTAATTTATACCGTTAATTGAAATGCATTACAGGTGGCTACCTCATGAAGCTGGTTGAGAGAATGCCAAGAGTGTACAAAGCTGTAATCAATGCAAAGATTGGCTACTTTGAAGAATCTCAAATATAAAATATATTTTGATTTAACATTTTTTTTTTGTTACTACATGGTTCCATTTGTTATTTCCTAGTTTTGATGTCTTCGCTATTATTGTACAATGTAAAAAATAGTTAAATTAAGAAAAAACCTGGAATGAGTACGTGTGTCCAAACTTTTGCCTGGTACTGTATATTTTCTGATCTGTTTTAAATAATGTCAGTTCTTATTAACCCTGTGTGTGTGTGTGTGCGTGCGCGCTCAGCCATGCTGGCGGGAGCCACAGCCGTGTACACTCAGTTCATCAGTCAGCTGACAGAGGAGGGCGAGCCCTGTTGCCCCGTGTGCCAGCGCATCTTCCCCTCGGAGGCTGAGCTCCAGGACGTCATCAACGACATGCAGTCCAAGCTGCGCCTGGTCCCTGACAAGCTGAAGAACACAGAGCAGGACCTGAAGAGGAAAGAGAGGAGGAAGGACGACATGATGGCTCTCAAACCTGTCAGGTTAGAACGGATCGGGGAGTACTTACTGCTTGTGTATTTTCATTGCAGACGATAGGCTTTTGGATTAGGTTGCATTTCTTCCACTAGATGGTAGTGGATGCCTGTACAATGCAGAGGCACACATCTTGATCAGGCAGCCGCTGCACATAACCTGTGAGAGAGGATCATGTTCTGGTACTTCATAATAGATGGATGTGAAAGAAAAAACATATGTCATTTTGTATGGCTTGCTGCTGTTTGACTGGGGCAGAGAAATTATCACTCAAAACTGTTGTAAATGTCCTGCTCCACTGCTCATGTCCCATTATCTTAACCCTTTCTCCACCTAAGCCATATGCTACTCTCGTCTCAGTTGATCCACATGAGTTGCTGACCCAGGCCCTGTTCTGTGCTGTGGTAACCACCAGGCAGTCTATTGCTGAGCTGCAGGAGGAGGAGCTTCCTGAGCTGAGGAACCGGCTGCAGAACGTGAACCGGGACATTGAGAGGCTGAAGGGGGATGTGGAGGAGCAGGAGACCCTGCTGTCCACTCTGATGTCAGAGGAGGACACAGCCAAGGCCTGCCTGCAGGACATCTCCCTCATGGACAGATACCAGGTCAGACCACATAACACAGCCTGTGTGGTCTTCATTCTTAATGTGAAAGTCACCATATAGAGATGTCAATGATTTCTGTGTTTCTTTCAGGGATGGGCTAGGTTATTTGAATATCCAAACGGTCGTAGTATTCGATTTCTTGCGAGAGTATTTAAAAAAAAATGTTTTTTTTTTTAATGATATGCAGTGCATTCGGAAAGTATTCAGAAGCCTTTACTTTTCCACATTTTGTTACGTTACATCCTTATTCTATAATGGATTAAGTACAAAAAAGTTCTGTCAAAGCGAAAAAAATAGAGACCTTATTTTTGTTTTTTAGACCCTTTGCTATGAGACTCGAAATTGAGCTCAGGTGCATCCTGTTTCTATTGATCATCTTGAGATGTTTCTACAACTTGATTGGAGTCCACTGGTGGTAAATTCAATTGATTTGGAAAGGCACACACGTCTATATAAGGTCACACAGTTGACAGTGCATGTCAGAGCAAAAAACCAAGCCATGAGGTTGAAGGAATTGTCCGAAGAGCTCCGAGACAGGATTGTGTTGAGGCACAGATAGAGCTGTCCGCCTGGCCAAACTGAGCAATCGGGAGAAGGGCCTTGGTCAGGGAGGTGACCAAGAACCTGATGGTCACTCTGACAGAGCTCCAGAGTTCCTCTGTGGAGATGGGAGAACCTTCCAGAAGGAAAACCATCTCTGCCGCACTCCACCGATCAGGCCTTTATGGTAGAATGGCCAGACAGAAGCCACTCCTCAGTAAAAGACATGACAGGCCGCTTGAAGTTTGCGAGAAGGCACCTAAAGGACTCTGACCATGAGAAACAAGATTCTCTCGTCAGATGAAACCAAGATTGAACTCTTTGGCCTGAAAGCCAAGTGTAATGTCTGTAAGAAACCTGGCACCATCCCTACAGTGAAGCGTGGTGGCAGCATCATGCTTTGTGGATGGATTGAGGGAAAGATGAACGGAGCAAAGTACAGAGAGCTATTGATGAAAACCCGGTCAGGACCTCAAACTGGGGCGACGGTTCACCTTCCAACAGGACAACGACTCTAAGCACACAGCCAAGAAAACAAAGGAGAGTGGCTTTGGGACAATTCTCTGAATGTCCTTGAGTGGCCCAGCCAGAGTCTGGACTTGAACCCGATTGAACATCTCTGGAGAGACCTGAAAATAGCTGTGCAGCGAGGCTCCCCATCCATCCTGACTGAGCTTGAGAGGATCTGCAGAGAAGAATGGGAACAACTCCCCAAATACAGGTGTGCCAAGATTGTAGCATCACACCAAAGAAGACTTGAGGCTATAATTGCTGTCAAAGGCGCGTCAACAAAGTACTGAGTAAAGTACTGAGGGTCTGGTGTCATGTGTACCAGTTTGAGTGTGTCAAGAACTGCAACGCTGCTGGGTTTTTCCACACAATTGTCCTGTGTGTATCAATAATGGTCCATCACCCAAAGGACATCCAGTCATCTTGACACAACTGTGGGCAGCCAACACTGTGGAAGGCTTTCGACACATAATCTATGCCCTGACAAATTGAGGCTGTTCAGAGGTTCATAGGGGGTGCAACTCAATATTAGGATATATTATTTTTGTACACTTAGTGTATACATTGCCTAATTTCAGTTTGACAAAGCAAATCTAAGAATTTTAGTAAATGGCAGCAATTTCTATATATTCTCTTGTGCTACTAATTGACCAACGTTGGTTAAATTACTTGGAATTCCATTTATGCTCTGATTTTTTTGGGCTGAAAGGAGTTGTTTTCATTAAGCAAATATTCAACCTAGTTCAGAGCAGAAATGTGGTAATTGACTCCAATGACCGGAATCTGTTACGCCTGTTTTTTCCGGCTCAGGCCTAGATAGTTCATGAAAGTATGCTTTCTATTTGATGAACTAGTAAAATGATTTCGTTAGACAGCTCTGCAGCTAGTCTAGTGAAATAGGATGACTAAAGACAGAACCGTGTGGGAAGTACAGAGACGTTATCTGGCTGCTACTGCTTGAGCATAGATGACATGATGACTTTAAGGAATTAAAAAGGATAAGTAATATACAAAATTGAAGAAAAGAGAAATTCATAGTAATTTCCTATTTTTCTATTGATGTCTACCCATGTGGGCCTGACAGAGACGATGGAATATTTTCAATGTTTTGGCAATTGAATGTAGGGCTGGGTGATATGGCCAAAATATAATATCACAGTATTTCAAGGGGTCTTTCTCCATTCTGATTGGTTGACATTTAATTGAACGGTATACAACAAAATTCTGCCTTCATCAATTTCTGCATTTCCTGCACTCATTTGAGATCATTTCCAAACTGCCTCATAGGGCTGAACGATATGGGGAAAGAATCTAGAACTTATTTTTAACCGATTTGTTGCAATTGCCATTTAGATCTAAACACTTGGGTGAACTGTTGGAATTATGGAAAAAATAATGATTTCTAATTCTATAGTTAGAAGATAAGTGGTCCGGCCTCAAGTGGCACAGCGGACTAAGGCACTGCATCGCAGCAGACTAAGGCACTGCTTCGCAGCGCTAGAGGCGTCACTACAGACCCAGATTTGATCCCAGGCGGTGTCGCAGCCTGCCAAGACCGGGAGACCTATTAGACGGCGCACAATTGGACCAGCGTCTGGGTTAGGGTAGGGTTTGCCCGGCCAGGATGTCCTTGTCGCACTCTAGCGACTCCTTGTGGCGGGCCAGGCGCATGCACGCTGACTTTGGTCGGCAGGTGTACGGTGTTTCCTCCGATATATTGGTGCGGCCGGCTTCCGGGTTAAGCGAGCAGTGTGTCAAGAAGCAGTACGGCTTGGCAGGGTTGTGTTTCGGAGGACGCATGGCTCTCGACCTTCGCCTCTCCCGAATCTGTACAGGAGTTGCAGTGATAGGACAAGACTTTAACTACCAATTGGATACCATGAAATTGAGGAGAAAAAGGTGTAAAAAAATCTATATAACAGTGGGCACTTTGAATACAGTGTTTGACATTACAACGAATGAAAATGCCAGGGAGGAGTTGTTGTGACAGGGTAGGAACCAAAGTGTTGGTCAGGGTTTCCTAGGGGACCCTATAATCTTTGGCTATGTAAAAAAAAAAAAAAAAATATTCATGTAGCTAACATATTCAGGCTTCCAGGGCTCCTGAGTGGCACAGCGGTCTAAGGCACTGCATCTCAGTGCAAGAGTTATCACTACAGTCCTTGATTGGGAGGCCCATAGGGCGGCACACAATTGACCCAGTGTTGTCGTGTTGTAAATAAGAATTTGTTCTTAACTGGCTTGCCTAGTTAAATATTTTTTATAATTCCTTTTTGATCTTGATATTGTTGCACAAACATGCTGATTTAGGCCTACACAATCAATCATCAGGCTGTATAGCTAGCTATGTTTAGCCTGACTCAGTATATTTATTAGCTTGCTAGCTAGTTAGCCAGCTTGCTAGCTACACTTGTGGATTTATATTAAGAAGCAAAGTGGAAACCGCATTGTAGTCATCAACATTGTTGCATGTGGTGCATTGACCACGCAGACTGAAAGCAAGCGTCTCGTGGTCGAGTAACAACAAATGCGCTCCTTGAGTGCCAGGGGGTGGGGCTTGGTCTGTGTGGAAAACAGTATGGAGAGTGGAGAGAGATGACTCAAGTAGCGGAGTAAGCTATAAAAATAGACGTTACACAGCGTATCACATTAAACTAACCAAACATTCGAATATCATTATAGAAGGTAAAGCAAAAACCCAAACCTGTAAAATACTGTATACTGCCCAGTCCTTATTGGATGTTCACTATTTTTGGCTTTGGAATTTCCATTTAAAAAGCTCTAAGATAATTGTCATTATTTCATAATACATTTCATGTAAAGCAAAAAATATAACTTCAATCGAAAACCATGTATTGCACTAATTGCTCAGCACTACTGCATATTGCACCTTTAACAATGAAAAGGCTTTGTATAAAATAATAAATCTGTGACATTGCTATATAGCCTACAAGGATAGACCCATTTGACATTTTAATAAAATAACAGTTTTATGACCATTTTTATGAGTGCGTCCCATTTAAAAATGAAAGACGTACTGCTAACTTAGCTGGCTACTGTAGCTAGCTAGCTTCTTTACATCAATCTGATGTGGTCAAGACAAGGCACTACCAGATGGTATGATACATAACCTATGGCAGCAACAACTTGTTCTAACTAGCGCGATTCGGTTTGGCTACTTCATCTCCCTCTGTCTCCGTCCATGCAACACACACACCTGCTCCTCTCCCGCCGCTCCCCCACCCTTCTGCTGCAACAAGCAGCGCACCGGCTCTCCCGAGTCGCGCAAGCAAGTCCCCATTTTAAGTTTAAAAAAAAGTTAATACATCTCGACTACTGGGGGGGGGGACTATTCAAATAGCGAAATCATTTCAAATGGCCATCCCTAGTTTCTTTCTATGCATCTCTCTTTACCCTCGTTCATTCCATCCTTGACTGTTGTGGTAACCTCCTCTGTCTGTGTGTGTGTCCTTGGTCTCTAGCTGGACCTGAAGGATGTGGAGAGGAAGATAGCCCAGCAAGCTGCCAAGCTGCAGGGAGTGGACCTGAGCCGCACCATTCAGCAGGTCAACCAGGAGAAACAGGAGACCCAGCATCGCCTGGACACAAGTACGACCTGCCTGGGGATAATGTTACACTGGGGCCTCCTCCGCAAGACCTGTTGAGCAACTGTAAAATGCCAGACAAAGTTGGATTTCCTTATAGTAAATCTACTGTAGCTGTTAGTGAAGGGAATTGTTGTTCCTTCATGTACATATTACATCTATGATGACATACAGTAGCCTATAGATCAATTCGGTGTAGGTGAAGCGGACATCAGTCGGTCATGGTCACGTGATGAAGTAGCCCCCCGTGCAATCTTCAAAACCAGTGTTTGCCTTCGGCCCAAGAGGGAATTACTTCTTGGTCTAAGACTTCAGCAATTGTGGAACAAGTACCAAATTGTCATACTTGAGTAAACGTAAAGATACCTTAATAGGAAATTACTCAAGTGAAAGTCGCCCAGTAAAATACTATTTGAGTTATAAAAGTGTTTGGTTTTAAATATCAAAAGTAAATATAATTGCTAAAATATACTTAATTTCAAAAGTAAAAGTATAAATCATTTCAAATGTCTTATATTAAGCAAACCAGACGTCACCATTTCCTTCATTTTTTTTAATTTACCGATAGCCAAGGGCACACTCCAACACATAATTTTCAAATTAAGCATGTGTGTTTAGTGAGTCCACCAGATCAGTGGCAGTAGGGATGACCAGGGATGTTCTCTTGAAGTGTGTGAATTTAACCATTTTCCTGTCCGGCTAAGCATTCAAAATGTAAGGACTGCTTTTGGGTGTCAGGGAAAATGTATCGATTAAAAAGTACATGATTTTCTTTAGGAATGTAGTGAAGTATAAGTTGTAAAAAACATATATAAATAGTAAAGTACAGATACACCCAAAAAACTACTTAAGTCGTACTTTCAAGTATTTTACACCACTGAAATTTGGTTGTTCCTGCAGGAGACCCGGGTTCATATCCCGCGTGTTACATTGGCGCCCAATGTGGGGTGGTCTCTCGTGGGGGAGGAGATCAAATGGGGGTGAATGTAGCTATCGTGAGTTGCCTGTTAACTTCAAAGGCTCTTGGTCTAAGACGTTGGTTGCTCACGTGGGAGACCCGGGTTCATATCCTGTGTGTTACATATTATGATATACAGTGAGGGGGGAAAAGTATTTGATCCTCTGCTGATTTTGTACATTTGCCCACTGACAAAGAAATGATCAGACTATAATTTTAATGGTAGGTTTATTTGAACAGTGAGAGACAGAATAACAACAACAAAATCCAGAACAACACGTGTCAAAAATTTTAATAAATTGATTTGCATTTTAATGGGGGAAATAAGTATTTGACCTCTCTGCAAAACATGACTTAGTACTTGGTGGCAAACCCCTTGTTGGCAATCACCAGGTCAGACGTTTCTTGTAGTTGGCCACCAGGTTTGCACACATCTCAGGAGGGATTTTGTCCCACTCCTCTTTGCAGATCTTCTCCAAGTCATTAAGGTTTCGAGGAAGACGTTTGGCAACTCGAACCTTCAGCTCCCTCTACAGATTTTCTATGGGATTAAGGTCTGGAGACTGGCTAGGCCACTCCAGGACCTTAATGTGCTTCTTCTTGAGCCACTCCTTTGTTGTCTTGGCTGTTTGTTTTGGGTCATTGTCATTATGGAATACCCATCCACGACCCATTTTCAATGCCCTGGCTGAGGGAAGGCGGTTCTCACCCAATATTTAACGGTACAAGGCCCCGTCCATCATCTCTTTGATGCGGTGAAGTTGTCCTGTCCCCTTAGCAGAAAAACACCCCCAAAGCATAATGTTTCCACCTCCATGTTTGATGGTGTTCTTGGGGTCATAGGCATCATTCCTCCTCCTCCAAACAGGGTGAGTTGAGTTGATGCCAAAGAGCTCCATTTTGGTCTCATCTGACCACAACACTTTTCACCCAGTTGTCCTCTGAATCATTCAGATGTTCATTGGCAGACTTCAGATGGGCATGTATATGTGCTTTCTTGAGCAGGGGGACCTTGCGGGCGCTGCAGGATTTCAGTCCTTCACGGCATAGTGTGTTACCAATTGTTACCATAGTGTGTTACCAATTGAGATCTTGCATGGAGCCCCAGGAATAGGGAGATTGAGAGTTATTTTGTGTTTCTTCCATTTGCGAATAATTGCACCAACTGTTGTCACCTTCTCACCCAGCTGCTTGGCGATGGTCTTGGTCCATTTCCAGCCTTGTGTAGGTCTACAAACTTGTCCCTGACATCCTTGGAGAACTCTTTGGTCTTGGCCAGGGTGGAGAGTTTGGAATCTGATTGATTGCTTCTGTGGACAGGTGTCTTTTATACAGGTAACAAACTGAGATTAGGAGCACTCCCTTTAAGAGTGTGCTCCTAATCTCATCTCGTTACCTGTATAAAAGACACCTGGGAGCCAGAAATCTTTCTGATTGAGAGGGGTACAAATACTTATTTTCCCCATTAAAATGCAAATCAATATATAACATTTTTGACATGCGTTTTTCTGGATTTTGTTGTTATTCTGTCTCTCACTGTTCAAATAAACCTACCATTAAAATTATAGACTGATAATTTCTTTGTCAGTGTGCAAACGTACAAAATCAGCAGGGGATCAAATACTTTTTTCCCTCACTGTACCTATCTATTCCACCCTTACACTGTATTACTATGAATTCCAATGTTATTTGATTCATTGCAGCGTCCAGCAAGATGGAGCTGAAGCGTAAACTGATCCAGGACCAGCAGGAGCAGATCCAGAGCCTGAAGAGCAGCATGAACGAGACCCGGGCGGAGAAGCTACAGATCTCCAGTAACATGCAGAAGCAGCAGCAGCTGGAGGAGCAGTGTGTGGAGTTCACCACTGAGATTCAGGCTCTGCACAGAGAGATCAAGGTAAAACTCCACTCAGAGCAGTGACCTGTCTGAGGGAACTATCTGAAATCATACTTAAACCTCAGTGTTGGTAGAACTGTCTAGCAGCAGGTGGTTTGACGGTTATATCATGTTTTCTTCTGTATTGGCTGTGATGTTTTGTAGTCTTAGTAATAAGAGAAGGTCATGGTGTAACCTTGATACACTGATAAAGCGATATCTCCTCCCTGTGTTCAGGAAGCTAAGGAGCAGGTGTCCCCTCTGGCCACCACCCTGGAGAAGCTGCAGCAGGAGAGGCTGGATTTGATGGAGCGCAGGAAGCAGAGGCAGGAGGAGGGACAAGAGAAGGTACCACCACCTCTTTCTCGTTTGTATTATTTAACTGTCCAACATTTCTTGCTAATACTTTCAAAGTGCTAATGGAGGACTGCATATTAAGTCTGATAACAGTGTTTCTCCAGTCACTTCATGTCTCTCGCCTACTAACCTCGTCCCCAGGCTAATGCGCATATAAGCCTGGTACATTAACGATTCAAAGTTGGCCATAGTGAGTGTGACCATAGTGAACAAAGTATGTTATTTAGTGACATCGCACAACTGCGAGGCATGCCGCTGTACTTGTGGTGTGCTCGCGTATGGGGAGGGTTAGGGGGGAGGTGTTGTGGGAGATGATTGGTTGGTAGATTAAACTAATGCCTATGCGGCAGGAATTTTTCCCGGTATTTCTCTATTGGCTAACAAAGGCCAAGTTTGACGTGTTGGTCCACCAGACTCTTCACACTCTTCACGGAAGTGTCTGGGAACAGGTTTAATTGCATACCATGTCTCAATCATGCCGAGATGGTTATTATTTATTTCAAAGTAGCATTTCTAACCACCTGTTCATTCCCTCCATCCCAGATAAATAGCATCAAAGACAAAGTTAAAAGCATGGCCGCCTTTGAAAGAGAGATTACCGGATACACAGAAGAGGGCAAGGATGATTACAAAGAGGTAATAATTGGTTTGGTTTTGTTCCTTATTCTGTCAATAAGCATTGTCTCAATTTCTTTTGACACATTTTGTCATGCGTTTCTTTTGAAGCAAAAAGAGGGGGAGCTCCGAGAGACCAACACTCAGGTCCATGAGGCAGAGAAGCAACGGGAGAAGATTAACAAAGACAGTGGAAACATCAGGCAAGACATAGACACTCAGAAGGTGAGCTCAGATGGCATATATCTTTTCCCTAATTATGTCTGTCTCTCCTTTTGCTCCCCCATTCAGTAAGTTACCAGTGTGCTTTTATGAAGGAGAAAAGAAAACAGGTGGTAGTGTTGGGTGAAATCTGTGAACTTGAGATCTGGGTGACCGTGTGATATCATTGAAGGTCCAAGAGCGTTGGCTGCAGGACAACCTGACGTTGAGGAAGCGCATCGAGGAGCTGAAGGACGTGACCAAGAAACGAGAGGCTGTGGCGAAGGATATGGGGAGCATGCAGGTCCTGCAGCTACGCAAGTAAGAACGCCTCCTTGACCATGCTCACCTGCACCCGGGAGTGGTCCCAAAACGCAACATGTTCAAACCCACGTATGCTTCTGATGCTAATCCGTGCCTCCCAGGTTCCATAAGATAATATGGAATTTATTGTATTATACCTGCCTGAATTTTGAACTAATAATCAGATGCTGGAATTTGGAATACGTCTTAAAAAATTCATGTTGGTGGTGTCGGTTCATATGACCTAGTCGTTCTGGGTGGAGATGCAACCCTTGTAGGACTCCTGTTACAAAGTGACCCATCTGAAATACCGCCAGAATATACCCTAGGCCAACACATAAGGCTGTAAGTATGCCTTCTTCCCTGGTTACTAGTGAGCATAGGGAGTCAGAGAGGTGGTGGTGTCAGCTCACACAAACTTTTTTACACAGTATCTCTTTGAGGACACCAGTCCCTTTTAGAGGTCGACCGATTAATCGGGAATGGCCGATTTTAATTAAGGCCAAAGTTTTCATAACAATCGGTAATCAGCATTTTTCGACACAGATTATGGGCGATTACATTGCACTCCACGAGGAGACTGCGTGGCAGGCTGGCTACCTGTTACGCGAGGGCAGCAAGGAACCTTTTACTGTTTTATTTCTTTACTTACCTACACACACTTTTCTTTCCCTCCGCATTATTGGTTAGAGCCTGTAAGTAAGCATTTCACTGTAAGGTCTGCTATACCTGTTGTATTCTGCGCACGTGACAAATAAACTTTTATTTGATTTGAGCCAAGGTAAGTTGCTAGCTAGCATTAAACTTATAAAAAATCAATCAATCTTAACATAATCACTAGTTAACTACACATGGTTTATGACATTACTAGTTTATCTAGCTTGTCCTGCGTTGCATATAATTGTTGCGGTTCGATTTATCATCGAATCACCGCCTATTTCGCCAAACGGGTGATGATTTAACAAGCGCATTCACGAAAAAGCACTGTCGTTGCACCAATGTGTACCTAACCATAAACATCAATGCCTTTTTTAAAATCAATACACAAGTATATATTTTTAAACCTGTATATTTAGTTAATAGTGCCTGCTAACATGAATGTATTTTAACGAGGGAAATTGTCACTTCTCTTGCGTTCTGTGCAAGCAGAGTCGGGGTATATGCAGCAGTTTGGGCCGCCTGGCTCGTTGTGAACTGTGTGAAGACCATTTCTTCCTAACAAAGACCGTAATTTATTTGCCAGAATTGTACTTAATTATGACATAACATTGAAGGTTGTGCAATGTAACAGCACTATTTAGACTTAGGGATGCCACCCGTTAGGTAAAATATGGAACATTTCCGTATTTCACTGAAATAATAAATGTTTTGTTTTTTCGAAATGATAGTTTCCGGATTTGACCATATTAATGACCTACGGCTCGTATTTCTGTCTTTTATTAGATTATAATAAAGTCTATGATTTGATAGAGCGGTCCGACTGAGCAGTGGTAGGCAGCAGCAGGCTCATAAGCATTAATTCAAACAGTACTTTCCTGCATTTACCAGCAGCTCTTCGCTGTGCTTCAAGCATTGCGCTGTTTATGACTTCAAACCTATCAACTCCCGAGATTAGGCTGGCAATACTATAGTGCCTATAGGAACATCCAAGTCAAAGGTATATGAAATACAAATGGTATAGAGAGAGAGTCCTATAATTCCTAGAATAATTACAACCTAAAACTTCTTACCTGGGAATATTGAAGACTCATGTTAAAAGGAACCACCAGCTTTCATATGTTCTGTGCATGGAACTTAAAAGTTAGCTTTTTTACATGGCAAATATTGCACTTTTACTTTCTTGTCCAACACTTTGTTTTTGCATTATTTAATCCAATTATTTGAGACTAAATAGATTTTATTGGTGTATTACATTAAGTTAAAATAAGTGTTCAGTATTGTTGTAATTGTCATTATTACAAATGTATAAAAAATCGGCCGATTAATCGGTATCGGCTTTTTTTGCGGGTCCTCCAATAATCGGTATCGTATCGACAGTGAAAAATCATCATTGGTCGACCTCTAGTCCTTATCACTGTAACATGAAATGTGTGAGAAATATCTCTGAGTCCTCTGTCCCTCTCCCCTGGTTCTCAGTGAGCGCAGGGAGTCTGATCAGCGCGTGGACGACCTGAAGAAGAACCGCAGCGTAGCATTGGGCCGACAGAAGGGCTTCGAGGAGGAGATCATCCGCTTCCGCAAGGAGCTCCGCGAGGACCAGTACGGCAAGGCTGACGAACGCTTTCGGGACAGGATGATCGTCATGAGGACCACAGAGCTGGCCAACAAGGACCTGGACATCTACTACAAGGCCCTAGACCAGTGAGTTGTTGACGGGAATGAGGAGGGTGGTTCGGTGGTGGTGATAGGTCCATTTCCATTAAGACTCATGGTTGTAGAGGCAGTCATGTGTGTTTGACTTACAGGGTGTGTAACCATACCAGTTCCTCTGATCATATACAGTTCCAGTTAAAAGTTTGGACACAGGGCCTCCCGGGTGGCGCAGTGGTTAAGGGCGCTGTACTGCAGCGCCAGCTGTGCCACCAGAGTCTCTGGTTTCGCGCCCAGGCTCTGTCGTAACCGGCCGCGACCGGGAGGTCCGTGGGGCAACGCACAATTAGCCTAGCGTCATCCGGGTTAGGGAGGGGTTGGCCGGTAGGGATATCCTTGTCTCATCTTGTACCAGCAACTCCTGTGGCGGGCCGGGCGCAGTGCGCGCTAACGAAGGTTGCCAGGTGCACGGTGTTTCCTCCGATACATTGATGCGGCTGGCTTCCGGGTTGGATGCGCGCTGTGTTAAGAAGAAGTGCGGCTTGGTTGGGTTGTGTATCGGAGGACGCATGACTTTCAACCTTCATCTCTCCCGAGCACGTACGGGAGTTGTAGCGATGAGACAAGATAGTAGCTACTAAACAATTGGATACCACGAAAATGGGGTAAAATTCAAAAAAATATATATTAATTGGACACACCTACTACATTGTAGAATAATAGTGAAGACCAGGTTAAGTGTGTCTTGAATTCGAAATAAATCAGACTGTCACAATCAAAGCACCTCCACACATCATACCTCCATTTTTCACAGTGGGAACCACACATGCGGAGATCATCTATTCACTTACTTTGCGTCTCACAAAGACATGGTGGTTGGAACCAAAAATCTCCAATTTGGACTCATCAGACCAAAAGACAGATTTCCATCAGTCTAATGTCAATTGCTTGTGTTTCTTGGCCCAAGGAAGTCTCTTCTTATTATTGGTGTCCTTTAGTAGTGGGTTCTTTGCAACAATTTGGTCATTCACTTGGTCTCCTCTGAACAGTTGATGTTGAGATGTCTGTTACTTGACTATTTATTTGGGCTGCAATCTGATGTGCAGTTAACTCTAACATATTGGCTGCAGCAGAGGTAACTCGGGGTCATTCTTTCCTGTGGCGGTCCTCATAAGAGCCAGTTTTATCATAGTGCTTTTTGTTTGAGACTTTCAAAGTTCTTGACATTTTTCAGATTGACTAACCTTAATGTAATGGACTATCGTTTCTCTTTGCTTGTTTGAGCTGTTCTTGCACTAATATGGGCTTGGTCAGTTACCAAATTGGGCTATCTTCTGAATACCACCCCTACCTTGTCACAACACAACTGATTGGCTCAAACGTATTAAGAAGGAAAGAAATTCCACAAATTAACAAGGCACACCTGTTAATTGAAATGCATTCCAGGTGACTACCTCATGAAGCTGGTTTAGAGAATGCCAAGAGTGTGCAAAACTGTAGACAAGGGTGGCTACTTTGAAGAATCACAAATATAAAATATTATTTGATTTTTTTAACACTTTTTTAGGTTACTACACGATTCCATATGTGTACATATGTGTACAATGTAGAAAATAGTTTTTTATAAAATAAAATAAAAATAAAACTATTTCTATATATATATATATATATATATATATATATATATATATATATATATATATATATATATATATATATGAAAAATCCTGGAATGAGTAGGTGTGTCCAACACTTGGTAACAGTATTTTTATTGGAATTTCACAATTTTCACCCATATTAAGAGATACAACAACAGAGACAAAGCGCACAAAAAACAGCACTCACTTACACATACCTACGCATATATATATACATACACACACACACACACATACATACACATACGTACACCATTTTCCTCTTCCCGCTCGGTGCTTCTCTCACCCCATCCCCATCATTGCGTCTCTCAATACATACATTTTAAACAAACTTACAAACAGAAATTAAACAAAAAAGCTCAGTTTAAACCAAGAGGTTAGGTTCCACACATAAAACGTACAGTGTAGTTCTGAAATACATAGATCCCCGCCATTCTAAGAGAATCCTTGCAGCATAATAGCTGATACCTCAGGTTCTAGGTCATTTAGATAAGGTTCCCATACTTTGTAGAACTGGTCTGTTTTAGAATGCAATGTACATGTCAGATATTCCAGAGGCACCCATTCAAATAGTATCTTATGCCAATCTTTATTAGAAGGAACCTTATCACTAATCCACTGTAAAATGATGTTTTTCCTCGCTGCGAAGGTAAGGATGTTGTAAAGCCTCCTTTTACCCACAGAAGTAACATGCCTACTAGGGAGACCTAACAGTAAAGAAACTGGGTCCAATTCTAGATCAACCCCTAGGATCTTTTCAATTTCTTGCAGAACACCAGACCAGTATCTTTGTATTTTGGTACATGACCATAAACAATGTGTTAGGGTGCCTGTATCAGTTTTGCATTTAAGACACTGAGGGGAGGAGGAAGTGGGGCTAAAAGCATGTCTGCGATTTGGGGATATATGCAATCTGTGTATTATTCTTAATTGGATTGCTCTAGTACGATTACATATAGATATTGTTTTTGCATATCTCCAAATGTCCTCCCACATCTCTTCGTCAATAGTAACAGACAATTATTTCTCCCACACTTGTTTCACCCACTGTGTGTTGACAGCAGAAAGGACTTACAGACATTTTCCTTTGTGGGAAAAAAAGCATTCTTTCAATGACAGACACATCAGGGTTACCAATTAAGGTGGTGCTCTTCAGAATATAATGTCTTACTTGTAGGAAGCGGAAAAAGTCCTGCTTTGGGAGTCGATATTTCTCGACCATCTGCTCAAATGACAATAAAATCTTATCAGCAAATAAGTCATTTAGCCTGCGTATGCCCTTATTAAGCCAAAAATTAAAGCCAGCATCCAGCAATCCTGGACTGAAATCTGGGTTGTTAAGAATTGGGGTAAGAGCAGAGGTTAGTTTGGACCTTCCCAGGAAGCATGGAACTGACCTCCATACTTTGAGTGTGTTAAGTGTAACGGGATTATTGCAGTGATCTTCTACAGACTTGAAACTTCTGAAAAATAATATATGCTGTAAGGGGTATTTTGAAAGAAGTCACAATGTCTAACCAAATAGAGGAGTCATCATTTGTGATCCAGTCAGAAATATAACAAAGGTGGGCACACCATTGATAGAACCTGATATTGGGCAGGTCCAAGCCGCCCATAGAACTTAGCAGCTGCAATATTGCCATCTTATGTCTTGGCTTGCGTTTACTCCATATAAAGGAACTTAGCCATCCATTTACATCCTTTATTACCTTATTGGAGAGTAATACTGGGATCATTTGGATTGGGTAAAGTAGTCTAGGTAAAATGTTCATTTTCAAGAGGGATTTTCTACCCAACCAAGAAATCGGGAGAGAGTTCCAGCGCTCCAGATCCTGTCTTATTGTATCAAACAAGGAAACAAAATTGGCTTTGTACATTTGCTGGAATTTAGGAGTTACAAATATACCCAGATACGTGAAACCTGAGGGAGACCATTTAAAAGGGAAGGGGGGAGAAGTATTAGGTACAGATTGTAGGCTACCAAGTGGCATAGCCTCTGACTTAGTTAGGTTAATCTTGTAGCCTGAGAATTTGCTGAATAATATTAATAAGAGATGTATTTAAAGTCTCGGGACTAGGGATGAATATCAGGACATCATCAGCATACAAGCTTATTTTATGGTGAATGTCACCAATGAGCAGCCCCTGTATAGCCGGCGTTACCCTGATGGCCTCGGCCAGTGGTTCCATAATGAGTGCAAAGAGGGGGGATAAAGGACAGCCCTGTCTGGTACCTCTGTGTATAGAGAAGCTATTTGACCTTAGCCCATTAGTAAGGACAGCAGCCTGAGGATCATCATATAAAACTTTCACCCATTTTATAAAGTTGTCCCCTAGACCAAATTTATTTAGAACAAATAATAGGTAAGACCACTCCACACGATCAAATGCTTTCTCAGCATCTAGGGAGAGCACAAGACCATCCATAGCACTTTGTTGGTTGGCTTGAATTACATTAAGAAGCCGTCTGACATTGTTGCATGACTTACGGCCCTTAATGAAGCCAGTTTGGTCTCCTTTCACAATTAGTGGCAGTGAGTCCTCTAATCTTGTGGATAGAATTTTAGAAAGCAATTTTCTATCCACATTCAGAAGGGAAATTGGTCTGTACGAGGAACAAGACTCTGGACATTTTCCCTTTTTGAGAATAAGTGAAATGTTGGCTTCTCTCAGCGTTTGACGGAGCTGGTCATTTGAAAATGAGTGGTTAAAACATATCACGCAATGGCTCAAGGATCAGGCCATGGAACTCTTTATAGAACTCACTACAAAACCCGTCTGGTCCTGGGGCCTTACCATTTTGCAGATTCTTAATTGCGAACATTATCTCTTCCTCGGTAATAGGGGCATTAAGGAGAGACCTCTGTTCTTCGGAGATAGTAGGGAGCTCAATCTTACAAAAGAAGTTCTCCATTAATTTGGGTGCATCCTTTGGCAGTTCTGAGGCATAAAGGTTTGTATAACATTTCTTAAATGAGTCACTTATCAATTTATTTTCATATAAATGATTACCATTAGAATCAGTAATAGTAGCAATTGACTGAGAGTCAGCTCTCTTTTTAGCTAGGTATGCCAAGTACTTTCCTGGCTTATCGCCATGTTCATATAGCTTTTGCCTGACAAATCTCATTTTATTTTCAGCGTCCTGTGTTAGGAGAGAGTCTAACGTTGATCTAATGACTGATATTTGCTTTAATAGGGCAGGAGTGGGAGTTTTAATGTAGTCCTTCTCTTTAGTTCCTAATTCACCCTCTAACATTTTTTGCTTTTCACGCTTTTTCCGTCTCTTAGTAGCTGTGTATGACATAATCAGACCCCTGGCATACGCTTTACAGGTCTCCCAAAGGAGCGAGTGGTTATCTGTTGATTGAGAGTTAATAGAGAAAAATGCTTTAAACTCTGTAATAAAATATGATGTGAATGTATGGTCTTTAAGAATGGCTGTATTCAACCTCCAATGTCTTGACCGATTGAATGCCCCGTTGATTTTTATGTCCAGGATCACCTCAGCATGATCAGATATGATTATGCTTCCTATCCTAGCGGATAAAACAGACTGCAAAGACGTCCTGGGCATAAAAAAGTAATCTATTCTAGTCTGACATCCATGAGGTGCAGAGAAAAAAGTGAACTCTCTGTTGGAGGGATGAAAAGCTCTCCAGACATCCGCATACCCCAGATCATCACAAATAGCCTTAAGTGATTTAGCTTGAGAGAGTGAAGCTATACCGCTGGGAAACTTATCAATAAGGGGTTCAACAAGCAGTTAAAATCTCCTCCAACCACTGCAGTGTCCGAGTTTAATTCTGAAAAGTCTCGAAATACCTTATTGAGGAAATCAGGGGGGTGAGCAGGGGGAAATAAATATTAATTATGAGGATGTTCTGCCCTTGTAAAGTACCATAATTGTTTAAATTTTTTTTACCCCTTTTTCTCCCCAATTTCGTGGTATCCAATTGTTGTAGTAGCTACTATCTTGTCTCATCGCTACAACTCCCGTACGGGCTCGGGAGAGACGAAGGTTGAAAGTCATGCGTCCTCCGATACACAACCAACCAAGCCGCACTGCTTCTTAACACAGCGCACATCCAACCCGGAAGCCAGCCGCACCAATGCGCCGGAGGAAACACCGTGCACCTGGCCACCTTGGTTAGCGTACACTGCGCCCAGCCCGCCACAGGAGTCGCTGGTGCGCGATGAGACAAGGACACCCCTACCGACCAAGCCCTCCCTAACCCGGGCGACGCTAGGCCAATTGGACCTCCCGGTCGCGGCCGGTTACGACAGAGCCTGGGCGCGAACCCAGGGACTCTGATGGCACAGCTGGCGCTGCAGTACAGCGCCCTTAACCACTGCGCCACCCGGGAGGCAAAAGTACCATTAATTATAACAAAGCGATCAAATTTATCTTTCACACAATTCAAGACCTTAATTAAGTGGTAAGTTCTTTTTCACCAGAATTGCTACACCTCTACTTCTGGATGTAAATGATGAGAAAAACACTTGACCAAACCACCCTTGTTGTAATTTCAGGTACTCCTTATCATCCAAATGAGTTTCTTGCAACAGGGCAATATCAATATTTTATTTTTTCAAAAAAGACTACCTTCTTCCTTTTAATGGGGTTATGGCTCCCTCTAATGTTCCATGTACATACAAGCAGTCTGTTACCTGCCATTGTGTCTTGACCATTCAATATCCAGACTGGATCCTACTGTAAAAGTGGGGTGGTACCTTTTTCCATGTGTTGAACTCTCCTCTATCTCACCGAGCATAAACAAACGATATGAACCCTGAACTCGAACTATACTAAACCCAAAAATTAAACATGTAAAGATCCAAAAGGGGGTTTTCCCACTAGCTAACATGCAGGGGATTTCAACTCTCCAATGTAGACTCTTAAGTCCGCATTGCCTCTCAATAGCCTCATCCTTTATATGTATGGAAAATAAAATCAATAGAAGAAGAATGAGGCTCTTCCACCTAAAACCAAGCCTGGGCACCAATATGGATTCACACACATCTCAGCCTGAGCTATAGTGGCTATTACTTTAGCAAGAAAAATAATAAAGATACAAATATTACTGAGCCGGAGTACGTGAGGACTCACCACTGTTTCATGATCAGATTCAACCAAAAATAAACAAAGTTATCCAATGCTGCGGAAGTGCAGCTTAAAGTTATTTACCCGAGAGTCAGTAAACGCAGCAGCCTCTTCAGGTGTGTAGAGCTTTTTAGGCGATCCGTTGACCATAATCTTCAATGTGGCCGGGTACAACAGTGCGTAGTCCATCTTCATTCTCCTGAGTCGAGCCTTCGCCTCATCAAACGCTTTGCGTCTTCGTACAACCGCAGTGGAATAATAATTGAAGAATGAGACCTTTGAACTTTTACGTTGACTACCATCAGAGCCAATGTTTCTAGCCGCGTCCATGACACGCTGCTTGTCGGTGAAGTTGTGGAACTTTATAACCACCGGCTGTGGGCGCTGGTTGGGACCGGGTATCGGTGCTTGAGAAGCGATGGGCTCTGTCCAGCTTCACACGACCAGCCTTAGTGTCCATTTGTAGGTAGCCAGGGATCCATTCCTCAAAGAATTTTACTGAACGTGTCCCTTCAGAATTCTCTGGGAGTCCCACAACACGAATATTGCATCTGCATCCTCGATTATCCAAGTCGTCAATGTGCTCCGCCATTTCGCGCACCTGTTTCTCAAGTGCTTTTATCTTAGCGCCCATAAATGTAGTTGAAGTTTCCACTGCAGCAATTCTTCCTTCCGCCTCAACAACACGTTGGCCTGCTATTGATTCCAAGACCGTTCTTATCTTAACATCGATCACTTTAGTAATGTTATCAGTCATCTTTTGAATCACCAGGTCCATTGTGCCTGGATCCGCAATGGTTTTAGCTTCGCTAACGTTAGTTAGCTCCTCATGCACATCTACAGGGGTGGTGGTTTTGCTCGAGTTCTTAGTAGTTTTGTTGGGAATGTTGTCTGAGATTTTTGCGAAATAGCCGTCAAGACTCATTATAGGATAATTTATTTAGCCAATTCTACCACTTTTTCAAGCTAGGAGATTAATGTAAAAATATAAATTTACGAATGCCACGGGAGCTCGCTGAAACAGTGTTCTCTCTACGCCGCCATTTTGTCCCCCCTTGGTAACCACTCTTAAAATCTGATAAAGGAAAAGGTGAACTGCTGTGCGTAATGCTCCTGTTTTCAATAGTTGTTGATGCCAGGATATGTGACACTAATCAGGACTCACTAGTCATGCTTATGTGGGTGAATTATCCTACCACAAAATGTACAGAAGATCTTTTGACATTAAGTGAGTCATTACATGAAACTGTTTCTCTGCCCTTCAAGATAAGACTTGAGTTTACAAGTTTTCACTCTTGGATTGTGCAACGGGTAATTAGCCTAGATCAAAGTCTTTGTCCTCAGGCCTGGAGGGAAGCCAAAGTAATTCCGCTACCCAATGGTGGTAAAGAGGCCTTTACTGGTTCTAACATCAGACCTATAAGCTTGCTGCCAGCTCTTAGCAAGCTGTTTGAAAAAATTGTTTCACCAAATACAATGATATTTCTCTGTAAACAAATTAACAGATTTTCAGCATGTTTACAGACAAGGGCACTCAACATGTACTGACTGCACTGACACAAGTGACTGATGATTGGTTGAAAGAAATTGTTAATAAGATTGTGGGAGCTGTACTGTTAGATTTCAGTGCGGCCTTTGTTTTTGACCATAACCTGTTGTTGAAAAAACTTAAGTGCTATGGCTTTTCAACCTCAGCTCTGAATCCACAATATGGCAATCTATCTAATAGAACTCAAAGGGTTTTCTTTAATAGAAGTGGCTCTAATGTTAAACATGTAAAGTGTGGTGTACTGCAGGGCAGCGCTCTAGGCCCTATACTCTTTTCTATTTTTACCAATGACCTGCCACTGGCATTAAACAAAGCATGTGTGTCCATGTATGCTGATGATTCAACCAAATACGCATCAGCAACCACAGTTAAAACCTGTTATGGCAAGGTGTTCCCCGAGGGGAACGCATGGAACTTCCATCTCATTGCTCAAATAAACAGCAAACCTGGTTTCAGAAAACAGATAAAGCAACGCCTCTCCCCTATTTGACCTAGATAGTTCGTAAATGCATTGATATGTAGGCTGTGTGCCTTTTTTAAAAATGTATGTAGTTTTGTCCTTGAGCTGTTCTTGTCTAATGATGTTCTGTATTATGTCATTATGTTTTGTGTGACCCCAGGGTGAGTAGCTGCTGCTTTTGCAACAGCTAATGGGGATCTTAATAAAATACCAAATACATATCTGCACAATGACAGTAATACAGTGCATTTGGAAAGTATTCAGACCCCTTGACTTCATCCACATTTTGTTACGTTACAGCCTACTAAAATGTATTTAGTTGTGTTTTTTTTTCCCCATAATCAATCTACACACAATACCCCAGACTGACCTAGTTTTTTAGGAATTGTTGCACATTTATATAAAAAGGATATCGCATTTACACAAGTGTTCAGACCCTTTACTCACTACTTTGTTGAAGCACCATTTGGTGCTCAAGTTTTTTGGGGGTATGATGCTACAAGCTTGGCAAATCTGTATTTGGGGAGTTTCTACCATTCTCTGCAGATCCGCTCAAGCTCTGTCAGGTTGGATGGGGAGAGTCGCTGCACCGCTATTTTCAGGTCTCTGGAGATGTTCGATCGGGTTTAAGTCCAAGCTCTGGCTGGGTCGCTCAAGAACATGAGCACCTGAGCTCAATTTCGAGTCTCATAACAAAAGGTCTGAATACTTATGTAAATAAGGTATTTCTGTTTTGTTTTTTTGTAAATTTGCAAAAACCTGTTTTTGCTTTGTCATTGTGGGGTATTGTGTGTGTGTGTGTGTGTGTGTGTGTGTGTGTGTGTGTGTGGATGAGGGGGGGATGTATTTAATACATTTTCGAATAAGGTTGTAACGTAACAACATTTGGAAAAGGGGATGGCAACTGAAAACTTTCCAAATACACAGTGCAAGTACAGTGCATATATCAACATTATATTGCCCTATCGATGGTAGACTGAATGAGTAGCCTGCATAAATGCAGGTCTTGAGAGGAAGTGACAGCTCAACTCTCTCACTGAGATATCATCTTCGTTGGCTTAGTGCCATCAGCAGGCAAGCCAGCAGCACAGCGGTGGTAGGGAGGATCAGCTCTCTGGTTCTTATCATGTATCCCATGCAGAGCATACAGTAGAGCCCATGAAATCATTGTGAGTCAACCCTGTGAGTTTGCATTTAGTTGGAAGTGAATGAATGCCATTGTCTTTTGTCCATGATACTATTTTTTTAAAATATATATACGCTACCGTTCAAAGGTTTGGGGTCACTTTGATATTTCATTGTTTTTGAAAGAAAGAAAAATGTTGTCCATTTAAAAATAACATCAAATTGATCAGAAATACAAATGACTATTTTTATGGAATATCTTACCCATTATCAGCAACCATCACTCCTGTGTTCCAATGGCACGTTGTGTTAGCTAATCCAAGTTTATCATTTTAAAAGAATAATTGATCATTAGAAAACCCTTTTGCAATTATGTTAGCACAGATATAAACTGTTGTCCTGATTAGAAGCAATAAAACTGGCCTTATTTAGACTAGTTGAGTATCTGGAGCATCAGCAATTAAGCCTTCCATTTGAGAAACTGAAGATCTCGTACAACGCTGTGTACTACTCCCTTCACAGAGCAGCGCAAACTGTCCCTAACCAGAATAGAAAGAGGAGTGGGAGACCCCGGTGCACAACCGAGCAAGAGTACAAGTCTAGTTTGAGAAACCGATGCCTCACAAGTCCTCAACTGGCAGCTTCATTAAATAGTACCCGCAAAACACCAGTCTCAACGTCAGCAGTGAAGAGGCGACTCTGGGATGCTGGCCTTTTAGGCAGAGTTCCTCTATCCAGTATCTGTGTTCTTTTGCCTGTCTTTTCTTTTTATTGGCCAGTCTGAGATATGGCTTTTTATTTGCAACTCTGCCTGGAAGGCCAGTATCCCAGAGGCGCCTCTTCACTGTTGACATTGAGACTGGAGAAGTCATTGACTAACCTTAATGAGCCATTTTCTTGTTTGGCCAATTGAACATGAAAAGTAATAGATTGATACGAAGGAGCTCTTGTCCCATTATGTTACCTAAACCAAGCCCAATGAGCTTCTCATGGTGATGGTAATCACAGCTTTCTAAGAAACGTACAGATATGGTCACATCCTGTAGATTTAATTTAGTAAGCAGAATAATAGTGTCTTTCTGGCCATACCAAATGTCGCCGGGATTTCAAGAGAAACCGTAACGCCTGGTAATCTTTTTTTATTTGCACCCACCTAGAACTGGGTGATACGGACAATAATCCATATCTTGATAAATTGACTGAATTGTCACAAACTAGAAATGGAACGATACGTTTAACATTAATATCCACAACAGTTACTATTTTATAATACCCTTAAATCTACTACTACCACTTTGAAATTTGTAGCTTTAAATGTCCTGTTAGCAGTCACCCATATTGGCAGACTTATTTAATTTCAAACTTCAAATTGTTTCTAGTATAGGCTACTCATCGTAAATAACTGTCAGTGAAAGGTCCTTTTTAAGTGGTCGGTGTCTGTTTTACGGTTCATTGGCCCAGCTCTACACCCACCCAGTCTTAAAATCTTTATCCCTCTCTTAATCTTTATTTGAAGTTTTTCTATCACTTACTGGTAGGCCTATGTCTAATCCTGTTGAAAGGCATCAATGCCAATGTCATCTTATCCAGAGTTTTTGCCCATTTTCAGTTGTACCCACTGTCCTCTTCTACAGAACCATAATGAAGTTTCACAGTATGAAGATGGAGGAGATCAACAAAATCATCCGGGACCTCTGGCGCAGCACATACCGAGGACAAGGTCTCTGAGCGAGTGTGGTTTTAGTTTAAGTGCTCAACTGAAAACATGTGCCTGCGTGGAATATATATTTCGTAATGTTATAACTTCAATAAAAGTATCCAATTTATCTCCAACCCCCATCCATCTTGTATCACTTTAGAAGGGTGTAGCAGTATGCTGTTTAACAGGACTGCCCAATAGAAATTGTAACTAACCTGATTCAGTTTGTCAACCAACTCGTTTTTATAATCAGGTGTGCTAGATTAGGAGTGAGAACCTAAAGAGCGGTAGCTCTCCGGCAACAGGGTTGGGCAGCCCTGCTGCATTATGACCACGCTTTGCGGCTGTGTTGTCACCCCATACTGTATCAATTTGTCATGTGATTATCGATTTTTAAGTCTAAATGTTCTTCCTCCCTTGCTCTTCTCCAGACATTGAGTATGTGGAGATCCGCTCTGATGTGGATGAGAATTCTTCCGGGGCGGGAGTGAAGAGGAGGACCTATAACTACCGTGTGGTGATGGTGAAGGGAGACACGGCGCTGGACATGAGGGGTCGCTGCAGTGCCGGCCAGAAGGTGCAGTGCTGGATGCTTTACCTACTTCCTGTTGCTCATCAGATAGCTGTCAGAGAGGGCATTATCCCCTTATGGATATAGGGGTGGCAGTGTGTTGGTAAATTTGATGATGACGTGTCAGTGTGCATGTATGTTTAGGTCCTGGCCTCCCTCATCATCCGTCTGGCTCTGGCTGAGACCTTCTGTCTGAACTGTGGTATCCTGGCCCTGGACGAGCCCACAACCAACCTAGACAGGGAGAACATCGAGTCCCTCGCACACGCCCTTGTGGAGTGAGTCCATTTGTCCAATAGCCTGCTACATCTGAATGGCAACATTTCCCTTGCTTTGAGCAAACGTATGCACTCCAAGGAAAGCTCAACTACAGTGAGCTCAAAGTATTGGGACAGTGACACTTTTTTTGATTTGGCTCTGTACTCCAGCACTTTGGATTTGAAATTATACAATGACTGAGGTTACAGTGCGGACTGTCAGCTTTAGTTTGAGGGTACTTTCAGCTTTAGTTTGAGGGTACTTTCAGCTTTAGTTTGAGGGTACTTTCAGCTTTAGTTTGAGGGTACTTTCAGCTTTAGTTTGAGGGTATTTTCAGCTTTAGTTTGAGGGTACTTTCAGCTTTAGTTTGAGGGTACTTTCATTCATATCGGGTGAACGGATTAGAAATTACAGCAACTTTTTGTACATAGTCCTCTCCCCCATTTTAGGGAATGAAGGTATTAGGACAAATTAACTTCCATATTCCAAGCACACAATGTGACTCTACAAACTTGTTGGATGCATTTGCTGTTTGTGTTTCAGATTATTTTGCACCCAATAGAAATGAAGGGTAAAAAAAAGTCGTTTTGGAGTCACTTTTTTAAATATTTTTTAAACCTAGGCAAGTCAGTTAAGTGGGTTAACTGCCTTGTTCAGGGGCAGAACGACAGATTTTCACCTTGTCAGCTCGGGGATTCGAACTTGCAACCTTTCAGTTACTAGTCTAACGCTCTAACTACTAGGCTACCTGCCGCCCCAGGTAGCCTTATTGTGAATAAGAATATAATATGTTACTAAACACTTTTAATGTGGATGGATAGTCCAAAATGAGTCATGAATAATGATGAATGAGAAAGTTAGATTTTCAAAAATCATATGCCCAGGACATGCTGACCTCTCACCATTACAATAAGGGGGAGGTTAGCATTTTTTTTGGGGGGGGGGGGTGATATTTATGCCTCCAACTTTCTCACTCCTCATTATTCACTGTTCATTCAGGATTGTCTGTAATCATGGTAGTAGCATCCACTTGAATGTAGAAGCATTTAGAAACATATTCTCTTATTTACAATTAAAGTTGACTCAAATGACACATTATTTACCATTCATTTCTATTGGGCACGAAATAGTCTCAAACACAACCAAAACGAGCAGAAAATGTATCCAAGCATTATGTAGTCATTGCGCGCTATGAATATGGGACCAAATGCTTAACTTTTGACTACTTTAATACACATGTAAGTAAATGTGGCCCAATACTTTTGGTCCCCTAAAATGGCAGGACTATGTACAAAAAGTGCTGTCATTTCTAAATGGTTTACCCGATAAGGATGGAAAAAAAAACCTCAAATTAAAGCTGACAGTCTGTACTTTAACCTCAGTCATTATATAATTTCAAAACAAAATATTTGTCACTGTCCCAATACTTTTGGAGCTCACTGTATCTTCATGTAGAAACATTATGGGATTCTTTCACAATTCCAGATTTCAGCTGTATAGTTCAGCATAGGACACGCACATTAATTCTAGTTGTCATCTAATTTTGCTGGGCCAAGTCCTTTGCAATCTGGAAACGTATCACCCCAGCAATTTTTTTATCATCTCATCTACCGCTGTCCCAAACCTAACCCAGAGTTTCTGACTGAACTGTCGGATTCAAACCTAACCCAGAGTTTCTAACTGAACTGTCTGTCCCAAACTTAATCCAGGGTTTGACTGAGCTGTCTGATTCAAACCTAACCCATGGTTTCTAACTGAACTCATCACCACTCTGTGCTCCTCCTTGGTGCTGTTGGGAGACTTCAACATACATCTTGACTCTTGGCTTGACCCAGCTTATTGACTTTGCACACATAATCGTGGTCACACGCTAGACCTGGTATAGCCCATCGGTATTACCATAGACAACCTGACTGGTTCAGACATTGGGCTCTCTGACCACAAAAGTCATATCTATTGATGTATCTAATATCTATTCCCTCCCCCTCTCTGCAGTTAGCTTACTGTCTTTTCATCATTTCAAATCCAGTCTAGTCTTTGGGGCTCTACCAGCCCTTATATCCAGCCCGCTGGAAGATGCAGTATGTCTGTATAATGACTCTTCTACACCTCTCAATGACTTGGCCCTCCTAAAGACCAGAGTAGTTTCATTCTAGCGCTCATCCCCCTTGTACAGTGGGTGTTGTCATTGAAGAAAAGTACATTAATAGTATAGGAATACTATTGTACAAATATTTTGACACTACTTTTCTCTGCTCAGAATCATCAAGAGCCGCTCACGCCAGCGCAACTTCCAGCTGCTCATCATCACCCATGACGAGGACTTTGTGGAGCTCATGGGACGCTCCAGCTACGTGGAACACTTCTACCGTATCAGGAAGAACATGGACCAGTGCTCTGAGATCACCAAGTGCAGTGTCTCCTCCCTCACCTCCTACCTGCACTGAGTGTCAGACACCATCCAAAGACTTGATTGATACTAGTCTATCAAGGCCATGATTGTTATAATAGGCACATGGCACTACAAATGTTATTTTAAAAAATATATATAAAATGCCTTAGTTGACTCGAGAGCGAAAAAAAGCTGCACTACAGTACTGTATTCCAGTTGGCGTTGGGATCTGTGCCTAAAGAAGACCATAGTAGTTTCTGTTCACATCCTTTGATTTAGGAGGGATTTCTGTTCTTTGGCAGGATGAAGTTAATTGGTAGATAAGACCTTGAGGCCCCGTCGTTGATTACCACTTTTATCCGGTATTCGGCGAAACGCCTCTGGTCTTGGTGACGCTTGCTAATCAACCACATCTCAATCAAGATATTCATAATGTGTCTCAAACTGTATATTTGAGTCTATCAGCTGACACTGCAATAAAATGTGTGGGGGGAAAATATCCTGGGTCCTGTGTATAAATAATCTGTTCACTGAGTAGTCCTCACATTTGGCATTAAATTATTACCTGCTGCACCTCAACTTCTCTGAAGTACAAGGACTTCTTTAGTACTACTTAGCTTTGGCAAATCAACCCAACCAAAGATGAAGACGGCGATCCTTCTCCTCTCTGTTGCGATGGTGCTATTTGACTCTGGAACTCTGCCTGCCAACGCTGCAGCGCACCGGCAGCATAGAAGTCACAATTCCAATTTAGAGGCAATTATTAGCATGGCAGGACAATACACACACACTCTGTCAGAGGTAAGAGCTGATCAAACAGCTGCAACAAACTTTGGGTTAGCTTGTTGACAATGGCAAAGAGCCACGCTGTTCTTATATTCTATAAGATTCCTCTGCCTTATTGTTTTGACATTTTAAAAGTGTGCAACAAACCTCTCACAGTTGTCTTTTACTCCAGGAACTTCTGGAAACATTACTCATAGATGTAACACATTTGACTGCGACCACCACAAAGTGCAAGGTGATGTGATTAAATGTTCTGCCCCCTTCGACATTTTGGTGTTAATAAGATCATATGTATAATTGAAAAATATTTACAGTTGATGTAAAAAAAAAATTAAAAAAGATTATGTATGGCGCTTGAATATGTGGAAACTTTCGTTAACGAAACCAATGTTATTTTACAGGAGTTCTTCTGCGAAGCTGAGACAATCTTGGCCTCCGTGAAAAATGACGCGTTTGGTGAGGAGGGAAAGATTGTCCGACATCTGAGGGTTTACAACAAACTTGTAAGTTACTAAAGTGTTCTATTAATAAAGCAGCTCATTGACCTGCAGTGGTTTCTGCCTCTTAAGAAGACGTGACCAAATGAAGGCACATGCGCTGGGTGAGAGTCTTTGATGTTGATGTCTGATGCTCTCTTATTACAGCAGAAGTGCACCGTTGTGAAGAGCCAAGACAACCAGGTGGAGGGCAACCAGGTGGAGCTGAGGAGACTTCTCCTCAACCTAAAAGAATGTGGCCAAAAAATAAACTCCAAACCATGAGATCTACAACATCTCAACACAATGCTAATCTGCTTATTTATTGTTTGTTGACCGTTTTATTTAAGTTAAAGTGGCGTTAAATGACTTTACCAAGGGAAGTATTTTAATTATATAATGTTAATCTTTTTTATTTTTCTTTTACCTGAGTAGCATATTGATAATCTAATGCACACCTGTTAAATAATATGCATAATTTTATATTACAATATTTGTACTGAAATAAAGGTTTTTCATGACTAAAGTTCAAAGTCTTGTTTTTAACTTACACATTTTCCAGGATTTCCATGAATTGTCAATGGTCAGGTTAGACTGGTCATTAATTTCCACTGAAATGGCAGGGCTGGTGTGAAACAGTAGCTAAATTTACTAACATTTTACTCAACTGTATTCTCATGGCCCTTGAAATCGCCATTACTTTGTGTTTGCTAGCCATGATTTGATGTGAGATGCTCTACATCTATCTGGTGGGACATAATGTAAATGCTGGGAATGAAGAGCTTTTGAAGTGAATGCACTTTGCCACTCCCTTCCTTCCCTGGACAATGATCACTGAATTGATGCAAAGTGAGCTCTGAAGGGAGGCCATACAGTAGAGACAGCAGGAGCTTCACTACTGGCATGCAATCATTCATGTGTTATCTCATTACTACACTGAACAAAAATATAAATGCCACATGTAAAAGTGTTGGTTTCATGAGCTGAAATAAAATATCCCAGAAATGTTCCATACGCTCAAAAGTTCTCGCAAATGTGAACAAATTTGTTTTCTTCCCTGTTAGTGAGCATTTCTCCTTTGCCAAGATATGCCACACCTGTCAGGTGGATGGACGATCAAGAAACTGATTACACCTCATTACACAGGTGCACCTTGTGCTGTGTACAATAAAATGCCACTCAAATGTGCTGTTTTGTCACACAAACAAAATGCCACAGATGTCTCAAGTTTTGAGGGAGCATGCAATTGACAGAAATGTCCACCAAAGTTGTTGCCAGGGAATTTAATGTTCATTTCTCTACCGTAAGCTGCCTCCAACCTCGTTTTAGAGAATTTGGCAATGCATCCAACCGGCCTCACAACCGTGGACTGCGTGTGCGAACGGATTGCTGATGTCAACGTTGTGAACAGCATGCCCAATAGTGGCGGTGGGGTTATGGTATGGGCAGGCATAAGCTACAGACAACGAACACAATTGCACTTTATCAATGGCACTTTGAAAGCACAGAGATACAGTGACAGATCCTGAGACCCATTGTCGTGCCATTCATCCTCTGCCATCACCTCATGTTTCAGCATGATCTGTACACAATTCTTGGAAGCTGAAAATGTCCCAGTTCGTCCATGGCCTACATACTCACCAGACATGTCACCCGTTGAGCATGTGTGGGATGCTCTGGATCGTCATGTACGACAGCGTGTTCCAGTTTCCGCCTATATCCAGCAACTTCGCACGGCCATTGAAGAGGAGTGGGACAACATTCCACAGACCACAATCAACAGCCTGATCAACTTATGTGTCGTGCTGCATGAGGCAAATGGTGGTCACCCTAGATACTAACTGGTTTTCTGCTCCGCTCCTACATTTTTTGAAGGTATTTGTGACCAACAGATGCATATCTGTATTCCCAGTCACGTGAAATCCATAGATTAGGGCCTAATGAATTTAAATTGACTGATTTCCTCATATGAACTGTAACTCAGTGAAATCTTTGAAATTGTTATATGTTGTGTTTTATATTTTTGTTCAGTATAAATAAAACCAACAGCTTCCTCCCTCTGTTGTCACTGCCACTTTTTACAGTGCAACACTGCGGCCTGCTGGTGGTGCTTCTCACTGACCTATGAACTCATTGAGGCAGAGAGAATATGATTATTCATGGAGATACTAAATTATTCAGCTTTGCTTAATATTTCATCATTTGTTAAAGGTAAACATGGGTGAGCTACATTTAGTTTGATATATTCTGGAGTGTTGCGCATCCTTGCCTGCCCTTATTTGTATGTCTCAAGGAAACCTATTTGGCTTAGCTGCAGAGGTCACACTTTATTTGGATAGTCCGTCTGTAAATGCTCTACAGATGGTCACACTATCAACAAACTGTCTGTTGACAAGCAACTGCTTGCTAGGGTTAGGTTTAGAATAAGGGTAAGCGTTATGGTTAGTAGATAGTTGAAATGTTACTGATAGTCTGTAGAGCAGTGTTCCCCAACTGCCGGCCAATTTACCCGCAGGTGATTTTATTTGGCCCCCCAAAAAAAATTGAGCAAGAAAACAAAGATTATTTTAAAATATATTTATTTTTGGACATAAAAGACCAGAAAATCCACTCCAATACATTTTAATTTTGGACATCTGTTACAAAGTATTCCCACACATAATAGAGATGTGATCTAATACAAATTTAAGCAAGGTTTAAAATTATGTTTTAGTCCAATGTTATCTGTTTGGGCTTCTTGCGGTCAATTTGCAGTCTAGAAATGATCTGTAATTGTGTTCTGGCCCCCTGACCATCCGCTCAAGAAAGAATTGGCCCGCAGCTGACTGTAGTTGTAGCTTTACAACATCTACAGATGAACTATCCAAATAAGGTGTTAACCGAATATGAAGGAAGGTTTCCCTCTCCCTATCTATCTTTCTATAGTACAGTTAGGATCACAATCCCACAGGGAATCCCTAATAAAACAGTAATGAGCTGGTGCCCAGAGGCTATGGAATCTGCCCTTCGGTTCAATTTGATCACACAGGCTTCCCAGATCGAATCTGATCTGTGCAGGTAGAACCACATATAAAAGCCCCACATAATTGAGCTCAGGAATACTAGCTATTTGTACGCCTCACCCTGATTCATTGGCAGGGTTTTTCATCTTGTGCTTTGGGGAGTTTAGCCCCAGGGCAGCCTTCAGGCCTGGGGAGGAGGGGACCAATGACTGCATCTGCTGTAGGATAACCCGGGGCCCCTCTATGGACTCGCACTGTTTTCATGTCTCTTCAAAAGTCAGTCCATGGAGAGTGACAGCATGAACTCGTGACAATAATGTGCCTGCAGCCCACTCTAGTGCTTTGGTTTGGACGCTTTCTATGGGCGCCTGTTGTCACAAGACCTTACTGTCAAACTCCACAGGTCACAATGTGAACCCATCTGATGTGATCGACTTGGAGAAGTAGAGGCGTGACAATATGGCCGTGCTATTTTGAAAGCTTCTTACCTTTCTCCCTCTCTCGGTTCACTTTTTGGATAAGATTTCTAAAGACTGTGAAGAGATGTGTTCATCTGGTTTCTGCTTTCATGAGCTCTTTCAAGTGCTTTTCTAAGGAAATCACGCCAGTGTGAGTTATTTCTGAGTGGGTTAATCTCATTTCTCAGGGCACTTTTATAATGGAGCGCTGTTAAATTATGCATGCGGTGTATAATACTGTTATTGGGGGCGGTGAATTAAGCAGGTGGCATCCCAGGCTATATGTCCTCCCAGAAGCCCCCTCTCCTTCTGACTGTTTAAATTGGGTGGCACAGTGAAAGAAGACATTCAAGCATTGTTTCATACGCTTGACTGTAAAACAAAACTACAAAATAGAGAAAGAAAATATACTTATGCTCTTGGCTTTGCACATATTTATCGTTTCATGTGAGCTATAAGAACAGATTTAAATGTGTATCTTCAGTACTGTGTTTTCCCTAGTAACAAATTGTATCCAAACGGTGATGGTAACTACAGATAGCGAACTGCACACATGCATCAGCACACATTTGCATACTGTCAAATTGTAGAATTTAGGTGTTCGGTCCAAGGGTAACCATAGATTTGAGTCTGGACTGTTGTGAGTCTCTGTTGTGCTGGTGCTGAAATGAAGAACAGAGTATCCGTGTGGGAGGTCAGGGGACAAATTGCCTGATATAACCACTGCACCATGCATAATGTAGAGGCCATTCAAGAGCCTATGGAGAGAGACAATTCTGGGCAGCTAGCTGTATTGTTTAGTATTAAGAGAGAGGAAGAGGTTCCATGTAGCCCAGTTAATATTTCAGTGTGCTTAAAAAAAAAGATATCATATGATGCTAAATGCATCATACTGTGACACTTTCTGTGTTTTGAAAGTTCTATATCTTGAAAACTTGATTGCTGACATGCAAAACAGGGACTGTATCAACAGTGGACTAATGAAACAAATGCCCAAATATAGATTGAATGGAATTTTTTACAATTTATTTCCCAGTAGAACAACCTTTGAAATAGTAATGTAACAAGGTTCCTCACATGTAGAGAGTCTAAAAGTGACAAAAACAATCCCCACCTGGGTGTCATATGTACTCTATGCAACTGGTTAGTACTGTACAATATGTAGGAATAGCCAAGGTGGGAAAGATTGTTTTTGATAATGTCGGTAACTTATACAGTGGCCATGGCAAGCATCCACGGTCATACATACACACCTTTGTCACCTTTGTTGAAACATCTCAATTAAATGCATTCACCAGAGAGAAAGGTTCATGAAAAACCCAGGCTGAGGGAAAAGGAAAGTCAAAGAAAAGTGGGGGGTAGAGAGAGGGAGGACATGGAAGGAATAGAGGACGCACGAAGTTCACATTTGAAGGGCAGCCTCGTGTTTCCTAGTAACAGAATCCCTCTGGATGACTCGATGACATGCTTGGGAAGAGCTGTGGGCTGATTCCTGGAATGGCTTGGCATGTGATAAAAGTAGGAGAAGACTAATAAAATGCACAGAGGTAGCTGTCTGCCTCCAAATTAGTCACATTCTCGTTTGTTGCTACTGGCACTTTATGAATAATTGAGATGGCGGTGTCTTGGTTCTGCCATCGCCCCTACCTACCCCACTCGCTCTCCTCACAGGGACTGCCGAAGACTTAACCAACCAGGATAGGCTAAGAGGGAGAGGAGGGGTGCGCAGTGCAGAACACCGTCCGGGAGTCAGTCTGCCGCAATTAAACAGTGCTCTCATCCCCATTCTGTCGAGCACGGTCTCTCTGACCAGTCCATGAAAACATCCCAAGCAACCTTAACTCTCTCTCTCCCCCCGTCTCTCTTTCTCTCAAACACTCACTCACACCCACAAATGCAGACATAACAAGCCCACCACCCACCACATCAAAATGTAATATTTGATGATTCAATTGATATGGTCCAAATATATATTTATAAGTCAACTTATGAAGTTCTGAAGTTATCTAAGTTAATTATGCAATACCTTACATTTTTCATAAAAAAAATATTGTGCCTTGACTTTGTAAAAATACTCTTAAGATTTCAGAGTCTTATTTAAGTTATATTTCGCAGCAAATTTGCAATTGAACTGAAGTGAAAATGCACATAGGAATGTTTAATAGATAAATATGCTTGGGTAATGCAGCTCAATTATTGCATGATAAATTGCAATACTTTCCAACTGGGAATGAATAATAGAACGAGCCTCACTCGCCACATGCTCCCTGTCTTTGCAAACCTTCAGCTCAACTTACCTCATAGCAAGAGGTTTATGATATCAATAGGGGTATTACAGCGATCAATAATTTACACACGCTTCCTAGCCCCAAAAAAATATTTAACCTTCCTCTCTAAGTCATTTCTTTAACATTAATATGGCAAATCTTCAGACATTGGAAGATGAAATATATTCTGAAATTCTTTAAAGTTTGTAAAAAAAAATAAAACAGAAACACATGAAAACAAATATAACAAAACAGTTAGATTGAACAATATAAGCATTTCACTTTTTGGTGAAGCTTATTTATCCTGATTTAAAACCAGGATAAATAAGCTGCAGCCACATATCACATGTTCCCAAGACACAGAACAAGAGAGAAAATGTCCATTAGGTTATCCTCATGAGCAAGTAGACGATCTATTATGTTGCTTTTGCCCCTCCTTCAAATTATCCTTTATTAAAATAAATGACGCATTGCCTAAGCAAATAATCCCATTTTAAGATCAACGAGAACATTACAAATCCACTGACTTTATTTTCAAATGCTAAATATTGATCCTCTGGCTAAAATACCCAGAGAGCCTATTACACTTGGGAGAATACCGTGTGTGGCCTATAACTTCAGGTTATAGTGAATAACTTACAGTATATTTAACAATATGTTATTTTTGTTTTTACTTCAAATTAATATATACATCGAATTTACACAAATTGAATCAAATAATGATTTTATTTAAAGTCTCGACCTGCTGTTTCACTTTTACAGAAAAAAAGTATCCAATACTAAATGACTCATACAACTGCACTTATTCATCAGGAAGAGAATAAAGACAAATATAATGAAGTGAGTTGCTATTATTACAAGTTCAAACAATAATAGTACTTTCACATACTATTTCAAACTCCTATTGTATTACATTAGTATAATAATATATTTAACTTGAGTACAAAAACTCAGAATATAAGGGGTAGGGGGAACGACACACAGATAAAAACCGTGAAAAATTCTCTTGACTTTCGTACTGGTTTAAAAGATACATTGAAATCTTCAAATCCTTACCTGGCATTGTGAGAGTCCCCTCTATCCCTCGAGTCACGAGCTCCCATACACTGTCAGCCCTCCACACAGCTCCAAGCTTCGTTTTATACCAATATATAATTAATATTGCATCATCATTACTTAATAATTTCAAACCCCACGATATAACCCAGTGACACAAGGGCATTAATTATTAACCAATCTAATTAGGACCAATGTCCTGGTAACAGTGCGTCAATGAAAGGAAAACATAAATTATATGTGCATATAATTGTTGCATTGTGTTTGACTTTGGTTTATCATTCAGCAAAGAAATATGTACTTTTTTTTCAATCATATTTATGTGCTATATGATTCGTTTTTAATCGCAGCAGAGAATTGGTAATTCATAAATGAAACAAGTCATGTTCTCTGTGAAACTCATGGTTTTACAATGATTGTATCGCCTGTATCTTGAGGCAGGATTTATTCAGACCAGGAACAAACCCTGAGTTAATACTCCCTTAGTCCAACCCGAGAAACAAAATAGATAGTTAAATACAATACTACCTCACACAAATGGCAAAATTACTTTAAGCTCAACCTAAATGTTTTTAAATTGGTAATAAATAGCCTGTTGTAATAGTGGTAATAGCCTGCAAATGTCTAATTCTCTACAGTTGACTAAAACACAAAATAATCATGCAAAATTTTATCGAAATAATAAATTGCTGATTCAATGGAATTTGAGAAAATATTCAATGATTTATTAATGAAGTTTGAACTTCACTCATTTTGTCAAGTGAAATCCAAAAGTGAAGAAAAATACTCATAGTATTTCAGTGATACTCCAAACTGTTTTACATTTTTCACATCAAAATAGTCCATGACAAAATATGCCGGTTTGACATGCCTTATTTAAAATGAGCCTATTAAAAAAAATCAACTCGTGTTGCGTCATAAATAATGTGAATAGTATTTGCCTCGTTTACACACAACGGTAAATAAAGTTCAGCTAGTTCACAAAGAGAGCACATTTATTAGCATTTTTGGGTGGTTGTGTTACCCCTATGCAGTGAACACACATTCATTCCATGTTAAATATGAATCCTAAACGTCAAAATGGTTAGTGTAATTGATTAAATTGTCCAAACAACTAACAGGTTTTATGAGCATTCAACAGGACATATCACACGAGAGAGAAGTCATTTTCTCCCTCTATTTGTTAGGCCCTATAGTTTAGTTCTGTGATTGAAGAGGTGTCATAGGCAGTCATAAAATCAACAATGAACATTTCCTCCAAGATACCTTTAGCACGATACGTTTAATTCCAAACTAAACAACAGGACAAAAAAAGTGAACGAAATAATTGAAATTTAAATAAATCCTATAGAGTCTCAGTAGTAAATTCCAGTCAGGCATGAGATGTTGATAGATCCCCGTTATCTCTTCAAAATGTCGTATTTTAGGCATTATTTGAACTAATGCACAGCAGAATATTTCATCCTTTTCTGTTTTTGCCGTTGGTTGCAAAACCACACACGAACCACGTTCTTTTTAAGGTCCAGTTTTTCAGCAATTGCAGCAATTTTTTCCGAAGAGGGACGGGGCTGGATAGCAAAATATGCCTCCAAAGATCGTTTCTCAGGTGCGGCTATCGACGTGCGTTTTCGTTTGCGTTCGTTGCCATTGAAAAGGTCTGGCTTGCTGTTTTTCTCCCGGTAAGCAGCCTCAGCCTCCTCGAGCCAGGCTTGGAGGACAGGTTTTAGCGCAATCATATTATTGTGAGAGAGGGTGAGGGACTCGAACCTGCAGATAGTGCTCTGGCTGAGAGAGCCCACCCCAGGTATCTTCAGGTTGGCGAGAGCTGAGCCAACGTCCGCCTGGGTCACCCCGAGCTTTATCCTCCGTTGTTTGAACCGCTCAGCGAAGGCTTCCAGCTCCCTAGGATCCGACTCCACGTCGTTGACACACGACATTCCGTTGTGCACAGACAAGGAGTGCGGATGACCAATGCCCATAGCTTGGTGAAGGTGACCCATGGTCTGGAGGTGGTGCTGGTGGGCTTGAGTGGCCATCATAGAGGAATCCGGAGCCCCCATCCCGCTCACAGAGAGACTGGACGAGATGTGATCCAGGAGATCCCCCTCCAAACTCTGGTTGAGGTGGTGGTGGTGGTGGTGAGGGGTCAGGGTGGTGGAGTGGGTGATGGGCACCGTAGAGGAGTTGGGGGTGCAGGGGACACTACTCATGGTATGGTAAGTCACGTCAGGCTTGAAAGGGTGACTCTTGCCGTGAGAGACAATGTCAGCAGCCGCCAGAGCTTCCGCGCGTGCCAGTGGACTCTCATCAAAGCAACCGAATATATTGCCCTGAAGCTGCAAGCAAGAGTGCGCATATTGAAGTCAGTGGGGAATTCTGTCAACTCAGGATTAAAAAACATTTCAGGAACAGGGAGAACCCTCTTCAAAGCACAGGTCATAAAAATTAATATGAAAGTAGCAGCTTTGCTTAAATAGACATGTGGATGAGAGAGAGGGAGGGGTTGTGAGGGAGAGAGAAAGAACAAGGACGGTAGTGGATAATAAAGTCCTTCTGATCCACTTAAAACCTTTTAAATGTCTATTTTTTATTATACATTTGTGCCTCAAATAAATGACTAACATACCTGCGGGGCAGGCAGACACACCCTGCGCATGCCTTCCGAACTCGCGTGCAGGCCAGAGTATTTGGGCTCCTGCAGCACCGGGTGCATAGAGAAATGCTGCTTGCCGTTCATGGTCATCATCTTCGTTGCGCACCTTGCAGGTAAGTGGCCCTGACATAGAGGCAGGCTCGGTTCTCTGGCTCGCTGCTGTTACTGAGCTATTTCAATTGGCAGAACCTCCCGGTTTGTCTCTCTCTCTCTCTCTCCCCACCTGCCCCTTTACTCAACTTACAAGTTACAAATCATGGGAATAGCCTAGGTACTGTGCGCAAGCGTGATGCGCGCTTGGAAGTGAACGCAATTAAATGGCCCATGAAACAAAACGTTTGGGCCTATTAGGCATGTCCCACTGGGCGCAGACGTCATTTCAATAATCTCAATACCTTACTGTATCTAGGCCTCTATGTCTACATTAACTTGTGGTTCCAGGCTTAATGTAATGAACACAGAGAATATAGGCAGTCTATTTTTCCTAATTTTGTCATGTTTCTTCTCTCTTTGCATCAAGGATAAAACAGGAGAGTGGTTAGCTTCAGCACCAGTCTTGGCGTCTCGTGATTCCCACAGTTAAATGAGGGAACATGGGCGTTCACATATTCCACACGCTTACATTGTAAATTCGTTTTTGTTGTTGTTGCATATCCCCCTTCCATTGAGAGTGAGGTCATGGACAGGGCTCAACAATTGTTGACACAATAGTCAACACAAATAGACTAACAATTCCCTTACCCAATCAATTTATGCTGAGAATCTGAAACTGTGCAAAATGCAATTTATGTACTGAACCTTTTTCAAAACATTAAAAGAAACAGAAATACATCAAAACATTGTCAAACTTTTCTTCGTTGATCAAACTTTCTAATTATAGATGAAGAACAATTGTACTTCACACTACATACTTTTTCAAAAACGAAAGAGCAGTCTATTTCGCATGGAAATATGATTTGGTTTATGTATAAATCCCATGGCTATCTCTCAAGCAACAGCTGGTAAATTGATGTTAACGACAGTATTTGGATATGAGTTAACAGAATATAAAGTTTAAAGTTTGATTTTCACTGGCCAGTTACTTTAACAATTATTCTGAAACTACAGCCCTCTCCTATTTGCTCATACAGGTAACTGCCAAAAGTAAAAGAAACACCAACATAAAGTGTGTTAATAGAGCGTTGGGCCACCACGACCCACCAGAACAGCTTCAGTGTGCCTTGGCATAGCTTTTACAAGTGTCTGGAACTCTATTAGAGGGATGTAACATCATTCTTCCATGAGAAATACCATCATTTGGGGTTTGTTGGTGGAAAATAATCTCCCATATGTCTTCAATTAGGTTGAGATCTGGTGAGACACACACACACTTTAAACCCCTTATGCTCATTTGGCTGAGTTTCCAAAGGCAAAGGCCCAATTCTAATATTTTTTTCCACTAATTGATCTTTTGACACGTTAGATCTTTTTACCTCAGCACTTTTTCAGAGCTGATCTGATTGGTCAAAAAACCAATGAGTGAAAAAGAAATCAGAATTAGGCTGTTAATTGTTAATGTTAATTGCTACTACAATACTTTTGGCTTTAGCCTGTTGGCTATCTGGGAAATACAGGTAGCTGCCAAAATAAAGGCAACACCAGTAAATTAGGTATACAAGTATACTGAAAGCAGGTGCTTCCACACAGGTGTGGTTCCTGAGTTAAAGGGATACTTCTAGATTTTGGCAAAGAGGCTCTTTATGTACTTCCCTGCAGTCAGATGAACTCGTGGATACCATTTTTATGTCTCTGTGTGGGGTTTGAAGGAAGTTGCTAACTAGTGCTAGTGCAATGCTAACTAGCGTTAGCGCAATGACTGGAAGTCTATGGTTATCTGCATGCTAGCAGATACCCATGGACTTCCAGTCATTGTGCTAAAGCTACTTAGCTTTGGCTTGCGAAACCACACCTAACTTCCTTCATACTCAACATAGAGACATACAATTGATATCCACAAGTTCATCTGACTCTGGGATGTAGATAAGGACATTGCCAAAATCCTGAAGTGTCCCTTTAATTAACTCAGGAACCACACCTGTGTGGAAGCACCTGCTTTCAGTATACTTGTATACCTAATTTACTGGTGTTGACTTTATTTTGGCAGCTACCTGTATTTCCCAGATAGCCAACAGGCTAAAGTCAAAAGTATTGTAGTTTAATCAGGACTGACCCAAAAAGTGATAACTTTTATGCTGATCATCCAATAGGACACACAATTGTTATTTACAGATATGTCTGGTCTTAATCCTCTTTATTGCATTGGGATAGTGTCAGTTCATGATTATCTACATTGGCTAAATCTGATTACTGGATCTTGTAGATAGATACATAAGGCACCTACACACAACAGCAATGTTGGCTGGGCAGTACCTTGCTCTGCTCTCTATCCCCCATCCAGGTGAACACCTATTCTTAGTGCATTATATCTCATGTGGCAGGCTGACTGTCTCTCCCAGCAGTAGAAAGAAGAGCCAGGTAGGCCAGTGACACAGTGCTTCCATCTGATCCGAGCCACCTTTCCTCCGGTTCCCCAGACAGTGAATAATTCAGCAGCACAGTGGCAGGCATCCATTACCACATTGGCATGTTCTTATTCATTATAGAGATTAAAACAGGCAAGGTCTTTTCTCACAAGGACCTGTCGCGCGCGAGAGAGAGAGAGAGAGAGAGAGAGAGAGAGCACCTTGGCAGGGCACATAGTCTTTTTGTATACAGTAGGCCTACTTTAAGGGAAGTCAGACTCCTCGAACTCCCCTTTACACTTGTATCATTGTCAAGCTGAGGTGCAAAGATGTTCAGAGATGAGTTCTGAATACACAGGACATTGTGTTATAAATCCATTGTGTCAAAAGAGCACTATCCTAAAACTTGCTTGATGTTGTTGACGGGGATGGGGATAGGGAAGATATTTCATTGGGGTTCAACAGTGAATTCTGGCGTCCCAGAACCACCCCCCTCTATACCTACCCAGTCTCCTTCCCGCTTACTTTGGGACCCAGCTGGGGTATTTTCTCTTCAGCCAGAGCCACTGGCTATCCCTTTCAGCAGCCTCTGACGTTGACTTGATGGCTTGGAGTAAGGCTTGGCCGTGGAAACCAAGGTCCTTCAGCAACCTGGTGGTAGATGTTGCCACAAATCCACAACAGACAACCTCCACTGGGCAAAGCCTCACTTTCCAGTCTAGTCTCCCTGTTCTGCATCTGCTGCAAGCTTAGCATACTGCAGCCTCTTCCTCTCGTATACCTCGTCCATATATATCCTCCCAAGGCACTGTTAACTCCACTAAGTAGACAGCATGCAGAGAGTTGGACCATAGTACCAGGTCTGGTCTTAGGTGGGTAGCAGTTACAGTGGCAGGAAAAAGTGTGTGAACCCTTTGGAATTACCTGGATTTCTGCATAAATTTGTCTTAAAATTTGATCTGATCTTCATCAAAGTCACTACAATAGACAAACACAATGTGCTTAAACTAATAACGCACAAACAATTATACATTTTCATGTCTTTATTTAACACACCGTGTAAACAATCACAGTGCTGGGTGGAAAAAGTATGCGAACCCTTGGATTTAATAACTGGTTGACCCTCCTTTGGCAGCAATAACCTCAACCAAACATTTTCTGTAGTTGTGGAACAGACCTGCACAACAGTCAGGAGGAATTTTGAAGGATTCCTCTTTACAACACTGTTTCAATATTTTTGGGATGTCTGGTGTGAACCGCTCTCTTGAGATCATGTCACAGCATCTCAATCAGGTTGAGGTCAGGACTCTGACTGGGCCACTCCAGAAGGCATATTTTCCTCTGTTGAAGCCATTCTGTTGTTGATTTACTTATGTGTTTTGGGTCATTGTCCTGTTGCATCACCCAACTTCTGTTGAGCTTCAATAGGTGGACAGATAGCCCAACATTCTCCTGCAAAATGTCTTGATGAACTTGAGAATTCATTTTTCTGTCGATGATACTAAGCTGTCCAGGCCCTGAGGCAGCAAAGCAGCCCCAAACCATGATGCTCCCTCCATCATACTTTACAGTTGGGATGAGGTTTTGATGTTGTTGTGCAGTGTATTTTTTTCTCCACACATAGTGTTGTGTGTTCCTTCCAAACAACTCAACTTTAGTTTCATCTGTCCATAGAATATTTTACCAGTAGCGCTGTGGAACATCCGGGTGCTCTTTTGCAAACTTCAGACGTGCAGCAATATCTTTTTTTGGACAGCAGTGGCTTCTTCCGTGGTGTCCTCCCATGAACGCAATTCTTGTTTAGTGTTTTACATATCGTAGACTTGTCAACAGAGATGCTAGCATGTTCCAGAGATTTCTGTAAGTCTTTAGCTGACACTCCAGGATTCTTCTAAACCTCATTGAGCCTTCTACACTGTGCTTGTAAGGGTTTTCCTGTGGTGAAGGAGAAGCGGACCAAAATGCAGCTTGGTGGTTATTTATGTTCTTTAATAAAGGAACTAGACATGAAATAACTAACAAACAATAAATGTGCGAAAACCAAAAACAGTCCTATCTGGTGCAAACACAGAGACAGGAACAATCACCCACAAACACACAGTGAAACCCAGGCTACCTAAGTATGATTCTCAATCAGAGACAACCAATGACACCTGCCTCTGATTGAGAACCATACTAGGCCGAAACATAGAAATACCCCAAATCATAGAAAAACAAACATAGACTGCCCACCCAACTCACGCCCTGACCATACTAAATAAATACAAAACAAAGGAAATAAAGGTCAGAACGTGACAGTGCTCTTGTACTCATCTTTGCAGGACAGCCACTCCTAGGGAGAATAGCAACAGTGCTGAACTTTCTCCATTTATAGACAATTTGTCTTAATGTGGACGGACTTTTAGAGATCATTTTGTAACCCTTTCCAGCTTTATACAAGTCTACAATTCTTCGTATTAGGTCTTCTGAGATATCTTTTGTTCGAGGCATCAGTGGACATCAGAAAATGCTTCTTGTGAATAGCAAACTCAAATTTTGTGAGTGTTTTTTTATACGCAGGTAAGCTCTAACCAACATCTCCAATCTTGTCTCATTGATCGGACTCCACGTTAGCTGACTCCTGACTCCAATTAGCTTTTGGAGAAGTCATTCGCCTAGGGGTTCACATACTTTTTTCCAACCTACACTGTGAATGTTTAAATGGTGTATTCAATATAGACAAGAAAAATACAATCACTTGAGTGTTATTAGTTTAAGCAAAGTGTTTGTCTGTTGTTGTGACTTAGATGAAGAGAAAATCACAATTTATAACCAATTTATGCAGAAATCCAGGTAATTCCGAAGGTTTCATATACTTTTTCTTGCCACTGTATGCCTGATGAATCTGACAGAGTTTCCAGTCTCGGGCCGCATTCAGCTGTCCAGCCTTTGTCCTTGGAAAGAGCTTCCTTTGTTTTTGCCCTCTATGGACAAATGCTTTTCGTTGCACAGGGTCACATGGGGAGCACAATTGGCCCAGCGTCGTCCAGGTTAGGGGAGGGTTTGGCTAGGGTAGGCCGCCATTGTAAAATAAGTATTGTTTATTAACTGACTTGCCTAGTTAAACAAAGGTAAAATAAAAAAAATGCTGCCAGGCACTTCAGTGCTTTACTGTGCCTCCAGGTGTACCTTTCTTGGGAGAGGCTCACTTTGCTTCCATGTGTCTGAGGGTTGCTGGTGTTGAACACAGGGGGCATGATGGATCTTCACCCAACCACTGGTTGGGATTTTGGGGTGACGGAAGCACATTATGTCGATCTGACAAGGATTATGCCCTCCATGTTCTCCCACCTCATCCACTGCCCCTGCTTGTGAGAAAGCATTGGCACACCTTGCTGCTTATTCCTGACGGCGCACTTGATCCTTAACTAGCTTCCGCCTCTCTGGAGGTGTTGCCTTGTGCCATTAGGGCCGACTTTCTCTGAGACCGAAGCCTCCACTTCTCTGTTGCACTTGCCCTACGATGTCCCCGTGTCAGAGGGCTGCTTTTGCTTGTTGAACTGCTTCCCTTGGAATCCACTTCTGTCCCGTTGACAAGGTTGGTGAAGCATCTCTCGATGCTGTTTCCCGAGACGGTCAGTGTCATCTCTAGTCTTACTTTAGTGCATTTGAACTCTGCCAGATCAGAGAGAAGCAGCTCAAGGACTCCTTTACCATAGAGGCCACTGTTGCTGAGGCATTGTGGAGCTCCTAACTATTTCCTCATGTAGGAGCAATTCATCCTCCCCATCTTCTCAACCTTTGTGAGGGCAATGTCGTACACAGTTAGCAGCCACATCAGACGGGGTAACAGTCCAAACTGCAGGCACCGAAGCTTCAGCTTACCAGGAAGCATGGATCCGTCAATGCTCTCGAGGCCTCTGATGGTCTCCTGCCTTAGCACCTGGGCTTGGTCTGTGTCCTTGAGGCTTGCATCATACCATCTTCCAAAGATTTTGATGGGCTGCTCAGACACTTTTGGTATTGGTTCATCATCGATGAATAATCTTTTGTCAGGTAGTTTACCTTTGGTGACGGAGATGCTTATTGACTTTTATCTTCATTCTGGCCCACTTGATGCTATCTTGAGGCTTTCCCAGCCGACGTCTTGTGCATGCCGTATTATTCAAGATGTTACCCTGAATTAAGTATAATGTCCTTCTCTCACATCACATGAACTCTTATTCTTTGACTTCTTAATAACAGTATGCATAATTCAGTAGTCATTGTGGTGTATTGTTGGCTTGTCATCTGTGTGCATTCCCATTCTGAAAATTGTATCTGACATGTTTTATGGATTTGTTTGTGGTGAGATGTGAAAGCAGCATTCCTCTCCCTGTAAAGCTCTAAAGATTTCCTCCTCCAAATGACCCTCCAATTGTTGTCTGCCTCTCCGCTCTCCTAGTCTGTCTCCACTTTGGACTCTTTGGCACGTGCGTGTAGAGTGCTCATCGCCCGGGCGACAGGGGATGTGAGGATGACGAGTGGCTGAGGTTGGTGGTTGACGTTCCGTCCCACGGGGAACCCAACAGTGCTTGCATTAAATCAAATAGACTCTGAGTGTTTTCACTTGACTTCCTAAAGTAAGGAATGTTCATGCATTATTCATTAACATTTGAATATGTCAAAGTCACTGAAGCAAAGTTAAGTTCTCCCTGTGTTGGAATTCTGTTTGGGAGGGTGTCATGGAATAACCTGTTCTCCCATTGTCATACAAATACATCTATAATTAAGCAATAAGGCCCGAGGGGGTGTGGTATATTGCCAATATACCATGGCTATGGGCAGTCCTTATGCATGACGCAAAGCGGAGTGCCTGGATACAGCCCTTATCCGTAGTAATTTGGCCATATACCACATACCCGAGGTGCCTTATTGCTATTATAAACTGGTTACCAATGTAATTAGAACAGTAAAAAGTAATGTTTTGTCATACCAGTGGGATACGGTCTGATATATCATGGCTGTCAGCCAATCAGCATTCAGGGCTCGAACCACCCAGTTTATAATGTGGTTATATAAACCGTGTACAAGGTGTCGAAAGTGTTCCACAGGAATGCTGGCCAATGTTGACTCCATTGCTTCCCACAGGAGTGTCAAGTTGGCTGGATGTCCTTTTGGTGGTGGACCATTCTTGATACACACAGGAAACTGTTGAGTGTGAGAAACCCAGCAGCGTTGCAGTTCTTGACACACTCAAACCAGTGCGCCTGGCACCTACTACTATACCCCGTTCAAAGGCACTTAAACATTTGTCTTGCCCATTCACCCTCGGATTGTGTATGCGTGCCATTCAATCTCAATTGACTCAAGTCTTAGAAATCCCCTTCATCTACACTGATTGAAAAGGGATTTAACAGGTGAAATCAATAGTTTTCACCTGGTCAGTCTGTCATGGAAAGTGTTTGTTTTGTATACTTAGTGTGGATATGGTGCCCAGTAATCTCAAACCTGCTTATTCAGTACCAAAACATGACTATAACAGAGCTATAACAATCAGGAGTCAGTAGGCTGTCATATACAGAAAGATGTGCAACATTGCTCAACAGAAAATAGCATGAAATCCATGTGATAACACAAATGTGTCAAATCTAGCTGTCACTAGGTGACAGTAGGAGGTATTCTGACAAAAGAAGTCCCTCCTTGTTGCTTAGAGGTGTTAAGAGTAAGTAAATAAGTAATATTGTGCCAGTGTAAGACAAGTAGGACTAAGGCATTAGGGACCTGACAGTGTTAGATGCCAGTCTAAACAGACATAATTGCTGTACCAGTATATAAATTATTGTAGTAGTTTAGTGACATGTAGAACCACTGATTATCAGTGACACGGTTGAAGTCGGAAGTTTACATGCGTCTTAGCCAAATACATTTTAACTCCGTTTTTCACAATTCCTGACATTTAATCCTAGTAGAAATTCCCTGTTTTAGGTCAGATAGGATCAGCACTTTTATTTTATGAATGTGAAATGTCAGAATAATAGTAGAGAGAGTGATTTATTTAAGCTTTTGTTTAGTTCATCACATTCCCAGTGGGTCAGAAGTTTACATACACTCAATTAGTATTTGGTAGCATTGCCTTTAAATTGTTTAACTTGGGTCAAACGTTTCGGGTAGCCTTCCACAAGCTTCCCACAATAAGTTGGATGAATTTTGGCCCATTCCTCCTGACAAAGCTGGTGTAACTGAGTCAGGTTTGTAGGCCTTGCTCGCACGCAATTTTTCAGTTCTGCCCACAAATTTTCTATAGGATTGAGGTCAGGCCTTTGTGATGGCCACTCCAATACCTTGACTTTGTTGTCCTTAAGCCATTTTGTCACAACTTTGGAAGTATGCTTGGGGTCATTATCCATTTGGAAGACCCATTTGCGAACAAGCTTTAACTTTAACTGATGTCTTGAGATGTTGCTTCAATATATCAACATAATTTCCCTGCCTCATGATGCCATCTATTTTGTGAAGTGCACCAGTCCCTCCTGCAGAAAAGCACCCCCACAACATGATGCTGCCACCCCCGTTCTTCATGGTTGGGGTGGTGTTCTTCGCCTTCAAGCCTCCCCCTTTTTCCCTCCAAACATAACGATGGTCATTATAGCCAAACAGTTCTATTTTTCTTTCATCAGACCAGAGGACATTTCTCCAAAAAGTGTCCCCATGTGCAGTTGCAAACCAGTCTTTCTTAGGGCGGTATTGGACAGTGGCTTCATCCTTGCTGAGCGGTCTTTCAGGTTATGTCGATATAGGACTCGTTTTACTGTGGATATAGATACTTTTGTACGCATTTCCTCCAGCATCTTCTCAAGGTCCTTTGCTGTTGTTCTGGGGTTAATTTGTACTTTTCGCACCAATGTATGTTCATCTCTAGGAGACTGAACGCGTCTCCTTCCTGAGCGGTATGACAGCTGCATGGTCCCATGGTGTTTATACTTGCATACTATTGTTTATACAGATGAATGTGGTACCTTCAATTTGGAAATTGCTCCCAAGGATGAACCAGACTTGTGGAGGTCTACATTTTGGAGGTTTCAGCTGATTTCTTTAGATTTTCCCATCATGTCAAGCAAAGAGTCACTGAGTTTGAAGGTTGGCCCTGAAATACATCCACAGGTACACCTCCAATTGACTCAAATGATGTCAATTAGCATATCAGAAGCTTCTAAAGCCATGACATAATTTTCTGTAATTTTCCAATCTGTATCAAGGCACAGTCAACTTAGTGTTTGTAAACTTCTGACCCACTGGAATTGTGATACAGTGAATTATAAGTGAAATAATCTGTCTGTTATCAATTGTTGGAAAAATGACTTGTGCCATACACAAAGTAGATGTCCTAATCGACTTGCCAAAACTATAATTTGTTAAGAAGAAATTTGTGGAGTGGTTGAAAAACGAGTTTTAATGACTCCAACCTAAGTGTATGTAAACTCCCGACTTCAACTATATATCATTCAGATCTATACTAAAGAAAGGACACAACACAGGTTTTAAAGGTAATATTTTTTGGGAATGGTTTCTCTCGCATTTTCGCAATGTCGAAATTTTAACGGTATATATATATATTTTTTTACTTGTCTAATTCAAGTTGTTTATTTAAATGTATTTTGTCCCTAACACCATTCCTCCATGTTTATTGGTAAAAGCAAACATGCTAGTGAGTTAGAAATCCATTTTACAAACAGAATAAATCAAAAATACATACACTTCCTGAAAATATAAACAATAACAAATCCCAAAAAATATTCTTCCAATAAGTGTTTTACATTTTACACTACCATGTCATAGTAGCGTCCACAAGGTAGTACAAACATTGGGAGAAAATCCTCAAAGCAATTTCTGAAATCTCACTGAAGTAATAGTCCTGCCATTAGATTTCTCCTACTGAAGTTATCAAGCAAAGGGCTGTTCATATGTTGCTGTGAAATATGCAATCCAAACAGGAAAAGCACATAGCAAACAAGAAGGGTACTGTGCAGTGAAAAACTACAATTTCTTATTCTCTGCATTGTCCTTCTAGAGCAGGGTTCTCCAACCCTTTTCCTGGAGAGCTACCGTCCTGTAGGTTCTCACTCCTACCTTAATCAAACCCAAATCTAATAATCAGCTGGTTGATAAGCGGAATCAGGTGTTACAGCTGGGATTGGAGTGAAATCCTACAGGAGGGTGACTCTTCACGAACAGGGTTGGAGAGCCCTGTTCTGGAGTCTGACTGGCATCCCTTTCTCACATTCCAATGGGCTTTTTATTGATCTCCAAAAAGAAACATGTTGTGACCTAACTGATATAAAATTGTCATGCTGATAAAGTTATCGCCAAGCCTCACACTGATAGGACAAGTCAAAGTCTAGAGAGGAGTCTTACTTTCCTGTTACTCTAATCTCCTAACTTTCCCAAGAAGACTGCAAAATGAACAAGGGTCAAAATCTTATAGGGGCTACGGCAACATAACCGTTTTCAGCGCTTATATTGAATCCAATGGTTTAGTCTTGAGTTACAACAGGGTGGTTGGTCCTGGCCAAATATGAAAGCATAACACGCTACAGGGTTCAATATCTATACTTCAGGGGCATCTCTAAAGAATTTCAGCTCTCCCTCTCTTGAATAAATGTAAATACAGTATGGAAATATAGCTTTTGTTTTTCATCAATTATACAAGAGTTGATGTTAGTTAACACATTCAGAGCCACCAACGTTTCTCCACTTGCAGGGCGGTATGGGGGGGATCCTCACTCATTAACATTAGGTGCCTCGCTTATGTGGAAATGGATTTACTGCTGATGTATGTAAATTAAGATCCGAAACTGTGCATGGAAACATTACCAATCTGTAACAAATGACTGGTTATTTGACAACTCTGTCAAAACCATACATTTTCCCTTGAAGATGAATCCTGGCAGAGATGAGTTGGTATGAATGTGTCTGATGTTATGTGAAGTGACGCCACACGGGTTGGTTTAAACACAAACCTATGTTAAATAAGCAGAGTAAGTGGGACCTCTTTTCCTGTCAATTTCCACATTCATTCAAATGACTAAAAATGGGGGGAAAAAGTATCAAAGTAAATCCTATTGCAAACATTTACAACATTTACAGAAGAAAATCACTCATCTCATAAAAAGTCAGCCTTCTGCTGATTACGTAAGGCAAAATTAGAGATACAAATCAAACGTTCAGTATACATTCAAACAACATTGTCTACAGAAATCCAACACGTGTGACAATAAATGACTAGCTCCTCATCCAAATATGTCTTTGGCTTTCAGATGACTAAGGGAAGATGACTTGGGAAAACAGTTGTTACACACCATCTCAAAAGTGCGTAACAGTCTTGGTGTTCATATGTACATAAAGTGGCACCACACATTTAGTCGACAACAAAATACTCAGGGGAATATCAATTGTATCTCGAAATTCAAGACGGAGGCTGTATCTAATTTGCAAGGGCATTTCAACAGGGGACTGTAAACTTAGTGACCTCTGCTGTAGACCGAGACGGTGAGATCTGTGAGGGTGTGGCCGTCCCTGGACTGAGGACCTTTGAGCCTCGAAATTATAGACAACATTAGCCAAACAAGGGAGCGAAGGAAACCATAGCTTAAATATATATAAAAATAACTAGCTATTCACAGTAGTCACAAATGTTGTGTGTTACCGATTATCTAGTAACCACATCGAAACATACATCTATTTATAATGGTTTAGATTTTTTTCTCAGAAAAAGTGAGATTTGAATAATTATTCAGATGTTTGAAGAGACAAAACAGTCTGCCTTTTCAAGCTTCAAACGTATCATTAAAGGAACTGCTTTCTCTCATGTGTTTCATTCTTCAGTCTCAAAATACTGGAAATTGCAACAACAAAAAAACAAGTGATTTCGTCAAATCGGCTTGAATTTGTTTTTTAAAAAATAAAGTAATTCCCACTAAAAAGTGATACGTTCATATTGCATTCATCGCCTCCACGAACGACTCTCGTATTCGTCATCCTCATCGTCGTCTTCCTCCATAAGCAGGTAGGGGCTGACTTCCTCCTGGAGGAATGAAATCAAAGAACATGCATTTTGATGTCATTAAAACATTGACTAAAAACGATCTATAATTCCGCAAAATAAATACAAAACTCACTAAATCAACCATTTTGCAATCGATAATTCGTATTAGGACACAGCTATGCTGCACTCTTATTTATATAATTTAATTCTGATTTATTAACATGACACGCTTTTCCAAAATGCCTAAATGGTAAAAAAACAGGAAATGTATGGGGAGAGATGTATAGTAACGTACCTTATTGGCCTCATCCTTCAACGACTCCTCTTCAGGCTCTGTGGACATGGATGGAGTCTTCGGCTTGTGCCATGAAATCTGTAGAACGCGACCTTTGAACTTTGCTCCTTGGTTTGCAGCCTATAAAATGTGAAAATTATCATGAAGGGTGAAATTCAATTCAAACTTGTGTTAACTGTCTGTTATAAAGGCATCCAAATGTTACGAGCTACTGTGTGTCACATCTGCAGGACATACATTCTCTGCTTCACTCCGGGTCTTGAACGTTATGACAACGCTGGTGGCATCCTGATCATGAAGCTCCTGTATCTCACCAAATTTCTGTGACAAAGACAAGAATACCAAACAGCCGTAAGTGCCAGTGGAAACTCCTTTACACATCTTCTCAGGCATTGTTTTTACTACTATAACGATTCATGCTTTGTGCCACAGGATGAGTTTTAGCTCTGACTTTCCAATGTTAAAATAAGCCATTTTGGGGGAACCATACAACTAGCTGGATAGGATAAGATGTGATTGTTGTATTTCCTTACCACAAAGTGAGGCAGCAGCTCCTCCTTCTCTTCCTGTGTGACTCCCATGATGGCGATGGCCCGGGGCCTGTGGTCCACCACCATGTGATTGCCCCCTCCTCTTCCTCCTCCTCTGTGTCCCCGTCCCCTGCCCCTTCCTCGGCCTCGGCCCCTGCCCCTGACGCCTATTGGATCGTCCACCTTTCCCCGCCCGGTCGGTATCAAGCCCAACCACGTGGCCTAGGGGAACACAGCCAACAAAGTCATCAGATCCACAGCTACTCCTCAACATCACACAAAATGAGGTGCCACCTGGCACTATTAGGAGAGTACCACAGAGACAGATGTGGAAGCAAGAAAGACAGTTGTGCCACCTGGCATGTCCTCAGCAAACAGTGCCATGCAGCGTCAGTATCTAGGAAGAAAATGGAATGCCACTCAGAACAAGTGTCCCCACAGGTCTGGTATCCATCTTTAATGAGTCCAAGGGAATATGGACCAGCAGGCTGATTGTGATGGGCCTGATGTCTTGGAGCGGCAGGTAGCCTACTGGTTAAGGGCGTAGGGCCAGAAAACAAAAGATGGCTGGTTCGAATCCCCAAGCTGACTTGGTGAAAAATCTGTCTGTATCCTTGAGCAAGGTACTTAACCCTAAATTCTCTTGTAAGTCGCTCTGGATAAGAGAGTCTGCTAAATAACTCAAATGTAAAAATGGTGAACGCCAACACTCGTCCTTCCCCACCCCTCCTACTAAATGTCATCCCTCTATTTTCTTACAAGGAACACAAGCTCAAACTTTAATGAAATCAGATGCATCAATGTAGGATATGTGTTTCGTTAGGATTCGTTAGTGGGTGTCCTCTGGGCTTGGTAAGTGCCTGCAGTTTAATGTGCAGAAGAGGGATAAAGCAATGCATATTTCATGGAAGCTAATTTAAGCACACCAGGCTGGGAAAGCCATGCAGAGGTGTTGCCATGAGAAGAAGAAAAACAAAGAGTTTGTTGTTTAGAACCTGATCCTCTGACACCGAGGACGTGTTTTTCCTCTGGAATTGATTGTAGAATTTTGATTTTTGGGGTGTGCCGGCAATGATTTTGCCCTGGTGCAGCACCCCAGCTAAATGACTGCAGAGGAAATACTGGGCAACATATGTGACTAGCAGCAGACGAGAGAAGCTGTGTGGCAAGGCATACATTCACATCCAAGGTGATGTCCTGCTGCTCGCTTCAGACCATTCTTCTAAAAGGTTGCACATTTGTTGGAGTTGTCTTGTCTGCCACTACTCTTTCAGTATGCCAGAACACTGCCATATTCCAGACATGGTCATTAGTTCTAGAGAGAGGACTTCCAAAAGTATGGATACTCCGTCTACCCACCTCAACCTGTAGCTGACCCAGTTTCTGCTTCAGGTCTGTCGTGTCCTCTCCAGAACTCATCTTCTTGTGGAAATCAAGCTCTGCATCCAGAAGCTCCTTTTGTTTCTGAGGGAAAGCACAAATCAAACAGAGCCATTGATATTACATTTGGATTTCCCCAATGCATGAACTACATAGTATAAGCAAATACTGTAAATGGCGGTGATGGCGCAATTAAGTAATTACAGCCCTATATGATATGGTAGGTAGACTCACATCTATCTTGGTCTTGGACTGGGCCGTGGAGTGGGAGGCTGGGTTCATCTCATTCTGGAGCTGGGAGATCTTGTCGGTCAGATCCTTCAGAGTCTTCATAAGGTTGGCCCTCTCCTCTGGCTTCAACGTGGCCCGGTTCTTTTCAAGTCTGTTTATTAGAGCCTATAGGAGGAAGGACATGAGATTGACTAATCATTGCTAGACAAGCAGGGTTTTCCAGGACAACACACAGGCTCTTTTGGTCTTACTGGTGTCCTTGGTTTTGATAGTGAATGGACAATGTGATGATGATCACGGCCTGTGGCTTATGTGCAACTGTAAAATGGAAGGTGGTGATGGTGGTATCCTTTAAATTATTAACTACACTGAACAGAAATATCAACGCAACATGCAACAATTTCAAAGATCTGAACCGTTTATAAGGGAATCAGTCAATTGAAATAAATGAATTAGGCCCTAATCTATAGATTCACATGACTGGGAATACAGATACAATCCATTTGGAAAGTACCCCTTCCCCTTTTCCACATTTTGTTACGTGACAGCCTTATTCTAAAATGAATTAAATAATTGTTTTGCCCCTCATCAATCTACACACAATACCCCACAATGTCAAAGTGAAAACAGGTGATTCGAAATTGTAGCAAATTTATTAAAAATAAACAGAAATACCTTATTTAGATAAATATTCAGACCCTTTGCTATGAGACTCAAAATCAAGCTCAGGTGTATCCGGCTTCCATTGATCATCCTTGAGATGCTTCTACAACTTGGAGTCCACCTGTGGTCAATTCAATTGATTGGACATGATTTGGAAAGGCACATACATCTGAGCAGCTAACCGATCGCTGCAGCTGTACATAGTCTATCGGTAAATAGCCCACCCGGTTTATATTAATTTACTTTTCTGCTCTTTTGCACACCAATATCTCTACCTGTACATGACCATCTGATCATTTATCACTCCAGTGTTAATCTGCAAGATTTTAATTATTCGCCTACCTCCTCATGCCTTTTGCACACAATGTATATAGACTCTCTTTTTTTCTACTGTGTTATTGACTTGTTAATTGTTTACTCCATGTGTAACTTTGTGTTGTCTGTTCACACTGCTATGCTTTATCTTGGCCAGGTCGCAGTTGCAAATGAGAACTTGTTCTCAACTAGCCTACCTGGTTAAATAAAGGTGAAATAAAAAAAAATACCTGTCTATATAAGGTTCCACAGTTGACAGTGCATGTCAGAGCAAACACCAAGGTCAGAGACAGGATTGTGTTGAGGCACAGATCTGGGGAAGGGTAACAAAACATTTATGCAGCATTGAAGGACCCCAAGAACAGTGGCCTCCATCATTCTTAAATGGAAGAAGTTTGGAACCACCAAGACTCTTCCTAGAGCTGGCCGCTCAGCCAAACTGAGCAATCGGGTGAGAAGGGCCTTTGTCAGGGAGGTGACCAAGGTGACCAAGAACCCAATGGTCACTCTGACAGAGCACCAGAGGTCCTCTGTGGAGATGGGAGAACCTTCCAGAATCTCTGCAGCACTCCACCGATCAGGCCTTTATGGTAGTGGCCAGACTAAAGCCACTCCTCAGTAAAAGCCCGCTTGGAGTTTGCCAAAAGGCACCTAAATTACTCTCGGACCATGAGAAATACGATTCTCTGGTCTGATGAAACCAAGATCGAACTCTTTGGCCAGAATGTCAAGCATGGAGGAAACCTGACACCATCCCTACGGTGAAGCATGGTTGTGGCAGCATGTTGTGGAGGATGTTTTTCAGTGGTATTGACTGGGAGACGAGTCAGGATCGAGGGAAAGATGAACGGAGCAAAGTACAGAGAGATCCTTGATGAAAACCTGCTCTAGATCGTTCAGGATCTCAGACCGGGGTGATAGTTCACCTTTCAAAAGGACAACGACCCTAAGCACACAGCCAAGACAATGCAGGAGTGGCTGTGAATGTCCTTGAGGGGAGCCCAGTCAGAGCCCGGACTTGAACCCAATCGAACATCTCTGGATAGGCTTGAAAATAGCTGCGCAGTGACGCTCCCTATCCAACCTGACAGAGCTTGAGAGGATCTGCAGAGAAGAAGGGGAGAAAGTCCCCAAATACAGGTGTGCCACGTTTGTAGCATCACATCGAAGAAGACTCAAGGCTGTAATTGCTGCCAAAGGTACTGAGTAAAGGGTCTGAATACTTAAAAGTGATAAGTGATATTTCCCCCAAAATGTTATACATTAGCAATAAATTCTAAAAACCTGTTTTTGCTTTGTCATTATGGGGTATTGTGTGTAGATTGAGGGGGGGAACTATTTAATCAATTTTAGAATACGGCTGTAACGTAACAAAATGTGGAAAAATGCACTCTATGCATCTGCTGGTCAGAGATACCTTGAAAAAAAAAGTAGGGGTGTGGACCAGGAAACCAGTCAGTATCTGGTGCGACCACCATTTCCCTCATGCAGCGCGATATATCTCCTTTGCATAGAGTTGAATCAGAATGTTGATTGTGGCCTGTGGAATGTTGTCCCATTCGTCTTCAATGGCTGTGCGAAGTTGCTGGATATTGGCAGGAACTGGAACACGTTGTCGTACATGTCGATCCAGAGCATCCCAAACATGCTGAATGGGTGTACAGGTCCTTGCGACATGGGGCTGTGCAATATCATGCTGAAACATGAGGTGAATTGCACAATGGGCCTCAGGATCTGATTACGGTCTCTATGCATTGAAATTGCCATCCATAGAATGCAATTGTGTTCGTTGTCCGTATCTTATGCCTGCCCAATCCCATTACCCCACCATGGGGCACTCTGTTCACAACGTTGGCATTAACAAATAGCACGACCACACGATGCCATACACGTTGTCTGCCATCTGCGTGGTACAGTTGAAGTCGGAATTCATCTGTGTGAGAGCACACTTCTGCCAGTGGCCATTGAAGGTGAGCATTTGCCCACTGAAGTCGGCTACAATGCTGAACTTCAGTCAGGTCAAGACCCCGGTGAAGCAAATATGAGCTTCCCTGAGACGGTTTCTGACAGTTCTTCGGAAATTCTTTGGTTGTGGAAACCCCAGTTTCATCAGCTGTCCGGGTGGCTGGTCTCATACGATCCCGCAGGTGAATTCAGATGTGGAGGTCCTAGGCTGGCGTGGTTACACGTGGTCTGCGGTTGTGAGGCGTGATGGAAGTACTGCCAAACTCTCTAAAACGACATTGGAGGCGGCTTATGGTAGAGAAATTAAATTCAATTCTCTGGCAATAGCTCTGGTGGACATTCCTGCAGTCAGCAAGCCAATTGCACACTCCCTCAACTTGAGACACGTGGCATTGTGCTGTGTGACAAAACTGCACATTTTAGAGTGACCTTTTGTCCCCAGCACAAGGTGCACCTGTGTAATAAGCATGCTGTTTAATCAGATTCTTGATATGCCACACCTGTCAGGTGGATGGATTATCTTGATAAAGGAGAAATGCTCAATAACCGGGATGTAAACACATTTGTGCACACAATTTGAGAGAAAAATGTGCTTTTTGTTCATATGGAACATTAATGAAATATTTTATTTCAGCTCATGAAACATGGGACCAACACTTCACATGTTGCGTTTATATTTTTGTTCAGTATATATGTAATATAAGCAACCATACCTTCTGGCATTCAATCCGTTTCTCAAGCATCTCCTGTTTTTTTTTCCTCATGTCCTGTTGCAACTTCAATGTCTCCTGAATGAACAAAGAACAAACCAAACAATTGATTAGAGTGGAATTTAGATTTTTGTATGAAAGGTGATGATACACTGAAGCTTATTCAAAATGCTAACAGCAAAACTGACTTGCCTGCTTCTTTTTCAAGACCTCCAGTTCTTCAAGTGCTTTGGCAGTTTTACCAAGTGACTTGGATGTTGCCTTGAGGACTGTGGACATGTAGGGTCCCTTCTGAAGGGCCCCAGAGGAGGCGAGGAGTGCCTAGGATAGAAAGAGACAAACAGACCCTTTGATTACCACCTTACCCCCTGTGTCAATCCACTCTCTTTGCCATAATACAACACCGTGCTGCAGACATGTATAGGGGCACACTCAGACCCACAGAGCATAGGAAATTACTGCTTACTGCTGCAGTGTCCGTGCTGGGGTGCAGGGAGTCCAGTTTGCCCCCGGCCACAGCCCCAACACCGTGGCAATGTTTGGGCACCGTCTTATTATTCAGCACATAGGCCCCGGGACTGTGCTGCTTTATCACCTGCTGGTTTATACAGAAAGATAGAAAGTAATGCATAGATGATCACTGCTGACCTGGAATTTAGAACATCTCTGTTCAAAACCAAAACTGCTGGTTGAATGAATGAATGGTTTGACCAGCTAAGAAATGTTTTTTTTGCAGTAGTCACAAGTGCGCTGTTCACCTTGTGGACGTTGGGTTGCTGTTGCCCCATGGCAGAGCTCTGGCTCGGTCCGTCCCCCTGACCCTGACCCATGCTCTGTCCCTGCTGCTGGGTGTTGGCCTCTCGGTGCCAGTACACACGGATGAAGCGGTTGTTGAGCACCGCCTCAATGCTGGAGATGGCCCGCCGTGCCTCTTCGTTGGCTGTGTACTGGATCAGAGCTGCCTCTGGGTCACCACCAAACACCACCTATTGGAGACGGGACAGGTCAAAGAAGATACAGGAAGTCGTGATATAGGCAAGCAGGTGTGTCCTTGATTACCATCGAAAGTATGTAGACGCCCCAATAATGATCTAAAAAGTTCCTGTGTTTAGTGGTACAAATGATATCAAGAAATTGTGAGTAAAGTGCTGTCGAGATAAAAAAAAAAAAAAAAAGCGAATGAAACAGTCAACTACAGTCATGTTACTCTTACCTGAATATTCACAATGGTACCAAACTTGCTGAAGTGTTCATTCAATTTGGTGATGTTGTTGAGATCTCGGGGGATTTTGCGAACTTCCAGCTTAGTGTTGACATAGTGATTCTTCTTGGGGAAGCCCCCGTGTTGGGGCTTGTTGTTGGGGAAGTTGAGTTGGTTGTTGGCCTGGTAGTTTGACCTGGAAGAGAATGACAGAAGTGAGTGACAGGGCAGAGGAGCCAATGACAGTGATCTGTGAAGCAGAGTTCGGGTCAAGTAACGAGTCATCTAAATCCAGGCTCTTACAGAGCTCAATTAAAACTGCCATCGAACTGGAATCGCTCACAACGCTGCAGTGGTGGAGGGTGGGTACTGTGAGTGTTCAGGGTGGCCCTTGTGTGTGTGTGTGTGTTCTTACTTGTCCATCCAGGGCTTTTTGGGCAGCTGGCCCTCTGTGGGCCCCAGGGGCCTCTTCCTGCTCTCCTGCTCGGTGCTGCTGTAGCGGGACACACTGCTGGGAACACTGGCCACTGCCGGCTCTGTCTGGATCACTATGTTAGCTGCTGGGAAAAGGAGAAAAGCAGTCGGTCGTAATGACACGGCTAGAATCTGGACGACAATAAGGATACGTAAAGTGATTCTAGCTGTTCGAGTTGTTTGATCATGTTCTCCAAATAAATTAACATATGGAACTCGTCTCATGTTTCGTATTGGTTAGGAGCAGAGGAAAGGCCCAATCTAAATAACTAAAGTGACTGTGTTAAGTAAAAGGGATCGATTAATTAAAGTGGGACAGGATAGACCCACATGTGATACCTCTGGATCCCTGGCCATCTCCAGAAGTGAGGCCAATCAGGTTGGGTCTCTGGGTCTGGATGCGGGGGATGAATTGCCTGTACTGGGGTCGGCTGGCTGCAGTGATGCCTGGAGACTCTGGGTTGTAGGCCTCTGGGTCATAATTATCTGGCAACACAAGGGATGGGACACATCATTAGAAGAACTAAAACAGCATTTTACACTGTGGAGAGTGACAATTCCCAAACAGGCATATCTGTAATAACACCTACTTTAACTGTATGCATGCATGCTTACAAGGAAAACCTAAGTATAACCATACTATTGAGCTCAATATTATAAAGTCTAATTTTTCTATATAATAGGCTATGGCTTGGGACTGTCAAGAATGCATGCACTAAACTAAAACATGGAGACACCCAGAGCAAGTAAAATAAATACACACACACACGCAGAGTTACTCTGTCAAGTGTCTGTGTTCTTTTGCCCATCTTAATCTTTTCTTTTCATTGGCCAGTCTGAGATATGGCTTTTTCTTTGCCTAGAAGGCCAGCATCCTGGAGTCGCCTCTTCACTGTTGACGTTGAGACTGGTGTTTTGCGGGTACTATTTAATGAAGCTGCCAGTTGAGAACTTGTGAGGCGTCTGTTTCTCAAACTAGACACTAATGTACTTGTCCTCTTGCTCAGTTGTGCACCGGGGCCTCCCACTCTTTCTATTCGGGTTAGAGCCAGTTCGCGCTGTTCTGTGAAGGGAGTAGTACACTGCGTTGTACGAGATCTCCAGTTTATTGGCCATTTCTCACATGGAATAGCCTTAATTTCTCAGAACAAGAATAGACCGACGAGTTTCTGGCCATTTTGAGCCTGTAATCGAACCCACAAATGCTGATGCTCCAGATACTCAACTAGTCTAAAGAAAGCCAGTTTTATTGCTTCTTTAAATCACCACAACAGTTTTCAGCTAAGCTAACATAATTGCAAAAGGGTTTTCTAATGATCAATTAGCCTTTTAAAATGATAAACTTGGATTAGCTAACACAATGTGCCATTGGAACACAGGAGTGATGGTTGCTGATAATTGGCCTCTGTATGCCTATGTAGATATTCCATTTTTTAAACATATATATATATATATTTTAAATCGGCTGTTTCCAGCTACAACAGTCATTTACGAACAATTTTATGTTATTTTTAAATGGACAAAAATGTGCTTTTCTTTCAAAAACAAGGACATTTCTAAGTGACCCCATACTTTTGAACGGTAGTGTGTGTGTGTCTGTGTTATATATATATATATATATATATATATATATAGAATTATTGTTTTGTATTAAGAGTAGAGAGATGGACTGCATTTCAATTAATTCATTTTCTCACGTATGTGGGCAGGATTAGTAAAATAAAGTTTGCACCTATCTAATGTGCACCTTACAGCACCAACAGTAGATTTCCAGTTCAGAAACAGTGTGACCCTCTGGTCAACATATGTTATTGCACCCTAAATAAATGACTTGATCATGCAGGCAAGGCAGTAGGACACAAAAACAAAACTAACACCACCACCCAAAAAGGAAATAATTTGCAAAACGTGAATGAACCATAAACATTTTAAACCAATATAATTTCTCTGTCTTTCCTCACTTACTACAGTCAAACTGAACAATGCCATTTGGTTCACATTGATTTGAAAGATGCTGTATTTCAAAGAAAACAAACGGACAAAAAGTAAAATAATATGGGAGCTATGCTTAAAAGTACCACTTTTCCATGCCAATTGAGATAATCATAGCTGCTTACATTCTGACTGAGAATATTGGGGGTGTAGAGAGACTGAAGAAGATGGAGGTGGTGGAGGAAGAGGAGGTGGAGGTCCCACTCCAGGCGGTCCCAAAGAGGAGGCAGAACTCGCTCCTGAGTTGTTGGGAGTATCTATCCCACTTGCTGGTATTAATGGGGGCCCTATGGGAGATACAAATCCAAGCTGAACCCAGTTAATACTAGACAAAAGCCATTTACTTAAAACTCAACTTAAAGAACAGAAAAGGCTAGGTAAAGCACAGACATGCAGTATAGGGTGAGCACTAGTGAGGGTAAGACAACAACAAAGACAGCTGTTTCTCTGAGGTGCGTATCTGCACTGAACAATTTCAAAGATTTTACTGAGTTACAGTTCATATAAGAAATCAGTCAATTTAATTAAATTCATTAGGCCCTAATCTATGGATTTCACATGGCTGGGCAGTGGTGTAGCCATGGGTGGGACTTTGAGGGCATAGGCTTACTCACTTGGCAGCCAGGCCCAGCCAATCAGAATACGTTTTTCTCCACTAAAGTGCCCTATTGCAGACAGAAATAGTCCTCAGCAATGACATTGTAGGTAGCTTATGGTGGAAAAATAAATATTACATTCTCTTGCAACAGCTCCGGTGGACATTCCTGCAGTCAGCATGCCAATTGCATGCTCCCTTAAAACTTGAGACATCTGTGGCATTGTGTTGTGTGACAACTGTACATTTTAAAGCGGCCTTATATTGTCCCCAGCAAAAGGTGCACTTGTGTAATGATCATGCTGCTAAATCAGCTTCCGGCGGGAATGAAGCCCTCTACCTTAAACAAATGCTAACGGCTTCCTACTCAATGATGTAAACCAGTGGTTACCAACCTTTTCTGAGTCTAGATCACCTTGAGTCAAAATGCAGGTCGATTTAAAAAAATATATATATATATATATATATATATATATATATATATATATATATATATATATATATATATATATATATATTATTTTTTTAAAACGTGATTTAAAAAGACGTAAGCCTACGCAACAACCTATTAAAACAATTCTGTAGCAATGAGGTTTGTATTAGGCTATATGCAGAATACATTATCCCTCTGCATATTGGCTATGCTTGAATTGCCCTGCCAATGTTACTCTCAAACCATTTTGAAATGATATTTTAGGTATATGATCACACTGGCAATAGATAATTTGCTGAGCATAATATTTTTTTATTTTACTGGTCTGATGGCCTGCCTCTGATGGTCAACCTGAGGGGAGGGAGAGCGTATCAGTGAGGCTGCCTCTCACCCGACTCACCGTCCCTCCCTCCGCTGAGAAAAGGGGACAGTCTTCCAGCTGATGGCGAAACTCAAGTCGAAGTAGGGAGAACGTTCAACACTTTTATAAGCCATAAAATGCGCAAAGTGTTGACAGTGCTGAATAACAAGTTAAACATGAAGTTACTAATAAAAACAGCAGTGCTTTGCTATATTCGTTGAATCTCTATCTAGTCATGGTTTTAAAAGTTTTAAAATCTCAGAGTATCAACTTTGCTGTGCGCTCAAGACTTATTTTTACAGTCTAAGAAACTGTGCAGACACGGTGATCTGAGCTATCGGATTGGCCAGCAGTTGGCCTGTAGGTGCACTTGATTTGCACTCTGGGCCTGCCGGGTAGGCGGAATTCTACCTTCAGACACATGAAACGGTTCAAAATGGTCACACTTTGCCTTCCCAGCGCTAGGGCTGCTGAATCAAGTGCACCTACCGCCAACAGCATGAAGCGAATAAAAAATAAAGAAACTTAATTGCCAGGTTTTATCGTTGGGTCTTTTACAGAAATGTTTGGTGATCGACCGGTTGTTGACCACTGATGTAAACAAACATCCATGCATCCTAAAATGACTCTCACCACATTAGGATCTAAAGTTAGGGCCCTGGGTTTTTCCTAATCATGTGACCTGACCAGGAAAAACACTTGGCCTTAACCTATGTCAAACACAGACTGGTAAGCATTCAGGGATCAGGAGTGATGGTCGAATTGGAGACGGCATCATAGCAGAGACATGGTAACATTACTCACCAGGAGGAGGCATAGGGAAGATGCCCGGTGGGGGCGGCTGGCCGTGGGGGGGCATGGGCATCCTGATGGCAGGGGGCGGCTCGGTCATGGGTGGCATGGCCATCCGGGCCGGCGGTGGCATTCCAGGTGGGGGAAATGGGATCATAGCGGGCAGCGTGACGTCGTCCACAATCAGAGGATCATTGCCGTGGTCAAAGGGACAGAGGTCACCACGCACACAGAAACCTTTCTCTGCGGAAGACAGAAAGGAAAATCGATGAAAATTGCTTAAAAATGATCAATTACATTCTTACCATAATTGCGCTAAGAATTGCTTTCCCCCCAGCCATATAAAAAATGACATCAGCCATAAATTAGATGCATCTACTTTGCAACCGTTTTGTTTAGAGCTCCTGATAACATCCAGGCAATACTCTGAACCCTCAATGGTGGGGCAGAGTGAGAAATATCGCTGCGCTGTTGAGACTGTTGGATAAATATAAACAGTGTCCCATTGGAGAAGCGGCTCTAAGCCTGATCTGCACTCTCAGGGGAAGGATGTTGAACCTGGGTCATTAGTGGTGCTTTAAACCAGGCTCACACTTACTGAGGTTTAGAATTGCAACCAACCTACCGCATTTAATTCATAAACAAACAATTGGCTGATATTTGACTGTAAATAAATATTTGTACAATTTGACTACTGTAGACACATGAACTTAACACTCTACAGCTAAGGCTCCTAGCATATACAATGACTAGAAGGCCATCCAAGGCCATCTGCTTCAATATTGAACATTCTTTCACAAGTTTTTGCATGTACATTAGAAACTATGTTGGATATGGATGAGTTAGTCTTGTCGTTCAGTCACTAAAACCGATAAGAGATGTTCAGCTACATAAACAACAGGTCATTATTGTAAAAGAGAATGGGTTCTCAATGACTTACCTGGTTAAATCAAGGCACAAGTAAAAGCCAGATATTGTTGCTAGATTAACTGTAGGGCTAAGAGACATAGGTAACATCTAATTTCATAATATAGACCTAAGATCAGAGTGAAATGAGACTATTTCAGTTGAAAAGTCTTTCTCCAGAATAACCCAGAGGTGAGCCCTTACCGTCGTAGTCGCGACAGCGGTGCTTGACTGAAGTGCTCTTGTTGAACAACTTGCCCTCCCTGTGATTGGAGTAGTAATTAGACCAGCTCTCTGTGGTGCTGTCGGGCAGGTGAGCGGGCGCTACCACGGTAACAGAGCTGGGGACAGCTTGGCCAGCAGAGGAGGGGAACGGGTGCTGCTGGGGGGTTGGCAGGAGAGGTGGCGGATGCTGGTGTTGCTGCTGTTGTTGGGTACCCAGGGACCCAGAGGTGGAGTTGAAACTCTCAGGCTCCTTCCTCTCCACTTCAAACTTTGACCTGTAATCTGTTGAACATACAGAGACACAGAGAAAAGCTTTAACCCAAAACTCACAATGCGAACTTAACATTACTTTACACCACTGGTTCAAGGTTTAGTTTAAAAAACGTTGAAGTACTACTTAAGTAATTTTTTGGGGTAGCCATACTTGACTCCTATAATTATATATTTTTACAACTTTTAACTCCACCACATACCTAAAGAAAATATTTACTTTTTACTCCCAAACATTTCCCCTGACACTCAAAAATACTCGTTACATTTCGAACGCTCATGCAGAACAGCAATATGGTCCAATTCACACACCTATCAATATAACTTGTTGTAATCCCAACTGTAGTGTGCCTGTCTGTACAAAAAAATAATAATTGTGTCGTCTGTTTTGCTTAATATAAAGAATTTGATGTGTAGCATTTACTTTTACTCAAGTATGACAATTTAGTACTCTTTCCACCACTGTACTTCAGTACATTTAAAACCAGATACTTTTAGATTTACTCAAGTAGTATTTTACTGGGTCATTTTCACTGGAGTCATTTTTTATTAATGCATCTTCACTTTTACTCAAGTATGACAATTGAGTACTTTTCCCACCACTGCCCAGAATTTATCATAATCTTTATTATGAGACATCCACACCACAGAGGATCTCCCCAGTACAAGTCCAATCAATAGGCTAATTTCTTGAATCTTGCCTCTTCTTAGCAAAGATTTGTTTTCAACCTTTTAGATTAACATTTGAAGTGAAGCAGATTTATCCATGTCCGCGCCCCTGTGAGTCTCACCTCTCCCTCTGCTGTGCTCCTTGTCCCTGCTCATGTCTCGGCTCCCACTTCGGCTGCGGCTCCTGCTGCGGCTGTAGCTGCGCCCACGAGAATTGCCTCCGCGCCGGTCATGTCTATCGCGGTGGGAATCTGTGCTTTTACCGTGACGGTCCATGTCACGCCGCTTGCGGTCGTCTCGTCTGCGGTCATCACGGCCCCTGTGTGGTCAGGCGATCAAGGCATGTTGGTTAGTTATTTAGCAGCACTTTTTATACTTTTCATGGTAATTTGTACTACTGATGTGACTAGCATTTCAACAACAAGACCTACATTGTGTGTCAAAGATCATTAGACATAAGGGCCTAATCAAACCAACATCTTGACCTCCAGAGAGCATCATCACTGTCAAGAGGTGAACTCACTGGAGAGAACCGGGAAAATAACACAAACATAGATATCAGCCTTACCTTGACTCGTTGAAGTCAGAGCGGTTTCTCAGTGGACTTCTTCTCCTCCTGTTATCCCCCCTATCCTCTTCTACATTTTCAACCTTAAGATTAAGAAAATAACAATAATGAGCTATATCCCAACCATCAAAGACTGCAACATAATACAACGGAAAGGATTCTGCATGAAGCCAGTTTAACAAATGCCCTTACCTCCACAGCCTCCTGTTTTAGTACAGGGAGTTTGGTGTCCTCTTTGGGAACTTCCTTAGCAAGTGGATTACCCAAGTAGTTTTTGGTGGTCAAACATTCAAAGAGCTTATCAACAAATCCAGTGGTTTCTGTAATAGGTGAAGTATCAAGGCATAAGACTTTTATAAACATTTCTCTTGAATTATTTCAGACTATCATTCAGTCACCTAAATGTTTCCACAATGGAACTACTAGTTTATGTGATGAAAAACAACACAGACATTAATGAGTTGTGTGTCCTACCTTTTTGTAAGAAGACATCCAGTTGATCTGCACAAAGTGCTTTTAGCTCTTTCTCAGTTTTGTCCTTCTTTACCAAAGCCACAACATAATTGGCTAAAGCAGAGGGGTCAGCATCACATCTGCAAAAGCAACATTACCCATATCGCTCAGAACAGGGTTTGTATCAGACAATATCTGTCAATAATCATGTGTAGCCAAGCTAAGAAAGTTGCAATGACAAGAAAGTTTGAGATTTTGAATTGAGGCAGCAGGTTAGACACTAATCTAGTTCTACCTAACATATATGTTAGCAATGACAACACACACTTATATAAACTGGGATGTCAGGCTTTCTAACTGGCTAGCTAGCTGGTTGGCTATAAATGCTAGACGTCACTACTAGCAGTGTCTTGGGGTAGCTAAGCTACCTTAGTCACTACATTTATAACTACGCCAGTCTAGTTCATTTAATATCCTAAGTTACCCATACGTCACAAGCCACACTTGCTGTGCAATAGTAATATCAATGATTATCGTTGATTGGGACGATGTTGATTGAGTTTAACTAGCCAACTTTAGTTAGCTGGTAGTCAGACAAAGTTAACTAGTTAGGTAGCTTTCCAGCTGGCTAGTTAGTTAATGTATTGCGGCAGCGACACCAAAACACATAACGTTATCTAGAATGCCTTCATGTGATTAGTGTCTACAATTTGCCCAACATACCAGATATGCAGAATGTTTAACGCCGTATAATTTACACAAACGTTCAATTGGTATTTGCACTGCCACATAGCAAGCTAGCGGTGGCGTAGCTAGTTAGCGTGCTAACTCGTGCAAGCTAGCTAGCTACGTGTAATTTCAATTCATCACTCACATTGGCTCCAGGAGTTTTGCGAGCCACGACTTCAAAGCTTCCACATTTTCTATGATCATCGTGAAAACGGCTTAATAATACTGACTATAAGTTCAAGGTGTGTTGTGATATTCCTACTTTCATCGTCTATAAATGTATATTAAGCTTAGGCCTTTACTAATCACTTCACTTGCAGGTCGGACGAGTTGCTTTACGTTCAAACACAGGCATGACAACATAAGGTTCATTGCTATTTTGGATCATTGGGACGTCCCAACTCTGACGTTACCCCCATTAAAATTGAAAATGTTACGGTTAAGGTTTGATAAGGGTTAAGGTAAGATTTAGGGTAGTGATTAAGGTTCAGGTTAGGGTTAGGGTTAAGGGTACGGACGTCCCAAGGATACCAGATAGCACTAACCGCGACATAACGGGCATGTCGTAAGCCAATCTGCTGGCCAAACCAAGGGGTTGTCACTAGTTATCACAGCCACAAGGTCTACAGAAAATCGTAAACATTAATGAAAACTAAAATTAGCTTTTTGGTCTTAATTTAAGGTTAGGGTTAAGCATACGTTTAGTAGTTTTGTCAAGGTTAGGTTCAATGTTAGGTTTAAAATCAGATTTTAAGAAGACAAGTTGTATAAATAGGCGGGGTTTATCTATTTGTGGATGTGGTAACTAGTGACGACTAAACCAAGGGGTAACCATCATTCAACTTTTGTAGTAGGAAATATTTGTTTCTCTTTTGGTCCATTCAACAACAGAGCGATACGAACCTTGTTTCAGCAGGATGTTGTATCTATCTATACCTTATGTCATGCCTTATTGGAATGGATGTATTGATAATATCTGTTGGAAAACAGTTTGGATGTTGCCACACACATCCTTACTTGTTAACAAAATTGAAGAAGTTTCCTTTAAAATGATTCATAAATATCATCCTGCCAACCACTATATGAAGAAGTTTAAGGAAATATCAACTGAAATTGCTCCTTTTGTAATGACCACCCAGAAACAGTGTTGCATCTTTTTTGGCATTGTATTGATGTAAGAAAACTGTGGCAAGACATCAGTAGATTTATAATTGAACACTTTTATGAAGGTCTTACACTATTGTGGGGAGATGTACTGCTTGGATTCTTTACCTACGATAGGAATAAGCTGAAACATTTTTATGTAATTAATTTCATTATTCTTTTGGCCAAATTTCATATTCACAAATGTACATTTACTAGCAAAAAACACATTTTCTTACCCTACAAAAAGAAATTGAACTGTGTTTTAAGACAATTAAATACTTTACTAATAAAAAAGCTGTTAGAATTATAAGTGTATGTATGTCCCTTAAGGTCTTTGTGTAATGTGATATTGTACCCCCTAGCTCAATTGTCCATTGTATATCATCTATATATACTTGTGTTCCCTCATGTTTTCTCTGTATTGATTTGTTCTCAATAAAAAAAATATTAATAAAAACACTTTTGTAGGATTTCGCTCTAGGTTTTGCAAATGTATTTAAAAATTCAATTTCAAAGTTTCAATAATACTGGAGCCAGGCCAGGGTTGACTCTTCACTCAGTTGGTAGGAAAATAAGACCTTGCCTAAAATCGTATCAAAATCATTTCACCCTGTTTAAAAAAAACATATATATATATATATATATATAGTTTATATGCATTTATATGCGTTGATATATGTGTTAAATATTCTTATTGTGTTTTTGTACTCAGAGAAAGTAGTCTGTGTCCATATACTGTAAAAGAGCCACTCGCTTATACTACATTTCCCAGAAGTCTGCATAGGCTGTCCCTTGCTGTAGTGTAGATGTCATCAGCCAAGTGCCGAAGCTGTTGGCGTGGGTTTTCTTGACAGATTATCAGTTTTTACCGTTTTCTGTATATTTCTATATCAAAATGACGGTACGTCGTGGCTACTTACTCTACTTGTGCATGTATGATGCTTTTCAGGTTTAATGCTAGTCATGTTATGCATAACTAGCCAACTACTTTGTTAGCTAGCACTTAGCTGCATTAGCATTAGCTAACTTGAACTAGCTTGCTAGCTAGCAACTAACACGTTACTTAGAAAAGACGAAACTAGACACCGGGAAGAGACCTACGTCTGGCTATCTAGTTAAGACGCCTATTTGATGTTTAATAATAATAATAACAAATATACATTTAAATTATACATTACATTAATTTTAGGAGCGGAAGGGAACAGCTAAGTTGGACTTCCTCAGAAAGATAGAAGAGGACATGCAGCAGAAATGGGAGAAGGAAAGAACGTTTGATTGTGATGCACCCACCACTATTGGGGAAAGCACCAAGTAAGTCTACTGGGACTGTTATTTTATGATCATCAACGCTCTATTTTAGTTTTCCAGTCCACTTTTCCCAACCAATTTCTAATGCACCACCCTCTCCTTTGTAGCAAAAACAAATACTTTGTCACCTTCCCCTACCCTTACATGAATGGAAGGCTGCATCTTGGTCATACTTTCTGCCTTTCGAAGTGCGAGGTAAGATTTATATAGATTTGACTTACAGGTCTTATGTTAAATATCCTCTGTGAAAGATTCATTTTACAATTTGCTGACATATCTGTCTTTTTCTTTGTAGTTTGCTGTTGGTTTCCAACGCTTGAAAGGGAAGCAATGCCTATTTCCATTTGGGTTGCATTGTACAGGAATGCCAATCAAAGTGAGTTAATTTTAATCCCTTGTTTGCTGTGTACATTATACAATGTCATGGTTGGAAGTTAAACATTAAAATGTATTTTAATCCACAGGCCTGTGCAGACAAGCTGAAGAGAGAGATGGAGGTTTACGGCAACCCACCACAGTTTCCTGAAGAGGAGGAGGAAGAAGAGGAGAAGCCCAAGTTTGCAGATGAGTTCATCATCAAGGACAAAGCTAAGGGCAAAAAGGTGAACTTTAGATGAACATTTCAATTGATCCTCTGCGCTACTCATATTCTTGGGGGAAATTGTTCCCATTCATACACCATGTAATCTCATTGTGATCTCTTGTGTGATCATCAGAGCAAAGCAGTGGCAAAGGCTGGAGGGTCAAAATTCCAGTGGGACATAATGAAGTCTCTGGGGTTGAATGACATGGAGATAGTACCGTTTGCAAACGCGGCGCACTGGCTGGAGTACTTCCCACCCATGACCGTGAAAGACCTGAAGATGATGGGTGTGAAGGTGAGTAATAATGTCTCGAGGCTGCCTGCTGGTTCGACTTAGGAGGCGCGCACACCTCCAACCGCTTCCGAGTATATTACTTGCTAATGTTCAGTCATTGGATAACAAAGTTGATGAGCTTAGAGCAAGGATTTCTTTCCAGAAAGACATCGGGCCTGTAACATACTTTGTTAAATGAAAACATGGCTCTCTCTGGATATTCTGTCGGAGTGGTGAAGCCAGCAGTATTCTCAATACATCGCGCAGAAAGGAATAAATATCTCTCCGGGATACGGAGGGGTGTATTTCATGATTAACAACTCATGGTGTAATTTTAGGATCATACAGGATCTCAAGTCCTTTTGTTCACTCAACGTAGAATACATCAATTAAATATCCACCTTATTATCTCCCAAGAGAGTTCTCTGTCATTGCCACGGCCGTTTACATCCCAACTCAAGCCAATACCTCGACGGCCCTTAAGGAACTTCACTGGACTGACTTTATGTAAACTGGAAACCACATATCCTGAGGCTGCATTTATTATAGCTGGGGATTTTAATAAAGCAAATCTAAGGACTAGGCTGCCGAAGTTCTATCAACATATCGACTGTACTACTCGCGCTGCTAAGACTATCTACCATTGCTTTTCAAACTTCCGGAATGATAAGACGGCCCTCAACCATCCTCCTTTGGGGAAAATCTGACCACGACTCCATCTTGCTCCTCCCGTCCTATATGCAAAAACTCAAACAGTGCTTCGAACTATTCAACGCTTGTCTGACCAATCGGAATCCACGCTTCAGGATTTAACGCATTTAACCATGGCAAGGTGACTGTTTATATTCTGCCATATTACCAGTGTAGTTATTCACTCCGCCAGGCAATCAAACAAGCTAAACGTCAGTATAGAGACAAAGTGGAGTCGCAATTCAACGGCTCAGGAACTACAGACAATCATGGACTACAAAAGGAAAACCAGACCGATGTCTTGCTTCCGGACAGGCAACCGCAAGGCTCTCCAGAGGGTGGTGTGGTCTGCCTAACATATTACCGGGGGCAAACTACCCGCCCTCCAGGACACTTTCAGCACCCAATGTCACAGGAAGGCCAAAAAGATAATCAAGGATATCAACCACCCGAGCCACTTCCTGTTCATCCCGCTATCACCCAGAAGGCCAGGTCAGTACAGGTGCATCAAAGATGGGACCGAAAGACTGAAAAACAGCTTCTATCTCAAGGCCGTCAGACTGTTAAACAGCCATCATTAGCACATTACAGGATGTTGCCTATAGGCATAGACTTGAAATCTCTGGCCACTTTAAGGAATGGAACACTTTAATGTTTACATATCTGGCATTACTCATCTCATATGTATTTACTGTATTGTGGACTATGTTAGTCAGATTTGGGTATATGTTGAGTCATTTGTTAGATATTACTGCACTGTCAGAGCTAGAAGCACAAGCATTTCGACCACACCCGCAATAAATTCTGAAAATCATGTGTATGTGACCAATACTATTTGATTTAATGACAAGAAAACAGTAAACTGAGCTTGATTCTTGTATGCAGTACCATGAATCCTGATGTTAAAGGGTAGGGAGCAAAAACGTAACCTATGGATTTGTATAAGTATATGCATTTAAGTCTGAATTCAAGTTATAACTAATTTTTTATTTTTCGAGTAATTACATAAAACCGATCAGAATGCCGATGTCATGCCGGAAAATGTTTTTCCGTGGAGTGAGTAATATGGACTGCCTTGCAAGCCAGCCTATTCCCCATACTGTGAACTCTTAACATAAATAACTTCAAATGTGTAACTTCAAATTAAACAATCGTTTGCACTGATTACTACTGGTTTCAATAAAATGTTCAGGCAACTTACAAGCAAATACTTTATGAATTTGTTACAAATCAGCTTGCAAGGTTGCGAGCCAACTTGCCTGCTAACGTTAGCCCTACCAGCCAGTTGAGTCAGTCAGTTGCTATGAACACCTAGCTTACAGATGCAATAAAGTAAACCAAAGTTTGGGAAATGCATAACGCCATCTAACCAGTTATCAAGTGATGTTATATACAGTTGCCTTAGCCAGCCAGTTAAAGTTAGATATTTTTGCCTGTTCGCTAGCCTAGCCAGCTAACTAGCCTAGCTAGCCAACCACCATGGTCGATATAGCTACGTAATAAGCCAGAAATCAACACCAACTAGTCTAGCAGAGGCAGGATCCCACAGAACACACAAAAGCCAGCCGATATAAAGTAGAGACTTACCGATTGACGGCGGAGTTAGGAGCGAGGCGCTTCAGAGCAAGAGACTGCTTCACTGGTCGAGGGAGAGTCAACTAATCCAATAGCGATATAGTGTGGTAAATCCAAGTAGATAGATTCCAGGGGCAATAATACATAGGAAGAACGGGTTGAAAAATTGGCCAAACAAATTGGGGGATGAAAAAGAAGTCCAGACAAGGTACTAAACAGTTCAATCAGGCAGGAATGATTTGCCAGAGGCAAGCCTGTTGCTGGTACAGGAGAAGTCAGAGCAACCCAGACTATAAAATCAGAGCAGGATCATCTGTCCCCCACGTGGGGAATCTGGCTGTTTAAGTCAAATTGTGATTGGTGAATTGTAGCTCACCACTACCAATACTCGGTCTGTATGGCTAATGGTTAACGTTAGCCAGCTCAAGTTAGCTAACGCAGAGTAGATTCTCCATATGATGAGAGTACATTGTCGGTATTTTAGAAGATATATCCTGAAATAAGTTAATACATATGTAAAATCATAACTGTTTGAAGTTATAGGTAACCAGATCGTGAAAAATGTTCTCTTCATTTTATTTTGTAACTAAGCAAATTTCACGTCTCCTGGGCACTAACTTGAACATTGTGGAAATTCTATGCAGCTTCCAGCTCACGCGTTTACTGTGAACACTGAGACTGTACCTGCTTTAAGTTAGTTTTAACAGTGGTCAAGTTGGCTACTGTCGCTATTTGATCATTAATGTAGGCCTACCAGAGTGCCCTACCGTCAAGAACAATGGAGAAAATGCATCCCATAACAGCTTTAACATGGAAATAGCTGTTCTCATTCAGCCTACTGTAGCACCCAATGTATGGTGTTCAATGTAGGCCTACATTCCATGAGACTAAGTCTAAGTCACTTACAGATCCTGGTTTGATACCGGGCAGTGTTGCAGCCGGCCGCGAACGGGAGATCCATGAGGCGACGCAAAATTGGCGCAGCGTCGTCCGGGTTAGTGAAGGGTTTGACCGGCCGGGATGTCCTTGTCCCATCGCGCTCTACCGTCTCCACTGGCGGGCCAAGCGCATGCACTCTTGACACGGTCACCAGGTGTTTCCTCCAACACATTGGTGTGGCTGGCTTCCAGGTTAAGTGAGCATTGTGTCAAGAGGCAGTGCGGCTTGGCGGGGTCGTGTTTCAGAGGACGCATGGCACTTGACCTTCGCCTCTCCAGAGTCCGTGCGGGAGCTGCAATGATGGGACAATTGGATACCACGAAATTGGGGAGGAAAAAGGGGATACAAGAATAAAATGCATGCACACATTTTATGCTCTTGAAGGACGCAATCACTCCCCTATTGCTGACTACAAATGATCTATAACTGGGCTAATACCTCAATAACTGGATAGAATATGTACAAAATGTGCACACGCGACTACATGCAGCTCTCGCTTTGATATCACAACAAGCGCATCTACTCACGACCGCTAATGCTGTCAACACAGTCCAGTTCAAAATAAACGGCACAGATCCATATCTGACAATGGTCTATTTGCATCTAGGCCTACTGCATCTCTGATTGTTTATGCCGCACCGGTCTGTGTCGAGTCCGGGCTGAGTCGTGCGTGTCAATGCAATAGAATCCTACTTCGATGCTTTCTGCCTACAACAAAATCTCTTGCATTGTTCATTTTGGTATGTTGCATTGAAATTGGGTTTTTAAACATGACTTAAATGTAAGCCTATGCAAAGTTAACCAATTAAAAACAGTACTGTAGCAATGACATCTATGTATGACTATTTGAAAGTTAAATGTGTGGTTCTCAAGTTAAGATTCAGATCTAAATGTACAGATCAACAACCATTACTTCACTTTGAAAGTATTTTAGGTGCTGTCCTGGTTCTTAAGCATAATTATATCACAGGTGGACTGGCGACGCTCCTTCATCACAACCGATGTCAACCCTTTCTACGACTCCTTCGTGAGGTGGCAGTTCATCACCCTGAAAGAGAGGAAGAAAATCAAGTTTGGTAAAAGGTATGTTTAGGACTTGGAAAGGTTTATTATAACCTTGCAATGTGTAAACCTTGTAGCATTATTACATTGATTTACATTCTAACTTTTTGCAGGTATACCATCTACTCTCCAAAAGATGGACAGCCATGTATGGACCATGACAGGCAGACTGGAGAGGTGAGATTTTCTTGCCACTACATTACATTTTATTCATCAAATGCTTTGGAAAAAACAGGTAACAATGAAATGCTTACTTACGGGCCCTTTCCAACAATGCAGAGAGAAAGAAAATGGAGAAATAATAAATGTGCAATGAGTAGTGATAACTTGGCTATATATACGGGGTACCTGTATTGAGTCGATATGCAGGAGTATGAAGTAATTGATTTAGAGAAGTAGATATAACTTGGAATAAAGTGACATATAATAAACAGTAGCAGCAGTGTATCTGATGAGTCAAAGTTAGTGGAAAAGGTGTCAGTGCAGATAGTCCAGGTAGCTATTTGGTTATTTAATCAACTATTTAGTAGACTTATGGCTAGGGGGTAGAAGATTTTCAGGGTCATGTTGGTTCTAGACTTGCTGTAGCAGAGGGAACAGGTTATGACTTGGGTCGCTGGAGTTTGACAATTTTTAGGTTCTTCCTCTGACACTGCATGGTATAGATGGCTGGCAGGAACATAATCTCAATGAGGTTTTGTCCCTCTGTTGTGTAGCTGCAGCTCTATAATCACGTTTTTACATTCTAGGGAGTTGGACCACAGGAGTATACCCTCATCAAGATGAAGGTTGTAGAGCCCTACCCTGCAAAACTAAGGTACTGTATGTAGCAGACTAGACATAGTGTTTTTTTTTAGCATGACCTACATTGTCATTGATATGATATACAATCAACTTTGTCACATTTTAGACCTAGCAGTTTTGCCTGATAGCAGGTAACATTTGTTGCTGGTTGGGGAAAGACTACCATCCACCTCCTGCAAATACTCTTCTGAAAACTGTTACCCTCAGTGGCCTTAAAGGAAAGAACATCTTCTTGGTGGCAGCTACTCTCAGACCAGAGACCATGTTTGGCCAGACTAACTGCTGGGTCCATCCTGACATCAAGTACATAGCCTTTGAGATGGCCTGTGGAGACGTGTTCATTAGCACGAGGAGGTCAGCTAGGAACATGTCTTACCAAGGCTTCACCAAGGAGAACGGCAAGGTTACAGTGATCATGGATGTTCTGGGAAAGGTGTGCACATTTAAATTACATCCTTATGTTTAAGTGTCTGCACACACATTTATGCAATAATGTACGTTAAATAGCCTGAGTTCCCTCTGACACACACGCACGCACCTTATGAGTTTGACACCACACACTCACATAGTGGTAAATGTCTTTTTACGTTCTCTGTAGGATATTCTTGGATGTGCTCTTAGTGCCCCGCTGTCATCTTACCGGACCATCTATGCCCTGCCCATGCTTACCATCAAGGAGGACAAAGGTATTGGAATAAAGTATTGAGAATGCTCCAAATACCGCTTTTTAACTGCATCCATCCTGTCTCTGCTAGAGCACATTGAGACGGCTTGAGGCAGTCCTCCTTTTGAAGAGCTAAAGTGAAGGAGACATAAGTCATTGTAGAGCACAGTGAACATTGCTGAAATGGACAACAGAGATTACTTTTTATTAGGGGGTAGATCAGCTTTAATATTACAGATGGATTGTGGCTTCCATCAATGTAATTGCCTGCATCATTTCCAATCCCCCATATTTTATTGATAAATATTTTTTATGTGTCTTTATTATATTCCCCCAACACTACCACCCCTCCCTTAATTGAAGTAAACTAATAGACAACAACACTTACACTTCTAAAGTGCATTCGGGAAGTATTCACACCCCATGACTTTTTCCACATTTTGTAACAGCCTTATTCTAAAATTGATTCAATTGTCCCCCCCCCCCTCAATCTACACACAATACCTCATAACGACAAAGCAAAAAGTGGTTTAGACATTTTTTATCAATTATAACAAATAAATCATATCACATGTAAGTAATCAGACCCTTTACTCAGTACTTTGTTAAAATCAAATCATATTTTATTGACACGTGTATAGCAGATGTTATTGCGGGAGTAGCTAAATGCTTGTTTCTAGCTCTGACAGTGCAGTAATATCTAACAATTTCACAACATACACACAAATCTAAGTAAATGGAATTTAGAATGGAATTAAGAATATATATGGATGAGCAATGTCAGAGCGGCATAGACTGATACAGTAGATAGTATAGAATACAGTATACATATGAGATGAGTAATGCAAGATATGTAAACATGATTAAAATGACTAGTGTTCCATTTTATTAAAGTGGCCAGTGATTAAGGCTATGTATGTAGGCAGCAGCGTCTATGTGCTAGTGATGGCTATTTAAGTCTTATGGTCTTGAGCTAGATAGAAGCTGTTTTTCAGTCTCTCCGTCCCAGCTTTGATGCACCTGTACTGACCTCACCTTCTAGATGGTAGTGGTGTGAACAGGCAGTGGCTCAGGTGATTATTGTCCTTGATGATCTTTTTGGCCTAACTGTGACATCGGGTGCTGAAGGTGTCCTGGAGGGGAGGTAGTTTGCACCTTTGGCAGCGAGTCTTCTTGGGTATGACGGTACAAGCTTGGCACACCTGTATTTGGGGAGTTTCTCCCATTCTTCTCTGCAGGTCTTCTCAAGCTCTGTCAAGTTGGACGGGAAGCGTCGCTGCACAGCTATTTTCAGATCTCCGGAGATCAGGTTCAAGTCCAGACTCTGGCTAGGCCACTCAAGGACATTGAGAGACTTGTCCTGAAGCCAATCTGGTGTTGTCTTGGCTGTGTGCTTAGGGTTGTTGTCCCTTTGGAAGGTGAACCTTTGCTCAAGTCTGAGGTCCTGAGGCGCAGGTTTTCATCAAGGATTTCTCTGTACTTTGCTCCGTTCATCTTTTCCTTCGATCCTGACTAGTTTCCCAGTCCCTGCCGCTGAAATACATCCCCATAGCATGATGCTGCCACCACCATGCTTCACCGCAGGGATGGTGCCAGGTGTCCTCCAGATGTGACGCTTGACTTTCAGGCCAAAGAGTTCAATCTTGGTTTCATCAGACCAGAGAATCTTGTTTCTCATGGCCTGAGAGCACTTTCGGCTCCTTTTGGCAAACTCCAAGCAGGCTGTCATGTGCGTTTTACTGAGGAGTGGCTTCCATCTGGTCACTCTACCATAAATGCCTGATTGATGGACTGCTGCAGCGATGGTTGTCCTTCTGGAAGGTTCTACCATCACCACAGAGGAGCTCTGGGTTCTTGGTCACCTCCCTGACCATGGCCCTTCTCCCCCAATTGCTCCGTTTGGTCGGGCGGCCAGCTCTAGGAAGAGTCTTGGAGGTTCTTAACTTCTTCCATTTAAGAATGATGGAAGCCACTGTGTTCTTGGGGGACCTTCAATGCTGCAGACATTTTTTGGGACCCTTCCCCAGATCTGTGCCTCGACACAATCCTGTCTCGGAGCTCTACTGACAATTCCTTCGAATTGTCAACTGTGGGAACTTGTATAGACAGTTGTGTACCTTCCCAAATCATGACCAATCAATTGAATTTACCACAGGTGGACTCCAATCTAGTTGTAGAAACATCTCAAGGATGATCAATGGAAACAACATGCACCTGAGCTCAATTTAGTCTCTTAGCAAAGAGTCTGAATACTTGTGTTAATGTTTTATTTTTTAATACATTTGCAAAAAAATTCTCAACCTTTTTTCTAGTTGTAATTATGGGTGTTGTGTGTAGATTTAGGGGACTTTTTTGTTGTTGATCCATTTTGGAATAAGGCTGTAACGTAACCAAATGTGGAAGAAGTCAAGGGGTCTGAATATTTTCCGACTGCACAGTAATATGCATTTTACGGACACAGTATATTTTACAATAGTTATCTTTTTGTTTTTAGTCCCATTATTCAGCTCCCCTCAACCCCCTCCCATCAATCTTTGAACACCATCCATTTTATTTTTAGATTACATTTTTTGACTCTGCTGTGATGTTTCACACAAGTTCTGAACCTTTCTATTATCATTGTTTCTACAGATTGTAAATTAAAGAGATTTTTTTGCTAAGAGTATTATATTATTGATCGATTGACTAGGACTTTTAAAGTCAACCAACAGTGCGATTTGCTGCGTTGGTTCCGGGTAATGTTGCAATTTTTCAGCCGTTACTGAACCTGCAAACAAAGAAAATCTACATATTTTGCTACAATTTTGGTCAATTGAAAAATGCTAAATTTTGAATCCGGTGTCGTTTTGTGTATCAGTTCATCGCTATATGGCACAGCGGTGACATTTTTTGTCCTTTTTAAACTGGTCTACTTTTTTGTTTATCAAACATTTCTTTAACCAATTTTGGTCTTGAATGCAGGGCCGACAGACAAGTTGTGACTTACTGATGTACACCTGATGGGATGCTGCACTATTGGTCATTACAATTAATAATTTTGGTCCTCTGTGCTCCAGGCGTTTACATCTGCATCAAAATGGTGTGGCTGAATTGAAATATCAGAAAGCAGATATCTATGGCTTTGTTCGCTCTAATGCGCATCATCCTGTGTTTGATAGAAAAGGCAATGACTACCTCAGAGGACACAGCAGGGGCATGTCTTGTTTTTTGTAGATGTTGGTTTTGTTTGTCATGTGACCCTGGTCCACTTGTTTTGTGACCCCCCCCCCCAGGCACTGGAATTGTCACCAGCGTACCGTCCGACGCACCTGATGACATCGCTGCCCTCAGGGATATCAAAAAGAAACAGGTGACACTAACTGTACAAAACTGTGCCCGTTTGTGGCTACTGGTCTATTTTAGTTAACCTATGCATTGCAAAATGTGTTTTTGTTATTGATGTAATTGGAGATCACTTGGATTCCTCTTATAGGCCCTGAGAGAGAAATATGGTATCGAAGACAAGATGGTCCTACCTTTTGAGCCGGTAAGCTTAAGTCACACTGACACCATCGCCTTGCCTCTCACGTCTTTTATCCGGTCCCTAAATGATCAGACAGTGCAGTGTGTGCCTAATATTCACTGCTGCCTACTCCTCCAGGTGCCCATCATTGAGATCCCTGGCTATGGGAACCTGTCTGCTCCTCTGGTGTGTGACGAGTTGAAGATCCAGAGCCAGAATGACCGTGAGAAGCTGGCAGAGGCCAAGGAGAAGGTTTACCTCAAGGGCTTCTATGAAGGGGTGAGTCCTAATGGCTACACAGAACATCTCGACTATGCATACGTATAATACAATGCAGCTTTATTTATCCCCATAGAACAGTTCAGGATACTTGGGGCTATAGATGTGCATCAGAGGTGTTCAACAACATACAATGGTATATGAAAAATCAACAACCACATGTTCTCTGATTTTCTAATGAATGGTCTTCTTTTCTCAGATCATGCTGGTTGAAGGCTACAAGGGCCAAAAGGTGCAGGATGTCAAGAAACCCATCCAGAAGATGATGGTGGAGAAGGTACCCTGGTTGAAATCAATTATTTGATACCAATCTATTTATTGCGTTTCTGTTTATTTTCTGCAACTATGTTTACAATGTGGTGCTGAATGCTACTGTTGGTTCTTTCTCTGACCTGTATGATGTGTTTAATACGGTTCTTTATTATGTGTCTCTGTTTTCTAATTGGGATCTCTACCAATGTTCCCAGGGCGAAGCTTTGATCTACATGGAGCCAGAGAAGCAGGTGATGTCTCGCTCTTCAGACGAGTGTGTGGTGGCACTATGCGACCAGTGGTGAGTATGGGAGCCTGAAAATACTCCCTGATTTATGGTAGTTTTTCCTGTTGTGTCTATTCACTGATAGCAATGGTGAAACGGTGCGATGTTCAGTGTGGATCCAAGGCTACCTGACAGCATAGACAAGTATCTAAGGGTAATTATTAGGGAAACTCTAAACTGAACATTTCTGAGCTGAATTTCTAAAGTATGTGGTGTCCGTCTGACAGGTATCTGGATTATGGAGACAAAGAGTGGAAACAGCAGGCCATGGAATGCCTGAAGCCACTGGAGACGTGAGTCATTCCGCTGTTCTGTCGCTCAACTGCCCCAGCTCCCTCCAGTGACTATACCACTGCTAACAAGCTCCTTGTCAAAGCAATGTGTCAGTGTGTTGACGATTTTGTTGATCAAACTGTGCTTCCTGTATATGTTTGACTCTTTAGGTTCTGTGACGAGACGAGGAAGAACTTTGAGGCCACTCTGGACTGGCTCCAGGAGCACGCCTGCTCTCGTACCTACGGACTGGGTGAGGAGGGTGACGGGAGTTGGAGGAGGGTGACGGGAGTTGGAGGAGGGTGACGGGAGTTGGAGTTAGTTTGTCACAACAGAGCGGATTCTGTGCAGAACCAGGAGGTTTTACTGACCATGTGACCTTACAACTCTGGGCCTAGCTATAGCTATAAAATACAGTCTATAACTAGACCCCATAGAGTCACATTGTCAGAAAACATTCTGAAGCATGTTTTAGTAGGTCATGTGCCATACTGCAGGAAGGACACGTTTCACATGCTTAATGATCAGTTATCCATTTCATTGGTGGACCCAGCATGCTAAGCCATAGTAATGATATGATAATCATATCCCTTACTGTTCACATTAAGTGTTTGATTGTTGTTGTTTGTTGTACTGTGTGCTTGTTGCCATAGGTACAAGGTTGCCATGGGACCAGCAGTGGCTGATTGAGTCCCTATCTGACTCCACCATTTACATGGCCTACTACACCGTGGCTCACTTCCTCCAGGGGGGAGTGCTCAACGGACAGGGACCCTCTCCTCTAGGGATCAAGTATGTGCCACTCGACTCTCACGCGGTTGGTTGTCTTATTTAGCGGCGATAGGCATCTGTAGATGCAGACGGAAGATATTGCAGCATGTTCAGATGTCCTTTTAAACATATTGCAATGGAGAAAGTTTGTATTTTAGAAGTTGGAGATGTATGATCATCATGTACTGTTTTGCACATGTATTCCTTTTTGAAGAAGAGGATAAATGCGCTGTGCCAGATTTTTAAATCCCTATTTGGTTATGGATACAGTACTATTGGAGCCACTACATAATCTGAGTCTGTGCCTGCACTCTCTCTCTCTGTAAGGCCAGAGCAGATGACCAGGGAGGTGTGGGACTTCATCTTCTTCAAGAGCTCTGCCTTCCCCAAGACGGACATCCCCAAGGAGCACCTGCAGAGGCTGAGGAGGGAGTTTGAGTACTGGTACCCCGTGGATGCCCGTGTGTCTGGGAAGGACCTGGTGCCCAACCACCTATCCTACTACCTGTACAACCACGTGGCCATGTGGCCCAATGACAGGTGAGACGTACCACCTTCCTGTCTCTGCCTGCCTGCCTCTCTCTGGTTCTAGGGCTGCTGCAGGGGTACAAGTCCGTTATTCCTCCTAATTAATATATATATATATATATATAATAGTTTAGATTTAAACGTTTACATGCTTTGCTAGAATACCGTAGCCTTACGTAGAGGAATTTGAAGTTTGAAATGAAACAAGACAATGGTAGCCACAACCATTCAAAAAAGTATTTTTTTATTTTTTATTTAAAAAAAAAATTCTTACCAATTTCGTGTTATCCAATTGTTTAGTAGCTACTATCTTACTTACTATCTTACCGTACTATCCTACCGTATGGGCTCGGGAGAGATGAAGGTTGAAAGTCATGCGTCCTCCGATACACAACCCAACCAAGCCGCACTGCTTCTTAACACAGCGCGCATCCAACCCGGAAGCCAACCGCAACAATGTGTCGGAGGAAACACCGTGCACCTTGGTTAGCGCGCACTGTTACCGGCCGGTTACGACAGAGCCTGGGCGCGAACCCAGAGTCTCTGATGGCACAGCTGTCGCTGCAGTACAGCGCCCTTAACCACTGCGCCGTCCGGGAGGCCCAAAAAAGTAGTTTTAAGGGTAATATTTAAAAAAAGTAACTAGTGCACATTGTTATAAACTTATCGTTATTGTGATAATTCAGTACATTTATCATGAAATGGATTCTTGCCCATATCGCCCAGCTTTAAGCCTAATGGCAATTCACTGCAGGGTCTAATCAGTTATGGGTTTGACGCCTTGCCGATTGTATGGAATGTAAGACAATCCCTCCAGAGAGCCCCATGATTTTCAAGGAGATTATCTTTGTGTACACAGCGGAAAATGGCCGCAGGCAGTCCGAGCCAATGGTCACCTGTTATTGAACTCTGAAAAGGTGCGTTTATTTCCTTCTCAAATTGATTTTGTTAACTGCAATGAACTCTCCTTTTTCTGTCTCCTGCTCTGGCATGATGGGAGCGGTGTGTTTGTCTTAAGACGTCAGTGTCTTACACAAAAAGCGTGTGTTTGTGTGTGATCCTCTTAACAATCTGTGTTTGTATTCATCAGATGTCTAAATCCACGGGCAATTTCCTCACTCTGAGTGAAGCCATCGCCAAGTTCTCTGCTGACGGTAAGCATTCCAGCCTCTTACCACAATGCTTCCTAATTGCTAGGAAGCTTGATGAGAGGAGCAGTCATTTATTTCCGGAAGTCGTTAGCATAATCAATTAGTTATTCTTTACTTCTCAATGTTTCCTTCTGTTTCTCCTCTGATGGGAGGGTGGCTAGCTTTATTTGAGGAACAGAAGAGGAAGGGGGAGCAGAGCAGTGGGATAGCTTCTCCTGCCTGCCTTTTGATCTCCTCTTCCTACTTGGAGAATAGAAATCAATGCCATCTGTCCCAGAGTGGTGATGGGAGATGAATAATTTTGAGATGATGCCATGCCTGTGGCGGAGTGCTTCGTTCTGGTTATTTATGTAGAAGTTGGACTGCCTAAATACACTGCGCTCTTCACATACTTTTGTAGTAGACAGGAGAGGATGGAGGGGAATTGTTTTGAAGCTCTGATTGTTATTATGCATCATTTAACAAATTGAGCGGACTCTGCTTTTTTAGTGCCAAAGTGCTTGTTTCTAGCAGTGCCGCTGTAATAGTGTGTTTGTGTTTAACACTCAGGGAACGCACACAGTCTTACCATATTGTGTGTGCCTTTGCCCAGGGATGCGCATGGCCCTGGCGGATGCGGGAGACACAGTGGAAGACGCTAACTTTGTGGAGGCCATGGCCGACGCTGGCATCCTGCGCCTCTACACCTGGGTGGAGTGGGTCAAGGAGATGATAGCCAATCAGAACAACCTGAGGACCGGGCCAGCCGACACCTTCAACGACCGCGTGTTCAGCAGGTACAGTCCAATGAGACACACATTTGTGTGGATTCGTCATCCAAACTCCAACTAATTGATCTTTAGCGAGGATAAATGTCTTACCTTAGCATAGTTCTAAGACTTGTTGACTTATTTCCCCCTGTTCAGTGACATGAATGCAGGCATCATGAAGACCGAGCAGCACTATCAGAGGATGATGTACAAGGAGGCGTTGAAGAGCGGCTTCTTTGAGTTCCAGGTAACAAGCTGACATCTGTCAGTGTTTGGGCTGTGTGCAGCATTCCCAATCACCAGTGACGAGACCCTAAACTGTGTGTGTGTGTCCTGGCAGGCAGCCAAGGATAAGTACAGGGAGCTGGCCATCGAGGGGATGCACCGGGACCTGGTGTTCCAGTTCATTGAGAAGCAGACCCTGCTGCTGGCCCCCATCTGCCCACACCTCTGTGAACACACCTGGGGTCTCATGGGCAAGGTAAGGGGGACAGGGCTCACAATATGACAACCTCTAAAGGCCATGCATCCATATCAGAACCTTGTCGGGATGAAAGGCTATACTTTGTTTCAGAATAACACATTTTTAATAGGTTACGCTGTAACTATTTTCTATACAATTTCCCCTTTCGCAGTCCAGTTACGTTTGGCTTTAAAAAAAGGATGGAGGATCAGCTTTCCCTACTGAAGTTGGAACCGCAACCCCCTCCCCCCAAAAAGGTTGTGGTCATAAATATTGCCATAATACCCCCTCCTCTCTCCCCAGACTGGCTCTCTGATGAAAGCATTGTGGCCAGTGGCAGGTCCAGTAGACGAGGTGCTGATGCGCTCTTCTCAGTACGTCATGGAGACAGCACATGACCTAAGAATACGTCTCAAGGCCTACCTGGCACCCCCCAAGAGCAAGGTAAGACCTACAGCTAGCTACCTGGCACCCCACTAAGAGCAAGGTAAGACCTATAGCTAGCTACCTGGCACCCCACTAAGAGCAAGGTAAGACCTATAGCTAGCTACCTGGCACCCCACTAAGAGCAAGGTAAGACCTATAGCCACCTGGCACCCCACTAAGATCAAGGTAAGACCTATAGCTAGCTACCTGGCACCCCGCTAAGAGCAAGGTCACATTAACGCTCTGCCAAGGTGCAGAGAGATCTGGGCACACAGCCAACAGGGAACTAGCCATTTTATTGCAATGACAATACATTTGTACCAGTACCACAGTAATACCGTGAGTGAATATTGTGTGCTTTAGGGAGCTGAACTAAGTTTTGAAATGCACTTTTGTGGTTCATGTTTGATGAATAGCCTAATTGTTAAATGAGACACACTAGTCCTGCAGAATCTTCTCCCTTTCACAGAGCACATTGAGCCAGAAAACAAGTCACTTAATTAAACCATGACAATACCAGCCTTGGCTACAGGCAAATCCCACTAAGTTGTGCAGCCATTCCCCAATAGTGACATGTTAGATCTCATTGTTTTAGTAATGTTCTCACAGCACTGCAGAGACCAATGAGCTCTCACTCTCAAATGGATACAGTCCTAGACAGATGTTAAAATGTCAGGTTCCATCACCATCATCAGGTTATCCTGTGTAGTATTCCGTTTTAGTAACATGCGTGTATGGCGGAGCGCTATATAGTCATAGCTTCTAGCATGTATGTTTATTTTTCAACCTTGTCTACATTTTGACATTCCATTAGTAAGTGCCTGGAGGCAGCAGGGAGCACAGATCCTATAATTAATATATAGTTCTAGCTATATCTAATTATTTGGCAAAGGAGAATATTAACAACTTGAAGCTCTCGCTTTCATACTCATATACATCATATTCATGTTGTCCTTTTTTAAATATTTTTTTTACAACACTTGAATTTGTATACTCAATCGGAAATTACCCATACGTTTCAATCGCACTATATAGCTTAACTTCCGCGACACGGATTGAATCGTGACCATCAGTGAGAACAGCTCTACTTCAGAGACCATTAGAGTAGCTGTAGCATCCTGCCATGGGGACTAGACATATTTAATGTGCGGCTCACACACACCCTCCACTACTCATCTAAGAAGAGAGGGGGGGGGGGAGATGACCGTGAAGGCAAAGTGTCTAGCATGGTGACTGGAAGAGACGACAGCTGTCATGTAAAATGAGTTCACGGATGCCCGGCTCCACTTGGCACAGAGACTAGTTCACACAGTAGCTTTTAGAGCGGGATAATGACTACTGCCGATAGGTTTCAGCAGAGGGTGATCTTGTATAACGGAGTAGAGTAGGCCTGGCAGCATTAACTAGAGTGACTTTTCTCAGTCATGTCATGTTAACCCAGGCGGTGTGATAATGGATGTCAGGCTGGATCAGGACTGCCTGCTCTGATGCGCATCGCAGCCAAGGTAATGCTACTGCTGTTGTTTAATAAGACTAGAACAGTACTAGCAGACTGACTGAGCTCTCCGTTTTCCGTCTCTCTGTCTGTGTCCCTCCCCTCAACAGAAGGGTGACGTGAAGCCCACGGCCAAGCCCTCCCACTGCACTATCTACGTTGCCAAGACGTACCCCTCTTGGCAGCACAGCGCCCTCTCGCTGCTGGGAAAACACTACAAGGCAAGTACCAACCCCCAGGAATCTGCCTGATGGGGAATCATACAAGGCAGACCGAGAGAATCTGGGGGAAAGAATCCACTATGAACCTGACTCAACTAGGTTTTTAATCTGAGTCCCAAAGGACACCCTATTTCCTATGTAGTGCACTACTTTTTACCAGGGCTCATAGGCTGGGTCCTATAGGTTTCTGGTCAAAAGTAGTGCACTATATAGGGAATAGGGTGCCATTTGTGAGACATCCTAAGTCTGTTTAGAAATAGATAGTTATAAAATGTGAGTTCAAGCTGTTCCCTCCTGTTGTTTTGGGGTGGAGTTGCAACAGAATGGAGAGACCCTACTGTGAGCTGTGATCTGCCCAGAGGCAGAGAATGTCATTCTGCTGACAACCTGGAATCCCCTTGATGATAGACTCTGACACTCTCCCCCCCTGTACGTGTGTGTGTGTTCTTCCCTGTGTGTGTGTTCAGAGCAACAAGGGCGCTCTGCCTGATAACAAGGTCATTGCCATGGAGCTTGGCGCCCTGCCGGAGCTCAAAAAGTACATGAAGAGAATGATGCCATTCGTGGCCATGATCAAGGTGAGGCTGAGGACAGGAGGGTTGGCCCTTTTCTGCTCCCCCAGGGCCCTGATCTGTGGTGGGGTGGGGGTGGGGGGGTATCACTATAACAGGGTTCTCGGCTGACCTCTGCCAGGCTCTGCATTCTCACAAGGAGACTAATAAAAATTAACATCTCTCTGTACAGTTAAGCACATTGAGGACAAGATTCCCTTCATTAAATCAATTGTATTCATACAGGGGCAGCACAACAGTGATTTGCTAGCCTTACTCAGTGGTTCAGAGCTCAGCATGGTGTATTGCTAGAGGTATGGCTGTGCCAAAGTGATCAAACAAATAAAGTCTTCCAAGCCAGATTGCCTGTGTTAACTGTAAAACCGTGCTGTGTGTCAAATAAACGGATGTGAACACAAGCGCTTTAAGGCTAACTGCTGTGTGTTGTGTTCCTCAGGAAAACCTGGAGAAGAATGGCGCCAGGGTTCTGGACCTGGAACTGGAGTTTGACGAGCGAGCCGTGCTGCTGGAGAACCTAGTTTATCTGACTAACTCTTTGGAGGTACACCAAACACTCTTCCCTCACTTTCTCCCAGCACTGCACGTTTCATGGAATATGTTGTGGAGGACAGACTCCACAACCTGATGTTCGTTCTCTAACTCTTAGCCCCCTGGTCATCACCGAAACAAGTGTATACATCCATCAAGCTGTTGTTTTTAAACATCCCTCGTTCCTGTTGACTTCTCTTTTTTAGTTTGCCTGTTCATTTATCCCTCACCTCGAGGGTGGAATGCAGCTATTTTGTATCTGTTTACGAGCACTGCTGTCCATACAGCCCTATGTGTGTTATCAATCTAACCTATTTCCCACCTCATTCATTATCCAAGCTAATTCCCCACTAGAGAAGTGTACTTTATTAGTACTTTATTGACCAGAGTGATTCAGCCAGCCCCCTTTATTTAGAGGCTATTGACACACAAAGATCTAGTTTGTAATCCCCTCTGTAGCCAGTCTCAATTATACTGAAACGACAACAGTTGCCTTGAATGTTCAATCGGGGTAACTTTGCTGCAGCGCCAATCGCATCAGGATTTCAGGCCAATGCCAACGCTCTTTTATTTGCACTCCACCTGTTCACCACAGTATGAATTCACAATGCCTCAAACACACTCTGCATGTCACACTGGCTACTGTGCTAATAGTTTCTCCCTCAATCTTTCTCATTCTCTCTTGCTCTCTCGCTCTCCTCTTTTCATCCCCAGCTTGATCAGATAGATGTGGTATTCGCATCAGAGGCAGATGACAAAATAAAGGAGGACTGTTGCCCAGGGAAACCGTTCAGTGTCTTCAGATCCGAAGTAAATCCTACCACTATTTCTGCTTGATTAGCCCTCCACACAGATTTTTGCATCATTGTAGTTGCATCATTATAGTGTTGAGACATCTTTTTATTTTTAGAACTTTCACCATTTTTTCTTAAACCACAATGTGCACTTCAACATTTTTGACAGCCATGGTAAATAATTCCTTGACACTAAAACATGTGATTTATGACAACATGCATTTGTATGTCTGTATAATGATTTGAACACTTCGTGAATGATGCATTTAGTTCAGACCAGTGAGCTGTGTGTTTGTGTCCCCTAGCCCGGTGTGGCAGTGTCCCTGCTCAACCCCCAGCCATCCAACGGTCTCTTCACCACCACTATTGACATCCGACAGGGCGACAGCAGAGACAGCATCATCCGGAGACTATCCAAAGTCAACAGATTCATTAAAGGCATGTTATTAAACCCCTAAAAAGACCTTGCGACTTCACTGCTTTCCTATTGATACCGTGTAATTGAACCATATTTTATCAAGGTTTGTTAATAGCCTGCCCTGGGCTATTGCTGTTTCCTTGAGTTCACTTTTAAAGTAAACTTTACTGAGAGTATACATTGTTCTTTTAGATGTTGTAATTGTTTAAGTCTAGTAGTAATTAGATGAGTACCGTGCTCTTGGTTTCTGTACAGTAACTCCTGATCATACAATTAGCAGAATTTTTTTATTTTAGGTTGCTGTTCAACACGTCCCTTATGTCCTGTAGACCTGACTGAAGTGAAGCATTTACATTGTCTTCCTGTCCCCTTGCAGACCTGTCCAAAGTGAAGCTGATGTGCTTTGAGGACCCTGTCCTGGGGCCTCGCCGGGTGCCCATCCTGGGGAGGGAGGAGCAGGGCAAGCTGCCTATCTCTGACAAGTCGTCCTTCAGCATCAGCCTGGCTGACAGGAAGGTCCTTATGACAGACAATGGCCTCAGCGTAGACATAGGAGACACCCTGGTGTACCTGGTACAATAGAGCACAGGTCTTGGGTCTGTTTCAATACTTTTACAATGCTTCCATCCTTGAGGAAACCACTGGTCTGACAAGGGCTAATCTAGTCTCAAAGATATCAGTAATTACCTCAAGGAAGGTAGGAAGGATGCATGTTAAAAAGCATTTGAACAGGGCCCTGCTCTCTGTGTAGGGGTGTGGGACTGAACAGCAGGAGGCTGTAACAGAATGACAAGACAGCATTTTTCTGCTGTAGATGTTACTATGTGCTCTGACATACACAGCTCTGTGGAGTACAGCCAGGAAGTAGTCTTGCCTTTACCGTTTCTATTCAAGTGGTTAAAAAAAAAAATAGAATGTACTCGTGTCTTGTCCTCCCATCGTATATTATGTTGTTTCAGCGATTCAGTGTCTGTCATGATGTTTTAAAGAATGGACGAAAGAGTAATTGTACAAGGTGACGTGAATTTCCTAAAATAAATAAATCTTTAACGTATTTGGGTGGTGCATTTCTTTATTTTCATCCATGTTGGGATATATGTCCTGTATTATGGTCACATTCCCTCTGCAGTGGTCCTCTAGGTCAGGGTTTCCCAAACTTGGTCCTGCCCCCACTCCCCCAGGTGCACGTTTTTGTTTTTTGCCCTAGCACTACACAGCTGATTCAAATATCCAATTCCAAAAACCACAACGTGCAACGAGTTTGGGAAACCCTGCTCTAGGTTGCCAGTTGGGTGGGATGCTCACATGACCAACCTAGAAAACACAACAATGAATAAATGGAAAAACATCTAATGGACTGAAGTCCACTGGCAGTGTGAGCACAGCTAATTAAATCCCCTTTGGAAATCAGTCATGTAGTTGAAATGGTCTACCTCTGTCTCTACTTTGTAGTGTGTGTTTTATAGAAACATAATGCTTTTTTGCTTTCAACAGGAAATGTTCTCAGCTGTTCAGAGAATCATGGTGAGATGTTTCTTATTTGACTGAGCCTCCCTAGCCCATTACTGTCATACTGTTATTTACTGTCAAAGACGGCACCAAAAAAAGCAGATGTGATCAGGTCGATGTGCGCTCATTAAGAGGAAATGCTTTAAGGCAGCAACCACAAGAGTACATGCAGACGCTCGCTTAGTGTGTGTCTTTGGTTGTGAGCGAATCATTTGCTGTTACTACAGCTCTCTGGTAGCACGTAGCTGGTGTCTATGATTAAGGTAAGTAGTGTGTTTTCTTTTACAATGATTTTCTTTTTGTCACTGCTGTCAATGCCTGGGTGAGTATTCTTTATCTTGGGAAGAGCTGTCTCTGTTGGGAGTATGAACCTTCTCATCCGCAGGCTCTCTAGCTGGCTGGCTAGCTCTGGCCTGGCCTTGGCCCTTACACTGGTGGTGTGCCATTTGCACTGTATGAAGAGGGCGTTACGAGCCCCTAAAAAAGGAGGACCAAAATGTGTTATCTTCCCAGAGCAGCCACTGGCAGGGCTGCTGCGCTCCAGCCCTATCTGGAAGAGCACACCCCATCTTAGTGGGACGCTCACCCAGTCTCTCCCCCCCCCCCCCCCCCCCCCCCCCCCCCCCCCCCCCCCCTTCCCTGACAGGGAGCAATCAGCATGGAGGATACCACAGCCATAGTCACAGCCACCACAGACCAGTAAGTGTTTGGCCCTTATCAGTAGAGATTACCATTGTTGGGTGTGATACGTCATTCCAACATGTTCTTAAGCCCTTTTTGAGGTATTATGTTTATTTATTTTTAACCCCTATTCGAGCCACATTGCAGTACTGCTAATCCTACATTAATTTCTATACTTTAAATGCCACTGCTGTTTCTGTTTGTCTTTGTTTATCTCAGTTGTGCACCAGTCACCAAAGCAGCATTGCAGCAGGCCCCAGGTTATGAGGAGGAAGCCGGGGGCTGGGACATAGGAACAGGAAGTGCAGGTTGGAACCCACAGAGTGCTGCTGCTGCAATGGAACTTCCTGTTCTCACGCAGCCTGGCTTGGGGGTAACCAAGACGACAGTGACCACGATCACTCAGACTGGAGGGGACTGGAACAGCAGCCTGTTCAACGTGTGTGGAGACAAGACTACATGTGAGGCAGACATAGCCCTGGGCTTATCTCACTGCATTGCACACACACTCGGGCTAAGTGTGAAAGTCAAAGTTCCCAGTTTGGGTAACTGAACGGGTCAAATGGTGGATGGCTATACTGCTGTCTTACATGGGCCTACTCCCTGTTATGCTCTACCTTTTGTTAATTAAGGAAATTACGTGTTTTTTATGGAGGATTTATCATGGAGATGACGATTCTCTTGTATGATACCACATCAAATCTATCAACACTCTGTAGGGTTGCTAAACATGTATTTAAGTTAAAGTTGTCTAACCGACTACTACTGTCTTGTGGAGAATTGCGGAGAACTAAACTTAGCCCTGTGTTTCTCTTTCTGCCCATGCAGGTCTCTTAGGGGCCTTTGTGCCCTGCTGCTTGGACCTGAGTCTGGCCCACCACTATGGGGAGTGTCTGTGTTTGCCCCTGCTTCCTGGCTCCACGTTTGCCATGCGGGTGGGCATCAGGGAGAGATACAAGATACGGGTGAGGATTGTTACGCAATAGTGAAGAGGAGGTTTATTGGGTGTTATTGAGGTCGATGTCCGTGTGGAAATTGGTGACGTCGTCACGTTTGATTAAATATAACACTGTGGGTCCAAACTTGCAAGCGTTTCGAAAAAGTTTAAGTTTAAAATTTAAAAACTTCACCAGCCGGCAGTCATTATTTCCTGTAGAAAGTTAAGCATCAGCCAATTACAAATGTTGATGTAGTTGGATGTGATAGAACACTTCCATGAGAGCGTCCTTGACAGATATCAAACGACACCATCTGCTAATCGAAGGTACTAAAACACGTACTAAATTTCAACTGGAGGAATGACTCAGTGTAGTGAGCCTGGCTCCTGGTAGTTTTTGCAGTTTGCTACAAGTTTGAATCCCAGGTGAAGTATTGTTGTTTTCCCTTTGAAATGTAGAATTACATTTAGTGTGTAGTGAAGGGAAGTGCAGCCAACACATTGAAAATGAAGATTAAGAATACATTTAATGAGGAACTGCATCTTTCTATAGCCTTATAGACAAGCACTGCTAAAAAATCAAGTTTATTAGGCCTACAAACACTGAGTGTACAAAACATTAGGAACACCTTAGTAATATTGAGTTGCAACCCTTTTGACCCTCAGTTGGCTGAATGTCCTTTGGGTGGTGGATCATTCTTGATGCACACATGGGAAACTGTTGAGTGTGAACAACCCAGCAGCCTTGCCGTTCTTGACACACTCACACCGGTGAGCCTGGCACCTACTGTACTACCATACCCCGTTCAAAGACACTTACATCTTTTGTCTTGCCTATTCACCCACTGAATGGCACACATACACAATCCATGTCTCAAGGTTTAAAATCCTTCTTAAACATGTCTCCACCCCTTAATCTACACTGATTGAAGTGGATTTACCAAGTGACCTCAATAAGGGATCATAGCGTTCACCTCGATCCACCTGGCCAGCCTGTCATGGAAAGAGCAGGTGTACCTAATATTTTTTACACTGTGTATATTACATAGATGTGCACGCTGCACTTACGTGTACAATGTTTTATATACATTATTAGAATCATCCACTTCGTCACATATGCGTAATTTGAATCGAGCGTTGAGGACCTCAAACCCACAGTTAATGTATCCAATTGATTAACAATTTACCTGTTTAGTGGTGTACTGTATGCCACCTGGCAGTGGTTGTAATGGAGCTACATGACAGCTATTTGCCAAGACCATAAGGCTCTTCCACCTTTTTTACAATGTAGGATACACTTAAATGTTGTATAGATCTCATTTTATCTTTTTCCCAAAAAAGCACATGGATGTGTTTTGAAACGGATAAGTAAAAACGTGGGATTTTGTCATATGTGCAAAAACCTGCTTCTTGAACATTAGTAGCTCGTAGCCTAGTCAAGGATGCACCATGAGATATTGTCACACTACAATTGTGATTGGCCAAGTGGAACAAAATAATACCTTAAAATATCCCTCTTATGGCCAAGTTGACCTATTTTCAGAAATGGATAGCTTGGGGCTATAAGGTTGTATCTGCATCTTTGTCAAAGTGTTGTTATTGACAGCCTTGTTCTGTCCAATGTTCTCTACCTATATAGTACTCTAAATACCCAAATTCATGTTAAGTTCAAAATAATACAAGATAAAAATTGCAGCATTTAAACCAATAAGGGTTCGGAACTTTAAAGCCAATTAACTCAATCATCTTTTTGCAGATAGAACCTTATTGTCCCAAACTCTCAAAATACCATTGGTTGGTGGATTTAAAGTCTGTCTTTGATTGGCTGATGCAGAATTGTACATAATCACTGCCAGGAGGTCAGGTTAGCATAGGGATAAATGTGCCATGTAATCTAATGGGAACAGATAACATGCAGCGTTTTAACACATTCTACTTTAATTGGCAGAATGTTTATTTAAACGTAAACCTTTTGTAATGTTCGCAAGTATGGACCCTGGGTGTAAGAAAAAGTTTGAGTATGACCTTGAGTGTGTTGACGCTAGAGACTTCCTGTTTCTTTGCATGGGCTCCGTCTCAATCCACTGAATCCGCTGGTGTTGGCCAATCGCCTATGCGGTAGACAGGCCTTTCCCAAAATCGGTGTTTGTCAGACATGAGAGGATGCAGAAAGGTTACTTTTCACAAAAACATCTGAAGTCCGAACGGTTTGAGCCAGAAACGACCCCACCATCAAACTAAGACTCTCAGGAACATGGATATGGCGGCTGTTTCGCAAGACTCTTCTGACTGTAACCCAGTACCGGACAGTGAAAATTAATAGGAGATACTGTAGAATGTGCCAAAATTAAAGGGGTCAAATTTGAGTACAGTGGCAAGAAAAAGTATGTGAACCCTTTGGAATTATCTACATTTCTGCATGAATTGGTCATAAAAGTTGATCTGATCTAAGTCATAACAACTCATCTAAGTCACAACAACAGACAAACACAATCTGCTTAAATTAAACTAATAACACACAAATTATTGTATTTTTCTTGTCCATGTTGAATACATAATTTAAACATTCACAGTGTATGTTTGAAAAAGTATATAAACCCCTACACAAATGACTTCTCGAAAAGCTAATTGGAGTCAGTAGTCAGCTGACCTGGAGTACAATCATTGAGATGAGATTGGAGATATTTTTTAGAGGTGCCCTTCCCCATAAAAAATATTCACAAAATTTGAGCTTTCTATTCACAAGAAGCATTGCCTGATGTGAACCATGCCTCGAACAAAAAATATCTCAGAAGACCCAAGATTAAGAATTGTTGACTTGCAAAAAGCTGGAAAGGGTTACAAAAGTATCACTGAAAGCCTCGATGTTCATCAATCAGTCCATGGTAAGACGAATTGTCTATAAATTGAAAGTTCAGCGCTGTTGCTACTCTCCCTAGGAGTGGCCATTCTGCAAAGATGACTGCAAGAGCACAGCGCAGAATGCTCAATGAGGTTAAGAAGAATACTAGAGTGTCAGCTAAAGACTTAAATAAATCTCTGGAACATGCTTACATCTCTGTTGATGAGTCTATGATATGTAAAACACTAAACAAGCATGGTGTTCATGGGAGGACACCACGGAAGAAGCCACTGCTGTCCAAAAAAAACATTGCTGCACGTCTGAAGTTCGCAAAAGAGCATCTGGATCTTCCACAGCGCTACTAGGCAAAATATTCTATGGACAGATGAAAATACAGTTGAGTTGTTTGGAAGGAACACACAACACTGTGGAGAAAAGAAGGCACTGCACACCACATCAAAACCTCATCCCAACTGTAAAGTATGGTGAAGAGAGCATCATGGTTTGGGGCTGCTTTGCTGCCGAAGGGCCTGGACAGCTTGCAATAACTGCCGGAAAAATGAATTCTCAAGTTCATCAATACATTTTGCAGGAGAATGTAAGGCTGTCTGCCAATTGAAGCTCAACATAAATTGGGTGACGCAACAGAACGACGACACAAAACATAGAAGTAAATCAACAGAAGAAAATATGCCTTCTGGAGTGGCCCAGGCAGAGTCCTGACCTCAACCCGATTTGAGATGCGTGGCATGACCTCGAGAGCTGTTCACACCAGACATCCCAAGAATATTGCTGAACTGAAACAGTTTTGTAAAGAGGAATGGTCTAAAATTCCTCCCGACCATTGTGCAGGTCTGAACCACGACTACAGAAAACGCTTGGTTGAGGTTATTTCTGCCAAAGTAGGTTCAACCAGTTATTAAAACCAAGGGTTCACATACTTTTCCCACCCTGCACTGTGAATGTTTACACAGTGTGTTCAATAAAGACATGAAAACGTATAATTGTTTGTGTGTGTGATCAGTTGAAGCAGACTGTGTTTGTCTATTGTTGTGACTTAGATGAAGATCAGATCAAATTTTATTACCAACTTATGCAGAAGTCCAGGTAATTCCAAAGGGTTAAAATAGTTTTTCTTGCCACTGTGTATAGATGTTCCTGAGCTTTCTTATCTCTCAGATATAGGACAGACACTTGAAAAAAACAGTTCCTTTTGATGTGTTTTTTTACTATCAGTTTTGTCATGTATGAATGTGTTATTCAATGCGTTTCTATGGCTACAACAGTAAGGCCAAATCCAATGTTTCATCAAATAATTTTGTAATATTTGTTTTCATACCTACAGGGGTCCTAAAATGTAAGATCAAATAGCTAAATGATCCATGGTATGACAGTCTTAAAACAATTGCAAATGTTAGCTTAGTAGATATTGCCCCTAAAGGCTTAGAGACCCAAGAGATGACCTTACTGGGCACTCCTACTCATTCAAGGGTTTTTCTGTATTTTTACTATTTTCTATATTGTAGAATAATAGTGAAGACATCAAAACTATGAAATAACACATATGGAATCATGTAGTAATCAAAAAAGCGTTAAACAAATCAAAATGTAATTTATATTTGAGATTCTTCAAAGTAGCCACCCTTTGCCTTGATGACAGCTTTGCATACTCTTTCTCTCAACTAGCTTCACCTGGAATGCTTTTCCAGCAATATTGAAGGAGTTCCCACATATGCGGAGCACTTGTTGGCTGCTTTTCCTTCACTCTGCGGTCCAACTCATTCCATAACATCTCAATTAGCCTGTCGGGTGATTGTGGAGGCCAGGTCATCTGATACAGCACTCTCCTTCTTGGTCAAATAGCCCTTACACAGCCTGGAGGTGTGTTGGGTCATTGTCCTTTTGAAAAACAAATGATAGTCCCACTAAGCGCAAACCAGATGTGATGGCGTATTGCTGCAGAATGCTGTGGTAGCCATGCTGGTTAAGTGTGCCTTGAATTCTAAATAAATCACAGACCGTGTCACCAGCAAAGCACACCCACGCCATCACACCTCCATGCTTCATGGTGGGAATCACACATGGGGAGATCATCCGTTCACCTACTCTGCGTCTCACAAAGACACAGCGGTTGGAACCAAAAATCTCTGATTTGGCCTCATCAGACCAAAGGACAGATTTTCACCGGTCTAATGTCCATTGTTCGTTTTTCTTGGCCCAAGCAAGTCTCTTCTTCTTATTGGTGTCCTTTAGTAGTGGTTTCTTTGCAGCAATTCGACCATGAAGGCTTGATTTACAGTCTCCTCTGATCAGTTGATGTTGATGTGTCTACTCAAACTCTGAAGCATTTATTTGGGCTGCAATCTGATGTGCAGTTAATTCTAATGAACGTATCTTCTGCAGCAGAGGTAACTCTAGGTCGTCCTTTCCTGTGGCGGTCCTTATGAGAGCCAGTCATCATAACGCTTGATGGTTTTCGCAACTGCATTTGAAAAATCTTTCAAAGTTCTTGAAATGTTTCGGATTGCCTGACCTTCATGTTTTTAAGTAATGATGGACTAACGTTTCTCTTTGCTTATTTGAGCTGTTCTTGCCATAATATGGACTTGTTCTTTTACCAAATAGGGCTATCTTCTCTATACCATCCTTACCTTGTCACAACACAACTGATTGGCTCAAACGCATTAAGAAGGAAAGAAATTCCACAACTTAACTTTTGACAAGGCACACCTGTTTATTTTATTTATTTATTTTTAATTTTTTTATTTAACCAGTTAAGAACAAATTCTTATTTTCAATGACGGCCTAGTGGGTTAACTGCAGAACGACAGATTTGTACCTTGTCAGCTCGGGAGTTTGAACTTGCAACCTTCCGGTTACTAGTCCAACGCTCTAACCACTAGGCTACCCTGCCGCCCCAATTGAAGGGTATTGTCATAGATAAAATGAGAAAATAAAACAAATACGCAAATAGGTTTTTATTATTTAATGGCATGCATGGATTGTTTCATAAACTTGGCTGTGAACTTAATTTACAAACATTTATAACCCTTGTCTGGTAAAGTAGCTCTGATGTTACAGATACTAAATGGGCTAAAACACTAAACCTACTGCAAGTCTCCACTCCCAAATAAAATAAAATGATCCCTAACCAAATGGATCTTGACTCAACCAACTCACCATCCATTTAACATATACAGACTCGTCTTTAACAGGAAAGTCTTCAGAAACCTTGGATAATGAGAGCTCATAAGAAACCAAATGGGCACCTGTAGTATGATGACCCTCAGACATCTGCAATAATCAACATAAACATCTGTGACATAGTAATATGCAGACACATGTGATGTACAAAGGAAGTGACATGAGCCTATGAAGGTTCTATACACAGCCAAGGTTGTTAGATACCAAGGTTAGGTCATGAATATTCTAATATCACATAACATACATGCATGCGATGTTGTCCTAACCTGGATTAATGAACCTAGTGCACAGCCATGTTGTCACCTGGAAATGCATTCCAGGTGACAACCTCATGAAGCTGGTTGAAAGAATGCCAAGAGTGTGCAAAGCTGTCAACAAGGCAAAGGGTGGCTAGTATGAAGAATCTCAAATATAAAATATTTTTTTTAGATGTTTAACACTTTTTTTGGTTACTACATGATTCCATAGTTTTGATGTCTTCACTATTATTCTACAATGTTGAAAATAATAAAAATAAAGAAAAACCCTTGAATGAGTAGGTGTGTTCAAACTTTTGACTGGTACTGTAATATCATTGAAATTATGTGGAAACGACGTTGATTCAATCAGTGTGTGCCCAGTGGGTGGTGTCATGGGCACAAAAGCAGTGTTCACTCAAGATATTTAGGTTGGACTTTGTGCTCGTGTACAATGAAATGTTTCACTCACATTTACTTTCGCTCTCTCTACTAACAGTTGATCACTTTATTTATTTTGTATGGCATGCGGTTGGCAATTTTTTATGATTTGTTTTGAAAAGACTCAGAAAAAGACCATGCCACCACATTTGTTCTGCAGCCAGGCTTAAGATAGCTAAGCACCCTTTCACCGGAGACCAAATTTGACCAGGCCCTGTGTGTGTGTGTGTGTGTGTGTGTGTCTGTAGGGCAGTGTCTGTGAGGACTGGACCACGGTGTACTGCTGCTACCCCCTGGCCATCTGTCAGATGATCCGAGAGATGAAGAGGAGGATGAAGAGCCAGACCTACCAGGTGTCCACTGCACTGGAGTGCTCCTGACAACATGGCTGTGCACTAGGTTCATTAATCCAGGTTAGGACAACATCGCATGTATGTTATGTGATATTAGAATATTCATGACCTAACCTTGGTATCTAACAACCTTGGCTGTGTATAGAACCTTCACAGGCTCATGTCACTTCCTTTGTACATCACATGTGTCTGCATATTACTATGTCACAGATGTTTATGTTGATTATTGCAGATGTCTGAGGGTCATCATACTACAGGTGCCCATTTGGTTTCTTATGAGCTCTCATTATCCAAGGTTTCTGAAGACTTTCCTGTTAAAGACGAGTCTGTATATGTTAAATGGATGGTGAGTTGGTTGAGTCAAGATCCATTTGGTTAGGGATCATTTTATTTTATTTGGGAGTGGGGACTTGCAGTAGGTTTAGTGTTTTAGCCCATTTAGTATCTGTAACATCAGAGCTACTTTACCAGACAAGGGTTATAAATGTTTGTAAATTAAGTTCACAGCCAAGTTTATGAAACAATACATGCACGCCATGAAATAATAAAAACCTATTTGCGTATTTGTTTTATTTTCTCATTTTATCTATGACAATACCCTGCGGCTGACAATCACGTTAATCTAATTTTGTACGTTCCTCTCTAAACCTCTTGCTAGTCAGCACCAGGATATGAAAATGTTATTAATTTACAAAGCTGGGATGTATCTAAAGGCGGAGTATGCAATTTGTGAAAGGTTATTGATGTATTTTTTTATTTGACCTTTTATTTAACTAGATAAGTCAGTTAAAAACAAATTCTTATTTACAATGATGACCTACACCAGCCAAACCCAAGTTCCTTTGGTCTGATGTACATCGACTGTTTATTGCTTCATACAGCATTATATGTCGAATACGGAACTCATTTTAAAAGTCTACTACAATGATTTCATAAAAGGAAGTGTAAGTATCAAAATAATCCTTGCCATTTAATCTCCCTGGATTAGAACAGCAGTCTGTGACAGCCTGTGAAGAGGATGGCTAGCTGGGAACATGGTGATAGTAGCATGGGAATGCTAGGGTTGCAGAGCTACTGGTATTTTACCAAAGTTACCATCTTCGTTAATCTATGGTAATGTTGGTAATATACAATACCAGTCAAAAGTTTGGGGACACCTACTCATTCAAGGTTTTATTTTTTTTTTAGAATAATAATGAAGACATCAAAACTATGAAATAACACATGAAATCTTGTATTAACCAAAAAAGTGAATTATATGAAATTCTTCCAAGGAGCCACCCTTTGCCTTGATGACAGTTTTGCACACTCTTGGCATTCTCTCAACCAGTTTCTTGAGGTAGTCCCCTGGAATGCATTGCAATTAACAGGTGTGCCTTGTTAAAATGTCTTGTGGCATTTCTTTCCTTAATGCATTTCAGCCAATCATGTGTTGTGACAAGGTAGGGGTGGTATACAGAATATTTGGTAAAATACCACATTTTGATGTCTTCACGATTATTGTACAATGTAGAAAATAGTAAAAATAAGAAAAACCTTGGAATGGGTAGGTGTGTCCTAACTTTTGACTGGTACTGTATACTTGAACAACTGTGTTCATATATAGGATTACTTTTTATGTGTCCATGTTGTCCATGAGTTTATTGTGGAGAGATCATATGCTTCAATATAAAATAGCCTAATTAATGAAAAAAGCATCCAATAAAAAATGGCATCGCCAATTAACACTGCAACTCTTCCAACTATTGCATTTTTTCACAACTGCCACCAGTTTGGTGTCAAAATATTTACAACAAAGACATATTGACATGATAAAATAAACAATTATAAAAAGGAAACAAAATATATATACACACTAATGGTTTTCACTCAGTTAATGGTTTATATTTAAGGATAATGTTACAGATTTCTCATTCTATTTTCTCTCTTATTATTTTATATATTTGACATAAGGCCACACAGAGGGCCATAGATAATAAGACACCTGGGTTAATCTGAAGTATCCAAAAGCGTTGGGGCAGTAACCGAAAGGTCCCTGGTTCGAATACCCCCAGCAGACAGGTGAAAAATCTGTCTGTGCCCTTGAACGAGGCACTTGACCCTAATATGCACCAGGGCTGACCGTGTAAAACAACACTTTTCACTGCACCTATTCAGTGAATGTGACAACTTTTTTTGTTATGGTAAAATTCTCCAAAAAACATTAAAGTTACAAAACTTCTGGTAGTTACTGGTAAACAAAGTTTCCAGTAATATACTCTTCATTTGCAAACCTAGGTATTACAGTATCATGATTTCATAAGACTCCAATGGTGATTTAGCATTCATACCCTCATTATTGAAAAGGTTTCTCAGTCAAATAACAATCTGGTTTGAGCCAGATGGACAGGAAAACCTGATGTATCGCCCAATGCTTGACGCATGCACCCCGGTCGAAACTTTTCAGGCATATGTTATGACAAAATGTGACGTTTTTGTTCATTTTGGTGTTCGTGCACACAAAATTTGTTCCGAAGGCAAGTCTAAGTTCAGTAGCCGAAGTCTACGCCTCTTCGTCTTTAGGGAGTATGCGAGCACAGATGTTTGCCTCGCCTTGCCGAGTTAAACTATCCACAAACCGAACATATGCATGCGGGCACCTGTAAAGACAATGATTGATTGTGTTTATGCTTGATTCGAGGCTCCATAGGCTTGCAGAGGACAAAATGAGCTCCATACTGCATCGCCATGTACCTCCCAAAATGTGTAACAATGCGGAGAGCTCCGTATCGCTCCGCGTTGACATGTTTGGTGGGCGGGAGGTCCTGTTTAAACACAAACTCACTTACTTGACAACAGGGTATGAATGCCCTGACTGCAGAGGCCTTTAGACCAGAAAAGGCTGCACTACCAATGTAGACGTCGGATTGACCATGCAAGCGAGCGCATTTTAGTGACCCGTGTCAACAGCAGTTGCATCCAACCCCCTTTACATATACCTACCAGCAGATGGCAATGTTGCCTCAGAGCTGCAGAACTACTGCTGCTGCTCTGCTGCCCCCTTGGCTTCGCATGGAAACGGAAGGGTGTGTGTGTGTGTGTGTCCTGCTTGGTGCACCAGGTGTGCAGGTGATGCTGTTGGTCTGTGGTGAGACCCCTGGGGTGCGGGACTGCTGGATCCAAACTACTGCAGAGCCCATGAGATGATGGGAGGGAGGGGAAGGGAAAAACAACAACAGCAGTGATACTGTAGATGCATGCACAGCCTCCCTTTGTAGTCTTCTCATACATTTCACAGCGTGGTAGTTTAAATGTTTTATATTTTACACACACTGTCTCGACGCTTTCACGTTCCATGCAGTGATGTTATAACTGCTCTTGCTTGTTGGTATTCAAATTCCATTTAAAGGATTGCTACAAGTGGAATACGCCACTGGGTTTATTGACATTTCTGCAATCCAAGAAGGTTTTTCTTACATTCCTCTTAGTTGCCATACCATCCCTCCTAAAGAGCATGTCTGTCAATCAGCTTCTAGTAGCACAACGTTATGGTATGAGTAAGACAAAGGAAGGAAAGGAGGTGTGGTGCAGGGGGATCTGGGAAGTTGGCACAGTGAGTCCCCTTGGTGACTCTATCCAGGGTAACAACAGTCACCTGGGGCTTACGTAAGAATCCACTTCCCGGGCAGCAGCAGCAGACACAGGAGGAGGGCTGTTCTGATATTCGGAGCCTGGCAGTTAGCAAGTTCTGCAGCTAAGTAGACAGCTCTACACGGTATAGATTGCCTTTGCCAAAGGAGGGGGATTTCAATCGGTGAAATATTTCAGTTTATTCCCGGCTGGGAAACCAAGTTGAAACGGGAGGTGTATTTTGTGTTACGCATGTTTTATGCATTGTCAGTCAGACTGTTCCCCAAGGCGGTTAGAGGTTGACAGTCATTATTCAGCCTATTTACCACTGTCATGATTTTGGAGGGCGAGTCTGCTCTGTGTTTCCCTGATAGTGCCATGGTCCACTGCATCTGTCTTGGCTAGGGGCATGTCTTTGCTGCTTCCCTCTGGAATCCATTTCATCTTGTTTTACCCCCTCTGGCCTTATGAAGGGATGGAAGAACAGGCATGCCTAGTTGGTTAGCAGGACCCCATCTGTCTCTCTTCCTCATCTTGGCTCACACCTCTAAGCTAAAGTGACATCATCACATGTTGTGGATGAGGTGGTTTGTTGTTCTGGGACCTGTTGTTGAATAATGTGTCTTATCTTGCTCTACATACAGGCTTCTTAAGGTTGTGGCTCCATTGATGTTGTTGCTCTTTCATCTGCCATGACTGGTGTCTCATGTTGTTGGGTGTTGTTAAAGGCTTTCACTGTGGCGACTTGTGGCGAGTGGAATTGATGCTGTGTGTGTGTGGCACTGATGCAGAGGATAGATCATAGCACCTCTCTCATTGCTCCTCTCTTTCTTAATGGTTGCTCCTCCCCTCCCTGGCTTTGGATATGGTCCAAGGAGGTTTGTTACCTTGACTGTAAACAGATGAGGACAACTACAGAAAATTGATCAGACTACCAGACAGGTAGAATTTATTTTACGATTCTAGATCCCTGACTGGAATTATTCATTGTGTTCTTAGGGAATATTGTGATCGGATCTTGTCCAACCCATCACTCTCTAAACGACTCATACAATCAGCATATCACCCAGCTCTCATTTAATCATAACAATCACACCGCATAACCCCTCACACTCCGTGTACTGCTCTGTTGGTGACATAGTTTGATAAGATAATGACTGTCATAGCATGAGGGTAAATAACCTGACGACAGCACAGCATAAGGTATGCTTGCAATGACGCACACATGCAGATGCACCAGATTTATGCAGAACATCAAAACAAACAGCTATGTGGAGCTCACACATTCAGATCCCTAAAATAAACCATATTAATCAAATTATGAAACGCACACACACTCACCCTTATTGTGATAGTGTAACTGTCCTACTGAATGTCACAGTAGGATCCCTAAATCAACATTTTTATAACAGATGGACTACCACACCTCGGCATCATTGCCATCCTTTCAACAAAGGAATTAAAGTAGAACTGCTCCCTCGACAGGGAAGGCATCCAGATTTTAACTCCAGCAGGGAATTAAGTCAATGGTCACAGCACTGAACAGCCATTTCATGCAGAAGCCTAGCTGGCTGCGTACATATGTTGTCAAATCAAATACACTTACCATGAAATGCTTACTTACAAGCCCTTAACCAACAATGCAGTAAAATAAATAGTTAAGAAAATATTGACTAAATAAACAAAAGTAAAAAAATTAAAATACAATTAAATTACAATAACGAGGCTATATACAGGGAGTACCGGTACCGAATCTATGTGTGGGGGTACAGGTTAGTGGAGGTACTTTGTAAAGTTACTATGCATAGATAATAAACAGACTTGGATGTCTGGAGTCTTTGACATTTTCTTGGGCCTTCCTTCCTAGTATATACAGTATCAGTCAAGTTTGGACACACCTACTCATTCAAGAGTTTTTCTTTACTATTATTCTACAACGCAGAAAATAGTCAAAGACATCAAAACTATGAAATAACACATATGGAATCATGTAGTAACCAAAAAAGTGTTAAACAAATCTAAATATATTTTAGATTTTATATCCTACAAAGTAGCCACCCTTTGCCTTGATGACAGCTTCGCACACTCTTGGCATTCTCTCAACCAGCTTCATGAGGAATGCTTTTCCAACAGTCTTGAAGGAGTTCCCACATATGCTGAGCATTTGTTGGCTGCTTTTGGCTCTGATGTCCAACTCATCCCAAACCATCTCAATTGGTTTGAGGTCAGGTGATTGTGGAGGCCAGGTAATCTGACGCAGCACTCCATCACTCACTTGATCAAATAGCCCTTACACAGCCTGGAGGTGTGTTTTGGGTCATTGTCCTGTGGAAAAACAAATTAAAGTCTCACTAAGCGCAAACCAGATGGGATGGCGTATCGCTGCAGAATTCTGTGGTAGCCATGCTGGTTAAGTGCGCCTTGAATTCTAAATAAATCACTGACAGTGTCACCAGCAAAGCATCCACACACCATCACACCTCCTTCTCCATGCTTCACGGTGGGAACCCCACATGGGGAGATCATCCGTTCACCTACTCTGTGTCTCACAAAGACACAGTGGTTGGAACCAAAGGACAGATTTCCACCTGTCTAATGTCCATTGCTCATGTTTATTAGCCCAAACAAGTCTCTTCTTCTTATTGATGTCCTTTGGTAGTGGTTTCTTTACAGAAATGTGATCATGAAGGCCTGATTTCATGCAGTATCTTCTGAACAGTTGATGTTGAGATGTGTCTGTTCATTGACCTCTGAAGCATTTATTTGGGCTAGGATCTGAGGTTGGTAACTATGACAAAATGATCCTCTGCAGCAGAGGTAACTCTGGGTGAACTCTGCACAAGTTTTGGGACAATGTAAAGTTCCTGGAGAATAAGAGCCAATAAATCCATGATACTCAAGAATTTCAATAAGCATTTCTCTATGGCTGGCCATGCTTTACACCTTCAATGCCATACAGCAATCCTTCCGTGGCCTCCAACTTCTCTTAAATGATAGTACAACTAAATGCATGCTCTTTAACCGATCGCTGCCCGCACCCGCCCACCCGATTTTGCAGGTTTTCCTACTTACAAAGCATGTAGAGGTCTGTAATTTTTTATCATAGGTACACTTCAACTGTGAGAGACGGAATCTAAAACAAAATCCAGAAAATCACATTGTATGATTTTTAAGTAATTAATTTGCATGACATAAGTATTTGATCACCTACCAACCAGTAAGAATTCCGGCTCTCACAGACCTGTTAGTTTTTCTTTAAGAAGCCCTCCTGTTCTCCACTCATTACCTGTATTAACTGCACCTGTTTGAACTTGTTACCTGTATAAAATACACCTGTCCACACACTCAATCAAACAAACTCCAACCTCTCCACAATGGCCAAGACCAGTGAGCTGTGTAAGGACATCAGGGATAAAATTGTAGACCTGCACAAGGCTGGGATGGGCTACAGGACAATAGGCAAGCAGCTTGGTGAGAAGGCAACAACTGTTGGCGCAATTATTAGAAAATGGAAGAAGTTTAAGATGACGGTCAATCACCCTCGGTCTGGGGCTCCATGCAAGATCTCACCTCGTGGGGCATCAATGATCATGAGGAAGGTGAGGGATCAGCCCAGAACTACACGGCAGGACCTGGTCAATGACCTGAAGAGAGCTGGGACCACAGTCTCAAAGAAAGCCATTACGCACTACGCCGTCATGGATTAAAATCCTGCAGCACACGCAAGGTCCCCCTGCTCAAGCCAGCGCATGACCAGGCCCGTCTGAAGTTTGCCAATGACCATCTGGATGATCCAGATGAGGAATGGGAGAAGGTCATGTGGTCTGATGAGACAAAAATAGAGCTTTTTGGTCTAAACTCCACTCGCTGTGTTTGGAGGAAGAAAAAGGATGAGTACAACCCCAAGAACACCATCCCAACCGTGAAGCATGGAGGTGGAAACATCTTTCTTTGGGGATGCTTTTCTGCAAAGGGGACAGGACGACTGCACCGTATTGAGGGGATGATGGATGGGGCCATGTATCGCGAGATCTTAGCCAACAACCTCCATTCTTCAGTAAGAGCATTGAAGATGGGTCGTGGTTGGGTCTTCCAGCATGACAACGACCCGAAACACACAGCCAGGGCAACTAAGGAGTGGCTCCGTAAGAAGCATCTCAAGGTCCTGGAGTGGCCTAGCCAGTCTCCAGACCTGAACCCAATAGAAAATCTTTGGAGGGAGCTGAAAGTCCGTATTGCCCAGCGACAGCCCCAAAACCTGAAGGATCTGGAGAAGGTCTGTATGGAGGAGTGGGCCAAAATCCCTGCTTCAGTGTGTGCAAACCTGGTCACGAACTACAGGAAACGTATGATCTCTGTAATTGCAAACAAAGGTTTCTGTACCAAATATTAAGTTCTACTTTTCTGATGTATCAAATACTTATGTCATGCAATAAAATGCAAAATAATTACTTAATCATACAATGTGATTTTCTGGATTTTTGTTTTAGATTCCGTCTCTCACAATTGAAGTGTACCTATGATAAAAATGACAGACCTCTACATGCTTTGTAAGTAGGAAACACTGCCGATTTGGCAGGTTATCAAATACTTGTTCTCCCCACTGTAAATACCTAGGCATCTGGCTAGACTGTAAACTCTCCTTCCAGACTCACATTAAGCATTTCCAATACAAAAATACATCTAGAATCGGTTTCCTATTTGGCAACAAAACCTCCATGCTGCCAAACATACCCTCTTAAAACTGACTATCCTACTGATCCTTGACCTCGACGATGTCATTTACAAAATAGCCTCCAACACTCTAGTCAACAAATTGGATGTAGTCTATCACAGTACCATCCGTTTTGTCACCAAAGCCCAAAATACTACCCACCACTGCGACCTGTATGCTCTCATCGGCTGGTCCTTCCTACATATTCATTGTCAAACCCACTGGCTACAGGTCATCTATAAGTCTTTGCTTGCTAAAGCTCCACCTTATCTCAGCTCACTGGTCACCATAGCAACACCCACCCGTAGCATGTGCTCCAGCAGGTATATTTCACTGGTCATCCCCAAAGCCAACACTTCCTTTGGCCGCCTTTCCTTCCAGTTATCTGCCGCCAATGACTGGAACGAATTGCAAAAATAATTGAAGTTGGAGACATATCTCCCTCACTAACTTATATCAGTTCAGCCAAGTCTCAGTGAAACATAAGATATTACCATTTTTATGTCCCATGGATAGTCTTAGTCGTAGATCGTCCCGTTTGTTTTCCCAAGAAAACATGGCCAATAATACGAAGGGAAGTGGGGATTCACCTACATGTCGGCAAATTCTTAAAAGGCACCTTCGCGTTGGACTCATTAAAGAAAAATCTTCAACCAGTTCGAGGTGAGTAATCCCTGTTCTGATGACCAGAAGATATTTTCGGTCATAAGAGACGGTAGCAGCAACATTATGTACAAAATGAGTTACAAACAATGCGTAAAAACAAACAAATTATCACAGTTGGTTAGGAGCCTGTAAAATGGCAGCCATCCCCTCCGACGCCATACCTGTTGTCGCTCTACTCTCAGCGTTTCTCACCAAACTCCATTACCCATACCACGTCATTATTTTCTCTTTATTAATAAGACAGATTGTATCTCAGGCAAGTATTTTCATTGCTGTCTTTGTCTGTAGCGGAATAGGGATTGTGGGGAGGTAAGTCAGATCACCTTTTATCCAAGAATCTCTGTAGTTTTCTAACACAGAACTAGAGGGTTCATCAAGTAAACTTATTTCACACTGGCACTTTCATCAGCAGCTGATTAAAGCCATGTGAAAAAAAGAGGTGAGGGAAATCTGTTTTCAGACAATGAAGACTTGAAGTAAAGTAATATTCTGGGTTGCAAGCCGCGGGGGGGGGGGGGGGGGGGGGGGGGGCATTGATATCTCCTCTAAGTTGTAGGAGAAGAACAGCTGGATTCCATACTCAGTGCATTTTTATACCTAATGCAGTAAATGGCTTAGCTTATCACTGAGCTGCATGTATGATCCCGTGACTGCGGGATTCTCCTCGCAGGCTGGGGGTCCGCTTCAAGCTTCCACTCTGGAAACACCTTCTCATATTCCCTTCAATGGAATGCCAGCCACTGCCACTATGTCAAAATACACCAGTGGAAAAACAGAAATATCACCTTTACATAAGTATTCAGACCCTTTACTTAGTGCTTTGTTGACTGTAGTTGCTCTCAAAGGTACATCTAGAGTTTTCTTGGGTATGACGCCACAAGCTTGGCACACATGTATCTGGAGAGTTTCTCCCATTCTTTTCTGCAGATCCTCTAAAGCTCTATCAGGTTGGATGGGGAGCGTTGCTGCACAGCTATTTTAGGTTTTCATCAAGGATCTTTCTGTACTTTGCTCCGTTCATCTTTCCCTCAATCCTGACTAGTCTCCCAGTCCCTGCCGCTGAAAAACATCCCCACAGCATGATGCTGCAGCCATCATGCTTCACCGTAGGGATGGTGCCAGGGTTCCTCCAGGCGTGATGCTTGGCATTCAGGCCAGCTTGGTTTTATCAGACAAGAGAATCTTGTTTCTCATGGTCTGAGTCCTTTAGGTGCTTGTTCACAAACTCCAAGAGGGCTTTCATGTGCCTTTTACTGAGTAGTGGCTTCCATCTGGCCACTCTACCATAAATGTCTGATTAGTTGAGTGCTGCAGAGATGGTTGTCCTTCTGGAAGGTTCTTCCATCTCCACAGAGGAACTCTGGAGCTCTGTCAGAGTGACCAACCGATTCTTGGTCACCTCCCTGACCAAGGCCCTTCTCTCCCGATTGCTCAGTTGGGCTGGGCGGCTAGCTCTAGGAAGAATCTTGGTGGTTCCAAACGACTTCCATTTAAGAATGAAGGAGGCCACTGTGTTCTTGGGGACCTTCAATGCTGCAGAATCTTTTTTTGTACCCTTCTTCAGATCTGTGCTTTAACACAATCCTGTCTCTGAGCTCTACGGACAATTAATTTGACCTCACGGTTTGGTTTTTGCTCTGACATGCACTGCCAACTGTGGGACCTTATATAGACAGGTGTTTGCATTTTCAAGTCATGTCCTATCAATTGAATTTAACACAGGTGGACTCCAATCAAGTTGTATAAACATTTCAAGGATCATCAATGTAAATAATGTATTTCTGTTTTTTAGCTTTAATAAATGTGCACAATTTTATAAAAAAACTGTTTTCGTTTGGTCATTATGGGGTATTGTGTGTAGATTGATGTGAATTTTTTATTTAATGAATTTTAAAATAAGGCTGTAACGTAACAGAATGTGTAAAAAGTCAAGGGGTCTGAAAACTTTCCGAATGCACTGTATAGGCAAATCAGAGAGATTAAATGTTACGGGCAGGCCTTGTCTGGATCAAAATGGGAATTTTATTTGTCCAGAAATGAGTGCCAACAAGAGTACAAGCCTTATCGTTCCACTAGAGTAGCTTATTTAAAGATCCATAGCTCTTGTCAACTGATCATACCATTCCCCCATCAGAGAGTAATACTTTCACAGAACTCCAAAAGTATGAAGCGCTAAAAATACACCAGCACTGTCTATATTCGAATAGACAACAAGATCCTAGAAGCATGTCCAATTTAGGCTTGTGAGCGATCTAAACATCTTTTGTGGATGACATGTCACTCAAGTGAACAGAGTACAATGGAGGGTGATGAAGCATCATGACTGTTTGAGTTGCAATAGCTCAGGCTTCACTCAGCACACAAACCCCTGTCTGGCTGTTTATTCTCACACACAGACAGAGACAGAGAGAGCGCAGGCAGGCGAGCTGACGTGAATACTTCTAGAAAAGGAGACTGTAGAGAGTGATGAGAAAGAGTGGCATCTGGGATTCAATTATACCATATTTGTGCTGGTGTCCACTCTGGCGTACGTTAGCAGACGACAGCCTGTCGGCGGCGAGAGCAGAGGGGTACATGAGGACCTCTCACACAGTGGTGGAAAAAGTAAAAGTGAAAAAGTCACCCAGTAAATTACTACTTGAGTAAAAGTCTAAAAGCATTTGGTTTTAAATATACTTAAGTGTCTAAAGTAACATTTTAAATCACTTCACATTCCTATACTAAGCAAACCAGATAGGATAATTGTATTTTTTTTTTTGTAAGGATAGCCAGGGGCACACTCCAACACCCAAACATAGTTTACAATTGAAGCATTTGTGTTTAGTGAGTCCGTCAGATCAGAGGCAGTAGGGATGACCAGGGATGTTCTCTTGAAGTGTGTGAATTTGACAATTTTCCTGTCCTGCTAAGCATTCGAAATGTAACGATAACTTTTGGGTGTTGGGGAAAATGTATGGAGTAGAAAGTACATTATTTTCTTTAGGAATGTGGTGAAGTAAAAGTAAAAGTTGTCAAAAATGTCAATAGTAAAGTACAGATACCCCAAAAACGACTTAAGTAGTACTTGAAAGTAGTTTTACTTAAGTACTTTACACCACTGCTCTCACATTGCACTTGATGACACTTCAACATAGACATGTTTGCATGCAAGTCGGTCCAAGGGGGACAGAACCTTGACTTGGACCAAAGTAATGTGGGCCTCATCTATACTTCAGGCATGCTTGCCGGAAAATAAAAGAGGACAGACACATTTTTTGTGTGTGAGCCAAAGTGTGCATCATTCATCCTTTCAGCGACCCAAAGAGGGAGGGGAGGAATTGGGGCAGAGTTGTATTGGTGGGTAGAGGACTTTGAGATCTTAGGAAATAAATAAATACAAAAAGTTGTAAAAAACATTAAGTTAAATTGGGGGACAATAATGACCTGGGTGGACTAGACTGGAGAAATGCCTAACTTAAATGACCCGCAATCAAATCTTCCACCAAAAACAGAATATTAGTATAATTAATTTTTTAATAAAAGTTAGTAGCTATTGATCGCCGTTTTCTTTGACGTCGTCATTATAAAGAAAATAAGTGAAGAAACCCCAAGGATGTCTCACAGCCTCTTTAGAACATACTTTACCTTCAGACACTGGTCGTGTCCGAATACCCATACTAATGTACTACATACAGTACCAGTCAAAAGTTTGGACATCAAAACTATAAAATAACACATGGAATCATGTAGTAACCTAAAGTGTTATACAAATCAAAATATACAGTAGCCACCTTGTAAAGTAGCCACCATTTGCCTTGATGACAGCTTTGCTCACTCTTGGTATTCTCTCAACCAGCTTCACCTGGTTTAGAGAATACGGTCTTCAACAGTCTTGAAGGAGTTACCACATATTGTGGCATGTTTAACATCTTATCCCGTTTACTTTTGTTTTTTGCAGTCTGCGCAGGCGCAGTTTCACATATTATGGGTGTTGTGTGATGTTTTCATCTGATTGTCAAATCACTTAATTGAAAAGACGTATAAAATACATATTTTCTAGACGTTGAGGTTAGGTTTAATTTATGTGCTGAATGAAAGGTGAAAATAAGTATTTTCTGTATGTTTAAAATGTGTTACAAACGTCAAATTTCAAAGTGTTTATGGTTAAGGTAAGGTTCAAGATCTGGGCTGGCTTAAAACAAAAATCTCAAAAACAACTTTCTTTCTCTGGATTCAAACATGCAACCTTTGACACCAGAGGCAGATACTTACACCCATCCCCAAACACAAAACTGAATCTTACTACTTGAAGGTAACAGCGCTCACTGTTGCCCCTAGTGGCTGGTTTCCATATCATCTTCTGACGTCCTCAGACATGGATGGATGTCGAATACTGGCGTTACTATGGTGTTGAAGGCTGAGCTGTAGTCGATGACCTGGCTGGGCTGAGCACACACCTCTGTGGGGCACCCAGAGTTGCAGAGGTGTTGTTGCCTACCTTCACCATCTCGTCAGGAAGTCTAGGACCTGGTTGCACAACGCAGGTTTCAGACCCAGGGCCCTGAGCTTAGTGATGAGCTTGGAGGACACTACAGTGTTAAAGGCTCAACTGTAGTCGATATACAGCATTGTTAAATTCCTCGTCCAGGTGAGATTGTGCAGTGCAATGGCGATTCCGTCGCCTGTGGCTCTGTTGGTGCTGTATGCAAATTATAGTGGGTCTAGGCTACCGGGTAAGGTGGAGGTGATAGGATCCTTAACTAACCTCTCAAAGCACTTCATGACGACAGAAGTGAGTGCTATGTGGCAATAGTCATTTAGTTCAGTTACCTTTGCTTTTTTGGGTTCCCGAAACAAATGTGGACATTTTGAAGAAAGTGGGAACAACAGACTGGGAAAGGGAGAGATTGAGTATGTCCATAAACACTCCAGCCAGCTGGTCTGCACATGCTCTGAGGATGCCGCTTCAATTTAATACCTATTTTATTTACATTAATATTTATCAAGGTAGATAAGGAACTATGAGAGAATGGATTCTAAAGACCTTACACGTTCTCTCCTGCGCACTCCACTGGGCCTGCTGTGGGTCATTTGCGTGTTAAAGTGTCATCCATCAGCCTGTGAACAACAAATAGCAACACTTTTAGCCTCTCTCCTGTTGGTGTGCCAGAGCAAGGAGGGGAAAACCTGTGTGGGGATGGGACTGCTGAATTATTCAGAGGTTCAGGCATCAGTTCTAGGCAGGGCACAAATGGCTTATCTATATCCCGCCCTGCATCGCTACTGTTTCTCAAAAGCCAACGCCTGCAGGAGGTCTCAGTAACACTGTTAAAACCCAATGAGCTCACAGCGTGACTCTGTCTCTGTTTCCTGTAATAAGGCTGGCACATTGCGACACAGTGGTCTGGGCTGGCGTGAGCCTGGAGAGCAACATCTGAGAGGTCAGCAGCAGTGTGGACTTGACACACGTGCGCACACACACACCTCACCATCTCCCACCAGGTGTTATGTGAAGGTTCACTTTGAGCCACAGGACGCCATCCCTCAAGACAGGTGGAGCTCGTTAGGAATGCATGAGAAACTCAGTGATTCTATTTAATGCTGTCAACGTTTATCAGTGAACTGTAAGTGTGATTAATGATGGAGCTCCTGTCCCCTGTACTACTTAACCAAACAGCCATGGAAGTCAGTCATTTACAGTAATGCATGGGGAGAGTTGAGACAAACTCATGTGAGTCCTGAAGGCAGGTGTGCGCAGTAGCTTACAAATTGCTGACCCAGCTCAACCTCCACAGACAGATAGTACTTTAATTTTATTGACTTTATTGTCCCCATGGGGAAATGTTGTTGCAGTGTCATGTACACATTTACAAATTGACTGTACAACTTTCATAACAGTTACATACCAATAAAAAGAGACGAGCCTGCTGGCCTTACTGGGTCGGAAGGAACATTAGCCCGAGCTATTTAGGAGGGATATCACATCTGGCACAAATTATGTCTAGTTCTGTTTTTCCTGCAGAGGGGTGCCGTTTACCTGCACCCAGAGGGGAGCAGTTCAAAGTCTGGGTGCAGGGGGTGGCTTGGGTCTAAAATTATTTTGTGAGCCTTGCGGAAGGCCCTGACCTTAAAGATCTCATCCAGGCCTGCCTGTTGGACTCCAAGTACCTTGCTTGCTGTGGTGATAATCCTTCTCAGCATATTTCTCTGGCTGACAGTGGCATTGCCAAACAAATAAACAATGCAAAAAGTTTAAATACTCTCAATGAAAGATTTGTGAAACAGAGTCAGTATAGTACAGTCAACATTAAAAGATCCCAGCTTTTTGAGAAAGTACAGTCTCTGTTGACTCTTTTTGTAGATCAGGTCTGTACATTTACTCCACTGAAGTATATTGTCCAAGAGGACACCCAGATATTTGTATCCCTCTACAATCTCTATGTTCTGACCTCTGATAGATGTTGCAGAGGTACTGTAGGTGTCGTATGCTTACTGAAGTCTATACATAGACTTGCACAGGTTCTTTCCTCAACTTCCTCAAACTTGGAATATATTATTTCAGTAGTTCAGTTCTTGTTTTAGTTTGAACTCTTGGCCGCAGTCAGGTGTATGGCTAAGTGATATGAAAGACAGGAGTCTAGAAGACAATTATTATATATATTTTTTGAATTTTACCCCCTTTTCTCCCCAATTTCGTGGTATCCAATTGTTTAGTAGCTACTATCTTGTCTCATCGCTACAACTCCCGTACGGGCTTGAAAGTCATGCGTCCTCCGATACACAACCCAACCAAGCCGCACTGCTTCTTAACACAGTGCGCATCCAACCCGGAAGCCAGCCGCACCAATATGTCGGAGGAAACACCGTGCACCTGGCAACCTTGGTTAGCGTGCACTGCGCCCGGCCCGCCACAGGAGTCGCTGGTGCGCGATGAGTCAAGGATATCCCTACCGGCCAAGCCCTCCCTAACCCAGACGACGCTGGGCCAATTGTGCGTCGCCCCACGGACCTCCCAGTCGCGGCCGGTTGCGACAGAGCCTGGGCGCTAACCCAGTCTCTGGTGGCACGGCTGGCGCTGCAGTACAGCGCCCTTAACTACTGCGCCACCCGGGAGGCCTAGAAGACAATTCTTATGCTCTACTTCCCTTTTTCTTGGTTGCTTCATGTGGCAGATAGGGGTTCAGTTCCTCACTCTGTTTCTATGTAGATATCCTGGGTTCTATCCCTTTATCTGACAGCAAGCAGGAAGCAGGGAGACTGTTGTGGTTAGGTGCAGGAAGCGCAAGAATGGACACAACTTTGCCAAGGCATACCGTCTGGGATAATGCATCCCAGTAATGTGTTAGACAGCATTTCAGTGCATCGACATTCTGTTAGTCTGCACCAGTCAAGCGTCATAGGCTCAGTGAGGCTCACCACCACCAGAAGCAGCATGTGATTCACTCACACATAGGATGCTTCCTAAATGGCACTTTATTCCCTATATAGTGAACTATTATAGACCAGGGCACATTGTGCTCTGGTCAAAAGTAGTGCGCTATTTAGTAATAGGGTGCCATTTGGGAGCCAGTCATATCTGATATTGGCATCCGGCATTCAATTCATTAACCATTCAAACAACCAGGTATAGCTTCTTTTAAGAGTCTACAGGAGCTTTAGCACCAAGAAAATGAATGTCTGGTTTTACCTCCCACAGGCTAAACCGTGTCATCCCCCCAAAATGCCTTGAAGTTAATATCCAACAGTCAAAGTATAGTTTTAAAGGACAACTCTGCCACTTTTAACATTTGGGTTATTTTTATGAAGTATTCAGTGATGTCTTACACATTTTTAGTGTAATTATATGATTTCATGTTTATTGACTTAAATAAAGTTCAAATAAAAAAAATAAAAAAAATAAAAAAACAGAAACTGTTTCTCTGAGACATTTTCAAGTAGGATCCCAGACATGACTAATACAATACATTATGGACAGTAATTTTCAGTGATTTACACTGATCAAAAATATAAATGCAACATGTAAAGTGTTGGTCCCATATTTCATGAACTGGAAAACAAAAATCCCAGAAATTTTCCATATGCACAAAAGGTGTATTTCTCTCAAATTTTGTGCACACATTTGTTTACATCAATGTTAGTTAGCATTTCTCATTTGCCAAGATAACCCATCCATCTGAAAGGTGTGGCATGTCAAGAATCTGATTAAACAGCATGATCATTACACAGGTGCACCTTGTGCTACAGCTATCTCAAGTTTTGAGGGAGAATACAACTGGCATGCTGACTGCAGGAATGTCCACCAGAGCTGTTGCCAGAGAATTTTATGTTAATTTCTCTACCATAAGCGGCTTCCAACGTAGTTTTAGAGAACTTGGCAGTGCGTCCAACTGGCCTCACAACTGCAGACCATGTGTAACCATGTGTAACCTCCACATCCAGCTTCCAACGCCAGGATCGTCTGAGGGGAGGTGGCGGTGCTGAGTATTTCTGTCTGTAATAAAGCCATTTAGTGAGGAAAAAGCTATTCTGATTTGCCATGCCTGGCTCCCTATTGGTTGGGACTGGCTGCCAAGTGGGTGGGCCCATGCCCTCCAAGCAGGGTTGGGTAGGTTATTTTCTAAATGTAATCCGTTACAGTTACTAGTTGCCGTTACAGTTACTAGTTTTTGGATTACCCAAACTCTAACAATGTGATTACATTCCGTTAATTTTAGATTACTTCCCCTTAAGAGCCAATTAAAAGAAGACGAAAATATGTTACCAATTGAACGACATCTATTGCAGGATAAATCAATGTTAAAGTTTACAAAGCTGGCCATATATGGACGTAACATTTCATTTATTGGTTGGTTACGCAGACTTTTTCTAACCCATCGCTTTCTACTACATAAAATAATATGATTACATTATATCTTTACATTAAAAACCAAAGTCTATCAGAATTCCAGTCATTCCCCAAAAAAATTATACCCCTTGATCTTCAAGAATAGGACTTGGAGATATGGAAGTATAGATTAGCCAAATTATTTTACCTAAGCATGACCCCAAAACTAAGGACATATTAGCCAGCCATACTCTGTTGTTAATGATTTTCTTGTCATGGAGGACTGATTGGGCTCATTGGTTCCGAGTTGAAAAATAAATGCTGCGCTCATGGAATGGCATGCTTTGAGCTCTACTGAAAAGTGCTATATGCAAGTGAAAAATGAATGCCATGTGCTGCATTTGCTATAAGCCTATTGTTTGGGTTGAGGTCGGGTGATTGCAGAGGCCAGGTCATCTGATGCAGCACTCATTCACTCTCCTTGGTGAAATAGCTTTTACACAGCCTGGATGCGTGTTGGGTCCTGTTGAAAAACAAATCATAGTCCGACTAAGCGCAAACCAGATGTGATGGCGTTTCGCTGCAGAATGCTGTGGTAGCCATGCTGGTTAAGTGTGCCTTGAATTCTAAATAAACCTCCTCCTCCATGCTTCACGGTGGGAACCACAAATGCTGAGATCATCCGTTCACCTACTCTGCGTCTCACAAAGACACAGAGGTTGGAACCAAAAAGCTCCGATTTGGACTCATCAGACCAAAGGACATATTTCCACTGGTCTAATGTCCATTGCTCGTGTTTCTTGGCCCAAGCAAGTCTCTTCTTCCTATTGGTGTCCTTTAGTAGTGGTTTCTTTGCAGCTATTCAACCATGAAGGCCTGATTCACGCAATCTCCTCTGAACAGCTGATGATGAGATATGTCTGTTACTTGAACTCTGTGAAGCATTTATTTAGGCTGCAATCTGAGGTCCGATTAACTCTAATGAACTTATCCATGCAGTAGAGGTAACTCTGGGTCTTCCATTCCTGTGGCGGTCCTCGAGAGAGCCAGTTCCATCATAACGCTTGGTGGTTTTGGCGACTGCACTTGAAGAAACTTTCAAAGTTCTTGAAATATTCTGTGTTGACGGACCATCATTTCTTAAAGTAATGATGGACTATCGTTTCCCTTTGCTTATTTGAGCTGTTCTTGCCATAATATGGACTTGGTCTTTTACCAAATAGGCCTATCTTCTGTATACCACCGTTACCTTGTCACAACACAACTGATTGGCTCAAATGCATTAAGAAGGAAAGACATTCCACAAATTAACTTTTAAGGCACACCTGTTAATTGAAATGGATTCTACCTTATGAAGCTTTTTGAGAGAATGCCAAGAGTGTGCAAAGCTGTCATCAAGGCAAAGGGTGGCTAGAATCGCAAATATAAAATATATTTTGATTTGTTTAACACTTTTTTGCTTATGACATGATTCCATATGTGTTGTTTCATGATGTTGATATCTTCACGATTATTCTATAATGTAGAAAATTGTCAAAATAAAGAAAAACCCTGGAATGGGTAGGTATGTCTAAACGTTTGAGTAGTACCATGATCCGGGAGACCCATGAGGCAGTACACAATTGGCCCAGCATTGTCCGGGTTAGGGGAGGGTTTGGCTGGCCGTAATTTCCTTTTCCCATCACGCTCTAGCAACTCCTTATGGCGGGCCTGTGCGCCTGCAAGCTGACTACTTTCGCCAGCTGGACGGTGATTCCTCCGACACATTGTTGTGGCTTATTTAAGGGTCAAGCGACCTTTGCCTCTCCCGAGTCCGTATGGAAGTTGCAGTGATGGGTCACACCTGTTACTACCAATTGGATATCATGAAATTGGGGATAAAAAAGGGGTACTTAAAAAAAAAAAGAACAATGTGATATTTCTGTTATTTATTTACTTATTTTTGCGGGGGGGGGGGGGAATGAAAAAAAAACCCAGTTTTTTCTTTGCCATTATGGGGTATAGTCTGTCGATTGATGGAAAAAAATACAATTCAATCCATTTTAGAATAAGGCTGTAATGTAACACAATGTGAAAAAGGTCAAGGGACCGCATACTTTCCGAATGCACTGTATACAGTTGAAGTCAGAAGTTTACATACATACCTATTTCCTACAGCATCTTCACAAGGTCATTTGCTGTTGTTCTGGGATTGATTTGCACTTTTCGCACCAAAGTACGTTCATCTCTAAAAGACAGAAAGCGTCTCCTTCCTGAGCGGTATGACGGCTGCGTGGTCCCATGGTGTTGATACTTGTGTACTATTGTTTGTACAGATGAATGTGGTACCTTCAGGCGTTTGGAAATTGCTCCCAATGATGAACCAGATTTTTTTTTCTGAGGACTTGGCTGATTTCTTTTGATTTTCCCATCATGTCAAGCAAAGACGCACTGAGTTTGAAGGTAGGCCTTGAAAAACACCTCCAATTAACTCAAATGATGTCAATTAGCCTATCAGAAGCTTCTAAAGCCATGACATAATTGAGATGAGTGGTTTTGACCTCTAAAGTTTTGCTTCACACTATTGGTCTAAAGTTAACTAGAAATCACAAGTGTCTATCAAGATAATGAAAAGAAAATTCAAAGAACATATAGTTTCAAGTCATTTGCAGTGTGCATGATTATGAGCAAAGTCATTGTGACCTATCATTGTACTTCCCCTGTAAGAATCATGAACACGGGCTGACACGGCTTTTCTGTATCGCAGCCGAAGCTTGCCAGCAGCCTACCAAAGGTTGCACTGTATCCATTCCAATGTAGAAAAACATATTAGCTGTCTTTCAATAGTTATCCATAGCTTAATCTAATATTTCAAACGATTTCTATAGCAGATTCACGGCCGCAATTTATGGAATCTGGTGTAGTAAAAAAACAAACAGCAATAACATTAGCTAGCAAGACAAGGTTAGCATGCAAGCTAGCTACACCGACAGCTATCAGTGTCCTATTTGTTGATCTTTATCAACTCCATGTGGAAATTCCCACACCCAATTTGTGAATATGTACAGTATACGTAACCTTAGTCATTCTTCAGATGTGGAACCTAAACATGCATTTCATCTCTAGGACATGAAATGATGTCTAAATAGTAGCGGCAACGTACTATGGGGGGTCCTTTAACTATTCCTGCATTCATTTAAAAAAATTAATGCATTTTGTATTTCTTTATAAAGAAAATAGAGGTGGCTGAACTCTCACTGGGTAATTTTACCCCATTCTCCCGCCAGAAGTCAATAACTTTTCCTTTTACGCTGTCTTTTCCCTTTTAGTTACAGCATGTCACCGAATGCCTCTTGTATATTTTTTGTCAATAAAGAAACTTCTGATTATGAACTGGGCTTAGTTTGTCACTTGAGCACTTCAAGACATTGCTGTGACATAGGAAATATGTCACTTCTCATTGTTATGGGAAAGGGATATAATGGTATAACTGAAGAGAAACAGGCACTGTTGCATTTTCCAACCATGTTATTACATAGAAACTACTATCTCAGTTTCCAGGTAACAAACCATGGCTAGTTAGGAAAGGATTGGGGGAAACTTCATTGGGAACTACCACTGGTAACGAATGGTAATTACTAGCTAATTACTTAGTAAATACGTCATTATTTCCCGAGCTGGACTATAAAACGCTCCCAGTTTTTCTTACATTTTTCTTCTCTTGTTTTGAAATGAAAAATGTAAACAGAAAATGTAAAATGGTGACTCTGCTCAGTATTTCAAATGAAGCTCTATTGGGATTGCACTGAGAGCTCCTTGATGAATAATGGAAAATGTATGGTAGTTTAAAGCACTTCGATTGTACTGAGTACACTATATGAGTGCTACTATTGGGCTCCCAGCCACATTATTAAAATGAGGAAGAAAACAAAGACACATTCCTAACTGACTAACTCACTTCTGGGAATATGTGGTAATAATCCATACTGCTAAAGTTATCGTCTTCAGTCCTAGCAGGTTACCTTGTGATGACATTCAAGCAAAAGTGTAAAATGTTGAGCCAGTGAAAGCTCCATGAGGGCATTACATGGAGTCACATTCAACATTCATAATTCCCTGTTTCTCCACCTGGGCTGTGACATTATTTTTTAAAATAAATATGTACCCATATTTTGCAGATGTTATAGTAGGCAATGCGAAAATCTTATGTTTTCTATGGTGCAGTAATACTGAACAATACAAAGCAAAACACACATTAAAAATATACAAATTAAGAAGTTAAGAAATATCAGAACGAGCAATGTCCGACTCCGGAATATAAATATATATGCATATGATGGTGTGTATGGATAGTATATGAATAAAAAAATGTGTGTACAGCAGTAGTTATATTAGATGAGCATTGACTATAATACAGTATGTACATATGAAGTGGGTAAAACAGTATGTAAACATTATTAAAGTGACCAGTGTCCAATGATTATGTACATAACATAGGGGAGCAGTCGCTAAGGAGCAAGTTAGAGTACCAGGGTGGTAGCCGGCTAGTAACAGTGACTAAGTTCAGGGCAGGGTACTGGGCGGAGACTGGCTAGTGGTGACTATTTAACAATCTGATAGCCTGATAGCCTGATAGCCTGAGCTTTTTCTCAGTCTCAGGTCCCAGCTTTGATTCACCTATACTGTCTCTGCATTCTAGATGGTAGCGGGGGGAATAGGCCATGGCACGGGTGGCTGAGGTCCATGGTTGAATTACCAGGCGGTAATACAGCCCAACAGGATGCTCTTAATTTTGCATCTGTAGACATTCATGAGGGTCTTAGGGGCCAAGGTGAATTTCTTCAGCCTCCTGAGGTTGAAGAGGCACTGTTGCGACTTCTTTACCACACTGTCTGTGTGGATGGACCATTTCAGGTTGGCAGTGATGTGCACGCCCAGGAACTTGAAGCTTTTCACCCTCTCCACTGCGGCCTCATCGATGTGGATGGGAGTGTGCGCTCTCTGCTGTCTCATGAAGTCCACTATCAGCATATTTGTTTTGTTGACGTTGAGGGAGAGGTTATCTTCCTGGCATCACTCTGCCAGGGCCCTCACCTCCTCCCTGTAGGCTGTCCCATCCTTGTTGGTAATCAGGCCTACCACTGTTGTGCAGTCTGCAAACTTGATGATTGAGTTGGAAATGTGTGTGGCCACGCAGTCATAGGTGAACACGGAGTACAGGAGGGGGCTGAGCACAGACCCTTGTGGGGCCACCGTGTTGACGATCATTGTACGGAAGTCCAGGATCCAGTTGCATAGGGTAAGGTTCAGACCCAGGGCCCGAGCTTAGTGATGAGCTTGGAGGGCACTGTTGTGTGTCGATGAGCAATATTCTTACATAGGTATTCCTCTTGTCCAGATGTGATAGGGCAGTGTGCAGTGGGATAGTGATTGCATTATCCATGGATCGGTTGGGGCATTATACAAATTGTAATGGGTCTAGGGTGTCGGATGATCCTTTGCTAGCCTCTCAACTCACTTCATGATGACAGAAGTGAGTGCTACGGGCCAATAGTCATTTAGTTACCTTCGCTTTCTTGGGTACAGGAACAATGGTGTACATCTTGAAGCAAGTAGGGACAACAGACTGGGATAGGGAGAGATTGAATATGTCTGTAAACACTCTAGCCAGATGGTCTGCATAAGCTCTGAGGACGCGGCTTGGAATGCAGTCTGGATCGGCAGCCTTGTGAAGATTAAAACGCTTAAATATCTTACTCATGTCTGCCACAGACAACGAGAGCTCACAGTCCTCGTGAGTGGTGGTGGCCCGTGTCGGCAGTGGCACTGTGTATTCCTCAAAGCGGGAGAAGAATGTGTTTAGCTGGTCCAGGAGCAAGGCATCAGTGTCCGCGACGTGGCAGGCTTTCCCTTTATAATCCGTGATTGTCTGGAGTCCCTGCCACATACGTCTCGTGTTTGAGCTGTTGAATTGCGACTCTACTTTGTCCCTGTACTGCTGTTTTGCCTGTTTCATTGCCTTACGGAGGGCATAGCTGGTCTGTTTGTACAAGTCCAGGTTCTCAGTCACCTTGCCATGGTTTAAATGTGGTGGTTTGCGCTTTCAGTTTTGTGTGAATGCTGCCATATATCCACGGTTTCCATTTGGATAAGTTCTAATCATCACAGTGAGAACCAAAATCCCCTATAGACTCGATTATGTTGTCCATTGGATAACCTTAATTTTTTCCTACACCTCGCTTGACCAAGTACATATAATACAGAATTCTGACACAATAGGCCTCTGCCTGTAGGCTGCCGTCTTATCAGCGGCAGCCTGGCTGGGTTGTCCAAACAGCAGCCTCTGGGTGTCTTCTCTGCCCATGGCATCAGGCCTGCCATTCTGTACCTTACGGACTCTGCCCTGGATTACTGACCTCTGTCTGCCCTTGACCTGTCGTTTGCATGCCCCGTTTTGTAAATAAACTTCTGTGATTCGAACTGTCTGCATCTGGGTCTTATCCTGAGTTCTGATAGTACGAACATGACTGACACAGCAGACATGGACCAGCTCTACAACACCGTCTCCTCCCAGGGAGCCACCATTGGGAGACACGAGGAGTTACTTCAAGGTCTTTTGGAACCATTCCAGACCTTGGCGGAATGCCATGAATGTTCCTTGAATACATTGCTGGAGCAATTCTGCGGATTGTCTGTTAGGCATCCAGCCACAACGGTAACCTCCCAGCCCCTTAGTAACCCCGCAGTCAGCAGCACGTCTCTCCAGGCCACCCTAGCGTCTCCAGAACTCCACTTACCTCCCCCAGAACGCTTCACTGTAGAGTCAGGAACTTGTCGGGTGTCCCAGCTTTCCCTCATCTTCGAGCTGCAGCTCTCTTGTCGTTTCCCTCTGACCGCTCGAAGATAGCATACCTCATAATGCTGATGTCCGGGAGAGCCCTCGCCTGACTATGACTGTGTGGGAACAACAATCTGCCGTGTGCTTCAGTCTGGAGGAGTTCGTGGCTGAGGTGAAAAAGGTTTTTGATTCTCCGTTGTCTGGGAGAGTGGCTGCCCGGAAGTTACTCCAGCTTTGTCAAGACTCCCGCGGTGTGATTTCCACACATTGGCTGCCAAGAGTGCCTGGAACCGGAATCCCTGTTCGACACATTCCTCCACGGATAATCAGAGGAGGTGAAAGATGGGCTCACAGTCCGGGAACTGCCAATGGATCTCAACTCGCTCATCACGTTGAACACAGGAACGTAGGATGGAGAGGTGGTCTGATTCCGGTCCCACTCGATCACCCAAGGATCCCACCTCGCCTCCGAGGAATCCCGGAAGTCCACAGAGTCTACGTTTCCGAGTGAATCCGTGGTTACCCGAGTTCCCTTAAGAGTCTCCGAGGTTTGCCGATACAACTCGGCAGAGCTAAGTTGTCTCCAGCCGAATGTTTACGCAGACGTAACACCAAAAGTTGTCTGTATTGCGGGACTACTGGTCATTATGTATCTACCTGTCCATTAAAAGACCAGGCTCATCAGTAGGTACGAGTACTCTGGTGGGCCATACAGATAATTTTCCTTCTCCCCTTACTCGTAACCCTCTCCATGCCATCCTGCGGTGGGGCCACCAGTCGAAATCTCTCCGTGTACTCATTGACTCTGGGGCAGATGAGAGTTTCATGGACACTACCCTGGTGTCAGAGCTGGGCATCCCCACTCAGCCCCTCTCCAATCACATGGACGTTAGAGCGCTGGATGGGCGCTCTATAGGCAGAGCTATCAACCTGCGAGTGTCAGGGAACAACAACGAGACTATGTAGTTCATGCTCATCAAGTCTCCTCAGGTACCCGTGGTATTAGGGTTTTCGTGGCTCCAGCGTCACAATCCCCTCATCGACTGGACTGCTGGTGTTATTATGGGCTGGAGCCCGTTCTGCCATGCTCATTGCCTGAAGTCGGCATAGCCTGCCCTGGGACGTCTTCCTGTGGGCTCGGAAGAAGCCTCAGACTTCTCCACCGCTCTTGCGGAGTACCAGGACCTCCGGGAGGTTTTCAGCAAAGCCTTGGCCACTTCGCTTCATCCGCATCAACCCTATGACTGGGTGATTGACGTTCTCCCGGGCACTACTCCCCCATGGGGATGGCTGTATTCACTGTCAGGTCCGGAGAACAAGTCTATGGAAATGTACATCAAGGAGAAGGCCCAGCTCATGGTGCTGCACAACTTCTGGATCCTTTGACTTCCGGTCAACATGGTCTCCAATCGTGGTGCTCAGATCTCGTCCCGGTTCTGGAAGGAGTTCTGCACCCGAATTGGGTCATCGGACAGCCAGTCTTCTGGTTTTCACCCCTACTCTAATGGCCAGTCACAGAGAGCCAATCGGGACCTGGAGACGGAACTTCGTTGCCTCGTCCCCGCCAACCCCACCATCTGGAGCCAGCTATTCGTGTGGGTGAAATATGCCCGTAACACCCTTCCCTGCTCGGCCACTGGTCTCTCACCCTTTGAGTGTTCCTTGGGATATCAGAACACTATGTTTTGTACCTTTTGACACTGCCCTGGATTACTGACATCTGCCTGCCCTGACCCTGAGTCTGCCTACCCCACTGTTTTGTAATCACTTCTGTGATTCGAACTGTCTTTATCTGGGTCTTATCCTGAGTTCTAATTGCATACACATGACCATAGACGACCATAGCTAATTAATAGCTAAACTTTGTGTGAAGATTAAATATTAATATGAGAAGGACTAACCACATTTTGTAATTTGATAGATACTGTAATTAAGATAACATTTACTCTATTTTTTTGTTTGTTTTTAAATAAAAGCCTAATAGATCACCTACTCTGTAAAAATCTATTATTTGTGATTTTTTTCCCCCTGCTCAACAAACTCCTTCAACACATTGGAAACTCCTGAATCCTCTCTTTGTCTACTTGCAAAATAAACTTGTTCCATTGTGCTGAAATAAACCGGGTGTCAATCTCAGTCCAGAATAATTATGTATTGAATCAGTTCAGCAATAATTTAAGACGGACATGAATATTTCATGCTCATCTGTAGCTTCCCATCTTGTCAGAGGATGGAGTGTGATGACAAAGTCAAAGTACAACTTCAATTCCATGTGCAAGACAGTAATAGACCCGTAATGTCTGCCTAGAACAAATCACTTGCAATGCATTATGGATGAGATTCTGAAAGGGAACAGAGACTATATTGGCTGCTATATTGTCTTTTCTGGGACTAGACCCACATAAGCCAACGAAGTCAGTTTACAAAGAGGAGTTATTCATCAGTAACTCTGCTAGGGCTCTCTCAGTAACTTTGCCACTGTCAGTGAATTCATATTTTCAGAGATTGTCAGAGACATGTTCTATTAGGATTATATGACTTGACACATGGGTGTACTTGAAATTGTGTTCAATCCTATTTCCAAATGATGTGCAATTCATGTATTCAGTGTAAAACCTTGTAGCTGTCTTCAAAACTGTTCTGAATTACTTTTTAGATAGTCATGACAAAACAAAAAAAATAGTGTTTGTGTTTTAAGACATATACTAATTATTACTTAGCCCAGACATAGCATGTGTTTGTTGTATCTGCAAACGCATGCTGAGGCCAGGCAGAGTGATGCCTTGCGGAAGGTCACTGAAAGCGATGATTTATTATGACTATTGAACACATTTGAAATGCATCAGTGCAGTGTTAAAAAGAAATAATAAAAAACATCAGAGCTACATTGAGATCACAGTGGCAATACTTTCAACCAAACCAGCAGGATTCCTTGGACATTAAATTATTCCTTTACTGAGATGCAACCAAAACTATTTATCTCATGAACCACCATGGTTCTAGTGCAATCAGATTACACAGACTTGGACTGGATAAAAGGAAACAAAAGGGGGATCCATCTAAGCCTTGCATTGACTTACAATATAACAACAGTTATCTGTGGAGATAATTGCCAGATTGATTTAAACATGCATGGGGGTTAATGGCAGCTATTTGTTAGATTAGTCGGCCTATCTAAAAGGGCTGCTCACAGACATATGCCCCAACACTACAAGCTAATACTGATATTTGTGATTTCTAAACAGAGATACAGTTGAAGTCAGAAGTTTACATACACTTAGGTTGGAGTCATTGAAACTCGTTTTTCAACCACTCCACAAATTTCTTGTTAACAAACTATAGTTTTGGCAAGTCGGTTAGGACATCTACTTTGTGCATGACAACAATTATTTACAGACAGATTATTTCACTTATAATTCACTGTATCACAATTCTAGTGGGTCAGAAGTTTACATACACTATGTTGACTGTGACTTTAAACAGCGTGGAAAATTCCAGAAAATGATGTCATGGCTTTAGAAGCTTATGATAGGCTAATTGACATAATTTGAGTCAATTGGAGGTGTACCTGTGGATGTATTTCAGGGCCAACCTTCAAACTCAGTGACTCTTTGCTTGACATGATGGGAAAATCAAAAGAAATCAGCCAAGACCTCAGAATTTTTTTTTTTGACCTCCACAAGTCTGGTTCATCCTTGGGAGCAATTTCCAAATGCCTGAAGGTACCACTTTCATCTGTACAAACAATAGTATGCAAGTATAAACACTATGGGACCAAGCAGCAGTCATACCACTCAGGAAGGAGACGTGTTCAGTCTCCTAGAGATTAACGTACTTTGGTGCAAAAAGTGCAAATCAATCCCAGAACAACAGCAAAGGACCTTGAGAAGATGCTGGAGGAAATAGGTACAGAAGTATCTTTATCCACAGTAAAATGAGTCCTATATCGACATAACCTGAAAGGCCGCTCAGCAAGGAAGAAGCCACTGTCCAATACCGCCATACAAAAGACTATGGTTTGCAACTGCACATGGGGACACTTTTTGGAGAAATGTCCTCTGGTCTGAGAGGACATTTCACAAAATAGATGGCATCATGAGGCAGGAAAATGATGTAGATATATTGAAGAAACATCTCAAGATATCAGTCAGGAAGTTAAAGCTTGGTCGCAAATGGGTCTTACAAATGGACATAGACCCCAAGCATACTTCCAAAGTTGTGACAAAATGGCTTAAGGACAACAAAGTTAAGGTATTGGAGTGGCCATCACAAAGCCCTGACCTCAATCCTATAGAAAATGTGTGGGCAGAACTGAAAAAGCGTCCGGGAGCAAGGAGGCCTACAAACCTGACTCAGTCACAACATCTCTGTCAGGAGGAATGGGCCAAAATTCACCCAACTTATTGTGGGAAACTTGTGGAAGGCTACCCGAAACGTTTGACCAAAGTTAAACAATTTAAAGGCAATATACCAAATACTAATTGAGTGTATGTAAACTTCTTACCCACTGGGAATGTGATGAAAGAAATAAAATATTAAATAAATAATTAATTCTCTTTACTATTATTCTGACATTTCACATTCTTAAAATAAAGTAGTGGTCCTAACTGACCTAAGGCAGTGGATTTTTATGAATTGTTAAAAACGGAGATTAAAAGTATTTGGCTAAGGTGTATGTAAACTTCCGACTTCAACTGTACCTACACACTCCATGGGAGCATGATAGTATATTATACAGTCTGAACATGTATGTGCCATGGGATGAAACACATGTTGTCAGAGCTAAATGGCTGCTGATTGCATAGTACTGGACTGGAGTGCAAAATCAGTACACCTACATTTTCGTGTGTCCTTTCCAAGCCTTCATGCCAATGGTAAAACATCACGCCCACAATTCTTCTTTTGACCAACACGCCACTACTCCCACAAACATTTTTATTTGATGATATGGTCTCAGTGTCCCCAGTGAATAATTTATTGAATAATTCAGCTGTGGTAGATAGAGACAGACAGCAGGTAGAGGTAGGCTGATCTCAAGCAGTCCGTGGACTCCATATCTTCCAAGCTCATTGTTCAGGTAGGGTCTCAGACAGATTGTCACAGTCACATTTCCCACCAGCAGAACCATTGAGGAGCTCCAGAGGAACCTGGACAATAAGTATGACAGCAACCAGAGGCACCACAGCAAGTCCTGGAAGGTGAGGTTCTGAAGCATGTGTACGAGGATGGCCAGGAACTTGACAGCCCAGAGGAGAAGTACCCCCACAGCTTCCACAACCACAACATGCCCAGACACCTGGAGATGGTGCAGCTTTGTAGCTTCCAGGACATGCAGGACCAGGGCCCACCTACCGGACTGATGACCCAGAGGATGAACATCTACAGAGAAGGGCTAACGATAGACCCCCTGCCCGCAGCGATGCGCCAAGGCGAGACTTCAACGTAAGTAGTAGCGGCGTTGTTGAAAAACTATGCTATGAAAACTGTTGATTTGTAGCTTAATACACAACCTCAAGATTCCCCTTCACCCCACTCCTATTTAGTTTCATTACCTTTTGTAGTGCATGCTTCATCGTTTTTGATTAGTAATTCATTCTCTTCTGACGGATGGATGCTTGTCTATGAGATTCTCTAAATGCCTCAGAGGTGAATGAACCAAGTGAGTTACACTCATTCAGCTTTAAACAAAGGGAAGAACTTTAACCGAGGAAAACAGGGCCAGCGTTATGAGCGGGCCTTAGGCGGCCTGGCCAGACGTTCTTGCCCATCCAAATAAAATATTGAAATGTTGATAATTTATTTGACCGAGACGCACACCGACAGAAAGACACATCAATGTCAGATAAAGCATCCAAGCAAGTGAAGCAGCACCCCTCTGTCTCAGTATGTGTAAAGCATGTATCTGATCCTGTCTGGACCAAAAGAGTATGGCATATCATACTATTTATGGTCAGGCAGCATCAGATACATGGGCTGCATATATTGAGACAGAGGGGTGCTGTTTCACTCATTTGGAGCATCCGGTGAGAGAGTATCAGCAGAGAGAAAGAGGCAAAGCAAGAGAGAATCAGCCCACAGCGTTTCTATGGGCATAATATGCAGACCTACTGTAAGCTTGTCGACTGCCTTCCTGCCTTTGAGACAACCACTCCCATTGTTAGGGCGAAGACATGAGCATCTAGTCATTATACACAGAACTCTGGTTTCAGCCTGCGAATTGGAAAGGAAAGTTGGCAGGTGCACAGTGCACTATCATGATGCTGGCTTCCCCTGAAGTAAATTGATGTTTTGCCTAAATTATCTAATTACTCTCAAAATAAAAACATTCAAAATACTTCACCAGAGAGCATGACTTAGCCACAGAGAATCATTAGCTTCTTTAAAAAATAAATTGCTGTGGTTAGGCCTATGCCCTTTTGGGCACCAGGTGTTGCAATATTTCTAGCTGACTGAGTTGCGGCTGTCAGTGAAAAGCATCTAAAATATGTGAGAAGATAATGTGTCTTGAATACAACTTAAAATGTTGCAACAAGAAGAAGGGGAGGGGTGTGTGGTGAAGATATGGCACATCTCTCTCCAGAATGCATGCACTCAGCTCTCCAGAATGCGCTCAGCTGTCTCCCACCAATTCTGGCCCATTCATTGTTTCATTGTTTCATTTCCCAGGTGGGGGTACCTCCTGTTTCAGGAAGTAATGTCACTGAGTACTGCCCCTATATATAGGACCTGGGATATGGATGCCTGATGAAGACCTAAGGGTTGAAAAGTTGCTAATAAATATCACATGGTAGCATGAGCGGCAGTGTGCTGCATTTTCCTTTCTGTTTTCCATATGTAACCAATAGACCTAATAAATGTACCGTTAATCCCTGTAATTTGGTTACATACATTTCTGTTAATGCATGTATTAAGTACAGTCATTTACCATTCTCATTCTCAGAGTGGAAACATTGTTTCAACCTGCTACACTTGTGAGAAACGAGTTTTGGTTTATTTTATAACCATTACGAGTTTTGTCAATCTTTTCATTAGCTGTGTTCGAATGCTCATACTAACTGCACCAACAGTACTATTTGTGGCATATATTGAGTATGTAGTGTGCTTATTGGTCATAGTATGGACATAGTTAGTATGCCAAAAGTTCCCGGATGTCATACTACATTAGCCAAAATATGAAGTATACAAGCAGTGGACACTATTTCCGTGCTTTAAGGGCCCATAATCCAATTCTTCAGAAAACGGGCGTGGCTTTACAACGTTTTCAGATTTGAAGAAAATGTCGGGAAATATGCAGCCGAAATCCGAGGAGAGCAGATACAAATTAATTGCAAGTTTTTGTTGTTATGCTGTCATTTGCCAACCTCAATGTGTTTGCAATATTTTATCAATACAGCAATTAAGAGTCAGCTGATCAGATTACAGTCACATCTTCAGTATTTTATTTACTGGAGCGAGTCAGGAGACATGTCTCTACTGTAGTCTATCCTCTGGTGTTCAGACTAGACAATATACGAAAAGAAAAATATATTTACTTTCATCACTATGTCAAATTTCTCCAAATTACTTAATAAAAATGCCTTTGAATAAATTACAAGGCATGTATCACACAGTCCCATAAACAATTTATGATAGTACACTTACAAAGCCCCTCAGAAAGTTGTGTCTGCTGAAGCAAATAAAGGCACAGGCCATAACCACTAAAACATCAATTCATATTCGAGTCTGTCTTTATCAATATCTTTATAATGAGTAATGCACATCATTGACCAGGCTTTTTGTTTTGTGTCCTCCAGTCTTCAGTATTGGACTTTGGAAAGATAATAATCTACACCAGCAATCTGCGGATCATCCGGGCCTATCAGAGAGAAGGAAGGACATGGAGACATCCTCAGCTCCCTGGGGGAATGGGCGAGTACTCACAGGGAGGCCCAAAGCCCTCTGTGCTCACAGGGAGGGGCAGAGCACCGATCGACCGGACAAGGTAATGGTGCCTGACCAGACCATCTTGTGCCTCTCTCTAACCACATTGTCTCATCTCTCTGCCTGCTGACTGTGCACAGATAGTGATGACTACTCAGGTTCTCAGATCCTTATGAGCTGGGATACTCTCAGTAATTCCCCATGGTCACTTTTACTGATTGCAGGTTTCGTTCTCTCTCGCTCTCTCTCTCTCTCCTCTCTCTTTCTCTCTCTCTGTCTCTGTCTTTCCATTCCTAACTCAATTCTCTTTCTCTCACTGGTTTTCTCTAATTTGTCTCTTTTTCTCTTGTTTTTTTGTTGCCTTTTTCGCATTCTCTGTTTGGACCCAGGTCATGTTTCTTTTACTTGTAATATTGCGGCTAGGGTTACAAAACTACCGGTAATTTACCAAAGTTACCGTAATCTTCAGTAATTTTGTTAATCAACAGAAAATCTCTGGTAATCTATCGTAATTTTGGTAATTTGCACTTGAATATCTTTTAGAAAATGTATTAATATAAAGTTTTAATTAGTTATGTCTGTGTCCATATTGTCCATGAGTTTCAAATAGATAGACTGTATGGTTCACGAGAAAATAGCCTATACAGTGCATTTGGAAACTATTCAGACCTCTTGACTTTTTCCACATTTTGTTACGTTACAGCCTTATTCTAAAATGAATTAAATACACTTTTCCCTCATCAATCTACACACAATACCCCATAATGACAAGGCAAAAACTGGTTTTAACCATTCAGACCCTTTGGTGTGAGACTCGAAATTGAGCTCATGTGCATCCTGTTTCCACTGATCATCCTTGAGATGTTTCTACAACTTGATCGGAGTCCATCTTTGGTATATTCAATTGATTGGACATGATTTGGAAAGGCACACACCTGTTTATATAAGGTTACACAGCTGACAGTGCATGTCAGAGCAAAAACCAAGCTATGAGGTCGAAGGAATTGTCTGAAGAGCTCAGAGACAGGATTGTGTCGAGGCACAGATCTGGGGAAGGGTACCAAAAACTGTCTGCAGGATTGAAGGTCCCAAGAACACAGTGATCTCCATCATTCATAAATGGAAGAATTTGGGACCACCAAGGCCCTTCCTACAGCTGGCCGCCCAGCCAAACTGAGCAATCGGGGGGAGAAGGGCCTTGGTCAGGGAGGTGACCAAGAACCCAATGCTCACTCTGATCGAGCTCCAGAGCTCCACTGTGGAGATGGGAGAACCTTCCAGAAGGACAACAATCTCTGCAGCACTCCACCAACCAGGCCTTTATGGTAGAGTGGCCAGACTAAAGCCACTCGTCAGTAAAAGGCACATGACAGCACTTGAAGTTTGCCAAAAGGCACCTAAAGACTCTCAGACTATGAGACACAAGATTCTCTGGTCTGATGAAACCAAGATTGAACTCTTTGGCCTGAATGCCAAGCGTCATGTCTGGAGGTAACCTGGCACCATCCTGAAGCATGGTAGTGGCAGCATCATGTTGTTGGTATGTTTTTCAGTGGCAGGCACTGGGAGTCTAGTCAGAATCAAGGGAAAGGTGAACGGAGAAAAATACAAAGAGATGAAAACCTGCTCCAGGGCACTCAGGACCTCAGACTGAGGTGAAGGTTCACCTTCCAACAGGACAACGACCCTAAGCACACAGCCAAGACAAGGCAGGAGTGGCTTCAGGACACGTCTCTGAATGTCCTTGAGTGGCCAGCCAGAGCCCAGACTTGAACCTGATCGAACATCTCTGGAGAGCCCTGAAAATAGCTGTGCAGTGACACTCCCCATCCAACCTGACAGAGCTTGAGAGGATCTGCAGAGAAGAAAGCGAGAAACTCCCCAAATACAGATGTGCCAAGCTTGTTGCGTCATACCCAAGAAGACTTGAGGCTGTAATTGCTGCAAAAGGTGCTTCAACAAAGTACTGAGTAAAGGGTCTGAATACTTATGTAAATGTGATATTTCAGTTTTTTTTTTTTTACATTTTCACACAAAAAAACTGTTTGCTTTGTCATTATTGGTTATTGTGTGTAGATTTATTAGAGAAAAAAAAGTATTTAATCAATTGTAGAATAAGGCTGTAACGTAACAGAATGTGGAAAATGTCAAGGGGTCTCCCCTAGAGCGACTTAGAGGAGAAATTAGGGTTAAGTGCCTAGCTCAAGGGCACATCGACAGATTTTTCACCGAGTTGGCTCAGATATTTGAACTAGCAACCTATAGGTTACTGGCCCAACACTCTTAACTGCTAAACTACCTGCTGACCATTTTTGACCTCTGAAACCCGTCCAACAATCAACTTTCTTCACAACTGCCACCCGTTTGACCCCAAAACATTAATAAATATATATTTACATTATAAAATAAATGAGTGTGTAAAAATAAAATATTTCTTGCTGAAACCCTCATATTAAACGTGAATGGTATTGACTAAGTTGATGGTTTATATTTAGGATAATGTTTTACAGCTTGGTCATTCTATTTTTCTTTTTTTAAATCATCTTATTTAATTATTTCATATATTTTAGATGGAATAAGGCCACACAGAGGGCTAGAGATAATTACAGACGCCTGTGATAATCTGAAGTACCCAAAGGGTACAAGACTAGATGTCTTGTGATATATTTAATCAAATCCTTGAAAGATACCAACATTCTGGTAGTTTACTGGTAAACTTAGAACGCTTTCAGTAATATAGCTTCCCTTTGCAACCCTAATTTTGCCACACCATTTGATCAATACATTAGTTATGATACAGTATCTTATATGAGTTTACATAGGTGGCAGTGTCCCTCTGTGTTGTTTGTGACACTGTGTGTTTATTTGTGTGCCTCCACCAAGATGCTGCATCCAGCTGCCAGCATTGTGGAGGTTCGGGCTGTCCCCTGCTCTTTGTGCCATGGCAGCTGTCCATACTGGCCAACCGCTTCAACGAGTCTATCAGTGTGCTGTGATGCCAGTCCTGCTACTCTGATGGACTGGAGAGGTGCCAGTCCTGTACCAAATGACACCAACCACTGGCTGTGTGTGCCAATGGTACTGCTGCCTGAGGTAATATCACTGTAATACAAAATGCTTATGATGGGTATGGGAGCACTGTGTATGTTTTTGTAAGGAATCAGAATTCAATTTTTGGAAAGGAAGGATCCTGCCATACATGCAGCCGGCTGAATTATAGAGAACAATTAGTGTGTGCAGTGAATATTGCATATGATAAGACAACATATTCACTCTTTTGGTGGTAGCTGGTGCATCTGAGTCCCTACAAAAATAACATGTACCTCCAACTGGTTTCTTCATGACAACATGTCATTTTAAGAAAAATATTGTAAAACCATTGCATTTTATTTTATCCGCAAGGCAAGCTGTCCTATCGTCCCCACATTGAGAGAAAACTGCTTTTATCTCCCATGTTATATACTGTACAAAGATAATTGATGCTTTCATTTTCACTAAGCTTAATAATGAGAGAGAGCGGGAGAAACTGACGGTAATAAATGGTGATGGAGAGGCTTTTGGTCAGCTCTGGAGGTAGAAAGAAATGAATTTGTTTATTGTCGTCCTAATTCTGAGGTAATTGCTTCCAGAGTTGTCTTGGGTGAAAATGTATAGAATGGACTCGTGCCTTATTTTAATTGGCTCATATTAGTCAATTAAATAATCAATTTAAGTTTATAGGCTCCTGTCTTTACTAGTAGAAATGGAGATACACGGGTTGTACAGCAAATATCCATAAAATAAGTTTGTTGATATTACAGTTGTTGCTGGAGGTTTCTTAACGGCTTTATCTCAGCTGAACACACACATAACTGTAGTGCCAAAAAGTCAAAGAGCTGGTCTTATTCGTTGCCTCTCCTCTGTGTGGGGAAATTGCTGCATCAGAGCATTGAGCTGCTGCTCTTACAGGGAATCCTGCAGCATGGAGAGCTACTGTAGCTGCAATAATTATGTGAGGTTCTGTCAAAGCCTCAGAGGTGTGACTAATTACCTCGTTAGCTCCCCAAGAAATTGTATTGATCAATTGTGTTCACCTGTATTGTATTTAAGCCTTGTTTCTTTTTGTTTGAGGGACGGCTGCCCACAGGAGGGAATACAGGCCAGAGGTATGGTTGCTTCAAGGAGCATGGGGGTAATGGAGTCTGAAACGTTGGATGTTATGGGAAAGAAGATGGACTCCTGCCCCCTTTTGTTTCTGTTCAAATCAAATCAAATTTTATTTGTCACATACACATGGTTAGCAGATGTTAATGCGAGTGTAGCGAAATGCTTGTGCTTCTAGTTCCGACAATGCAGTAATAACCAACGAGTAATCTAACCTAACAATTTCACAACAACTAACTTAACAACACTTTACAAGTGTAAAGGGATGAAGAATATGTACATAAAGATATCTGAATGAGTGATGGTACAGAACAGCATAGGCAAGATGCAGAAGATGGTATCGAGTACAGTATATGCATATGAGATGAGAAATGTAGGGTATGTAAACATATAAAAGTGGCATTGTTTAAAGTGGCTAGTGAAACATGTATTACAAAAAGATGGCAAGATGCAGTAGATGGTATAGAGTACAGTATATACATATTAGATGAGTAATGTAGGTTTATGTAAACATTATATTACGTGGCATTGTTTAAAGTGGCTAGTGATACATTTTTTACACCAACTTTTCCAATATTAAAGTGGCTGGAGTTGAGTCAGTATGTTGGCAGCAGCCACCCAATGTTAGTGGTGGCTGTTTAACAGTCTGATAGAAGCTGTTTTTCAGTCTCTCGGTCCCTGCTTTGATGCACCTGTACTGACCTCGCCTTCTGGATGATAGCGGGGTGAACAGGCAGTGGCTCGGGTGATTGTTGTCCTTGATGATCTTTATGGCCTTCCTGTGACATCGGGTGGTGTAGGTGTCCTGGAGGGCAGGTAGTTTGCTCCCGGTGATGCATTGTGCAGACCTCACTACCCGCTGGAGAGCCTTACGGTTGTGGGTGGAGCATTTGCCGTACCAGGCGGTGATACAGCCCGACAGGATGCTCTCGATTGTGCACCTGTAAAAGTTTGTGAGTGCTTTTGGTGACAAGCCAAATTTCTTCAGCCTCCTGAGGTTGAAGAGGCGCTGCTGCGCCTTCTTCACCACGCTGTCTGTGTGGGTGGACCAATTCAGTTTGTCCCGTGATGTGTACGCAGAGGAACTTAAAACTTACTACCCTCTCCACTACTGTCCCGTCGATGTGGATAGGGGGGTGCTCCCTCTGCTGTTTCCTGAAGTCCACGATCATCTCCTTTGTTTTGTTGACGTTGAGTGTGAGGTTATTTTCCTGACACCACACTCCGAGTGCACTCACCTCCTCCCTGTAGGCCGTCTCGTCGTTGTTGGTAATCAAGCCTACCACTGTAGTGTCGTCTGCAAACTTGATGATTGAGTTGGAGGTGTGCATGGCCACGCAGTCGTGGGTGAACAGGGAGTACAGGAGAGGGCTCAGAACGCACCCTTGTGGGGCCCCAGTGTTGAGGATCAGCAGGGTGGAGATGTTGTTACCTACCCTCACCACCTGGGGGCGGCCCGTCAGGAAGTCCAGTACCCAGTTGCACAGGGCGGGGTCGAGACCCCTGTGGACCTTTTGTGGCGGTAAGCAAATTGGAGTTGGTCTAGGGTGTCAGGTAGGGTGGAGGTGATATGGTCCTGACTAGTCTCTCAAAGCACTTCATGATGACGGAAGTGAGTGCTATGGGGCGGTAGTCGTTTAGCTCAGTTACCTTAGCTTTCTTGGTAACAGGAACAATGGTGGCCCTCTTGAAGCATGTGGGAACAGCAGAATGGGATAAGGATTGATTGAATATGTCCGTAAATACACCAGCCAGCTGGTCTGCGCATGCTCTGAGGACGCGGGTGGGGATGCCGTCTGGGCCTGCAGCCTTGCGAGGGATAACACGGTTAAATGTTTTACTCACTTCGGCTGCAGTGAAGGAGAGTCTGCAGGTTTTGGTAGCGGGCTGTGTCAGTGGCACTGTATTGTCCTCAAAGCGAGCAAAGAAGTTGCTTAGTCTGTCTGGGAGCAAGACATCCTGGTCCGCGACGGGGCTGGTTTTCTTTTTGTAATCCGTGATTGACTGTAGATCCTGCCACATACCTCTTGTGTCTGAGCCGTTGAATTGTGATTCTACTTTGTCTCTATACTGATGCTTAGCATGTTTGATTGCCTTGCAGAGGGAATAGCTACATTGTTGGTATTCGGTCATGTTTCCGGTCACCTTGCCCTGTTTAAAAACTGTGGTTCGCTCCTTCAGTTTTGTGCGAATGCTGCCATCAATCCACGGTTTCTGGTTTGGGAATGTTTTAATAGTTGCTGTGGGTACGACATCACTTGCTAAAAAACTCGCTCACCGAATCAGCGTATTCATCAATGTTGTTGTTTGACGCAATGCGGAACATATCCCAATCCACGTGATCGAAGCAATCTTGAAGTGTGGAATCAGATTGGTCGGACCAGCGTTGAACAGACCTGCGGAACAGGTCAGGAGCTCGGGAGCTTCCTGTTTTAGTCTCTGTCTATAGGCAGGGAGCAACAAAATGGAGCCGTGGTCAGCTTTTCCGAAAAGAGGGCGGGGGAGGGCCTTATATTCGTTGCGGAAGTTAGAATGACAATGATCCAGTGTTTTACCAGTCCTGGTAGCACAATTGATATGCTGATAGAATTTAGGGAGTCTTGTTTTCAGATTAGCCTTGTTAAAATCCCCAGCTACAATGAATGCAGCCTCAGGATATGTGGTTTCCAGTTTACATAGTGTCAAATAAAGTTTGTTCAGGGCCATCGATGTGTCTGCTTGGGGGGGAATGTGGCTGTGATTATAATCGAAGAGAATTATTTTGGTAGATAATGTGGTCGACATTTGATTGTGAGGAATTCTAAGTCAGGTGAACAGAAGGACTTGAGTTCCTGTATGTTGTTATGACCTCACCACGTCTCGTCAATCATAAGGCATACCCTCCCGTTGTTTTGGTTCGCCGGCTGGGATCCGATCCATTGTCCTGGGTGGTGGGCAAAACACAGGATCCTCTTCGGGAAAGCCGTATTCCTGGTAGTAATGATGGTGAGTTGACGTTGCTCTTATATCCAGTAGTTCCTCCCGACTGTATGTAATGAAACCTAAAATTACCTGAGGTACCAATGTAAGTAATAACACGTAAAAAAACAAAATACTGTATAGTTTCCTGGGAACACAAATCGAGGCGGCCATCTCTGTCGGCGCCGGAAGTAATTGTGTTTAGTGATAGGAAACTGAGGCTTTCTAAAGGCCTTGGAGCATTCACCAAATTGTGCTGTAAAATGGTTGGTCACAATGCACATTAGTGACATCTGCTGGTCCGCAATAAATAGCAGCATTTGATTGTCAGATGTTTTTTCAACTGTATTCATCAAAACTCTGTGGCACAGAGTTGGAATACTAGGTTTGCATCTTACATCATGCTTTAATTTTTTGCCTTCATATTTACTAATTTTCATAAACTGAATCTATGGTAGAATTTAGGATGATTAAGACATAAGCTCATTCTATATGAAATAATAATGATTATTTGAACAACAATGTGCAGAAAGTGGGGTTTCACATAAAACAATTTTCAGTGTACCTTGGCCAGGATCCGACCCCATACCCTCACATCCCTGAATATTCCACAGTTCCCTACTATACCTGCTAAGCTACCAGTCAGAAGAAACTAGCAGTAAAAAATCCTAACTATATTTGTAAGTACTGTACAGTGTCTAGTAGAGGTCGGTGTTTGAAAGCGGCTTGGAATCTAAGAAAGCACCGGAACCACGGCGAAAACAGTGGGATCTCGCATTTTGCAGCACACAGTTTGAAAAAGCACATGATCAAAAGAAGCTTGGGACATCATTGATGACGTGCATCGGATAGTGATACACTGCTTTGATCTTAAACGCATCCCCCGGTGCTCCAGAATCGAACATAACATCACTAGTTGAGTTATTTGGTATGTTTAACATTCGCATGTTTTATTTATTGTGTTCTTGGGCCAACCAGAGGGGTATCCTACGAAACAAGCTCGATCTACTCAGGCTTTTCTAAAGCTAACCAGCTTCCGTTAGCATCACGTTCCAGCTCAGGCTTCATCTGTACTGAGACGGTGGATATTGGTTGTCCGGCTGCCGCTAACTCTAGCAGGCTTTTAACTGCATGTGCATGTCACACATGGCTCGTCAAACGCTGAACTCTTCATTGAGACAATGCTGAAACATCAATCCATGGGCGAGTCAGTGCCACATTTTCATTTGTGCTGAAATCAAAATGAAGTCTTTTGCTGACTTTAGTGTGCTTTTGTGTGCACAACCACAAGCACCTTATTTCCCGCTCCTATCAATAAAATAATTTATTTAGCTAAGTCATACAAGTGTTAATGTGGTGAAGTGTAAAATGCAAGACTGTTTTTAATCCACAAAAAAACTTTTGATTAATAAAATGTTTAATCAGTCGTCTTCCTCAAATGAAGAGGATGATGCAAGGGGATCTTAATTTCATTGGGCCTCAACTCAGCTCAGTCATTTCATTTAGGGTGAGTGGAGATATCTTTGAGTTAGCCTGCCCCGGAGCAGGTTAGTTCTGAAGAATTCGTTGCTATAGAAATGTACCAAATTAATTTGACTTGGTAAAAATCTGTTTTATGGACCTAACTTGCTTACAACTTTTTCCATGTGGTTTCTTCCTTCATAGACTCCATGAAATGATGACCTATGGACAAATTATTCATTTTGTGTATGATTTCCTAGAAACAAGGATGGCTTAACTTACCCCTTTGGTTCGATTTACCCCACTCTTCCCTACTGAAGACATTGTTGTCTTTGTGCTGGAACCTGGCCAATGGTAGTGCCCCTAGGCTAACAATGTTCAGAGCAGACTGTGTTTTTGTTTGCTGTACACATACCATTTATATGGAATTGTTTTAAAAAGATCATACCAAGGATCATTTAGCTATTTGATTTGGAATTTTAAGACACCTTGAACCTTGAAGTAAAAAAAATATACAGTATACGTATAAAACGTTTGTGTATTTGATTAAAAAATATATTTTTGGCCTTACTTCTATTAGACCATTGAATAACAGGTTCACTACATGGAACAACAGACAGTCCCAGACAAATATCAAAAGGACGTTTGTTCTGAAGTGTTTCTCCTATATCTGAAAGATCAGGAACCATTATTATTATTATATATATTTTTTTACATGTATTTAACACCATAGTTTTGGCATTAAACAGTCTCCATATATACTTCGTCATTTTTTAAGCTGATAGCGGAGGACCTTCAGATGAGGTCTGTGGGCGTCCTAGAGCAAAACAACCAACAAGTACGGGACCTTTCAAAAGTTTTAGAACACCTACTCATTCAAGGGTTTTTATTTATTTTTACTATTCTCTACATTGTTTAATAATAGTGAAGACATTGTCCTGATGATAAACAAATTATACTGTAGTCCCACTAAGTGAAAACCAGATGGGATGGCATATCGCTGCAGAATGCTGTGGTAGCCATGCTGGTTAAGTGTGCCTTGAATTCTAAATAAATCACTGACAGTGTCACTGGCAAAGCACCCCCACACCATAACACCTCCACCTCCATGCTTCACGGTGGGAAATACACATACGGAGATCATCCGATCACCCACACCGCGTCTCACAAAGACAAATTTCCACCGGTCTAATGTCCATTGCTCGTGTTTCTTGGCCCAAGCAAGTATCTTCTTAATATTAGTGTCCTTTAGTAGTGGTTTCTTTGCAGCAAGTCGACCATAAATGTCTGATTCACATAGTCTCCTCTGAACAGTTGATGTTGTAATGTGTATGTTACTTGAACTCTGTGAAGAATTTATTTGGGCTGCAATTTCTGAGGCTGGTAACTCTAATGAACTTATTCTCTGCAGCAGAGGTAACTCTGGGTCTGCCATTCCTGTGGTGGTCCTCATGAGAGCCAGTTTCATCATAGCACTTGATGGTTTTTGTGACTGCACTTGAAGAAATGTTCAAAGTTCTTGAAATGTTCCGTATTAACTGTCTTAAAGTAATGATGGACTGTCGTTTCTCTTTCTTATTTGTGCTGTCCCTGCCATAATATTGACTTGGTCTTTTACCAAATATGCCTATCTTCTGTATACCACCCTACCTTGTAACAATACAACTGATTGGTTTAAACGCAAGAAGGAAAGACATTTCACAAATTCACTTTTAAGAAGGCACACCTGTTAATTGAAATACACGAAAAATAAGAAGAAATATGAAGAACACAATAAGTAAGCAAGCATACACGGTCAGTTTCAATACCATATTTACAATGTGCAGGGATACTGGTGATGGAGGTAGATATGTATAGCGTTAAGGTGACTAGGCAAGGGGATATATAATAAACAGAGTAGCAGCAGCGTGTATGTGAGTAGGTGTGCGTGTGTGTAGAGTCAGTATAAATGTATGTGCATGTGTGTTTGTGAGCAGATAATGGAGTGAGTGTGTGTGTGTGTGAGTGTGAAGGGCCCTGTGAGTGTGCATAGAGACAGGGCAAAAATAAAAATGTCAAGGATACAAGGTTAACTCAGATAGTCTGTGTATCTATTTTGTTAGCTATTTATAATTCTTATTGCTTGGGGATAGAAGCTGTTCAAGAGTCTGTTGTTGTCAGACTTGATGCACCGATACCGCTTGTCATGCATAATCAGAGAGAATAGTCTTTGGCTTGGGTGGGTGGAGTCTTTAACGATTCTCCGGGCCTTCCTTCCACACCGCCTGATACAGATGTCCTGGAAGGCAGTTTGGCCCCTGTGATGTACTGGGGTATCCACACAACCCTCTGTAGCGCCATGCGTTCGGGGGTTTTGCTATTGCCCTACCATGCAGTGATGCAGCCAGTCAAGATGCTCTCAGTGGTACAGCTGTATAACTTTGAGTATTTGAGGGACCATGCCAAACCTTTTCAACCTCCTGAGGGGGAAGAGGTGCTGTCGTGCATTCTTCAAGACTATGCTTGTGTATTTGGATCCTTTTAAGTCTTTAGTGATTTGGACACAGAGGATCTTGAAGCTCTTGTCCTGCTCTACTGCAACCCTGCTGATGTGGATATTTTGACCCTGCAGAGGTCATAGAGGGAATTCTTGTACTTGTTGAGGTCCTCAGACTTAGCCTCAGGGTCCTCTACGATAGCTCTGTGTGCGGTAGCCCTGACCTTTAGTTTAGTGACAACCTTGGTGTTAATCCATGGCTTTTGATTGGGGAAGCAGTGTGCCCTCACCGTGGGGACAATGTCGGCCGATGCATTTTCTAATGAAGCCAATGATGGAGGTGGTTACCTCATCAATGTTATCAGCGGAGTCTGAAAACATATTTCAATCAGCGCTAGCAAAGCAGTCCTGTAGCATAATCTCTGATTCTGGTGATTACAATATGTAACTTGTTGGGCTACCCAACCAAATTCACATTGAAATAAGGGGATACCTAGTCAGTTGTACAACTGAATGGGTACAACTGAACGCATCTACTGCATTTAACCCAATCCCTCTGAATCAGAGAGTTGTGGGGGGCTGCCATAATCAACATCCACATCTTCGCCACCCGGGGCCTTGCTCAGGGGAAAACGACAGATTTGAACCTTGTAAGCTCAGTGATTGTCAGCAACCTTCTGGTTACTGGCCCAATGCTCTAACCACTAGGCTACCTGACGTATTATAGATCTGTCATTCTCATTGAAAGCAAGTCTAAGAAGCAGTAGATCTGTTCTATGTGTGCTATTTCTATGCTTCCTGTTCTTAAGTTTCATTGTTGTGTCTTTTACTTTCAGTTTTGTGCACCAGCTTCAAACAGCTAAAAATACAATATTTTGGTTATGGAAAAGGCATTTATACAATTTTACCGAAACTTCTTATTTTCATCATAGCTGTCGTGATTTTTATTTATTTGATATGACTTTATTCACATAAAAACTGTGGATGGAAACGTGGTTACTTCTAGAGACTACTTTTCTATTGTTGAACCTCTTCACTGCTGGCAATGCAATATTCTATTGGCAGAAAACCAAGTTTCCATGAATGCAAATTTGAGAGAAAAAGACTCCTGGCCAGGTAAAGTAGTTTGTTCAAGCCACTTTAAACTGGAAAGTATTTGATATGTAAATGATAACAAGTCACCTGATTATGTCAGGACCATCATCAATATGTAATATTTCTCATTGAGAGTAAATGACTGTTCAGATCAGTAGCTAGATATTTAAGGTAGGCCTATTCCAAATACCTGGTCTATCCCATATGGCTACAGAAAGTATTTATACCTCTTGACTTATTCCACATGTTGTTGTTGTGTTACAGCCTGAATTAAAAAGGTATAACATTTTTGTTCCTCCCCATCTACACACAATACCCAATAATGACAAAGTGAAAACATGTTTTTAGAAATTTTAGCTAATGTATTGGAAATGAAATACAGACATATCTCATTTACGTATGTATTCACAACCATTTGCTATGACACTCCAAATTGAGCTCAGAGGCATCCAATTTCCTTTGACCTTCCTTGAGATTTCCCTACAACTTTATTGGAGTGCACCTGTTGCTAATTCATTTGTTTGGACATGATTTATAAAGAAACACACCTGTCTACATAAGGTCCCACTGTTGACAGTGCATGTCAGAGCAGAAACTATACAATGAAGTCCATGTCTGTAGATCTCTGAGATAGAATTGTGATGAGACATATATACGAGTAAGGGTATCAAACAATTTCTAGAGCGTTGAAAGTTTCTAAGAGCACAGTGGTCTCCATCATTGGAAAATTGAAAATGTGGAACTACCCAGACCGGGCAAGAAGGACCTTGGTCAGGTAGGTGACCAAGAACCCAATGAGCACTGACAGAAGTACAGAGTTCCTTGGCTGAGATGGGAGAACCTGTGTTACGGATACAGGTATCCTGTGTCTGTGTGTATCCTGTGTGTGTTTCTTTTCTCTCCTTCTCCCCTCACAGGTGAAAATCATTACTCCCCAATCAGTCAACAATCAACCCATCAATCAGAAGACACACATCCTCCTGTTTCCTACCTATCACAGTTCCTTTCCCTTGGTTTAAAAACCCCATCAGTTGTTTGCTCTAGAGCTCAATCTCTCTGTAATTGCCATGTATGTAGAACTCTCTGGGACTCTCTCTTTGTGTCTTAACCTTTCTTTTTGTTTGAGCACCTCCATAGCACTTTGTCATCACCTGTGAGTATTGTTTTTGGTTATAGTGTTTGTATTTGATTGCTGGTGGGAAAAGGGGAAACCAAGACAAGTCGCCCATGGGCATACACTACCCGTAGGTGAACTTTGTTAAATACACTAGTTAGAACTGGGCGGACCACCCACTGTATTTTTGGTTAGTTAGCTGTTGTTAAAGTAGGCTAGTCTAGCTTAGGGGTGTTTTTGTATACTTATTGTTTCTTTCCTTGGGTCCAGCTCAGCCCCTTTTCCTGCTCTCCCCCCCATTACCGTGTGTTTTACAATAAACCCTGAGTTTGACGGTATAATTTCAGTTGTCGTAGTTATTTCGTTCTCACTTTTACTTTGTCAAAATTATAATTTGCATGAGTTATGTTACAGGTCTCATTACCATCCCCCCCTAGACTGTCAGGCCAAAAGGGATTCGTAACAACCTGCCAGAAGGTCAATAGTCTCTATAGCGCTTCACAAATCTGGGCTTTATGGGAGAGCGGCCAGACAGAAGCCACTCCTGAGAAAAAGGCACATGACAACACGCCTGGAGTTTCCAAAAAGGCATGTGAAAGACTCTGAGAGCATAAGGCAAAAGATTCTGTGGTCTGATGAGGCAAATGTACTCTTTGGCCTGAATGCAAAGCACTATGTCTTGAAAAACTAGGCACAGCTCATCACCAGACTAACACCATCCCTACCCTGAAGCATGGTGGTGACAACATCATGCTATAGGGATACTTTTCAGCTGCAGGACAATGACCCCAGGCATACAGCCAAATAAATGCTAGAATGGCTTCAGAACAAGAATGTGAAAGTCATTGAGTCGCCCAGCCAAAGCCCAGATCTGTGGAATGACTTGAAGATTGTTGTACACTGCCTCTCCCCATATAATTTAACAGAGTTTGAGAAAATCTGCATGTAATAATGGGAGAAAGTTCCCAAATCCAGATGGGCAATGTTGATACAGACATACCAAGATGACTCAAAGCTGTAATCGCCGCCAAATGTGTTTCTACAAATTATTGACTCGGGTGTGAATACTTTTGTCATTGATATATTTCTGTATTTCATTAAATGTCTAAAAACATATTTCCCTTTGTTATTATGTGGTATTGTGTGTAGATGGATGAGAGAAACATAAATTGAATACATTTTTAATTCAGGCTGTAACACAATAAAAAGTGGAATAGGTCAAGAGGTATGAATACTTTCTGAAGGGACTGTATATCATACTGCAAATGGAAATCCTACTGAGCAAATAATATTTTATGAAAAATAGAATTACAGAAGTAGCATCTACAATGTTTATTCTTATTGTGCATTTACTATAAATGTCTGGACATAATAACAATGTGTGTTTGAATGTGTCAAAATGAAAGCCTTCAGTTGTGCATTACTGATGTGTCCTTTGTTTCCTTGTTGTACACACTGAGCTTATACAACATACATTATATGTTTTGAGGGATACTGGATAGAAAGAATGGGATGAATAAAACAAACCATATTATTGTGCTTTGAAGGAACTGATATCAGATTTGCCATTTACTGCTTCTCTCCTCAATCCGTCCAAATACCCCTCTCTTTCTGAGATCAAGGCCACAGACAACCCTTTTGACAGAACGTATACATTGTAAATGACCATCAGCCCTCAAAGCCAATCATTTCACAGCCACTTATCTCTCCACCGAAACTGAATTGAGATATCTTTATTAATATTATCTGTGTGTTAGGACTGCCAGGGGAAGATATGCACCAAGCAGTGGCAGTTTAAATTGCCTTTTTTGATACCTGCCTGGATCAGAAGGACTATAACAGGTATTCAGGGGATACTGCAGTGTAGAAGTTACTGAAGGCGTTTATTTTTTTTATTTTTTTGGAATGACTCCAGGCAAGTCCGTCTGTGCTGTTAAAACAATTATATGGCTAAATGTCCAACCTTGATTGAAGTGCTTACTCACAACTGTTGGCTTCGTCAATAATATATGTTCAGGTTTTTTTCCCCCCTGCTATATTGCTTTTCTCTATTACAGTATGACATATGAGGAGAGTGTACATTCCCGTGAGAAACATAATTAAAAAAAATACCATTTATATGTGTTGTTAATGGTACTGCGACAGGATCAGCACCATGCACAGCTCCGAACATTTTGTAAGAGTACTCGCCACAACAAATACAGGGGATAAGCCAGCCAAGAGTACTGATTGGATCAGCCTTTGAAACCACTCCACTGTACAGTCAAGGATAATGGAAACTCACTTAGAGTTGATAGACAAGTGAGAACAGTGGAGTGCAGTCATTGTTACCTCCATGAAGGACCTTGGCAAGGACCTCATGAGCATACAGTCCTCCTGCCTGCTGCTTCTCTCAGGTGAGGCCATCATAGCGGTGCCACCGCCACCCGTTACCTCTGTGTCCTGTGTCAGCATTCAATGAACTCGGGCCATTGAGTGATACGTTGCAGACCATTATGGTCACTAGATTTGATTTCCTCCTCTATCTATAGGTAAGGGACCGTGCGGTCTCGGGAAATGTGTCCTTCAAAGTGATGCCTGGCCTTCAAAAAGGAGCCACGCCCCACAGACTCAGTTCACCAATCGCTTAGAGCTTCTCTACAAATGAGGCACCAGAGCAGTTTGAAAAACAACATCAGCAGCTTGGTTCTGGTAATTCTTACATCTTTCAACTCGTGTAGATGTTAAGGGTCTGCTGAAATCCTGGGCTAGTGTACATCAATGGAATTCTATGGGGTCGTCTTAGACCGCGTACACATGAGATTTAGAGAAAATAAGGTTGTAAAGCTTTAGATTTGCTTTGCGTATAGAAATATCCACATGTACATCTACGTTATATAATTTACCATCCAATTAAATCAATTAGATAAATGAAATCTATTTCATGAGGCTGTTTGTCAACTGTTAAAGGCCTTTGATGACTGGTAAGTGAAGGCTGTGTTCATAACTGGGAATATTGCAGAAAATAAGAAATATATACTCAGTGGCACTTAGTTTATTAGGTACACCTATCTAGTACTGGGTCGGACTTGAATGTTGCTCAATTGGTATCAAGGGACCTAACGTGTACCAGGAAAACATTCCCCACACCATTACACCATCTCCGCCAGCCTGGAACGTTGACACCAGGCAGGATGAGGCCATGGACCCATGCTGCTTACACCAAATCCTGACTCTGCCATCAGCATAACGCAACAGGAACCAGCATTCTTCGGACCAGGCAATTTTTCCACTCCTAAATTGTCCAGTGTTGGTGATCGAGTGCCCACTGGAGTCGCTACTTCTTGTTTTTAGTGTATTTCACTGTGTTATACATAATAAATACAGTAGACTATATTTTGTAAGTGCAGGATTTGTGGGATACCTTTGGTGATCATTGGAAGCACATCAACCATGCACATCCTCCTCACGTCAACACCCTGCTCCAACTCTAACCTAGTAGGACAAGTCTTAACATTTCTATACACCCTTTGGTAAATGAACCATTGACCTGACACCAACTTTAGCCTGCCTTTTATCTGTTGTGTGAAATAAAACAAGATGGTCAGGAGGCAGATCAAAGCCAGGCACTGGCCAATCAGCTGTGTTGATATTGTTGAGCGATCCGGAGCCCCTGGGTGGCTGGCTCTCTGGTCTTCCAGGAGTTTGTTAGCTCTGGAGCTCTCGTCTCCTCACCTTATAGTCAGATGGATGTGCAGCTTTCTGTTCTTCTTTTGTTGTCCATTAAATTATCCGTAACAATTAAACCACTTGGAGGGTGCATGGCTCCATAAAAAGTGTATCCATAAAAGTGACATCAGTAATGATTTTGCAAGCAACAGGAAACGATATGGTGGACTGCTCACACTACGAATAGCATGAAGATGTCTAAATGTTTATTGTAGAGGCTGTTTCTTTTGCTGTCTCTGTGCAAAAAGCTTTTAATTAATCTGTTCACTGGTGAAAGTCATTGCGTAAAAGGTGTCAACGTTGACGTGTCCTATAAGTAAGATCAGATCACTATGATAGTGTGTGATAGGTAAGACCCAGGGGATACGGTTTCCCTATGGTCCTGATAAACCACTGTGAGTGCCAGTGGCACTGTAAAACCCTTATCTGTTTAGTGACTCAAAAGGGATCCCGTCACAGCTTAGGATGGGAACTATGGGGTTCTCCATGATGTCACGGAACACATTTAACATAACATAATGTGCCTGCATCCACTGCAAGTCATTCCGATGTCTATTTTCCTGGCATTGTGTTGCATGCAGAGGTAGCTGATGTTCCAGCCCTTGAGAGGTTATTTCTGTGGTTCAGGCCTTCGTGCCCATAAGATTAATTACAGCAGAAAATTATGAAAATGTGTTTATTCCTAAACTAATTAGGCTATACGATCCATTATTGGACTCAAATGAGCACACTGCATGGCATTCACATTCATTATCATTCTCTTCAGGCCACATTAACTCAATTGATTAATCTAATCAATAACAGTAGTGTTGAGACATGTGACCCATAGACATATACAAATTGTCAAGTTCTCACATATCGATAAATTGTTTTTGCACAGTCACCATCCCATAACTGTATCTCTATGCATTATACTGACAAAAACCTGTTCCACATGACTCTTCAATCCACTATGTAACAACATCATTGAAGTAGCCCATTTGCCTCTCACTAATAATTTGGTCTATTTAACCCTCTTAATTTCACCTAATGTTCTGACTGTTCTACTGTAGCCTATAACCTGTTTTAGAGAAATGCAATAATCAAATATTGTAAGAGCTTTCATTGTCTGCTTATATGCCCCCTTTATTTACCCTACAGGGAGAGCACTGTAAGAATGGCCCATGTTCTGAATTCTGCCGCTGTTGTCGTGTCTTTGGCTATATCGGATTAAGTGATATGACATGCTATTCTATAAAATAATTTCTCCGTAATTAATATTACCTGATTGAGCTAATCATGTAAATGTAATTAACTAAAGAGTCGGGGCACCACAAAATAATATTTATAGAGCTGTTATCTTCCGAATAAACTCTTAAAGACGTAGTAATATTTTACATCAATAGTAGTCAATATTAATCGTCATCTTAATTCAGTCTCATCTGAAAGTTGTAAATTCTTGGTTATCTGCACGAACCCTGGCGAACAAGTTGAATCAGCAATACAAAATTGGGTTTAATTATTTATTTAATAAATACCTAACTAATCACACAGAATTACACATACACATAAATCATAACTTGATTACAAATTACATCATAAAGGAAAACGTCCCTAGTGGGCGGAACAGATATGACAGATGGTTACACAAAAGAAAAGGGCTGGGTTTGAGTGAAAGAGCGGGAAGACTGAGGAACAAAGGGCGAAGCTGTGCTATCGTAAATACAGAATCTTATGCATTCTAAATTACCGCCCATTTGGAAAAGGAAAATCCATTAAATATTTACTCTGAGCTGCGCTTCGGTAGGCTGGTGGTAGATGGAATGCCGTGTTGCCCAACCGAGTACTTTGTGCTTTGAAGAATGTCTCTGCTGGTAAATTGGATACGTTGTAGTAATGTCGTTGTGTGGCAGATGGGATACTCTGTCTATTCCTTCCTAACCTGCATTTGCAGCTGCTGTTGCTAACTCAATGGCTAGGAGGTATCACTTCTGTAGTGAATAAGAGTTAAAAGTTCATACCACTCGCAACCAAAGCTCACGCTGATGTTGGCTTCATTCTGTAGTTATTATCTGTACCATTCTGACTTCGGACCGTCATCCTCACATCCTCGGAACATGAGGTTACATTGTCGTCAAGGCTTTATATAGGAAGGGAGAGGTGGGCGTGTTTGAAAAGTTTTATAGCCCATGTCCCTTCACAGGGGCATAGCCCTAACCTTATGAAAACCCAAATCTCACATTTTAGAAGCTAAAATCACAATTCATCCCATCACGAATAATTTGATATTCAAACATTTAAATTGAACAAAAATTCCATGTAAATCCGATAACTCTGATGTGTAGACTTTCCACTGTAGAGTTTATGTCATCTTATCATTGATGAGAATGTCTCAGATGACAACCGAACTGACATCATATTCATTAAGTACCACCGCATATGTTCAATTGGTCAGATTACCAGAATATAGTTAATTTCCCCCCACCTTCTGATTTTCCCAGAATCTCTATTTTAACCAAAGGGGTTTGCAAATGTAACATCAGTAGGGTAGAGAGAGGAAAAATGGGGGAAGAGGTATTTATGACTGTCATAAACCTACCTCCAGGCCAACGTCATGACACTGTACATTTTAAAAGTGCTAAACAAATAGTTATATTGACTAACGTTACGGCCGTCCTAACGTTACGGCCGTCCTCATTGTCTTAATCGAAATTACGAATGACCTCTTTTCCCTTATGCCATAGTTTGTACATCTCAATTGTCAGTAGAAACCACATTTGTTTAAGCAAGTCAGCCATATCAGCTACGTTTTTTTTAAAGGCAATAAATGAGCCTGAAAAAAACATTTCACTGCCAGACAAGGCGCCGCTGATAGCCAGGTGTAGCAGTGGTAAGATGTTGGGACTGCTGTTGGGGCAGCTTTCTGTAGGCCCTAACAGTTTGTGGGCACCGTTTGTCACAGTTATTGTACAATTGATGTATTGTTTAGTGCTGTGTAGTGTAGTGGCTTTGCTGACATGCATTCCACTTACTTTTTTCCCCACACCAAGATTTACATGCTAAAATTGCCACTGCATTGAGTCCAGCCTACTTGGGTTCAAGCATTGTGATCTCAAGTTTGGTGGTGGTACAGAGTTGTTACTGTTAGGCTGCGGGTTTGGGAGGTAAGATACTGCATTCAGTCAGGTGCGGACTTGGACAAGAAATTTCTAAAACACCTGCCCATTTTTATTTCACTTGAGGCCCCCGTTATTAGCTAGATAATGACAATATTGCTCAAAAACAACAAGTTCAGTTATGAGGTAGACACGCTTATTGCTAAAAGACATGTCAGTCTAACAGACGTCTTATTGCATTATTACTTCAGAGTTCTAAACTGATCCCATGACCCAATATCAATCATGAGAGAAATTAACAGCTCATTTTCTCTTTCCACCATCCAGTGCAATTCAGCTTCTCTCTGTCAGGGCCCAACTCTCTTTCCACCTCAGCTCAAATATTCATATTCTAAAATGAATGCTCCATTGCCCTGTTATGAGGAGGAAAAATGTATACATTTGACCTGATAGCTAATAAACATTCACAAACACACCAGCTCACAAATCAGCAGAGGGAAAGTGATTCCGTTATTTAGTCTTCCAAAGACATAACAACATATCATTTTACAGGGACATTCATTAGCATATTCATGCAGCAGGAGTGCAGATAAATGGGCAAAGCCTCTGTATTAGTCCCAACCAAGGAGTACTAGTTCTGCCATGGAGGGCGCAGACTCACTGAGCTGAGACTAAATATGTACTGTAGTCTCCTCCTGTCATCCAACGCCCGTGTGTGGTCAACCATGAAGTTTCCAGAGCAACTCGACCAGAACTCTTCACAGCTACACTGTAGCTGAGCCATTTCATGCTACCTCCCGCCTCTTGAAAGATGAAAACCTGTGCAGGCTTTGTTCGGTTCCTCTTGAATTAGTAAGAGATGTAGGGTTGTTGAACCTAGCTCTAGATGCACACTATTTCATTTTAGCCAATTGCTCCACTGTCATAGTCACACCCAATTTACACCTCTTCATTAGAGCAGATTAGCAGACTACTGGAAATCTCGGAGTTCTGAATGGTTCACATTTTATTTTGAGTTATTTTCCCATGGGACTCTACCTCAGTTTTCATGGGTAAAGGAACACACTGGTGATGTTGAATAAAACAGTCTCAGAGCCGTCTATAAAATTAAAATTGGTGTTTTATACCACGCAGAAGGCTTGCATTTACTCAGTAGATTACAGCACTCTGTCCAGTGGTGCCAGACAGAGGAGAGCAAATTTGCAGTTTGGTAAACAACTTTGCAATTAGAGTCATTCATTACACACCTGGCTCAGTCGACCATGAGATGGCTATGTCTGCGAAGGCAACATTTTGTCAATCAAATTTCCATTTTATTACTGGCAGTTGTTTCTCTAATATAGGCTCAGAAATGATGGAGGATTGGATTTCAGATGAGGATAATTACAACAATGCTATTAACTTTGTTCCCTCAGGCAAGCAGTGGTGTAAACGTCAACACACGTACTCGGAATGCTTAGATAAAAGGTTACCAATTCTGTAGAGTCCATCTTAGCTAGGTATGTGTGGCACATGGAGATGTGTGAAATTTACTCCTCAGCCTGAAGTGTCCCTACTTGTGCCACCAAATAGCTAGCTTTTCTGGTGGGACTGACTGGTAAGATGCTTCAGGAGGGTGGTCACATGTGCTAGCAAGGCAGATGTCCTGGGTTTGAATCAAGGTATGAGCTGAGGAGGAAGTGGTACTCGCTAAGCTAGCAGCATGACGTCCTTTATACATGCGCTGTTCACATGGGTTTGGGGAGTTTTTTCTGACCACTTGACCTGGTACTAATAAGTCCCAGTGTTTTTCCTGGTCTGGTCACATTTTAACATGCGGTACTATGAAAGCATGTTTTATTTATTTAACTTTTATTTAACTAGGTAGGTCAGTTAAGAACACATTTTTATTTACAATGATGGCCTACCCCGGCCTACCTGGATGGCGCTTGGCCAATTGTGCGCTGCCCTATGGGGCATAATGTGAAAATGAAATGAAACATTGCCCTAAAAACCATGAAATGTGTTATGTATGCACTTGGCATGTAAACACACTGTATTGTGATGATAATAGCCTATTAGGCAGTAGACCTTAAAAGCACAACAGAAAGGAAATAAACAAACTAATCTGATAGAAAACTGCATCGATATTAGTCAGAAATATTTATTCTAGCGTCAAATTTGAACACAATGTGTAAATAGGATAATTTCGTTCATAAAGTCAGTCAATTCATCATGACTTCCTTAGGGGTTGGGTTTTGATTTCGACAATGCTCACTTGCCCACTAACACAGGATACACAGCTGTGGTGATTGCGGTCAGACTGCAATCTCATTTTTCTTAATGAGCATTCAGTCGTTCTTTAAGGCTGCATGGTATGGGCGTGGTCGGAGGTGTGTCCGACCCACAGTTGCCATCTTGAATTAGGATTATGTCCATGGTTTGAGAAAATTTGAATAAAAAAATTTAATCAAAGTTTATTGGTCTCGTACACAGTTTAACAGATGTTACAGAGGGTGCAACGAAGTGCTTACGTTACTAGCGTCTATCAATGCAGTAAAATATCAAACAGGTACACAAATAATCAATGAAAAAAACAAAAAAACTGAAAGAACAACAAGAAATCAAGAAATGTCAAATAGCACTGTAACTGTAAATACACAAGATATACTATGAATGATATGTAGAACAGGAGACGGAGTCAAGAATCCAATATATAAATTCATATGTGGTATGTATAAACAGTGTAACTAAAATGTAATGTACAGTAGTAGAAATATTAGAATGAGCCATGTCGAGAATACGGTATATAAATACACGGTACAAAACCACATAGCGAAATTGATAGAACTGCAGGAAATTAGCTTCTGGACCTGAGTGTAACGATGTGCTCTGAGAGTCGGGTAGCGAGTTCAAGGAGTGAGTGTTTTAATAAAGAAACACAACATAACACAAAACAAGAAACACAAACAACACACAGACATGATCCTGGAACAGAAACAATCATGCCTGGGGTAGGAACCAAAGGGAGTGACATATATAGGGACGGTTATCATGGAAGTGATGGAGTCCAGGTGAGTCTGACGTAACGATGGTGACAGGTGTGCGCCATAACGAGCAGCCTGGTGACCTGGAGGCCGGAGAGGGAGCACACGTGACACTGTGAGTCCGGAATAAAAATAATATATACACTACCGTTCAAAAGTTTGGGGTCACTTTGAAATGTCCTTGTTTTTGAAAATAAGCACTTCCATTAAAATAACATCAAATTGATCAGACTTTTTAATTTGAATTTAAATAGGCAAGTCAGTTAAGAACAAATTCTTATTTACAGTGGGTTAACTGCCTTATTCAGGTGTAGAACTATTTTTACCTTGTCAGATCAGATCTAGCAACCTTTTGGTTACTGGCCCAATGCCAGTAGGCTACCTGCCACCCCAAATACAGTGTAGACATTGTTAATGTTGTAAATGACTATTGTAGCTGGAAACGGCAGATTTTTTATGGAATATCTACATACAGTAGGCAGCTTCATTAAATAGTACCAGCAAAACACCAGTCTCAACGTCAACATTGAAGAGGCGACTCCGGGATGCTGGCCTTCTAGGCAGAGTTGCAAAGAAAAAGCCATATCTCAGTCTGGCCAATAAAAATAAAAGATTAAGATGGGCAAAAGAACACAGACACTTGACAGAGGAACTCTGCCTAGGCCAGCATCCCAGAGTTACATCTTCACTGTTGACTTTGAGCCTGGTGTTTTGCGGGTACTGTTTGATGAAGCTGCCAGTTGAGGACCTGTGAGGCGTCTGTTTCTTAAACTAGACACTCTAATGTACTTGTCCTCTTGCTCAGTTGTGCACCGGGCCTCCCACTCCTCTTTCTATTCCGGTTAGAGACAGTTTGCGCTGTTCTGTTAAGGGAGTAGTACACAGCGTTGTACGAGATCTTCAGTTTCTTGGCCATTTCTCGCGTGGAATAGCCTTCATATCTCAGAACAAGAATAGACTGACGAGTTTCAGGAGAAATTTCTTTGTTTCTGGCCATTTAGAGCCTGTAATCGAACCCACAAATGCTGATGCTCCAGATACTCAACTAGTCTACAGAAGGCCAGTTCCAATAATATTGGAACTGCGGTCTTCCCATTGTGTCCTATTTGGGAAATATAGGCATGTCTGTCTATTTCGCCAAATATCTCGCAATGTGTATATTTAGATTTTTTTGGCTAGCTAGTTAGCGGGGTGCGCGCTAATAGCGTGTCACTCGGTCTGAGACCTTGAAGTAGTTGTTCCCTTTGCTCTGTAAGGTCCGCGGCTTTTGTGGAGCAATGGGTAACTATGCTTTGAAGGTGGCTGTTGTCTATGTGTGCAGAGGGTCCCTGGTTTGAGCCCAGGTAGGGGCGAGGAGAGGGACGGAAGCAAAACTGTTACACAGACACCATTTTAATCCTCTTTGTAAGTCTGGGCAGCGAGCTCGCTTGTCATCGATCGCTAGACCAGAAATATACGTTTGATTTTTCCCCTATTTTTTCATTGCACAGTTGACACCATCGAGGTGCGGATGTTTACTTTCTACACAAGTTGTTTTTTTACAGTTTCGTCCGATGAACAGATTGTAGTGGTAAAATTAAAAGACATACAGTTTTAATGTTATCACTCCAGTCAAAACAGGCTCTGCGAACGTTCGGTTCCATTAATTTGCTATGGGCTTGCGGTAGTGTTCCAGTTTAGCCAACGTTCTTTAAGCCGTTTTTCAGCCTTGGGTGAATTTTGACTCATTCAAGCCTATAGATAGCCATAGCGAATTTACGAATGTACCCTAATGTACATTGAGAAAGCACAACGACTATACCATTTAGCTGAGCTAAGAATGACAATAATAATATAGTCAATAAACCTTGGGTAGTTAGATAGCCTATAATAATATACTGGCAAGTTTGATGTATAACTACTAACGTTAGTTAGCTAGCTGACATACCGGTTCATGCTGCTGTAATGATATGCTATGTGGTTCGTAATGACAGCAGAGCTAACAAATTGTCAGCCAACATAACGTGTAAGGTAACTTATTTGACCCCTTGGTCATTAGGGCAAATCTGGTCTGATAGGAGTTTTTTTTTCCACACCTAGCTCGGCTATTAGACTATTCTTTAGTGAAGGTTGAATAGTCTATTGTTCCCCTACTTGCAACAAATTGTTTTTCCCATCTCATTCCTTTCCCTCTTCCACGAGTCATCATTCTGCTCCTGAGTGGCTTGTGGAAGTGGTGGTAGGATATGGCAGCATCTTCGGTTATGCGTCAAGAATTCTGCATACAGTAGCATGTTTGTAGGAAAGTGTGGTTATTCAAAGGCAAATTGTTATATGCTATGCAGGTACATTTGTGTCTTTTTGTCAAGAGCAAAACCTTTTTTATTTTCAATCGAAAATAAATGTTCTGAAAGCAACTTTTTTTCCGACACAAAGGAAGTCAAAGCTGACACCTACGAAGATGACATCTCAGATAAGAAGCACTGGGCAGTATTGACGTATCCTAAAAATGACATCTGCTGCTTTAGATTGAACGGTCATATCTCAGTTATTGTTTTCATATCTATAAAAATAAGCTGTTTTCTTTACTTTCAGAGAGTGAGCTGATCAAGGGGTCGAAAATCTAGATATTGCCAGATGTTCACGGTCCGACGAACAGGCTGTGGAAGCTTATTGCTGGAAAAAGGGTCCATAACCAGAGGTAATTAAACTGTTCTCTGTTCTTTTTCTCCATCTCTGCCTGTATTGTTGTACATGGAACCTGTCTTACATGCATTCATTTAAAAACCCTTAAGATGTCAGCTTCTAATTTTCAGATCTACACCACATAAACACAGCAATTTTCACTGGACTATCTGTTGCTATCTGTGCTGTCAAGTCATGATTTCCCTGGGGGTTAGCCTTGCAATATCCAAGTGGTGAGACACATAGCCCTCTATATTAAAATGTTTCAGATACACTCCGATAGGTGTCTGCGTCACATCTTCTATTGACATATCTATTATTGTTTGTCCTCATGTGTCTGTTTTTCAGCATGAAGTAGTCTGTAGCCACTTGTAGACACTAGGTGAGACCACACACACACAATAACAGTCTCTCTTCTTCACTTCATCCCTCTCCCCCTTCTCCCTAATTCCTCTAGGTTATATCAGCTGTTTTGGTGAACCCCTCCCGCATCTGAACTTGCTGACACATAGGGCACAGCATGATCATAGGTGAGATGTCACTTGGTCGGGTCACCAGGAAGTATTATTAAAGAGATGCTTTACATTGAAATACAGACAGAGATGTAGTAGTCCCAGAGTTAATGATCCAAGGTCAGTTTTGCATTTCACCTCCTGACCGTGTTAGAATAAAAAAAACAAGGTTTAATCATTCTCTCTCTCTTTCCATCTGTCACTCGTCTGCAGGTATGTTTTGATGTGATAGAGGAAGCCAGTCCCGTCATCGCCACCTTACCCGCTCTTAAGATAACCTTATGGCCAACTGGGGACCCAAGGCTGGTTAGGAGACAGCGCAATTGTGATGAACTGAGAGAATATTAGGGTAGCACTGTAATTCAATGAATCATATGCTGTCTGCCGCTGTTCTTACCTATTTCCCTTTCTGTATTCTATACCTCTCTCCCCACCTTGTCTTTCTTCCTTATTTTATAATGCACACCATATGTGCATTGAAGTACAGATTGAACTTGTATTTATAAACAATTGTTGGAAAAATTACTTCTGTCATGCAGAAAGTAGATGTCCTAACCTACCAAAACTATAGTTTGTTAACAAGAAATTTGTGGAGTGGTTGAAAAACAAGTTTTAATGACTCCAACCTAAGTGTATGTAAACTTCCGACTTCAACTGTAAATGACTTCCAGACAAGAGAAAGTTATTTTTCTCACTATATGTTTATTGCTGTATGTTTAAAAAGCTTATCCACGCACGACTTGCTGATGTGGTATGAGGCCACACACTGGACACATCTGTAATGAATTTTGTCTTCCTCTGACGAGGAGTATGAAGGATCGGACCAATATGCAACGTGTCCAAGTTGATAATTTATTAACATTGAACATCAAAAACAAAATAACAAGTAGAACGAACGAAAACGAAACAGTTCTGTCTGGTAATTACACAGAGACAGAAACAATCACCCACAACTAAAATGGGGAAAACAGGCTACCTAAGTATGATTCTCAATCAGAGACAATGAACGACACCTGCCTCTGATTGAGAACCATACCAGGCCAAACACATAAACACAACATAGAAAAAAGAACATAGACTACCCACCCCAACTCACGCCCTGACCAAACTAACACAAATACATAAATAAAGGAACTAAGGTCAGAACGTGACAACATCTGCTGGTAATCATGTTGGCAAATTGATAAAGCGAGATGTATAACCTTCTGAAGTATCACTAGGGGACAGGCTGAGTGGCCGCGCATCTTCCTCAGCTCTACCTCTCCTGTCAGTTATGATATGAACTAGCAATGAATGTATTTGGACATGTATAGAGGCTACAATACCATGCTCTGAGACACCATTCCAGATATATTCACCAGGCAACAGGGTGTGGAAGAAGGGTTTATTTGACAAACATATGTGACCGACCACGTTGATTCGGTCTTATGGAGCAACATTTTGTTTTTTAAATATTGGATAAAAGCAGACATAGAGCTACACAATGGTAGAGTCGAAGTCGGAAGTTTACATGCACTTAGGTTGGAGTCATTAAAACTCGTTTTTCAACCACTCCACAAATTTCTTGTTAACAAACTATAGTTTTGGCAAGTCGGTTGAGACATGTACTTTCTGCATGAGAGAAGTAATTTTTCCAACAATTGTTTACAGACAGATTATTTCACTTATAATTCACTGTATCACAATTCCAGTGGGTCAGACGTTTACAAACACTTAGTTGACTGTGCCTTTAAACAGCTTGGAAAATTCCAGACAATTATGTAATGTCTTTAGAAGCTTCTGATATGCTAATTGACATCATTTGAGTCAATTGGAGGTGTACGTGTGGATGTAATTCAAGGCCAACTTTCAAACTGAGTGCCTCTTTGCTTGACATCATGGGAAAATCAAAAGAAATCAGCCAAGACCTCAGAACAAAGGTTGTAGACCTCCACATGTCTAGTTCATCCTTGGGAGCAATTTCCAAATGCCTGAAGGTACCACGGTCATCTGTACAAACAATAGTACGCAGGTATAAACACCATTGGACCACGCAGCCGTCATACCGCTCAGGAAGGAGACGCGTTCAGTCTCTTAGAGATGAATGTACTTTGGTGCGAAAAGTGCAAATCAATCCCAGAACAACAGCAAAGAACCTTGTGAAGATGCTGGAGGAAACAGGTACAAAAGTATCTATATCCATAGTAAAACGAGTCCTATATCGACACAACCTGAACAGCCGCTCAGCAAGGAAGAAGTCATTGCTCCAAAACTGCCATAAAAAAGCCAGACTACGGTTTTCAACTGCACATGAGGACAAAGATTGTACTTTTTGGAGAAATGTCCTCTGGTCTGATGAAACAAAATGTTTACTGTTTGGCCATAATGACAATTGTTATGTTTGGAGGAAAAAGGGGGAAGCTTGCAAGCTGAAGAACACCATCCCAACTGTGAAGCACGGGGATGGCAGCATCATGTTGTGGGGGTGCTTTGCTGCACGAGGGACTGGAGCAATTCACAAAATAGATGGCATCATGAGGAAGGAAAATAATGTGGATATATTGAAGCAACATCTCAAGACATTATTCAGGAAGTTAAAGCTTGGTCGCAAATGGGTCTTCCAAATGGACAATGACCCCAATCATACTTCCAAAGTTGAGGCACAATGGCTTAAGGACAACAAAGTCAAGGTATTGAAGTGGCCATCACAAAGCCCTGACCTCAATCCTATAGAAAATGTGTGGGAAGAACTGAAAAAGTGTGTGCGAGCATGGAGGCCTTACAAACCTGACTCAGTTACACCAGCTCTGTCAGGAGGAATGGGCCAAAATTCACCCAACTTATTGTGGGAAGCTTGTGGAAGGCTACCCAAAACATTTGACCCAAGTTAAACAATTTAAAGGCAATGCTACCAAATACTAATTGAGTGTATGTAAACTTCTGACCCACTGGGAATGTGATGAAATAAATAAAAGCTGAAATAAATCATTCTCTCTACTATTATTCTGACATTTCACATTCTTAAAATAAAGTGGTGATCCTAACTGACCTAAGACCGGGAACTTTTACTAGGATTAAATGTCAGGAATTGTGAAAAACTGAGTTGAAATGTATTTGGCTAAGGTGTATGTAAACTTCCGACTTCAACTGTACACTGCATTTGAGGAACAACGGGAAAGTAATTCTGATTTGAAAGTTCACAAACTCACAAACTAGTAAACTCAGTTTTGAGAAAATGGCCTTTGAATGTTTTGGTACCTACTGGAGAGCTCTTCTTTGTCTACACCCATTCAGCATTATTCACACCCTCTTAAGCTTTGGCCCCACCCATCTCTTTAAGGGTTTATCCGAGCGTTCTGTCCTAACAACAATAGTCAAGCACCCAAGCTAACTGGCTAACGTTGGCTATCTTGCTAGCTACTTCCAGACACAAATGAGAGAACAGCTCACTGACCATTTAACTCGCCCTAACAGAGCTGGTTAGGCTATTTTTATGTTACCCAGAGCGTTGGTGACTGCAACTGTGCTGCTAGCAACAATTTACATTTTTTTGTCAACGTTTACGCACACCGGTCATATTCAATGGGTGTTGAGCGTTCATAAATTCGGCAGTTATTATGTGGTCTGGCACACTCAGAGTGCTCTGAGTAGACAGCCAGAGCAAATTTACCAGCCATATCTAGCAACAGTTGTCGCAGTGACATTCTATTGAAATGGTTACTTGCGTAGTGGAGTCTTTAGTGGAGATGTAGCTAGGTAAACAATTAACCATAATCCCAACTCATGACGTTACGAGATGTAGCTAGCTAGCTAGATAGGTAAACAATGAACCATAATCCCAACTCATGACATTACTACCCTGCATGAATCTGCAGGTAGCTAACCAACCAGGTTCAATGTTAGCTAGCTAACATTAGGCTATTACTAGCAAAGCAAAGCAAATGGCTCTGAGATACGAATAATAAGGTCATACATGTAATGTTAGCTAGCAAGCCAGCCAGCTAATGTTAGCTGCCTAGCTAACAGGACACTTTAATCAAATTAGAAACTTGTAATATCTGAAAATGTAGCTAGCTAGACTATCTTACCCATATACATCAGGGATGGATTCTTCTTCCTGTCACGGATGCCATGGTTGCCCTTAGTTTGAAGATGTAATCCGGAGGCAGGTGTTTTCTCCATTTCCTTAGCTATCATACTCTAATTCCACTGATTTCAAAACTCGGTCCTCCAGAAAGTGGAGAGCAACACTTATGCAGTTCTACTACACAATGCACTTAAAAAAAGCTGCGTTTGACGGGATTACCTACGCACACTGACCAGCTCAAATAGACAGAAGCGTGCTATATGGCAGACTAATCCGAACTCATCTCTCGGCATGTCCAGCCCACTCATTATCTCAGCCAACCATGGTTAGTGTAAATATTGCTGTCTTATTCTGTGGCTAAACCAACTAGGCTCATAATTTAACAATTTTATTCTTATTTACAGATGACATACAAGTTTGTTATTAAGGCACATGAAAGTTCACATGTTCCAGAAGGCTTTTCTGCCAAAAAACGAGGAGGGAGGATAATGACAGTTCACAGAAGTAACAAGTAAAGGTAATTGATTTATACATTTTTCATTTATTTATAAAGGTTTATGATTTATTAAGGGATTAAAAGACGGAAATTGACTTGGAGTTCATAGTCACAAAACATAGTTGGGTCACCTGCTACTGTCCTCCCTTCCACTGGCATACTGTTATGTTCAACTCATAACTATTTTTTTCACCCTCTTTCTGTTATTTGGTGGTCAAAGTAAGACTGTAAAAAATGGTCTGGACAACTCCTCCCTATCACTGTCTCTCTCTCTCTTCTCACTCTCTTTAGTTAATGACACCTCTCCCAGCTCTTCCTGACACCTACCACCTACCCACTTTCCATTTACTGTAACAAACATCCCCACCCACTGAGCACCGACTGACACTGGACGTCAATGGACTTTGAAAAGTAGTTGAAATTGGGTCAGTCCGCCCTGGCCGGACAGAATCTGAACCAATCATAAACGTCTATGTTTCACAAGTTTGGACAGTACAGTACAGCAAAGCACAGCACAGTAGAGAACAGTGCAGTAAATCAGTACAGTACAGTAGAGAATACTATAGTAGAGTACAGTATAATGTACTGTATTGTACTGTACTGAACATATCTACTTTACTGTACTCTACTGTACTGAACTCTAATATGCTGTACTGTAGTCTACTGTGCGCTGATGTCCAAACTTGTGGAACATAGACTTCTCTGATTGCTTTAGATTTGGTCCGGTTCGGACTAACCAAATTAGGTCTTATTAAGGAGCTCATTACAATAATAACCAGTGTGTAGAATAATACCCAAATATGCAAAAAAAAAATCTATTCACATCCATAATTATGCATTTCCGTATAATACAGATCAGGGACCCATGATGAAATCCATTACTGTAATTCCGTTATCTGCTTCACCTACTGTAGTTCAATAACCAAAATACCACTTTTCAAACTCAAAGTGTCATGTTATAGCTGACACCTCATTCTTTCTGCAGACATTTTCTAAATCTTAATTCGGCGCAGATATTTAACAGAGTTTTTGAGAAACGTGGTAGCTGCATGTGATTGAGCATTTGATGTTGATGAATTCTGCAATTTCATCCAAGCATAATGGTTTCTGGGAAGAATAAAAATAAGCTAAAATTAGAGTCAGCCATGCGACACCACATGCTGCCCCCTATGTTCTACCTCCAATAGTGCAGTCTGATAGAGTCATCTGGCCTCTAATTTCTTTCTCATTAGGCAGGATAATGAGGAGGCTTCGCACAGGCAACAGTATTCGAGGGATATTCATACCCGTGAAAAAAAGCTAACAAACACTAACGATTAGCTTCATGTTGACACAGAGGATACTAGACACATCTGCTCTAAATTACCCCAGACTGGGGACAATACCACACTGTGTGTCTCACACTTTCGAGCAGGCTTTAGTAATTAAATGGGAATTCAATGGTTCTCTCACCGGACATTGTGTCAGTAGACGATATTGCTATTTATTTACAAAATGTAAGATGGCAGCTTCAGAATGTGAGTAATCACCTGTAGTTTGTGACTGATGGCAGGGTTTGCTGGGAAGCCTACCAGGCAAGGGCACTCCATGCTGACTTCGTGTTCACCCTTTATTTGTACTTCTGTCTAGTGTGGGAAATGAAAACCCTACAAAAGTGCAATGAATTCAGTTGAGATCTTTCTCTCATCTTTTCAATCTCCCTCTACATCTGTCTCTGTCTCTTTCCCTCTCTCTGACAACAGTAATGTACAAAATATTCTATTACTTTGATCACTAGCTGATTTAGAATGTATTTCTACACTTTGTGGTTTTGATATATTGATATACACTATATATACTCAAAAGTATTTGAACACACATTCAAAATAGTGGATTTGGCTATTTCAATCACACCAGTTGCTGACAGGTGTATACAATTGAGCACACAGGCATGCAATCTCCATAGACAAACATTGGCAGTTGAGTGGCCTTACTGAAGAGCTCAGTGACTTTCAACATGGCACTGTCATAGGATGTCATCTTCCAACATGTCAGTTTGTAAAATGTCTGCTCTGCTAGAGCTGCCCCGGTCAACTGTAAGTGCTATTATTGTGAAGTGTAAATGTCTAGGAGCAACAACGGCACAGCCGCGAAGTGGTATGCCACACAAGCTCACGGAACAGGACTGCCGAGTGCTAAAGTGCGCAACACCCTACCAAGTTCCAAACTGCCTCTGGAAGCAACGTCAGCACAATAATTGTTCGTTGGGAGCTTCATGAAATGGGCTTCTATGGCCGCACACAAGCCTAAGATCACCTTGCTCAATGTCAAGCGCCGGCTGGTGATGTAAAGCTAGCCTCCATTGGACTCTGGAGAGATGAATCACGCTTCACCAAACCATCTGGGTTTGGCGGATGCCATGAGAACACTACCTGCCCCAACTGTAAAGTTTGATGGAGGAAGAATAATGGTCTGGGGCTGTTTTTAATGGTTCGGCTAGACCCCTTAGTTCCAGTGAAGGGAAATTTTAACGCAACAACATACAATGACATTCTAGACGATTCTGTGCTTCCAACTTTGTGGCAACAGTTTGGGAAAGGCCATTTCCTGTTTCAGCATGACAATGCCCCGTGCACAAAGCGTGGTTCATACAGAAATGGTTTGTCGAGATCAGTGTGTAAGAACTTGACTGGCCTGCACAGAGCCCTGACCTCAACACCATCGAACACCTTTGGGATGAATTGGAACACCGACTGCGAGCCAGGCCTAATCGGTCCACATCAGTGTCCAACCTCACTAATGCTCTTGCGGCTGAATGGAAGCAAGTCTCCACAGCAATGTTCCAACATCTGGTGGAAAGCCTTCTCAGAAGAGTGGAGGCTGTTACAGCAGAAAATGGGGGACCATCTCCATTTTAATGCCCATGATTTTGGAATGAGATGATAGACAAGCAGGTGTCCACATACCTTTGGTCATGTAGTGTATATATTTGATATGTTGCTCATTTTTGAGCTAGAAATGGTAATACTTCAATATTTTTCATGAATCTTATTTATAAAGTATTTGCAGCTTTTTCATGTTATCGCAATTCATCACAGCCTTGGGGTAATAAATGTCATACAATTAAAAGTTTTCCACAACAACTTCCCTTCCGTTCTACTCTCCTCATAACAATGCTCAGTCCAATGCTTCCAAGCAGCCAAGCCATCATGATATATTATATCATTACATTCTCAACCATGGTTGCAAAGTTGAGGAAACTAAATAATTCAGTGTCTACCTTATTATGAATAATTTATAGACTAAATCAGTTCAATCCCTTCTCACATAATGGGACTTTCAAAATCAAAGAGAGAGTCACTTTAAACCACCACCGCTCCCTAATTGGGTAAACAATACAAGGATCTATAAGAAGTTAGATCAACACTTCGCTTATTCTTATGCGGCTCACCTCTTGTGTCTTGGCACTTGGCACGTGCCCCCTCAGATTAGTCCTGTTTACATTCCTCTTCTTCTTATTCTCTAATATTACTAGCCACCTAGTAATTTACACAAAGTTGGCTTTAGCTAGCCCAGATATGTTCCCAACCTCATAACTAGCTACTAAGAAGCCATTTCAGGCTATCCATCAAGTTAGAGTAGCTAGCTTGTCTAACTGTTTTTTTTAAACTAAATGTTTTAAAACACCATCCACTGTAATTTCTACAGTTAAAAACAAGAATGCACAGTAAAATACCGTAAATCTGTTTCACAACATTAATGCTGTAGATTGCGCTGCTTTATGGGTAAAATGCTGATAATTACTGTTATTAACTGTAATTGTAAACTTTCAACTGGTTACCCCACTGAGCAATGAGTCTGAGTCAGATGCCGAACATTCTCGGGTCTCTCCTCCACCTGTTACGGGGTCTGAAGCCAATGACAGATGTGGTGTACTCCTCAATGCCATTGGAAGATTTCCGGATTCTAGTCCTGTAGCTTAGCATCTGCTTCATCTGACCACTTTTTTATTGATCTAGTCACTTGTGCTTCCTGCTTTAGTTTTTGCTTGTAAGCAGGAATCAGAAGGATGGAATTATGGTCAGATTTGCCAAATGGAGGGCGAGGGAGAGCTTTGTATGCATCTCTGTGTGTGGAGTATAGATGGTCCAGAGTTATTCTTGTTTGCTTATGGCGGAATACAGCTCATTCAATGCCAGCCTCTGACTGTGGTGGTATGTAAACAGCTACAAAGAATAGGTAGGTAGTGTGGTCTACAGCTTATTATGAGAAACTCTACCTCAGGCGAGCAATAGCTTGAGACTTCCTTAGATATCATGCACCAGTTGTTGTTTACAAAAATACATAGACCGCAACTCCTTGTCTTATCAGACACCGCTGTTCTATCCTGCCGGTTGTCGTGTCTTTGGCATCTTTAAAGGTGAAGACTGTTACTTTATCAAATCAATTCTCTCTAATTAGTATTAGGTGATTAAACTAATCATGTAAATGTAATTAACTAGGAAGTCGGTGCACCACAGAAAATCTTCAGATTACAAAGTCATTCTTTTCTGAATATAACTCTTCAGATATTTTAATATCTGATCAATTAGTCTTCTATTAATTTATTATTATTTACCTCAAGTCAGTCTCATCTGAACGTCTTATTCTGAATTGATCGATAGTCTCAGAGTTGAACCATTTCCAGCCGTGTAGCCAATGCTCCACGTGGTATGGTTAGGAATTCAATAACTATTCGCAATCACAGCTCACACTGTGGGTTTGCTTAGTCTTGGTACTCAAACCTGTGCCATCTCAGCTTACACCGAGGTATGTGTGGTCTGAAGAGGATTTCCTCAGGAGGGTGTTTTATTCGTAACAATAGGAAAGGGCTGTTCCATGACACCAGATCATGTCTGTGCTCACGGGGGCAGGCCAATGACTTAGTTAAACTTTACATCATTTCACAAATAGTTTAATCTTTACTCATTAGTTTTATACAAGAATTAGATGCAAACACCATAATTGAGAAATGTACACATTCAGAGATATAGTTACTGTATGTGTGTTTCCTGTCCTTCGTGAGGTCACCAAATTAAACACACTCAAGATATCTGTCCCTTAAGTGTCCACAAACCCTTCCCACATTCTCACAAGTGGACATATAGTTTCATTCTCCCATTTTGGAGATTTAGGAGTTTGGCCATGCTAAATCCTTTGTTCACTCTGTGGTCTCTCTCTCTGCATGAAAAGGGGGAGAGAGTCTCTGCCAGGAATGTATAACCTGAGATAACATAACCTGGGTGTAGGAGAGAGTGAGAGTGAGGGAAGCCACAATCCACACCCAGAAAAGGCCACGTTATGACACGGTACATTGTATAACCTGTATGTTGATATTGTCGTCGTTCAGCCACGACTCTGTGAAGCATAAGATGTTACAGTTTTTAATGTCCCGTTAGCAGTTTAATCTTCCCAGTAACTTGTCCATTTTATTGTCCAAAGATTGCATGTTCGCTAGCAGAATTTAGGGAAGTGGGGGTTTATTCGATCACCTCCGTCTTCTCAGAAGGCAGCCCGCTCTCTTCGTCCTCTCTTTCTCCACATCCTCTTCACACAGATCACTGTGGTCTGTTCCTGAGGTAGCCGTATATCCTCTGCCTCGGGCTCGTCAGAGCCGTGAAAGAAGAAAAAGGATTCTGCTTGCCCGTGGTGAGTAATCGCAGTCCTGATGTCTAGAAGTTATTTTCGGTCATAAGAGACGGTGGCGACAACATTATGTACAAAAATAGTAAAAGAATAAGTTACAAACAATGCAGATAAACAAACAAAAAAACACAATCGGTTGGGGGCACATAAAATGTCTGCCTTCTGCTCCAGCTCCATCTTACTTAATGATGGACTGTCATTTCTCTTTGCTTATTTTAGCTGTTCGAGCCATGATATGGACTTGGTCTGTTACCAAATAGGGCTGTCTTCTGTATACCCTCCCTACCTTGTCACAACACAACTGATTGGCTCAAATGCATATAGAAGGAAAGAAATTCCACAAATTCACTTTTAAAAAGACACACCTGTTAATTGAAATACATTCCAGGTGACTATCTCATGAAGCTGGTTGAGAGAATACCAAGAGTGTGCAAAGCTGTCATCAAGGCAAACGGTGGCTATTTAAAGAATCTCAGAGATAAAATACATTTTGATTTGTTTAACAGTTTTCGGTTAGTACATGATTCCATATGTGTTATTTCATAGTTTTGATGTCTTCACTATTATTCTACAATGTAGAAAATAGTAAAAATACAGGAAAACGGGACTTCCGGCAATGGCGAAGCTCTAACAAGACGCGTCTGCGTAGTGTCCTCGAACCTTCTAACAATTTTAAGGCATTTTGACAGGGTTTACCTGTTCATTAATAGTGAGTTGGAAGTTAAAACATGTACATTTCGGTGTTCCTCAAGGTTCCGTTTTAGGACCACTATTGTTTTCACTATATATTTTACCTCTTGGGGATGTTATTCGAAAACATAATGTTAACTTTCACTGCTATGCGGATGACACACAGCTGTACATTTCAATGAAACAATGGTGAAGCCCCAAAATTGCCCTTGCTAGAAGCATGTGTTTCAGACATAAGGAAGTGGATGGCTGCAAACGTTCTACTTTTAAACTCTGACAAAACAGAGATGCTTGTCCTAGGTCCCAAGAAACAAAGAGATCTTCTGTTGAATCTGACAATTAATCTTAATGGTTGTACAGTCGTCTCAAATAAAACTGTGAAGGACCTCGGCGTTACTCTGGACCCTGATCTCTCTTTTGAAGAACATATCAAGACCATTTCAAGGACAGCTTTTTTCCATCTACGTAACATTGCAAAAATCAGAAACTTTCTGTCCAAAAATGATGCAGAAAAATGAATCCATGCTTTTGTCACTTCTAGGTTAGACTACTGCAATGCTCTACCGTCCGGCTACCCGGATAAAGCACTAAATAAACTTCAGTTAGTGCTAAATACGGCTGCTAGAATCCTGACTAGAACCAAAAAAAATTATCATATTACTCCAGTGCTAGCCTCTCTACACTGGCTTCCTGTCAAAGCAAGGGCTGATTTCAAGGTTTTACTGCTAACCTACAAAGCATTACATGGGCTTGCTCCTACCTATCTCTCTGATTTGGTCCTGCCGTACATACCTACACGTACGCTACGGCCACAAGACGCAGGCCTCCTAATTGTCCCTAGAATTTCTAAGCAAACAGCTGGAGGCAGGGCTTTCTCCTATAGAGCTCCATTTTTATGGAACGGTCTGCCTACCCATGTCAGAGACGCAAACTCAGTCTCAACCTTTAAGTCTTTACTGAAGACTCATCTCTTCAGTGGGTCATATGATTGAGTGTAGTCTGGCCCAGGAGTGGGAAGGTGAACGGAAAGGCTCTGGAGCAACGAACCGCCCTTGCTGTCTCTGCCTGGCTGGTTCCCCTCTTTCCACTGGGATTCTCTGCCTCTAACCCTATTACAGGGGCTGAGTCACTGGCTTACTGGGGCTCTCTCATGCCGTCCCTGGAGGGGGTGCGTCACCTGAGTGGGTTGATTCACTGATATGGTCATCCTGTCTGGGTTGGCGCCCCCCCCCCCCCCCTTGGGTTGTGCCGTGGCGGAGGTCTTTGTGGGCTATACTCAGCCTTGTCTCAGGATGGTAAGTTGGTGGTTGAAGATATCCCTCTAGTGGTGTGGGGGCTGTGCTTTGGCAAAGTGGGTGGGGTTATATCCTTCCTGTTTGGCCCTGTCCGGGGGTGTCCTCGGATGGGGCCACAGTGTCTCCTGACCCATCCTGTCTCAGCCTCCAGTATTTTTGCTGCAGTAATTTATGTGTCGGGGGGCTAGGGTCAGTTTGTTATATCTGGAGTACTTCTCCTGTCCTATTCGGTGTCCTGTGTGAATCTAAGTGTGCGTTCTCTAATTCTCTCCTTCTCTCTTTCTTTCTCTCTCTCGGAGGACCTGAGCCCTAGGACCATGCCCCAGGACTACCTGACATGATGACTCCTTGCTGTACCCAGTCCACCTGGCCGTGCTGCTGCTCCAGTTTCAACTGACCTGAGCCCTAGGACCATGCCCCAGGACTACCTGACATGATGACTCCTTGCTGTCCTCAGTCCACCTGACCGTGCTGCTGCTCCAGTTTCAACTGTTCTGCCTTATTATTATTCGACCATGCTGGTCATTTATGAACATTTGAACATCTTGGCCATGTTCTGTTATAATCTCCACCCGGCACAGCCAGAAGAGGACTGGCCACCCCACATAGCCTGGTTCCTCTCTAGGTTTCTTCCTAGGTTTTGGCCTTTCTAGGGAGTTTTTCCTAGCCACCGTGCTTCTACACCTGCATTGCTTGCTGTTTGGGGTTTTAGGCTGGGTTTCTGTACAGCACTTTGAGATATCAGCTGATGTACGAAGGGCTATATAAATACATTTGATTTGATTTGATTTGATATTGTATCGTCAAAGCCTCAGACGAGGCATGGAAAAATGCCCCTCTCTGACAGCCCTTCTTTGGCCTCGGTGGATGCAAGCTCGGAAGAAGCACCAGCATGGTTCAGAATGGAGATGGACAAGGGCATAACAAAAATCCAAGAGACACTTTCTGAACGCATCATCAAAAATGTATGTGCTGGTCGATAAACTCCACGAAGACCAGAAAGTCACAAAGGGACGAGTGACAAAGTTAGAAAAAGACCATGCTGACCAAAAAATACAAGAAGTTGGAAGATGCCATCTCTAAACTCGAAGAGAAATTTGATTATTATGAAAATTTCCAAGGCGCTCAAATTTGAGACTTTAAGTTTTCCCAGGGGCCATGGAGGGAAGAGACGCGATCTCCTTTCTACAGGAATGGATTACCCAAATTCTGAATCTCCCACTCCCGTGCACCCACTGGAGATCGAGAGGGCCCATCGCACCCTACGGAGGCGTCTGCCTGGCCGGTTGCACCCAGGGCATTTGTCATTAAATATTCTACGGTACCAGGACACAGGTTTGCATCCTCTCTGCTGCCCGAGCAAAGGGAGAGCTCAAGTACGGAGATGCCAGAATCATGATCTTTCCGTATCTTTCTCCCACACTACACAAGAGGAGGATGGCTTGGTATTTTTGCTGTATATTTTTTATTTTACGCAGAGAGGTCCAGTCGGGTTTGGTTAAATAGTTGTGGCTTTTGACTGGGTTTCAAGCCTAACTATGTTGTTTATATTACTTCAGGGGATTTTAGCTACTATTACGTTTGCTGGCTTGTTAATTGTTAGAGATGTATCCTGTCGTTAGTGATACCGAGACAGGGATAAGCTACTCACTGGCTGGCCGCCTAAATGCCAGCTAGCTGATAGCTTTAAACTTGTGTGTGTGTATATACAGTGCCTTGCGAAAGTATTCGGCCCCCTTGAACTTTGCAACCTTTTGCCACATTTCAGGCTTCAAACATAAAGATATAAAACTGTATTTTTTTGTGAAGAATCAACAACAAGTGGGACACAATCATGAAGTGGAACGACATTTATTGGATATTTCAAACTTTAACAAATCTGAAAAACTGAAAAATTGGGCGTGCAAAATTATTCAGCCCCTTTACTTTCAGTGCAGCAAACTCTCTCCAGAAGTTCAGTGAGGATCTCTGAATGATCCAATGTTGACCTAAATGACTAATGATGATAAATACAATCCACCTGTGTGTAATCAAGTCTCCGTATAAATGCACCTGCACTGTGATAGTCTCAGAGGTCCGTTAAAAGTGCAGAGAGCATCATGAAGAACAAGGAACACACCAGGCAGGTCCGAGATACTGCTGTGAAGAAGTTTAAAGCCGGATTTGGATACAAAAAGATTTCCCAAGCTTTAAACATCCCAAGGAGCACTGTGCAAGCGATAATATTGAAATGGAAGGAGTATCAGACCACTGCAAATCTACCAAGACCTGGCCGTCCCTCTAAACTTTCAGCTCATACAAGGAGAAGACTGATCAGAGATGCAGCCAAGAGGCCCATGATCACTCTGGATGAACTGCAGAGATCTACAGCTGAGGTGGGAGACTCTGTCCATAGGACAACAATCAGTCGTATATTGCACAAATCTGGCCTTTATGGAAGAGTGGCAAGAAGAAAGCCATTTCTTAAAGATATCCATAAAAAGTGTTGTTTAAAGTTTGCCACAAGCCACCTGGGAGACACACCAAACATGTGGAAGAAGGTGCTCTGGTCAGATGAAACCAAAATTGAACTTTTTGGCAACAATGCAAAACGTTATGTTTGGCGTAAAAGCAACACAGCTCATCACTCTGAACACACCATCCCCACTGTCAAACATGGTGGTGGCAGCATCATGGTTTGGGCCTGCTTTTCTTCAGCAGGGACAGGGAAGATGGTTAAAATTGATGGGAAGATGGATGGAGCCAAATACAGGACCATTCTGGAAGAAAACCTGATGGAGTCTGCAAAAGACCTGAGACTGGGACGGAGATTTGTCTTCCAACAAGACAATGATCCAAAACATAAAGCAAAATCTACAATGGAATGGTTCAAAAATAAACATATCCAGGTGTTAGAATGGCCAAGTCAAAGTTCAGACCTGAATCCAATCGAGAATCTGTGGAAAGAACTGAAAACTGCTGTTCACAAATGCTCTCCATCCAACCTCACTGAGCTCGAGCTGTTTTGCAAGGAGGAATGGGAAAAAATGTCAGTCTCTCGATGTGCAAAACTGATAGAGACATACCCCAAGTGACTTACAGGTATGTAATCGCAGCAAAAGGTGGCGCTACAAAGTATTAACTTAAGGGGGCTGAATAATTTTGCACGCCCAATTTTTCAGTTTTTGATTTGTTAAAAAAGTTTGAAATATCCAATAAATGTCGTTCCACTTCATGATTGTGTCCCACTTGTTGTTGATTCTTCACAAAAAAATACAGTTTTATATCTTTGTTTGAAGCCTGAAATGTGGCAAAAGGTCGCAAAGTTCAAGGGGGCCGAATACTTTCGCAAGGCACTGTAATATCTTTGCGGGGAGGGTGAACTCAGGAGGATGGTGATTATTTAACTACTTGCCCCTATTTTATATTTGAGAGATGATAGTTATCGTCTGGTAAAGGTTTACATTTATACAGCATAGCTTGAGGTCTTTTTTCCTGACCTGCTGGGGTACGTTTGTGGTCATCTCTTTTGTCTCCGCGCGGCACAGGTTTCAGGGCGCTTTGTGGAATGCCGATTGGTTGACAAGTGGGTGTGCGGGTAGGGGTACTAAATGCCCAGTCAAGCGCAAATGCATTCTGCATTCTCTAAAGCAGCATACGGTTGATATAGCTCTTCTTCAGGAGACACACCTGACTGACTCTGAGCATGAAAAACTGAAGAGAGAGTGGGTGGGTCAACTGTACTATTCATCTTTCACCTCTCGGGCAAAAGGGGTGGCCATTCCCATTAATAAGCATTGCCCCTTTCAGATACAATCTCAGATTTAAGACAAAGAGGGGAAGGTTTGTGATCATTCAAGGTTTCATTAACACTGAGCCCATTACCATTGTGAATGTGTATGGTCCTAACCATGAGGATCCTACATTTTACCAAGACATCTATTTGAAGTTAACATGCCCATCATCAGAGATAATAATGGCAGGGGATTTTAACTTGGTACTGGACCCTTCCAGTGATAGATCTTCCTCAAATAGTATCAGCCTCACACAGGCAGCTAAAATGTAAAAAGAATACAGGAAAACCTTTGAATGAGTAGGTGTTCTAAAACTTTTGACCGGTAATGTATATCCATTTATTCTTGAATAATATAACTTGTAAATGCCTCATGAGCTTAGTTCAACTGTCAAACTCCATGGAAACCCAAAATATCAGCTTGTTTTTCTCCAATGTTGGTAAACATTTCAATGTTAACGAACACGGTTTAGCCTCAGCACATGGTTAAAACAATCATTTTGGATGGTCTGCAAATAAATGGTCTGTCCTTGCAGCCATAGCTCTGTCTATTAATCATTCATCATCATTAATCATTTCTCAAGGCCTACTCCTCAGCTTTTTACCAAAACAGAGGCGGGGTGGCCATTTTGTTGTTTCATCTGTGGATTTACCATTTAAACAGCTGCATATTATCAAGATTTCAAAGTGTCACCAACGAAAAGGTAAACAATAGGTTTATAGCAAATTCAGCATACAGCATTCATTTTTCACATAGCCCTTTTCAGTAGTGCTCAAAGCATGCCATTCCATGAGCCAGCATTTATTTTTCAACTCGAATCAATGAACCCAATCAGTCCTCCATGACAAAAAAAATCATAAACAACAGAGTAGAGCTGGCTAATAAATCCTTAGTTTTAGGATTATGCTCAGGTTAAACAATTAGACTAATCTATACTTCCATATTTCCAAATCCTGTTCTTGAAGATCAAGGGGTATAACATTTATTGGAATGACTGGAATTCTGATAGACTTTGGTTTTTAATGTAAATATATAATTGAATCGTATTATTATATGTAGTACAAAGTGATTGGTTAGAAGAAGCTTACATAACCAAACCATAAAGTAAAATGTAACATCTACAATAGATGTTGTTCAATTGGTAACATACATTTTTGTCTTCTTCTAATGCCTCTTAAGAAGAAAGTAATCTAAAAGTAACAGAATGTAATCAGGTAATCCCAAAGTTACGTTACTGATTACAATTTTGGACAGGTAACTTGTAACTAACGGATTACATTTAGAAAGTAACCTACCCAACCCTGCCTACACGTACTACGGTCACAAGATGCAGGCCTTCTTATTGTTCCTAGAATTTCTAAGCAAACAGATGGCGGCAGGGCTAAATCCTATAGAGCTACATTTTTATGGAATAGTCTTCCGATCCATGCGAGAGACGGAACGGAGACTCCATCTCAACCTTAAAGTCTTTACTGAAGGCTCATCTCTTCAGTAGGTCCTGTGATTGAGTGTAGTCTCTCTCAATTGGGATTCTCTGCCTCTGACTCTATTACGGGAGTCAATGGCTTGCTCACACTCTCTTATCATTCCTGTCCTCGAGATCGTGCGATGTGAGAGATCTTCGTGGGCTATAGTGGGCCTTGTCTCAGGGCATTAAGTTAGTGGTCTGTTGTCCCGGGGTAACCTTGGTCAGGGCCACAGTGTCCCTCGACCACCCCTGTCTCAGTCTCCAGTATCTATGCTGCAAAAGTCTATGTGCCACGGGGCTAGGGTATGTCTGTCATATTTGGTGTAATTCTCCTGTCTATCTGGTGTCCTGTGTGATCTCAGATATGCTCCCTCTAATTCTCCTCTCTCTCTGTCCCCTCCCCCCGCCGCACCTGCTGTCTCGACCTCTGAATGCTTGGCTATAAAAGCCAACTGACATTTACTACTGAGGTGTTGACCTGTTGCACACTCTATAACCACTGTGATTATTATTTGACCCTGTGATCTGGTCTTAATGGCCATGTACTCTTATAATCCTGCAGATTCGTGACTGTTATATCTTCACCATCACTACGGAGAAAACGGCCTTAACAGCAATTTTTTTTCTCCAGATTGACAGGCCGCATTTGACATAAAAACCACATTGGGCCGTTAAACTAGACTATTCACATGCCCCCAACGGATTATGTTTTTTTGTTAGATTATCTGCGTTGTTTGTAACTAATTTTTTTACTCATTTTGTACATAATGTTGCCGCTACCGTCTCTTATGACCGAAAATAACTTCTAGACATCAGGACTGCGATTATTCACTACAAACTAGCAGAATCCTTTTTCTTCTTTCACGACTCTGATGAGCCCAAGGTGGAGGATATACGGCTCCCTCGGGAACAGGCTCTGAGCCCATGATCTGTGTGAAGAGGAGGCAGAGAAAGAGAGGCCGGAGAACGAGCTGCCTGCTGAGAATTCAAGGGCTGATCGAATAAACCCTCACTTCCTTCAATTCTGCTAGCAAATGTGCAATCTTTGGACAATAAAATGGATGAGGTATGTGGAAGATTAAACTACCAAAAGAACATTAAAAACTGTAACATCTTATGATTCACGGAGTCGTGGCTGAACGACGACAACATACAATGTAATGCGATGTACAGGCAGGATAGAACAGCGGTGTCTGGTAAGTCAAGGGGCGGCGGTCTATGTATTTTTGTAAACAACAGCTGGTGAACGATATCTAAGGAAGTCTAGAGTTATTGCTCGCCTGAGGTAGAGTTTCTAGACCACACTACCTACAGAGAGAGTTTTCATCTATATTCTTTGTATCTGTTTACATACCACCACAGTCAGAGGCTGGCACTAAAACAGCATTGAATGATCTTTATTCCGCCATAAGCAAACAAGAAAACGCTCACCCAGAGGCAGCGCTCCTAGTAGCCGGGGACTTTAATGCAGGGAAACTTAAATCAGTTTTACCAAATTTCTATCAGCATGTTAAAAGTGCAACCAGAGGGAAAATAACCCTGGACCACCTATACTCCACACACAGAGACGCATACAAAGCTCCCCCTCGCCCTCCATTTGGCAAATCTGAACCATAATTTCATCCTCCTGATTCCTGCTTACAAGCAAAAAATAAAGCAGGAAGCACCAACGATTAGATCAATAAAAAAGTGGTCAGATGCTACACTACAGGACAAATTACACTGAGACATGCATAAGAGCACCAGCTGTACCGGAAGACTGTGTGATCATGTTCTCCGCAACCGATGTGAGCAAGACCTTTAGACAGGTCAACATTCACAAGGCCGCAGGGCCATACGGATTACTAGGACGTGTACTGCGAGCTCGCGCTGACCAACTAGCAAGTGTCTTCACTGACATTTTCAACCTCTCCCTGTCTGAGTCTGTAATACCAACATATTTTAAGCAGACCATCATAGTGCCTGTGCCCAAGAACACTAAGGTAGCCTGCCTAAATGTCTACCGACCCGTAGCACTCACGTCTGTAGCCATGAAGGGCTTAGAAAGGCTGGTCATGGCTCACATCAACACCATCATCCCAGAAACCCTAGACCCACTCCAATTTGCGTACCGCCCCAACAGATCCACAGATGATGCACTCTCTATTGCACTCCACACTGCCCTTTCCCACATGGACAAAAGGAACACCTATGTGAGAATACTATTCATTGACTACAGCTCAGCGTTCAACACCATAGTGCCCTCAAAGCTCATCACTAAGCTAAGGACCCTGGGACTAAACACCTCCCTCTGCAACTGGATCCTGGACTTCCTGACGGGCCGCCCCCAGGTGGTAAGGGTAGGTAATAACAAATCTGCCACACTGATCCTCAAAACAGGGGCCCCTCAGGGGTGCGTGCTCAGCCCCCCTCCTGTACTCCCTGTTCCCTCATGACTGCACGGCCAGGCATGACTCCAACACCATCATAAAATGGCAAACAACGAGACAGCCTATAGGGAGGAGGTCAGAGACCTGGCCGTGTGGTGCCAAGACAACAACCTGGCCTCCTTAATCACCCGACTTCAACCCAATTGAGAGGGTTTGGGATGAGTTGGACCTCAGAGTGAAGTGAAAGCAGCCAACATGTGCTCAGCATATGTGTGAACTCCTTCAAGACTGTTGGAAAAGCATTCCAGGTCAAGCTGGTTGAGAGAATGCCAAGAGTCTGCAAAGCTGTCATCACAGCAAAGGGCGGCTACTTTGAAGAATTTAAAATTTAAAATATTTTATTTGTTTTACACTTTTTTGGTTACTACATGATTCAATATGTGTTATGTCATAGTTTTGATGTCTTTACTATTATTCTACAATGTAGAAAATAGTAAAAAGAAAGAAAAACCCTTGAATGAGTAGGTGTGTCCAAACTTTTGACTGATACAGACTGATACCAGCTGGTGTAACCGAGTCAGGTTTTGTTATGAAATGTATGAATAATGACTAAATGATGAATACATTTAACATAGAACTATAACTAACAGAATACTACCCTGTCACTGTATGATTGTATGAAACTTATTAGAACCATAAAACTAAATCTAATGTGTATAGTTTTAGTCAAGAAATAGAACAAGGACTTTCTGTTCCTTTTTTAGTATGTAAGCAGGGTGCAAGTGTGAAAGGGAGTTATCGTCAGACAAGCTGGACTACTGTGTTCCTTACAGGACATTCTGTCCCCACCCAGGGAGGGGAGAGACCTTGGGCTTGTAGTAGATTGTATAACAGGTGGCAGACAATGTATGAGTAGGAGAAGACTTGTGAACCATATTGTTATTGTTTCTGAGAGGAGGAGGGACATTTATGACGAAATGTGAGGTATATAGACCAATGTACAGGAAATGATAGGCAGCGCGCTCTCGGAAATAAATTATCTGACTATTGTAACTTGTTCTCCGTCTGATTCATTCCAACCAGTTTCCTACAAATTCAAATTTCAAATTTCAGGCTGAGTAATTAATTCAATTGGGTTTATGAACACTGAGAACATAATTATCTTGACAGGTTTGTAGGCCTCCTTGCTCGCACACGCGTTATCAGTTCTGCCCACACATTTTCTATGGGAATGAGGTCAGGGTATTTGTGATGGCCACTCCACGCCTTTATTGTCCTTACGCCATTTTACCACAACTTTGGAAGAATGCTTGAGGTCATTGTCCATTTGGAAGACGCATTTGCAACCAAGCTTTAACTTCCTGACTGATGTCTTGAGATGTTGCTTCAATATATCCACAGAATTTTCCTGCCTCATGATGCCATCTATTATGTTAAGTGCACCAGTCCCTCCTGCAGCAAAGCACCGCCACAACATGATGTGGCCCTCCCGTGCTTCATGGTTGGGATGGTGTTCTTTGGCTTGCTAGACTCCCCCTTTTTCCTCCAAACATCATTATGGCCATTATGTCATTATGGCCAAACAGTTCTATTTAAGTTTCATCAGACCAGAGGATATTTCTCAAAAAAAGTACGATCTTTGTCCCCGTGTGCAGTGGCAAACCGTAGTCTGGCTTTTTTATGGCGGTTTTGGAGCTGTGGCTTCTTCCGTGTTGAGCGGCCTTTCAGGTTATGTCGATATAGGACTCGTTTTACTGTGGATATAGATACTTTTGTACCGGTTTCTTCCAGAATCTTCACAAGGTCCTTTGGTGTTGTTCTGGGATAGATTTGCACTTTTCGCACCAAAGTACGTTCATCTCTAGGAGATAGAACAAGTCTCCTTCCTGAGCGGTATGACGGCTGCGTGGTCCCATGGTGTTACTTGTGTACTATTGTTTGTACAGATGACTGTGGTACCTTCAGGTGTTTGGAAATTGCTACCAAGGATGAACCAGACTTGTGGGGGTCTACCATTTTTTTTCTGAGGTCTTGGCTGATGTCTTTTGATTTTCCCATGAAGACAAGCAAAGAGGCACAAGAGTTTGAAGATAGGCCTTGAAATACATCCACAGGTACACCTCCAATTGACTCAAATGATATCACGTAGCCTTTCAGAAGCTTCTAAAGCCATGACATCATTTTCTGGAATTTTCCAAGCTGTTTAAAGGCACGGTCAACTTAGTGTATGTGAACTTCTGACCCACTGGAATTGTGATACAGTAAATTATAAGTGAAATAATCTGTCTGTAAACACATTATTAGAAAAATTACTTGTGTCATGCACAAAGTAGATGTCCTAACCGACTTGCCAAAACTATAGTTTGTTAACAAGAAATTTGTGGAGTGGTTGAAAAACAAGTTTTAATGACTCCAACCTAAGTGTATGTAAACTTCCGACTTCAACTGTGTATATATATTTATTTATTCACATCAGTCTTTTAAAATGTATTATAGATTGCTTAGCCTTATCTTACTGGCCTGGGAGAAAGCAATCAGATTGTCTGGCCATGTTGGATTGATCCACCTAAAGCAATATATTATACAATTCTCTAAGTCCCTGCTCTTGCCAATCTTAATTTTTCAACCTTTTTGTAAAGCACACATATATAGAAGAAATGAACTGCGTAATACACCCTGTTTATTATTACTTTCACAATGCCAAGTAAGCGTACTAAATTTAGTGCATTTGGATAATTAAAATTGCATTTCTGCATATCATTCATGCAAAGACAGATTGGTCGTTAAATTTTGCTTTTGTGATATATGTTGTTAAAATGGTAAAAGAAGGAATCTAAAATAGAAAGGGAAAAAAAAATGTTTTACCTGCATTTGCTTGGGTTTATCTCCCATCACAGCACTCGGTGTACGCTTATTGTAAATCAAATGCAAAACTAAAAGCTAAACATAAAAAAAGGTTGTATTTGTGCTCAGAATCTTGTAAATTGGGAGCATACATTGTTAAAACTCATACCAATTATTTGCTATTTTCAAAGCACCTTTCTACAATCAACAACTGCACTCCATAGTTTAGCTCCTTAATAGGACAAATAAATGATGCATTAAAACAGTTATTGAAGGCAGGGAGGGAAGGAGATGGAAAAGAGAGAGAGAAAAATAGAGAGGGGGTGGTGAAGAAAAGAGAGGTTGGCTGACTGATCGATTATGGCTTCACTCAGAGAGCTCAAACAGAGCCTGAGCAATTCCATAAACTATCTTCGGAATGGCTGCAGATCTGACTTTTCTCTGACATTTTCTTCTCCGGACTAAAGATCCCGAAGTTTCTGCTCGGATCACATTCTGCTCATGGAATGTACAAGATGGCGCCGACGGAGAAGGTCGCCATCTTACAAGCTCCAACCCGACTTTGCTATTTGGACATCTTTTGTGTTTATCTTTACTTTTTCAAGCACTTTTGGACATCAGATCGACAGTTACTAACCTTGATTTCCACATGAAATCTAACTTCAACTACCCCATTGTTTGGGATACCTAAACGCCATGGGAGTTAACATGGAAGACGGGCTGGATTCCTGGTGAGACTGAGATGAAGAGAAAATCGACCGGCATCCCCCTCCATTTTATTGGCAAATGTCTAGTCACTTGAGAATCAGATGGATGAGCTTCATTCGAAAGTCTCCTTTCAAAGAGACTTGAAAATGTGCTATATTCTATGCTTTACAGAGACTTGGCTGACTGGATCTATGGATATACAACCTTGTAGTTTCTCTTTGTAAACAGCAACTGGTGCGCTGCTTTGAGTGTGAAGGAAATCACAAGCATTTGCTCACCTGACACTGGTGCGCTGCTTCCAGTGTGAATGAAATCTCGAGCATTTGCTCACCTGACAACTTAAATACCTCATGGTAAGCTACAGACCTTTTTATGTACCAAGAGAGGTCTCATCCATAATTATCACTGCTGTCTACATCCAACCACAAGCCAACACCACTTTGGCTCTCAACGAACTGTATGGCGCCATAAATAAACACAAAACCGCACACCCAGAGGCAATGTTTGCTGTGGGAGGAGACAGGCTCAGTACGGAAGGGGTCCAATGGAGCAGACATGAGGCTAAAAGACAGTTTTACTCGTACAGACTGGGATATGAGGAGTTTACCACATCAGTCACGGCCTATATCAAATCAAATCACATTTTCTTGGTCACATACACATATTTAGCAGATGTTATTGCAGGTGGAGCAAAATGCTTGTATAGGAGCTAGAAGCAGAGCTGCCATAGCTGTCGGCGCCATCTTACTTTTAAGTTCCTTAGTGACCGTCCAAACCAAAACCATGGATTACAGACAGTATCTGCGCTGGGATAAAGGCTAGAGCTACCGCTTACAAGGAATGGGACATGGACATGGACACATTTAAGAAATCACGCTACGACCTCCAACGAGCCATCAAACATGCGCCTGCCAGGCCAGACGCAATACCAGGGTGTTTTTTATTTTTTTTTATTTCACCTTTATTTAACCAGGTAGGCTAGTTGAGAACAAGTTCTCATTTGCAACTGCGACCTGGCCAAGATAAGGCATAGCAGTGTGAACAGACAACACAGAGTTACACATGGAGTAAACAATTAACAAGTCACTAACACAGTAGAAAAAAAGGGGAGTCTATATATACATTGTGTGCAAAAGGCATGAGAAGGTAGGCAAATAATTACAATTATGCAGATTAACACTGGAGTGATAAATGATCAGATGGTTATGTAAAGGTAGAGATATTGGTGTGCAAAAGAGCAGAAAAATAAATAAGTAAAAACAGTATGGGGATGAGGTAGGTGAAAATGGGTGGGCTATTTACCAATAGACTATGTACAGCTGCAGCGATCGGTTAGCTGCTCAGATAGCAGATGTTTGAAGTTGGTGAGGGAGATAAAAGTCTCCAACTTCAGTGATTTTTGCAATTCGTTCCAATCACAGGCAGCAGAGAACTGGAACGAAAGGCGGCCAAATGAGGTGTTGGCTTTAGGGATGATCAGTGAGATACACCTGCTGGAGCGCGTGCTACGGATGGGTGTTGCCATCGTAACCAGTGAATTGAGATAAGGCGGAGCTTTACCTAGCATGGACTTGTAGATGAGCTGGAGCCAGTGGGTCTGGCGACGAATATGTAGCGAGGGCCAGCCGATTAGAGCATACAAGTCGCAGTGGTGGGTGGTATAAGGTGCTTTAGTGACAAAACGGATGGCACTGTGATAAACTGCATCCAGTTTGCTGAGTAGAGTGTTGGAAGCAATTTTGTAGATGACATCGCCGAAGTCGAGGATCGGTAGGATAGTCAGTTTTACTAGGGTAAGTTTGGCGGCGTGAGTGAAGGAGGCTTTGTTGCGGAATAGAAAGCCGACTCTTGATTTGATTTTCGATTGGAGATGTTTGATATGGGTCTGGAAGGAGAGTTTAGAGTCTAGCCAGACACCTAGGTACTTATAGATGTCCACATATTCAAGGTCGGAACCATCCAGGGTGGTGATGCTGGTCAGGCGTGCGGGTGCAGGCAGCGAACGGTTGAAAAGCATGCATTTGGTTTTACTAGCGTTTAAGAGCAGTTGGAGGCCACGGAAGGAGTGCTGTATGGCATTGAAGCTCGTTTGGAGGTTAGATAGCACAGTGTCCAAGGACGGGCCGGAAGTATATAGAATGGTGTCGTCTGCGTAGAGGTGGATCAGGGAATCACCCGCAGCATGAGAAACATCATTGATATATACAGAGAAAAGAGTCGGCCCGAGAATTGAACCCTGTGGCACCCCCATAGAGACTGCCAGAGGACCGGACAGCATGCCCTCCGATTTGACACACTGAACTCTGTCTGCAAAGTAATTGGTGAACCAGGCAAGGCAGTCATCCGAAAAACCGAGGCTACTGAGTCTGCCAATAAGAATACGGTGATTGACAGAGTCGAAAGCCTTGGCAAGGTCTATGAAGACGGCTGCACAGTACTGTCTTTTATCGATGGCGGTTATGATATCGTTTAGTACCTTGAGCGTGGCTGAGGTACACCCGTGACCAGCTCGGAAACCAGATTGCACAGCGGAGAAGGTACGGTGGGATTCAAGATGGTCAGTGATCTGTTTGTTGACTTGGCTTTCGAAGACCTTAGATAGGCAGGGCAGGATGGATATTGGTCTGTAACAGTTTGGGTCCAGGGTGTCGCCCCCTTTGAAGAGGGGGATGACTGCGGCAGCTTTCCAATCCTTGGGGATCTCAGACGATATGAAAGAGAGGTTGAACAGGCTGGTAATAGGGGTTGCGACAATGGCGGCGGATAGTTTCAGGAATAGAGGGTCCAGATTGTCAAGCCCAGCTGATTTGTACGGGTCCAGGTTTTGCAGCTCTTTCAGAACATCTGCTATCTGGATTTGGGTAAAGGAGAACCTGGAGAGGCTTGGGCGAGTAGCTGCGGGGGGGGGGGGGAGCTGTTGGACGAGGTTGGAGTAGCCAGGCGGAAGGCATGGCCAGCCGTTGAGAAATGCTTGTTGAAGTTTTCGATAATCATGGATTTATCGGTGGTGACCGTGTTACCTAGCCTCAGTGCAGTGGGCAGCTGGGAGGAGGTGCTTTTGTTCTCCATGGACTTCACAGTGTCCCAGAACTTTTTGGAGTTGGAGCTACAGGATGCAAACTTCTGCCTGAAGAAGTTGGCTTTAGCTTTCCTGACTGACTGTGTGTATTGGTTCCTGACTTCCCTGAACAGTTGCATATCGCGGGGACTGTTCGATGTTAGTGCAGTCCGCCACAGGATGTTTTTGTGCTGGTCGAGGGCAGTCAGGTCTGGAGTGAACCAGGGGCTATATCTGTTCTTAGTTCTGCATTTTTTGAACGGAGCATGCTTATCTAAAATGGTGAGGAAGTTACTTTTAAAGAAAGACCAGGCATCCTCAACTGACGGGATGAGGTCAATGTCCTTCCAGGATACCTGGGCCAGGTCGATTAGAAAGGCCTGCTCACAGAAGTGTTTTAGGGAGCGTTTGACAGTGATGAGGGGTGGTCGTTTGACTGCGGCTCCGTAGCGGATACAGGCAATGAGGCAGTGATCGCTGAGATCCTGGTTGAAGACAGCGGAGGTGTATTTGGAGGGCCAGTTGGTCAGGATGACGTCAATGAGGGTGCCCTTGTTTACAGAGTTAGGGTTGTACCTGGTGGGTTCCTTGATGATTTGAGTGAGATTGAGGGCATCTAGCTTAGATTGTAGGACTGCCGGGGTGTTAAGCATATCCCAGTTTAGGTCACCTAACAGAACAAACTCTGAAGCTAGATCGGGGGCGATCAATTCACAAATGGTGTCCAGGGCACAGCTGGGAGCTGAGGGGGGTCGGTAGCAGGCGGCAACAGTGAGAGACTTATTTCTGGAGAGAGTAATTTTCAAAATTAGTAGTTCGAACTGTTTGGGTATGGACCTGGAAAGTATGACATTACTTTGCAGGCTCTCTCTGCAGTAGACTGCAACTCCTCCTCCTTTGGCAGTTCTATCTTGACGGAAGATGTTATAGTTGGGTATGGGAATCTCCGAATTTTTGGTGGCCTTCCTGAGCCAGGATTCAGACACGGCAAGGACATCAGGGTTAGCAGAGTGTGCTAGAGCAGTGAGTAAGACAAACTTAGGGAGGAGGCTTCTGATGTTGACATGCATGAAACCAAGGCTTTTTCGATCACAGAAGTCAACAAATGAGGGTGCCTGGGGACATGCAGGGCCTGGGTTTACCTCCACATCACCCGCGGAACAGAGAAGGAGTAGTATGAGGGTGCGGCTGAAGGCTATCAAAACTGGTCGCCTAGGGCGTTGGGGACAGAGAATAAGAGGAGCAGGTTTCTGGGCATGGTAGAATATATTCAGGGCATAATGCGCAAACAGGGGTATGGTGGGGTGCGGGTACAGCGGAGGTAAGCCCAGGCACTGGGTGATGATGAGAGAGGTTGTATCTCTGGACATGCTGGTTGTAATGGGTGAGGTCACCGCATGTGTGGGGGGTGGGACAAAGGAGGTAACAGGGGTATAAAGAGTGGAACTAGGGGCTCCATTGTAAACTAAAACAATGATAACTAACCTGCACAACAGTATACAAGGCATATTGACATTTGAGAGAGACATACAGCGAGGCATACAGTAATCACAGGTGTTGAATTGGGAGAGCTAGCTAAAACAGTAGGTGAGACAACAGCTAATCAGCTAGCACAACAACAGCAGGTAGAATGGCGATTGATTAGGCAGAGAGGGTCGGATTAACTACACACAGAGCCTAAGTGCGGCTGGGGCCGACAGATAAAACATAAACAAGCAGAATGGATTACCGTGATTAATGGACAGTCCAGCATGCATCAGCTATGTAGCCAAGTGATCAGTGTCCAAGGGGCAGCGGTGGATGGGGCAGGGAAGCTGGACTGGCGAGTGTTATCCAGGTTAGAAAACTAACAATGACCAAATAGCTTGTAGCCAGTTAGCTGGTTAGCTTCTGGAGGTTCTTGAGTGTGTTCTAAAAATGTAAAGATAATAGCGGTTCCGTATCACATTGGGTGAGGCAGGTTACCGGAAGGTATAAACAAATTAAAAATCGAAAAGGGATAGAAAGTAAATATGGGTTCAGTGAGTGTTTGGGACGCGGCGATTCAGACGGTTAGCAGGCCTGTGCTAACAAGCTAACAGTTAGTAGACGGTGCTAAACACGGTAGCAGTTAGCGGACCGGGCTAAACAAGCTAGCAGTTAGCAGGCCGAATTTGCAAGCAAGGAGATAGCAAGGGCTAGAGAGTTAGCCTTTGGGGACGTCGCGATGTGTTCTCAGAGCATGCGCAGACCAGCTGGCAAGTGTCATCACTGACATGTTTAATCTCTCCTTGTCCCAGTCTGTAATCCCATTATGTTACATGCTAACCACTATTGTCCCTGTTCCCAAGAACTCCATGGTAATCTGCCTGAATGACTTTTGACCCGTAGCGCTCATATCTGTAATCATGAAGTGCATTGAAAGGCTGGTCATGACACACCTCAACACTATCATCCCAGATACCCTGGACCCCTCCAATTTGTATACCGCCCCAATAGGTCAACAGATGACGCAATCTCAATTTCACTTCACACTGTGAGGATGCATAGACTACAGCTCAGCGTTCAACACCATAGTCCCGCCAAGCTCGGGAATGTGGGACTGAACACCTCCCTCTGCAAATGGATCATGGATTCCCTGACGGGCCAGCCTCTGGTATTGAGGGTAGGCAATAACACCTCCACCATGCTGACCCTCAACACAGGGACCCCTCAGGGGTGTGTACTTAGTCCCCTCCTGTACTCCATGTTCACCCATGACTGCATGGCCACGCACGACCCCAACACCATCATCAAGTTTGCTGGCACCACGACAGGCCTGATCACTGAAGGCGATGAGACAGCCTAAAGAGAAATGGCAGTGTGATGCCAGGACAACAACCTCCCCCTCAATATGTCAGTAAGACCAAGGAGCTGATCGAAGACTCCAGAAAACAGAGGGGAGAGCACACACCCATCCACATCGATGGGGCTGTAGCGTAGCCGGTCGAGAGCTTCAAGTTCCATGGTATCCATATCAATAACATGATCCACACACACACAAGCACAGTCGTAAAGGGGGCACTACAGCACCTCTTCCCCTTCAGGAGGCTGAAAATATTTAGCATGGGCCCTCAGATCCTCCAAAAACTTTACAGATGCACCATTGAGAGCATTTTTACTGGCTGATCACAGCTTGCTATGGCAACTGCACTGTCCTCGACCGCAAAGCGCTACAGAGGTTAGTGCGGACGACTTAGTACATCACTGGGGCTAAACTCACAGCCATCCAGGACTTCTGGATGTGTCAGAGGAAGGCCCAAAGAACTGCTAAAGACTTCAGCCACCCAAGCCATAGACTGTTCACTCAGCTACCATCCAGACAACGATAACAGAGAATCGTCTCAGACCAACCAACACAGCTTTTACCCCCAAGACATAAGATTGCTAGTTAATAGTTAATCAAATGGTTACTCAGAGTATCTGCATTTTCCCTATCTTGCACCTATTCTTAAAAACTCACAAGACTCACTCACCCACACTACACTGACACTCTCACACAAAAGCACACACACACGCACACCAACACACACACACACATCATATGCTTTATTTTACTCTTATCTATCCTGATGTGTAGTCACTTTACCTACCAGCTCTCACAGCCTCATGACAGAATTAGACATTCAACAATGTTTCTCAAATGTTACATTTTGAAGTTGTTCCAAACGTCACATTTCAAAGTGGTTAAGGTTAAGTTTAGGTATTAACTCCAAATTTGTAAGGTGAGGCATTAACTCTGAATGGTTAAGGTAAGAGTTAAGGTTTAGGATAGGCTTAAAACAAAAATATAAAAAACAACTTTCTATCACTGGATTCAAACTTGCAACCTTTGGAATCAAAGGCAGATGGTTACACCAATCCACCATCCCCATCCACGTCCACAACGCCCGAGCAAAACCGAAACCTACTTCAAAGTAACAGCGCTCACTGCTGTTGTCCCTCTTGAAACTAGGGGGCACTATTTTCATTTTTGGAAAAATAACGTTTCCAAAGTAAACGGGCTATTTTGTCAGGACAAGATGCTAGAATATGCATATAATTGACAGCTTGGGATAGAAAACACTCTAAAGTTTCCAAAACTGTAAAAATATTGTCTGTGAGTATAACAGAACTGATATTGCAGGCGAAAGCCTGAGAAAAATCCAATCAGGAAGGGACTCCTATTTATTTATTTATTTATTTAGAAAGCTCTGCGTTCCTATGCGTCCCTATTGAGCAGTGAATGGGATATCAACCAGATTCCTTTTTCTATGGCTTCGCTAATGTGTCTAGTGTCACAAGACATAGTTTCAGGCTTTTATTTTGAAAAATGAGCGTGAAGGACAACATTGCGTCAGTGGTCAGCTGGTGGCTCTCAGAGTAATTTGTGCGTAATAGACAAAGGCGGCCATTGTGCCTCTCGCTCCTACTGGGAAGCCAACTGTCCCGGTTGATATATTATTGAATAGATATTTGAAAAATACCTTGAGGATTGATTATAAAAAACGTTTGCCATGTTTCTGTCGATATTATGGATCTAATTTGGAATATTTTTCGGCGTTGTCGTGACCGCAGTTTCCGGTGGATTTCTCAACCAAACGTGAAGTACAAACGGAGGTATTTCGGCTATAAAAATAATCTTTATGGGACAAAATTAACATTTGCTGCCTAACTGGGAGTCTCGTGAGTGAAAACATCCGAAGCTCATCAAAGGTAAACAATTTAATTTGATTGCTTTTCTGATTTTCGTGACCAAGTTGCCTACTGCTAGCTGGACATAATGCTATGCTAGGCTATCGATAAACGTACACAAATGCTTGTCTTGCTTTGGCTGTAAAGCATAATTTCAAAATCTGAGATGACAGGGTGATTAACAAAAGGCTAAGCTGTGTTTCACTATATTTCACTTGTGATTTCATGAATATGAATATTTTCTAGCAATATTTTTTGTCCGTTGCGTTATGCTAATTAGTGTCAGTTGATGACAATTCCACCGGATCCGGGAGGGGTAGTTCTAAGAGGATATGGCCGGTTTCCACCTCACCTCCCGATGTCCTCAGACATGGATGGATGTCGAATACTGACTTGAATCGAGGGTGACCTGGCTACACTTTACTCCTGCCTATACAGTGCCTATCATAAGTTTTCACATCACTTGGATTTCTTCACCTTTTATTGTGTTACAAAGTCAGATAAAACATGTATTTAATTGTAATTTTTGTGAACAATCTACACAAAATACTTTATATTTTTTGAAGGATTTATGAAAATTCAAACACTTATCTAATCAAGGTATTCGATACGTTTTTAACTTCTGAGTCAATACATGTTAGAAACACTTTTGGCAGTGGCGCTGGTGAGCATCAACATGTGAAGATGTGTTTTCTCTGCTCCTGTCTATGGCAAACAATTTACTATTAATACTTCACCAACACCTCTCCTACCACATTAATTTTGTAACATTTAATTAGGAATCAAATCCAATTCACTAATTTGGCAATTTTTCCTGACATTTTTGGCCTTTTCATCATAAAATGTATAAACAACAATAAAGCCTTGGGCTTCGAGGACACTGACATGGACTGGACCTAGCCAAGGTAATGGTGGCTATCATTAAGGTGGAGTCACTATCCACTGACCTATGCGCACAAATAGCCACTCTCGAGACAGTAGGCAGATTGCGGCCTAACCTGTTCATAACTAAACTGCTACAAGAAATCCTAGGCTTCCATTACACTCCCACCCTTGACCGTGTACTCAGAAGCTTACAGTCTGCACCGAAGAATGGGGAGCCGCCCGGACCCATCTTAGTCAAATTCCACTACTTTCATGAGAAGGAGGATGTCCTCCTTAAGGCATCACAAGCGGCTCCCATCACCCACGACAGTCAGAAGATGTGCATTTACCTGGACTGCACCAGCGGCAGTCATGAAGACGAGATCAGCCTTCAAAGAAGTGAGGGGGCTCCTACATCACTGCCGGGACACCAAGTTCGGCATTCTCTACCCAGCAGTGCTGAAGGTCACTACTCCCTCTGGCGAGCACAAGACATTTGTGGACCCAACCAGGGACAAAGAATACATTGTTGTCAACCTACATCCATCCACAGGAGGACTAGTTAGTCATTGTAGGCCCATACTCAGCCCCTGGCCTTAATACACTAGCCATGATAATGCAACTAAGAACCAACTATCTAGTGAACTCATGTCTTGATTAGAAACATGCCTCCACCCTGCCAAAAATAACAATTATTCTTCCCGTAACTCAATATTATGAACAATGATATTATAGGTTGAATAGTATTTTATTTACAGTACATGGCACAATTATCTTTTACCAACCAGCTGCGGCTGGACTGCTTCGGTACTAGGTGGCTCGGTACTAATTAGCCAGGTCGCTACATAAGACTAACCACTGAGCTCTCTATTTTCATGCCTTAATAGGATACCCTACCAGTATATTGTGAGTATGTTTAAAATCTATTTTTTAAGTCATCACATATGGATGGGGTTGGTCACAGGGGGTGGGGTGAGGAGGAGAATGGACATCCAAGTCTAGACAGATCCAGACCGATGCCCAACAACTTAATTTCAAAATCAGGCGCAGTAATCTACTGATTTCTAGAATCCTATAATTTGGCTGATCCATGGAAGAGGAGCAGTCCTTTGTTAAACAGTACTCCTTTGTTTCTCCAGTCTACTCTAGGATTGACTTTTTCCTGCTGGACAATGGAATACTTCCTTTTGTAACTAATAGGCATTATCACAGAATCGTTATCTCAGACCATAGCCCTGTCCAGCAAGATATCCCCTTTACAGACAGTACCGCATTACAACACGCGTGGAAACTTGACCCACTACTACTATCCTGTAGTGCCTTTAAAATATACATATCAACTCCCATTGATGTCTTTTTACAGATCAACTGTAACCCTGACATGTCTTATTCTGCTGTGTAGGAGTCGTTAAAAGCATATCTAAGGGGCCAAATTGTTTCATACAGTATATGACAACAAACAGCTCACTAAAAGCTTATCAGCGCTATCTCAACTCCTTCTAGATGTGGACAACAGATGTGCCTCTTCTCCGACTCCTGAACTCTACAAAGAGATACTGCTACACCAATCAGAATTTGGACATTCCCTAAAGCTCCTGGGCCTGATGGCTTCCATATTGAATTTTATAAAGCATTCTCCTCCAAACTATCCTCTATCCTCAGCTCAATGTACAATTAAATCCTTTCTAAACAGAAACTGCTCCAGACACTTGCCCAGGCAACTATTCAGATTTTGCTTCAAAAGGACATAATTCCCCTAGACTGTGGCTCATACTGTCCTATAAGCCTCTTGTGCTACAATTATAAAATTCTCACTAAGGTCCTCTCGTGCCGTTTAGAGACAATGATGCCTAATATAATTAACTCTGACCAAACCGGCTTTATCTCAGGTAGGCAATCTTTCTATAATATGCGGGGGCTATTTAACGTCTTTATTCTACACACTCAACTCGACAGCCAGTGGTGTAAAGTACTTAGGTCTCTCTAGATATACATTTCTCATTAGATGATTTGACTTGGCATACCCAATACCTTCTGCTAACTGATTAATGGGGAGGAGCACACTTTTTGTAATGGTTTAACTTATAACCAGAGAATGTCCCAAAACCTTGAAGCATGTCCAAGAGATAGAGTACAGACTCCACAGGGTTAGAGATGTCTAAAAGAAGAGTTATGTCACCCCTTAGGATTCCCTTAATACTCTCCTCTACCCTCAGGGCAATAGCAAGAGGCTCAATAGCCATATCAAATAGGAAAGGGGATAAACAACAACCCTGCCTGGCCCCCTTGTGGAGAGGAAAAACCCAAATCTCTCTAGTACTGTAAATAGATATTGCCACTCAACCCGGTCAAAAACCTTCTCAGCATCAAGAGAGATTGTGACCTCTGGCTGTCGACAGTGATGGAAAAAGTGCTCAGTTGTCATACTTGAGTAAAAGTAAATATACCTTAATAGAAAATGACTCAAATAAAAGTGAAAGTCACCCAATAAAATATTACTTGAGTAAAAGCTTAAAAGTATTTGGTTTTATATATACTTAAGTATCAAAAGTGGAAGTATAAATAATTTCAAATTCCTTATATAAAGCAAACCAGATGGCATCATAATTTTCTTTATTTTTTAAATTTACGGATAGCCAGGGGCATGCTCCAACACTCAGACATAATTTACAAACGTAGCATGTGTTTAGTGAGTCTGCCAGATCAGAAGCAGTAGGAATGACCAAGGATGTTCTCTTGATAAGTGTGTGAATTAGACAATTTTCCTGTCCTGCTAAGCATTCAAAATGTAACTCCTACTTTTGGGTGTCAGGGAAAATGTATGGAGTACAAAGTACATAGTTTTCTTTTGGAATGTAATGAAGTAAAAGTAAAAGTTGTCAAAAAATATAAATAGTCAAGTAAAGTACAGATACCTCAAAAAACTACATACGTTTTTACCTAAGTACTTTACACCACTGGTGTTACGGCCGTTTGAATATCAATAGAAATGGCATCTTCCGTGGCTCTGTTGGAGTGGTAGTCAAATTGGAGTGGGTCCAGTGTGCCTGGTATGTTGGCCTAGATGTGGGAAATGGTCTGTCTCTCGAAACGCTTCATGATGACTGAGGTGAGCGCAACGGTGCGATAGTCATTTGGGCATGTCACCTTGTTTTTTTGTGGGCACTGGAATGATGGTGGTCTCCTTAAAGCAGATGGGGACTACAGTCTGTGACAAAGACAGGTTGAAGATATCCAAAAGTTTTCCCCGGCTGTATGTAATAACACAAAACATTTCCTGGGCTAATGATGTAAGTAATAACACATAAAAAACAGTTTCCCAAGAGCTAGAAGCACAGCAGCCCTATCTGTTGGTGCCATTAAACTCTAGATCACCCTTTTTTCTCCACACACAGAGACACATACAAAGCTCTCCCCTGACCTCAATTTGGCAAATGGTACCATAACTCTATCCTTCTGATTCCTGCTTAAAAGGAAAAATGCAAACAAGAAGTACAAGTTACGCATTCAATGCGGAAGTGATCCAATGAAGCGGATGCAAAGCTACAGGACTCTTTCGCTACGACAGACTAGATTGAGTTCCGGGATTCATCCAATGGCATGGAGGAGTTTATCACATCAGTCACCAGCTTCATTGAGAAGTGCATTGACAACGTTATCCCCACAGTGACCATACTTGCATAACCCAACCAGAAGCCCTGGATTACAGGCAACATCCGCACTGAACTAAATGCTAGTGCTGCCTCTTTCAAGGAGCAGGACACAAACCCGGGCGCTTATAAGAAATCCCGCTACGCCCTCCGACGAACCATCAAAAAGGCAAAGAGTCAATACAGGATGATCAAATACTACAACACCGGCTCTGGGCTTGCAAACCATCACTGGTTCTAAAGAGAAACCCAGCCGAGGTGCCCAGTAATGCGAGCCTACCAGACAAGCTAAAGTACTTCTATGCTCACTTCGAGGCAAGCAACACTGAACCATGCATGAGAGCACCAGCTGTTACGGATGACAGTATGATCTTGCTCTCCGTAACCGATGTGAGTAAGACCTTTAACCTCTTAAATGTAAAGTCCCCATATTTTGGGACACTTTTTATTTATTTTATTCAATTCAGTATGGTATGAGAATGGTAGCCCCATCTGCAAAAGCAGGGTGTCTGTGGAAAGCTGAGTGTCTTGGCCATTGATCGGTACCTTCAAATCTTTGGTGTGACTTACTACCATATATGAGCATACGAATGTATAAGGGCAGGCCGAGCCGATAATCTCATTTCAAGATGGCTGCTACCTACATACCGGTTTGCGTTGTGAAGCATAAATAAAATAAACACGGAATACATTGATACACATCGAAAGCCGGGACTCCACAGATCATGCGGCTATCTTATTTGTCTGCCTGTGACCAATTGTTATTGATCACCAGCCCCAAGAGTTTTCATCAAACAGAAAACATCTTACAAGGTAAGATTCGACTTGGTCTGTGTTTGAGCTATTGCTACATGGGGGTATCAAATTAGTAATTTTTTTGGTAGGAACACAACTAGCCTATTGCCAATGTAATCTGATGATGTATTACTTAATGACAACTTTGAATGTCCACCGAGTGACTATATCTTTGCGCATCAAAAATATGTTGCCTGCTTACGTGCTGTACGCATCCATTACACAGGGGATTGGCTACTATGGCACCTTGACAGTCTTCTAGCCAATGAGATAAGCTTTCCAGGGATATGCAGTTGACCTAGGTGGCACAAAGCAAGGCCTAGAACCTTTTATGCAAAATGTGAACTATTGCTACCTGGTTCAGAGACAAGACGCACCGAGCACGCTACTGTAGATTACATTGTAAACAGATTTCATCGCTTTCATTTCATTACTTTAGCATAAAAGATGTCTTCTCAAGGGGAAAAAAAGGTAAAAACTAAGAATATTGAAAAGGAACCTGGAAAGAAGGTAGCTATGAATAAATATACTGACATAGAAGCTTTAAAAAAAATACTGCAGTCGGACTCGGATCAGGGGACCATTTTATTCAACGAGGATTTTGATTTGGGCGACAAAGATTTCTAGAAGAATTGGATTCACTTTTAGATCTGTAAGTAAATTATTTTCATTACTTTATATAGCTAATTTACTATATGTATTTCATTTTTCATAAGTTGTCTGCTTTTTGTGCTTTGGATTTAGTTTACATAGGCCGACAGTTGAAGTCGGAAGTTTACATATACCTTAGCCAAATACATTTAAACTCAGTTTTTCACAATTCCTGACATTTAATCCTAGTAAACATCCCCTGTCTTAGGTCAGTTAGGATCACCGTTTTATTTTAAGAATGTGAAATGTCAGAGTAATAGTAGAAAATGATTTATTTCAGCTTTTATTTCTTTCATCACATTCCCACTGGGTCAGAAGTTTACATACACTCAATTAGTATTTGGTAGCATTGCCTTTAAACGGTTTAACTTGGGTCAAACGTTTCGGGTAGCCTTCCACAAGCTTCCCACAAAAAGTTGGGTGAATTTTGGCCAGTTCCTCCTGACAGAGCTGGTGTAACTGACTCAGGTTTTTAGGCCTCCTTCCTCGTACACACTTTTTCAGTTCTGCCCACACATTTTCTATAGGATTGAGGTCAGGGCTTTGTGATGGTCACTCCAATACCCTGACTTTGTTGTCCTTTGGGCATTTTGCCACAACTTTGGAAGTATTCTTGTGGTCATTGTCCATTTGGAAGACCCATTTGCGACTAAGCTTTAACTTCCTGACTGATGTCTTGAGATGCTGCTTCAATATATCCACACAACTTTCCTGCCTCATGATGCCATCTATTTTGTGAAGTGCACCAGTCCCTCCTGCAGCAAAGCACCCCCACAACATGATGCTGCCACCCCCATGTTTCACGGTTGGGATGGTGTTCTTCGGCTTGCAAGCTTCCCCCTTTTTTCTCCAAACATAACGATGATCATTATGACCAAACAGTTCTATTTTTGTTTCATCAGACCAGAGGACATTTCTCCAAAAAGTACAATCTTTGTCCCCATTTGCAGTTGCAAACCGTAGTCTGGCTTCTTCATAGCGGTTTTGGAGCAGTGGCTTCTTTATGTCGATTTTGGAACAGCGGCTTCTTCCATGCTGAGCGGCCTTTCAGGTTATGTCGATATAGGACTCTTTTTACTGTGGATATAGATACTTTTGTACATGATTCCTCCAGCATCTTCACTACGTCCTTTGCACTTTTCGCACCAAAGGACTTTCATCTCTAGGAGACAGAACATGTCTCCAACCTGAGTGGTATGACGGCTGCGTGGTCCCATGTTGTTTATATTTGCATACTATTGTTTGTACAGATGAACGTGGTGCCTTCAGGCATTTGGAAATTGCTCCCATGGATGAACCAGACTTGTGGAGGTCTACAATGTTTTTTTCCTGAGGTCTTGGCTGATTTCTTTTGATTTTCCCATGATGTCAAGCAACGAGTCACTGGGTTTGAAGGTAGGCCTTGAAATTCATCCATAGATACACCTCCAATGGACTCAAATTATGTCAATTAGCCTATCAGAAGCTTCTAAATCCATGACACCATTGTCTGGAATTTTCCAAGCTGTTTAAAATGCACAGTCATTTTAGTGTATGTAAACTTCTGACCCACTGGAATTGTGATACAGTGAATTATAAGTGAAATAATCTGTCTGTAAACAATTGTTGGAAAAATTACTTGTGTCATGCACAAAGTAGATGTCCTACCCGACTTGCCAAAACTATAGTTTGTCAACAAGAAATTTGTGGAGAAGTTGAAAAACAAGTTTTAATGACTCCAACCTAAGTGTATATAAACTTACGACTTCAACTATGTAACAAGGGATTTCAATGTTAATTCCAAAGTAGTTATGGTTGTCACGCCCTGGCCTTAGTTATCTTTGTTTTCTTTATTATTTTGGTTAGGTCAGGGTGTGATATAGGGGATTTATGTGTTTTGTCTGGTCTAGGGGTTTTGTATGTTTATGGGGCGGGCTCCTGTCTACGTAGTTTTGTATGTCTATGGTTGCCTAGATTGGTTTTCAATTAGAGGCAGCTGTCTATCGTTGTCTCTGATTGGGAACCATATTTAGGCAGCCATATTCTGTATTCTGTGGGTACTTTGTGGGTGGTTGTTTCCTGTCTTTGCGTTCTCTGCACCAGATAGGACTGTTTCGGGTTTTTCCACGTTTGTTATTTTGTATTTGTGTAGTGTTCACGTTATCGTCTTTAATTAAACATGTTGAACACGAACTAAACTGCATTTTGGTCCTCCTCTCCTTCGACGGAAGAAAACCGTTACAATGGTCTATGTTTCATATTAGTTCACTGTTTGCTGTTCTACGTTTCATCCTTGTAACTTTGGAGAGGCCACTAAACGCTCATGGCGGTCATTTAATTGTGGTTCTCAATTCTGCCTTTGTCTCCAAAGTGTTACTGTTTGCATTGTGTGTGAGCTTCACACCTTCTATGTGAGTCACTGTACAGATAACATTTAGGCTTGGTGTTTTTCCTTTACAGTAATGTTGTTTTGTAAATTTAGTCAATTGTAATTCTGTGTCTTACAACAACATATCCCTTTATTTTATTCACCACAGAGTGGAGGATTTAGAGGATTTGGATAATGATGTTTGGGAGCCACCCCTCCCCAGCAAGCGCTCTCGCAGGTCAATATTTTCATCCCCCACTGTTATGTCAATCACCCTGTCTGATGGTTTTACATCCACTACTCCGCAAAGACCCCACTCCTCTTCAAATTCCCCCACTGCAGTTTCAATAACCCCGTCTGTTGGTTCTATATCCACTACTCCGCAAAGACCCCTCTCCTCTTCAACCACCCCCACTGCAGGCCCTGGCACCAGTCCCCTCTCTGCAAGTTCATCTGGGGGTGCGGGGGCAGGGAGGAAATCTAGGCCTCAACAGAAAAGATGGAGAGGCAGTGGAAGTAGTACAACAGAGGGAAATGAAACTGAGGACAGGTGGCATACAGATGATGAGGAGCCAGAACAATTTAGGTTTAAATCCAAGTGACCTGAAGGCCCCCAGGTGGTTTGTGATGAAACATACACCCCTTTACAGCTGTTTTAGTGCTACTTTATCACCTCTGTACTGGGAACACGGATTAGTAATAAACAAGTATGGAGACAAGAAGCAGCAGGGGGGGGGGGGGGGGGGGGGATGGGTGACATGTTCAAATGCATTTCCTTGGTGATTTACATGGGATTGGTAAAGGTATCAAGGCTAGTTGACAACTGGAGCAAGTCCCAATCTATCGGTTCGAGTTCCCCACCTCCATCATGAGTGAAAACCGATTATTGGCCATCAACCGTACTCTTCACACGAGTGACCCACAATAAGATCAGGAGAATGACCAGAAGAAGGGGGCTGTACGGTTTGATCGTCTTGCAAGAGTCAAGCCCCTTTATCATGACATGGTGAAAGCATGCAAAACTTACTTCCAGCCTGCTCAAAATCTATCTATAAGTGAGCGCATGGTTGCCTTAAAGGTTTGAGTTGGCTTGAAGCCTCTGTCTACATGTGGAACTTTTCCATCTATGAAGGCAGGAAAGGAAGATTTCTAGTCAGTTGTACAACCTAATGCATTCAACTGAAATGTGTCTTCTTCATTTAACCCATCCCTTCTGAATCAGAGAGGTGCGGGTTGCTGCCATAATCAACATCGACTTCTTTGGTGCCCGGGAACAGTGGGTTAACTGCCTTGCTCAGAACTACAGATTTTGACCATGTCAGCTCGGGATTCAATCCAGCAACCTTTCGGTTACTGGCCCAACGCTCTAACCACTGGGCTACCTGCCGCCCTTAGTTATTACTCTGGGCCTTAGTTATTACTCTGTCATGCAGCTTATAGACTTCTCCTTACTTGGCAAGCTCTTTGTGGACAACCCCATGATATTCATAGAACTCTTAAAAAAAGAAAATAGGGGCTTATGGCACCATTCGTCCTGACAGAATCGGTTTCCCCAGGACTAACAAGCTGCTTTTTGTTAAATGGAAGGACACTTGGGAAGTAACCATGCTCACCACATAGCAGAAGGCATTCAATAATGACTATGTCTTAAAACCTCTTAAGGATTGGACCCTTTTTCCCCCAATTTTCGCCTAAAATGACAGACCCAAATCCAACTGCCTGTAGTTCAGGACCTTCTTTTATTTTATTTTTTTTATTTCACCTTTATTTAACCAGGTAGGCTAGTTGAGAACAAGTTATCATTTACAATTGCGACGTGGCCAAGATAAAGCTTCGACACATACAACGACACAGAGTTACACATGGAGTAAAACAAACATACAGTCAATAATACAGTATAAACAAGTCTATATACGATGTGAGCAAATGAGGTGAGAAGGGAGGTAAAGGCAAAAAAGGCCATGGTGGCAAAGTAAATACAATATAGCAAGTAAAACACTGGAATGGTAGTTTTGCAATGGAAGAATGTGCAAAGTAGAAATAAAAATAATGGGGTGCAAAGGAGCAAAATAAATAAATAAATTAAATACAGTAGGGAAAGAGGTAGTTGTTTGGGCTACATTATAGGTGGGCTATGTACAGGTGCAGTAATCTGTGAGCTGCTCTGACAGTTGGTGCTTAAAGCTAGTGAGGGAGATAAGTGTTTCCAGTTTCAGAGATTTTTGTAGTTCGTTCCAGTCATTGGCAGCAGAGAACTGGAAGGAGAGGTGGCCAAAGAAAGAATTGGTTTTGGGGGTGACTAGAGAGATATACCTGCTGGAGCGTGTGCTACAGGTGGGAGATGCTATGGTGACCAGCGAGCTGAGATAAGGGGGGACTTTACCTAGCAGGGTCTTGTAGATGACATGGAGCCAGTGGGTTTGGCGACGAGTATGAAGCGAGGGCCAGCCAACGAGAGCGTACAGATCGCAATGGTGGGTAGTATATGGGGCTTTGGTGACAAAACGGATTGCACTGTGATAGACTGCATCCAATTTGGTGAGTAGGGTATTGGAGGCTATTTTGTAAATGACATCGCCAAAGTCGAGGATTGGTAGGATGGTCAGTTTTACAAGGGTATGTTTGGCAGCATGAGTGAAGGATGCTTTGTTGCGAAATAGGAAGCCAATTCTAGATTTAACTTTGGATTGGAGATGTTTGATATGGGTCTGGAAGGAGAGTTTACAGTCTAACCAGACACCTAAGTATTTGTAGTTGTCCACGTATTCTAAGTCAGAGCCGTCCAGAGTAGTGATGTTGGACAGGCGGGTAGGTGCAGGTAGCGATCGGTTGAAGAGCATGCATTTAGTTTTACTTGTATTTAAGAGCAATTGGAGGCCACGGAAGGAGAGTTGTATGGCATTGAAGCTTGCCTGGAGGGTTGTTAACACAGTGTCCAAAGAAGGGCCAGAAGTATACAGAATGGTGTCGTCTGCGTAGAGGTGGATCAGAGACTCACCAGCAGCAAGAGCGACCTCATTGATGTATACAGAGAAGAGAGTCGGTCCAAGAATTGAACCCTGTGGTACCCCCATAGAGACTGCCAGAGGTCCGGACAGCAGACCCTCCGATTTGACACACTGAACTCTATCAGAGAAGTAGTTGGTGAACCAGGCGAGGCAATCATTTGAGAAACCAAGGCTGTCGAGTCTGCCAATGAGGATGTGGTGATTGACATAGTCGAAAGCCTTGGCCAGATCAATGAATACGGCTGCACAGTAATGTTTCTTATTGATGGCGGTTAAGATATCGTTTAGGACCTTGAGCGTGGCTGAGGTGCACCCATGACCAGCTCTGAAACCAGATTGCATAGCAGAGAAGGTAAGGTGAGATTCGAAATGGTCGGTAATCTGTTTGTTGACTTGGCTTTCGAAGACCTTAGAAAGGCATGGTAGGATAGATATAGGTCTGTAGCAGTTTGGGTCGAGAGTGTCCCCCCCTTTGAAGAGGTGGATGACCGCAGCTGCTTTCCAATCTTTGGGAATCTCAGACGACACGACGCAAGGATATGCATATTCTTGATATCATGTGAAAGAAAACACTTTGCATATTGTGGAAATGTGAAATGAATCTAGAATATAACACATTAGATCTGATAAAAGATAATACAAATAAAAACACCAATCCCGTAGAAGTTAAGGAAGATGAAAAATGCCAATGGGGCATGGGTGAGGAAGAATGTCCCCATTCCTGTTTCTTTGAAGGACTACAATGCCAGCATGGGGGGTGTCGACCTATCTAATTCTCTGATAGGCTACTACCAGTTCCTCCACAAAACCAGGAAGTGGAATCAGACTTTTCTTTTACCAGTAAATGCTCCACTAAATGCTTTTATTCTCCACAAGCAGAGGACCAAAGCAAAAGGTTGGCCTCCCAGTCGGCCTTCCGAGAGCAGCTGATGTTGGAAATGACTGAAATGGGGGCCCAAAGCAACTCAACCATCACAAGACTCCCCACTCAAGGTGAGCGCCAGTGTCCAACACACACGCCAAAAGACAAAAGGAGGAACTGCAAGCATTTCACAAAACACAGGGGGAAAACAGGGTGAAATGCCAGATCGTCTGCCCAAAATGCCAGTTCCTTTCTTTGTTTCCTGGCAGAGAGGAACTGCTTCAAAAGACTATGACGACATACACAAGCAAGGATGAAAGTGAAATCTAATTATCTACACCTGAAATTTAAAACGAACGCTTGTCAATGAAAGATGACTTTCAAAATAAAAAATGTTTTATTTTGTGTGTGATTGATCTTGTGTATTCTGAACTATGTAACTCCTATCTATCTTCTGACCATAATCTCCCAGACGTCTTCTTTCCAGATAAACCAAGTATTTGCATGTCAGAATCATGTAATTACACATGAATAGCGGTTACTTTTGGGTATGTCTATTTAGACAGAAATCTACATTGTGCCTTTACATTTAAGAGGTTTTAAACAGGTTAACATTCACAGACATATTACCAGGACACATATTCAGATAATGTGCTGATCAGCTGGCAAGTGTCTTCACCCCTTGGACAGGATATTACAGTAACCCAACATTAGTGTGAAAAATAGGTATTAGATACAGTGCCTTGCGAAAGTATTCGGCCCCCTTGAACTTTGCGACCTTTTGCCACATTTCAGGCTTCAAACATAAAGATATAAAACTGTATTTTTTGTGAAGAATCAACAACAATTGGGACACAATCATGAAGTGGAACGACATTTATTGGATATTTCAAACTTTTTTAACAAATCAAAAACTGAAAAATTGGGCGTGCAAAATTATTCAGCCCCTTTACTTTCAGTGCAGCAAACTCTCTCCAGAAGTTCAGTGAGGATATCTGAATGATCCAATGTTGACCTAAATGACTAATGATGATAAATACAAACCACCTGTGTGTAATCAAGTCTCCGTATAAATGCACCTGCACTGTGATAGTCTCAGAGGTCCGTTAAAAGCGCAGAGAGCATCATGAAGAACAAGGAACACACCAGGCAGGTCCGAGATACTGTTGTGAAGAAGGTTAAAGCCGGATTTGGATACAAAAAGAGCACTGTGCAAGCGATAATATTGAAATGGAAGGAGTATCAGACCACTGCAAATCTACCAAGACCTGGCCGTCCCTCTAAACTTTCAGCTCATACAAGGAGAAGACTTCAGTCATATATTGCACAAATCTGGCCTTTATGGAAGAGTGGCAAGAAGAAAGCCATTTCTTAAAGATATCCATAAAAAGTGTTGTTTAAAGTTTGCCACAAGCCACCTGGGAGACACACCAAACATGTGGAAGAAGGTGCTCTGGTCAGATGAAACCAAAATTGAACTTTTTGGCAACAATGCAAAACGTTATGTTTGGCGTAAAAGCAACACAGCTCATCACCCTGAACACACCATCCCCACTGTCAAACATGGTGGTGGCAGCATCATGGTTTGGGCCTGCTTTTCTTCAGCAGGGACAGGGAAGATGGTTAAAATTGATGGGAAGATGGATGGAGCCAAATACAGGACCATTCTGGAAGAAAACCTGATGGAGTGTGCAAAAGACCTGAGACTGGGACGGAGATTTGTCTTCCAACAAGAAAATGATCCAAAACATAAAGCAACATCTACAATGGAATATTTCAAAAATAAACATATCCAGGTGTTAGAATGGCCAAGTCAAAGTCCAGACCTGAATCCAATCGAGAATCTGTGGAAAGAACTGAAAACTGCTGTTCACAAATGCTCTCCATCCAACCTCACTGAGCTCGAGCTGTTTTGCAAGGAGGAATGGGAAAAAATGTCAGTCTCTCGATGTGCAAAACTGATAGAGACATACCCCAAGCGACTTACAGCTGTAATCGCAGCAAAAAGTGGCGCTACAAAGTATTAACTTAAGGGGGCTGAATAATTTTGCACGCCCAATTTTTCAGTTTTTGATTTGTTAAAAAAGTTTGAAATATCCAATAAATGTCGTTCCACTTCATGATTGTGTCCCACTTGTTGTTGATTCTTCACAAAAAAATACAGTTTTATATCTTTATGTTTGAAGCCTGAAATGTGGCAAAAGGTCGCAAAGTTCAAGGGGGCCGAATACTTTCGCAAGGCACTGTATATGCTGTATTGTTAAATCAACCAAATGGATTGAAAACTTTAGGCAACAAAAAGTGAACACAGAATTCCGGAAAATTAAACAGCATTTGGGGGAAAAATGAACAATAATTTCATAGGGTGTTCTACTCAATGTGTTGTTGGCCAGGCAGGTATTGACAATGTGTGTCTTCCTTAGAATGAGGTAGCATATGGGGGCAGCAGGTAGCCTAGTGGTTAGAGCGTTGGGCCAGGACCCATTACAGTGCAACACCATCCAGGAAAGATGAGACAGTGTGATCCGTGGCCTGATCATATACCTTGGCGAGAGGGTTGAAGATGTTATTACAGAATACAAGGTAAAGGTTTTTTATTTTTGTATCCTTATTTATCTCTAAATGAGGCATCTCCATTTGTTTCCCTCTCCTCCTCAAGTTGCACAGTTAATGTAATAGCCTAGTTATTACATTACATTACGTTATTTCTTAATTTTTTCACTCAGGATGCTGATGACACCATGATCCAAGAGGACCTCGTTCAGCATGTGCTGAATGTGTTCACTGTGAAGTATCTGCACCAGAATATAGTGCATGGGATCTGCATCAAAGGAGCAGAGGTCATGGCTGGGATTCACAGTGTTACAGTCATGTACCTTGCTTTTGGGCCTCATCTATGGCTTAAATCTAAGGTACCCTAAAGAACTGAAATATACCTTTGAAGAGTTCCAAAAATTATTCTTGGAACTTGATGATCCCAGGACGTTCCCACGGGTCCAAGCTCTAAAGATGAAGTTACTTGTTTTTAGCGATATCAAAAGATATCTATGAGAACTCTCAAAGGGCCACTCACAATCTGTGATCTAAACCCTACTCAGTAAGCTGAAAAGCTAGTTGCTAGGTGGTGTAAGAGCTACAGTTTACATGATGCTCTTTTTCAGGTGAAGTCATGAGACATTGTCAATTCCTGGTTAAAGAAACAGCTTTGTTTTAAAACTTACTTCATATGCACAAGTGGATTTCTGAGATTATTTGTAGTCAGGTGAAAGCTATCTGGATGTAACTTTACCTAAGGAGGCAAGGTGGAGTTATACCCAGAATGCCAAAATAATATGTCCATATGGGCTTCACTGGTTCATATGGAGTCTGGTTTAAGAGACAATTTGGCATATATTTTGTGAAGATATATGCAATGTATGTTTTGAAAACCCATGTTTTTGATTAATCTAAAACACTTTGAATGAGGTTGTATTTGAGCTAAAGTTTCTATTGTGCTTTGTGTAAAGTCTATTAAGATAAATCGTTCATTTACGTTTCTGTTAAAATATCGCTTTGTTGTTAATTAAGGGGTACACAGACCACCAGAGAATTCTTGCCAAACTGTACAAGATGTGAGGTCAAAGTGCTAATTCCAAGCTATCACTTAAACTTTATGCAGTTGTGAATATCTGAAATTATTTGTAGTCAGGTGCAAGCTATCTGGATGTAACTTTACCTAAGGAGGCAAGGTGGAGTTATACCCAGAATGCTTACAGATTACAAAATAATGAGCTTTTCACAAATGCTTGAGGAGTAGGGTTTAAGGGGCAATTTAAGATTGAAGTTTGAAGAAAACCTTTATTCAAAATAAAGGTGTTGAAGTTTGAAGTTGAACACTTGTTTCTTTTTGCATATTCCCTTGCATAGAAATAGTATTTTTTTGTAAATTATCCCAAGTATATTGAGGCAACTAGTTGCATCAGTTTTTTAAGTGTAGTTGTGAGTATATATTTGAGTAGTAGAAACCCAATTTAAATACATTTTACTAACCTGAGTACCATAAGTAACTGAGCAAAAAACATTTGTAGATTGAACATAGAATATCAATTACGATACTTAGTAAATTCAGCAAATTAAACTTACAATATTAGTTCTGTAACTGATTACATTAAGTATATCAAACTTATAACATTAGTTCTGGGACTTGAAGGACTTAAGCAGGTCAAACTAAAAAACAACTGAACCTGATAAAATTAAGTTGAATGAAAGGAATTTTTGAGATCCTGTTAGTTGTTTGCACTTAATATATTTGAGTTTGTAACGCACTAAAAGCAATGTATATTATACTTAAATGATCCTCCTTGTTGGATTTACTTAAAAGGCTGATATTTAACTAAATTTTTTAAAGTAAAAGGGGCACAATATTTTTTACAGTGCATTCACATCGACAGGGCTGTAGTAGAGCAGGTCGAGAGCTTCAAGATCCTCAGTGTCCACATCACTAAGGACCTATCATAGTCCAAACACACCAACACATTTGTGAAGAAGGCACGACATTCCTCTTCCCCCTCAGGAGGCTGAAAACATTTGTCAAGGGCCCTCAGTTCTACAGCTGCACCATTGAGAGCATATTGACTGGCTGCATCATCGCTTGTAATGGCAACTGCTCAGTGTCCGACCGCAAGACATTAACACAAGACATTAACTAGGCTACTCCAAAACTGCACTCTGATGCGACTGATGGTCATTAGCAGCCTACCAAACTGCCTGGTACTCAGCACTCTATTGTCCCTCTATACACTCTGACATCAATGCGAATGTAATCAAAAATCAAATGAAACATTTAATGAGAGCCCATTAGCTCATGTTGGGAAACATTTCTACAGGCTATCAATTGTGTGAAAAAACTATTGATGGTCTCTATTAAAAAGAAGAGGATCCCATAAGCTTTCAACAGGCTAGGCCTACAATATTCATTTCTCAACTAATATTAAGCACATTTCTTCACTTTACAACAGGCTTACCTGGCTAGAATGAAAAGGAACCATGGGAAAATCATCCTACATTCGCAATGTAAGTGCATAGATTACATGTATTTTTTCCCCCTGCCCCTGTTCTGATAATGTTCCATTCTAAATCAAGACTAATTTCACACATACAGTACCAGCAAAAAATTGGATACCTACTCATTCAAGGGAATGTTGTTATTTTTACTATTTTCTACATTGTAGAATAATAGTGAATACATCAAAACTATGAAATAACACATATGGAATCATGTAGTAACCAAAAGAAAGTGTTAAACAAATCAAAATACATTTTTGATTTTAGATTCTTTAAATTAGAAACCATTTGCCTTGACAGCTTTGCACACGCTTGGCATTCTCTTAACCAGCTTCATGAGGTAGTCACCTGGATTGCCTTTCAATTAACAGGTGTGCCTTGTTAAAAGTTAATTTGTGGCATTTCTTTCCTTCCTAATGTGTTTGAGCCAAACAGTTGTGTTGTGAAAAGGTTGAGGACATCTGGGACATCATGTCTCGCTCCATCCACTAACGCCACGTTGCACCACAGACTGTTCAGGAGTTGGCGGATGCTTTAGTCCAGGTCTGGGAGGAGATCCCTCAGGAGACCATCCGCAACCTCATCAGGAGCATGCCCAGGCGTTGTAGGGAGGTCATACAGGCACGTGGAGGCCACACACACTACTGAGCCTCATTTGTACTTGTTTTAAGGACATTACATCAAAGTTGGATTAGCCAGTAGTGTGGTTTTCCACTTTAATTTTGAGTGTGACTCCAAATCCAGACCTCCATGGGTTGATAAATTTGATTTCCATTGATCATTTTTGTGTGATTTTGTTGTCAGCACATTCAACTATGTAAAGAAAAAAGTATTTAATAAGAATATTTCATTCATTCAGATCTAGGATGTGTTATTTTAGTGTTCCCTTTATTTTTTTGAGCAGTGTATTTTGATTTGTTTAAGACTTTTTCGTTAACTACATGATTCCATATGTGTTATTTTGTAGTGTTGATGCATTCACTATTATTCTACAATGTAGAAAATAGTAAAAATAAAGAAAAACCCTTTAATGAGTGGAGGTGTCTAAACTTTTGACTTGTGCTTTATATTGTTTTGTATATGCAAAGAGAAGATTCAATTAATAATTATCTGATGGGTGACAACATTAGCCTATCACTTGTGAATGATGTGTGCAGTAAGGCTAGAAGAGGAGCATGCTTTTCTTTCTGACTTTTTAAAATTATAGTTGTACACCTCATGTAGCCTAACCCATAGGCCTATATATTTTGATAAGGTTTGTATCACACCCATTGTGGCCAAATAACTTCTTAAAATTAAGCACATTAGTTGCTTTACAACCAGTGTACTGTCATACATAGGCAACGCTTGAGTTTCAAGTTTGGGGAAGATCAATTGCACCATACAAATGCACCTTTATAATAAAGCATTACAAGCATCATCGCATTTGAGGTAAGTGTTTAGAACAGTGTTTTCCCGCTAATTGATTGCATTTTGGAACATTTGCGCTTATAGCCTACTGCCGTGTGCGCATTGCTGCCCTTATAAAGTGAAGAAGTAGCCTAATAGGTATCAACGTTTTAAGCTAAACGTTCTGATCTGTTACATCAGCCTTGTATTAATTTGGGATCTATTGCATCCCACAACTGTACCAGAGTATGTTTGAAATATTTATTTCTCGCACAGAAGAACAAGTTGACCAGTAGAATAAGACAACTTTTGTACTATGGGGGATAGTATATTGGCATAGGCTAGTTCTTTTGCTGTTTGTTAGGCCTACTCATAATTTTGGCTGACGAAAAGTAGATGTTCTTCTAAAATCTTCAATATGCACCTCGGAATTCGATTAGAAGGACCTGTACACTTGATGTACACCTGATGTGTCTGTCTTCACTTGTAGTCTAATTCGGGGCTGAGATGCCTGTGAGAATGGCCAGATTTGAGAGCCATGTAAGTGAGAGGTGCATGATGATTGGCAACCGTGAAAGGGGAATTATTATATTCAGCCCAAGGGCACAACGGCCACAACACATGGATTTTTTTTAGGGGGCATTACAGGCACACAAGGAGAATGCCACAGGAAAATTTGTGAACTGGTGGAATGTGTGCCCCGTTGCGCAAGACACTATTTAAAAAGAAAGAATATACAGTACTGTGCAAAAGTTTTAGGCAGGTGTGAAAAAATGCTGTAAAGTAAGAATGCTTTCAAAAATAGACATGTTAATAGATTATATTTATCAATTAATTAAATGCAAAGTATTTGAACAGAAGAACAATCTAAATCAAATCCATATTTTGTGTGACCACCCTCTGCCTTCAAAACAGCATAATTTCTTCTAAAGTTACACTTGCACACAGTTTTTGAAGGAACTCGGCAAGTAGGTTGGCCCAAACATCTTGGAGAACTAACCACAGTTCTTCTGTGGAGACAAGCTACCTGAGGAGAATGGAGAAGATGGCCAGGTTCAACATGGGGCCAATATAAAATGGTAATTCTGTGAGGAAAACCTTAATTACGAACCATTTTGCAGCCTAAGGTGTGTATAATGTAACATTGGTAACATGTAAAAAGCAACATTATATTTAATAGACACGTGCAATTCCTAATCTGTATTAAAATGTATTATTAAGACATTGTTATTCTTAGTACCGTACAGGGTGGAACTGGAAGCACCAGAACACAAGATTGCTTGGGAAAGCATTGTTTTAATAAATAATTGTTGAAATAAATAAAAAGATCAGCGTTCTTTACAGAGTGAGCATATGTTTCCCTAAAGGGGAAACAATTTGCAGTTGCTCTTTTTGTAAATTCAGGACCTCAATCTCCACTAGATTTTTCTCTCTCTCCAGCTCCAAAACATTAATATGAACTAGGTTCACGTCAGTTCTGGGTCGTTTGCTTGGCCTCTGGTGTTTTTGCTGCTGGTGTCATAGCTGGTGCAAAGTGCAGGCACTGCTGTTTCTCCATGGCACAGGTGGGTCGAGTTGTCCATCGTCATCAAAGGGGTTAAGGAGAGGGGCAAACTGCTGGGGAATCATCTCGCATATCTTCTGGGAGAGAGGATCAATTCCTTTGAATGGAGGCCTCCTCCAGTCTGAAATAGCCCCCGCTTCTCCTCTGCTGCATCCTTTTTGGCTTTTGCTTTTAATACGTTTTTCCAGCACACCTTCATCTGATTTGTGTCCCTATTCTCTTTAATTCCCGTTGATCCTTTAAATTGGTTGCATAAAACGGCCCAGGTGTCTTCATTATTTTTGACAGTGGTGTCATCTGTCTTTTTATCCTCCAGTACGTTACTTTTATCATCCAGTACGTTTATAATCTAGCAGTTAACGTTCAAATGATAATTCCAGAGAAGCCGGTGTTTGGAAGATATATTGGCACGGGTGTTGTTAGGCCCGACACGAAGTGCAAATATATCCTCCAAACACCGGCTTTGTTGGCATTATCCTTTTTATACGGGTTATTCTACACACACACATTCTACACACACACACAATCTATACACACTTTCTACACACACATTCTACAAACACACACACATTCTACACACACACACACACACACACACACACACACACACACACACACACACACACACACACACACACACACACACACACACACACACACACACACACACACACACACACACACACACACACACACAACCTACTACTCTGTTTATTATATATCCTGATTTGCCTAGTCACTTTTAACCTTACCCACAGGTACATTCTGTATTATCTCAATTACTTCAACTACGTCATACCCCTGCACATTGACTCGGTACTGGTACTCTTTGTATATAGCCTCGTTAATGCTTTTATGGTGTTACTATGTCCTTTTTTTATTTCACAAATATTTGTCTGACTTTTTCACTCTGCACTGTTGGGAATGGGCTCCTATGTAAGCATTTCACTGTAAAGTCTACCTACACCTGTTGTATTTGGCGCATGTGACCAATACATTGTATTTGATCTTAACATTATTCTGCATAATAGCTCATATCTCTGTTAAGGTCTTATTCAGGATAAGTTGTTTACATACACCTTTGATAACCCGCTCACGAGTATCCCTTTAAACCTGAATAAACAAAATATTCCTAATTTGGCCAGGGACGGCGGAACTTAGATATTTTTAGATATTTTTCTGTTTATAATTTCCAACATTTGGTAGCTATTTGTTAGTCAATGTGTCTATAATTAGATACATGCAGCTTCTCTTCTGTCATTACTTGATGCTCTAGAATAATAAATAAAGCCTTCATTTACCAGAATAATATAATAAATAGATAGAAAGAATGCATAATCAACATCTAGTTGACACCGGTTTTGTCTTTCATTTCTGCTTCTCTCCTGGAGCGAATATGTTTCGGGACCCTCCAAATTACATCAGTTTGTTGATCGATTTTAAATACAGTTTTTTCCAACTGCTTACACACAAAATATTTTCATGTCACACGATTTTTGAAACCTCTCACTCAAAGTGCAAAACTACACACCAAATATCCAAAACCATAAGATATTTCTCAGCCTTTGATTCAGGTGTTAATTGCATAAAACACTTATTTCAAAACACTATACACAATTCTCTACCTAAAACACAAAAATCTAACAGGAAGTGACTTGCTTTCCTTTTCGAAACACAACCAATACAAATGCTACACTTATTCACCAGGTCACACACTCCTCACATGTGCAAACACTAATAGCTTAACTGATCACTAACCAATCACTGCTTCACTTTAGTATAGGCCTATAAATAGGTCAAAGGTCAGATTACCTGTTTTGAACAATGGATGCCAACAATGGACAGAGAGCAAAAGGAGTAGGAGGGAGAGGCAGAGGAGGATGAGGGCAAAGAAGAGAAGGAAGGAGAGCCATCTCTGATGAGATTAGGGCAACACTTGTTGATCATGTGATCAACCACGGTTTGACCATGAGAGAGGCTGGACTGCGAGTCCAGCCCAACTTGAGTCGATTTACAGTGGCGTCCATAATTCAAACCTTCAGAAGAACAGGTATGCAACTATCTAATGACTATTTTAGCATTACAGTAATGTACTGTAAAATACGTATGACTGCATAGTATTGCATAACATTTGTTACTCTAAGCCATCCATTTACTGCACTGCATTGAATGAATGAGGTTGGTTATCATGCTGTACTACATGTTTTTGTACATGGTTTACAGTTCCTATGCTGAACACATACTGTGTTTGAATTCTGTACAGAGTGGAAAGGCAAAGACATCATGGAGGACACTTGTTTACAGATGTACAAGAGACTGGAATTATAAATATGGTTTTGGCCAACAATACAATTAGGATTCGAGAGATAAGAGAGCATATCTTGAATAATGACACCATTTTTAACAACATCAATGCTGTAAGCCTGTCAAACATACAACGCATCCTCAAATGGCACCGAGTGACGATGAAACAACTTTACAAGGTGGCATTTGAGAGAAACTATGTCAGAGTCAAGAATATGCGACATGACTTTGTAGAAGTACAGTGCCTTGCGAAAGTATTCGGCCCCCTTGAACTTTGCGACCTTTGCCACATTTCAGGCTTCAAACATAAAGATATAAAACTGTATTTTTTTGTGAAGAATCAACAACAAGTGGGACACAATCATGAAGTGGAACGACATTTATTGGATATTTCAAACTTTTTTAACAAATAAAAACTGAAAAATTGGGCGTGCAAAATTATTCAGCCCCTTTACTTTCAGTGCAGCAAACTCTCTCCAGAAGTTCAGTGAGGATCTCTGAATGATCCAATGTTGACCTAAATGACTAATGATGATAAATACAATCCACCTGTGTGTAATCAAGTCTCCGTATAAATGCACCTGCACTGTGATAGTCTCAGAGGTCCGTTAAAAGCGCAGAGAGCATCATGAAGAACAAGGAACACACCAGGCAGGTCCGAGATACTGTTGTGAAGAAGTTTAAAGCCAGATTTGGATACAAAAGGATTTCCCAAGCTTTAAACATCCCAAGGAGCACTGTGCAAGCGATAATATTGAAATGGAAGGAGTATCAGACCACTGCAAATCTACCAAGACCTGGCCGTCCCTCTAAACTTTCAGCTCATACAAGGAGAAGACTGATCAGAGATGCAGCCAAGAGGCCCATGATCACTCTGGATGAACTGCAGAGATCTACAGCTGAGGTGGGAGACTCTGTCCATAGGACAACAATCAGTCGTATATTGCACAAATCTGGCCTTTATGGAAGAGTGGCAAGAAGAAAGCCATTTCTTAAAGATATCCATAAAAAGTGTTGTTTAAAGTTTGCCACAAGCCACCTGGGAGACACACCAAACATGTGGAAGAAGGTGCTCTGGTCAGATGAAACCAAAATTGAACTTTTTGGCAACAATGCAAAACGTTATGTTTGGCGTAAAAGCAACACAACTGAACACACCATCCCCACTGTCAAACATGGTGGTGGCAGCATCATGGTTTGGGCCTGCTTTTCTTCAGCAGGGACAGGGAAGATGGTTCAAATTGATGGGAAGATGGATGGAGCCAAATACAGGACCATTCTGGAAGAAAACCTGATGGAGTCTGCAAAAGACCTGAGACTGGGACGGAGATTTGTCTTCCAACAAGACAATGATCCAAAACGTAAAGCTAAATCTACAATGGAATGGTTCAAAAATAACCATATCCAGGTGTTAGAATGGCCAAGTCGAAGTCCAGACCTGAATCCAATCGAGAATCTGTGGAAAGAACTGAAAACTGCTGTTCACAAATGCTCTCCATCCAACCTCACTGAGCTCGAGCTGTTTTGCAAGGAGGAATGGGAAAAAATGTCAGTCTCTCGATGTGCAAAACTGATAGACATACCCCAAGCGACTTACAGCTGTAATCACAGCAAAAGGTGGCGCTACAAAGTATTAACTTAAGGGGGCTGAATAATTTTGCACGCCCAATTGTTCAGTTTTTGATTTGTTAAAAAAGTTTGAAATTTCCAATAAATGTCGTTCCACTTCATGATTGTGTCCCACTTGTTGTTGATTCTTCACAAAAAAATACAGTTTTATATCTTTATGTTTGAAGCCTGAAATGTGGCAAAAGGTCGCAAAGTTCAAGGGGGCCGAATACTTTCGCAAGGCACTTGCAACACTACTTCCTGTACTTCAGACATACCATATTTACTCATCTGTATATCCTTTTGTCTGTTACAGAGAGTATTGGAGCTGGATGCCCATGTAATTCGCCATGAATTTATTTATGTGGATGAGGTTGGCTTCAACCTCACCAAAACCAGGCGCTGCGGAAGAAATGTAATAGGACAGAGGGCAATTACCAATGTCCCTGGACAGCATGGGGGTAATATAACTGTGTGCTGCCATCACTCAAAACAGGGGGCCTCCATCACAATGCCACACTGGGTCCGTACAACACTGGCCATATGCTCACTTTTCTGGATGCAATTTATACAATGCTTGTCCCTGATCCAGATCAGGAGCCTGCTAGATTTCTGGTTTTATGGGACAATGTTAGATTTCCCCGGGCTGTTCTGGTCCAAAACTGGTTTGCCACCCATCCACAATTTGTAGTTTTGTACCTCCCCCATATTCACCTTTTCTAAATCCCATAGAGAAATTCTTCTCAGCCTGGTGCTGGAAAGTGTATGATCGCCAACACTATGCCCGCATACCGCTTCTCCAGGCAATGGAGGACGCATGTGGGGACATAGAGGTTGCCTCTGTCCAAGGTTGGATACGCCATGCTAGGAGATACTTCCCTCGATGTTTGGCAAGAGAAAACGTATCTTGTGATGTGGACGAAGTATTGTGGCCAGACCCAGGCCGGAGAAGAGATGAAGCGTAGCTTAGCACTGGTGACTGCCCCCCCGCCCCCACCAATTCCTGGACTGCCCCCCCAGGACCCCACACACACAATTGTGTTCTTTACTGTATTCTAAAGAATATACTTTTCATTTACACATGTTTATGGTTTTGTTGTATGCTACTGTATACAACAGTAATGTTTGGCCTAATAAATATTTTCTGTTTCTACATTGCATTGGTGTTTACAGTGTACTTGTTACCCCTCTCAGCAGATTACTTTCACTGTAGAACATTGTATTGAAATGTAGATATAAGCCTATGAAAGACCAAAGAGCTTTAGAACAACAGTGTTTACATGGTATATCCAAAAATTGACTATTATGAAAGCAATGTTTGCCATTTGATGCAAATGCTTCATTCTGACATGTGTTTATGGCATTTTGAATGCAGTGTTACATTTTGAAGGAGATGTGAGGCATTTTGCATTTTGTGTGTGCAGTTTTGGGAATTGTGTGTAGAGTTTGTAAGCAGTTGGAAAAAAAACTGTAAATGAAAAGCTGTGAAAAGGATCTTACATGTTTCTGATAGTATTGAAGTTCAAAGAAATAAAACATATTTCTCCACTCCTGTTCTCAAGACAAGTTAACATATGGTCTATCATTTTACTGCGAAGAACATTTCATTCTGCAGGAGTTAATATTATAAGAAACTACATACGAGGCCTGCAGTCAGTGTCCAGACTTCAGTTACTATTCCAACTATTACTGTTCCAATCTGAACTTCAAAGGTGATACTACACGAAACCGAGTTTGTGCAGACCAGAAAAACAGCAAACGGGATAAAATGTTTACCTGACACAGTATTCCTTATAAGATTAGCATATCCAAGGCATCTTATTCAGGTATTTCCAAAACGGGATTGGCGCTTCGTGTTATTGTAAAAGGGATATGATGTTTATGTACATCAAATCAAAAACAGAATACTTAAGTATTCTGAATAATCAACAGTATATTCGTGTGCATGTAAACAGCAGTCAGTGTCTCTACAGGTGTCATTCATTTAATACCGATGGGCTAGGTCACGCCATGGTTAGCATCTACATAAAAAAAAGTCACTTGATGCAATATACAGCATACAATGAGAAAGGGCTTTGTAGTTTCTGGAATACACTTAACTGGGTCCTATTCAAATGTATGATGGTTTAAACTATGTACAACATCAAGCAAGTTTTCCCCTTTTTTCTACATAAAAGTATATCTCCAGTATGTACATTAGAAACATTACTATAATTTTGGGTTAATTATTGGACATTACTTTAAAAGGTTTAGTGTGTAAAAAAGTATTAAATTAATGTAAATCAGGTTTTAGAATTGGGTGTGTGGAACCTCTGTTACCTGTACATCCATTACCAAAATTCAACAAAAATGTTGAGTGCAGTCTGAGTGGTGTTGAAAATGAGTGTGGTTATAGGGAGAGCGGGCTTTCAACTTACTCTTTCTTTGAAGTTATAATAGTACAAGGCTATTTCGAAATTGGGTAGTGCATCATCAGTATTCCTCTTGTCATGTCAGTCATTGCATACCTTACAAAGCAAGATGAATCATCCAAGATGACGTAGCAGGGCAGACGTGGTTTGTCGTCCTCTCGTGTACTTTTGTATTTTGCATATTTTTTCTTTTCCATTTTTAAATTAAATATACCTTTCGGTAACCCGCCTCACCCAATGTGACACGGATCCGTTCTTTTTTTAGACCTTATAGCCAGAACCTCCATCAGGAGCTAGCCAGCTAATTAGCTACTAGCTATTTAGCCATTGTTAGCCACTGCTAGCGGCCTTTCCTTCTGAACAGACACCAGACGTTTATTTTTATCCTAGATAATACTTGCCAGCATCGGACTGTTTTCTCCACTACAACACCGGATTCCCGCCGTAAACCCTGGACCATTATTCCTGATCATCACAGCTAGCTAGCTGCCACTGAATGACCCAGCCACGAAGCTATCCCTGAGCCAGGCCCAACTCCCGGCCTACTCTGTGATCACCCGGCTACTCAGCCAATGCCTTCTGGACTCTACCCCAACACGGCTAGAATCCAACGCTCCGCCGGATCCTTGCCGTAAGCTCTGGACCTGTGCATTAGATCATTGCTGCTTCCAAGTGGCTATGGTGGCTAACGCCCCTGCCCCGAAGCTAGCACCAGTTAGCCGCGAGCCAGGCGCATCTCCCGGCTAGCAAACAAAATTACTACAACTACAATTACCTCTTCGACCATCTGGTCTGGACCCGTTGTCGACATGGCGCTCCTGACTGGCCTACCACCACAACTGGTCCGCCGACTTAACTCCATTTTCTGTGCCCGACATCGGAGCTGACGCTTCTACTTACCCCAGCCTGCTAACTTTAAACGGTGTGTCTCCCTCGTGCTAGCGTAGTAACGACTACCCCGTGGCTTCCCTGTTCCATCTATTGCCGTTCACTGGACCCTATGATCACTTGCCTACATAGCTGATGCATGCTGGTCTGTTCATTAATCACGGTACTCCATTTTGTTTATATGTCAGCCCCAACTCAGGCCCAGTGTGTAGTTAACTGACCCTCTCTGCCCATTCATTGCAATTTTACCTGTTGTTGTTGTCTTAGCTGATTAGCTGTTGTTGTCTTACCGTTGTTGCCTTAGCTAGCTCTCCCAATCAACACCTGTGATTGCTTTATGCCTCGCTTTATGTCTCTCTCAAATGTCAATATGCCTTGCACACTGTTGTTTGTTTACTGCGGAGCCCCTAGTCCCACTCAACATGCCTCAAATACCTCCTTTGTCCCACCTCCCACACATGTGATGACCTCACCCAGCATAACTAGCCCGTCCAGAGATGCACCCTCTCTTATCATCACTCGGTGCTTGGGTTTACCTCCACTGTACCCGCACCCCACCATACCCCTGTCTGTACATTATGCCCTGAATCTATTCTACCACGCCCAGAAATCTGTTCCTTTTATTCTCTGTCCCCAACGCATTAGATAACCAGTTTTGATAGCTTTTAGCCGTACCCTCATCCTACTCCTCCTCTGTTCCTCGGATGATATGGAGGTTAACCCAGGCACTGCTTGTTCCCAGGCACTCTCATTTGTTGACTTCTGTAACTGAAAAAGCCTTGGTTTCATTCATGTTAACGTCAGAAGCCTCTTCCCTGCTTTAGCACACTCCGCCAACCCTGATGTCCTTGCCGTGTCCGAATCCTGGCTAAGGAAGGCCACCAAAAATTCTGAGATTTCCATCCCCAACTACAATATTTTCAATCAAGATAGAACTGCCAAAGAGGGAGGAGTTGCAATCTACTGCAAAGATAGCCTGCAAAGTTCTGTCATACTTTTCAGGTCTATGCCCAAACAGTAGGGGCTTCTAATTTTAAAAATGAATCTCTCCAGAAATAAGTCTCTTACTGTTGCCGCCTGTTATAGACCCCCCTCAGCTCCCAGCCGTGCCCTGGACACCATATGTGAAATGAATGCACCCCATCTATCTTCAGAGTTCGTTCTGCTAGGTGACCTGAACTGGGATATGCTTAACACCCCGGCAGTCCTACAATCTAAGCTAGATGCCCTCAATCTCACACAAATTATCAAGGAACCCAACAGGTACAACCCTAAATCTGTAAACATGGGCAGCCTCATAGATATTATCCTGACCAACTTGCCCTCCAAATATACCTCTGCTGTTTTCAATCAGGATCTCAACGATCATTGCCTGCATCCGCTGTGAGACCGCGTTCAAACGACCACCCCTCATCACTGTCAAATGCTCCCTTAAACCCTTCTGCAAATAGACCTTTCTAATCGACCTGGCCTGGTATCCTGGAAGGATATTGACCTCATCCTGTCAGTCGAGGATGCCTGGTAACAGTAATTTCCACACCATCTTAAATAAGCATGCCCCTTTCAAAAAATGGACAACTAAGAACAGTTATAGCCCTTGGTTCACTCCAGACTTGACTGGCCTTGACCAGCACAAAAACATCCGGTGGCGGACTGCACTGGCATCGAATTGTCGCGAAATGCAACTTTTCAGGAAAATCAGGAACAAATACACGCAGTCAGTCATGAAAGCAAAGGCTAGCTTTTTCAAACAGAAATTTGCATCCTGTAGCTCTAACTCCAAAAAGTTTTGGGACCATGTAAAGTCCATGGAGAACAAGAGCACCTCCTCCCAGCTGCCCACTGCACTGAGGCTAGGAAACACTGTCACCACCGATAAATCCACGATAATCGAGAATTTCAATAAGCATTTCTCTATGGCTGGCCATGCTTTCCTCCTGGCTACCCCAACCCCGGCCAACAGCCCCGCACCCCCCGCAGCTACTTGCCCAAACCTCCCCAGCTTCCCCTTCACCCAAATCCAGATAGCAGATGTTCTGAAAGAGCTGCCAAACCTGGACCCGTACAAATCAGCTGGGCTAGACAATCTGGACTCTCTCTTTCTAGAATTATCCCCCGCCATTGTTGCAACCCCTATTACCAGTCTGTTCAACCTCTCTTTCGTATCATCCGAGATCCCTAAAGATTGGAAAGCTGCCGCGGTCATCCCCCTCTTCAAAGAGGATGACCCTCTAGACCCAAACTGTTATAGACCTATATCCATCCTGCCCTGCCTTTCTAAAGTATTCGAAAGCCAAGTTAATAAACAGATCGCTGACCATTTCGAATCCCATCGTACCTTCTTCGCTGTGCAATCCGGTTTCCGAGCTGGTCACGGGTGCACCTCAGCTACGCTCAAGGTACTAAATGATATCATAACCACCATCGATAAAAGGCTTTCGACTCTGTCAATCACTGTATCCTTATCGGCAGACTCAATTGACTGCCTCAAATGACTGCCTCGCCTGGTTCACCAACTACTTCTCAGACAGAGTTCAGTGTGTCAAATTGGAAGGCCCGTTGTCTGGACCTCTGGCAGTTTCTATGGGGGTACCACAGGGTTCAATTCTCGGGCCGACAATTTTCTCTGTATATATCAACAATGTTTCTATTGCTGCTGGTGATTCCCTGATCCACCTCTAAGCAGACGACACCATTCTGTATACATCTGGCCCTTCTTTGGACACTGTGTTAACTAACCTCCAAACGAGTTTCAATGCCATACAACACTTCTTCCGTGGCCTCCAACTGATCTTAAACGCTAATAAAACCAAATGCATGCTTTTCAACCATTCGCTGCCCGCACTCACCCGATTAGCATCATTACTCTGGACGGTTCTGACTTAGAATATGTGGACAACTACAAATACCTAGGTGTCTGGTTAGACTGTAAACTCTCCTTCCAGACCCACATTAAGCATCTCCAATCCAAAATTAAATCTGGAATTGGCTTCCTATTTCGCAACAAAGCCTCCTTCACTCACGCCGCCAAACATATCCTCGTAAAACTGACTATCCTACCGATCCTCGACTTTGGCGATGTCATTTACAAAATAGCTTCCAATCCTCTACTCATCAAACTGGATGCAGTCTATCATAGTGCCATCCGTTTTGTCACCAAAGCCCCTAGTTCCACCCACCACTGCGACCTGTATGCTCTAGTCAGCTGGCCCTCGCTACATATTCGTCGCCAGGCCCACTGGCTCCAGGCCATCTATAAGTCTATGCTAGGTAAAGCTCCGCCTTATCTCAGCTCACTGGTCACGATAACAACACCCACCCGTAGCACGCGCTCCAGCAGGTACAGTGCCATAGAACAACAATCAGTCGTATATTGCACAAATCTGGCCTTTATGGAAGAGTGGCAAGAAGAAAGCCATTTCTTAAAGATATCCATAATAAGTGTCGTTTAAAGTTTGCCACAAGCCACCTGGGAGACACACCAAACATGTGGAAGAAGGTGCTCTGGTCAGATGAAACCAAAATTGAAATTTTTGGCAACAATGCAAAACGTTATGTTTGGCGTAAAAGCAACACAGCTCATCACCCTGAACACACCATCCCCACTGTCAAACATGGTGGTGGCAGCCTCATGGTTTGGGCCTGCTTTTCTTCAGCAGGGACAGGGAAGATGGTTAAAATTGATGGGAAGATGGATGGAGCCAAATACAGGACCATTCTGGAAGAAAACCTGATGGAGTCTGCAAAAGACCTGAGACTGGGACGGAGATTTGTCTTCCAACAAGACAATGATCCAAAACATAAAGCAAAATCTACAATGGAATGGTTCAAAAATAAACATATCCAGGTGTTAGAATGGCCAAGTCAAAGTCCAGACCTGAATCCAATCGAGAATCTGTGAAAAGAACTGAAAACTGCTGTTCACAAATGCTCTCCATCCAACCTCACTGAGCTCGAGCTGTTTTGCAAGGAGGAATGGGAAAAAATGTCAGTCTCTCGATGTGCAAAACTGATAGAGACATACCCCAAGCGACTTACAGCTGTAATCGCAGCAAAAGGTATTAGCTTAGCACTACAAAGTATTATCTTAAGGGGGCTGAATAATTTTGCACGCCCAATTTTTCAGTTTTTGATTTGTTAAAAAAGTTTGAAATATCCAATAAATGTCGTTCCACTTCATGATTGTGTCCCACTTGTTGTTGATTCTTCACAAAAAAATACAGTTTTATATCTTTATGTTTGAAGCCTGAAATGTGGCAAAAGGTCGCACAGTTCAAGGGGGCCAAATACTTTCGCAAGGCACTGTATATCTCACTGGTCGTCCCCAAAGCCAACACCCCCTTTCCTTCCAGTTCTCTGCTGCCAATGACTGGAATGAATTGCAAAAATTGCTGACGCTGGAGACTCATATTTCCCTCACTAACTTTAAATATCAGCTATCTGAGCAGCTAACCGATCGCTGCAGCTGTACATAGCCCATCTGTAAATATTCCACCCAATCTACCTACCTCATCCCCATATTGTTTTTATTTACTTTTCTGCTCTTTTGCACACCAGTATTTCTACTTGCACATCATCATCTGCTCATCTATCACTCCAGTGTTAATTTGCTAAACTGTAATTACTTCGCTAATATGGCCTATTTATTGCCTTACCTCCTCACGCCATTTGCACACACTATATATATAGACGTTCTTTTTTTCTATTGTGTTATTGACTGTACGCTTGTTTATTCCATGTCTAACTCTGTATTGTTGTTTGTGTCACACTGCTTTGCTTTATCTTGGCCAGGTCGCAGTCGTAAATGAGAACTTGTTCTCAACTAGCCTACCTGGTTAAATAAAGGTGAAATAAAAATAAATAATAAACATTTTAAAAAGTCAGAAATGTCCAAAACAACTAGGCCTAGGTTATTTAGCCCATAGATTTTGTCACAAGAATACACATGGCAAATAGAATTATAGAATTACAAAATTTTCTCTGCACCCCATGAAAAAAATGTGTAGAATTGCAGGAAATAAGCTTTAAACCTGCAACATTTTCTCTCCACCAACAATAGGGCTGTGAAACAGTTTGTGTCATGAACAGTGCTTGTGCCCATAGAAAATAGATGTGGCGTGCAGACACACGCAAGGAGGACATGGGATGTTTCCCAATGCTGGAAGGGGGGCCCCTGTCCTTGGCAATCAGCAATTAGTACCGGGAGGTGTGCTCTTCACCTTTGCAAGGCAATTATCAATTAGTACTAGTTCTTCAGTCTCCCCTGTTTTCTCAGCAGTAGCTGTAAGCAGCAGTCTCGTGTTGAAACTAAGACTCCGAAACAAAGCCTGTTCTCCTCGGCCTTCTACCACTCTCACTTGAGTATCTTACCTAGTTATTTTTTGATGATCTCATTTAGCTCTTTTGTAGCTTTGGCAACTGCACTATACATGCAAAAGTATGTGGGCACCCCTTCAAATTGGTGGATTCGGCTATTTCAGCCACACCCGTTGCTGACAGGTGTATAAAGTTCGAGCACACAGCCATGCAATCTTTATAGACAAACATTGGCAGTAGAACGGCCTTACTGAAGAGCTTAGTGACTTCAGTGTGGCTCCGTCATAGGATGCCACCTTCCCAACAAGTCAGTTCGTCAAATTTCTGCCCTGCTAGAGCTTCCTGGGTCAACTGTAAGTGCTGTTATTGTGAAGTGGAAATGCCTAAGAGCAACAATGCCCCAGGTGCGAAGTAGTAGGCCACAAGCTCAAATAATGGGACCGCCAAGTGCTGAAACTCGTAGCACGTAAAAATCATCTGTCCTTGGTTGCAACACTCACTACCGAGTTCCAAATTGGCTTTGGAAGCAACATCAACACAATAACTGTTTGTCGGGAGCGTCATGAAATGGTTTTCCATGAACGAGCAGCCTAAAAATCACCATGCGTAACACCAAGTGTCGTCTGGAGGGATGTAAAGCTTGCCGCCATTGGACTCTGGAGCAATGGAAATGGGTTCTCTGGAGTGATGAGTCACGCTTCACCATCTGCTAGTCCGATGGACAAATCTAGGTTTGGCGGATGCCAGGAGAACGCTACCTGCCCCAAATCAAATCAAATCAAATCAAATTTTATTTGTCACATACACATGGTTAGCAGATGTTAATGCGAGTGTAGCGAAATGCTTGTGCTTCTAGTTCCGACAATGCAGTAATAACCAACAAGTAATCTAACTAACAATTCCAAAACTACTGTCTTATACACAGTGTAAGGGGATAAGAATATGTACATAAGGATATATGAATGTGTGATGGTACAGAGCAGCATAGGCAGGATACAGTAGATGGTATCGAGTACAGTATATACATGAGGTGAGTATGTAAACAAAGTGGCATAGTTAAAGTGGCTAGTGATACATGTATTACATAAGGATGCAGTCGATGATATAGAGTACAGTATATACGTATGCATATGAGATGAATAATGTAGGGTAAGTAACATTATATAAGGTAGCATTGTTTAAAGTGGCTAGTGATATATTTACATCATTTCCCATCAATTCCCATTATTAAAGTGGCTGGAGTTGAGTCAGTGTCAGTGTGTTGGCAGCAGCCACTCAATGTTAGTGGTGGCTGTTTAACAGTCTGATGGCCTTGAGATAGAAGCTGTTTTTCAGTCTCTCGGTCCCAGCTTTGATGCACCTGTACTGACCTCGTCTTCTGGATGATAGCGGGGTGAACAGGCAGTGGCTCGGGTGGTTGATGTCCTTGATGATCTTTATGGCCTTCCTGTAACATCGGGTGGTGTAGGTGTCCTGGAGGGCAGGTAGTTTGCCCCCGGTGATGCGTTGTGCAGACCTCACTACCCTCTGGAGAGCCTTACGGTTGTGGGCGGAGCAGTTGCCGTACCAGGCGGTGATACAGCCCGCCAGGATGCTCTCGATTGTGCATCTGTAGAAGTTTGTGAGTGCTTTTGGTGACAAACCTAATTTCTTCAGCCTCCTGAGGTTGAAGAGGCGCTGCTGCGCCTTCTTCACGATGCTGTCTGTGTGAGTGGACCAATTCAGTTTGTCTGTGATGTGTATGCCGAGGAACTTAAAACTTACTACCCTCTCCACTACTGTTCCATCGATGTGGATAGGGGGGTGTTCCCTCTGCTGTTTCCTGAAGTCCACAATCATCTCCTTAGTTTTGTTGACGTTGAGTGTGAGGTTATTTTCCTGACACCACACTCCGAGGGCCCTCACCTCCTCCCTGTAGGCAGTCTCGTCGTTGTTGGTAATCAAGCCTACCACTGTTGTGTCGTCCGCAAACTTGATGATTGAGTTGGAGGCGTGCGTGGCCACGCAGTCGTGGGTGAACAGGGAGTACAGGAGAGGGCTCAGAACGCACCCTTGTGGGGCCCCAGTGTTGAGGATCAGCGGGGTGGAGATGTTGTTGCCTACCCTCACCACCTGGGGGCGGCCCGTCAGGAAGTCCAGTACCCAGTTGCACAGGGCGGGGTCGAGACCCAGGGTCTCGAGCTTGATGACGAGCTTGGAGGGTACTATGGTGTTGAATGCCGAGCTGTAGTCGATGAACAGCATTCTCACATAGGTATTCCTCTTGTCCAGATGGGTTAGGGCAGTGTGCAGTGTGGTTGAGATTGCATCGTCTGTGGACCTATTTGGGCGGTAAGCAAATTGGAGTGGGTCTAGGGTGTCGGGTAGGGTGGAGGTGATATGGTCCTTGACTAGTCTCTCAAAGCATTTCATGATGACGGAAGTGAGTGCTAGCTCAGTTACCTTAGCTTTCTTGGGAACAGGAACAATGGTGGCCCTCTTGAAGCATGTGGGAACAGCAGACTGGTATAGGGATTGATTGAATATGTCCGTAAACACACCGGCCAGCTGGTCTGCGCATGCTCTGAGGGTGCGGCTGGGGATGCCGTCTGGGCCTGCAGCCTTGCGAGGGTTAGCACGTTTAAATGTCTTACTCACCTCGGCTGCAGTGAAGGAGAGTCCGCATGTTTTCGTTGCAGGCCGTGTCAGTGGCACTGTATTGTCCTCAAAGCGGGCAAAAAAGTTATTTAGTCTGCCTGGGAGCAGGACATCCTGGTCCGTGACTGGGCTGGATTTCTTCTTGCAGTCCGTGATTGACTGTAGACCCTGCCACATGCCTCTTGTGTCTGAGCCGTTGAATTGAGATTCTACTTTGTCTCTGTACTGACGCTTAGCTTGTTTGATAGCCTTGCGGAGGGAATAGCTGCACTGTTTGTATTCGGTCATGTTACCAGTCACCTTGCCCTGATTAAAAGCAGTGGTTCGCGCTTTCAGTTTCACGCAAATGCTGCCATCAATCCACGGTTTCTGGTTAGGGAATGTTTTAATAGTTGCTATGGGAACGACATCTTCAACGCACGTTCTAATGAACTCGCACACCGAATCAGCGTATTTGTCAATATTGTTATCTGACGCAATACAAAACATGTCCCAGTCCACGTGATGGAAGCAGTCTTGGAGTGTGGAGTCAGCTTGGTCGGACCAGCGTTGGACAGACCTCAGCGTGGGAGCCTCTTGTTTTAGTTTCTGTCTGTAGGCAGGGATCAACAAAATGGAGTCGTGGTCAGCTTTTCCGAAAGGAGGGCGGGGCAGGGCCTTATATGCGTCGCGGAAGTTAGAGTAACAATGATCCAAGGTTTTTCCACCCCTGGTTGCGCAATCGATATGCTGATAAAATTTAGGGAGTCTTGTTTTCAGATTAGTCTTGTTAAAATCCCCAGCAACAATGAATGCAGCCTCCGGATAAATGGATTCCAGTTTGCAAAGAGTCAAATAAAGTTTGTTCAGAGCCATCGATGTGTCTGCTTGGGGGGGGATATATACGGCTGTGATTATAATCGAAGAGAATTCTCTTGGTAGATAATGCGGTCTACATTTGATTGTGAGGAATTCTAAATCAGGTGAACAGAAGGATTTGAGTTCCTGTATGTTTCTTTCATCACACCATGTCTCGTTAGCCATAAGGCATACGCCCCCGCCCCTCTTCTTACCAGAAAGATGTTTGTTTCTGTCGGCGCGATGCGTGGAGAAACCCGCTGGCTGCACCGCCCCCGATAGCGTCTCTCCAGTGAGCCATGTTTCCGTGAAGCAAAGAACGTTACAGTCTCTGATGTCCCTCTGGAATGCTACCCTTGCTCGGATTTCATCAACCTTGTTGTCAAGAGACTGGACATTGGCGAGAAGGATGCTAGGGAGTGGTGCACGATGTGCCCGTCTCCGGAGTCTGACCAGAAGACCGCCTCGTTTCCCTCTTTTTCGTAGTCGTTTTTTTGTGTCGCTGCATGGGATCCATTCCGTTGTCCTGGGTGAAAGACACAGGATCCGCGTCGCGAAAAACATATTCTTGGTCGTACTGATGGTGAGTTGACGCTGGTCTTATATTCAGTAGTTCTTCTCGACTGTATGTAATGAAACCTAAGATGACCTGGGGTACTAATGTAAGAAATAACACGTAAAAAAACAAAACACTGCATAGTTTCCTAGGAACGCGAAGCGAGGCGGCCATCTCTGTCGGCGCCGGAAGTTTGGTGGAGGAGGAATAATGGTCTGGGGCTGTTTTTCATGTTTCGGCCTAGGCACCTTAGTTCCAATGAAGAGAAATCTTAATGCTACAGCATACAATGACATTCTTGACGATTATTTGCTTCCAACTTTATGGCAACAGTTTGGGGAAGGCCCTTTCCTGTTTCAGCATGACAATGCCCCCGTGCACAAAGCGAGGTCCATACAGAAATGGTTTGTCTAGTTCGATGTGGAAGAACTTGACTGGCCTGCACAGAGCCCTGACCTCAACCCCATCGAACACCTTTGAGATGAACTTGAACGCCAACTGCGAGCCAAGCCTAATTGCCAACATCAGTGCCCGACCTCACTAATGCTCTTGTGGCTGAATGGAAGCAAGTCCCCGCAGCAATGTTCCAACATATAGTGGAAAGCCTTTCCAGAAGAGTCAAGGCTGTTTTAGCAGCAAAGGGGGAACCAACTTCATATTAATGCCCATGATTTTGGAATGAGATGTTCGACAAGCAGTCGAGCAGATACATGTAGTGTATCTGTGTATCTACCTCAGTTTGCTCTTCTCACTGTTGGCTTTGCAGACGCTTGGCTGCAACCCTTCTAAGTTAGTGTACCCTGCGGGCACAACCCATGTTGAATTCCTGGTTTCTGGCAGTGTTTGGAACTGCCGATATGCTGTCAATAATGTTGAATTTATCTCAGCGTTTGCTGCCCTTCAGTCCTATGACCTTTTGGCCCCAAAGGAGACATGGATCACCTCAGAGAACACTGCTACTCCAGCTGTTCTCTCTTCATCTGACTACATTTTCTCTCATCCCAATAGCATCTGTTCATCGTGGTGGTGGCACTGGGCTACTCATCTCTCCTAAGTGGAGATTTTCTCTTTTCTCCCTCTCTCACCTGTCCATCTCTTCATTAAAATGTCCATGTTGTCACTGTCACTTGTCCACTCAAGCTCAAAATGGTCATTTATCGCCCACCAGGTGCCCTTAGAGAGTTCCTCAATGAGCTTGACATCGTGTATCACATGTTAAGGTATGACCCAGGTGCAGACAGTGTTGAAGAAACAAAGTTTATTCTTTAAACAGGGTCTGGCCAATGACAGGTCAAGGCAGGCAGGGGGTCAATAATCCAGAGGGTGTAAGGCACCGGAGCAGCAGGCGGGCTCAGGGCCAGGTCAGGCAGAGGTCGTTAATCCAAAGTAGAGGCAAAGTTACAGGATGGCAGGCAGGCAGGAAAGGTCAAAACCAGGAAACAGAGACTACAGCAAAGACAGGCGCAAGGGAAAATGCTGGTAGGTTTGAACAAACAAAACAAACTGGCACAGACAGACAGAAAACACAGGTATAAGTACCCAGGGGATAATGGGGAAGATGGGCGACACCTGGAGGCAGGTGGAGACAAGCACAAGGACAGGTGAAACAGATCCGGGCGTGACACCTTGATAAGCTAATTTCCTGACAATGGCTCACTGTTCTACTTGCCTCTTTTGACCTCACCCTTTCCCAGTCCCCTCCCAATCACAAAGCAGGCGACACGCTTGACCTCAACTTTACTAGAGGCTCTTCTCCTACAAATCTTACTGCAACCCCCCTCCAGGTCTCTGATCAGTATTTTGTTCCCTTTTCTGTCTCCCTTTCATCCAACCCTAGCCACTAAGCCCCTACCCAGATGGTCATGCGCAGTTGCAATCTTCGCTCTCTCTCTCCCACTTCTGACACCCAGGTGGAGACATGCTTCTCTGCGTGCCTGGCAGATATTTCAGCTTGGATGTCGGCCCACCACCTCAAGCTCAACCTCGACAAGACAGAGCTCCTCTTCCTCCCTGGGAAGGCCTGCCCGTTCGAAGACTTCTCCATCATGGTTGAGAACTCCATGGTGTTCCCCTCCCAGAGTGCAAAGAACATTGGCATGACCCTGGACAACACCTTTTCATTCTCTGCAAACATCAAAGCAGTGACTCACTACTGCAGGTTCATGCTCTACAACATCCGTAGAGTACAATCGTACCTCACACAGGAAGCAGAACAGGTCCTAATCCAGTCACTTGTTATCTCTCGTCTGGGCTACTGCAACTCGCTGTTGGCTGGGCTTCCCGCTTGTGCCATCAAAACCCTGTAACTTATCCAGAATGTTGCAGCCCGCCTTCAACCTTCTAAAGTTCTCCCAAGTTCTCCCATGTCAACCCCCTCCTCCGCAAACTCCACTGGCTTCCAGTCAAAGCTTGCATCCACTACAAAACCATGGTACTTGTCTACGGAGCAGCAAGAAGAACTGCCCCTCCCTACCTTCTTGCTATGCTCAAACCCCACAGGAGGGCAGCTCCCGCTCAGCCCAGTCCAAGCTCTTCTCTGTTCTGGCACTCCAATTGTGGAACCAGCTTTCCCCTGAAGCTAGGACAGCAGAGACCTGCCCATCTTCTGAAAACATCTGAAGCCCTACCTCTTCAAAGAGTATTATAAATAATTCCACAGCCCCCCCCAGTATGACTCCATCCCAGTACCCCCTTCTCACCCTGAGTGTGACGCCGTCACTGCGTGACCTTGTCCTGATGCTTGTGAGGAATAGTTATAGGAATAGAGACAGGAATAGATAGAGGTGAGAGAGGTAAAAGGTGGGATCAGGGAAATGATTGCATGGCCGGTTCCCTCCATCTGAATGGAAATTAGAATGAAATCCAGAATGCCAGGGTTCTTGTGCTACAATGGATGCACAAATTGACAAGGTCATTATTAAAATGTTGCTGCAACAGGTAGGGACATATAAATCTAGCTTGGGCAATAAAGTCACATTTCTTGCAATGGGACACAGAGGTGAAATCAAGTTGAAAGTATTTATGTCCTATCTGTGCTCAGGTGCCATAAGAGGGCCAATAGATAGGGCTTAATATAACCCTTTCTGTGTTTGCAATTGAGGGCGATGCGCGTAAGTTGGTGGCAGAACAAGAGGGATATCTCATAGAACGGCAGCAAAAACGAGACGTGACTCTTGGCATTCAGGCCAAAGAGTTCAATCTTGGTTTCATCAGGCCAGAGAATCTTGTTTCTCATGGTCTGAGAGGCAAACTCGATGTGGGCTCTCATTAGCCTTTTTACTGAGGAGTGGCTTCCGTCTGGCCACTCTACTATAAAGGCCTGATTGGTGGAGTGCTGCAGAGATGGTTGTCCTTCTGGAAGGTTCTCCCATCTCCACAGAGGAACTCTGGAGCACTTTCAAAGTGATCACCTCCCTCTCGGTCATGAGCTACCTCTCAGTCATGAGCTGCCCTTCAGTCCGGAGCTGTCCCTCAGTCCGGAGGAGTTTCCTCAGTCATGAGGCACCACTCAGTCCAGAGGCACTCCTCAGTCCAGTGGGGCCCTTTGTTAGGGTTCCCAGGCCAAGGTCGGCAGCGAGGGTCGCCACTCAAAGGACGCTAAGGAGTTGGACAAAGACAATGGTGGGGTTCATGTCCAGCGCCAGAGCCGCCACTGCGGACAGATGCCCACCCAGACCCCCCCTATAGGTTTAGGTTGTGCGGTCGGAGTCCGCACCTTGGGGGTGTACTGTCACGTTCCGACCATAGTTCTTTTGTGTTTTCCTTGTTTTAGTGTTGGTCAGGACGTGAGCTGGGTGGGCATTCTATGTTGTGTGTCTAGTTTGTCCGTGTCTATGTATGGCCTGATATGGTTCACAAGTCTTCGTTCTCTGCACCAGAGAGCTCTGTTTCGGGTTTTGCCACGTTTGTTATTTTGTATTTGTGTAGTGTTCACGTTATCGTCTTTTATTAAACATGTTAAACACGAACTACACTGCGTCTTGGTCCTCCTCTCCTTCAACGGAAGAAAACCTTTACACACACACCCAAACAAACCACACATTTCATTGCAAATTGCAAAATATATATATCTATTTTTTTTTTTGCAAAAATATATACATATATATTTATATTTCATAAAACGGCATTAGCACTTACCCGTCCAGAAATATGTCATGTCCTTGCAGAAACAGTTTGTCAGCATTACTACACAGGTACAATAGCAACTTAGTGGGATGTGTTATGTAAGGGATAATCAATGAGGGACTATGCGTTCTATGGAAAATAATGAATGACGTGGAAGGTGTGTTCCACGACATGCTAGTAGATTGGAACTGACCTTCTACGGTCTATAAGACGCCAACAGAGATTCCTTGTCACAGTAATAAAACATGCACTCTTTGTTTTGAAATTACAAAGTGGGGACTAATACTGGGGCTGCAGTGTATCCTAGTGGTTAGAGCGTTGGACTAGTAACCGAAAGGTTGCAAGTTCAAATCCCTGAGCTGACAAGGTACAAATCTGTTGTTCCTAGGCTGTCATTGAAAATAAGAATTTAAATAAAAAATAAATAAAAACACTGAAATACCTGACCTTTCAATGCAATTGACATATTTTCAGTTCAGTTTTATGTCGCGCATTTGGTCCATAATCTTTTTTTTTAACTGCTTTAGTATCCTTTTCACTCCCCTGGCCTGCAGTCTGGAAGCTAGACATAATTAAATATAGTTATTTTTGGTCTGTTCACAGATTAATATGAGATCTCTGAATGCCACCTCACAATACCAGTGAATGCCAACTTGAGCCATGGTTCTCTTGATGGAACCTTTCCAACTCATTAAAACATGTCTAGCCAATAATAGAGTAGCAGTTGTAATGAATACGATGGGAAACAGAGAGCTGGTTTCAAGCGCAGGGCGCAGCAGGTGTTTATTTGTAAAGGACCACAGGAGGAGGTAGGTAGCTGGGTCCAGGGGCAGGCAGAAGGTCATACACAGGGGGTCCAAAAAGGCAACAGTACAGGCAGGGAAAGGCTAATAACGTTATCTAGGAGATCAGGCAAGAGGTCGATGACAGGAAATCCAATAGGCAAAAGTACAGGCAGGGAATAGGCAAAAAGGCGTTGTTAGTGAGGATGGCCAAAACTATGATACACAGGCAGACTAATATGGGGAAAAAACAGAGCTCCGAATAGAAATGTGTATCAAAACAAACAACACCTCACAATGATGGGGTGCAAAGAACTGAACTAAATAGTGTGTGTAAACGACATACAGGTGTGTGAACAGGTGAGCAGAATTCAGATGATTGGGATCTGGAGAGTGAGCTGCATTCATAGGATATATATGTTTGAGATTGTGGGCTGGAAGCAGACGTTACAGCTGTTTAATTATGAACATTAATTTCACCACCTAATAAAGTGCTGAAGGACCAACTGAAATGTCCAGACACTTTATAATTACAAAGCAAAACTCTTGACATGTATTATACCATATTACTACAGTGCTGCATTACTACACAGGTACAATAGCCACTTAGTGGGATGTGTTATGTAAGGGATAATCAACGAGGGACTATGCGTTCTGTGGAAAATAATGAATGACTTGGAAGGTGTGTTCCACGACATGCTAGTAGATTGAACTGACCTTCTACAGAGTTGCATTATTTTCCAGAGTATGCATAGAGCCCCGAATTGATTATCCCTTTCATACCATGGCTATAATTTAACACATTTGCCGCTAGAAATGGGTTAATTTGTCAGTAGAAAGGTGTTTAACATCCACTGTAGTAGCTAGCAAGTTTACTAGATGGCAACAGTAGTTCCCATTGTAACTAAACAAACAGACTTGCTAGTTTAGCTACCCATCAGTCCTAGTCTGCCATTAGGAAAATCAAATTCAACAATGCCAATAATGTTTGCAATTTGACTTTGGCTTCCAAAAGCAGCTCAAACATAGAACATGTAAGAATGAACAATAGCCATTGAATTCTACTGTGCAAGTATAGCGTGCGTAATTTATGCAATAAGGCCCGAGGGGGTGTGGTATATTGGCCTTATACCACAAACCCCTGAGGTGCCTTATTGCTATTATAAATGGGTTACCAACAAAATTAGAGCAGTAAAAATAACTGTTTTGTCATACCCGTTGTATACTGTCTGATATACCATGGCTGTCAGCCAATTAGCATTCAGGGCTCAAACCACCCAGTTTATAAAGGGAAATAATACACACTCTAGAATGCCAATCAGAAACAGGTATTCAACAATGCCATGGTATAACCATAATTATACAACAGGTGGGTCTAATCATGGACGCTGATTGGTTAAAATCACATTCCAAATGGTGTCTAGTCCACAATTTACCACCGGCTAAAGCGATGACGTTGAAATGCCTATTTACTCTGGGTGGTTCGTGCCCTGAATGCTGATTGGCTGACAGCCCTGGTATATCACGGGTATGACAAAACATTTAATTACGTTGGTAACCAGAACCTCTTTGTGATATCTGGCCAATATTACCACGGCTAAAGGCTGTGTCCAGGCACTCCGCGTTGCATCGTGCTAATGAACAGCCCTTAGAGTTGGTATATTGGCCATATACCACACCCCCTCGAGCGTTATTATTTCATTATTCAATGTTTCTTCCACTTTGGTGTAGATGGGTACACAGCTAATCATTTGATTAATGATTACTCAATTATAGCATGTGCCGTGTCTTGCGGTCTGCATGTCAGTGTATTCGTTGGTGCACATAACCAGCTGACACATGTAATTGATGAGAGTGGTGCTGGTGGTGGTGAGACGCCCAGTGGTCTGTCTCAGGGAGAGAGGACTTGCTGTCAGTCTGAATAGAAGTTGCTTTGACCTCTCGTGGGACTCCCTTGAATTAGATAGGAAAAGGTAGCCTGAAATCCATCACAATTTGTCAAATTGAGTCCTTAATGCAATCCTTCCACTCCGATAGAGCGGCCCTCAGGGGTAGAGCAGGGCTGGACTTTAGCAGGGCTGAGCCTCCGCACAAAACAAGTGAGCAAATTAGCAATGAATAAATAATTTGGCGGTGCCATTTAGAGGAAGGAGAGACGGGCCAAAGATCAGAGGAATCTGTGGTGACTAGTTTCTAGAGTTTAAGATTAGTTTGTATTGCACTAAATATTCTCATTTGCTTCACCTGTTCAAGATGTTCCATGGGCCGTTTGGCCATGACCCCGTGTCACAACTTGTCTCGTTCTCCACTGCCAGAGTTGATATGATTTAGCGCTCCTTCATGAAGCCAATTACTCTTTAGGACAAGTTCAATATTTGACTCCAACCATTGTTGTGTTCGAGACCACCTAAAGCGAGACCGAGTCTAGGCCAAGACCAGATTGGGGGGGCAAGACTGAGTCAAGACCGAGACCAAAACAATGAGTCCAATTCAAGACCACAATTGTAATTTTGTCAAATCACCATAATAAGAGTTCAAAATGTCCAGTATTACTGTGTTCATATTTCAGAAGAAGATATGGATTCTTTAGACATTCAGAATGGTTAAAAAATCTATGCTGTGGGCAAATAGAGCCACTCTACAAATTATTACTAACCCAAACACAGTGGGGAACAATGAGGGCTTTCTAGGGCCTTCTAGGATTTATAAAATAATAATAATAATATTTTTAATGATATTCTGATTTAATCTCGTCAGTTTTTATTGGAAAGGAAAAGGTTAGCACTGAAGAGAAAAAAACGATCCAATCAGGATATTTTGTTGGTGGTCTCTGGGGAGATAAATCTAGCTAGCTAAGTCAACCATTGGCTACGCCATCCGAAGCTAGACAGAAGGCATCTGCCATTCAACTGTACTAGGGCAAGATTTGGAGTGGCAGTGGAATCAAGCAATCACATTTTGACTTGTAATGGGTGGGACCGTTATTACAAAAAACGTATGGAAACTGGTTACTGGCAGTAGTTTTCCCATGGTCTTGCTAGCTATCTTTTGTTGTAGGCTAGCAGGTGTTATTGAAGAGGATGTTGCTAATTTGTTAGCTCATCCGTTTTCAAGAATAACTTTCAAAAAGACGTTAAATCGGCGTCACAGAGTGTTTCTTGGTAGTCTTAAATAAATCTACTAAGAAACAAAATATACACCGCATACGCATGGTTATAAAGACACCTGTACCATGTCAGATATAAGTTGAAATGTATTACATTTGGAGTTGGCATCCCAATATTACAATTTATATACATCACAGTAAACTGAATTTCCATCCCTTATTTTATAATCTTTATTCATTATGATATTATGAAAAATATCAACATTCCATCCATGAGGCCAAAGAAGGCACTTTTGGTCATTGACTGCAGGAAAGGGTTGTTTCAAATGATCATCATCTGGTGAGTGCAACTGTGTTTTTATTTAGAGCTTGCTTGCTGTTGTTAGACATCTCTTTGAAAATAACTTGTGTGTGAAACATTGTGGCTTTTAAACTTTAGGTCACCGGTTACTTTGTGTACTAAACGTGAAATGTTTTTTTGCAATGGCAAGTAATGGTTTTGATTGGTACATTTTGATTGGTAAATGCTTAGCGCAATGGTTGTGTTTTTCTATTCCTATTCTACTGGCTTATTATGTCAGAGTGAATGGACTGCTTATCCTTTAACATCATTGTGTGTGTGACTGCTGTCTTTCCATCGTCCCTATAAAGTGCCTGGAGAAGCATATATACTCATTCTTCCAGAAATGTTTTCCTATGGTTTTTCTTTCTTTCGCTTTCCTATACATTTTTCAGATTTCACTCTCAAAATATTTTTCTTTCTAGAAAAACAAAAATACATTTAATGATTGGGTGGGACTGGCAGGGCCTGGCTACCCATGCCTATACAATGAGTCATCATAATACTGCATTAAATGAACATTATCCTAGGGGCGTTGGCAGACACAATGTAAGTAATTTAATTTATGTCCCCCCCCAATTTCCCTGAAAACCTTTGTTAATCCTACAGCTATTGGATGCAGTAATCATGAGCCTATGAACCAGTTACACTGTTAGCACTGAGGCGATGTGCCCTAGTAGGAAGACCACTTTGTGCAGCTCACCCTGCACTATCAAGTATACTTCTGATAGCTTTCCAGTAAAGCATGAAAAATAATCAAGCAACCCAGAAAAGTGTTAAAATAGCCCATATTAACATATGCAGCCTGAGAAACAAGGTCCATGAAGTCAATAACTTGCTTGTAACAGATGACATTCATATTCTGACACTGAAACTCACTTAGATAATACCTTTGATGATATAGTGGTAGCAATACATGGTTATAACATTGACCGAAAATACAGAAATGCCAATTGGGGCGGTGTTGCGGTCTATATAAGGAACCACAGGATCTCATGTTAAATATTGTTGAAGTAATATGGCTACAGGTTCATCTGCCTCCCCTAAAGTGTCACACCCTGACCATAGAGAGCCTTTTTATTCTCTATTTTGGTTACGGCGTGGTGTGACTAGGGTGGGTGACCTAGTGTGTTTATTTCTACGTTGGCGTTGTCTCTGATTGGGGATCATATTTAGGCAGCCATTTTTCCTACTGTGTTTTGTGGGATCTTGTTTTTGTGTAGTTGCCTGTGAGCACTTCATTAGCGTCACGTATTGTTTATTCTTTGTTGTTTTTAGTTAGTGCATGTAGCAACTCTGATGTTACGGTTCGTTGTTTCTTTTTGTTTGTAAGTTTCGCTTAAATAAATATGTGGAACTTTAATCATGCTGCGCCTTGGTCCGTCTCGCCACACAACCGTGACATAAAGCCCATTCTTGTTGGAAGCTGCTATAGACCACCAAGTGCTAACAGTCAGTATCTGGATAATATGTGTGAAATGCTTGATAATGTAGGTGATATCAGTAGAGAAGTATATTTTCTGGGTGAAATAAATATTGACTGGCTCTCATCAAGCTGCCCACTCAAGAAAAACTTGCTTCCTGGTTCAGGTTGTCAGTCAACCTACCAGGGTATTTACAAACAGCACAGGAATGAAATCATCAACATGTATTGATCACATCTTTACTAATAATGCAGAAATGTGCTTTAAAGCAGTATCCAAATCCATTGAATGTAGTGAACACAATACAATAGCCATATCTAGGAAAACCAAAGTTCCAAAGGCTGGGCTTAATATAGTGTATAAGAGGTCATACAATACGTTTTGTAGTGATTAATATGTTGATTATGTAAATATTTTCTGGTCTGTGGTGTGTAATCAATCAATCAAATGTATTTATAAAGCCCTTCTTACATCAGCTGATATCTCAAAGTGCTGTACAGAAACCCAGCCTAAAACCCCAAACAGCAAACAATGCAGATTTAGAAGCTAGGAAAAACTCCCTAGAAAGGCCAGAACCTAGGAAGAAAGCTAGAGAGGAACCCGGCTCTGAGGGGTAGTCTGTCTTCTTCTGGCTGTGCCAGGTGGAGATTAGAACAGAACATGGCCAAGATTTTCAAACTTTCATAGATGACCAGCAGGGTCAGATAATAATAATCAGTGGTTGTAGAAGGTGCAACAGCTCAGCACCTCAGGAGTAAATGTCAGTTGGCTTTTCCTAGCCGATTATTCAGAGTTAGAGATAGCAGGTGCCGCAGAGAGAAAGAGTGCAAAACAGCAGGTCCGGGACAAGGTAGCACGTTCAGTGAACAGGTCAGGGTTCCATAGCCACAGGCAGAACAGTTGAAACTGGAGCAGCAGCATGACCAGGTTGACTGGGGACAGCAAGGAGTCATCAGACCTGGTAGTCCTGAGGCATTGTCCTAGGGCTCAGGTCCTCAAGAAAAGAGAGAGAGAAGGAAAGAGAGAGAGAAAAAGAGAGAGAATTAGAGGGAGCATACATACATGAGAAATACTCCAGATATAACAGACTGACCCTAGCCCCCTGACACAAACTATTGCAGCATAAATACCGGAGGCTGAGACAGGAGGGGTATCGAGACACTGTGTAATGAGGAGCAACCAGACACTGCACTTGACATATTTATGAAATTGCTTATTCCAGTTACTAATACTCACGCACCAATTAAGAAAATGACTGTAAAAACTGGTAAATCCCCTTGGATTGATGAGGAATTAAAAAATTGTACGGTTTAGAGGGATGCGGCAAAAGGTATGGCAAATACAGTGCCTTGCGAAAGTATTCGGCCCCCTTGAACTTTGCGACCTTTTGCCACATTTCAGGCTTCAAACATAAAGATATAAAACTGTATTTTTTTTGTGAAGAATCAACAACAAGTGGGACACAATCATGAAGTGGAACGACATTTATTGGATATTTCAAACTTTTTTAACAAATCAAAAACTGAAAAATTGGGCGTGCAAAATTATTCAGCCCCCTTAAGTTAATACTTTGTAGCGCCACCTTTTGCTGCGATTACAGCTGTAAGTCGCTTGGGGTATGTCTCTATCAGTTTTGCACATCGAGAGACTGAAATTTTTTTCCCATTCCTCCTTGCAAAACAGCTCGAGCTCAGTGAGGTTGGATGGAGGGCATTTGTGAACAGCAGTTTTCAGTTCTTTCCACAGATTCTCGATTGGATTCAGGTCTGGACTTTGACTTGGCCATTCTAACACCTGGATATGTTTATTTTTGAAGCATTCCATTGTAGATTTTGCTTTATGTTTTGGATCATTGTCTTATTGGAAGACAAATCTCCGTCCCAGTCTCAGGTCTTTTGCAGACTCCATCAGGTTTTCTTCCAGAATGGTCCTGTATTTGGCTCCATCCATCTTCCCATCAATTTTAACCATCTTCCCTGTCCCTGCTGAAGAAAAGCAGGCCCAAACCATGATGCTGCCACCACCATGTTTGACAGTGGGGATGGTGTGTTCAGGGTGATGAGCTGTGTTGCTTTTACGCCAAACATAACGTTTTGCATTGTTGCCAAAATTTCAATTTTGGTTTCATCTGACCAGAGCACCTTCTTCCACATGTTTGGTGTGTCTCCCAGGTGGCTTGTGGCAAACTTTAAACAACACTTTTTATGGATATCTTTAAGAAATGGCTTTCTTCTTGCCACTCTTCCATAAAGGCCAGATTTGTGCAATATACGACTTGGTAGATTTGCAGTGGTCTGATACTCCTTCCATTTCAATATTATCGCTTGCACAGTGCTCCTTGGGATGTTTAAAGCGTGGGAAATCTTTTTGTATCCAAATCCGGCTTTAAACTTCTTCACAACAGTATCTCGGACCTGCCTGGTGTGTTCCTTGTTCTTCATGATGCTCTCTGCGCTTTTAACGGACCTCTGAGACTATCACAGTGCAGGTGCATTTATACGGAGACTTGATTACACACAGGTGGATTGTATTTATCATCATTAGTCATTTAGGTCAACATTGGATCATTCAGAGATCCTCACTGAACTTCTGGAGAGAGTTTGCTGCACTGAAAGTAAAGGGGCTGAATAATTTTGCACGCCCAGTTTTTCAGTTTTTGATTTGTTAAAAAAGTTTGAAATATCAAATAAATGTCGTTCCACTTCATGATTGTGTCCCACTTGTTGTTGATTCTTCACAAAAAAATACAGTTTTATATCTTTATGTTTGAAGCCTGAAATGTGGCAAAAGATCGCAAAATTCAAGGGGGCCGAATACTTTCGCAAGGCACTGTAAGTCTGGCAGACCAACTGATTGGCAACGTACTGCAAATTAAGAAATCATGTGGCTGAACTAAATAAAAATAAACTATACTATGAAACAAATAAAAATTATATAATGAATGATAGTAAAAAGCTTAAGAGCACCTTAAATTACATTTTTGGCTCCATCATTCATTGAATCAGATGGCTCATTTATCACAAAACCCACTGATATTGCCAACTACTTTAATTACTTTTTCATTGGCAAGATAAACAAACGTAGGTATGACATGCCAACAACAGACACTGACACTACACATCCAAGTATGACCAGATTATGAAAGACAAGAATCGTACTTTTGAATTCCGCAAAGTCAGTGTCGAAGAGGTGATTTTCTTTTGTCTATCAACAATGACCAGTCACCGGGGTCTGACAATCTGGATGGAAAATGACTGAGGATAATAGCGGACGATATTTCCACTCCTATTTGCCACATCTTCAATTTAAGCCTACTAGAAAGTGTGTGCCCTCAGGTCTGGAGGGAAGCTAAATTCATTCTGCTACCCAAGAACAGTAAAGCCCCCTTTACTGGCTCAAATAGCCGACCAAACAGTCTGTTACCAACCCTTAGTAAACTTCTGGAAAAAATTGTGTTTGACCAGATACAATGCTATTTCACAGTAAACAAATTGACAACAGACTTTCAGCACGCATATAGGGAAGGACACTCAACAAGCATGACACTTACACAAATGACTGGCTGAGAGAAATTGATGATAAAATTATTGTGGGGTCTGTCTTGTTAGACTTCAGTGAAGCTATTAACATTATCGATCATAGTCAGCTGCTGGAAAAATGTATGTGTTATGGCTTTACACCCCCTGCTATAATGTGGATAAAGAGTTACTTGTCTTTCAGAACACAGAGGGTGTTCTTAAATGGAATCCTCTCAAACATAATCCAGGTAGAAGCAGGAATTCCCTAGGGTAGCTGTTTAGGCCCCTTGCTTTTTTCAATCTTTACTAACGACATGCCACTGTCTTTGAGTAAGGCCAGTGTGTCTATGTATGCGGATGACTCAACACTATATATGTTCAGCTACTACAGCAACTGAAATTAATGAAACACTTAACAAAGAGCTGTAGTTTGTTTCGGAATGGGTAGCAAGGAATAAGTTAGTCCTAAATATTTGCAAAACTAAAAGCATTGTATTTAGGACTAATCATTCACTAAACCCTCAACCTCAACTACATCTTGTAATGAATAATGTGGAAATTGAGCAAGTTGCGGTGACTAAACTGCTTGTAGTAACCCTGGATTGTAAACTACCATGGTCAAAACATATTGATACAACAGTAGCTAAGATGGGGCGAAGTCTGTCCATAATAAAGCGCTGCTCTGCCTGTTTGGGAAAGGCGTGCCGCTAGCAGGACACCTCGACAACATCCGGTGAAATTGCAGAGCACCAAATTCAAATGATATTACTATAAATATTTAACTTTCATAAAATCACAAGTGTAATACATAAAATTGAATCCAGCCGCGGTGTCAGATTTCAAAAAGCCTTTACGGCGAAAGCAAACCCTGCGATTATCTGAGGACAGCACCCCGCATACCAACACATGAAAAACATATTTCAACCAGGCAGGTGCGACACGACAGTCAGAAATAGTGATATAAAAAATGCCTTACCTTGATGATCTTCTTCTGTTGGCACTCCAAAAGGTCACAGTTACATCACAAATGGTCATTTTGTTCGATAATGTCCTTCTTTGTATCCATAAAAACTCAGTTTAGCTGGCGCGCTTCAGTCAATAATCCATCCAGTTTCCCTCCATCAAAATGCATACAAAATTAATCCCAAAATGTACTAATAAACATTTCCAAACAAGTCAAACAACGTTTATAATCAAACCTTAGGTACCCTAATACGCAAATAAATGATACAATTTAAGGCGGAGAATAGTATGTTCATTACCGGAGATAAATAAGAAAGAACGCGCTCTCTTCCACACGCTTGGAAACACTACAGCCAAAATGGGAGCCACCTAGAAAAACTACAATTTCTGGGTAATTTTTCCAAAAAACAGCCTGAAACTCTTTCTAAAGACTGTTGACATCTAGTGGAAGCCCTATGAACTGCAATCTGGGAGGACTTGGGCTTATAATTATAGTACTAGCTATTGAAAATAGTGGTAAACTGAATTTGTATTTTTTGGGATGGTTTGTCCTAGGGGTTTCGACCTGCCATATCAGTTCTGTTATACTCACAGACATAGTTTAAACAGTTTTAGAAACTTTTGAGTGTTTCTATCTAAATCTTCCAATTATATGCATATCCTATTTTCTGGGCCTGAGTAACAGGCAGTTTACTTTGGGCACGCTTTTCATCCAGACGTGAAAATACTGCCCCCTATCCCAAAGAAGTTCAACACTATCAACAAGGCAGGACCTACAGGCCCTGGTTTTGTCACACCTGGACTACTGTTCAGTCGTGTGGGCAGGTGACACAAAGAGGGACTTGAGAAAATTGCAGTTGGCTCAGAACAGGCCACCTTAAAAGTATACAGAGAGCTAACATTAATGACACGCATGTCAATCTCTCATGGCTCAAAGTGGAAGAGAGATTGACTTCCTCATCACTTTTTTTGTAAGAGTTGTTGACAATCTGAAGGTACCGAGCTGTCTGTTTAAAATACTAGCACACAGCTCGGACACCAATGCATACCCCACAAGACATGCCACCAGAGGTTTCTTCACAGTCCCTAAGTCCAGAACAGACTATGGGAGGCTCACAGTACTTCATAAAGCCATGACTACATGGAACTCTATTCCACATCAGGTAACTGATGAAAGCAGAAAAACAGCGTGGACTGTGAAGTAACACAAACATAGGCACAGACACATGCATAAAAAGCACATGATAACATACGCACTATACACACACGTACACATGGATTTTCTGTTGTAGATATGTGGTAGTGGAGTATGGACCTGAGGGCACACACTTAGTGTGTTGTGAATTCTGTAATGAATGTATTGTAATGTTTTTTAAATTTAGTACTGCCTCAATTTTGACAGACCCCAGGAACAATAGCTACTGCCATCCACCAAACCCAGATTAGTCCGTCGGACCTTCAGATGATGAAGTGTGATTCATCACTGCAGAGAATGTTTCCACTGCTGCAGAGTACAATGGCGGCGAGCTTTACACCATTCCAGCAGACGCTTGGCATTGCGCATGGTGATCTTAGGCTTGTGTGCGACAGTTCTTGTGCTGACGTTGCTTCCAAAGACAGTTTGGAACTCGGTAGTGAGTGTTGCAGCCGAGGACAGAAGACCTTTACATGCTTCAGCACTCAGCGGTCCCATTCTGTGAGCTTGTGTGTCCTACCACTTCGCGGCTGAGCCGTTGTTGCTCCTAGACATTTCCACAATTTTCATTGTCCAGCAAGAGGACAAGTATATTAGAGTGTCTAGTTTGAGACACAAACGCCTCAGAAGTCCTCAACTGGCAGCTTCAATAAATAGTACCCGCAAAACACCAGTCTCAACATCAACAGTGAAGAGGCGACTCCGAGATGCTGGCCTTCTAGGCAGAGTTCCTCTGTCCAGTGTCTGAGTTCTTTTGCCCATCTTAATCTTTTATTTTTATTGGGCAGTCTGAGATATGGGTTTTTCTTTTTTAGACTCTCTAATGTACTTGCCCTCTTGCTAATTTGTGCACCGGGGCCTCCCACTCCTCTTTCTATTCTGGTTAGAGCCAGTTTGCACTGTTCTGTGAAGGGAGTAGTACACAGCATTGTATGAGATCTTCAGTTTCTTGAACATTTCTCGCATGGAATAGCCTTCATTTCTCAGAACAAGAATAGACTGACGAGTTACAGAAGAAAGGTCTTTGTTTCTGGCCATTTTGAGCCTGTAATCGAACCCAGAAAATGCTGATGCTCCAGATACTCAACTTGTCTAAAGAAGGCCAGTTTTATTGCTTAATATTTTTTATATTCAGTTTTCAGCTGTGCTAACAATTTCAAAAGGGGTTTCTAATGATAAACTTGGATAAGCTAACACAATGTGCCATTGGAACACAGGAGTGATGGTTGCTGATAATGGGCCTCTGTACGTCTATGCAGATATTCCATAAAAAAACAGCCATTTCCAGCTACAATAGTCATTTACAACATTAACAATGTCTACACTGTATTTCTGATCAATTTGATCAGGGGCAAAAAATGACAAAAGTGACACCAAACTTTTGAATTGTAGAGTATATATGCTGTATATGTGTATGTATGTGTATATTGCAATTTGTGCTGTACTATGTATCAAACCTAGATATTGTGTGTGCAGTGCATTTGGAAAGTAGTCAGACCCCTTGACTTTTTCCACATTGTTACGTTACAGCCTTATTTCTAAATTTGATTAAAATGTTTTTTTTCCCCTCGTCAATCTACACACAATACCCCATAACGAAGAAGCAAACCAGGTTTTTATAAACATTTGCAAATGTATAAAAAATATCAAACTGAAATATTACATTTACATAAGTTTTCAGACCCTTTACTCAGTACTTTGTTGAAGCACCTTTGGTAGCGATTACAGCCTCGAGTGTTCTTGGGTATGACAATACAATCTTAACACATGTATTTGGGGAGTTTTTCCCATTCTTCTCTGGAGATCCTCTCAAGCTCTGTCAGGTTGGATGGGTAGCGTCGCTGCACAGCTGTTTTCAGGTCTCTCCAGAGAGGTTTGATCGGGTTCAAGTCCGTGCTCTGGCTGGGCCACTGAAGGACAAAGTGAACCTTCGCCACAGTCTGAGGTCTGAGCGCTCTGCAGCAGATTTTCATCAAGGATCTCTCTGTACTTTGCTCCGTTCATCTTTCCCTCGATCCTGATTTGTCTCCCAGTCCCTACCCCTGAAAAACATCCACACGGAATGATGCTGCCACCACCATGTTTTCTCCAGATGTGACTTGGCATTCAGGCTAAAGAGTTAAATCTTGTTTTTTTCAGACCAGAGAATCGTGTTTCTCATGGTCTGAGAGTCCTTTATTTGCCAAGGGGGCTGTCATGTGCCTTTTACTGAGGGCCTACCTTCTGGCAACTCTACTATAAAGGCCTGATTGGGTGAGTGCTGCAGAGATGGTTGTCCTTCTGGAAGGTCTCCCATATCCACAGAGGAACTCTGGAGCTCTGTCAGAGTGACCATCGAGTTCTTGGTCACCTCCCTGACCAAGGCCCTTATGGGGGATAAGGGCCTTGGTCAGGGAGGTGACCAAGAACTCGATTGCTCAGTATGGCCGGCCGGCAAGCTCTAGGAAGAATCTTGGTGATTCCAAACTTCTTCCATTTAAGAATGATGGAGGCCACTTTGCTCTTGGCGATCGTCATTGCTGCATAATTCTTCTGGTACCCTTCACCAAATCTGTGCCTTGACACAATCCTGTCTCGGAGCTCTACGGACAAATCCTTCGACATCATGACGTGGCTTTTGCTCTGACATGCACTGTCAACTGTGGGACCTTATGTAGACATGTGTGTGCCTTTCCAAATCATGTCCAATCCATTGAGTTTACCACAGGTTGACTCCATCAAGTTGTAGAAACATCTCAAGGATGATCAATGGAAACATGATGTAACTAAGCTCAATTTCGAGTCACATAGGAAAGGGTTTGAATACTTATGTAAATAAGGTATTTCTGTGTTTTATTTTTAAATACACTTGAAAAAATTATATAAACCTGTTTTTGCTTTGTCATTATTGGGTATTGTGTGTAGTATGAGGGGAAAAATGAATTTAATCAATTTTAGAATAAGGCTGTAAACAAACAAAATGTAGAAAGATAGGAGTCTGAATATTTTCCGAATACACTATATCTATTTTTATGTAGGTTATGTGTGACGTTTTAAAATGTATGTATTAACAAATAATGTTCTGTATTATGTAATGTTTCATGTGGGCCCCAGGAAGAGTAGCTGATGCTTTTGCAGTGGCTAATGGGGATCCTAATAAATACCAAAAACCAAATGAATCAATAGATCATGCACATTTTCTCATTCAACACCTACATATTTAACCTGATTAGGGTTGAATGGCGGGGACCCGGTTTACCGAGATTTACAGTGATTTATAATGCCCAAAACCACTCCCTAAATAACTGCGAGAAACTGGTAAATTATAATAAATGATTTATATGAACAGTATGGCATGACATGGAACACTTAAATTATATGTGACGTCTAGATATGGCTTTTCTACTGTCTCTGCATGATGAATCAATGCTCAGGGTTTGGACAGACAGCCCATCTTGGTAATGGAGCGCAGTTCACGATGCATGTAGACCTACACATCTCATGGTAGCTTTTTTTCTTGTGACTGGTTGGCCTGAATTTGCTGCAGCATAGCCTATTCTACAGTAATATCAAGACCGAATGCGTGTCTAGTTTACCCATCTGCCTCTGGCTTTCGGGGGTCACCTTGTTCATTTATTGCAATATATATATATATTTTTGCAGCTGCAGAGTTTTAAAACAGCCCATCACACGAATAGCGTTGCTATAAATCACTGCACTTGCGAGCACTCTCTCGCAGTCTCTCTCTTTCCATCAATTCCATTTAAATTGCATGCAAAATAGATAATCCTGTTCTAGATTGACATATAGAGTGCATTTAGAAAGTATTCAGACCCCTTGACATTTTCCACATTTTGTTATGTTACAGCCTTATTTTTTAAATGTATCAAATTGAGGAGGGGGAAAAACAATCTACACACAATACCCCATAATGACAAAGCAAAAACAGAATTTTTGAAATGTTTGCAAATTTATAAAATAAAACAAATACAGAAATATCACATTTACATGGGTATTCACATCCTTTACTCAGTACTTTGTTGAAGCATTTATGGCAGCGATTACAGCATCGAGTATTCTTGGGTATGACCCCAGTTGGAGGTCCTGAGCACTCTGGAGCAGGTTTTCATCAAGGATCTTTTCTATACTTTACTCTGTTCATCTTTCCCTCGATCCTGACTTGTCTCCCAGTCCCTGCCACTGAAAAACATTCCCACAGCATGATGCTGCCACCACCATGCTTCACCGTAGGGATGGTGCCAGGTTTCCTCTAGACGTGATGCTTGGCATTCAGGCCAAAGAGATCTTTGTTTCATCAGAACAGAGAATCTCATTGTCTGAGAGTCCTTTAGGTTCCTTTTGGATAACTCCAAGCAGACTGTCATGTTCCTTTTACTGAGTAGTGGCTTCCTTCTGGCCACTCGAAACGCAAGCCCCTGTGCTTCGCTGGCCTCTCTCCTTAAAGAACGCTCCTTGTCTCTTAGAGTCCGACGCAGGAAAAGCTAGACTAGAATAGCTTGCTGGACATTCATTAGAGAAAAAATAATCTCTTATACCAATAGTCTATTTGCTGAATGTTATGTACAGCAGCCAATATAACTCATAGGTAGTTTGAAAGATGGCGGGAGGCTATAGCAGTTATTTACTTGCTCCCATAATAACCATTCAATCTTCGTGAAGCGAAGTGAATGCCTTCCGCATCTAATTCTAGTCTTATATTTTTCAAGGACGTCAATAGAATGATGAAGATAAGGACAACGAAATGTATTTCGTTTAACTGTTGAAAGCAAGGAAGAAATTAAGCTAAAATAGAGAGAAAGAAGAGGTAGGATAATAACATTAGGGGGAATATTATGAAAGGTATATATCCCTCAGCCTGCTAATTATACAAATAGGCCCTATTATATTTCGGCATTAAAATCAAATTTGCTAGCCTATACTTGAAACTTTGCACGCCGCATGTGCTGCACCTGAATTGCATGTTCTCTCTCTTCTGCTTTATCATAGTTTGAACGATGTGCATAATTCCAGTCCATACAGTACATTGCAGTGTAATACAGTAGAGTACAGTAATACAGTTCACACTCAAAAGATTAGCCTACTGGAGCTAGTTTCATTCATTTTCCCAAGAGAGCATATAGCTAGCTACATCTATGGGCTTTTATGTTTTTATGTTGCGCGTAATATGCAGTATCATATTGCCCATGTATTGGATAACAACGGCACAATCGTTTTAATCGTTTTGGGCCTGGGCTTATTGTTAATGTAGTGCTCATAAAATGTATTTAATACATTATTCATCAGGCTCAAATCAAATCCAGACATATGGAAATGCTTTTGAATGAACTTTTCGGTTTTGACGGGAAATACCCCCTTACCCAGGATAAAATTATTTTTTTCTCGGGATGGACATTTGTAAAATACTGGAAAATATTCAACCCTAAACCTGAGGTTTGAGGCATTTCTTTCCGGAATATCAAAACTTTCATAGTCTCTTGAATTGTATTATAAAGTATTGGGCATTATAGTAAATACAGATTTGAGTAGGAAATGGTTTAATGCCCAGAAATCTATGAACATTCTCCAGAGTGACAATTATCATAATCTGTAAACACCGAGCATTCAATCCAATAAGCATATACAGTACAGTGTGTATAGAGGACAATAACCTGTTTTGTGTTTATTGGCATCAAACAGGGTTAGATGTTCCTTTATTGCCTTCGTTGCCATACACACACACCCACGCAAGCAACCAGGCACACATGCATACACACACATCACTCTCTCCTCTACCAATGTAGACCATTATCTCTAAGCGACTCATCCATTTTCAATCTGTTGCCCTTCTCCATACAGTAATCGGGAGCTGCAGCTGCTTCCCTATCACCATCTCTTTTCAAACTCGCCTGCCATTCATAGATAAATTAGAGAGGCGCCCGACACGATGTTGTTTGGCATCTCATCGTGTACCCAATCCCTAATTGTGCTCCAGCTTCTAAAGATGAGAACCTTCTGGGCTGCATGGCACTGGGCAAACCAGCAGGATTCACATAGAATGGATCAGGGCATGTCCAAAAGCCATGCCTACCAAAAGTGAGGGATATGGACTGGAGTCAGCTATGTGAAAATGATTTTCCCACATTGTTTACTCTGGATACAGTTGCAATTTCACACTACAGAGAAAGTTAAATGAGCAATGCATTTAAATGAATCGTGTTCTTCTGTAACACACAGCCATTTTACTTATCTCACATCTAAGGCTTATCTCACATTATAAACAACATTATTGTTTCCCCCTCATTTGGGGTTCAGACCGTGTTTGTTGAAATGATCTGGCTGTATGGTGGATCGTGATTACATAACATAACATTAGGTATGCAGTGCAGAGCTACAGTACAACCTTACCAATTATACTGACATTTAGGAAATGTATTAGGCTATACAGTACTTCCTACATTTGTCTGATCTTGTTTTGCAAGTTCTCCAAAGTTCTTGACGTGAGAGTGTGTAGACTAAATCTTGACATCTTTTTTAAAGAACTCTAATCCCGGAAATGTTATTCAGTGGTAATATTACAATGATTGGTCACTGCTTGGGTCAAGGCTGGTATGTTTCAAGAATCTCAGGAAGATTCTCAAGAGATGTGAATCACTGGCATGATTGGAAACTACTATAACGAATCTGTCTGGGACATTATCATCCTCTATAGAAGTAATTGTTTAATCTAGCATAGGTGACGATTCACAAACAGCCTGACTTGGATCCGGAAATGTTTTTGACAGTGAAGTATGTTCTTGAGGCTCCATCTAATGGAATAGGAACGGAGAGAGAGACTGCCAGACAGTATTGCACTGATTAAAAATAAATCAAATTCTTACATCATGCATGCCACATGGGCTGTTTTGAGAAGGTATGAGTAATGAAGAGTGCTGAAGTCTGCTCTCTGCATAAAACATTATGAATGGACTATATAGAGTTATGAACACATCTAGCTATAATGGATCATAATGAAGGTGCTGCCAAACTTTTTGTAATATCCAGCCTTGGTTACCTTGTGTAAGACTCAGACTGTACTGCTATGGTGGTGGATGTTTAGAGTTAGATGGATGACCATATTTCACCCGGTTCAGTGATTTATAAAGGGACAACAGCTGCACTGGTGTTTCAAAAAATGTACGTAGCTTTGATGTCTGACCTAATGACATCACCGGGCCCTCCCACTGTACTAACAACACAGTGCCTTAAAGGAAAAGTCCTTTTCAGAAAACCATAATGTCCCTTGACTTATTTCCTCTGGTAGACGGAATAGTGTTCATTGAAAGAAAATTGCAGCCAGAGCACTCTGACACAGTACGCATTTTACTTTGACAAAGTCTGTGGTACCTCTGAGGTGCACCCTCATTCCCCACACGCTCAAATTCAGAACACTGTGTCCACTAGTTTGAGAATTAGGTCATGGTAGTCCAAAACCCTGTTCTGTTCCACTTGCCCCAAAGGACATTGGATTAACTGAAAATACAGATTTGCCTTATCATGGCCAGAAATGAACTCATTCAATTGGACAATGCAGGAACACTAACTTTAAGTGGTGTGAGAAATTACTTTGAAGTTAACTTGACTAATAGAATTAAGTTGAACTGAAGTTAAAAGTCCCCCAGTGCATCCAATATTTGTACCATCAACCTTCTTTAAAGTAGTAATCCCGATATATGCTTTGTTGTTAATTGGGCCATATTTGGATCCTGACAGGATTTTTTTCCATTCGATTTTAACTGTAAGCTATTGATGTGGTTGTCAAAACGCTCACTGTGAGATGAAAAGTTAGAATTTCTTTGTGACCATTTGTAAAAAGTGAAGCTAGCATTCTGCAGTTTGAACACATCCCCTGGAGTAGCCACCTCTGTCCTCGACATACAAACTAGGAGACAGACAGCTGAGTTTTTGTTGCTCTTTGATGGCAAAATGTACCCTTTGTTTTGAGAGACGGAAACAAAAGCTGGACTCTTTAGTATTCTACAGGGGTGTGTCTTTCTCACAAGTGAGGAGCATATACTCCTTCTAAGTTGCTGCATCAAGACCCCTTTATTTATATATATATATGTGTATGTATGTATAAGGATAAACAGTGAGGCGGAATGCAAATGGATATTCGAAAGCAGTCACACTAGTTCCCCAGGCACAACAGCATAGCACAACAGAACAGTTGTTTTTGCTCAAAGCACCTCAGTCAGGTAGTGTAAGAGCCTGTGCTTAAGCTGCAGTAGCTACATTGTTCCTCTAACCGACTTAGACAGTATCAAAATACTGATATATGGACAGATTGTTCTCTAGATAAGATCCAGCTGGAATCTGACTGAACATTACAGGGTTTGTTTTTGCAACTGTCTACATTTTGATTAACCCTCTAGAGTTCGATGTCTGCTCCCCACAGAAATCTAATTAGCAAAAGAAAAAAAATCCCCATAAAAATCTGTCAGTTTAAGCTAGAGATGTGTCTCAATCCACCGCATCCGCCGATGTCGCACTTCCGTATCTGTGGTGTAAGGTGACAGAGACTAGAGTGGTGTTTGTCAGACCATGAGACATCCTGACAATTGGCCTTCTCACAAAATCATCTGTAGCATTCGAACGGTTTGGCCTACAAAACTAAAGATGAGACTCTCACGAACACGATGGTGTTCTCCGTTTTGCTCTATGACTCCCACAAGCACCTTGGGACTCGTCTGATTATATTACAGAGAGCTTGTGGCGAAAATCAATGAAATCTATAATTCATCATTGGTTCCCAAAATAGCATCCAATAATCTAGTAGTGGGTAACCTGGCTTTTACCTAAAGCAGGGTGACTTCTTTATGAGATCCTTCAGTAAATTCCATGCAATCTGTGCTAAATCTGTTTGTATTGGGGTGAGTTTAGCTATAAAGCTGTTTGGGTAATCCACAGTGGCTGGCTGTAGAATAATGATTCATCTTATCTAGCAAAGACGGTCACTTGGAAAGAACATCATATGCGTGTGCATGAGCGCTGATATGTTGTTATGCCAAGAAACAAGTCTAAATCTAGCTAATTAATAACAGATATGATTAATGCCCAGGGGTGTGTTTCATAGCCAGGCCCCAGCTGGCCCTCTCACAGCGCTCAGGTATAAAGGCTTTTGTCTTGATTAAAGATTGTGTTGACCCTGTCCCTGGCATATGCCTGTAAGACAATGGTGTGGTCATGTTTTGAAATGTATCTATGCAAATACATTATGATTGGCTGTTCAACAGATTTTAATTTCATATTTTGTCAGCACACAAAAGCGCATTTTAATACTAAATGTTATACCAGGTGGTGTCAGACGAAGGCCTTAAAAATGGTCAAACTCTCCAGCCACCCAAGTCATAGACTGTTCTCTCTGCTACCACACGGCAAGCGGTACCGGAGCGTCAAGTCTGGGACCAAAAGGCTCCTGAACAGCTTCTAACCCAAACCATAAGACTGCTGAACAGTTTCTTCAAATGGCTATTTGCAATGACCCCCTTTTTTTTTGTTGCACAGACTCTCTTGCAATGTCTCTGCACTGGACTCTATCCACACACTCACACATACTACACTGACACTCCAACACACACACACTGTAACGGTTTTGACTTGAGGTTATTGTTTGTAGGGGTGCCAGGTAGGTTGTGCCTACCAGAGAAAATATAGATTTCTCCTTTTTGTTTGGGAGGGAATGAGTCCCGTCTGGTCCGTAAATTATACACCGATACAAAGGAACCAATTTTTTAGTTTTTGATTTGTTAAAAAAGTTTGAAATATCCAATAAATGTCGTTCCACTTCATGATTGTGTCCCACTTGTTGTTGATTCTTCACAAAAAAATACAGTTTTATATCTTTATGTTTGAAGCCTGAAATGTGGCAAAAGGTCGCAAAGTTCAAGGGGGCCGAATACTTTCGCAAGGCACTGTATGCACGCTCACATTTTCAGTTTTTTTGTCTTGTTTGTTTCACAATAGAACATGTTTTGCATCTTCTTAGTGCTAGGCATGTTGTGTAAATCAAATGATACAAACCCCCCAAAAATCTATTTTAAATCCAGGATGGATGGCAACAAAATAGTAAAAATGGGGGATGAATACTTTCGCAAGCCACTGTAGCTAGCAGTCATCATCATGAATCAAGTCGACAACCTACTGGCAAATCCTTTTCAATCCCTGTCATATGAAGAAAAATTATAGATAAAACATATCGGTGCTAATCTGCCATTGGACATAAACATTACACAACAAGTTGGAAATCGCAATTTCAACAAAGAGTGGTTTGGAAGGAATCAGTGGCTAACTGCAAGCAATCACTAGCCTGCTATTCAGTGGAGTGGGTGTTTATTTATTTAACCAGGTAGGCAAGTTGAGAACAAGTTCTCATTTACAATTGTGACCTGGCCAAGATAAAGCAAAGCAGTTCGACACATACAACGACACAGAGTTACACATGGAGTAAAACAAACATACAGTCAATAATACAGTATGAACAAGTCTATATACGATGTGAGCAAATGAGGTGAGATAAGGGAGGTAAAGGCAAAAAATAGGCCATGGTGGCAAAGTAAATACAATACAGCAAGTAAAACACTGGAATAGTAGATTTGCAGTGGAAGAATGTGCAAAGTAGAAATAAAAATAATGGGGTGCAAAGGAGCAAAATAAATAAATAAATAAAATAAATACAGTAGGGAAAGAGGTAGTTGTTTGGGCTAAATTATAGGTGGGCTATATACAGGTGCAGTAATCTGTGAGCTGCTCTGACAGTTGGTGCTTAAAGCTAGTGAGGGAGATAAGTGTTTCCAGTTTCAGAGATTTTTGTAGTTCGTTCCAGTCATTGGCAGCAGAGAACTGGAAGGAGAGGCGGCCAAAGAAATAATTGGTTTTGGGGGTGACCAGAGAGATATACCTGCTGGAGCGCGTGCTACAGGTGGGTGATGCTATGGTGACCAGCGAGCTGAGATAAGGGGGGACTTTACCTAGCAGGGTCTTGTAGATGACATGGAACCAGTGGGTTTGGCGACAAGTATGAAGCGAGGGCCAGCCAACGAGAGTGTACAGGTCGCAATGGTGGGTAGTATATGGGGCTTTGCTGACAAAACAGATTGCACTGTGATAGACTGCATCCAATTTGTTGAGTAGGGTATTGGAGGCTACTTTGTAAATGACATCGCCGAAGTCGAGGATTGGTAGGATGGTCAGTTTTACAAGGGTATGTTTGGCAGCATGAGTGAAGGATGCTTTGTTGCGAAATAGGAAGCCAATTCTAGATTTAACTTTGGATTGGAGATGTTTGATGTGGGTCTGAAAGGAGAGTTTACAGTCTAACCAGACACCTAGGTATTTGTAGTTGTCCACGTATTCTAAGTCAGAGCCGTCCAGAGTAGTGATGTTGGACAGGCGGGCAGGTGCAGGCAGCGATCGGTTGAAGAGCATGCATTTAGTTTTATTTGTATTTAAGAGCAATTGGAGGCCACGGAAGGAGAGTTGTATGGCATTGAAGCTTGCCAGGAGGGTTGTTAATTAACACAGTGTCCAAAGAAGGGCCAGAAGTATACAGAATGGTGTCGTCTGCGTAGAGGTGGATCAGAGACTCACCAGCAACAAGAGCGACATCATTGATGTATACAGAGAAGAGAGTCGGTCCAAGAATTGAACCCTGTGGCACCCCCATAGAGACTGCCAGAGGTCCGGACAGCAGACCCTCCGATTTGACACACTGAACTCTATCAGAGAAGTAGTTGGTGAACCAGGCGAGGCAATCATTTGAGAAACCAAGGCTGTCGATTAGGATGTGGTGATTGACAGAGTCGAAAGCCTTGGCCAGATCAATGAATACGGCTGCACAGTAATGTTTCTTATCGATGGCGGTTAAGATATCGTTTAGACCTTGAGCGTGGCTGAGGTGTACCCATGAACAGCTCTGAAACCAGATTGTATAGCAGAGAACGTATGGTGAGATTCAAAATGGTTGGTAATCTGTTTGTTGACTTGGCTTTCGAAGACCTTAGAAAGACAGGGTAGGATAGATATAGGTCTCTAGCAGTTTGGGTCAAGAGTGTCCCCCCCTTTGAAGAGGGGGATGACCGCAGCTGCTTTCCAATCTTTGGGAATCTCAGACGACACGAAAGAAAGGTTGAACATACTAGTAATAGGGGTGGCAACAATTTCGGCAGATAATTTTGGAAAGAAAGGGTCCAGATTGTCTAGCCCGGCTGCTTTGTAGGGGTCCAGATTTTGCAGCTCTTTCAGAACATCAGCTGACTGGATTTGGGAGAAGGATAAATGGGGAAGGCTTGGGCGAGTTGCTGTGGGGGGTGCAGTGCTGTTGACCGAGGTAGGAGTAGCCAGGTGGAAAGCATGGTCAGCCGTAGAAAAATGCTTATTGAAATTCTCAATTATAGTGGATTTATCAGTGGTGACAGTGTTTCCTATCTTCAGTGCAGTGGGCAGCTGGGAGGAGGTGTTCTTATTCTCCATGGACTTTACAGTGTCCCAGAACTTTTTTGAGTTAGTGTTGACATCATCATGATTCAAGGTTGTTTTTTTCCAGAGTTCCCAGTTGTCTTGAAAGAACCATAAATCCAGAAAATACCAGACTTTGATGACAAAGTTTGATGACCAAACTTGCCCAAGAAGGACCACCGCACAACCTTCCTGTTCAAGTGAGCACAGCACAACAACGTGAGTCCAAAAATGTATTCTATGCTGCGGCATAAATTATGTAATATGCCAGGAGATATGTATACTGTAGCTAAGAAAGTAATACTAATTGTATGTTGTGTTAGTGGCCCATGTGCTTCACCCTAATAATTTGGACCCGTCTCCCCTCCTAATTTCGCCTACTGTTCTAACTTGGTGGTGCACATGTAGCCTGTTTTAGAGAAGTGTAATCATAGAATATTTTAAGAGCTTTCATTGTCTGTTTATATGCCCCCTTTATTTATTCTACGGTTCTGACTTGGTGTACAGGGAGAATACTGTAAGAACGTCCTGTTCTGAATTCTGTCGCTGTACAGCTCAAAGGTGCTGAACAAATAGTTCTATTGAATACGTCTGTCCTAGCTCGCTCATTAATGTCTTAATCGAAATTTAGGATTGCCTCTTATCCGCTCATCATCCCCTTACGCCATAGTTTGTACACCTCAATTGTCAGTAGAAACCACATTTGTTTAAGCAAGTCAGCCATATCAGCTGTGTTTTTTGAAAAGGCAGTATATGAGGCTGACGTTCACTGCCGTTGGGACGGCTTTATGTAGGCCCTAACAGTTTGTGGACACAGTTTGCCACCGTTATAGTGCAATTACTGTATTGTTTAGTGTTGTGTTGTGGCATTGCTTGCATGCAGATATTTTGGGGGGTGGAAGTTTGTCCCACCAAGATGTACATGCTAAAATCGCCACTGAGGCTGTCTCATCGTTGTCGGTGATCATTGGCAAACCACTGTTGTGTCCTCGGCAAACTTAATGATTGTGTTGGAGTTGTGTGAGGCCACACAGTCATAGGTGAACAGGGAGTACAGGAGGAGACTAAGCTCGCACCTCTACCTAAGGGGACCTAGTGTTGAGGGTCAGCGTGGCAGATGTGTTGTTGCCTACCCTCACCATCAGGACGTCAGGAAGTCCAGGATCCAGTTGCAGAGGGAGGTGTTCGGTCACAGGGTCCTTAGCTTAGTGATGAACTTGGAGGGCACTATGGTAATGAACAGCATTCTCAATTAGGTGTTCCTTTTGTCCAGGTGGAAAAGAGTGTGGAGTACACAAGAGATCATCTGTGGATCTGTTGGGGTGGTATGCAAATGGGACTGGGTCCAGGGTGTGCGGGATGATGTGAGCCATGCCTTTCAAAGCATTTCATGGCTACAGATGTGAGTGCTACAGGACGATAATCATTTAGACAGGTTACCTTGCTCTGTTTGAAACATGTTAGTAGGCTACACGTGTAGTTAAGGTGATTTATGCTGCTGCTACTCTCTGTTTATCATATATGCATAGTCACTTTATGTCACGTTCTGACCTTAGTTCCTTTGTTTGTCTTTGTTAGGGTTAGGGTCAGGGCGTGAGTTGGGGTGGGCAGTCTATGTGCATTTTCTATTGATTTGGTATTTCTGCGTTTGGCCTTGTATGGTTCTCAATCAGAGGCAAGTGTCGTTAGTTGTCTCTGATTGAGAATCATACTTAGGTAGCCTTTTCCCACCTGTGTTTCGTGGGTGATTATTTTCTGTTATGTGTATGTCACCTTTCAGAACTGTTTCGTTTCGTTTCTCCTTGGTTATTTTGTTTAGTGTTCTCGGTTTAATAAATATATGATGAACACTTACCACGCTGCGCTTTGGTCCTCACCTCATTCCAACGATGAGCGTCACACTTTAACTATACTTTCATGTACATACTACCTCAATTGGGCCGACCAACCAATGCTCCCGCACATTGGCTAACCGGGCTATCTGCATTGTGTCCCACCCACTACCCGCCAACCCCTCTTTTACGCTACTGCTACTCTCTGTTCATCATATATGCATAGTCACTTTAACCATATCTACATGTACATACTACCTCAATCAGCCTGACAAAACGGTGTCTGTATGTAGCCTCGCTACTTCTATAGCCTCACTACTGTATATAACCTGTCTTTTTATTGTTGTTTTATGTCTTTACCTACCTATTGTTCACCTAATACCTTTTTTGCACTATTGGTTAGAGCCTGTAAGTAAGCATTTCACTGTAAGGTCTACCTGTTGTATTCAGCGCATGTGACAAATACACTTTGATTAGATTTTATTTGAAATGTCTAAATGGAGAGCTAATAAGACATAATACATGGGTTGGATATTGCTTTCCCCAAAAAATATATTACCAATGTTGTATTACCAATGTAATATAAGTCTATTACAGCTTCAAGGCTTCAGCATGCTTCAGTTTGGCTGGCGGCTAGCCGAAGTCAGCTTGGCGAATCAAACGAGTGTGCTGCCATACTCGCTTAAAAGACCTTTGCTTGAAAAATGAGAAAAACACGTCAATAGTACTGTTTCTTCATTTTGAGACAACATAGCCAGCATACACTTCCTCAAAAAATTCTGAATGAATCTAAGATAACTCAAGAAATCTATAATTAATTTTTACCTTTTCGCAGAAGAGATCTTAGTCTTGCAATTTCACATCTAACTATGATGTTTGGTGCAGTATTTCTCAATAAAAAAATGTCCATGAAATTGAGTTGTCTCTCGTTGAATGACAACAAAGACTTTATTGTAGAATCACTACTGGCACAATCACAGACGAAGGGGTGTAGACTTTGTCTACCGACTTTGGCTTGCTTCCAGACAAAATGTTGTGTCCCCGACAGCCGAAAAAACCCTCACTGAAGTCTAACAGGCTGACTACACCGCTCGAGTCGCGTGCGCGAGCGTAGCAAAATAAATTTAGAAATCTATATTATTCAATTAATGCACCAACACTGCTCGCGCGCGTCAATTAGTGTCTCCGTTGCCAAGGGCTAAAATAGAAGATTGCGCTGCAAGTCCTGCCTCTCCCATCTCCTCATTGGTTATACCCATGTGGGTGACTGAAAGACGAATGAGGTCATCGGTGGTAATGCACCTAATTTATGAAAATAGCCAATCGCAATATAAAGTCAAGAGAAGAAAAAGCCTACAAGGAGGAGAGATGACTAGAAACGATTCGGTTGACTGTTTTATGTGTGGATTAATTGTCGGAGTAGAGGACCTTGTGCATTTCAGGTAAAATAACAACTCAATGTTTATATCCCAGGACAAATTAGCTAGCAAGTGCAAGCTAGCTAGCTAGCTAAATTTCCATAAATGTTTACTGCTTTTCGACCTGTCCCCAAATTAACGTAATTGGTTCAGAGTTTGTTTTGATATTTTAACCTGTGTGTCGTGATCGCGTTTGTGGGTGGACAAAATAAATGTATGCACGATGGTGCACGATGGTGCACGTGCTCAGCCGGTTTGGGTTACAAACAAAAACGTCACAAAATATTGTCATAATATATGGACGAACTCTTCCGAACTGTTTAAGATGGGAAGTATGCCTTTAACAGTTCAAGGGTAAATCAATTTGAATTTAATCAAATCTTGAATGATTTGATCGAAACCTTACATACATATTTGGCCATTGAGATTCCAAGATGGCATAGCAGTTCAGACGTCTTTTGTCCTCGTCTTGTCGTTTCCCGTATATATATATATATATTTACAACTTTTTTCACATACATTTTTTTTTAATTTTCCATCAACTCATCTTCAAAACACTCTCCTGCAACCCACCTCACCAATTTATATTTATAAAAAAGTATTATTTACCTCAAATCTGTAATCCTCCAAGAAGCTAGCCAGAAACTCCAAGAATCTAGCCAGAAACTAGCCAGAAGCTAGCCAGGAGCTAGCCAGAAGCTAGCCCAGAAGCTAATCCAGAAGCTAATCAGAAGCTAGTTCAGAAGCTAGTTAGCTTCTTTACTGGCAAATCGCTAGTATTCAGCTAACCACGGTTTGTGGTCATCATCTATCCTTTAGCTCGAAAATCTATCGCCAGTTTTGTACGGCGCAGCGCAGCGCAGGCTCGGAACGGAACATACCGGACCAATTTTTCTCTCCATGTCCCTGGATTTCAACTGCTAACTCTGGACATTCATACCTGGATCTCACAGCTAGCTAGCTGTTATCCGTGTGACTATCGGCTTTCGTCGATTCCGGAGCAAACATCAATTATTCCGGAGCTAGCCAGCTGAAGAGTTCCATCAATCACTCCTGGGCTGCAGTCACCTATCCGGACCCGTTTTACTGCCTACGCGGAGCCCCACCGGGCCTTCACAACTGGACTCCAGACGTTATCTACCCGAAGGAGTTATCCGGCTGGCTCCTCCGTCGCGACGTTACTTGAACGCCCATCTGCGGCCTGCTAATCGTTATCTGAATAGACAATCGGACAATTTATTTATTTATTTTTATTATTATTATATTTATTTTTTTCTTCTTCTTGGGCCTCTATAACTATATCTATTGTTTTTATTTTTGTTGTTGTTGTGTGATTTGGATTAATCCCCTCTACCACACGGAACCCCACTAATCTACTGACGGAACGCAAGAGGTGGCTAATAACAGACCTCCATCCTATGCTAGCTTGCTACCGATGGCCTGGCTAGCTGTCTAAATCGCCGTGACCCCCAACCAATTTCTCCACTCACCGGACCCTTTTGATCACTCGACTAAGCATGCCTCTCCTTAATGTCAATATGCCTTGTCCATTGCTGTTCTGGTTAGTGTTTATTGGCTTATTTCACTGTAGAGCCTCTAGTCCTGCTCACTATACCTTATCCAACCACCCACACATGCAATGACATCTCCTGGTTTCAATGATGTTTCTAGAGACAATATCTCTCTCTTCATCACTCAATACCTAGGTGTACCTCCACTGTATTCACATCATACCATACCTTTGTCTGTACATTATACCTTGATGCTATTTTATCGCCCCCAGAAACCTCCTTTTACTCTCTGTTCCAGACGTTCTAGACGACAAATTCTTATTGCTTTTAGCCGCACCCTTATTCTACTCCTCCTCTGTTCCTCTGGCGATGTAGAGGTGAATCCAGGCCCTGCAGTGCCTAGCTCCACTCCTATTCCCCAGGCGCTCTCTTTTGACGACTTCTGTAACCGTAATAGCCTTGGTTTCATGCATGTTAACATTAGAAGCCTCCTCCCTAAGTTTGTTCTATTCACTGCTTTAGCACACTCTGCCAACCCGGATGTTCTAGCTGTGTCTGAATCCTGGCTTAGGAAGACCACCAAAAATTCAGAAATGTTAATTCCAAACTACAACATTTTCAGACAAGATAGAACTGCCAAAGGGGGCGGTGTTGCAATCTACTGCAAAGATGGCCTGCAGAGTTCTGTCCTACTATCCAGGTCTGTACCCAAACAATTTGAACTTCTACTTTTAAAAATCCACCTCTCTAAAAACAAGTCTCTCACCGTTGCCGCCTGCTATAGACCACCCTCTGCCCACAGCTGTGCTATGGACACCATATGTGAACTGATTGCCCCCCATCTATCTTCAGAGCTCGTGCTTCTAGGCGACCTAAACTGGAACATGCTTAACACCCCAGCCATCCTATAATCTAAACTTGATGCCCTCAATCTCACACAAATTATCAATGAACCTACCAGGTACCTCCCCAAAGCCTTAAACACGGGCACCCTCATAGATATCATCTTAACCAACTTGCCCTCTAAATACACCTCTGCTGTCTTCAACCAAGATCTCAGCGATCACTGCCTCATTGCCTGCATCCGTAATGGGTCAGCGGTCAAACGACCTCCACTCATCACTGTAAAACGCTCCCTGAAACACTTCAGCGAGCAGGCCTTTCTAATTGACCTGGCCGGGGTATCCTGGAAGGATATTGATCTCATCCCGACAGTAGAGGATGCCTGGATATTTTTTTTAAATGCCTTCTTAACCATCTTAAATAAACATGCCCCATTCAAGAAATTTAGAACCAGGAACAGATATAGCCCTTGGTTCTCCCCAGACCTGACTGCCCTTAATTAACCAACACAAAAACATCCTATGGCGTTCTGCATTAGCATCGAACAGCCCCCGTGATATGCAGCTGTTCAGGGAAGCTAGAAACCATTATACACAGGCAGTTAGAAAAGCCAAGGCTAGCTTTTTCAAGCAGAAATTTGCTTCCTGCAACACTAACTCAAAAAAGTTCTGGGACACTGTAAAGTCCATGGAGAATAAGAACACCTCCTCCCAGCTGCCCACTGCACTGAAGATAGGAAACACTGTCACCACTGATAAATCCAACATAACTGAGAATTTCAATAAGCATTTTTCTACGGCTGGCCATGCTTTCCACCTGGCTACTCCTACCCCGGTCAACAGCACTGCACCCCCCACAGCAACTCGCCCAAGCCTTCCCCATTTCTCCTTCTCCCAAATCCGTTCCGCTGATGTTCTGAAAGAGCTGCAAAATCTGGACCCCTACAAATCAGCCGGGCTAGACAATCTGGACCCTTTCTTTCAAAAATTATCTGCCAAAATTGTTGCCACCCCTATTACTAGCCTGTTCAACCTTTCTTTCGTGTCGTCTGAGATTCCCAAAGATTGGAAAGCAGCTGCGGTCATCCCCCTCTTCAAATGGGGGGACACTCTTGACCCAAACTGCTACAGACCTATATCTATCCTACCATGCCTTTCTAAGATCTTCGAAAGCCAAGTCAACAAACAGATTACCGACCATTTCGAATCTCACCGTACCTTCTCTGCTATGCAATCTGGTTTCAGAGCTGGTCATGGGTGCACCTCAGCCACGCTCAAGGTCCTAAACGATATCTTAACCGCCATCGATAAGAAACATTACTGTGCAGCCGTATTCATTGATCTGGCTTTCGACTCTGTCAATCACCACATCCTCATCGACAGCCTTGGTTTCTCAAATGATTGCCTCGCCTGGTTCACCAACTACTTCTCTGATAGAGTTCAGTGTGTCAAATCGGAGGGTCTGCTGTCCGGACCTCTGGCAGTCTCTATGGGGGTGCCACAGGGTTCAATTCTTGGACCGACTCTCTTCTCTGTATACATCAATGAGGTCGCTCTTGCTGCTGGTGAGTCTCTGATCCACCTCTACGCAGACAACACCATTCTGTATACTTCTGGCCCTTCTTTGGACACTGTGTTAACAACCCTCCAGGCAAGCTTCAATGCCATACAACTCTCCTTCCGTGGCCTCCAATTGCTCTTAAATACAAGTAAAACTAAATGCATGCTCTTCAACCGATCGCTACCTGCACCTACCCGCCTGTCCAACATCACTACTCTGGACTGTTCTGACTTAGAATACGTGGACAACTACAAATACTTAGGTGTCTGGTTAGACTGTAAACTCTCCTTCCAGACCCATATCAAACATCTCCAATCCAAAGTTAAATCTAGAATTGGCTTCCTATTTCGCAACAAAGCATCCTTCACTCATGCTGCCAAACATACCCTTGTAAAACTGACCATCCTGCCAATCCTCGACTTTGGCGATGTCATTTACAAAATAGCCTCCAATACCCTACTCAACAAATTGGATGCAGTCTATCACAGTGCAATCCGGTTTGTCACCAAAGCCCCATATACTACCCACCATTGCGACCTGTACGCTCTCGTTGGCTGGCCCTCGCTTCATACTCGTCGCCAAACCCACTGGCTCCATGTCATCTACAAGACCCTGCTAGGTAAAGTCCCCCCTTGTCTCAGCTCGCTGGTCACCATAGCATCTCCCACCTGTAGCACATGCTCCAGCAGGTATATCTCTCTAGTCACCCCCAAAATCAATTATTTCTTTGGCCGCCTCTCCTTCCAGTTCTCTGCTGCCAATGACTGGAACGAACTACAAAAAGCTCTGAAACTGGAAACACTTATCTCCCTCACTAGCTTTAAGCACCAACTGTCAGAGCAGCTCACAGATTACTGCACCTATACATAGCCCACCTATAATTTAGCCCAAACAACTACCTCTTTCTCTACTGTATTTAATTATTTTATTTATTTTGCTCCTTTGCACCCCATTATTTTTATTTCTACTTTGCACATTCTTCCATTGCAAATCTACCATTCCAGTGTTTTACTTGCTATATTGTATTTACTTTGCCACCATGGCCTTTTTTTGCCTTTACCTCCCTTCTCAACTCATTTTCTCACATCGTATATAGACTTGTTTATACTGTATTATTGACTGTATGTTTGTTTTACTCCATGTGTAACTCTGTGTCGTTGTATGTGTCGAACTGCTTTACTTTATCTTGGCCAGGTCACAATTGTAAATGAGAACTTGTTCTCAACTTGCCTACCTGGTTAAATAAAAATAAAATAAAATAAATACAAATATTGTAGAAGTTGTAACGTTCTTCGTCGGGCGAAAGAGAGGAGGACCAAAATGCAGCGTGATGATTATCCATTTTAATAGAATACTATAACAACGAACATAAACAATAAACCGACAAAATGAACGAAGACGAAACAGTCCCGTAACGTAAACACAGGAACACTGGAAACAGGAACAATCACCCACACCCCACAATACAAACAGGCTACCTAAATATGGTTCCCAATCAGAGACAACAACTAACACCTGCCTCTGATTGACAACCATATCAGGCCAAACACATCGAAACAGACAAACTAGACATGCAACATAGAATGCCCACTCATATCACACCCTGACCACCAAAACATAGAAACAAACAACGCAAACTATGGTCAGAGTGTGACAGAAGTGCTCAGAAAGTGACTTTTTGGACCAGAATGCCAAAACATTCAAGAGATAATGGTGCTCAAAGTTAACCTATTTTACATACCCCCATACCATGAGACAGAATGATATAATTTAATAGCGTGCAACCAGGGTTATCAAACTGTTTTACAATTTATCCCCCCAAAAAATTGAATTAAAATAGCAATTTGTTTAAACTTTAAACGTGAATTATCAAAAGATTTGGAAATTCACATAAAAAAATAGATTCACATATGTTATAGCTTAGACCCTATTTTACATGATCTGACACCCAGATGGTACCACAGAGATGGTTAGAGATCCACACATCAGTGAATGTTACCTTGAATTGGAATATGTTGATTTAAATTCTACTGTCAGTCTTCCATAGGAAACCTATTGAAATGTATTTATTTATTAACCTTTATTTAACTAGGCAAGTCAGATAAGAACAAATTCTTATTTACAATGACGGATTACCCCGGCCAAACCGTAACCCGGACGATGCTGGGCCAATTGTACACCGCCCTATGGAACTCCCAATCACGGCCGGTTGTGATACAGCCTGGAATCAAATCAGGGTCTGAAGTGATGCCTCTGGCACTGAGATGCAGTGTCGTAGACCGCTGCGCCACTTGGGAGCCCGAGAAATATAGATAATAGAATAGACATGACCATTTTAAGTTGACATTTGACAATGGGTTGACTGGCGACAACTTTGTGGCATTAACTAGAAGTAAAAATGGAAATTCAATTTAAATGTCAATGGTGCACCAGCTAAATTGCAGTAGTCTAAATTGTCTTGCCTGATGGATGTTCTACAAAGTCAAAAAGAGAAAATAAGAAGAAAGAGGCTCAAGAGGTGATGTTAGGAACAGACTATGGAGGCGGGGAAGCCGTCACCTGCTCCTGGTGATCACCCTGTCAAATGTGCGGTCACTAAAAAATAAACAGGATGAGTTAACGGCAAGGGCTACATTTGAAGAGGAATTTAGGAGAAGTAATTTAATATGCTTTACAGAAACATGGCTCAAGCAGGATAACGTTGATGCGAAAATCGATGGATACTGCCACGGCCGTTGTCGGAATGAGACCAAGGTGCAGCGTTGTGAGTGTCTTTTATTTGTAAAAATGTCGCCAACAAAACATAACAAAAACGACCGTGCGGCTTACAAAGGCTATAGTGCCCCTAACAAAGACAACTTCACACAATGACAAAAGGGAAAAAGGCTGCCTAAGTATGACTCCCAATCAGAGACAACGATAGACAGCTGTCCCTGATTGAGAACCATACCGGCCAAAACATAGAAATACAAAAACATAGAAAACAGAACATAGAATGCCCACCCAAATCACACCCTGACCAAACCAAATAGAGACATAAAAAGGCTCTCTAAAGGTCAGGGCGTGACAGATACACTGTTATTAGAGCAGATCGAGACAAAACCACATCACATAAATGAATAGGCCGGGGGGCTATGTGTCTTTGTAGATAATACTTGGGCCAAGCAGTGTAATGTGATTCAATAAGTGTGCACCAAAGACAATGAGATCCTCGTTGTGTCATTCAGGCCGGTCTGTCTACCACGTGAGTTTGGACAGATTACCATTATTCTGGTCTATGTGCCTGGATCTAACAATAAGGAAGCTGCTGACAGGTTTCAATGCTACGCTTTCAGGATCAGCTGACCAGACAGTATTTGTGCCTGGGGATTTTAAAATGCTCTCCCTCTCTGCGCACCTCTCCACTCTGCAAAAGTATGTCACCTGTCCAACTCGCTCAACTCGCATCCTGGACCAGTGTTATGGCAACGTAGATGACGCATACAAGGCAGTGTGCAGAGCACCCATTGGGAAATCAGACCATAACGTTATCCATCTCCTGCAGAGATACAGGCAGCAGGTGAAACAAGAAAACCCTGTAGAGATAACTATTCAAGTATGGACAGAGGAGAGCAGGGAGGAGCTTAAGGACTGCTTTGACGTCACAGACTGGGAGGTGTACTTTGACTCATGAAGGGATCCCCACGAGTTGACAGACAGCATCACATCATACATCCAGTTCTGTGAGTATACTGTCATTAACAAACTAACTGTAAGAGTATTTCCCAACAACAAGCCCTGGGTGTCTAAGGACTTAAAAATGTGCCTCAATGAATGGATGTTTGCCTTCCTGAAAGGAGATACTGATGCTGTATAGGAGAAAGAAAATGAATTCAGGTGAAAAATGTGGAACGCTAAAGGACTTAAAGGACAAAGTGGATTGCCAAGTATGGGAATGGCTTAATGCAATGGAAAGAGAAAGGAAAATATAAAACAATAAAATTGCAACTGTTTATCCTTTGTAAATGACCTTAACTGTTTTATGGAAGATTTGACACTGTCAATTTTAAAGACGAATTTAAACAAATATGAGAGCATCCCCAAATCCTCTCCTGTCCAGATAACAGAGAACGAGGTGGCCTCATGCTTGTCACATATTATTAACAAAGCACCAGGCCCTGACGGACTACGTGGCAAAGTACTGAAGGTCTGCGCCGACCAGCTCAAGGGAGTCTTCACATGACTGTTTCAGCTCCTGCTGAGCACCCGTACAGTGCCAAACTCCTGGAACGTGTCAAGCATTGTACCAGTACCTAAGAAGTCAGGGGCCAAATCACAAAATAACTTTTGACCTGTGGCACTCACGCCCCCTCTGACTAAACGCATGGAGAGGGTTGTCAGTAAGCACCTTACCCTGTCCATATCAGATCAACTGGACTGAGGATGCTACCCTGACCTTGGTGAACATGGTGGCTAGTCACCTTCAACATGCAAAATCATATGCACACATTTTATTTATTGATTTTAGTTCAGCTTCAAATACAATGCAAATACACACACTGCTTAACCAATTACTGGACCTGAATGTCAATGGAGGCCTCGCAGGTTGGATCTAGGATTTTTTTAACTGTCCGCCCACAGAGGGTCCTTATGAATGGGGCCCTCTCTGATGAACTGACCCTGAACACAGGGCTGTCCCAGGGGTGTGTCCTTTCACCGTTGTTGTTCTCTATCTAGACCCAAGGAAACAATGTGAGCCGTTTCAAGTACGCAGATGACATGGCTCTGGTGGGACTCTTTTTTTAAAGATGCTACGTCAGATGGGGACAGCTATTTTAAACAGACCAACAACCTTCAGGAATGGTGCTGCTCAAGTGCCCTCCACATCAATGCGGAAAAGACAAAGGCGCTGATCATCAATGGCAACAACTTGCCAATGTCCCAACCACTCTATCGGAACGACCAACCAGTGGAGGTGGTTGAGTGTTTCAAATACCTAGGGACACGAATAACAAGCTGAGTTTTACAGAGAATGCAGACTATATTTCTTAAAAAGCAAGCCAGCGCCTGTTTTTAAATCAGGAAATTGAAGGGATTTGGGGTCAGCCAGGATGTTCTGGAGAGGGTGTACAGCAGGTTGATGGAGAGCATCCTCACGTTCAATCTGACAGTCTGGTATGGTAATCAGAGCGTGAGGAGCAAAAGCAAACTGACTAGAATAGTAAACACAGCCAGCAAAGTAATTGGTCGACCACAGGCACATTTGAGCAGTCTGTTCGACAAGGCAACCAAAAACAAGGCAATGGCTGTCGTTGCCCATGGCCAAGAAGAATGTGTTCAAACCACAATTAGTTTATTGTGCTGTTGGAATGCTAAATGTAGCATAAGTTGTATCTGTATATGTACTTACCTATTCAGTGCAATTGGGACAGCGATCAGTTGTGATTGAATGTAGCAATGTCTTCTGTTTTTAGTGTATGCAGTGTGATGGACTGACTGGTCTAAATGTGTGTGATGTGAGAATGTATGTGATCCTTTTAATGTAAGGTGATGCAAAAAGGAAAATGTCCATCCTGGATGGACAATAAAAGTTATATTCTATTCTATGGGTCCATTCTACTAATTATTTTATATTATTGAAATGACGCCCACCCTGTATTCAAGAGCATGTTGTGTCTCAACCAATGGTGGGAACAACACAAAAACCTCAGATCATGTAAAGTAGGGTCTAAGCTACAACATATGCGAATATGGAGGGAAAAAAAGTAAAAAAATAAAAAAAAGAAAGTTATGAATTTTATTCAATATATATTTTTCTGTCAATTATAAAATGGTTTGACAACCCTGTAAGCTTTTAAACAATATTAAACTCAACTGTTTATCTTTTGACACATCTCATGGTATGGTGGGGTATGCAAAATAGGTCAACTTTGATCACCTCCGTGGGGCGACGCACAATTGGCCCAGCATCGTCCGGGTTAGGGAGGGTTTGGCCGGTAGGGATATCCTTGTCTTATCGCGCACCAGCGACTCCTGTGGTGGGCCGGGCGCAGTGCGCGCTAACCAAGGTTGCCAGGTGCACTGTGTTTCCTCCGACACATTGGTGCGGCTGGCTTCCGGGTTGGATGCGCGCTGTGTTAAGAAGCAGTGCGGCTTGGTTGGGTTGTGTATCGGAGGACGCATGACTTTCAACCTTTGTCTCTCCCGAGCCCGTACGGGAGTTGTAGCGATGAGACAAGATAGTAGCTACTAAACAATTGGATACCACGAAATTGGGAAGAAAAAGGGGTAAAAAAATTAAAAAATAATAATAATAATTTTAAAAAAATAACAATAATTTGATCACCTCTTATGTCCTGAATGTTTTGGCATTCAGGCCCAAAAAATCCTTTCTGACCACTTATTCCATGAGCAAACATGTATGGAAAGTTTTGTTTATCAAACGAGAGGCTGTCAAAAAGTGATTGAATTCATATGGTTTTACCCTCAATGAATTAGTCAGGGAGTTATGTAGTAGGGTTCTTTATTGCAGCTGGAGTTGACTGTGCTTTAAATTATATGGCTTTAAACTATCCATAATAATGCCATATTTTCTAAAATAAGCTACCTTATTCATTCATGAGCGATAAATACTGTACGTGGCTGCGTCTTTGTTGTAGCCAAAATATACTTTTCCATAGAGGGCCAGATGGTCCACTGTATCATTAGACTTTGTGCTGATACCTCTATCCAAGGCCGGTGACAAAAATAGATACTTGCACACCTCCACTCCCACAGTTCCTTGTTCCAGAGCTCTGCTCTGACTTCAAAACAGAGAACAAACTTGCAAACTGTAGTTTGAGCAACCCACAGTATGTGATGCCTTTAAAAACGGTTCTCAAAGACTGCTTGTACTGTATAGGAAGTTTAAAGGTGAAGGGTACTAGTAAGATAATGTGGATGGCTGAAACATTTACATTAAACATATATGATGAGTCATGAAAAAATCAATTCGCATAAAAACCCACGCTACAGTATCAAAGGACATTTCAAAATATACTGGGAGAAAACTGAATATCTGATATCTAGCAAAAAAAAGGAACACATTTACAATGTACTGCCTAAGGTGGGTGAAAAGAGGATTGCATCATAAAACAACAGTGGGACTTTGCAGAAACAACCTCCAAATATGAACATATCTATGAAAGGAAATTACACTCGTCGTCCCATTTTATTCCATAGCTGGAGGTATTTTCCAATGAAACATTGTTCGGCGGTGGCAGAAGTGGAGCTATATTCAGCTCTTATGAACAGTCACATGGAGTAAGAGAAAAGGCTCACATGTCAGTGTGTTTTTTTTTATTTTTTATTTATTTTATTTTTTTACAGCTCTCCCTATATGGGATAGAGGCACAAATAAATGTCTGGCAAACTGGCTTTTTCATCTGTTAAAATGGGATTCGTCTCTGTGGTGAAATCAGCGAGGACAAAAGCACTCCATTATTGTACCTCCATCTGTCTTGCCAGGTGTGACACAGAAGGATGTTCTACCACTCTCACTTGAAACATTTTGCAAAAGGACTTGAAAGGAGATCATTTTATTCTGATTTGATCATTTTAAAATCACAGATTGGATGGATGTTGACCACAGATTGCACATGTTTTTAATGAGCATTTTGCTTGGACATTGTCTTTGGGTATTTTCTTCATTGGTGTGGCTCTGGAGGTATCGTGACACAAGGCGAGACCCAGATGCAGACAACGGAGGCAGATGGTTGGAGTCTTACAATATTTATTCATCCAATAGGGGAGGGCAAGATAATGGTCGTGGACAGGCAAAAGGTCAAAACCAGATCAGAGTCCAAAAGTTTCTGAAGGGCAGGCAGAATCAAGGTCAGGGCAGGCAGAATGATCAGGCAGGCGGGAAAGTAGTCCAGAGTCAGGCAGGGGTCAAAACCGGGACGAATATCAAAAAGAGAATAGCAAAAGGAGTACAGGAAAAACATACTGGTTGACTTGACTAACATACAAGACGAACTGGCACAGAGAGACAGGAAACACAGGGATAAATACACTGGGGAAAATAAGCGACACCTGGAGGGGATGGAGAAAATCATAGGAACAGGTGAAACAGATCAGGGCGTGACAGGAGGGGTGTCCATGTCTGTGACCTGGTTTTCAGGGAGTGGTGCTCTCAGAGAGTGATTGGTGTCATGATGAATGCATCGTCTTGGGGCTGGGTTGCTGGTGGGTGCTGTGTTTTTTGGGGATGTACCGGCTGTGGACTGATGGGTAGGGTGCCAATTGAGGATGGTTTTTGAGTAAAATGCACCTTTAGCTATTCACCGCTATGAAACATGTTTCTATGCTCTTTGCACTGCTTTAGCTTCCATGAATTGCTATCTTATATGTTGTGATGTGTTGAGGCTCATGAATGTGTATGCTGCACTCTTGGCCTGGGCTCACTTGAAAAAGAGATGTAAATCTAAATGTGACTTCACTGGTTAAATAAAGAATAAATACAATTTAAAATATACAAAACCCAAAATGGTAAATGAGTTGCATTAACGTGTATAAACTTTATATAGATATTGAATCAAAACATGTTGGTAATTTTATCTTTAGGTCATAATTGTAATCATCATTGCGATTGTATAACTTTGATTGTCCTGCTGAAATGCCATATGGTTGACATGATTGCAAACTGCTGGCCATCATGTATAAACTAGGCATGAGGTCACACGGAAGTTGTGGAATAGATCAAATGGTACATCACTCTACATTCTATACACATGGTAATAGAAACCAGGTTTGTTGGCGTTTGCTGTCACAGTGATGTTTGACATCATAAAATATGGAATTTATAGAATCAGATTGCCGGAACTTTGGCAGAAAGAAAGAGATCACAGGTAGTTGACTGACTGGGTGTTGGTGAGAAACATGACATAACACATTTATAGAGAAGAACAGCTCAAGGACATGACTATATACAGTTGAAGTCGGAAGTTTACACACACCTTTGCCAAATACATTTAAACTAAATTTTTCACAATTCCTGACATTTAACCCTAATAAAAATTCCCTTGTCTTATGTCAGGTAGGATCACCACTTTATTTTATGAATGTGAAATTGCAAAATAATAGTAGAGATAATTATTTATTTCAGCTTTTATTTCTTTCATCACATTCCCAGTGGGTCAGAAGTTTACATACACTCAATTAGTATTTGATAGCATTGCCTTTAAATTGTTTCACTTGGGTCAAATGTTTCGGGTAGCCTTCCACAAGGTTCCCACAATAAGCTGGGTGAATCTTGACCCATTCTTCCTGACAGAGCTGGTGTAACTGCGTCAGATTTGTAGGCCTCCGTGCTCGCACATGCGTTTTCAGTTCTGCCCACATATTTTCTATAGGATGGAGGTCAGGGCATTGTGATGGCCATTCCAATACCTTGACTTTGTTGTCCTTAAGCCATTTTGCCACAACTTTGGAAGTATGCTTAGGGTCTAAGTCCATTTGGAAGACCAATTTGCGAGCAAGCTTTAACTTCCTGACTGATGTCTTGAGCTGTTGCTTCAATATATCCAGATAATTTTCCTTCCTCACGATGCCATCTATTTTGTGAAGTGCACCAGTCCCTTCTGCAGCAAAGCACCCCCACAACATGATGCTGCCACCTCCATGCTTCACAGTTGGGATGGTGTTCTTCGACTTGCAAGCATCCCCCTTTTCCCTTCAAACATAACGATGGTCATTATGTCCAAACAGTTCTATTTTTGTTTCATGAGACCAGAGGCCATTTCTCCAAAAAGTACAATCTTTGTCCCCATGTACAGTTGCAAACCGTAGTCTGGCTTTTTTATGGTGGTTTTGGAGCAGTGGCTTCTTCCTTGCTGAGCGGCCTTTCGGGTTATGTCGATATAAGACTCGTTTTACTGTGGATATAGATACATTTATACCTGTTTCCTCCAGCATCTTCACAAGGTCCTTTGCTGTTGTTCTGGGATGGATTTGCACTATTCGCACCTAAGTACATTCATCTCTAGGAGACAGAACAGACAGAACAGTGGTACCTTCAGGCATTTGGAAATTGCTCCCAAGGATGAACCAGACATGTGGAGGTCTACAATTGTTTTCTGAGGTCTTGGCTGATTTATTTTAATTTTCCCATAATGTCAAGCAAAGAGGCACTGAGTTTGAAGGTAGGCCTTGAATTACATCCACAGGTACACCTCCAATTGACTCAAAATATTTAATTAGCCTATCAGAAGCTTCTAAAGCCATGACATAATTTTCTGGAATTTTCCAAGCTGTTTAAAGGCACAGTCAACTAAGTGTTTGTAAACTTCTGACCCACAGGAATTGTGATATAGTGAATTATAAAGGAAATAATCTGAATGTAAACCATTGTTAGAAAAACTACTTGTGTCATGCACAAAGTAGATGTCCTAACCGACTTGCCAAAACTATAGTTTGTTAACAAGAAATTTGTGGAGTGGTTGAAAAACAAGTTTTAATGTATGTAAACCTCCGACTTCAAATGTACATTTAAAACAAGAAAAATTTAACTAAAAGGTTCTGTACTTATTCAAGAAAAAAAAAACATAGAAAGACCTATTATTCTAGGCCTACTTGTATCATTTATGTTTTCATATATATTACATTTACATTCGCCAGCATCTAGGCTATCAGTACACATACAGTATCAGTACATATCAATACATACACACTAAATATTTAGGTCAAATAGTGGAGCGACATTGTGATGTGAGGTGTTGCTTTATTTTCCACAAGATATAGTCCAGAAACAAATCTAAGGTTGCTACCCAAGCCGGCTGGTCGGTCGTTCTATCGGTTCGTTTGCCAGAAATGCGACCGAGTCGTTCAGTCTTTTTGTTCTGTATCTTTGGACGCGATCCAGTCATTCATTCTAAATGTTCCAATGCCGTACTGGCTGGCAACGTCCTTATCCGGTAGCCAACTACGTGTAATTTACAGTCACGTCAAACAGTACAGGAAGAATAACGACAGTAGCTGCCTTTGTTTAAGTTGTTTTCTAGTGACATTTATTTGGATACATCCATACAATGAGCTAATGAGGCACGATTCCGTCTGGCATAGAAAATGTGGTCTCTCGTTAGGACATTGTTGGTCAGAGGAGCTAGCCAACAACACAAAGAAATCTCCATTGGAAAAAGGTACAACGAAACTTCAAACTGAAGCTGGAAAGACTGCAAACTAGCTGCACTGTGTTTCGTTTCCAATTGACATTTCTTTGTATGTATCCATAAAAATGATGTCAGCTGCCTCTCTCTCTCTCATTCCGACTCCCGACCCTTACACCTTCATTACTATGGGACAGTTGGAGATCAAATTTGAATATTGAAACAATGTTGCAAATGTCGGTGAGACAGACAGCATGATTTATATCAGATGGAACATAGTCGGTGGTAATTTGAGGAATAGACATTGGCTTGAATGTGCTTTTTACTCATCAGTATTCAGGATTAGACCCACCCATTATATAATACTGTACATTTCCTTGAATACATTCTGGATTTTGGGACTGTGAAAAGGCCCCTGGTGAAATGTCTGGTAGGGTAAGTGTGTGTATCAGTACGGTGTGTAAGTTGACTATGTAAACATTTTGGAGTTTTCAACACATTAATGTTTCTTATAAAAACATTAAGTGATGCAGTCAGTCTCTACTCTATTTTTAGCCAAGAGAGACTGTCATGCATAGTTTTGATATTCACCCTCTGATTAAAGTGAAGAGAAACAGGTGCCACTCTGTTCTGGGTCAGCTGCATGTCCTTCTTACTAGGTCCTTTGCAGCACCTGACCATATGACTGGGCAATAATCAAGATAAGATCAAACTAGAGACTGGGCAGTTCCACAGTGACGGATTTACACTTTGACTCCGATTTTTTTGCTTTAAAATGTATGCCAAACAAAAAACCATTGATTTCAAAGTCTAACAAATCATACAACACAAGGACTACGTTGAACAATTTACACAGAACATTTCACAAAAACACATTTACTGGAAGGACGTTGCATGATGGTCCCAATGGAATGTTCTTTGGGGAACGTTCTTCTAGTTCCCGGTTTCAAAGATGTTTTTAGGATGTTCTTAGGACGTTGTGTCATGGTCCCTTGGAGGTATTGTCTAGTTCCCAGTTTGCCCAGGGGACATCCACAAGGAAGTTTTTAGGACGTTCTTGGGATGTTGTGTCATGGTCCCCTGAAGCTCCCCTGATTGTCCCAGTTGTCCAAAACCATTATAAGTAAAGTAACATAATGATATCAGGGTTTTAAGGTAAGTGGTACTCTGTTCAGCTAAAATACTGTAACAATCTTTAATCAATGACAATGTGATTACATTTGACATGATCATTTAGTACAGACTTTTAAATATGATCTCACCTGGGATTAGAACTCACAACCTCTGGATTTGGGGTATACCGTATGAATAAACATACACAATGTACATTGCCTTCGGAAAGTATTCAGACCCCTTGACTTTTTCCACATTTTGTTACATTACAGCCTTATTCTAAAAATGATGAAATAAAAAATGTTCCCAAGCAATCTACACACAATACCAAATCATGACAAAGGTATAACTGGTTTTTAGAATTTGTTTGCAAATGTATTACAACTTTAAACTGAAATTCCTTATTTAAATAAGTATTCAGACCCCTTGTATCTTGTTTCCATTGATCATCCTTGAGATGTTTCTACAACTTGATTGAAGTTCACCTATGGTAAATTAAATTGATTGGACATGATTTGGAAAAGCACACACCTGTCTATATAAGGTCTCACAGTTGACAGTGCATGTCAGAGCAAAAACCAAGACATGAGGTTGAAGGAATTGTCCGTAGAGCTCCGAAACAGGATTGTGTCAAGAAACAAATCTGGGGAAGGATACCAAAATATTTATGCAGCATTGAAGGTCCCCATCATTCTTCAATGGAAGAAGTTTGGAACCACCAAGACTCTCCAGAGTGCTCAGGACCTCAGACTGGGGCAAAGGTTCACCTTCCAAAAGGACAACAACCCTAAGCACACAGCCAAGACAATGCAGGAGTGACTTCGGGACAAGTCTCTGATTGTCCTTGAGTGGCCCAGTCAGGGACCGGACTTGAACCCGATTGAGCATCTCTGGAGAGACCTGAAAATAGCTTTGCAGTGATGCTCCCCATCGAACCTGACAGAGCTTGAGAGGATCTACAGAGAAGAATGGGAGAAACTCCACAAATACATTATGCTATCCAAACCATAATTCAATTCCTGGATGAAGCTTTAAAAGAGATTCTTGAATTCGTGGAGAGGTTAAATTGAGCTATTTATAGAGACTGTAGCAGTGTGGGAGTTTTGATCATGTGAAGCAATGAGATCCATCTTTTGGTCTTTGAAAACAAATCACATATGAGAATGTAAAAAGAGGAGGCCATCTTACCTTTATGGAATCATTCTTTTATTTATTGTGATAAAAAATAATACTTCCATAAAGGAAGATGGCCTCTTTTTCTATTCTCATATGTGATTTGTTTTCAAAGACCAAAAGATGGATCTCGTTGCTTCACATTATCACTTTCGGTTCCAAACTGTCTCTTAAATTACCTTGTCTAGGTGGAAGCCCTTACATCTGAATATACACAGATAAATCCCACACCATTTAAAGAGGTTGGAATCAATTCAAGGTCTTTTATTACGGGGCAATGATATATGTGCAACATCTTGTCTGTGTTTACACAGGCACCTCAATTCTGAGCGTTTTTTTTGTATTAATTAGTGTTTTGACCAATTACATCAGATCTTTTCACATCAGAATTGGGCTGCCTCTGTTAACATATCCCTTGTGACAAACTAATAGAGTGAATTAAAAAAAAGCAATTATTTATTGAACAAAATAAACGGTTGGACCATAAAATGAGTTTTAGATTACAATAATATTTTCTCAGACTATAACAGATTCCTAGACATGCATCTTTTAACCATTCGGGTAGGTCCGTTTTTGTGCCAACCATGGAACTAGACCCTTGGTGATTTGGTTAGATAACGAGGTAGACCGTTGAAAAGTAAATTATGTCTTTTCCTAATAAGAGAGTGCCCTTGGCCATTGACCCTGGTCTGCAGCTTGAAGAATGGATGTTCATTTAATCTTTCCTGCTCTAACCTCTCTCACCTGGCGGACACCTCTGCTCTGAGCTGTGGGGCTCTGTAAGGGCTTCCACGCTCCTCTCTGTAATCAGTGCTATAGGCTGCAATGCTGGCTCTCTTTATTGTCATGCCCACGTGGGGACAAATTGCTCAGTCTATTCTTCCTCCTTCCCCAGAGTAGTGCATACTTTTTCCATCCTTCTATTCTCTACTCCTAAGGGCACGCCAGGTATATATGTCTAGTATGCTGTGGACCGTTAAGGATGTTCTATGAGGTTTGATGGCCCCAAGGGTTGTTTTTGTGCATGGGCTTTACTCTTTTCTCTGTTTCTTACATCCATAACTCACTACTCAACTTTTAGATTATCTTCTTCATTTTTTATTCTGATACTCCAATGATTTCATTAAGTGCGGGTACCAGCTACTATGTAACTGTCTTTTTTTTTCACCTCACATTTTTTTTCTTAAATATCTAAAATGTATTCTAAGTGTGCTCTCAATGCATGGCACATACATTTTGAACACTAAATAACGACAGAAATCCTTTGCATATCCACTTCCTCGGGTGTCATGTGTCATGACTGTCCTGATCAGGTCAGGTTACAGGAGACCGCAATCCTACAGATTATCTCTCAACCCCAACAGAGGAGGAGAGATCTAGGGGTCTGAAGATGTGGGGGTTTTCTGACCCCTCACGCCCCTGGTAAATCTCAGGCCACAGACAAATTCCTTTGTCCTGTTACTATGGAGAACCAGCCTCAGAACATTAAACATGAACTAAAGGGACTTTGGAACAATGGTTTTCGTCAGCCACAATGGTGGTCATGACGATAGATGGAATATGAAAATGTATGTCATTTTTGTTGTGTTATTAAAGGTTAATAGATGACGTTATTACGAAAACATTGTAACGTGAAGAGTTTTCCTAGTATATGTTTGATGTTTATACATTGTACGTTGTGTGGAAAATGTCCAAATCAAAGGGAATGTTTTGGTAAAGATGAAATGTTAAGTTGTCTAAAATCAGATCTGAGAAAAACCTAGACCTTGCTCTTAACTGGGTACGCCCAGAGAATTGCCCTAAAGGCGGTTACGCCCACTTCTGACCCAAGGGTATAAAACCTGTGAGTAATGAATTTACAGACAAGACTACGTGACCCAACCTGCAGCCAAGGTCTAAAAAGTCAAGTTTGAAGACGAATAAATATTTTTTTCTACCCATGCTACGGATGAGTAGCTGTGTCTAAGCGGGTGAATTCAAGTCGAACCACCTAGCCTCCATCTCCCATTGAATCGTGGTATCTACACTGTTTCATTCCAACACTGTGAGCTCTGAGCTACAGAGCTGTCTGTCCTCAGAAGACCCCATCCAGAGCAAGGGTGAGGGAACAGACTCCTAAGCCAAAAGGACACTGACATCGGGAGGACGATCAGAGAGGTGCGCTGGAGAAGTGCGTCATCGAGCAGCCTGAACGGTCCACGCAGAGAATCCTCGGTGGTCCTCCCCACGTAATTACATCATTATATTCTGACCCACAAGAGCGGCAGTTTGGGGCAAGGCTAGGGTTAGAATAAGCATAGCTGACAAATTCACCCAAATGTATATTTCTCTCGTGTACTTTCTCTTTTTTCTGTCTTTGAAATCATAATTTTGGGTAACACGCGCCATAGTGTGTTGGCCCGTTATACTAAGTTCTAATCAATGGCCTAGAATGTGTTTTGTCTATGTGTATCTTTTATCATCCTTTTAGCTTTTTAGTAAATACATGTTCAACTAAGATTGGTGTGGTACGAACTCATTGGTGAGACCCGGGTCCGTGCAGATTCACGGACTATACGACGTTCAGAGGTTCAGAGGTAACTGGTTAATTAGCGGCTGTTGTAAAATCGATATTCTGATATTCTTAATTTGGGAAATAGAAACTCAATAAAAACTAGTTTTCCCATGGTGCCCCAGGTTAATGAGCTTGATTCAGTTAATCATGCAATTAGAAACTTGTAATCATTCGATGAGCAACAGTCGTCACATTAACTAATACAACGTCACGACACATGTTAATGAGAATCCACCATTAACCAGATGGAATGTTATACGAACATTGGTCACACAGTATTTGAATAGTCCATCTGTAGATTCTGAGGTTACGGTTAGGGTAAATTTTAGAATAAGAGTTAGGGTAAGGGTTGAGGTTGGAGTTAGGGCTAAGGTTAGGTTAAGGGTTAAAGTTAGGCTTGATAGATAGATAGATAGTTGAAATGCTACTGATAGTCTGTAGAGCATCTACAGATGGACTATACAAATAAAGTGTTGCCCAAACTTATCACACCCTAACAACCACACTTAGATGGACTGGTCAGAATGTACATAAAGCACAAACACATTAAGCAACAGGCACATTTCTCATGCGTTTACACAGCAGCCGTGCATGGCGTCAGTTCTATGTTCTTATCACTTTCTTATGGAAAATTTGTTCACACCTAAGGGGGGGTTATTTAACACTGTAAATATTCAACCATGATTCACTAATATTGTCACTTGTTATTCTTTATAGGACTTCTCCCAGAAATCCATTCAGCGTTTCTTCCTTGGACTAACAGGATGCTCAAGGCATGAATCAATTGCTATTACATTGCCAAATGGCTCTGGAGAGACACACTATGTCTACATTTCCTCTGCTATTTGGGTGGTTTAGACAGAATTGTGGGAACCTGTGGAAGATATTGAGTTTGCTACTTACTGACCCAGGCGAATACATTGAGCTGCTAGGAAATCATTATAGAGTAGAAGTCCATTATGGTATCCTGTCCATTAAAGTGAAATGGCCAATGTCTGGGTTTGGAATAATGTGAGAGCATGATACAATGTGGAATTGTTGACAAATGCCTTCAGTATATTTATTGAACATCTCTCACGAGCTAGAAGTCATGTCTACCTGGGGATTGAGCTGTTTTGTCAACGCTACAAAAGGGAACATTGACTTGAGGCTCCAAATGCAGAGCTGCAAAGACAAAGTACAACTGAAAACAAATCAACTACAACTGTACACACATACTTTATGCAAATAAAGTACACACATAATTTATGCAAATCAGTAGCTTTTTTGCTTTGATTTACTAAGCTTTTCTAAATATTGCTTTTTCATTGTCATTATATTGAGAACAAAGGATGGCTGGATGGAATATGCGAAAAAGCTGAATAACACTATATAACCCTGAGGCTCCAAAACCCATATATTTCAAGAACGTTGTGAAAATCGCTGCTTTTGCAGATGCCACAACTGGTTTTGTGTGTGACGCCTTGGTAAGTAGAAATTGGCTACCAAGACTTCAGAGAACACACTACAATGCTCTGAATAATTTATTCGCCCAGAATGCAAAGCTTTATCAAGTTCCCCTCTGCTCGGTCTGTGTATAATAATAAAGAAAGGTCTCTTTCGCTTACCCCTTCTCTCCTCAGCCATGTGCAGATAGCATACATATGCTTCCCTACCCTCCTAGACAATAACCAGGAGACACATATTCAGCAGGCACTAAGACAGGACTGTAGCCTAGTCCTGGTTCCATTCAGACGTTGTGCTCTAAAACATGCCAATCATTCAGAATCTTGACTGTTAATTTAGTTTTTTGGGATCCTTACACAATACCAAGCATGCTACAGTTACTGAACGTGTGGCTTTTTAAGCCTGGAGTGACAGAGGCACAGTGTCACTGAGGAAAGTACTTTCTAAATATTTGTCCTGGTCATCTTAGTGGATACTAAAGGTTGTAGTATGTTGAGAATGGTTGGCAGTAAACAGCCATTCAACAGTGTTGATGATCAAAACCGATCATCTGATTGCTGCACAAGAATGACTGCTTTCTTCTGTTCTGCTGAAAAATAGATCATGTTGCATCCTTGTTTGGGAGATGGTGCTGACAGTCCCACGGTCTCCGGGCCCATCCCTTTCAGACACAAGCAACACACAAAGCACATTCCACTGCAATGAATAATTGTTATGTTCAACACAACAGCTGAGAGGGACATGAAGAGACGTTCCACAGTCGCTCGCCGACTATTCGCTTTTGAAATCAGTTAATTATCTGCAGATCGAGGGGATCAACATCTCTCAAAAATAGCAGATTCCTGTTCATATGCTGCCAGAAAACAAAGACTTGTTTTAATTGTGTTTTGGCGAGGTTGTGGTGTGATGTGGAGTGTTACAGGGAGAGGTCCTCTTCACAAGATGAAAATATTTAAAGCTCACTTACCATCCCAGACACCTGAGAACTCCTGTCTTCTATCAATCATATTCTCTTTACACACTGAAATGTAATGTTGAGTTTTTGTGATCGACTTGGGTTGAGATCAATCCCATTTACTTTAACTGTATGGTAGGTACCTGGATTTTTGCTGCGGTTTGGTTTTTGTCAGAGCGGCTGGTCGGGGGATCGGAAAATAATCATAATAATTTGTACACTGCAAATTGACCACGAGTAAGCCCAAAAAGAGATCGCATTTGAAAATAACATAATCATGTCATACCTTGATTACATGGAGACACAATCACATATGTCTCCGTTTTTATTCGTTGGAATACTTGGGAACATACTGTATTTTCTAAATGAAAAGAAATCACACTCGCCTGTTGCCGACCCCTGCTGTATGGGGTAGCCCTAAGGAGCTGTACATATTTTGACCAAACCGAAATTTGGAACATGGTGTTCCATTTTGGAACACCGTGTGCACCCATTCCCTCATACGCCAAACTACTGCAATCCTATTTTTTAAAAACCCTCCAACTTTCAACACTTCACTGAATACTAAACCCACTCCATAGTCTGTCACACCCTGATCTGTTACACCTGTCTTTGTGCTTGTCTCCACCCCCTCCAGGTGTCACCCATCCGCCCCATTATCCCCTGTGTATTTATACCTGTTCTCTGTTTGTCTGTTGCCAGTTCATCTTGTCTTGTCTTGTCAAATCAAATGTTATTGGTCACATACACATGGTCAGCAGATATTAATACAAGAGGAGCGAAATGCTTGTGCTTCTAGTTCCGACAGTGTAGTAATATCTAACAATTAATCTAACAGTTCCCCAACAACTACCTAATACACACAAATCTAAAGGGATGAATAAGAATATGTACATATAAATATATGGATGAGCGATAGGCAAGGTGCAATAGATGGTATAAGGTACATATATATATATGAGATAGGTAATGTAAGATATGTTAACATTTTTAAAGAGGCAATGTTTAAAGTGACTAGTGATCCATTTATTAAAGTGGCCAGTGATTTGAGTTTCTATGTAGGCAGCAGTCTCTCTGAGTTAGTGATTACTGTTTAGCAGTCTGATGGCCTTGAGACATAAGCTGTTTTCCAGTCTCTCGGTCCCAGCTTTGATGCACCTGTACTGACCTCGACTTCTGGATGGTAGCGGGGTGAACAGGCAGTGGGTCGGGTGGTTGTTGTCTTTGATGATCTTCTTGGACTTTCTGTAACATTGTGCGCTGTAAGTTGCCCCCGGTGATGTGTTTTGCAGAGCGCACCACCCTCTGGGTAGCCTTGCGGTTGAGGGTGGTGCAGTTGCTGTACCAGGCGGTGATACAGCCCGACAGGATGCTCTTCAAGAGGGCCACCATTGTTCCTGTTCCCAAGAAAGCTAAGGTAACTGAGCTAAACGACTACCGCCCCGTAGCACTCACATCCGTCATCATGAAGTGCTTTGAGAGACTAGTCAAGGACCATATCACCTCCACCCTACCTGACACCCTAGACCCACTCCAATTTGCTTACCGCCCAAATAGGTCCACAGACGATGCAATCTCAACCACACTGCACACTGCCCTAACCCATCTGGACAAGAGGAATACCTATGTGAGAATGCTGTTCATCGACTACAGCTCGGCATTCAACACCATAGTACCCTCCAAGCTCGTCATCAAGCTCGAGACCCTGGGTCTCGACCCCGCCCTGTGCAACTGGGTACTGGACTTCCTGACGGGCCGCCCCCAGGTGGTGAGGGTAGGCAACAACATCTCCCCCCCGCTGATCCTCAACACTGGGGCCCCACAAGGGTGCGTTCTGAGCCCTCTCCTGTACTCCCTGTTCACCCACGACTGCGTGGCCACGCACGCCTCCAACTCAATCATCAAGTTTGCGGACGACACAACAGTGGTAGGCTTGATTACCAACAACGATGAGACGGCCTACAGGGAGGAGGTGAGGGCCCTCGGAGTGTGGTGTCAGGAAAATAACCTCACACTCAACGTCAACAAAACTAAGGAGATGATTGTGGACTTCAGGAAACAGCAGAGGGAACACCCCCCTATCCACATCGATGGAACAGTAGTGGAGAGGGTAGCAAGTTTTAAGTTCCTCGGCATACACATCACAGACAAACTGAATTGGTCCACTCACACAGACAGCATCGTGAAGAAGGCGCAGCAGCGCCTCTTCAACCTCAGGAGGCTGAAGAAATTTGGCTTGTCACCAAAAGCACTCACAAACTTCTACAGATGCACAATCGAGAGCATCCTGGCGGGCTGTATCACCGCCTGGTATGGCAACTGCACCGCCCTCAACCGTAAGGCTCTCCAGAGGGTAGTGAGGTCTGCACAACGCATCACCGGGGGCAAACTACCTGCCCTCCAGGACACCTACACCACCCGATGTCACAGGAAGGCCATAAAGATCATCAAGGACATCAACCACCCGAGCCACTGCCTGTTCACCCCACTATCATCCAGAAGGCGAGGTCAGTACAGGTGCATCAAAGCTGGGACCGAGAGACTGAAAAACAGCTTCTATCTCAAGGCCATCAGACTGTTAAACAGCCACCACTAACACTGAGTGGCTGCTGCCAACACACTGACACTGACTCAACTCCAGCCACTTTAATAATGGGAATTGATGGGAAATTATGTAAATATATCACTAGCCACTTTAAACAATAATACCTTATATAATGTTACTTACCCTACATTATTCATCTCATATGCATACGTATATACTGTACTCTATATCATCGACTGTATCCTTATGTAATACATGTATCACTAGCCACTTTAAACTACAGTGCCTTGCGAAAGTATTCGGCCCCCTTGAACTTTGCGACCTTTTGCCACATTTCAGGCTTCAAACATAAAGATATAAAACTGTATTTTTTTGTGAAGAATCAACAACAAGTGGGACACAATCATGAAGTGGAACGACATTTATTGGATATTTCAAACTTTTTTAACAAATCAAAAACTGAAAAATTGGGCGTGCAAAATTATTCAGCCCCCTTAAGCTAATACTTTGTAGCGCCACCTTTTGCTGCGATTACAGCTGTAAGTCGCTTGGGGTATGTCTCTATCAGTTTTGCACATCGAGAGACTGACCTTTTTTCCCATTCCTCCTTGCAAAACAGCTCGAGCTCAGTGAGGTTGGATGGAGAGCATTTGTGAACAGCAGTTTTCAGTTCTTTCCACAGATTCTCGATTGGATTCAGGTCTGGACTTTGACTTGGCCATTCTAACACCTGGATATGTTTATTTTTGAACCATTCCATTGTAGATTTTGCTTTATGTTTTGGATCATTGTCTTGTTGGAAGACAAATCGCCGTCCCAGTCTCAGGTCTTTTGCAGACTCCATCAGGTTTTCTTCCAGAATGGTCCTGTATTTGGCTCCATCCATCTTCCCATCAATTTTAACCATCTTCCCTGTCCCTGCTGAAGAAAAGCAGGCCCAAACCATGATGCTGCCACCACCATGTTTGACAGTGGGGATGGTGTGTTCAGCTGTGTTGCTTTTACGCCAAACATAACGTTTTGCATTGTTGCCAAAAAGTTAAATTTTGGCTTCATCTGACCAGAGCACCTTCTTCCACATGTTTGGTGTGTCTCCCAGGTGGCTTGTGGCAAACTTTAAACGACACTTTTATGGATATCTTTAAGAAATGGCTTTCTTCTTGCCACTCTTCCATAAAGGCCAGATTTGTGCAATATACGACTGATTGTTGTCCTATGGACAGAGTCTCCCACCTCAGCTGTAGATCTCTGCAGTTCATCCAGAGTGATCATGGGCCTCTTGGCTGCATCTCTGATCAGTCTTCTCCTTGTATATGAGCTGAAAGTTTAGAGGGACGGCCAGGTCTTGGTAGATTTGCAGTGGTCTGATACTCCTTCCATTTCAATATTATCGCTTGCACAGTGCTCCTTGGGAGGTTTAAAGCTTGGGAAATCTTTTTGTATCCAAATCCGGCTTTAAACTTCTTCACAACAGTATCTTGGACCTGCCTGGTGTGTTCCTTGTTCTTCATGATGCTCTCTGCGCTTTTAACGGACCTCTGAGACTATCACAGTGCAGGTGCATTTATACGGAGACTTGATTACACACAGGTGGATTGTATTTATCATCATTAGTCATTTAGGTCAACATTGGATCATTCAGAGATCGTCACTGAACTTCTGGAGAGAGTTTGCTGCACTGAAAGTAAAGGGGCTGAATAATTTTGCACGCCCAATTTTTCAGTTTTTGATTTGTTAAAAAAGTTTGAAATATCCAATAAATGTCGTTCCACTTCATGATTGTGTCCCACTTGTTTTTGATTCTTCACAAAAAATACAGTTTTATATCTTTATGTTTGAAGCCTGAAATGTGGCAAAAGGTCGCAAAGTTCAAGGGGGCCGAATACTTTCGCAAGGCACTGTATGCCACTTTGTTTACATACTCATCTCATTTGTACATACTGTACTCGATAACATCTACTGTATCTTGCCTATGCTGCCCTGTACCATCACTCATTCATATATCCTTATGTACATATTCTTTATCCCCTTACACTGTGTACAAGACAGTAGTTTTGGAATTGTTAGTTAGATTACTTGTTATTACTGCATTTTCGGAACTAGAAGCACAAGCATTTCGCTACACTCGCATTAACATCTGCTAACCATGTGTATGTGACAAATAAAATTTGATTTGATTTGATTTGATTTCATTGTGCATCTGTAAAGGTTTGTCAGGGTTTTAGGTGACAAGCTACATTTCTTCAGCCTCCTGAGGTTGAAGAGACGCTGTTAAACCTTCTTCACCACGCTGTCTGTGTGGGTGGACCATTTCAGTTGTGTTATTAATAAATTATCTGAGAACTGTACTATAGGGGCGGCAGGTAGCCTAGTGGTTAGAGCTGACAAGGTAAAAATCTGTCATTCTGCCTGCCCCTGAACAAAGCAGTTAACCCACTGTTCCTAGGCTGTCATTGTAAATAATAATTTCTTCTTAACTGACTTGCCTAGTTTAACAAACTATCTGCTTCCCATATCTGCATCATGTCGTGATAAGTCTTCAATTTAGTTACTCTCGTTCTAAATATTTGATAAAAATCTCCTCACAACTCAAGAAGAAATCCAACCAACAGGTCAGGTACAGGATGCATTTTTTTATTCGATGTAATTGTACATTTCCAAAATTCCTTTTCTTGTATCCAAAGACTGTAACGTAATTCGTCCTCCTCTGACAAAGAGTAGTCAAGATCGGACCAATGCGCAGCGTGTTATGTGTCCATGTTAATATTTAATAAATCAACTGAACACTGAATAACAAAACAACAAAGTGAAAGAATGAAAACGACAACGAAACTCTGGTGAAGACACAAAGCAGAAAATAATCACCCACAAAACACAGGTGGGAAAAGGTTACCTAAGTATGATTCTCAATCAGAGACAACGAACAACATCTGCCTCTGATTGAGAACCATACCAGGCCAAACACATAACCACAACATAGATTTAAAGAAACACCCACCCCAATTCACACCCTGATCAAACTAAAACAAAGACATAACAAAGGAACTAAGGTCAGAACGTGACAAAGACGTGTTAAATGGCGTTTTATTCATAAAATCATACACCAGTGGAGAATTATCACAACACAATCCACACTTTTGTGCTTATTTTTTTTTTGCTAATCTTTTTTTGGGTAATTATTTCAGTTTTGACATTTTCACAATAACAGATTAAATGATCTGCAATAATTCATATAGCAACATACACACGTTCTGGACCTTTTTTTGAATCAAAACAACACAAAACAACAATCTTTGTTTATACAGTGGAAGTCGGAAGTTTACATACACCTTAGTCAAATACATTTAAACTCAGTTTTTACAATTCCTGACATTTAATCCAAATAAAATTGTCCTGTTTTAGATCAGTTAGGGTCACCACTCTATTTTAAGAATGTGAAATGTCAGAAAAATAGCAGAGTGATTTATTTCAGCTCTTATTTATTTCATCACATTCCCAGTGGGTCAGAAGTTTACATACACTCAATTAGTATTTGGTAGTATCGTCTTTAAATTGTTAAATTTGGGTCAAACGTTTCGGGTAGCCTTCCGCAATAAGTAGAGTGAATTTTGGCCCTTTCCTCCTGAAAGAGCTGGTGTAACTGAGTCAGGTTTGTCGGCCTCCTTTCTCAATAGGATTGAGGTCATTTAACACATGATTTGATTTGATGGCTTTGTGATGGCCACTCCAATACCTTGACTTTGTTGTCCTTAAGCCATTTTGCCACAACTTTGGAAGTATGCTTAGGGTCATTGCCCATTGACCCATTTGCAACTAAGCTTTAACTTCCTGTCTGATGTCTTGAGATATTGCTTCAATATATCCACATAACATTTCCTACCTCATGATGCCATCTATTTTGTGAAGTGCACCAGTCCCTCCTACAGCAAAGCATCCCCACAACATGATGCTGCCACCCCGTGCTTCATGGTTTTTTTCCTCCAAACATAACGGTGGTCATTATGGCCAAACAGTTCTATTTTTGTTTCATCAGACCAGAGGACATTTCTCCAAAAAGTACAATCTTTGTCCCCATGTACAGTTGCAAACCGTAGTCTGGCTTTTTTATGGTGGTTTTGGAGTAGTGGCTTCTTCCTTGCTGAGCTGCCATTCAGGTTATGTCGATATAGAACTTGTTTTATATAGAACTGTGGATATAGATAATTTTGTACCTGTTTCCTCCAGCATCTTCACAAGGTCCTTTGCTATTGTTCTGGGATTGATTTGCACTTTTCGCACCATAGTACGTTCATCTCTAGGAGACAGTATGTGTCTCCTTCCTGAGAGGTATGACGGCTGTGTGGTCCCATGGTGTCTATACTTGCGTATTATTGTTTGTACAGATGATCATGGTACCTTCAGGCGTTTGGAAATTGCTCACAAGGATGAACCAGACTTGTGGAGGTCTACAATTGTTTTTCTGAGGTCTTGGCTGATTTATTTGAATTTTCCCATGAGTTTTAAGGTATGCCTTGAAATACAACCACAGGTACACATCCCATTGACTCATATTATGTCAATTAGCCTGTCAGAGTCTTCTAAAGCCATGACTGATTTTCTGGAATTTTCCAAGCTGTTTAAAAGCACAGTCAACTTAGTGTAAGTAAACTTCTGACACACTGGAATTGTGATACAGTGAATTATACTTGAAATAATCTGTCTGAAAAACTACTTGTGTCATGCACAGGGTAGATGTCCTAACCAACTTGCCAAAACTATAGTTTGTTAACAAGAAACAAGTTTTATTGACTCCAACCTAAATGTATGTAAACTTCAGACTTCAACTGTATGTCCTGGTCTATCGTGGCTGCTTCCTTCTATTGTGGTTTTCTTCATGGATCACACATTGAAAAGGACTTGTAATAAGAACAAAATTACAGGACTTGTATTCACTTACAAGGGCTCTGTAACTGGGTATAACTATATAGCAAACAAAGGAGTCAGACAGAATGCTCTAACTGAAATAGTAAATCACACACTTTAATCTTCCTCTCTTTCTCGGAATACATATATTTTTAATGTAAAACAGATCCATACTTATTTGCATTCATATCAACATTGATTCATCAGACTGTAGCATAGAAGTTATACAGTTGTCAAGTTCTGAATATTATTTTTATTTTTGGGGGGTGGACTGACAAGGCTCTGTATCTGATCATTAATTAATTATTCAACTATATTCAAATAAAATGATCTCTGATGTATGATCTATGATTTATCCATGTGGCTATATAGTGTCTGTGCGTTTGGTGAATATGTACAGCTTTATCTTTTACAAATATCTTCCTGTTATGTACAATATAATTCACCCAACATTGTGCAAAAAAGCTCCAATCTACATTTGAAGGCCACCGTGTGTCTTTTATTCTACTATGCTCTTTTTCAGAACTTGTAAACAAGTATTTACTTAAGACTGACTTTTTTTGTACTGGGTGTTAGTAAGGTGATAGTAAACCATATGAGATCATGGATAATGGTGTTTAAAACAAAATGAACAAAAACTGCACTCAGATCCACACTATCAGTTCAGTGACTCCAGTTGTAACCAATATGTACAGTATTCAGTACTATGAACACACAATGAAAATGATTCCATATTTACACATCTGAAAAATGGGCAGTATTTGCTATTGCATCTCCATCATACAACCATCTTTGTTCAGTGTTTAACATGCTGAGTAATCCTCTTTATAGGCTCTGCTGTTGTGGATGTAATACAAAACCACACTGCAGGCTTTCCTTTAACAGGGCTACTGATGATGTGAGCCAACCATGTGTGTTCATGTTTCATACATGCTGGCTTTGTTCACTGCTTTACTGTGAGGTTTTTGTTCACTGCATCATCGGTTATATTTAGCTATGCACAGGCCAATTTGAGACACCTCCCACTATGATTCTATAGGTATAATGAAAATAACGACATTAACATCAGTCTACTGTACTACTTAGACTATCAATCAGTTCTCACAGGGATGAGAAGGCATTTACACCTTGTTGATGGATGTCATTATTTACATATGCAATATGCAGGTTGACGTTTGTTGTCATGAATCTTGCCCTGGAGGCAGAACTGAATGGTTTCCGCAATAAGGGCCTGCTGCAAAGTCAAAATTGGCTTTATCATAAAAATTCATGAAAACAAACATGAGCTTTTGGTCTTAATTTAAGGTTAGGATTAGGCATTACAGTTAGCAGTGTGGCTCAATTTAGGGTTATGATTAGGTTCAAAATCAGATTTCATGACTTTGTGGCCTTGTCAGCTAGTGACCACTCTGCAGAGCTACCTCCAGGGCAAGATTCTTGACAATAAATGCACACCTGCATAAAATATAATACATTTTTGGGTTACTTAGAATGTAATATCTTTGTATGATAAGTTATATGTAGCTATCCTTTTATACAGATGTAATTGACAAGATAAAATACTTTGGAATGAAAAATAAATATTATGAAATACAGTATGTAGGTAAAATAAATCATATATGAATGACTGAATAAATAAAACTGGGACAACCATTTTGTGAGAGTTTTAACTGCCAATTCTCTATTTGTATATTGCACTAAACAGTACCACTGATGAACTTAATAGTAGTCCAAATGCATGGCTTGTACATGGGCATTATTTAAGAAAACAACAATCTCTTGTATAGCAAATCAACAACTATATTTTAGATTTGTGCTGGGTATTTCATTATAATTTATCGATCCCTACATAGTGATTCTGGAACATACATACAATGGGCAGTGCAGGGGCAACTAAAACTATCTTTATAAATAGTTGTATACATGGGTATTATTTTCTTTACAATTGTGCTTTGAAAATGTGATTGTATCCAAGACCTATGTCATTGAACGTTCTATGAGCAGATGTATTGAACATTTTTCAGAATATCCATAACATCCTAATATTGATTTATTTCTTAATTCCATTCTTTTACTTTTAGAGATGTGTGATGATGTGTGAAGTTGGTGCCTCTCCATGTTTGGGCGTCGTTCGGCGGTCGCCGTCATCGGCTTTCTAGCTGCCACCGATCCATGTTTCTTTTTTCCATTTGTTAGGTCTTGAGTGTACACACCTGGTTCCCATTAAGTTATTATTATTTCCCTATTTAACCCTCTGGTTCCCATTATGTTTTGTGCGTGAATATTCCTGTTTGTGTTAGGGTTTGTTATCCCTGCGTGGATTATTTTGTCTGATTTATTTTTCAGAGTAAAGTACGTCATTTTACTCAGTTCTGTGTCCTGCGCTTGACTCCGTCCTCACCTCGGCACAACTGACATATGACATGTGTACTGTTGGGAATTGTTAGATCCTACTGCACTGATGGAGCTAGGAACACAAGCACTTCGCTACACCCACAATAACATCTGCTAAATATGTCTATGTGACCAATAAAATTTGATTTGATAGATCCAATTCCTTTCACATCATAGTGCTTTATACAAACAGACAAAGTCAAGTATAAAGTGTGGACATTATAACTAGTGGACATTAATGTATGCTCAACTGTTGACATGCTGTTTAAATATATATATATTTTTTTAGGTTTAAGAAACAAGAGCATCATCACCAGAGCTTTGACCTTTGAAGCCAGGGCTAGAGTGGAAGAATATCTAATAGAGTTGTCATTCAATAAGGGTGCTGAAGTGAGTGTACCACATCTGATATACAGCAAGTGCTCATTAGCTCAACATCATATTGTATAGCTTGCTGATGCACATCATGTGCCTATTGCAACCATCAAAAAGTGACAGATTATCGCCAGCTGATCTCTCGTTAAAACATCAATATGTGCTAAAGTCATCGGCACAGCTGATCTCAATTGCAACCAACATTGGCCAGCGATTTACTGCTCCCTAACGTTGATGTCAATGTTATCTTTTAGTCAACATTTTCGCCCTCTGGCTGGTATTATCTTCGGAAAAATGTAGTTCTATTTTATGAGCAGACTAAGGCCGATGTATCTATTTGACAATAATTTCATATAACTAAAATAAAGTATTTCCTTGTTTACCACGGCAAATCTACTGTGGAAATTTACTCGACATGCTGATGAATGGAAAAATAATGTTGATGGTATAGCCTACTCTTATTATTTTATTTGTTTCCAACTGATGTAATCCATTGAAAACGAACATCTTTAAAATAAAATTGTCTGATATGGTCATTTCAAAATCGGGGGAAAAAATATCCCTGAAAAGTATTTAAGTAAATCTTGATTGAGTTATATAATCAATGTTTATTTATCAAATGAAAATGTCGTCTATAAAGATATTTCAAATGGCATATATTACACTATTTTGCCATTTCAGTTGAAATGTTTGAATGAAATATAGGCCTACTACTTCTATATTCTTATACTCAAATAAGTATTTTTACATTCATCAGCCTTACACGGAACCCAAACCGGCTGCGCGTGTGCACCATCGTGCGCCACAGTGCATACATTTATTTTGTCCCTGTACACCAAACGCAATCATGACACGCAGGTTAAAATATCAAAACAAACTCTGAACCAATTACATTAATTTGGGAACAGGTCAAAAAGCATGCAAGCTTGCACTTGCTAGCTAATTTGTCCTATTTAGCTAGCTTGCTGTTGCTAGCTAAATTGTCCTGGGATACAAACATTGAGTTGTTATTTTACCTGAAATGCACAAGGTCCTCTACTCCGACAATTAATCCACACATAAAACGGTCAACCAAATCGTTTCTAGTCATCTCTCCTCCTTCCAGGAGGAACTTATATGGTGATTGGCATCTAAACTTTCATAGTATTACTACACCGACCGGCAACACAGTTCGTCTTTCAATCACCCACGTGGGTATAACCAATGAGGAGATGTGGGTACCTGCTTCTATAAGCCAATGAGGAGATGGGAAAGGCAGGACTTGCAGCGCGATCTGCGTCAGAAATATAAAGGAGTTCAATTTTATCCCTTGGCAAAGCAGACGCTCATTGACGGGATGCGAGCGGTGTGGTCCTAATCATTTGCAAGAACAGAATCTGTACCAGCTGTCTGGTATCTTAATCATGGTAACAACGAGAGATCAACTGAACTTCTGGTTTGTCCTTTTTTTTCATTGCAATCAAGCTTAGTTTAGCCCGCAGGTTCATGTCATCTCCCGTTAGTAGCGTTTTAAGAAATCCAGTGGTAATCTGCAGGAGTGCGTTAAAGGGTAGGAAGCATTACTCATCAATGTAAAAATACAGTGTGATCAAATACTTACTTGTAGTCACGATCTGGTTACCTATAAATACAAACATAGTTATGTGTTTGGGTTATAACGTATTTATTAACTTATTTCCGGATATCTTCTAAACTACCCACAATGCACTATTTCTCAACGTCATATGGAGAATTTACTCTGTCTTGCCGAGTTTGTATGCTAGTTCATTAGCTAGCTTATGCTGGCTAATGTTAGCCACACCTCATGGCTTCACTGACTTTGTGGCTGTGTTATCTAGAGGGAACCTGTTAGCACTGCAGGCTCTGGTGCCTTCTTGCCGTGGGCTCAAAACCCCAAAAAATTACAATTATACCTGCTTTCTCTAATTGTGTAACTATAGTACCTCATCTATTTTCATTTATTTTTCGGCATGTTCTCTGTGAAGTAGACAACTGGAGTTTTGTAACTTTTTTCACCTTGTCCTAGTGCTCTGACATCTGACATCTGGAATCAATCTATTTTTTATTTTCCTTGCTATAGTTATTGGATTTTTCCTGACTCTTACCATCGGATGGGCCCCAGCCATCAATCAGTAAGTCTCTGCTCTTTTGATCTGCGGTTTTAGTTGTGTTGTGTTAGTTGTGTTCTAACTGGTCTCCGGTAGTTGAGCTCTAGCTTACTGACCATAACTGTGCTGGTTAGCTAGGCTGGTTTACTTTAATGTAGCTGTAAACTGGGTGTTGATAGCAACTGACTGACTCATTCAGTGCTAACGTAATGTTAGCAGGCTGGTAGGGCTAACATTAGCTGGCTAGTTGGCTAGCAAACTAGCAAGTTGATTTGTATCAATAAATTCATAAAGTATTTGCTTGTAAGTTTGGTGAAAATGTAATTGAAACCATTAGTCATGAGTGCAAACGATTTGGTTTAATTTTAAGTTTTACATTTTAAGTTTTTTTCTGTTGGAGTTATAGGAACTAGGCTGTCTTGCCGGGTCCACCATATTACATCACACCCTGGAAAACATTTTCCAACATGGCATTGGCAGGCTTCAGAATTCTGATCGGTTTTACACAATACCTCGAAAAATTGAAACGTGAGCTATTGATGTGCATATTAATGCAAATCCATATGTTACATGTGTTTACATTAATGCTGCCTACCCTTTAAGTTCGTTGCAAGCGAGACCATAGATCTATTTTTCAGTTAGCATTGAACATTTTAGCAGCTAGCTGTATGGAGCTGAAGTGTACTGCATTAGCAATTAAATATACATTGCAGTCCATGTATATATTTTTTACCTTTATTTAACTAGGCAAGTCAGTTAAGAACAAATTCTTATTTTTAATGATGGCCTAGTAACAGTGGATTAACTGCCTTGTTCAGGGGCAGAACGACAGATTTGTACCTTGTCAGCTCGGGGATTCAAACTTGCAACCTTTCGGTAACTAGCCCAACGCTCTAACCACAAGGCTACCCTGCCGCAAATGTACATCTCATGATCAGAAAATAAGATTTGCCAAGTGTGTTAGTTATGTAACAGGAGGACTTGGACTCACTATCATCCTGTGTCATCAGTCATAATCTTAAATGTAATATTCCCAAAATAATTACATTATTCTGGAAATTATTAGCGCATGTCTGTGCTTACTGCTTTGTTACATAATGAACTTGATAACAACACCCCCCCCCCCCCCCCCCATTCTCATGTACTTTGATCCTCACCAAGGCATGTAAGGATACAGAAAACAAACAATATTTAGATGTGGTATTCAGTGAAAACAAGAGCAGCGTATATTCATCAATAACCTACAAGTCTCATCAATATCTGCAGGGATGTCATCAACCATGTCTATTACCCTTGTCCATGTACCCCAGCACCTAATAATCATTATCTATTGACCACAATGGCAACAACTACGATAGAAAACATCAATCTGTCATGGGATGTTCAGCAATGCTATCCTGTCTGTTCTCCTGTGCACTCATGTCACACATTCATTGTTGAAATAAGCCCCTGATCTATCTCTCTGTGTGTGTGTGTGTGTGTGTGAACACCTGCTGTAACTGTAGTTAACCTTTTGGGGAAAGCACTTGCACAGGACTACTCCCTCTTTTCAGTCATTGGTGTTTCTTTGTGTTTGACTTCAATCTCATTAAAACAAACCCATCCTTCATCACCCCTTAAGGAACACCTTCATCTGTATCCCTTCCCATTTCCATCTGAAAGCTGTTTTGATATACAGTATCTCTCTGTGTTTTTCAAATTCCCCAACTGAAAAAAAAGCCCATACTTCCTCTGGAGTTGCCTGCGTTCCTGAAAGTGTTGAAATCAAAGAAGCTATTCATCCCCTCCGCTCTGGCAGCAGGTATTTTTAGAAAGTGCATTATCGGGAGAGCATGAATCATTTATCATTCTGATACACACGTATCTTCGATTTCTGTGCAATCTGCATGCAAAAATCAGCAGTGTGTGTAGAACAATCTCTCACACACCAATTGTGCTCTTTAGTGCTTTCAAAAGATTGTGGATAAAACTGTGCAGTCAGATACCCTTTGAGCGTACAGGAAGCAGTTGGTGAAGAAAGAGATGTCTTTTGTCCATTGCCATTATTCCATTGAGATCAGTCATCCAGAACCTAAAGCATAAGACATACAGTAGACACAGAGGCAGTGGCGATGAGCATCAATACATACATACATACAGTTGCGACCAAATATATTGGCATCCGTGGACCTTTCTTAAATAATTCTAAAATAAGTTGTTGGATTTTCAACACAAACAAAACCATTTTTGTTTTGTAAACTTATGTTTACAATTTTAATTGAGAAAATAAAAACAAATGGCATGGACAAAATGATTGGCACCCTGGAGCTAGTACTTGGTTGCAAAGTCTTTGATCAAAAAAGCTGCAGACAAACACTTCCTGTACCGTCATTGAGCTTGCTGCAACTTTCTCCTGGCAATTTGGCCCACTTTTCAGAAGCAAACTGCTGTAGTTCTTACATTTTTGAGGGGTGGCCTCCACCAATTGCTGTTTTCAGATCTCACCATCGGTTTTAAATGTGACTTAGATTTGGACTTCGCTGGCTACTCCAGAACAGTCAAGAATCTCTTCTTGAGCCATTCCTGGGTGATTTTTGATGTGTGTTTGGGGTCATTGTCTTGCAGGAAGATCCACAACCTTCAATTGGGACCCAGTTTGGACACTGGGTAGAACATTGGACTCCAAATCCCCTGATCATCTGAAGATTTATTGATGCCTTGCGCATAACAAGGACTCCAGTATTAGAGGCAGGAAAGGAACCCCACAGCATTATCAAACTTCCCCCATATTTGATTGTAGGGGAGGGTCTTTCATTGAATTTTTCATTTTGTCATCAGTAAACACAGCGCTCATCTGTTTTGCTAAAGCTCAAATTTTGTTTCATTGGTCCACAGAACATTTTCCCCAGGATTTAGGCTTGTTTCAGTAGTTATTTTGAGAAGTTCAACAGGCTTTTTTGTGTCTCCTTCAGCAGTGGGGTCTTCCTATGTTTACCAATGACTAAATTAAGCATTTAAAGAAAATAACACCCTCCTTACGATCAATCATGGGGCAGGTTCGATAATGCTGTGGGTTACTTTGCTGCCTCTGGGGACCTTGAATGTATGCAAGACATTGTGAAATCAGCAGATGGAGTACAACGTTCAACCCAGTGTCCAAAAATGTTGAAGTAGAAAGGTGCAGCAAGCCCATTGATGGCTACAATAAGCATTTGTTGGCAGCTATCTTGGCCAAAGGGTGTGCAATGAAGTAGTAGCTCAAGGGTGCCAATAAATGTACATTTAAATTGTAAGTTAATTAACTTAAGTTCTGCAATGTTGAAAACCCAATAACAAGGTGTGGAGAAATAGGGAATTATTCAAGTAAATTGGAAGGGTGCCAATACATATATACACACATACAGTTAGCTAAACAGTCATGGTTTTATGCTTGTTTTTTTGCTGTCTCTGTGATGCCTAAGTGTTTTAACTGGATCCCTCTCAGAGACGGTACTTCCTTAGTAGATCTGCCTGCCACATGTACTTCCTCTCCGGGAAGCGCTCGGGGATCTTGATCTTGCGGAAGTCCTGGATACACTTCTCCAGCTCCTCCTCAATGGTCATCTTCTCCTTGGCCGGCCTCTTCTTGCAGGTGCTGGTATCTCGGGAGCTGGCAGTGAGTGTTCGGAGGAGATCACTCTTCCTGCGCTGCTCTGACTGCTGCAGCATCTGCACCGGGCCCTTCTTCAGCGGCCGGTCCAGGGTCTGGACATGGACGTGGGACTGCTGGCTCACCGGCCCACAGATAACGGTGCCGTGGGGTGAGCTGGCCTCTGACTGGCTCTCGGAGCTTGAGGTGGAGAGCTCGTTGAAGGAGGTGCCGCTCTCGCCCTCTCCCTTGTGGTTCTTGCAGCAGCAGTCGCAGGGCGGGGAAGACCACCGAGAGGTGCCACCTGGAACACAGAGGGAATAGACGGTCAGACAGGGTCTAACAACACAATAACATGGTCAGTTTGGCAATGAAAATATTCATTATTCCTTTCAAAACTAAATTTGAGTCACCTAAAAGATGGCATTTCCCCATGTTTAAACAAATACACACCACAAAACAAGTAAAGTACTCTCTGACACAATAGAGTGAAGTTGCAGTCACAATAGATGGGTTGGAAGGTCTATGAACTGTGTTGCTTGAATCCTCTGATGTGTTTGAACCAAACAGCGCATTCACCTACCCCAGACTGGATAGTGCTTTGTAAACTTCCTTTGACATTCGGCTATTGTTAACATGCAACTTTGTGTGTGCTTAAACTGTAAAATGTTTCTTTCTCTCAAGGAAAATTATGTTATGTAACAAATTGCTATGCATAGGCTGGTTGCAGAAGAACAGCATTCTCAGCTGTAGCGTTTAGGGCCAAGGACAAGAATGCATTGAGAAATCACATCTCATAGAGCTGTAAACCTAGGCTTATTTATTTTTCATGGTTACTTGTTAAATAATTTAATAAAGAGGGATCTATTGCCTATGAATTTATTTCCCATTTAGCAAGAAGGCATTGCCTCTTGAAACACGTTTGCTTTGCATACATTTTCTTTTCATGAAGTTCAATGCCACAGTTTCCTTTTATGTAAAGCACAACATTTTACATCCATAAATAGAATGTACTTACAAATATCCAATTTAGATTGTTTAAATCTATAACTCTACAGTGGGCTAAATTGATTTACTTATTAGCATTGCAAAAATCGATTTACTCTCCCTGTATTCTCTCTGTACCGTTGACTTTAGACAAGACCCATCATGAATCATGCAAAGTAGGGTACAAATCTACAATATACAGTAAATAGTCATATAAATATAATATTATTTGCATTAACAGTCAGATTTCAGTGAAGCTCTGATGTCGTTTTCCAACACTCGGTGTCATCTATCAGTGTCATCTATGCTGCACACAGTGCGGCACACAGTCAAGTACTACCGCTGTGAAATCAGCCTGCCATCAAAGATTGTGACATAAATGGAGCAAACTCAGTCACAGCCACTCCACCAGCTACCCAGGAAATCTATGGCTGCCTCCCAATAGTGCACTCTAAAGGGAATACGGTGTCATTTGGGACGAGGACTGTGAATACTGGGCCGACAACTGACATGGGGGACGGGGTCCATCTTTTGTGTTTATGTACCAGGGAAGGAAACAGAATTCATTTGTGTCACTCAGCATGAAAAGGGACATTTGATTGATGAGCTGGTGCATCATAAAATAATTGGTGTTCTGAAAACTGGGCCCTGACTGTACAGACGGCTAGCAATTTTTTTGGTCCAAATAAAATGAGCAGGATACTCCAAAGCAGTGTTGATGGTGCGTATTAGACTTGGTTGTGGGGACAGTAGTTTGGATCTGTACTGCTATTATTTCCCTCCTATCTGCCAGGTAAATAACCTGATGTTGACAGATATCTTCTACACCTTATATTTAAGACACATCGCATGGTTCTACATACTCCACATTCACATCTGTAATTGTCAAATGCGTGTCTATGATGAGTGTTTACAATGGTAATTAGTGACAACCTGAGAAATATTAGTCTTTTCCGTGATAATAATCTGTACTGAATCTACACTTAAAGGTAAAGACAGAATCGTAACATTCCCAGATGTTTCCGCTCGTTACACCATTCACTTCCAGTCCCAGGAGTTTAGTTGAAAGCAGATTAGTGACTCGGACTCTGACTGCTCTATTCAATTCAGAAACCACTGGAACTGATCATTTAATTATTTGTTATAGCTTCCCCTGAGGGCTACAATAAGATAGAGTGTGGAGTTATTATTATATCTGACAAAACAACCTGCAATCCATTATCCACGGCTAATTGTGGGGGAAATAATTTGAACTTGACATCCATTTCTGTACATAGCATATTTTCCCACTCTCCCTGTTAATCTGTCACTGTTTAATATCTCTACAGTCAACAAGGCTGTCCTCGACACACTGATGTACTGTATAAACTTACCAACTTGATTTAGTAGGCAACACGTGATACTGTGCTGTAGTCAGATCCACAGTGGACACATCACTCACGAACTGGGACTTCAATCTGCACAAATACATAGCAGGAGAGGACCTACAGATTGGCTGTGCATAGCCTATACTGTATGACCTGGGGGTGGGAGGAAGGCTTGTGGGCCAGAGTCTCTCTCTGTGTCAATACCACACCCCTCTCCATAATTCTATGTTCAGACCCATGCTGGGTCCAGGGCTGTGAGACTGTGGGGATGGAGGCTGTGGTAGGAGCTGGTATATGTGATCTCCTATCTTGTCACTGGCACTTGCTCTGAGGCTGTGTTTGTCCTTCCCCAGTCCACACGTTCCCTTCCTCTCCTCCCCGCTAGACTCCTTAAGCCCGGAGCCATTAATCTCAGATCTCGGAGGGGACCTCCACAGCCTCAGCTATCAGAACCCACAAAGGGAGCTGCCTCCCCTTTTCAGACAGCCACCCTCCTCTTCCCCCACCGTCACACAGCTCTCCTCCTTTCTTGGCACTAAGCGTCTCGATCAATCCAATCCACCATCACCTCGCCTACCCGTGCTGCTCTGCACGCCACACATCTGTCTCCCCTCTGTCTCCCCATCCACCCATCCATCTTCAGGCCGCTTTCCAACCGTATCAACACATCAGCGATTCGGTGGAGGTGTGTGAACGATTGCCCCCTGATTGATTTCTGTCATAAAGCTCTGATGTGTAGAGGGTATTCAGGGAAGCAAATAACCCCTTTTTTTGTCGTTTGTTAAGGTTTGGCACATCAAAGCAACTGACATGCATATTGTTAATAGGCTATGACAATGAATTTAATGCTGGAAACAGTGGCTGAGGCTGGATTTGCCAAGTACAAGCTACTAAGCCTCAAGGTGTGCACTTTAATAATTGAGTACAATGGGTATATATTGTAGAACACAAGACAAATACCTTTGAAAGTTTCAACAGTACCAGTACGCAATACTCATCTGCAATTTGAGAGAGATGTTAGAATGAACATTTTTGCTGACAAATTAATATTCAAATGGTATATTTTCAAGAAAAGATTGGTGTGAGGGACAATTGCATAATTGGCAGAACTGAAATGGTGGATGAGGCATCATATATTATATTCCTTTCTGTCTGCAACTTAATTCAAATCAAATAAAATTGTATTAATCACATGCTTCGTAAACAACAGGTGTAGACTAACAGGATGTAGAGGTGTAGACTAACACCATGCGACCTGAGCGTTGCAAAATAAATGTAGACATACATGTTATTCAATTATTGCGCCAACGAGCGTCTCCGTTGCCAAGGGCTAAAATAGAAGTCAGTTCGTTTTCTGACGCAGATCGCGCTGCAAGTCCTGCCTCTCCCATCTCCTCATTGGTTTATATATGCAGGTACACACGGGTCATCTCCTCATTGGTTATACCCACGTGGATGACAGAAAGAAGAACGAGGTAAGTGGCGGTAATGCACCTAATTTATGAATGTTGCCAATCGCAATTTAAATCCAAGATGGCGTAGCAGTCAGACGTCCTCGTCTTGTCGTGTCCCATGTATATATATTTTTATATATTTTTATTCGCATATCTTCTATATATTTTTCTAAACCTCAACTTCAAAATACTCGCCTGCAACCCGCCTCACCCAACGTGCTTGGATCTGTTTTTTTCTAAAGTATTTTTCTTTACTTTTGAACCGGAACCCCAACAGAAGCTAGCCAGCTAACTAGCTACTAGGTAGTAGCTGCTAGCGGTCATCAGCTAACCTTTAGATCGGAAAACTCTCGACCATTTGCACAACGCAATTCAAACCAGAGCATACCGGAATAATTTTCTCTCCATATCCCCGGATTCCTACGGCAAGCTCTGAACCTTTTCACCTGGATCATTGCAGCTAGCTAGCTGCAATCTGAGTGGCTACCCCTGGCTAACGTCTCTGTCCTGAAGCAAGCACCAATTAGCTTGGAGCTAGCCAATGCTAGGCCCATCTCTCGGCTAGCTGAAGAGGTCGATCAGCCACTCCTTGGGCTACAATACCTATTTTTCCAATTGGCCTGGACCCCTTTAACTGCGGGTACGGAGCCCCACAAATCCTTCACGACTAGACTACTGACGTAATCTGCCCGAGGGGTTTCTTCAACTGGCTCCAACGTTGCGATGTCCCCTACATGCTAACCGTGGCCCGCTAGCTGTCTAGAGCATATCGGACAGTTAGCTGAATAGGTCCATCGGCCAATTACTTGGGCCACTATACCTATTTTGCCAATTGACCTGGACCCCTTTACTACATGGAACCCTACTAATCCATCACGACTGGTCTGCCAACGTAACCGCACGAGGAGGCTCCGCACGAGGAGGCTACAACAGACTTCTTCAGCTGCGACTTCCCTCTAAGGCCTTCCTTCTATTGGCCCGCTAGCTGTCTGAATCGCTGTGTCTCCAGCCAGCCTAACTACTCACTGGACCCCTATGATCACTTGACTATGCATGTCTCTCCCTAATGTCAATTTGCCTTGTCCATTGCTGTTCTGGTTAGTGATTATTGTCTTATTTCACTGTAGAGCCTTTAGCCCTGCTCAATATGCCTTAGCTAACCCGTTAGTTCCACCCCACACACATGCAGTGACATCACCTGGTTTAAATGATGTTTCTAGAAACAATATCTCTCTCATCATCCCTCAATGCCTAGGTTTACCTCCACTGTATTCACATCCTAACATACCTTTGTCTGTACATTATGCCTTCAATCCTTTCTATCGCTTCCAGAAACCTGCTCCTTTTACTCTCTGTTCCGAACGTACTAGACGGACAGTTCTTACAGCCTTTAGCCGTACCCTTATCCTACTTCTCCTCTTGTGTTGTAGAGGTTAATCCAGGCCCTGCAGTGCCTAGACCCACTCCTATTCCCCAGGTGCTCACATTTGTTGACTTCTGTAACCGTAAAATCATTGGTTTCATGCATGTTAACATCAGAAGCCTCCTCCCTAAGTTTGTTTTATTCACTGCTTTAGCGCACTCAGCCATACCGGATGTCCTAGCCGTGTCTGAAATCTTGCTAAGGAATACCACCAAGCTAAGGAATACCACCAAAAACCCTGAAATTTCCATTGCTAACTATAACATTTTCCGACAAGATAGAACTGCCAAGGGGGGCGGAGTTGCAATCTACTGCAGAGATAGCCTGCAGAGTTCTGTCATACTATCCAGGTAGATCCTCAAACAATTCGAGCTTCTACTTCTGAAAATCCACATTTCCAGAAACAAGTCTCCCACCATTGCCGTTTGCTATAGACCACCCTCTGTCCCCCAGCTGTGCCATGGACACCATATGTGAATTGATTGCCCCCCATCTATCTTCAGAGCTCGTGCTGCTAGGTGACCTAAACTGGGACATGCTTAACACCCCGGCCATCTTACAATCTAAACTTGATGCCCTCAATCTCACACAAATTATCAATGAACCTACCAGGTACAACCCCAAATCCGTAAACACAGGCACCCTCATAGATATCATCCTAACCAATTTTCCCTCTAAATACACCTCTGCTGTCTTCAACTAAGATCACAGCGATCACTGCCTCATTGCCTGCATCCGTAATGGGTCTGCGGTCAAACGACCACCCCTCATCACTGTCAAATGCTCCCTAAAACACTTCAGCGAGCAGGCCTTTCTAATCGACCTGCCCCGGGTATCCTATTGACCTCCTCCCGTCAGTAGAGGATGCCTGGTTATTCTTTAAAAGTGCCTTCCTCACCACCTTAAATAAGCACGCCCCATGTAAAATTTAGAACCAGGAACAGATATAGCCTTTGGTTCACTCCTGACCTGACTACCCTTGACCAGCACAAAAACATCCTGTGGCGTACTGCATTAGCATCAAATAGCTCTGGTGATATGCAACTTTTCAGGGAAGGTAGGAACCAATATACACAGGCAGTTAGCTTTCCTAAGGCTAGCTTTTTCAAACAGAAATTTGCATCCTGTAGCGCAAACTCAAAAAAGTTCTGGGACACTGTAAAGTCCATGGAGAATAAGAGCACCTCCTCCCAGCTGCCCATTGCACTGAGGCTAGGAAACACTGTCACCACCGATAAATCAACGATAATTGAGAATTACAATAAGCATTTTTCTATGGCTGGCCATGCTTTCCACCTGGCTACCCCTACCCCGGTCAACAGCCCTGCACCCCCCACAGCAACTTGCCCAAGCCTCCCATTTCTCCTTCACCCAAATCCAGATAGCTGATGTTCTGAAAGAGTTGCAAAATCTGGATCCCTACAAATCAGACGGGGTAGACGGGCTGGTAGACGACCCTCTCTTTCTAAAATTATCTGCAGAAATTGTTGCAACCCCTATTACTAGCCTGTTCAACCTCTCTTTTGTATCGTCTTGGATTCCCAAAGATTGGAAAGCTGCCGTGGTCATCCCCGAGACACTCTAGACCCAAACTTCTACAGACCTATATCTATCTTACCCTGCCTTTCTAAGGTCTTTGAAAGTCAAGTTAACAAACAGATTACCAACCATTTCGAATCGCACCGTACCTTCTCCGCTATGCAATCTGGTTTCTGAGCTGGTCATGAGTGCACCTCAGCCATGCTCAAGGTCCTAAATGATATCATAAACGCCATCGATAAGAGACAATACTGTGCAGCGGTCTTCATCGACCTGGCCAAGGCTTTCGACTCTGTCAATCACCACATTCTTATCGGCAGACTCAACAGCCTTGGTTTCTCAAATGATTGCCTCGCCTGGTTCACCAACTACTTCTCTGATAGAGTTCAGTGTGTCAAATCGGAGGGCCTGGACCTCTGGCAGTCTCTATGGGGGTGCCACAGGGTTCAATTCTCGGGCCAAATCTTTTCTCTGTATACATCAATGATGTTGCTCTTGCTGCTGGTGATTCTCTGATCCACCTCTATGCAGACGACACCATTCTGTATACTTCTGGCCATTCTTTGGACACTGTTAACTAACCTCCAGACAAGCTTCAATGCCATACAACTCTCCTTCCGTGGCCTCCAACTGCTCTTAAATGCAAGTAAAACGAAATGCGTGCTCTTCAACCAATCGCTGCCTGCACCTGCCCGCCTGTCCAACATCACTACTCTGGACTGTTCTGACTTAGAATACGTGGACAACTACAAATACCTAGGTGTCTGGTTAGACTGTAAACTCTCCTTCCAGACTCACATTAATGTTCTCCAATCGAAAAATGAATTCTAGAATCTGCTTCCTATTTCACAACAAAGCATCCTTCACTCATGCTGCCGTACATAGCCTCGTAAAACTGACTATCCTACCCATCCACGACTTCGGCGATGTCATTTACAATATAGCCTACAACACTCTACTCAACAAATTGGATGCAGTCTATCACAGTGTCATCCGTTTTGTCACCAAAGCCCCATATCCTACCCACCACTCTCGTTGGCTGGCCCTCGCTTCATACTCGTCGCCAAACCCACTGGCCCCACAAACCCCACCTTATCTCAGCTCACAGCTCACATAGCAGCACCCACCCGTAGCATGCGCTCCAGCAGGTATATTTCACTGGTCACCCCCAAAGCCAATTCCTCTTTTGGCCGCCTTTCCTTACAGTTCTCTGCTGCCAATGACTGGAACGAATTTCAAAAATCACTGAAGCTGGAGACTCCCTCACTAACTTTAAGCACCAGCTGTCAGAGCAGCTCACAGATCACTGCACCTGTACATACCGCATCTGTTAATAGCCCATCCAACTACCTCATCCCCATACTGTATTTATTTATTTATTTTTGCTCCTTTGCACCCCAGTATCTCTACTTGCACATTCATCTTCTGCACCTGTATCACTCCATGGTTTAATTGCTATATTGTAATTACTTCTCCACTATGGCCTATTTATTGCCTTACCTCCCTTATCCTACCTCATTTCCACACACTGTATATAGTATTTTCCTACTGTATTATTATTATTATTATTATTACTTTTTTTTGTTTGAATTTGACCCCTTTTTCTCCCCAGTTTCGTGGTATCCATTTGTTTAGTAGCTACTATATTGTCTCATCGCTACACCACCTTCTGTGAAGGGAGTAGTACACAGCGTTGTATGAGATCTTCAGTTTCTTGGCAATTTCTCACATGGAATAGCCTTCATTTCTCAGAACAAGAATAGACTGACGAGTTTCAGAAGAAAGGTCTTGGTTTCTGGCCATTTTGAGCCTCTAATCGAACCCACAAATGCTGATGCTCCAGATACTCAACTAGTCTAAAGAAGGCCAGTTTTATTGATTCTTTAATCAGAACACCAGTTTTCAGCTGTGCTAACATAATTGCAAAAGGGTTTTCTAATGATCAATTAGCCTTTTAAAATTAGAAACTTGGATTAGCTAACACAATGTGCCATTGGAACACAGGAGTGATGGTTGCTGATAATGGGCCTCTGTACGCCTATATAGATATTCCATAAAACAATCTGTCGTTTCCAGCTACAATAATCATTTACAACATTAACAATGTCTACCTTGTATTTCTGATCAATTTGAAGTTATTATAATGGACCATTTTTTTTGCTTTTCTTTCATAAACAAGGAAATGTCTAAGTGACCCCAAACTTTTGAACGGTAGTGTATATTATCCATGTCCTTGTTCAGGATATTACTGCTCTCAGGTCCCATTGATAGGATAGTCTCGAACGGAGCTCGTTCAGTTTATTCTCCAGTGATTTTACGTTTGCCAATAGAACGGAGGGTAGAGGCATGTACTCACCGACGTAGGTGCCCGCACGTTGGCCTCTCTTACGCCGCCTTTATCTTTTCCGTGTCTCTGGGATTAGGGCTTGGCCCGGGGTATGTATGTCCTGCACCTCCGTCAAGGTTAGTGATCGCTGTTCTTTCGGGCATAGGAAACAATAGCGGAAACATTATGCACAAAAAAAAAGTTAAGATCAGCGCAAAAAAAAAACAACACAAAATCGCAAAATTGGTCAGGAACCCGTAAAACAGCTGCTATCCAATGCAGCACCATTACTTCTTCACTGTGAAACAGTTTAAATGTACGTCTTCGACTGCATGGGGTCTTCAAACTGCAATCCTTTTATAGCTGTCTGTGCGAGAGTGTGTGTGTGTGTGTGTGTTTGTGTCCCTGTACTCCTTTGTGAAAATATTTTATTTTCATTTAGCAGGGCGTTATACAGTATCTCGGATCAAAGTGACACTACTTGGTGACAAGTCTCAGCAAGACACCTTTCACATCCCATTTGTGCAGCAGCAGTCTGCAGCAGTGTGTGTAGCAGCCCCATATGCAGGACCTCTGCCTGCTGTGCTCTCCTCATCACTAAGCTCTTTATTAGGTACAGCTAGTATTTCCAGGTCATTGAAAAAAGGCATTTTAAAATGTAGCTTTCAGACTCCTAACCTCGTTTCCAGTGACCAAGTCTAGATAAATGATCAGGACTAATTAGTGTCTGACATACTACTGAGCTACGAAGTCTTTTCAACACAGTTTTATGTGTTCTGGGGCGATCAGGTCAAACTCCTGGGAGCAGAATCAGATAGTCTCAGTGTGTTGATCATTTCCTCCCATATGGAGCATCCTTAGTCACTTCATGGGCACTCACTAACTTTAAGTACTGGCATGCTCAACTCTAATTAATCAAGTCTTCGGGTACAGGCATTCGGAAGGTATTCAGACCCCTTGACTTTTTCAACATTTGGTTCAGTTACAGCCTAATTCTAAAATGGATTAAATATGTTTTTACTCACTAATTTATGCACAATATCCCATAATGACAAAAAACAACAAATGTTTTCTTTTTTTGCAAATGTATTAAATATGTATTCAGACCCTTTGCTATGAGACTCGAAATTGAGCTCAGGTGCATCCTGTTTCCATTGATCATCCTTGAGATGTTTCTACAACTTGCTTGGAGTCCAGCTGTGATCAATTAAATTGATTGGACATGTTTTGGAAAGGCACGCACCTGTCTATATAAAGTCCCACAGCTGAGTACGCATGTCAGACCAAAAACCGGTCGAAAGAGACAGGATTGTGCCAAGGCACAGATCTGGGGCAGGATACCAAAACATTTCTACAGCATTGAAGGTCCCCAAGAACACAGGGGCCTCCATTATTCTTAAATTGAAGAAGTTTGGAAACAGCAAGACTCTTCCTAGAGATGGTTGTCCTTCCAGATGGACAACCACCTCTGCAGCACTACACCAATAAGGCTTTTATGATAGAATGGACAGACGAAATCCACTCCTCAGTAAAAGGCACATGACAGCCCACTTGGAGTTTGCCAAAATGCCCCTAAAGACTATCAGACCATGAGAAACAAGATTCTCTGGTCTGATGAAATCAAGATTGAACTCTTTGGCCTGAATGTCAAGCGTCACGTCTGGAGGAAACCTGGCTCCATCCCTACGGTGAAGCAAGGTGGTGGCAGCATCATGCAGTGTGGATGTTTTTCAGCGGCTGGGACTGGGAGACTAGTCAGGATCAAGGGAAAGATGAAGGGAGCAAAGTACACAGAGGTCCTTGATGAAAACCTACTCCAGAACGCTCAAGACCTCAGACTGGGGCAAGGTTCACATTCCAACCGGACAATGACCCTAAGCACACAGCCAAGACAATGCATGAGTGGCTTCAGGGAGCCTTCCTCTCACCTTCAGGGACAAGTCTCTGAATGTGCTTGAGTGACCCAGCCAAAGCCCGGACTTGAACTCGATCGAACATCTCTGAAGAGACACGAAAATATCTGTGCTGGGTTCTGGGTTGGATGCGCCCTGTGTTAAGAAGCAGTGCGGCTTGGTTGGGTTGTGTATCGGAGGACGCATGACTTTCAACATTCGTCTCTCCCAAGCCCGTACGGGAGTTGTAGCGATGAGACAAGATAGTAGCTACTAAAACAATTGGATACCACAAAATTGGGGAGAAAAAGGGGTAAAAATAAAAACATATTTATGTATTTTGTATGCTCCATTACTACATTTCACACACATTTAACATATTAGCAGTCTTTTTGCAATAGTCTTTTTGAAATTGTCACCAGTATAGTATATCACCATAGCGTACCTGGAGAGGAGCGGCGCGTTCCCTATTTGACTGCTCCAATTTCGCTCCAGTAGTGCTCACTTAACCAGCTCAGGGCATGCTCCCCCAGCATGCATTTGTAGTCTACTTGTGTGCTGCTATAGCCACTTACTTTAGCTGTTGTCATGGAGTTGGCTAAATATTTTCATAAAGAAATTGATAAAACACACAGGTGCTAAATCAAGGTGACTAACAAAGATGAGGACCAAGAGCAAGAGGGGGAGTGTGGTGATGTAGTGTCCACAACTAAAGAATCATTGTGGAATTGGCGTGGAATTGGGTAGATAACTAAGTGTGTCATTGTAGCAAAATATTTGATCTCTTAAATGTTTTGTTCATTTTTTTTCTATTATGTATACAATGGGCCATAATTGATTTTGGCCCAATAGGCTTGGCATATTCCCACATTCAAGGAGCTTTCCATTTTTATTGGGTTATTTTGCCTAAAAACCTTTAGGCCTACCTACAGTACCAGTCAAAGGTTTGGACACACCTACTCAATCAAGTGTTTTTCTTATTTTTTTACTATATTCTACATTGTAGAATAATAGTGAAGAAGTTACAACTATGAAATAACACAAATTAAATCATGTAGTAACAAAAAGTATTAAACAAATCAAAATATATTTTATATTTGTAATTCTTCAAAGTAGCTACCCTTTGCCTTGATGGCAGCTTTGCACAATCTTGGCATTCTCTCAACCAGCTTCACCTGGAATGCTTTTCCAACAGTCTTGAAGGAGTTCCCACATGCTGAGCACTTGTTGGCTGCATTTCCTTCACTCTGCGGTCCAACTCATCCCAAATCATATCAATTGGGTTGAGGTTGGGTGATTGTGGAGGCCAGGTCATCTGATGCAGGACTCCATCACTCTCCTTCTTTGTCAAATAGCCGTTACACATCCTGGAGGTGTGTTGGGTCATTGTCCTGTTGAAAAACAAATGATAGTACCACTAAGTGCAAACCAGATGGGACGGTGTACCAGCTAAGCTGGTTAGGTGTGCCTTGAACTCTAAATAAATCACTGACAGAGTCACCAGCAAAGGACCCCCACACCATCACACCTCCTCACTCATGCTTCACAGTGGAAAACACACATGCAGAGATCATCCGTTCGCCTACTCTGCATTTCACAAAGACACCAAAAATCTAAAATTTGGACTCATCAGAACAAAGGCCAGATTTCCGCCGGTCTAATGTCCATTACTCGTGTTTTTTGGAACAAGAAAGTCTCTTCTTATTATTGGTGTCCTTTAGTAGTGGTTTCTTTGCAGCAATTCGAACATGAAGGCCTAATTCACGCAGTCTCCTCTGAACAGTTGATGTTGAGATGTGTCTGTTACTGTGAAGTATATATTTGGGCTGCAATTTCTGAGGCTGGTAACTCTAATGAACTTATCCTCTGCAGCATAGGTAACTCTGGGTCTTTCTTTCCAAATCAAATTTTATTTGTCACATAAACATGGTTAGCAGATGTTAATGCGAGTGTAGAGAAATGCTTGTGCTTCTAGTTCCGACCATGCAGTAATATCTAACAAGTAATCTAACCTAACAATTCCACAACAACTATCTTATACACACAAGTGTAAAGGAACGAATAAGAATATGTACATAAAAATATATGAATGAGCGATGGCCGAACCGCATAGGCAAGATGCAGTAGATGGTATAGAGTACAGTATATACATACAGTGCCTTGCGAAAGTATTCGGCCCCCTTGAACTTTGCGACCTTTTGCCACATTTCAGGCTTCAAACATAAAGATATAAAACTGTATTTTTTTGTGAAGAATCAACAACAAGTGGGACACAATCATGAAGCGGAACGACATTTATTGGATATTTCAAACTTTTTTAACAAATCAAAAACTGAAAAATTGGGCGTGCAAAATTATTCAGCCCCCTTAAGTTAATACTTTGTAGCGCCACCTTTTGCTGCGATTACAGCTGTAAGTCGCTTGGGGTATGTCTCTATCAGTTTTGCACATCGAGAGACTGACATTTTTTCCCATTCCTCCTTGCAAAACAGCTCGAGCTCAGTGAGGTTGGATGGAGAGCATTTGTGAACAGCAGTTTTCAGTTCTTTCCACAGATTCTCGATTGGATTCAGGTCTGGACTTTGACTTGGCCATTCTAACACCTGGATATGTTTATTTTTGAACCATTCCATTGTAGATTTTGCTTTATGTTTTGGATCATTGTCTTGTTGGAAGACAAATCTCCGTCCCAGTCTCGGGTCTTTTGCAGACTCCATCAGGTTTTCTTCCAGAATGGTCCTGTATTTGGCTCCATCCATCTTCCCATCAATTTTAACCATCTTCCCTGTCCCTGATGAAGAAAAGCAGGCCCAAACCATGATGCTGCCACCACCATGTTTGACAGTGGGGATGGTGTGTTCAGCTGTGTTGCCTTTACGCCAAACATAACGTTTTGCATTGTTGCCAAAAAGTTCAATTTTGTGTTCATCTGACCAGAGCACCTTCTTCCACATGTTTGGTGTGTCTCCCAGGTGGCTTGTGGCAAACTTTAAACAACACTTTTTATGGATATCTTTAAGAAATGGCTTTCTTCTTGCCACTCTTCCATAAAGGCCAGATTTGTGCAATATACGACTGATTGTTGTCCTATGGACAGAGTCTCCCACCTCAGCTGTAGATCTCTGCAGTTCATCCAGAGTGATCATGGGCCTCTTGGCTGCATCTCTGATCAGTCTTCTCCTTGTATGAGCTGAAAGTTTAGAGGGACGGCCAGGTCTTGGTAGATTTGCAGTGGTCTGATACTCCTTCCACTTCAATATTATCGCTTGCACAGTGCTCCTTGGGATGTTTAAAGCTTGGGAAATCTTTTTGTATCCAAATCCGGCTTTAAACTTCTTCACAACAGTATCTCGGACCTGCCTGGTGTGTTCCTTGTTCTTCATGATGCTCTCTGCGCTTTTAACGGACTTCTGAGACTATCACAGTGCAGGTGCATTTATACGGAGACTTGATTACACACAGGTGGATTGTATTTATCATCATTAGTCATTTAAATCAACATTGGATCATTCAGAGATCCTCACTGAACTTCTGGAGAGAGTTTGCTGCACTGAAAGTAAAGGGGCTGAATAATTTTGCACGCCCAATTTTTCAGTTTTTGATTTGTTAAAAAAGTTTGAAATATCCAATAAATGTCTTTCCACTTCATGATTGTGTCCCACTTGTTGTTGATTCTTCACAAAAAAAATACAGTTTTATATCTTTATGTTTGAAGCCTGAAATGTGGCAAAAGGTCGCAAAGTTCAAGGGGGCCGAATACTTTCGCAAGGCACTGTATGAGATGAGTAATGTAGGGTATGTAAACATTATTTAAAGTGGCATTGTTTAAAGTGGCTAGTGATCCATTTCTCACATCAATTTTTCATTATTAAAGTGGCTAGAGATGAGTTGGTATGTTGGCAGCAGCCATTCAATGTTAGTGGTGGCTGTTTAACAGTCTGATGACCTTGAGATTGAAAAACAGCTTCTGTCTCTTGGTCCCCGCTTTGATGCATCTGTACTGACCTCGCCTTCTGGATGATAGCGGGGTGAACAGGCAGTGGCTCGGGTGGTTGTTGCCCTTGATTATCTTTTTGGCCGTCCTGTGACATCGGGTGGTGTAGGTGTCCTGGAGGGCAGGTCGTTTGCCCCCGGTGATGTGTTGTGCAGACCTCTACCCTCTGGAGAGCCTTACGGTTGTGGGTGGAGCAGTTGCCGTGCCAGGCGGTGATACAGCCCGACAGAATTCTCTCGATTGTGCATCTGTAAAAGTTTGAGTGTTTTTGGTGATAAGCCGAATTTCAGCCTCGAGGTTGAAGATGCGCTGTTAAACCTTCTTCACCACACTGTCTGTGTGGGTGGACCATTTCAGTTTGTCTGTGATGTGTATGCCGAGGGACTTCAACTTTCCACCTTATCAACTACTGTCCCGTCGATGTGGATAGGGGGCTGCTCCCTCGGCTGCTTCCTGAAGTCCACGATCATCTCCTTTTGTTGACGTTGAGTGTGAGGTTATTTTCCTGACACCACACTCCGAGGGCCCTCACCTCCATCCTGTAGGCCGTCTCGTTGTTGTTGGTAATCAAGCCTACCACCGTAGTGTCGTCTGCAAACTTGATTGAGTTGGAGCCGTGCATGGCCACTCAGTCATGGGTGAACAGGGAGTACAGGAGAGGGCTGAGAATGCACCCTTGTGGGGCCCCAGTGTTGAGGATCAGCGGGGTGGAGATGTTGTTACCTACCCTCACCACCTGGGGGCAGCCTGTCAGGAATTCCAGGACCCAGTTGCACAGGGTGGGGTCGAGGCCCAGGGTCTCGAGTTTAATGAAGAGTTTGGAGGGTACTATGGTGTTAAATGCTGAGCTGTAGTCGATGAACAGCATTCTAGCATAGGTATTCTTCTTGTCCAGATGGGTTATTGCAGTGTGATTGCGTCGTCTGTGGACCTATCGGGGTGGTAAGCAAATTGGAGTTGGTCTAGGGTGTCAGGTAGGGTAGAGGTGATAAGGTCCTTGACTAGTCTCTCAAAGCACTTCATGATGACAGAAGTGAGTGCTATGGGGCAATAGTCATTTAGCTTAGTTACATTGGCTTTCATGAGGAAAACAGGAACAATGGTGACCCTCTTGAAGCATGTGGGAACGGCAGACTGGGATAAGGATTGATTGAATATGTCACCAGCCAGCTGGTCTGCGCATGCTCTGAGAGCACGGCTGTAGTGGTCCTCATGAGAGCAAGTTTCATCATAGTGCTTGATGGTTTTTGCGACTGCACTTGAAGAACCTTTCAAAGTTCTTGAAATGTTCCTAATTGACTGACCTTCATATGTCTTAAAGTAATGATGGACTGTCGTTTCTCTTTGCTTAGTTGAGCTGTTCTTGCCATAATATGGACTTTGTCTTTTACCAAATAGGGCTATCTTCTGTATACCACTCCTACCTTGTCACAACACAACTGATTGGCTCAAACACATTAAGAAGGAAAGAAATTCACAAATTAACTTTTAACAAAGCACACCTGTTAATTGAAATGCATTCCAGGTGACTATCTCATGAAGCTGTTTGAGAGAATGCCAAGAGTATTCAAAGCTGTCATCAAGGCAAATGGTGGCTACTTTGAAGAATCTTTTTTTGCTTACTACATGATTCCATATGTGTTATTTCATAGTTTGATGTCTTCACTATTTTTTGACAATGTAGAAAATAGTATAAATAAAGAAAAACCCTCGAATGAAAAGGTGTGTCCAAACTTTTGACTGGTACTGAACATATATATGTGTGTGTGTGTGTGTGTGTGTGTGTGTGTGTGTGTGTGTGTGTGTGTGTGTGTGTGTGTGTGTGTGTGTGTGTGTGTGTGTGTGTGTGTGTGTGTGTGTATATATATATAAAATAAACAACTCTGAATCTCAGCCCAGACTGGCAAAAGTAGCTGAAAAGGGTGTTTAGTATGGCTCTGGCTCCTGACCTATTTAGAGTGTTTATATGCTGTTTAATATGACATGTAGCCTATTTGAAAGAATTTTCACTTCTTACTTTCACATTTTCATGTCTATTCAAATGATTTTCATCCAAATCCATATAGTTTGGTTTCAATACTTACAAACCAATTGGTAGGTCCAGGTAGGCACAACACTAGATGGGTGTTGGTCAAATTGTAATTTTAATGAATGGAGCGAATCTGGAGCTGCAGTTGTTATTCCTTTAGCAGAGCAGTTGGAAAGGATATGGAGCACTAGAGTGGTGTGCAAGCGATGAGCAGGATTTCCAACCGCTCAACTCCGCTCACGTGCTCTGGTTGTCACAATACCAACATTTGACTAATGATACGATACCCGGCCAAGTATCACAAGAAAGTATCACAAGTATCCTGTTCACCGCTTTCCCCAGACACCCCAGTCCTCGTTTTCTAAACGTTCTGTGCATGTGCTACGCAAAAACCTGTCACTGAAATTCACACTTCTATTCAATACAACACATTGAATTTAACTTCACACTGTTCAGTGTATAATAGAACACTGCATAGCATGGGTTATTTGCTACTATTTGCAAAGGCCTTCCAGTGATTTGACTTTAGGAATGGGAGGAAGGACTATACATGCATAATGATCTGCATGTCAATGTGGCCGTAAGAGGAAAACACTGCATAAAACCTTTCTTTAATCTTCAGTTAACCCAGACACACACTTCCCCTCCCTTCCTAACACAATCTCTCTGACTCCATCTCTCTCATAAGCACACAACCCCACTCTCTCTCTCCCACAAACACACATGTACACACACTGCTCCCAAGTTTTAAAACGTTAGGCACCAAACAGAATTTAAGGAGCTCCAGAAATAAATTGATTTTTGATATAGTTTAGGCTTGCATTGGGCCTACATGAATCCCATCTTTGAAGCACATCTAATTAGTAGCAGACCCTTTTCCTTTCTTCCTGTGCCAATCAAATTTGCCTACACCTACTGTACTGTCAAGTTGACAGTTTGCTAGCTAGCTAGGTAGCATGACTGAACAACGTTGTTTGTTATCAAACCAAATCGACCCAGGAATTGTTTTAAAATGGCCCTCAACATGTTTTGTGAAAGTTTATAAAATGCACCTGAATCCTGATAGAAATTTTTAAAAAGAAAACAGGTTAAGTGAGAGGAGTTGGGAGATTGGAAATCCCACTAAAAACCGGTTCCCCACTCACAGAAAAATGAACTGCTGTTCCAAATTAGCTCCATTCATTAAAATCACCATTTAACCAACAATCTATTTTTGTGACTGCCTGGAACTACCATTTGGTTTTGAAGTATTGAAAGCAAACCATATGATTTGAATTAAAGTATTTTAGTAAACAACATGAATAGGTGACTTAAGAAACGCTCATAATTTCAAATAGACTACGTGTCGTATTAAAACGCATAGAAACACTAAATAGGTCAGCAGAAGGAACGAAAATGAATTATTTAGGCTATATTATTAGCGTATCATTTCAAGGCTATAGCCTACAAAGAAATACATTTTGAAGCATTTGCGAGTGCGACACACTAGGCTGGCGGGAACATTAAGTTCTCAGCACTTAAACAAAATTACGTTGTATTAAATCATTATAGTCTATAAATTGGGCATGTAGGCTGTAATTTATTAAGATTATTTTTAAATAAAACAAAAAATTAATTATTAGGCTATAGTGCCCTTGAATTCACTTTTAGAAACACGAGTTTGGCCAGTTTGTGGCTTCATGCGATGATTCTTAGAGAGCAGGTCAGCAGTGGGCAATACCCTCTCCGTGCTTTCAGAGCAACTGGGGATGCTAAACAACCTCCGAGGCCACTCTTGCCAGGCTTGGCAGATGCAGAGTTGTTTTCTAATTGTTCTATAGGTAGGCCTAAAGGATTTTTTATGCAAAAATAACCCTATCAAAACAAAAAGCTCCTTGAAAGAGGTAATATGTCAGGCTTATTGGGCCAAAATCAATGATAGTCTACTGTATAGACAATAGAACGAAAATGAACGAAAATTTTAAGAGATCTGATTTTTTTGTTTATAAATACTTTGCTTCAATGACACTCTACCCACCTCATTCCTTTCTGTTAGCATGTGCACGTAGTACCCATCATGCATTCGGGATTCATGTCTTTTGAGATTCCACAATGATGATTTAGTTGTGGACAGTACATCACCACAGTCCCTCTCTTGCTCTTGGTGCTCCTCATCTGTGTCATCAGTTTCTTTCTGTAAAATATTTTGCAAACTCCATGACAGTAGCTAAAGCAAGGGGCTATAGCAGCACACAAGTAGCCTACAAATGCATGCTGGGCCCGGCATGCCCTGAGCTCCTGAAGTGAGCACTACTGGAGCAGTACTGGAGTGAAATTGGAGCAGGTGAAAAGATCGAGGCTCCAGGCGTTGGGAAACTCGCTCTATGCCTCAGTCAAATTAGGCACTCTCTTCTCTTCACTCCACTCCAGCTCAGCTCTGCTCACAAACTCAGATTGCCGATATGTGTCATATGTTTTTTTTAACCTTTTAGGCTAGAGAGAAGCCTTTTACTTTGCTGTAAAGCTGCAGGAGCATGCATGTCGTGCTCCTGCTCCATTTTCCCTCTCTGACACCCAGCGGCTGCATGACAGTGGCCTTGCAAAGTCTACTCAGACTGACCTCTGCTCTTGGTAATGACAGGCGATGAAATTATACAATGTATCAACATTGCTCGCTCTGCTCCAATGTAACAAATGTACAAATCTAACAACAGAAGACTCATCAGGGTCTGCATCCCCGCTCACCATCATGGGTAAATTATATTTAAAAAACTGATGGGGGAATAGATGCGCAGACTGAGAGAAGCGGGTGAGTGAGGGCTGCTAGAGGATGCTGAGAGACGCAGGTGAGTGAGGGCTGGTAGAGGATGCTGAGAGAAGCAGGTGAGTGAGGGCTGGTAGGGGATGCGGAGAGAAGCAGGTGAGTGATGGCTGGTAGAGGATGCTGAGAGAAGCAGGTGAGTGAGCCCTGGTAGGGGATGCTGAGAGAAGCAGGTGAGTGAGGGCTGGTAAGGGATGCTGGGAGAAGCAGGTGAGTGAGGGTTGGTAGAGGATGCAGCTGGTTGATTACAGCTGCCACACGTGATATGAGCATGAAAGTGAAGTGGATATTATTGGACCTGTGCATTCAAGAGACCAGTGGCTGTTCCTTAAATTGAACTGAATTTATATTTTTTTTATATAAAAGGCGCCAGCAGATTCTTTAGATCAACAGTACTACGGTAATCTAAAATGTTGGTATCTTAACTATAATGATGTACTGTATTAATGGACCCCCCCCCCCATTTGTTTTCTAAACTGCTGCGGTTACTCGCTGTTTATTATCTATGCATAGTCACTTCACCCCTACCTAAATGTACAAATTACCTTGACTAACCTGTACCCCCGCACATTGACTCGGTACCGGTGCCCCCTGTATATATCCTCATTATTGTTATTTTATTGTCTTACTTTATATTTAAAAAATGTCTTTAGTTTATTAAGTAAATATTTTCTTAACTATTAACTATTTCTTGAACTGCCTTGTTGGTTAAGGGCTTGTAAGTAAGCATTTCACGTTAAGGTCTACACCTGTTGTATTCGGCGCATGTGACAAATGTTATTTGAATTTGATTCGGTACCGTGATATTACCGTGGTACCAGTGTACCATGCAAAACTATTTTGCAATGCTATTTAAGAGTATGTAGAACTGAAATGTCCCACTATAAGGCTCTGCAGACAACACACTACTTCAGTAGATCCAAGATGGCGTAGCAGTCGGACGTGTGTTTTTGTCTTGTCCCGTCCGGTCCCGTGTATATATCGTTTTCGTTTATATTTTAATCTCAATTTCCAACTATGGACTGAATATACTCTCCTGCAACCCACCTCACCCAATGTGGTACGGATCTGCTATTTTTATACTTTAGATCCCCCCTTCATAAGCTAGCTACTAGCTAGTAGTCAGTTAGCCACTGCTAGCGGTCCTCACCGTTAACTCGGACATCAGCCAGCCTCAAACCGGTCAATTACTGCCAGTCTGCACAGAGCGATATCAACCCAGAGAATATCGGACTGCTTTTTCTCAACCACATCTCCAGTTTCCTACCGCAAGCTCTGAACCTTTACACCAGATCATCGCAGCTAGCTAGCTGCTATCCGAGAGGCTACTCCTGGCTAACGTCTCTGTCCCGAAGCAAGCACCAGTTAGCCTGGAGCTAGCCTGGAGCTAGGCCCATCTCCCGTCTAGCCAAAGAAGTCCACCAGCCAATTCTTGAGCTACAATACCTCTTTTTCCAATTGGCCTGGGCCCTATACTGCCGACACGGAGCCCCGCCGATCCATCAAGAATTGTCTGCCGACGTAACCGTTCGAGGTGGTTTCAACAGGCTCTTCCATTGCGACGTCGCCGGATGCCCATCTGATAGCCCTGGCCCGCTAGCTGCCTGAATCGCTGTGTCTCCAGCTCACCTAGTGTAGCAGCGACTACGGAATTGGCTCTTTGACTCATCTAGTACTCTCTCTAATGTTAATATGCCTTGTCTATTGCTGTTTTGGTTAGTGATTATTGTCTAATTTCATATGTAGAGCCCCTAGCCTTGCCCAATATGCCTTAGATAGCCCTTTTCTTCCACCCCCCACAAATGCAGTGACCTCACCTGGCTTAACTGGTGCCTCTAGAGACAAAACCTCTCTCATCGTCACTCAATGCCTATGTTTACTGCCACTGTACTCTCATCCTACCATACCTTGTCTGTACATTATGCCTTGAATCTATTCTTCTGCACCGAGAAATCTGCCCCTTTTACTCTCTGTTCCGAACGCAATAGACGACCAGTTCTTACAGCCTTTAGTCATACCCTTATCCTACTCCTCCTCCATTCCTCTGGTGATGTAGAGGTTAATAACCCAGGCCCTGCAGCCCCCAGCACTACTCCCATTCCCCAGGCGCTCTCATTTGTTGACTTCTGTAACCGTAAAAGCCTTGGTTTCATGCATGTTAACATCAGAAGCCTCCTCCCTAAGTTTGTTATATTCACTGCTTTAGCACACTCCGCCAACCCTAAGGTCCTAGCCGTGTCTGAATCATTGCTTATGAAGGCCACCAAAAATCCTGACATTTCCATCCCTAACTATAACATCTTCCGACAAGATAGAACTGCCAAAGGGGGCGGAGTTGCAATCTACTGCAGAGATAGCCTGCAAAGTTCTGTCATACTATCCAGGTCTGTGCCCAAACAATTAGACCCCCTTCAGCCCCCAGCTGTGCCATGGACACCATATGTGAATTGATTGCCCCCATCTATCTTCAGAGTTCGTACTGTTAGGTGACCTAAACTGGGATATGCTTAACACCCTGGCCATCCTACAATCTAAGTTAGATCCATTCAAAAAATGTAGAACTAAGAACAGATATAGCCCTTGGTTCACCCCAGACTTGACTGCCCTTGACCAGCACAAAAACATCATGTGGCGTTCTGCATTAGCATCGAATAGCCCCTGCAATTTGCAACTTTTCAGGAAGTCAGGAACCAATATACTCAGTCAGTTAGGAAAGCTAAGGCTAGCTTTTTCAAACAGACAATTGCATCCTGTAGCACTAATTCCAAAACGTTTTGGGACACTAAAGTCCATGGAGAATAAGAGCACCTCCTCCCAGCTGCCCACTGCACTGAGGCTAGGAAACAGTGTCACCACTGAAAAATCTACAATAATCAATAATATCAACAAGCATTTTTCTACTGTTGGCCATGCTTTCCACCTGGCTACCCCTAACAGCTCAGCACCCCCTGCAGCAACTTTCCCAAGTCCCCCCACCCCCCGCTTCTCCTTCATCCAAATCCAGCCAGATGATGTTCTGAAAGAGCTGCAAAATCTGGATCCCTATAAATCAGCTGGGGCTAAACAATCTGGCCCCTCTCTTTCTAAAATTATCAGCCTGAAAATGTTGCAACCCCTATTACTAGCCTGTTCAACCTCTCTATCGTAAGGTCTGAGATCCCCAAAGATTGGAAAGCTGTCGTGGTCATCCCCCTCTTCAAAAGGGGAAACACTCTAAATCCAAACTGTTATAAACCTAAATCCATCCTGCCCTGCCTTTCTAAAATCTTCGAAAGCCAAATTAACAAACAGATCAGCAACTATTTCGAATCCCACCATACCTTCTCCACTATGCAATCTGGTTTCCGAGCTGGTCATGGGTGCACCTCAGGCACACTCAAGGTCCTAAACAATTTCATAACCGCCAACAGACAGTACTGTGCAGCCGTCTTCATCGACCTGGCCAAGGCTTTCGACTCTGTCAATCACCACATTCTTATCGGCAGACTCAACAGCCTTGGTTTCTCAAATGACTGCCTTGCCTGGTTCACCAACTACTTCTCTGATAGAGTTCAGTGTGTCAAATCGGAGGGCCTGTTGTCCAGACCTCTGGCAGTCTCTATGGGAGTGCCACAGGGTTCAATTCTTGGGCTGACTCTTTTCTCTATATACATCAATGATGTCGCTCTTGCTGCTGGTGTTTCTTTGATCCACCTCTACGCAGACGACACCATTCTGTATACAGCAGGTCCTTCTTTGGACACTGTGTTAACAAACCTCCAAACGAGCTTCAACACCATACAACACTCATTCCGTTGCCTCCAGCTGCTTTTAAATGCTAGTAAAACTAAATGCATGCTCTTCAACCGATTGTTGCCCGCAACCGCCTGCCCGACTAGCATCACTACTCTGGACGGTTCTGACTTAGAATATGTGGACAACTACAAATACCTAGGTGTCTGGTTAGACTGTAAACTCTCCTTCCAGACTTACATTAAGCATCTCCAATCCAAAATTAAATCTAGAATCGGCATCCTATTTCGCAACAAAGCCTCCTTCACTCATGCTGCCGTACATACCCTAGTAAAACTGACTATCCTAACGATTCTTGACTTCGGCGATGTCATTTACAAAATAGCTTCCAACACTCTACTCAACAAACTGGATGTAGTCTATCACAGTGCCATCTGTTTTGTCACCAAAGCCCCATATCCTACCCACCACTGCGACTTGTATGCCTTCGTTGGCTGGCCCTCGCTACATATTCGTTGCCAAAACAACTGGCTCCAGGTCATCTACAAGTCTTTGCTAGTTAAAGCCCCACCTTATCTCAGCTCACTGGTCACCATAGCAACTCAGCTCACTGGTCATCCCTAAAGCCAACACTTCCTTGAGCCGCCTTTGCTTCCAGTGCTCTGCTGCCAATGACTGGAACGAATTACAAAAATAACTGAAGCTGGAGTCTTATATCTCCCTCTCTAACTTTAAGCATCAGCTGTCAGAACAGCTTACCGATCACTGTACCTGTGCACAGCCAATCTGTAAATAGCACACCCAACTACCTCATCCCCATATTGCAATTTATCCTCTTGCTCTTTTGCACCCCAGTATCTCTACTTGCACATCATCATCTGCACATATATCACTCCAGTGTTAATGCTTAATTGCAATTATTTCACCTTGTGGCCTATTTATTGCCTTACCTCCTTACTCTTCTAAATTTGCGCACACTGTACATAGATTTTTCTATTGTGTTATTGAATGTACGTTTGTTTGTGTAACTCTCTTTTTGTCGCACTGCTTTGCTTTATGTTGGCCATGTCGCAGTTGTAAATGAGAAATTGTTCTTAACTGGCCTACCTGGTTAAATAAAGATGAAATAATATATTTACATTTTTTTTAAAGTATGAGAATGTGTCATAACAATTCTGATCTTTTTCTTGTTCAGTTGTGGGTCTGAGCTAAATACAGCTCTCGGCCACTGAAGACAGTCTGTGTTAGTCTTTGAAGTGACACCTAAATCAATGGCAGTCCTGTAGGCACACTTTATTTGGATAGTCCTAATTTTCCATCTGTAGATGCTGTACAGATGTTCATACTACTTGTTGATAAGCAACTGCTTGCTAAGGTTACAATTAGGGTTAGGTTTAGAATAATGGTTAGTTAGGGTAAGGGTTGCAATAAGTTTAGGGTTAGGATAAGGGTTAAGGTTAGGGCTAGGGTTAGTAGATAGTCAGTTGAAATGTTACTAATAGTCTGTAGATAGTCCATCTGTAGATGTTCTACAGACTATCCAAATAAAGTGTTACCGTCCTGTGAAATCAAAACGTTTTATATTAAAAGACCAGGCAGGATTTGTGGGTTAATTGTCACATCATGTTTTCACAGTGTACTACAAATTGAATCAATACTTCAATGACCACTACTAGTATGAATCCGTAAATACCTAAACTACAGTATCCAATGGGTGTTTTACATGTCAATTTCAAATCTTCTAGTTGTTTTATTGGCTGTTATATGATGATAGTTAGTATCACATACTGCAGCTGTAGACCAAATACTGTTACTGTTTGTAGACAAACACGCTCCAACACACTGAACTCAGATGAATTATTAACCGATGATCTCTATGCCAACATCCCATATTCTGCTAACAATAGCATTACCATTATCATGCCCCAACTGAGTCTTTTCTGGACACTCTCTCTCTCTCTCTCCATTTCCCTTTCCCTCCACCCCACCCTCATTTGTGTCCCTCTCCCGCTGTCCACCAGAGATGCTTACAGAGAGCAAACATATTGGCATGGCCATGCTGACTTCATTAACTGTCTTGCTGCAGGAGCAAAGTGTTGATGCTGCATTCAAGGCAAAGTGGCCCAGGCGGCTGATAGATGTAGAAGCCAGATAAAGGATGTGACCGGTGGGGCTGCTGAGCTCCAGGACACAAATAATGAGCAAAATTAGCACTCCTTCCTCTCTCCCTCAGCAAACAAATGACCGCCTAATGCATGGCCAACATTTCCCAAACAGAAACCAACGTCTTTTGTGACAGTTGATATAAAAGTAAGAAAGGCTCAGGTCCTTTTTAAAGAGAAAGCAGATTGATGGGAGTCAGATTAATAAGCTGTATCAGACGTAAATCTCCTTATCCTGTCACCGCTGGCTCGGCGGCCCTGCCTGCCGCTCAGATCTATGCTTGGAGATGCTTATCTGAAAGGGTATGTGAAGGAGGGAACAGGGGAAATGTGTGTCCAGCAGCATCACTCACACCCCTTCAGGGAGAGGAGGCATCTCTCTCTGGCTGCTGATGGATCTGTTCCCAACACTGGCTCTAAGCTCTGAGAGGCCTAGTGGATTCTTAGACTTGGCACTACACTCTTTAAACTAACTGCTTATTCCCATTGACAGGTGTGTGTGTGTGTGTGTGTGTGTGTGTGTGTGTGTGTGTGTGTGTGTGTGTGTGTGTGTGGTCCCTATTTCGTTCAACTTATGTGTCTCTCAATCAACCTTCTGTCTTCTGTAGATTGTCTGACCAGGCTCTGGGTTGCAAAACAGCCTCATATTTGGCAGTTTTCAGTAGAGCATCCTGGAGAGTAACCTAGTAACCACATATTGCATTGCTACAGTGCTGTAGGCTAGAAGTTTTTGTTGCACACTTCCTGGCACTTTTAAAATGGGTTACATTTTTCTTTGACTGCCTCTAAGGATTCATCACCTTTGTTTATACCAATGCTGCTGTTTCTTCCTAGCAGTTGCTTATAAAATAAATGAAGTATGGATTTTGCATCTGGTCATGCCAGCTCGCTGAGACTAAAATGTCACATCCTGACAATACGCAGCCAGGTATGATTCCAGTGCATACTGTCATGTACTGTCATGTTGTGTCTTGTCTCTGTCCTTTCCCTTCATCCTGTCTCCCTCTGCTGGTCGTTGTTAGGTTACCTTTTCTCCCCCTCTTTCCCCCAGCTGTGCCTTGTCTCCTCCTAACCACCTCGTCACCCCTTTTCCCACCTGTTCCCTTTTTCCCTCTGATTAGGTCCCTATATCTCTCTCTGTTCCTGCTCCTGTCCTTGTCGGATTCTTGTTTGTTGTGTTTCATGCCTGAACCAGACTGTCGTCATGTTTGCTGTAACCTTGTCTTGTCCTGTCGGAATCTGCCGGTCCGTCTGAGCCTACCAATGTTTGGTAATTAAAGAAGCTCTGTCTAAGTTAATTCGCTTTTGGGTCCTCATTCACGCACCGTAACAGAAGAATCCGACCAAGAATGGACCCAGCGACTTCGGATCCTCTCCACTCAGCCGTCGGGATCCAGGGAGCGATGCTAGGCAGACACGAGCAGGAAGTGTCTGCTGCTCGACATGCCGTTGAGACCCTGGCCACCCAAGTCTCCAACCTCACAGAACAGGTTCACCATCTCCGCCTCGATCCACCGGCCACTTCCAGGGCTTTCGAATCTCCGGAGCCCAGAATCAATAACCCGCCGTGTTACTCTGGGGAGCCCACTGAATGCCGCTCGTTCCTCACCCAGTGTGATATTGTCTTTTCTCTCCAGCCCAACACTTACTCCAGGAGCACTGCTCGTGTCGCCTACGTCATATCTCTCCTTATTGGACGGGCTCGTGAGTGGGGCACGGCAATCTGGGAGGCAAGGGCTGAGTGTACTAACCAGTATCAGGACTTTAAGGAGGAGATGATACGGGTTTTTGATCGATCTGTTTTTGGGGAGGAGGCTTCCAGGGCCCTGTCTTCCCTATGTCAAGGCAATCGATCCATAACAGACTACTCTATTGAGTTTCGCACTCTTGCTGTCTCCAGTGGCTGGAACGAGCCGGCCTTGCTCGCTCGTCTTCTGGAGGGTCTCCGCGCAGAGGTAAAGGATGAGATTCTCTCCCGGGAGGTTCCTTCCAGCGTGGATTCCTTGATTGAACTCGCTATTCGCATTGAGCGACGGGTTGATCTTCGTCACCGAGCTCGTGGAAAGGAGCTCGCGCTCTCCGTCGCCCCCCTCTCCGCAACACTACCATCTTCCTCTGCCGGCTCGGGTGCTGAGCCCATGCAGCTGGGAGGTATCCGCATCTCGACTAAGGAGAGGGAACGGAGAATCACCAACCGCCTCTGTCTCTATTGCGGTTCCGCTGGTCATTTTGTCACTTCATGTCCAGTAAAAGGCCAGAGCTCGTCAGTAAGCGGAGGGCTACTGGTGAACGCTACTACTCCTGTCTCTCCTTCAAGATCCTGCACTACCATCTACGCTGGACCGGTTCGTCAGCTTCCTGCAGTGCCTTAATAGACTCTGGGGCGGAGGGCTGTTTTATGGACGAGACCTGGGCTCGGGAACATGACATTCCTCTCAGACAGTTAAAGGAGCCCACGGCCTTGTTCGCCCTGGATGGTAGTCCTCTCCCCAGGATTCAGCGTGAGACGCTACCTTTAACCCTCACTGTTTCTGGTAATCATAGTGAAACCATTTCTTTTTTAATTTTTCGTTCACCTTTTACACCTGTTGTTTTGGGCCATCCCTGGCTAGTTTGTCATAATCCTTCCATTAATTGGTCTAGTAATTCTATCCTCTCCTGGAACGTCTCTTGTCATGTGAAATGTTTAATGTCTGCTATCCCTCCTGTTTCCTCTGTCTCTTCTTCACAGGAGGAGCCTGGTGATTTGACAGGGGTGCCGGAGGAATATCACGATCTGCGCACGGTGTTCAGTCGGTCCAGGGCCACCTCTCTTCCTCCACACCGGTCGTATGATTGTAGTATTGATCTCCTTCCGGGAACCACCCCCCCCCCGGGGTAGACTATACTCTCTGTCGGCTCCCGAACGTAAGGCTCTCGAAGATTATTTGTCTGTAGCTCTTGACGCCGGTACCATAGTCCCCTCCTCCTCTCCCGCCGGAGCGGGGTTTTTTTTTGTCAAGAAGAAGGACGGGTCTCTGCGCCCCTGCATAGATTATCGAGGGCTGAATGACATAACAGTGAAGAATCGTTATCCGCTTCCTCTTATGTCTTCAGCCTTCGAGATCCTGCAGGGAGCCAGGTTTTTCACTAAGTTGGACCTTCGTAACGCTTACCATCTCGTGCGCATCAGGGAGGGGGACGAGTGGAAGACGGCGTTTAACACTCCGTTAGGGCACTTTGAATACCGGGTTCTTCCTTTCGGCCTCGCTAACGCTCCAGCTGTCTTTCAGGCATTAGTCAATGATGTCCTGAGAGACATGCTGAACATCTTTGTTTTCGTTTACCTTGACGATATCCTGATTTTTTCACCGTCACTCCAGATTCATGTTCAGCACGTTCGACGTGTCCTCCAGCGCCTTTTAGAGAATTGTCTTTTTGTGAAGGCTGAGAAGTGCACTTTTCATGCCTCCTCCGTCACATTTCTCGGTTCTGTTATTTCCGCTGAAGGCATTAAGATGGATCCCGCTAAGGTCCAAGCTGTCATTGATTGGCCCGTCCCTAAGTCACGCGTCGAGCTGCAGCGCTTTCTCGGCTTCGCGAACTTCTATCGTCGTTTCATCCGTAATTTCGGTCAGGTGGCAGCTCCTCTCACAGCCCTTACTTCTGTCAAGACGTGCTTTGAGTGGTCCGTTTCCGCCCAGGGAGCTTTTGATCTCCTCAATAATCGTTTTACATCCGCTCCTATCCTTGTCACACCTGACGTCTCTAGACAGTTCGTTGTCGAGGTTGACGCGTCAGAGGTGGGCGTGGGAGCCATTCTTTCTCAGCGCTCCCTCTCTGACGACAAGGTCCACCCATGCGCGTATTTTTCTCATCGCCTGTCGCCGTCGGAACGTAACTATGATGTGGGTAACCGCGAACTGCTCGCCATCCGGTTAGCCCTAGGCGAATGGCGACAGTGGTTGGAGGGGGCGACCGTTCCTTTTGTCGTTTGGACTGACCATAGGAACCTTGAGTACATCCGTTCTGCCAAACGACTTAATGCGCGTCAGGCGCGTTGGGCGCTGTTTTTCGCTCGTTTCGAGTTCGTGATTTCTTATCGTCCGGGCTCTAAGAACACCAAGCCTGATGCTTTGTCTCGTCTCTTCAGTTCTTCAGTAGCCTCCACTGACCCCGAGGGGATTCTCCCTGAGGGGCGTGTTGTCGGGTTGACTGTCTGGGGAATTGAGAGGCAGGTAAAGCAAGCGCTCACTCACACTCCGTCGCCGCGCGCTTGTCCTAGGAACCTTCTTTTCGTTCCCGTTCCTACTCGTCTGGCCGTTCTTCAGTGGGCTCACTCTGCCAAGTTAGCCGGCCACCCTGGCGTTCGGGGTACGCTTGCTTCCATTCGCCAGCGTTTTTGGTGGCCCACCCGGGAGCAGCATGACACGCGTCGTTTCGTGGCTGCTTGTTCGGTCTGCGCGCAGACTAAGTCCGGTAACTCTCCTCCTGCCGGCCGTCTCAGGCCGCTTCCTATTCCCTCTCGACCGTGGTCTCACATCGCCTTAGATTTTGTCACCGGACTGCCTTCGTCAGCGGGGAAGACTGTTATTCTTACGGTTGTCGATAGGTTCTCTAAGGCGGCTCATTTCATTCCCCTTGCTAAGCTTCCTTCTGCTAAAGAGACGGCACAAATCATCATCGAGAATGTTTTCAGAATTCATGGCCTTCCGTCAGACGTCGTTTCGGACAGAGGTCCGCAATTCACGTCTCAATTTTGGAGGGAGTTTTGCCGTTTGATTGGGGCTTCCGTCAGTCTCTCTTCCGGCTTTCACCCCCAGTCTAACGGTCAAGCAGAACGGGCCAATCAGACTATTGGTCGCATCTTACGCAGTCTTTCTTTTCGCAACCCTGCGTCTTGGTCAGAACAGCTCCCCTGGGCAGAATACGCCCACAACTCGCTTCCTTCGTCTGCGACCGGGCTATCTCCTTTTCAGAGTAGCCTCGGGTACCAGCCTCCGCTGTTCTCATCTCAGTTCGCCGAGTCCAGCGTCCCCTCCGCTCAGGCTTTTGTCCAACGTTGCGAGCGCACCTGGAAGAGGGTCAGGTCTGCACTTTGCCGTTATAGGACGCAGACTGTGAGGGCTGCTAATAAGCGTAGAACTAAGAGTCCTAGATATTGTCGCGGTCAGAGAGTTTGGCTCTCCACTCAGAACCTTCCCCTTAAGACGGCTTCTCGCAAGTTGACCCCGCGGTTCATTGGTCCGTTCCGTATTTCTCGGGTCATTAATCCTGTCGCAGTTCGACTTCTTCTTCCGCGATACCTTCGTCGCGTCCACCCGGTCTTCCATGTCTCCTGCATCAAGCCCGTCCTTCGCGCCCCCGCTCGTCTTCCCCCCCCCCCCCCCCATCCTTGTCGAGGGCGCACCCATCTACAGGGTCCGTAGAATTTTGGACATGCGTCCTCGGGGCCGTGGTCACCAGTACCTCGTAGATTGGGAGGGGTACGGTCCTGAGGAGAGGAGTTGGGTTCCCTCTCGGGACGTGCTGGACCGTGCGCTGATCGAGGATTTCCTCCGTTGCCGCCAGGTTTCCTCCTCGAGTGCGCCAGGAGGCGCTCGGTGAGTGGGGGGGTACTGTCATGTACTGTCATGTTGTGTCTTGTCTCTGTCCTTTCCCTTCATCCTGTCTCCCTCTGCTGGTCGTTGTTAGGTTACCTTTTCTCCCCCTCTTTCCCCCAGCTGTGCCTTGTCTCCTCCTAACCACCTCGTCACCCCTTTTCCCACCTGTTCCCTTTTTCCCTCTGATTAGGTCCCTATATCTCTCTCTGTTCCTGCTCCTGTCCTTGTCGGATTCTTGTTTGTTGTGTTTCATGCCTGAACCAGACTGTCGTCATGTTTGCTGTAACCTTGTCTTGTCCTGTCGGAATCTGCCGGTCCGTCTGAGCCTACCAATGTTTGGTAATTAAAGAAGCTCTGTCTAAGTTAATTCGCTTTTGGGTCCTCATTCACGCACCGTAACACATACACAAGGTGACATACAGTGAGGTCCAAAAGGATTTAGACAGTGACACATTTGGATGATTTGGCTCTGTACTCCAGTACTTTTGACAATACAATGACTATGGCGTTAAAGTGCAGACTGGCAGCTTTAATTTGAAGGTATTTTCATTCATATTGGGTGAACTGTTTAGAAATGACAGATTTTTTTTGTACATAGTCCCTCCATTGTAGGGAACCAAAAGTATTTGGACAAATTCACTTCTGTGTATTAAATTAGCCAAAAGTTTAGTATTTGGTCATATATTCCTAGCGCGCAATGATTACATCAAGCTTGTTGATATTTATGCCTCTGTAACTTTCTCATTCATCATTGTTCACAATGTATTCATGATTATTTATAATCATGGTAGCATCCACATTCATGTCGGGAGTGTTTAGAAACATATTCAATTCTTATTGACAATCAAAGTGACCTCAAAATAACACAATACATTATTTGTCCTTCATTTCTATTTGGGCACAAAATAATCTAAAACACCAATCAAAATAAACTGCAAATGCCTCCAACAAAGTCACAAGCTTGATGTAGTTATTGCGTGTTAGGATTATGCGACCAAATACTAAACTTTTGATTACTTTAATACACAGAGGTGAATTTGTCCAAATTACTTTTGGTTCCCTAAAATGGGGGAAGTACATACAAAAAATAGCATAAAAATAAAGCTGACAGTCTGCACTTTAACCTCATAGTCATTGTATCATTTCAAATCCAAAGTGCTGGAGTACAGAGCAAAACAATAATACATGTGTCACTGTCCCAATACTTTTGGACCTCACTGCATATAAAGCTTGCCTGTGGATAAATATGATAACGTGTCTTAATATAATGCTGTGATGCCAGTCTATTCTCACCACGCAGGCCAAACGCAGGCCTTGAAATTCAAAGGCAGGTAGAAACAGTCTGGGAATCAATGGAGCCGTTCCCAGGGGTTTCATTATGACTGCTACTGTGAAGGCTGGGGAAAATAAATGGCTTTGAGGATATGGGACACAAACGCCGGAGCAGGCTTCCAAATATGCCAGAACTATGCTACATTTTAGTTGCAATTAAGCCATGTGTTTGCCAGCTTATCAAATGTGACTTAGAGACGTTTGTGCATATGCTAGCTCACCACAACTTAAGGAGAGCGAGAGCTTCAATGAGCTCGGCGACGTCAATGTGATTTCATTCAGAGGGGGTACGCTACAGTAGTTCATTTAATTCTCACTTTTTACACAGCCATGTGTTCTTGGCGAACTAAATGGCATTACATTTGATTTGTGAGTCAGCTTGGCTTACAGCTCTGAGTCCTGCGTGTGGTGGGTCATTATGTACGACAGCTTTGGCTCGTTGTGACTTTCTGACTCCCCAGACTTTTCACACATCTGCTGTGTGTCAGGGCTCTAGGAGTGGGGCTGTGGCTCTGACACACTGCATTTAGCTCCATACAGCACACTACATGAGGCCTACTCCTACACATATTAGTCACATCAAAGCCAATAAATACTACATATAAGGGAAGGAACATGTTTCTCACAACATCAGGGAAGATTCTTGATCTGGAAGGTTTATGCCTAATAACAGATAAATATCTTGATAAAATAGACCCTTAATGAAAAACACTGTTACATTTTTTGTAGGGATTCTGAGGGGTTCAAAGGTCAGCCCCCATGACAGACACAAACACTAACATTAAATATGTAGTCATGGTTACGGCAAAGCATATACACTCCCCTCCATATGTATTTGGACAGAGAAGCTAACATTTAAAATTTGTCTCTGAACTCCAGCATTTTGTATATGAGATCAAATGTTTCATGAGGCGACCATCTTTTATTTGAGGGTATTTTCATACATATCTGTTTTACCGTTTGGAAATGAAAGCTTGCAGTACCCCCATAAAATAAGGGTTATAAATATTTGGACAAATTTGCATATGGTGTATTAAAGTAGTCAAAAGTTTAGTATTTGGTACCATATTCATAGCACACAATGACTACATCAAGCTTTTGGCTCTACCAACTTGTTGGTCTACATTTGCAGTTTTGGTTGTGTTTCAGATTATGTTTTGCTCAATAGTTACTGAATGGTGAATTATGTATTGTGTCAGTTTGGAGTCTAATTTATTGTAAATGAGAATATAATATGTTTCTGAACACTTGTGGATGCTACCATGATTACGGATAATTGTGAATGAATCATTAATAATAACCCCCAAAATCATGACTATAGATCATACCCCCCAACACATGGTAACCTCCCCTGTTATTGTTAATGGTGAGAGGTTAGCATGTTTTGTTGTAGCCTCTGAACGGCATCTCACTCATCATTATTCATGATTCATTCATGATTTTCTTAATCATGGTATTAACAGGATTGATTTAGAAGTATTCAAAAACATATAATCTACTCATTTAGAAATAAATTACACCAGTCATCATTCACCATTCAGTTGCTATTGGGCAAAACATCATCCAAAACACAACCACAACTAACTGCAAATGCATCCAAAGAGTTTGTAGAGTCACAAGCTTGATGTACATGTGTAGGATCTTAATTTGAGCCAGTCGGCTACACGCAGGACAAAAATCCTGCAGCAACAGGAAATGTGGATTATAAGAAATCAACATCATAATCCACTATGTAACTACACAATAACAACTGTAGTAACAACATAGTAGTTGCATAGGTGCTACTGGTTAATTACATGGTAATAAGGTTGTAGCGCTATCAGTTATTACACAATTGGAACAAGGAATGTGTAATTACATATCCACTTAACTCCACATGTAATTACTGATGTTCATGTCCATTTTCTTGTTCCACTATGTAACTATTTTGTAATTACACATTTGAAGCTCACCTGTGAATTACCATGTTAATAACTTGAACCAAAATCAGTGCAACTACCATTGAATCCACATGTAATACCAGTGTTGAAATATGGGACCAAATTCTAAACTTTGAAACACTATAAGTGAATTTGTCCAAATTCTTATGCCTACTTCAAATGGGGGTGACTATATACATAAAGTGCTTTCATATCAAAACAGTAAAACAGATGTGTATGAAAACACCCTCAGATAAAAGATGACATTGTGTACTGTCGCCTCATGTAAAAAAAATGTAAACTCAAATTCAAAATGCTGTAGTATAGAGGCCCCAAAAAACAATTTACCTTCACTGTCCAAATAAATATTTAGGGTAGTGTACCTATCTGCCCCCCACAGCTGGAGCAAACACAGTAGAGAGTTTAGTGGCTCCTGCAATGTGCTTAGATGCATCTGCCTGCTTTCCTGGCCTCTAAACCATAGAGGCCTCTAAACCATAGAAATACTATACCATCCTGGCCCAGTAGGACTGTCAATGCCAAATTCACTCTACCACGAAAGAAGACATGTAAATTGCGAATATATGGCAGCTCACATGTGCCAGGTGCAAAACAAGGCAGTCATTAACCTAATTGCTGCTTTGTGTTTCTGAAGGCTCGTTTTGAAATTGCACAGCTGGCAGAAAGCTTGGTAAAAACCTCCTGTAAAAAAGTGTTTTGTTGACTACCTCCATAGTGAATTTATTGGTGCATGATTGACTAGCCCTCCGGTTCAGTTTATGATTTTCAAGGCAGACGCACCTCTGTCATAAATACACGGTATGACTGGCAGCCCGAGACGAATGGCTAAGAGCAGATGCCCCTTTAGTGGTGTTTAGAAAACAATGGGTCTTTACAGGGACTGGAGTGGAGCCCCGCTCTTTATTCAGCCATATGTTGACTCCTATTCAGCATTCTGGGCCTTGGTCAGTCATCACTCTGCTCTCTCTCTCACTCTGCTCTCTCTCTCACTCTGCTCTCTCTCTCACTCTGCTCTCTCTCTCACTCTGCTCTCTCTCTCTCACTCTGCTCTCTCTCTCTCACTCTGCTCTCTCTCGCGCTCTCTCTCTCGCTCTCTCTCTGTCCAGGCAGGTCCCCTGTGTATCCAGCCTGGAGGGGCAAATCTTTAATCTCTTAATTGGCAAATAGTCAATGACATTACCTGAATGATGGGCCAGGGAATCAAAAGAGGCAGGCAAATGCTAAATGGTGTGTAATGCTCCGTTCTGCCACTCTGGAAAACAATGAAAGGAGTCCTCTTTTTTAGGGGAGCAATCAAATACAGCACTGTTTCATTTGTCGTCGTTTAATACATTGAATACATAGAATTTCTCAGACTTGGACGTGGACTTGGATATTTACAATTCCTTCCATAATCTACCAACACAGCAATGATCAATCCAATAGCGTTCCATCAATATCACTTTCAAATGATCAATTTTCCTTTCATTCAATGACATTTTTGTAAAAATATTTTTAACGGATATTGATGTAAATGGAGGGAAAATCATGTCGAGCCGAAAAGACAGACAGTGCCCATTTAGCAAAATGAAAAAGGCAACGTTAATAATTTAACAACCACAGACATTTTATTTCTATTTCAAGGCCTCCCTAATGGGCAGTGCAGAGGCATCCTTTCCCAAATATGACTGGGTTCAGGAATGAATGCAGTAAGTCTTCATCATTGTGGTTCACTAATGAGAATTCGAGAAGTTCATGAAATATAGCTGACAATCCACTCTGAGAATGCCTATAATTCATCTGAGAAAAATCGATCTAACATTTATCAAAATTGTTTTTGATAGATGCACAATTGCATATGATCGCCATAATGTGAATGGTATTGCTCAGTTGAGATAGCAGTTGACTCGGAACGCACATCTTTTTGGATCATTGTGTCTTGTAAATGCTTAGATGGTATATACACAATGTACAAAACATTAGGACCACCTTCATAATATTGAGATGCACCCCCGTTTGCCCTCAGAACAGCCTCAATTCGTCAGGGTATGGACCCTACACGGTGTTGAAAGTGTTCCACAGGGATGCTGGTCCATTTTGACTTCAATGCTTCACACAGTTGTGTCAAGTAGGCTGGATGTCCCTTGGGTGGTGGACCATTCGTGATACACAGGGGAAACTGTTGAGCGTGAAAAACCCAGTATTGGTGCAGTTCTTGACACACTCAAACCGGTGCGGCTGGCACCTACTACCATACCCCATTCAAAGGCACTTAAATATTTTGTCTTGTCTATTCAAGTCTCAATGCTTAAAAATCCTTATTTAATCGGGCTCCTATCCTTCATCTACACTGAATGAAGTGGATTTAACAAGTGACAGCAACAAGGGATCATAGCTTTCACCTGGATTCAACTGGTCAGTCGATGTCACGGAAAGTGCTGGTGTTCCTAATGTTTTGTACATTCAGTGTATTAGAAACAGCCCACACATAATGACTATACTGTCATTAAAACATCACTTGACATAAGGTCCTTATAGATCTGTTTTAATCTCCTGAGTAAACTGTTTGACCATGAGTAAATGTCATCGGCCCAGTACACATTGCCAAGATCATCACTCTACACCGGTCATTTTTGGGACAACAAGCTACGAAGCCAATATAGCTCTGATGAAGATGATGGATGTTGTCTAGTTCTTCACTGTAAACCTCAACATAGATCTGTGAGGCTGACGTTATGTTGTGGTTTTGCCTTCTGACATTTACAACCTTTTTCCATTAAAAGCCCAAAAGTGCAGGATCCACTAAATGTCAAAAATGACATGAAAATAAATTGAGGGACAAAAGGTTTCCCTGGGAAATGAAAATATTGTTTTTTCCCAACCTTATTTACAAAACAAGATATTGAGCCAGACACTATCAGGAAATGAAAGTGACACAGCTAAGCCCTTCATAACACTTCTGTCACATACGTTGACAAACAGGCCTCGTGGAGAGAAAAAAATACATATTCATGGTTTGATATAGTATTAGTGCCTATTCACCTGTAAACATATAATACCTCAAATGTGTAAGTCTGCACAAACCATTTAAATAACAGTAAAATGTTGAATGAACCCAAGCACACACATACAGTGGGGCAAAAAAGTATTTAGTCAGCCACCAATTGTGCAAGTTCTACCACTTAAAAAGATGAGAGAGGCCTGTAATCCTACAATGTGATTTTCTGGATTTTTTTTCCTCATTTTGTCTGTCATAGTTGAAGTGTACCTATGATGAAAATTACAGGCCTCATCTTTTTAAGTGGGGGAACTTGCACAATTGGTGGCTGACTAAATACTGTTTTGCCCCACTGTACAAACAGCATTAACTATTAAAAAACTGAAAGTACAGAATGGAAAATGAGAGCATCCTATTCGGGAAAGAACATCTCCAAGACACCTTGAATTTTGGTGGTCTTTATGTTCAGCTCAACTAAACTGTGAATAGTCCTAAAAATATTGTATCGAATCCACCAATTAGTGTCTAGTCAGTGAGGTGGCCTCCAAGGCCCTCCAAGGTATTATATTGCTCGACTTTCCACCAAACTTCTCACAGCAGAATTCATTAGCATATGAAGCACAGAGCCAATTATTTGGCATTAGAGTGTCTGACTAAAGGGTTTACCTACAGTACATGACCTTGTTATTCACACTGGATCAACCCAAACATAATTATAAACTTAACACTTTTAAATGATTCTCTTCATATTCTTCATGATGCCAATGTTAGAATAACAAAAATGGAATTGAGAGCTGACCTGAAAGAAGAGGGGTTGTGAATCAACAGGGTTTAAGTCAGTCTAGGAGCAGTTGGCGGGCATCGGTTGCTTGCCGGTCCTTCCAGACAGATAGATGGAATAGCTTACAGCAGGACAGTCAAGCAGGCACTATGATGACATTGATGGACAGGTAGATATTGCCTCCTAATCTCTCACACACACACACACACACACAAACTCACAAGCATGTGTCTGTGCAGCACACACACACACACACACACACACACACACACACACACACACACCCACACACACACACACAGACACAGACACAGACACAGACACAGACACAGACACAGACACAGACACAGACACACACACACACACACACACAGATTCATATCATCTTTCTCCTGTATCAAACACCTCAGTTCAGTCTGAAGGAAACACTGAAAGGCCAGTACACACATAAAGATCAAATTAGTATACTTTAAAACAAGTCTCTAGTAGTACCATGGAAAAGAAGAATAGTTATTTTAAATGTCCTACCCTTTTTACACATTTACCTATTCATTTTTTGGTAGTCAAATATGTTTCTCCTTTCACTGCTGTTGTTGTGGTGACCTGATTCCGAGTGTGACCTGGTTCTATAAATGAGAATCTTCTTCCCTAACCAGACAGCATGGAATAGAAATTAGCTTGAAAAGAGGAAAGTAACACTGCTGCAGTCCTCAAGGCTCCATGCAGTTGGCTGTCTGGGGAGAGGGACGTGGGCTGAGACAAAGAAGGAAAATAGACTATCACAGGGACTCTCTGAAGTCCTTTGTGCATCTGAAGGAGAGATGAAATGGATGTGAGCACTCTTGTCTCCTGGAGGGCATGATGAAAGCATATTCTTCCCTGGCTGTTCATTTAGTTAGAGTTTTGTTTGGGGTCAGATTGTGTGGGTAGCTTGGGAAGATGTTAATAAAATGCTTCAGTGCATTCTTTCCATTTGTCTTTGTTGCTCAATGCAGCTATGCTGCAGTGCAACTCCTGCCTTCATCCTCAAGCGTACCAAACAAATAATGTGAGAGTCACAGGTCAGTTATACCATTGGGTACGGAATTTACTTGAATTCACGTATCAAGATGGCTGGTTAGACCAAGGTTGTTTGACAGTATTAGTAGTCCCCTGTTGAAAATAGACTGCATTTACAGTATTATTATTATTATTATAATAATAATAATTATTAACTTTATGCATGTTGTACTTGCCTGCCCTAACTGCAGCCCTGCTAAAGCACTGTACTGTTTCTTTGCACGACATGATGTAACATTTCCTCAAAGACATTCCTTACAATTCCTTGCACAATATAAGATACAACTAATTAGTATGGAGCTATTCATTTAAAGTCAAATTTTCACCTAATTTATCACCTGTTCTATTTAAAGGCCCAATGCAGTCAAAAAAATGTGATTTTCATGTGTTTTATATACACTGCTCAAAAAAATAAAGGGAACACTTAAACAACACAATGTAACTCCAAGTCAATCACACTTCTGTGAAATCAAACTGTCCATTATAGGCAATTAGCAAGACACCCCCAATAAAGGAGTGGTTCTGCAGGTGGTGACCACAGACCACTTCTCAGTTCCTATGCTTCCTGGCTGATGTTTTGGTCACTTTTGAATGCTGGCGGTGCCTTCACTCTAGTGGTAGCATGAGACTGAGTCTACAACCCACACAAGTGGCTCAGGTAGTGCAGCTCATCCAGGATGGCACATCAATGCAAGCTGTGGCAAGAAGGTTTGCTATGTCAGCGTAGTGTCCAGAGCATGGAGGCGCTACCAGGAGACAGGCCAGTACATCAGGAGATGTGGAGGAGGCCGTAGGAGGGCAACAACCCAGCAGCAGGACCGCTACCTCCGCCTTTGTGCAAGGAGGAGCAGGAGGAGCACTGTCAGAGCCTTGCAAAATGACCTCCAGCAGGCCACAAATGTGCATGTGTCTGCTCAAACCGTCAGAAACAGACTCCATGAGGGTGGTAATGAGGGCCCGACGTCCACAGGTGGGGGTTGTGCTTACAGCCCAACACCGTGCAGGACGTTTGGCATTTGCCAGAGAACACCAAGATTGGCAAATTCGCCACTGGCGCCCTGTGCTCTTCACAGATGAAAGCAGGTTCACACTGAGCACATGTGACAGACGTGACAGTCTGGAGATGCCGTGGAGAACGTTCTGCTGCCTGCAACATCCTCCAGCATGACTGGTTTGGCGGTGGGTCAGTCATGGTGTGGGGTGGCATTTCTTTGGGGGGCCGCACAGCCCTCCATGTGCTCGCCAGCGGTAGCCTGACTGCCATTAGGTACCGAGATGAGATCCTCAGAACCCTTGTGAGACCATATACTGGTGCGGTTGGCCCTGGGTTCCTCCTAATGCAAGACAATGCTAGACCTCATGTGGCTGGAGTGTGTCAGCAGTTCCTGCAAGAGGAAGGCATTGATGCTGTGGACTGGCCCGCCCGTTCCCCAGACCTGAATCCAATTGAGCACATCTGGGACATCATGTCTCGCTCCATCCACCAACACCACGTTGCACCACAGACTGTCCAGGAGTTGGCAGATGCTTTAGTCCAGGTCAGGGAGGAGATCCCTCAGGAGACCATCCGCCACCTCATCAGGAGCATGCCCAGGCGTTGTAGGGAAGTCATACAGGCACGTGGAGGTCACACACACTACCGAGCCTCATTTGTACTTGTTTTAAGGACATTACATCAAAGTTGGATCAGCCTGTAGTGTGGTTTTCCACTTTAATTTTGAGTGTGACTCCAAATCCAGACCTCCATGGGTTGATAAATTTGATTTCCATTGATAATTTTTGTGTGATTTTGTTGTCAGCACATTCAACTATGTAAAGAAAAAAGTATTTCATAAAAATATTTCATTCATTCAGATCTAGGATGTGTTATTTTAGTGAGCAATGTATATATTTCCACACTATGAGGTTGGAATATTACTGTGAAAATGCCCTTTTAGCGTAAGAACGGTTAGAAAAGAACGCCATACATTTCTGCCTGTTTTGGTGGGATGGAGTTTTGGCCTTCCATGGTGATATCACCGTGAGGTAATTTAGTTAATAGACCAATAAGAAAGAGAATTCCAAACATAACAGATCATTTTCAGTTTTCACCTCCCAACTCAGACCACTCCCAGACAGTCTTAAAAAAAAGAAGCTAAAAAGCTATTTATGTTTCTTTTATGACACTTTTTTAAAATTGAAAACAATCACACTAAGGTACCTAATTGTTACACAGAAATATTGGACCTTTAACGAAAGGCACATGTCAATAGGTGGTCCAGGTAAGTAGGGGGGCTTTCTTCCTCTGTTCTCTATTGTTCCTCAAGCAAGTGGGGAGGCTGATGACATCACAAATCACCATCAGACCAACTCATTGAATGCCCTACTCCTTGAAGTGTGCCATTGTGTCTAAAAAAAACACACACTATTTCACTGGTGATATCGCTTTTCAACAGCAAAAGTTGTTTTTTTATCACTGGAGTACATCTTTTAAGATTAGTGAACAGGAATTAAATGACTGCTTAAAGTTGACTGATGTACTTGGCTTATCAAAGACGCAATTTGCCAGTTCTCTTCAATGTAAGAATCAGAATGGCATGGTCATTTTATTCTCCCTGGACAAATTGACCGTGTCTACAATCATTGTAATCAGGCTCTCACACGCCTTTCTGCTGGGGCTCTTTCAATCTGAATTGATGGCTTGGATTGTCTGGCAGATTTGACTGCCAGGTAGGCATGGAGAGCCAAGGAGGCTGTGTCTCTTTAATGTGCATTGGGGTGACAGGATGAGAGCTTGGCTTTGACATCAAAGAGTAGATGAGCACATCCTTATCCAAGCTGTGTGCTTCAGAGGAATTTCCCCAGCCTCCAAATTGTGATATTCATTGTGTTATTCCCTGTCTCCATCCACTGTAAAAACTATGAAAGGTTAACACCATCCCATGCAAAACAGGGGCACTGAGCAACATGCCTCTCGGCTTTTCATTTATTTTACCAAGCCCAACACTGCAACCACAGAAGAGACGTGAGTCAACCACCACAGCTCTGAAGTGAGACGTGTACTTCCTCTGTGGTTCTGTCTGTGTGAAGTGTTCTCATATTTATGGTGGCAGGCACTGGAGCAGCCCCATTCATTCACTATGGAGACTTTGAGTCCTCTGACCTGCTGAAGTAAATGAGGCATAGGACCCCCGTATTGTACTGCACCCTCCCTATCTCCCTACCACTGCCTCCCCCTCCGCCCCTTGTACCGTACCGCACCCCTCCCTCTCTTCCCAACCATCTCCCCCTCCAGCCCCTTGGTCTCACCCCATTGCAGCCGCTCCTCCTCCTCCTCCCTCTCCTCACGTATTCATGACTCTGCCGAGGATGATCACCCATTCAGAAGAAACTATAAATCATATCATACAGGGTGTGATGGCTGTTGAAACATGGCCTCGCTTGAATTTTCCGTCGTACTGACAATAAGTCCAGTATTGATTTTAATTTTAACCTCTGACAAACCTGGATGATGCGAAAGTTGCTAACCCAACATTCTCGTTAAACATAGAACAGTTTACTCACAACCACATTGTTTTATTGACGTGTGTAAATGGCCAAATTTTGACTTGCTGTAAGCAGATTATTGGAGTAGGTCTAGTAAACGTTATTACAAGCTAATACCTCGGTGGTGAACTTGTATCACCTGAGACAATGAGCTGAGGTTGTATGTTGGAGACATCATAGGAGACGGTTTCTGACCCGAGCGTGCTCCTATCTGAAGGGTGTCACAGACCTGGGGATTTCGCCCACTACATCTCTACTGTAACATCAGCTCCTCCACCACCGCCCACACCAACAGCAGGGAAATGGATAGGCATCTGATAAATTACAGCCTCTCTTCGCCTGTCTGCCCAACGGGTTACAGATGGAGAAACAGAAGGGGAGAGAGAGTGCCGGAGAAAGACAATGGCAGAGTTTCAGAGCAGAAAATAAAAACACAGAAAGATTGGAGAGAGCAGCAAGTCGGTGGTGCCAAACGAGGGCACGGCTAAATGTATAATCACCCCCATTACCATCATTACTCTTGTATTCAAATGAAGCAGCTTTCACTCTACCAGCTAGAAATGGCCCAAAATAGCTTTGAATTTTAAATTATACATTGCGATGGAAATAGATGAAACACTACCCACACCCTCATTCTTCTCGTCTTCTCAACACAGATTTTTTTCCTCCCTCCAGAGCACATTCTCTCGTCGGTCGTTCCCCTCTATCTTTCTGAGCACCGTGTCAGCTGAAGGGACGGGGGCCATCTTGACAGGCCCATATTAACTCCAATAAGAGTGGGCCATTCCCATTTTTGTTTATGTGCTTTGCCTCCGCCTCCGCAATTATCGCAGAGTGCCGTTCAAAACACTTTCATTCGGAATGCAAATAGCGTTTTGTTCACATCGGCAGCAGAGACGAGCCCTGCAGCTAGTTGGTAGTTTTTTATTTATTCACATCGGTCTGAGAGCCACCGATAGTGAGTACTATAGACAGGAAGGCCTTAACAAGCCACTGTGAAATATGGATCATTTACACTCAGGATTTGCCTGAAAGGCAATGGATGGATATGATTATGTCCCAGGTTGGAAAGGAGGCAGGGAGGAGTACACAAATCTTTTTTTTTTTACTTTGATCTCATGGAGAAATGGAAATGCTAACATTGTTTATCTACCTTTAAATTCCTTGGAGCCATGAATGTGCAATAAAAAAAACAACATCAATCATGCTAATATGTTCCTCACAAAGGGTAATTGCAGATAATCACCGGGGTCACATTGAGTTAGTGTTCATATTCTAATGAACAAAGGGCTCCACATCAGGCATCTGTGATGAGTGTACGGAATTGAAATGATCAGACAATAGAAAGACAAGTACTGTGATGATTCATTACTTACCGATTTGAATGTAAACCTATATAATACTCCTTATTTGCAATCCAATAAAGCGGATAAAAACACAACAAACAGTGCCACCAACCCTTGTAGTTGCACAGGGCTTATAGAAAGTCAGAGCCATTCATCAGTGATCAACATTTTATGAAAGGTAATGAACAATCCCTGTCTAAAATTGTTTTGTGTGAAATAACTACCACTAGTAATGGTGCCATTTTCCGAGGTGGAGGAGAGGGAGGGTGAGCACTCGGGATGAAGTTATCGGCTGTCTAAGCCTTAGAAAACCTGACACTGTGATCCCTTACCCCAGCGCCATCCTCTTGCTTACCTTTCAACAAGTGCTCTGCTAGCTACTACAGCCATGGAATAACATGGCCTAAGACCCATCTTGGTGCATTTCCATGCAGGATTTACCCCAGTTTTTTTACCCAAAAGGCTCAGACTTTTCTGTTTCCGTCTACGCGAGCTGGCACATGTGTCTTACTGGGCCATGGCTCCGGTGGACCTGCTCTCACTTGGGGCCAAGATGGCCACTGGTACTTTTCAGATGGCATTTACATAACAATGGCTAACTGTGGACTTTAATACCTTCTCACAAAGCAACTGTTTTGATTATGGTTATCGCTTCTGCTCTTCACAAGTCCTCACTGTTAGCCCTAGCTATGGAAATACAATTTCTCTAGTATAACATTACGGTGTATATACTAGTGTAACACCGGTGTTAGTCAAAAAGCAGCAGGCAGTCAAATAGTGAGGGAAGCCTCTTAAACGGGGATTGATCCTGCCAGGCCCTGATGGAAAGCCCTGTGGGAGGTATCACTGGGCTGGGCTAGGGTCGCTGGGTGTGTGTGGTGGTGGATATCACACACCTGCTAGTATGTGGGCAGTAAATGATGCAGTCTTTCCTGCTCTGTTGAATTAGGAAAGTGTACCCTCAGTTGGGTTCCTTGTCATGGAGATTCAGGGGAGTTGGGTTAATGGGGCAGCAGGTAGCCTAGTGGTTAGAGCTTTGGACCGAAAGGTTGCAAGATCGAATCCCCAAGCTGTCAAGGTAAAAATCTGTCGTTCTGCCCCTGAACAAAGCAGTTAACTCACTGTTAGGCCATCATTGAAAATAAGAATTTGTTCTTAGCTGACTTGCCTAGTTAAATAAAACAAATGGGGAGAGGATTACTTTCAAAGCACTTGACCTGCTTAAATAATTTCTGTCTGATGGTCCATTCTAATGGCTACTGGACTAGAGAAAACACACACCTAGAAATTTGCATCTATTTAATTAAAATCAAATTGCATTTCAGCAACTAACAGTTTTCCAATAGTGAAAACAGGACAAAATTCAGAACTGGACAGCGTACAGAAGAAACACAATACCTTCAGCTCTAACTCCATGTCATGCAGCCTGCTCCCCCTGTGTCCCCTGCTGATTCTCCCCGCTGAACAGAAAGATGCTGAATCCTTCAAGATGCATTAGCATGTAAACCACTTCTCCTCTACCTGCTGTC